>NC_088108.1:26580829-28048201 GCF_036370855.1 Dromaius novaehollandiae
AGAGGGGGAATTGTGGAGGATACACGAAATCACACCAACAAAAAGGGCCCTGTGACCGTGGGGCTTCCCAGCGCAACAGCACTGTGCCTCTCACAGATCAGAAGTGTTTACTTTGGTAATAAACATAACTGCTGACTCTTCTCTGCAGAGCTGTCTGGGGATGAGCGTGCTGCGGCTCGGACTCGCCGCGCACATCTGCCACGACGGACTCCAGATGCAGAGTCCCTGGGCCCGACCCACACATTCGTCACACCATCTGCACGGCTGCAATCCTGCCAGGCCCCGGGCAGCCGTCACTTAGGAGACAAAGATCGAAAATCGGCACTTCGGGGATGATGTGTGAGCAGGAAAAAAGCTTTTGACTTTCAGATCCACTTCAAGATCACAGGAAAATAATCCTTTCCACTTGTAAACTATACATGAGCTGGAATCCTTGTGAGACAGTAAAATACCCCTTTTCTCCACATTACAGGTTTCTAATCATATTACCCTCACTTTAGGATGCTTTCAGGTGTGACTGCTGGTGGAGTGGGGGCCTGGCTCCATGCAAGACATTTTCAAGCAGGGGAACTTTTAATCCTCAAAAAGTTACTGAGTAGGAATACAGTAATTGAAGAAAGTTACTGCAAGTGTTTGAAGCTATAATTAATCTTTGAGGAAGAGGGGAAAGCTTCAAGTTCTTTGAAGGAGCAAACTTCGGAGCTTTAAAGCATTTCAGAAGAGTAAATTGAATGAGGATGAAATATGCAGAGGGAGAAATGATGCTGAGAAGTGCCGTTACAGGCAGTGGCTTTGTGAAAAATGAAACGGAGAAACGTTGCAACTGGGAGAAAGGTGGGGGAAACCCCTCCTGGTCCCCTGAAATGGAGGAGACCAAGCAAACAGGCGCAGGGACGGGAAGGTGCCTTAATGCCTCGGCAGCGGGGACGGCTAACCGAATTACCCGAAAGCAGCATTTATCAGCGTGCTCCCGAAGTGGGAACCAAATCCCAGCATTGATTAGCTGTGAGGCCCTTGATGCTGAAATGCTATATGTTTTCAGGATTGCCGCTGGAGAGGCTAGACATGGCTAAATCAGTAAATCCCGGACAGGAAACATGAGACAGCAAGGGTTTTACTGGAAGCAGCACCAGAAGAGGACCAGGTAGAGAACCAAGAAGAATCAATTAGTTAATTGCTGCCATTATGGACAGACAAGGCTTGTGGAGATTTAATGAACAGTAATTTAACTTATTGATTAATCAGAAAGCCTTCCACTCTCGCTAGCATTCCTCTTGTTAGGCATTAGGAAGGGCATCCCCTTCCCAACAGGTCCCTGCTTCCCCTCGCATCGGCCTGACACAAAGAGCAGGAATTTCGGGAGCCAAATCCCCGCTGCTCAGGGATTGGGTGCAGCACCAGCGACTGGTGTTCGGTCCAAGACCCCTTTCAGTCCCCCTCCTCGAACACCCTCGCCAGGGCTGCTGTGTTCTTCCTACCCCCGCATTTCCCCTCCCTCCGCAGTGAGTTACCCAGAAAACCTCTGCCTCCTCGCTAAGACCCTTCTTGACACCATTGAGCCCTGTGCAGGGTCCTGCCTTTGCCCTCCTGCCTAGGAGATTGCCAGTAGCTCATGGACTGAAGCTCTTCAGGTTTTCTCACCCTCACCTTGTGAGAAGGGGGTGTTCATGCTAAAACATCTTGATTTTGTAGTATTATGCTTTAAATATTTGTATTCTGAGGTTTTAGCTGCAGAAGTTGCAGTGCAGGAAGCAACTGGAGGTTGAGAATGTGCCCAGGCTTGTGATGATCGCTTAGATTTGGGGGAACAGGCTTGAAACCAGTCTCTAAAACTGTGCTGGTTCCCATGCACGACTCCTACCCTTTCTGTAGGGAGCTACGTGTTGATTTTGGAATTTTAAACTTCTCAATATCTTGGTCTGAAGCCACCAGAAAGAACCGAGAAGGTGTGTCAAGGGCAAGTCCAAGTAGCAAGCAGAGGCTAAGGCTGATACAGCAACACAAGCGGTCGTGGCCTGGAGGTGATAGTGCTGTGCCTTGCTCTGAGCTTTGGTACCGATCTGAAATTTAGCTGCATTCGCAGCCCTGATGTAAGAAGCAGAAACACCAGGAATGTTTGAAACGCGAATTTGTTTCATGCCCTGTCCCGCTCGAAGTGAGGCACCCGCCGCTCCACGCCTGCCTGGTCCCAGCCATCGCTCTTCTCCAAGCATCCCTGCTCTCCTGGGGGTACGAGATTGTCCCGCTCCGCCTCCTCTGATAGCCTTCGTTTTATCTCTTCATCAGCTGTCACCAGACACCAGAAATAATGTTTAGATTTCATGCTCAATATTCTTGATGAAAGTCTAACATCAAAACCTCAGCAGGGTGCCTGGGAAAATCTAAGGGAGGATATCAGGTAAGCTGTTTCTACAAAGAAAAAGAAATCAACAAAGACTGTTTTTGGCGATTTTTTTTTCATCCTGGATCATAAGTACAAATAATAAGTTTAGTCTTGTGTTTTTTTTATTATTATCGCCCTTCTTGATACCAATCTCTCCTTTTCATTATAATAAATATTGATTTGCGCTGTTAGAAAACGACTTCTCCTATCTGCTACTTATCTTTTCTCAGGCGCACCAGTGAGGACGTTAGACAGCAAGATTTTATTATCTCTGGGAACACCTGTTCTGCCACTTCACCACCTCCAACCACAGAAATCTGTGTTCCCACAGCAAGAAAACTGCCCTTCTTGTAGTATTTTTCCTTTTTCTGGTGGTATACCACCTCTTTTTTCTTTCCTGGTCCACATTACAACAAGGCCTGGTACCATCCCAGAGAGGTTTAGCTGACTTCTTTGTTGATCCTAGACCCAAGGACTAGTAATTCTCACCTGCAATTCTTGAAAGAGTTAGGAGTTTTAAGAAACATCAAGTTAGTGTTGATTTCTTCCTGATGGATCCAGCCTGTTAAATCATGGATGACATCCTATGTGTCTGGAGGGCAGACTGAAATAGTCCCCTGCAGTATAGCTTCTTCTCTTAACCATCCTGCCCTGTGGCAGGACAAACACCCTTGCAGACTGCCGATGAGGGGTTTTCTTGTTGGTGAACGTTTTCCTACAGTGACGTCCCCAGGGCAATGGCCTCGTTCTTCCGATGAGCCCGTGCACTTCCAGGCACAGCTCTTGCACTGCATTAGTTACCGTCCACACGGAATTTGTTTCATGCCAGCAGAAATGTGCTCAGGTTAGTACAAGAAGTGAAATAAAAATAGCTCCTTTCCCCAGAAGAGCGCTCTGGTTATACAAGATGGATCAGCAAAGCCCAGAGCGCAGGGAAGGGTAACGCCAAGGGCGGGTTTGTAATGTCAGCTCCTCGTGAGCATCACAGCAGCAACCAAGCTGTAACGTGGAGGTAGATTTGGAAAAGGAGGCAGCTGGGAGAGCCAGGAGACAAGAGTGCTGCTTGGGAGAAGAGAGTCACACGGTTGGGAAGAGGAGGAGGATATAACTGATAATACTTAGCGGTTTCTATCGCTGAACAGGGGCCTCGATCGGCAGCCAGGAGGGATCGGTGTTCCATCCCCATGGGAGAGCCGAGGCACTGCTGGCTGCTTGTCGCCTTCCTGCCTTCCCAAAAGCAATGGCCCCTCCGAGCTCGTCTGAATGGGGACGCGGCAGACAAGGTCCCCGTCACCAGGGGAGGGTGAGCGGAGGATACGGACAAGGTCCCCATGACCAGGGAGGGTGCTGAGGATATGGACAAGGTCCCCATCACCTGGAGAGGTGTCTGGAGAACACTTGAATTTCCTTTGCTGGACCACTGCGGAGGAAAGGGAGCTCAGAAAATTTTTAGCAAAGTGAAGATTTCCAGTGTTGGCTTGGAAAATGCCATGAGAAAAGTATTTACCCTCATATCTCAGTGCTTACAGGCTTGTTCATGAATACAGCCAAAATCATTTTCATGAGATATCAACAAGATCTACATGAATAAAGTATAACAATGTTTTCTTAAAATCCAGGGAGTCTTTTTTTAAAGCCAGAGCCTTAGTTCAGAGCACCTGCCAGCCTCAGAGCAAACCACAGGCAATTTCTGCTAGGGGAAAAAAAGCAATCCTGCTTGTTCCGTTGCCTATCTTTGCCCTGAGGTGCTCTCAGGCTGCACCCAAGCCTGGGGGGCCAGTTGGGAGGGAGGGAAACCAATTGTGCTGCATTTAAAGATGTGATTTTTATCAAAAACCGCCTTCTATTTATCAGGTTTTTTAAAGTGCCTTCTCCCAGAGTCATGGGGTCATGAGTTAATCTCAGCATTCAATTAAATAAAAACATACATCTCCCACCTTCGCAGTTGAGAGGTTAACAGAAATGAGAAGAATCCCACAGTGTTTTCTGTGCTTAGGGCCGGGGTCTGGGGGAGGTTAACTCCTTGCTTTTCACAGCTCGTAGTGGCGAGACCAAAGCCAGGCTGTTTGCTCGTGTTCCTGACATGGCTTGATGGCTTTTGCTCACTATTCTGGATGCGGGTTTGTGCTTGCTCTCACGTTAGCCAGACCAGATCATCGTCCTTTCCCGCAGCAATGCACATGAACGTATCCGTGCATCCCCGTCCCCGACCCTGTGCAATGCCGACTGCTGCCGGATGCACTCGAAGTTTCCAGAACGGATTGGGCTGCGTATAAAGTTTATCAAAAAAGGGGGGTTTTTTTTGTTTTTTTTCCCCAAAGGACTCCTCCACCAGCTCCCTACTAGCAAACGCCCCAGGAGGGACACGAAGCGCTCGGCAGCGCGGCCCCGCACCCCCCTCCACCCCCACGGCCCCCCGCTGAGCCCGGCCCCCCCAGGGCCGCGCGGGTGCCGATGGGCTGTCGGCACGGACATCCTGCACGGGCGGTGGGGGCTTCCCTCCCCGAGAGCGGCACCTCCAGCAGACGCCTTCGCCAGCAGGTTTATTATCACTGGGGAGGAAAAGGAAACCATGTGGAGCCCGCGCGCGGAGCCCGGGAAAGGAGCCGGCCACTTGGAGGCAGACGGGAATTTCCTGAAAGGTGAATATGGCACAGCATTAAAAGACAAATAAATAAAAACACCATACTTTATTCCTCCGTCTCAGCCGTGCTCCAGCTTGCCTTAAAGCCCAGATAACACAGGAGCGGAGGAGCTGCGGTCACGGGCGGGAGCGGAGCACCGCTGCCTCTGAGCACCCATCGGTCCCGTGCCGCTGCCGGGCGCTGCGGGCGGCCCAGGACGCCCCATAAAAGCACTGACAGGGCAGCTGCACCCATGAGATATTTTCATCTCGCTCCAGGGAGCTGCAGGATGCTTCAGGAGCTGAGGCAGAAGGGTTTATACCCCCTTATTTTTCTCCCGTTTGCCTACGCGGCGGCACTGAGCGGTCCTCGCGGATCCATAACAGTGCTGCTCGTAAGCGCTCGTACAGCTTTTTATTTCTGACGTGTCCCTGCCCAGCAACCGGTCGCACCTCAGCTCACATCCCGGAGGTGGCAGCCATCCCGCGGTCCCTGCGGACAAGGACCCCCAGGTCCCACCGGGTGCCCCGCGCCGGCCCCGTGACCGAAGCACCCTGCCAGGGCGCACCCAAAATCTGAGCATCTGGAAGGGCAGAGCTGCAAAACGTCCCAACAGCGAAGGGCTGCTGGGACTCTCGTAACTCCTCCGCTTTTATACACCGCGGCCGCTTTCGCCCTGATGCATCCTTGAACACCGCCGTGCTCCTCCCGCGGTCTCGCCCGGCAGTCGCGGGTGGTCGTCGCGCTGTGAAACACCCGTGGGGTTGCCGTCCACGTCGCCCTGAGGACTCACTCGCTGCCCTGGGGTGGTTTTACCCTCCAGCAGCAAGCAGAAATGCTGCCACCGGAGACGGGACCAGCCAGCACCCTTCCCGGGACGTTAAGAGCGGTGAAGATCACTCTACTAGCGAAGCACAGCGGTCGGGCGCTGGCTATTGACTCCCCATAGCTCCTGTGTTTTCCCTGTCCGTGTTTCTCTGCAGGATCATCTCTGCTCCCACTGCCTCTTCCCGGCCTGCCACATTGAGCCCAGATGTCTCCTTTAAAGGGGAACTGCAAAGTTTTGTTTAAAATAACACTATTTAAAAAAAAAACAACCCTTCCAAGATTGCTAGTAATTAATCACCTCTACGTGCAGGCTCCAAGCTTGCAAACACATTTGAAAGCAAACTACTCGAAGCTCAGCTTCCCCCCTGCTCACCTGCCAAGCCCCAGCACTAAGCGTTTGTGCATTCGCTGCCAGGAGCTGGTTTTACCTCCACCAGAAGCGGTGAGTTAGATCCCAGCGTCCGAACCCAGGCAAAGCTGCGAGGGATGCAGCGCGAGGGCTGCAAGACTGGGGCTGGCCTGGTCCTGCACTCCTGCTGCACAGAGCTTTAGACGTTAAGCTGAGCAACCAGGAGGAGCCGAATGTCAGCAGTGGCCTAAACCAGAGCCCTGGCCCCACGCTGCTGCTGCGCTCCACCGTAGGATCAGTTTTAGGCCCAAAGGGTGAGAACCGGGTCTGCTTCCCTGATGCAGCCTCAAGTCTGAAGAGAATTGGCCGAGACGCGGTGGGACCAGCTCGCTGGTCCGCAGGCACGAATCAGGTCACGGGTCTGCTCTCCTCAGCGCTGCACTCGGCTGACTGCTGCCAAGCCGTCCCGACGCGCGGCTCTGCCCAGGGCTGCTCTGCGCCCGCTCGGCGCGGCCTCGTTAGCACCAGCCTCGCAGAGCTGCCGCGCGCCGGGCTCCTTCCCCCCGCCGCCGCAGGGACCCGGCCCCGGCCCCGACTCCCCCCTTCCCCGGCCGCCGTCGCCGGCACCGCCATCTCCGAACATCCCCCCCCCCCCTGCCCCCCTCCCCGCCCCCCCGCCCCAAGCTTTAATTTATCAGGAGAATTATTAAAACAGCCATTTCTCAGCTGTCTGATGTTTCAAACCCCTGCGCTCATTCATCTGGTAAATATTTACAGAGCTTGACATTGTCTTCAGCTCATTCGCTTTTGCGCCAAACAATCCCAAACGCTCGTTTCCCTTCTCCCACCGCTCCCAGCAGCGAGCTCGGGGCCGGCACTCGCCGCACGCTGCCCGATGCCAGGCGGAGGCACCGCCGGCGTCTCCATCCGCTCCTGCTCCCGCTTTCCGGAGGTGGCCTGCGCCTATTAAGCAAGCGGGATGCAGAGTTTCTGCTTGCAGAAGCAGAGCCCGTCACAGCATGTTCTTCCACATCTTTTTTCCACATTTCGCCGCCCCCTTTCTCAAGCAGCAGCTGGGGCCGAGGTCCCTCCTTCCGGGACTGCGGAGCCCTGGGAACGTGGGGCCGTGCGGAGCAATGCAGAGCGTCCGCGGAGACGCAGGGAAGAGGGCAGCAAATCCTCCCTCCAGCTTCCCTGACCTCCTCCAGCTCGCTCCACACCCAGCTCCGAGACTTTCGCGGGTGCTCCTGGAGCGCCCGGCGCTCCCAGCCCGTGGCCTCCGTCACAGCCGATTCCCGCTGGAGCACGAAGCCCTGGGAACAAGCAGATACGGGCACCACTTCTCCTGCTCGCTAAAGCCAGGCTGGTAAACCCCGCGGGGCTGAGCCCTGCCTACTGCTGCCGCCGAAAAAATGGCAGTCGAAACCATCACCTCCCCGAGAAGCCTTTCGCGATGAGGTTTCGTGCTCTTGCTCTTCTGTAATCAGTCATTCGCCTCTGCCGTGCTAGAGCAGCGAGGATGAACTGGTTGGAATGTTTCTTGACCAAGTCTATTTTTGTCTAAATACAGTATTTCATCAAAAGTGGAGACTCTTGTGGAGATGCATTGATTTTGATGACATTTCAACAGGTTAGATGGAGGACTCTGTGGTCACTTCTGAACACAGAGAGAGAGACAAATCAAAACCCCAATTCTTCTGATTTGGCAATGGATGTTTCAACACCATCCCATTTTGCAAAGCCATGCAGGAGGTCAGATTTTGTTTCCAGCCAAAAGAAACAATCAATTTTGAGCTCTTGAAATTGTCGGGAAGCAGAATTGCCATCCCCTGCCAGTTTGATGATAACATAATAACTTCATTCCACCTATTTTTCACGTTAAAGAGATGAAGTCCCTTCTTCTACTTCTTCCTGAAGCATTTTCGGGGGGCTGCATCACAGGCGGGCAATGCTGAGGGGCTGTTCAAGGAGTCGGAGGTTCCTGAGTCAGTGTCTAGTGCACGTTAATATGAATTCCTCCATCCCCAGTCCGTCCTTCGGCCCATTCTTGGCCATTCAAGAACATGCCCCCATGAGACGCCGTGGGATGGCTGCTTTCCTGTGGAGAAGCTGGAGTCCTAGATTACCCGACACCTAGACGGAGACCTGTGGGGTTTCTCCTTCAAGCCACACAAGGATGTCTTTAGCGGGCCTCAAAGTAATAAGACCGCTAAGACCAGTCCTACTGCTGCTCTCCAAGAATCCCACCAAAACAATAAGTGGTTTTTAAAAAAATGCACTCATTGTTTAGTGAGGGTTTTTTTGTTTTTTGGTTTTATTTCTTGCAAACAAGCTTGCTGAAATTCCACTCCCTCTTTCATTCCTGGGACTGTGCGGTGACATTGCTATGGAATTAGCAATAAATCACTCCCAGCACTGACAAATGGAAGTGCCAGCCTGGAGCTGCACCAGCGGCTGGGACCTGCCAAGTTGCCGGCAGAATAGCTGCTCCAACGCGTGGGAGCCGGGGAGGCAAGAGGCACCGTCCGGGCCCGGCTGAGCCTGGCCGTCCCCTTGCACCGGTGCGTGAGAGCCTGAGCGAGGACACAGAGGCTGGAGCACGTGTCCCGTCGCACGCGCTCTCCTCTGCAAACGCTCCGTCTGGCCGCCTGGCAGATGCGGCCGTTCCCGCACAGCAGACCCTTGCAGCTCTCCTCAGAAGGGCACCAGCAGCTCATCCACGGGATTTCCCGACCATCCACCAGTGCTCCTTCCTAGGGGGTCAGGGAGCGAGAAAAGGAGGGACCACGTCTGGGGAAGACCCGATGGTGCAAGCACACCGCGAGCCTCCGTTGTCCCAGCCTGGCGCTGAACGGACCTGCCTGGGTATTGCTGAGCGGCGCAGAAGCCTTGGCCGTCCCACACGTGTCTGCGAGCACCCGAGGGAAGGCCCGGGTGTCCCTCAGCTGCAGGGTGCCCTCCCCAGCGCTAACCCTGCCCCATCGCTCCCTGCCCTGGGCAGGGATAGCTGCTGTTACGCCAGTGCCAATGCTTTCGGCAGCGCCTGGGCAAGGCACAAAATGCCCCTTGGTGGCCACGTACCGTGAAACCTGAAGGTCTTTGGACTTAAAGGAAGAAAAATCTAGTTTGTCATCCGAAGACCCTTTGCCAAGCAGCGTGGGACATGCGTGCCAGTGACAGAGCACGGGTGTCCCTAGCATCCATCTCCCAAACATCCAGCGTTAGCCTGGCCCCTCCGGCCCGAGGGAAAAGCAGATGTTTGGCCCACGTTTGCTCTCGGGGATCATGTACGCAGGTGGCACAGCGTGCGGCTCTGAGGCCGGCATCCAGCAATTCCTCATGCGCCAAAATGCTTCCTACCCGCACAAGCTCCATCTCTGACACAGATGATGAACTAAAGTCTGCTTAGATGGTAATTCATCTCAGTGCTTAATCCCCATCCAGGTTTATTATAGATTTTCTGTGCTATTGAATGAGGCTTATGGCTGCATCCCACGAGACCGCCACTCACACAGAGCCAGCGCCGAGGCGGCAGCGGGTCCCCGCCGCTGGCAGCCTGCACGGGCTCCGCGGCGGCTTTGCAGGCGATTTCCACCCCGCTCCCGGGATTCGGCCCCCTCCCCACCCGCGCGCATCCCTCCAGAAGTCAGTCAGGATTTGCAGCTGTAATAGGGCTGTGACAGCGGGAGACAAAGCGCGTAACCAGGGCACTTATGGGAGATTTTCTTTTAAATACGGAGCACTTCAGGAGCGCGTCTGACTGACAGGCCCCGAGAAACGCAGTTCAAACTCCTGGGGATGCCTTGGGTGGTGTCTGCACTGGGTGCCCGGTCGCTGCCCGCCTGAACCCAGGCCGTGACCACCACACTGCATTTTCCAGACTTCTTCGCAGGAAGCCGGGCTGGATTTTGTCTTTTCCCCCAAGCATTCATGCATGGTGAATTGCTAGCAGCACGCCTTATATTTTCTGCCTTACAATAACTAAATAAATGCCACATGCATGCCGCTCGCCGCAGCCCGGCCCTTACGTGCGTGTTTGCTATAGATTCCCGGCATTGCTGAGTCGCTGAGCGAGCGGGAGCGGGGAGGAAACTGCGGCGCTGCGCCGGGTGCCCGCGCCGAGCCGGGGCCTGGGGCTGCCATTCGGGAAGCAGGGCACGTCCCGCGGGAACCGAGCCCCTGCTGAGCCCGTTTTCGGGGGAGGCTCCCGTGTTCCCCCAGGGCAAGCGGCAGCATTTGGGGGGGAGGCGGAGGGGGAGCCCTTTGCGGGGGGGAAGTGGGTGCATTTTGGGGGGACAGAGGGGTCCCTGCGGGGCAAAGCAGCTCTGTAATCTGGGGATCCGGGGGGGGGGTCACAGCTCTCATCCCAAGGCGGGGGGGGGGGGGAGGAAGGGGGGATGGTGGGAAAATTAAAAATGAAACATATTTGTTACTGGGAGCGGAGCTCTGACCTTATAATAAACGGATTAGAGGGGTTTCCAGGCGGAAACGAGCCCGCGGCTGCCGGCGGGTGCAGAGCCCCCACGGCTCCATGCAGTGCCACTGCCCCCGCGCGGCCCCGGCTCCCCGGCTGGCCCGCATCCCGGCCTCTCCCGCATCCCGGCCTCTCCCGCATCCCGGCCTTGCCCGCATCCCGGCCTCTCCCAGCCTGGAGAGCAGGCAGCGCTGCCAGGACCGCACCTCTGCCGGCTGCTGCTGCCGGCCCGGGGGAGAAAATGCACTGCGGCTGCGCACGGGGAACGCCAGCGAGGCACAATTTGAAGGCGATTAGTGTGCAGGGTTTGAGCTGTTTTTATAGGTTTTTAGATAAATATAAATTAGTTTTTAATGGGATGCTATTAAAAGCGCCGCCACCATTGCCGGCTGTGACACTGGCCGGGTGTTGGGGTGGGGGCCCCCCACCCCCAGCAGCCTTTCCCAGGACTGGTGTTCCGGCAGGCGAGGGAGGGGGAAAGGGCAGAGAGGGGCTGGTCCCTGCCCTGCTTGTCCCGGCCAGTCCCCACCTGACGGCCTCCGCACACCGGGTCCTGTCCCGGCCAGCCCCCATCCCACGTCTGCACACCCGGGTCCCCTGGCTTCCTACTTTCCCTGCAAGCTTCACTCCAAAACTCGTTGTCTGACACTCAGCGCCGTCATTGCTCCTCTGTAATTAACTGCAGCTAGCGCCCATAACCACGCGCTTACACGTGCATCCTCCACCCCGACCCCGCCTGCTCGGGAGGCCGGCTCAGCCCCGTGGGTGACACCTAACAAGACACCTGTGGAAACAGGGCCATCAGTCGACGCACACTTTCTAGCCGCAGATTGGTATTTGCAGCACTGAAGTGATGTCTCATCACTTTGCTGTAGTGATCTTGTTAAATGCCAATTTAAAACCTGATCACAAAAGACCGGTGTGCAGGATTGCACCCGGAGAACAATATATCGTCGGAAAGCGATAGCCGAAGGCTGCTCCGTGGTCCTTCACTGCAATGCCACAGGGAGAAGTGAAAAAGGCCTTTTTTATCGTCTAGCCTATCCTCCACGGGCCAATACAGCCCTGTGCATTAACCCCCAGGGCTTCTTTCAGTGTAAATTTAAATGGCTCAGGGTTTCCATCACTCCCCTTAGGAGACCGCTCTGAAGTCTGCTGTGAAGTTTCCGTGGGAGGCAGCCTAAACACTTAATTTCTTTCCTCTTTGTCCTAATTGCAGCTAGAAAAAATAATGAGAAAGTTATTTACAAACCATTCAAAGCTAAAATGTGCACACACAGATTATGCCCTGATAGCACGTCCGTGGGGCGTGCACGTGTGACACACACATACATGACCCACGTCAGTGCACGGTTCAGCTGCCCTTGCTCATGTCCCCTCGCCAAGGACCTTCCCAAGCCGCCCAGCGTTCGCACCTCCCAGCGCTTGGACGAGCCCTTCGGATCCACCTCCAAGCCCTCCGGAGGCTGGTACCCGGGCACGGTGCGCGGTGAAACCTGGTGCCCACCAGCCCCTCCGCTGCCTTTAGGCTGGTGCGAAGGTGGGAAAGGGTCTTGGCCATCCCAATTGCTGAGGAGCTCCTGCAGCAGCGGCTGGAGCGAGAGCGGCCCGACTGGGCTGGTGGGCACTGCTGGGGCTGGGCGAGGACGGGGCCAGGCTGGAGGGACTGGGCCAGGCTGGAGGGACCGGGCCAGGCAAGACATAGACCAACAGGCAAATCCCCAGGAGCCGGGGGGACGGTGCCGGTGCCTCGACGGCCGCAGAGCCACGTGCGGGTTGCACGGGGACTTGCACGGGGACTTGCAGGGCAGCTGCGAGGTGCTTTTCTCGCCGCGGTTTGGAGCACCGGCCTCATCGCGAAGGGGGTCGCGGAGCTGGGTTTGGGTGTGCCAGCAGCACTGGGACACCGCTGGCCTCAGAGCCCCCAGGTGCACATCTACGGGTGACGGGGCCGACCCTGCCCCTCTCTCAGGGCCCCGCTCACCCCAGCGGCGTTCCCCCCTTTGGAGACCGTCCCTGGAGCCGGGGAGCGTGCCCCGCGCCTCGGGGAGGTGACCGCGACGCCTCTTAGCAGGAGCACCAGCCAAGCCCCCGCTGCAGCCGCGCAGGGGGTCGTGCCCCTGTCTGGGGGTTAATTATGTCCCTGTCACGGCAAAACACCTCCCGAAGAAGACAGCGGGCAGGATATGAACGCGCTGCAATCCCCCCGCGCATAGCAGCACCATGTGCTGCCCTTGAGTGGAGCGGGTCTGCGGAGACTTCTGCTGCAAGCCCCGCTTTCAAAGGGTTTTATTACATACTTAGTCATAAAACTTTGCCTGGGGCTGACTTGGCAAACGGGGCCTCGGCCCGGAAGCCAAACCCTTTTCATTTTTTAATAACATTTCATGAAAATCCATTTGGCCCTTTGTAACTCAGACAGGTGGGAAAACAATAGAGCTTTCTATTTCCAGCTCCGCCGCCGTGCCGGGCTGCTCGCGCCGGCGGCCGCGCGTCTGCGGCTCGAGCGGGACAGCAAGGCGCTCGCTGCGCAAGAGCCCTCGCGGTCGCAGCTGGTGATGTTGCCGTGCTGGGCTCCGAGGACCAGGGCTGTTTTGGCAAAGCCCCGTGTTATTAAGGAGACTACGAGAAATTAAATGCTAAATCCAAAGCTTCCAAGTCAGTCTGCTGGGAGGTTGTTTTTTCCCCACCCCAGAGCTGACTGCATGGGGCAGAGCGGCTTTGGCCAGCCCAGGTGCTCCCCGCGCCAGCTCTCCGCCGGCTCCACGCTCCTGGTCGTCTCCAGCACCTGCCCGTGAATCCACATTTCCCACCTCACCTCTCCAAGCAGCGGGCTGGGAGCTCCCGTCGGCTGTTCTCCCGCAGGGTCGTGGTCCCGGATGGAAGCGGTGCCGTGAGGACGGCCCGGGCCCCTGCCAGGGCCAGAGCAGGCAGGATAGATAAGAGGAGGGGAGCAGGCAGCGGGACACCTTGTCTCAGCCCCGGTCTTCCGGCCGCTATCCCTCCCCAGAGCTGGGATTAGCCCCTGCCTGCGGCAGCTTTCCCCTCCCGAGGTGCCCGTCTGTGCTGGGACCGGTGGCTCGGAACGGCTGTCCCCACGGCTGGGGGTCTCCTGGCGCGGTGAAAGCCGGCTGTTCGCTGGGGCACCGCACAGCCAGGTCCCCGGCTCCGGGCTTCAGGGGCCACCTCCCGCCCTTCCAGGCCACGGAGACCTCTGGTCCGCTCCTCGCCCACCTCATGTCCACCTTTCCCAGACATCCTCCCTCCTCTGCTGACCAAGATTCAGCCTTCCAGCCACGCGAAGCAGAGGGGGACGATGTCCTAGCGCCAAACGTCCCGGTGCTACGGGGACGCGGGCTCTGCCCGGGAGCTCGCACCGCCGGCGGACACGGGACACGTCCGGACGGGACCAGGCTCAGGAGGGCCAGGAGGTGCCGTGACTCCGTCTCCCCTGGGCTGCACGGAGCGACCAGGAGCATTTTTTTGCAGAAAACCGTTTCTCTCTGCCCTCCTTGGATGGCAGCACCGTCCTCGCATCCCCTACCACCGCTCCCACCGCGGTGCCGGGTCCCGCCGGCGCGTCCCCATGCTCCTTCCTGCCCTCGGGGGTTCGGAGGCGCGAAAGCCGGCTCGGCACCCGGGATGAAGCCGTCCCGGGAGCCGCGGGGAGAGCCTGCAGCTGCCAGGAGGCTGACATAAAGTTCAAAGACGTGTTAGATGGGGCTCTTGGCATCAGGCTCTGTTTTTACAGCTTGTGCGTTAATGCTACCAAAGTTTAAACAATTGCAAGGGACCGAAAGCCGCGAAGGGAAGCTGCGTGCCGGGTTTGGGGCGGCGGGATGGCCGAGCGCCCGCGAGCCGAGGCTGCAGCCGCCGGCGGAGATGGGCCGGGCGGGGAAGCGGTGTGTGCACGGGTACCAGCCGCAAACACGCACCCGGGGAGAGGGCTGCTTGAAAGGGTTCCTGTCACCCCTGCAAGGTCAATGGAAGGGCAGCCGGGTGCTCTTTTAACTGAAAATATTTTAAAAAATCACATGGCTAAATCTCAGCCTGGGTCAGTCCTGTCATTGCTGGAACCGACATGCTTTTTCCATCTATGAAAGCTTTGGTTTTGACCGAAAAGCATCCCAACAAAACGTGCAGGTTTTTCCCAAGCCGCATGATCCCGGCGGGATTCCCGCGGGCCGGGGATGCCACGGCCGGAGCTGGCGCTGGAGCAGCCGTGCTCGGCGCTGGGCAGGAGCGTGGCACGTCTCCTTGGAGCTCCTCTGCCTCCCGCCCGCGTCGCCTGTGCTCGGCAGGTCTCAGCCACCTCCAGCACCCGCGGCGTGAAGCCCAGCGCGGTGTCTATTTTGTGTCTATTTTACATCTATTTTGGCATAAAATACCCGGCAGGACCGGCGCAGCCAGCACGCAGCACTGTCCCCGGCGCGCGGCGGGTTCGGGGCTCGGCGTCGCGGGCCACCGTGCCGTTTTCTGCCTGTGCTGCGCTGATGCTTTTAAAATGATGTCACTCGAGCGCCACTTTTTAGAGGGCTTTAGGAGCAGTTTAATGCCAGATCTGTGTTTGAAAGGTCGGAGTTATGAGTCTGTCAGCATTTCCATTACAGGGCCTGATTAATCTGGGGGTACGGGGCAGGGTTAGGAGTTGTCATTCCAGATGTGAATTTTTGTTTTAATTCCTCTTAAAAAAATAAAAAGGTTTAAATCCTCTAACTTTGTGTTTTCCCTTTCAAAGCAAAGAAAATATGTGCTGCCCGGGTCTGTTTTGCTTTCGCTGCATAGCTGCAAATGCACTTTGCCAGGTTCACGGCCAAAGGTGCTTTCGCTCGAACCGGGCTGGCTCGGCAGGATCCCCCCGCTCCCGGCCTGCGGATCCCGCCGCGGGCTCCAGAGGTGCCGGGAAACCCGCCGGGCTCCGGCGCGGAGCAGCGCAGCGCTGCAGCGGAGCGGGGGGACCTTTTCCCTGGAACAATCTGCAGCCCCGGACTCCCAGGTCCGGCAGCCCCGGTGCTGGATGCCTCAGCCAAGACGCAGCAAATCCCGCGGCAAAGACGCACAGGACATGGGAGAACTTTCTTCCTAACCCCATGTAGCCACTGCTCCTTTTAAATCTTGCACAAGGGGAGAGTTTTTCCAAGACGTGGCCAGGGGGATCCTGTGAGAACGACTTCCTTGGAAAACGCAGGTGTCACAGTTTTCCATGGAGAAGCTTCCCGTGGGAAAGCACCCACACGAAGCGCTGTGCTTCGAGGCGGCTGCGCTCCCGATCGCAGCACAGCGAGGTCCTGCTGGAGGTGAAACACGTGCTGGGACCCGGCCGGGGACGTGGATGGCGGCTGCCGGAGCATCCCGGCGGATCTCGGGCCAGGCCACAGGTGCCGGCGCTGGGGCCGCGGGAAGAGCACGGGATGGCCGGGGCAGAGCCAAACCGAGCCAACCTTCCTGCCGGGGCGGGGCGAGGGGAAACGTCGCGGTTCCCACCGATGGTTTAGCCTTGCTGAAAAGCAAATTCTCAACGCATCGTGTTCAAGATAAAAACAGGAGCTAAAATAACGGACTTTCCCCAGGAGGGAGGTTCTGGTGTCCCATGTTGTCTGCTCATGTCAAGGGGGGGGGATGCTCCTGCCCCCCGGCACCCCGCCGAGTCCTCTGCAGCTCCGCTCCGTCTCACTCGCATGGAAAGTCCCTCGTGTTAATTGTGTCCTCTGTAAAACGCATTTTCTGTTAACATTTATGTCTTTCATCTTCCTAAATGCTCCCCCGACGCCTTTCTCTTGTGTTTCACATCACAAGAGCAGACAGGCGCTGGTACACCTCGTTTATATCTGTGCACTGTCTACCCCCCGCCCCAACGCGGTGCGTTTCCGCTGCATCCCCGGCAGCAACCGTGCTGCGGCGGCCGGCGAGTGGAAAAGGACGGCGCTCGCAGGCCCAGCCCGGACCCCAGCCGGTATTTTGGGTGTTTGGGAGCGCTGCTGAGATGCGTCCTCCCTCCGCGCGGGGATGCTCGGGTTGCCTGTTGATCCCGTTCTCCCGGGGCAGCGGGAGGCGAAGGGACTTGCCCAGGGCCGGGCAGCGGTGTCGGAGCTGGGGCCACGCCGAGGTCTCGCCCCGCGGCCGCAGCACCGCCGGCCCAGGGACCTCCTTCAGCGGGAGGCCTGCTGGTTTGCATGACCTCATCGTTACAGGGAACTCAATGTGCAATGAAAGCAAGGTGCGAGAGAGACGAAAATACGTTTCTTGTCTTTAATAGCAAAACAGGCGACGCTTCCAACCCACCGGCCGGAGGGCCTGAGCCCACGCGCACCCGCTCCCCACCGCATCCCTGCGTCCCAGCCATGCACCACCGCGGCCCCGGGAGAAAGCCGCTATCGCTGCCCGTGGCCTGGGACTCGGATGGAGAGGTGACGGACTCGGGGTGCGAGAGGCGGGCGCAGAGCTCGGCGCAGGTGGATGCAAAAGCACCAGGGTCGCTGCAGCTGCCTGGGAGCTCAGGGAGGGGCTGAGGGATGCTGAACTTCCTTTCATCGCCATCTTCTCGCTCCAAAATCTGCCTGGCGGCTTTTCAGCTCTTTGCACGGAGATTGTTGTTGTTGTTGCTGCCGCCGCTGTTGTTGCCAGGGAAAAAGTTGCAAATAATCCTCCGATAAAGGCTGGCTGGGTACCGAGCGCGGCGTCAGCGGTTTCCTGCGCAGCCCCGTGCACGGGCTGGAGGTCCTGTGTGCGGGCTGGAGGACCCGGGTGTGGGCTGGAGGACCCGTGCACGGGCTGGAGGTCCTGTGTGCGGGCTGGAGGACCCATTTGCAGGCTGGAGGACCCGTGCACGGGCTGGGGTCCACAGTCAGAGGTGGAAAACCCAGCTACCTGCAGGGGAGGCAAGACAAGCTGGAGGCAGCAGTAAACGTGCCCCACCGCGCACCACCCCACCGACAGCGATGGCCTCCGCGGCCTCGGCACCTGCCTGTGTTTCTGGGGGAAAAAAGAGCATCTCAAGGACTTGGCTGGGGTCAGAGGGAGAGAAGAGGATGGTGAAGGTTCACCGCGAGGCAGACAGGAAAACTGCTGGTGCAGAGACAGCAGGGCCAGCTGGGGAGCCGCATCCCCCACGCGCTCTTTTTACATGGCCGTGGGCTGCCCATGCAGCCGGATCCATCCCTGGAGCGGTGCCAGCGCTCCCGGGAGCCGCCGGGATCGGGGAGCATCTGCCTGGGAACGTGGTGGCCCATCACCCCTCCATCCGCCGGCAGGGTCACCCGAGATGGGCGCCCGGACCTCCTTCCCTGGAAATTCGTGCTCCCTTGTTCGGGGAACTGGAGGAATTGCTGACACCAAGGAAAACTGCAGGGAAATGCGGTTAAGATATCAAGGCAAGAGCAAGGAAAGGGAAAGGGTTTCCCAGCGCTGGGTGTCGTTGCAGGATCTGACAGTGCCCAGCGGGGTGACGGCTGCTGCCTGCTGCTGCCCACCCAAAGTCACCCAAAGTCTCCCAAAGTGGCCGTTTCGCCAAGGTGATGGTTGATAAATCGCCGGAGCCGCCTCGGGGGTGGGAGGGGAGCTCGCCCGCCGGCCCCCGCCGCTAATCCCAGCTTAGTGGAGGCGAGCTCGTGTGCCGAGGTGACGGGTCCCCAGATAGAAAATGAAATTTCCAACTCGTGTCACACGTTTTTTCCACAGCTCTTGTGCATTTTCCCGTCTCCCTTTTTCTGCCGGTTTCCTCCCCGAGGAGCACGGGGAGCAGATGTGGGGGGAAAGGGCGGGGAGGGGGCTCCGGTCGCCGATGGAGCCGGCCGTGGAAACCCAAGGGAGGGCGCGGGAGCAGCAGGGGATCCGGCCGGCGAGAGAAAACGGGTCGTTTTTCAAAGTGATGAATGGGAGGAAAAGAAAGTGGAAAGGCGAACAAGGGAAGGAGAAGGGAACCGATCTGCAGATAAAGTTTTCGGGACACTTAAATAAACATCTCAGGCAGTGGCGCAAGGGGCGGGAGACGGAGGGGGGAGACGTGCGAGCCGGGCGATGCTGGGAGCGTTTCAGCAGGACACTTCAAATAAACAGCGTTTACAGAAATGCACGCCGGCCGGGAGAGGGGCTTTCCTCCGGGATCCCACCGCGTGATTCCCACCGTGTCTCCAGCCCGGCCCGCGGTCCGCAGCCTTTGCAGCGCCGGGACGAGCCGGTCCCCGCCGCGCAGCCCCGGTCCCCGGTCCCCGGTCCCCGGCAGAGGAGCGGAGGTGACGGAGCGGCCCGGCCCGTCGCACGCCGCTGCCTCCTGCCACGTCTGCTGCCTTCAGAGAACAAAAGAGCAAAGGGGGAAAGGAGAAATTGCCGAGCCATTAAAAACAAAAATGAAAGCCCATCAGTGAATTAATACAGCATTAAATGTTAATAATTAGGGGACTGCAAACATTTATGGGAACAGATTAAAGCCAAGTTCTGCTCCATTAAATTGCTCACGTGGCCTGGGCTCTGCACCCACCTCCAGAGAGGAAGACGGGGGAGCAGAGCCGGTTTGGCCACGGGGGCTCTCGAGCCTCCCCCCTGCACCCCCAGCCCGGCCAGCGCCCAGCAGCTTCGGCTCTGCCCTGGGACCCTCCCGCTGCTCCGGCCGGGAGCCCCCGGCTGAGGAGCTGCTTCCCCCTCGGAGACGGCCCCGGTGGCTCCGCTCACGGTGCTCTCAGCTGCAGGAATAGGTGGTAAAGCGAGAAAATTATTAAAATTATTTAAAAGGCAGAAATCCTCGAGTCGCCCAGTGTGGGATGAGGGCCCAGGCGTCCGGCCCCAGCGCCCCTCCGCTGAGCTGTGCTTTGCAAGGCGCTCACCTTCCCTGCCTCCCGTATCCTCTGCTCCCTGTCGCACCCCGGGCTGTATTAGTTCATTTTGGGGCTTTCATTTTTGTTTTTAATGGCTCGGCAGCTTCTGCAAGGTGCTGCGCGGCGGCGGCGAGGGCAGGCTGGATTTTAAGGAGACCTGACCGGGCTCCATCAGCTCCGGAGCAGGCGCGTGGATGCAGCGAGAGGCCCCGCTCGGCGATAAACCCGTCAGGATGCGACAACCACCCCTTTCCACAGGGGCGGCGGGGAGCCGGGGTCGGAAATGTCGTATTTTGAGCGTCTGAGCAGCAATAATGCCACAATTAATCACCCAAACCAACCCAGCGATCCTTTTTATTTATTTGTGTTATTTAGGCAGCGTTTGAAGCCAGGCAATGTGAGAACATGTGTTTCAGCATGCCAAACGCAGTTAGCATATCTCCCGAACATCTAAATTACCTTTCCATGTGTCCACGCATTGCTGTTCTGTACTCGGGGTTAATTAGCGCACCAAGAAAACTTTATTAGAAATACGCGGAGGACATATTATAAAGCGTTGTGCTGCAAGAACCATGTTCTGCATCCTGCAGCAGCATTTATACATGGCTTTTTTCACATTGGCACGGGTTGGGAAAAACTTTGGAAAAGGTAGTTTTCAGAGAAAGAAAAAAAAGAAAACCTTGCCCACGGTTTTCCTCTCCTGTTTTTCCATTACTTTCACCCCCATTTTCCGAGGGGAGCAGAGGGGCCGAGGCGATCTACCCCTCTCCGCTCGGCGAGCGCGGGCAGCAGCGGCTCGGCTCAGGCAGCAAACAGCCCTCGCCTGCCCTCGCCGCGCGTCGGGGAGCAGCCCTGGTCCCTCGCAGCCCCGCGAACGCGAGCTGCTACGCTGCAAGCTTGGCAGAGACGGTGGGTGCTTCTTCCTGCTCACACAGGATAGAAAATGTTTTATTTTTATCATTTTAATCAACATTTCTCAGGAGACAGTCTCTATTTTTTCAGTGAAACTGTTCTTAACAGATGCATTCTTCTTTTAACCAGAAGCTCTTTAGTTTTTTTATGCCAAACCTTTTCTGAAAATGTGATTTTTCGGGAACATGTCTTCATTTACCAAAAAGCACCCTGAAAACTCTGCACCAAAATTTTTCCTGTTTCAGTGAATTACTTTTTGAATAAACAAATGTAAGTTAACCTTAGGCCTCTGCCTCGGCACCACCTGGCCCTGGGCCTCCTTGCTTCGCTCCGGAGCTGGCTTCTCTACCCATTGCTCATGGTTTCTCCTACAAACAATCATTTTTTTCAAGTCCATGACCAAATCACCCATGGAATTGGAGGAATTTGTCAGGAATTCATGCTTTGTTATGAAGATCTTTGTCTTCAGACTAATTCCCACCGGCAACTGCTATCAGTCCTTCATCTGACAGGCAGAACAGCCACGTCCCGTAGCCATCGCTCTTGCTCCCCAACTAAATCCCTTAAGCCTCATCAAATGCTTGCATTTCCACCCAAAAAGCAGCTTCTTTTCTCATAAAGGCGAGACAAGGGGCATGCCTCGTGCAGACCTGCTGCGGAGGGCGTTAACCTGGCATGGAAAAACCTTAGTTTGATGCTACCAAAGTCCCCGTCTGGGTATCCGGGTGCTTCGGTCATGGATCTGGAGCGGATCATGTAGGAACAGGACAGCTCCTTCCCAGACAGCAGTGCACAGCCCGGACACGGCCCGGACACGAGCAGCCTGCCAGCACAGCAGACCTGCAAAACGCCGAGCTGTGCAGTAAGAAACGCACCCAGGACATAACACGTTAACGTCACCTTCCCACCAGCTCCCGCCTGGCCTGGACCCGGGTCTGCGTCCTGCAGGGCCGTTGCAGCCACGGGGAAATACTGCCGGCGATGTAACACCAATAACGTCGTGTATCTGCTTGGGGTCACTGCTATTGCCAGCAGCATCCGTCCATCCGCTGATACACCGCAGCTGCAGAAGCGGTGGTGGTAGGCACCTGCTTCTCCTCCTTTAACGGGGAGTAAATCTGCGCCTGTGGTCACCTCCCGCCAGCAGCAGCCTGTGCACGAGCTTCGCGCGGCCCCTCCGTTCCTCCGGGCTGATTTAAAGCTCGCCTCACCTACGGACGGTGCTTTTCCTCCACGGTAGCTTAAGCTTTAGCGAGAAAACCGCCCTGTTGCTGGCTGCAGCCAGTGCCGCCCTCCTGCCCGGGCACCGCGGCTTGCTGCTGCGATGGGGTGGGGTGGGGTGGGACGGGGCGGCTCTGCCCCTTCCCGCGGGATGGGCGCACGGCGCTGCCGCCCCGCCGGAATACCCCGTCTCCTGCTGGGATCTCGCGCCGCGGGCGGCCGGCGGAACAAGGCCGGTCTGTGCGGCCGGCGGGAGCGGGGGGCACGTGGGCCCCACGGCTGCCCGCGGCCCATCCGCGCCGGGCCGTGTTGTTCTTGGCCGCGCCGTGCCGCGGGATGCGGCGCGGGGTGCGCGGCGGCGGGGGCCCTCTGCCATCGCAAGCTTCCTGCTGAGGACCGTTCAAGGGCAGCCCTTGTAGCAGATCTAATTATACAAACAATTTTGTTCTGCTTCTCCAAATAAACACAGCGAGGTCTGCGGGACACGGCACGATGGGAAATTAGAAACGAGAATGCCTGCTAATGGGCTCCTTAGCTGCAGGGGTAAACAGACGATCTGAAAAGGCCCCGGCCGCCCCTCCGACATATCCACCCGCTCCTCTCCCCTCTTTCCTCTCCACCTCCTTGCTCCCCCCCGTTGCACCAAATATTAACAAAGCTTGCAATTTAATCAAATCCCTGAACTGTGAAAGGAGACTTCTGTAGATTTGATTTCAAGGTTTTTTCCCCGTTAAGATTTACATTGAGAAAATTAGATTAAAATCCTGCATGTGAAAGGAAGGGGGGTGGGAACAGGCATGGACGGGAGGGGGAGGAGGAGGAGGGGGCGAAGAGGCGGCCGACGTCCACCCGGCCGAGGGGAGCGGCGGTGGGTGCGGGGCGAGAGCGGGGTGCCCCCCCCCGCCGCCCCACGCAGCCCCGCTCTGCCCCGGGGTGCAGCGCCCAGGGTCCCCGTCGGAGCCGGATGGACACTGGGGTGATACTGGTGGCACTGGTCAGCAGCCCCGCAGACCCACCCACGTTAGCACCGAAGAGGGGTGCGATGTGACCCCAGCCCTCCGCAACGCCGTGCTGCGGCCCCGCTGCCCGGAGGCTTCGGTGCCTGCTCCCAGCCTGGCATCCCACCGTCCCCACCGGAGAGGGGCTGGCGCTGGCATCGGGAAGGGATATCCAGGCTGCTCCTGGGCATGCCTGGCTGAGGACAGACACACTCATGGCTGAAATGAAGCGGCTCCATCTTCATCCCCGTCCTTACGCAGCCATTGCAGTCCCTCGTGCAAAAACAAACCCAGGGTTGGTCTCGTATTGACCACGCTTCATTCACGGTTAGGAGACAAGGTACAAAACACGTACCCAAAGAGGGTGGTCCGTTTACATAGGGTCCTAAACTGTCCACAGCCTAGAAGGTCCTAGGGGTTTGTCACCGCACGAAGGGCTTGATCCTGCCTTCCTTGTGCACAGCGAGCCTTTGCCATGAGCGGGGCCGCAACATCAGGGCGGGATGCTCTCTCTGCTCCTCCCGCAAAGCAAGCGTCCCACCTGACGGCACTGCCAGGCCAGGCCACCACGTCGACCAGGGCCGTTTATGGAGGCCTCGCACGCATTTTATCAACCATTTCCTACAGCTGAGAAGCCCCGACCTGTAACAGTGAAAGCGTTGTTAGAAAGCGCTAAGGCAAAGCTCCTCCAGCTGCGGTGAGAAATCAGGCTCCAGCTGCTGCTGCGGTGCAGCCATCCCGGGGTGGCACACAGCCCCCTTAACGACACGCTGCAGCACAGGACTTTGGGACACCTGAAGTAAATGAAGCTCTGAGGAGGGGGCGGCTTTGGCAGAGGAACGGAGCTCATTCGTTCCTGAAATGGGAGAATCTTTTCCTTGTGCGATCCTTGCACGGATGCCGGGGGCTAACGATGCTCCCCGACGGCAGCTGCTGCTGGGGGAAGCGGTGCTCGAGCCAAGCCCTTCGGCACGACGTCGCGTCTCGAGAATCCCCAGCGCTGCTGGATGCTCGTGCCTGGAACAGCGTGGCTGAGACCCCGGCGCAATCCCGCGCCAGGTCCATCTCGCGCACGTTGTCCGCAGCGCTCCCATCGCGTACACACACAAACGGCTTCTATCAACACCCCTTCGCGAAAGGAAATCTAATTCAAGGCAGGCTCCCTCGATGGCGTCTTGGCAGGAGCACGCTGTTGGCCAAGGCTTTGTTTTCATTACTACTCCGTGTAATTTGTAATTGTATCAAAACCAAAGACCTAATTGCAGTTGCCGTCCTGCTCCGAGCCTCAGCGCCGCTCCAGCACGGCTGCACCGGGAGCCCCCGAGCCGCTGTCTGACAGCACCGAGCAGCGGAAAGGCTCGTCCCAGGCGGAGGGACGGCGTCCACGTGCTCCTGCCTCCGCGGGAGCCTTGCAGCCGGGGAGGCCCCTGACCCCCCCAGGCACCACCGTCCTCCGTGCTCCGGAGCGGAGGGTCACCGAGCATCCCACGAGCTACCCGAGCCCTGCCGGCGCGTGGAGAAGGGAGGTATCGGCCTCTTCATCCCACCCAAGGGGAACAACAGCGCAGAAGGGTGCTTAAGGTCAGAAGTTTTAAACTCAGTTACCTGAAGCTAAGCCTCTATATCCAGCTTTAAAGAATCTCAATAACTATCTTACTTGGGGAATTATTTAACCGTTGGGAAATGACTCCGATCAAAAGTTTTTCCTCTGCAAACTGCACCAATTCTGCACTTCCTGCATTCATTTTGGTCATACTGAGATTTTTAATTAACATTTCCTTTTCCAAATTAAGAGTCTTTATTCGACACGTTAACAATGAAACATGTCAGTTTTTCCATTCAAAATCCTTTGCTTTTAAAGTGTCCTTCAATCCTACTTTTGGAAAATAATACTCCAGAACAAAGAAAAATATTTCACTGCAAGTCAAATGAAACATTTAATTTAATCTAAATCAATTCCTTTTTTCGTTTTTGATTCTCTAAGACCGGATTTTTGTCCTCTGCAGCTCACACCGAGGCCCTGCACTGCCTCAGCAGCACAGCGTGGGGAACTTCCAGGGAGCAATGAGTATTTGGCACCTCTGAAAATGCGGCTTCCTATTTAAGAGCCTAAATACATGTTTAGGAGCCAAACTTTGAGTAGCCATGTTTGATATTTTAAGATAAAGTCGCACACTGAAATGACAGACTGAGGACTGCAAGACCGAAGTGGGATCGACACGCAAGCTGTCCAAGCGACCAGCTCTGCCGGGAGCCCTCGGCGGGGCACCCACCTCCTGCCCTGTCTGGAGACGGACCTGGGCGATGCGGTGGGACTTGCTTACTAAACACAGCCACACTGCGAAACTGTCCTCACGGTCCGGCTCTGCCGCGGGCGAGGAGGGACCGCTGCCACCGGCCGCCTCGGGAAGAGGCATCGCAGCGGCCAGCACAGGAGCGAACGCTGCAGCTGCAGCACGGGGCAACGCGTCCTGCTCCAGCTAGGTCGGAGCCGGGACTCACGGAGCTTTATGTCCCCTGCATAGGCGGCCTGTGTTTAAAGTTTTAACTCTCTTGTCAAGTTAGTTCATTTTTGCTTCGCTTCTTGGCCGTTATTGCAGCTAATGCAGCTTCTCCCAGCCATTTTGCAGCGCCTCAGATTACACCGAAGCCTGTTCGCCACCACGCTGCTGTCATGTCCAGTCTGGTCCACGGTGACTTGCTGAAGACTGGTTTGTCTGCTGAAGGCTCCTGCGACTGCAGAGCCCCAGCGGCGGGTGGGAGGGGTGAGGTCCATGGGCCCTGCCACGCTCGTCACACTTGTGCAGGCACGTAGGTTTGACCATCAGGATTCGGCAGAGTCTAAAGCATCCAAGGGAATGATGTTCCCCAAAATGCAGTGCGGCCTCTTTGATGAGAGGATGTGGCTTTCTCCTTCATGACCCAAGCCGGCACTTTCGGCTTGCAGCCCCCCACCCCTGACTCGTGCTGCTGTCTGCAGCCCCTTCCCAAGGTTTCCCCACCGGCTCTCCCTGCCAGAGATCCCGCCGGGCTCCCGGGGTGTTACAGGTCTCGGCACCTCTCAGCATCGGGCATCGGGGCCCGGCCATGAAGGACAGCCCAGGGAAAGCCATCCGTGCCCCAGGCACGCTCTGCGTAGGCTTTAATCCCGGGCTCACGTCCTGGGGGAGGACTGGGGACCCGGCCCGCGGGACCCTGCCCGCTGCCAGCCATGAGCGCTTGCTGCCACCAGCCCCTCGGCCGCCTGCTCCCCAGCTCCCCAGCCCAGACGGCAACTGGTGGAAAGCCGAGATTTAGCACCGCCACCCTGGCACCCCCCCCCCGCACACACGCTTCGCCGGGGGGGGTTCGCGCTCCCCAGAAGGCCGGGTTTCTGCTCTCCGCCGCTGGCAGCCCCCCAAACGCACCTCCGTTCGACAGCAGCCGGGGAAGCGCAGGGCACGCCGAGCCCACGAGCCAGCAAAATTCAGCGTGAAAAAAAGCCCGACGGAGGGAAAGAGGAGCTTTTAGAGGAAATCCAATCTGCCGATCAGGCGAGGCTGGACGGCTGAGCCCCGTCTGGGTCCGGGGCTATTGAATCACGGAGCTAAGTGGTTTCCTCTCTGCCTCGCAGGGGAGCTGCTTTTATGTTCCCCTGAAAAGGTATCCTCCTCAAACAAGCCGAGACATAATGGGGAGAGCATCCATTAAACAGGAGGAAACGAGGGCATGTTAAACATGAAATATTCATGGGGGCTCTTGCCAGCTTGTTAATGCATCTGTGTTTGCAAAATACCTCTCGCTCAAGAGGCAGGCGAGGGAGGGATGTCGGTCTGAGGGGATCCTGGGTGCGGTCTGGGGATGAAGAAATTGCAGAGAGGGAGAGGAAAAGAGAGGACAAAGGCGATTTTTGCCTGGTATGAGAATGATTTGTTCTCAAAAGACCTGCTTAAAATTTCAGAGGTAAATAAAGGCAGGGAGCAGCTCCTATTCACCGCGCTCTCGGCCCTGGTAGCAGGTCCCTCGCTGTCGGGTGCTCGGGTCCCAGCACATACCCGGCTCTGGAGGCTCCGGCAGCATCTCTGCTCTCACAGCGTTTCCCGAGCGGCTTCGCCTGGGCTCAGCCGGGCGCCGGGGCCCCTTAGGGCACCCTTGCCGGGAAAGCTGCCAGCTGAGACTCCTCGCTAGCCAGGCTGATGCCACCGGACCTCGCCAGCAAGCCAGGAGCAGCACAGACCCAGGGCGCGGAGGGTGCACGGCTCCGGTCCTGCACCAGGGCCAGCAGCGAAGGACCCTCACTCCAGGGGCTGTGGGGAAAGCGGAGAAGGCTGGAAGTGGCCTTCCTCCAGCTGTAAGATCAGGCCCCTGCTAGCAGCACCCAGGAGAGCTGTCCAGGAGCCATCTCCTCACTAAGGTGTGCAGCAGAGCCGTTCAGACATGCACAACCCTCACGGCTCCCAGGAGAACCACCCTTGGTCACCACCTTACACCCAGTGGCCCTAGAGCTGTGGGACCTCGGTAGGGAAAGGATGGATACGGGAAAATTTTTTATGGTGTGTATTTCACAGTCCTTAGCACTGCCGCAGGTGAGCAGGCGATGGTGGAGGGCAGACGCTAGCATCCCCACGGAGGGCTCTTCCCTAAACCGCTGAGCACACCAAGCCCGGGAGCAAGCCCGCAGCATCCCGGTTCAGCTTCAGCGTGGATTAACACCACGTGCACCAGCCGCCAGCCTCCACGGTCAAATGCCTCCACTCCACTTCGCCGCGACACGGCTGCTCCTGCTGCGCTCCTCGGCCGCCTGCCTCCCGGCCCGGCCCGTCGCGGGCCACCGCCGCAGGCCACCGTGTCCCTGCTGCCATGGCAGTGGCCCAGGGGCACGGCGTCCCGTGGCACGGATGCACGTGCTCTGGAGCGTGGGGCAGAGCAGGGCGAGTCCTCGCCGTAGCGCCTCGCCAATCCGCACACCGTATAACCCGTGCTGAAAAACGCCTGTCTCCCCCGTCCGCCACGACGGCTTCAGTGCATTTCTCATTGATGTCCTCGGGCCTCATATTACAAAGACCTCATTGCTTTTACAAAATGTACTTCCATATATTTACTGGGACATTATGAGATAGCATCAATAATTAAAAATAAACTACAATTGTCAAAATGAGCGAACAAAGTGCATCTGGTGATGGATTACCCTCCCTATGTAAAATGGTATTTGCTCTGTTGCTTGCTAATCTGTAGAATTCATTAACTCACAATGGGTCTCCCAGTCATTTAGCGCAAATTAGGGGAGCTCTATTTTATTATTACTGTTATTATTATTATTATTGTTTTGTAACAGAATCTCATGGGTGAGTGTCACTAGCAGGAGCTGCACTCATTCATCTTGAGAAAAGAATTGACCAAATAAGGCATGGTGCTATCAGAGGATGGAAAAGGTCTTCAGAGTGAGAGCTCAGATGTTTCCGAGGGAGGCAGCTGAGTTATCCCGGTGCCTCTCCGCGGCTCGGGCAGCGCTTCCAGGGCACGGAGACGGCCCACGCTGCCTTAGCGCTTCCTTCCCCCTTCCTCCTATTTCCATCCCGCTTGCCTCTCTTTCTGAGGAGGCTTTTACTATCCAACCGCAGAGGACACACCGCGAGGCTGAGGGCAGCTGCTTTCTGGGCTAAACCAGGGCCAGAGCAGCTCGGTCACTCGGTAAGGCCGGACTTCCAGCGCCCTCGAGGGCTCTGCAGATCCCACCCCAGAGGTGCCGGGCTGGTGCTGCCGTCTCGCTCCGAGCGCCGCAGCTCCCCGTCGTTTCTGCCCGCTGCCCCGCGTTAGTCGGGCGAAGCCCTGACGCAGGAGAGCGTCGGGAGCCTCTGTGCCGGGCTGGGTGCTCGTGAGCACCTTTCTGGAGGGAAGAGGAACGACACAGAGAGATGCAGAGGAGGAGGAAAAAGGCGTCTGAACGGGCTCTTCACGCAGAGCAGAATAATCGGATGCAGCGCCAACAGACAAGAAGGGCAGGAGAAAGAGAGCATATTTTAATGAAAAACGATTTTTAATGATAGCTATTTTTCATTCCTGATTAATGAAAAAAGGCATGGGACAGACAAGCAGGAGCAAGACAGAAAGAAGGATTAAAGGCACTTTGTTATACGCATTACTGACATTGGTTGGTTTCTGAGAGCCTAATGGTGGAGGGGGGAGAAAAATCAGATAGACTCTGCACCCAGATGAGTGTTTTACAGAGGGAAAAGTCAGCGTGCAATAGAACTGTAAAAATGTCCTTAATGCATTTGTTTGTAAAAATCACTCCCACTCAGAGGAAGAGGTTGGGGAGAGAAGGAGTCTCATCAAAAGAGAAGAGAGGATGAAGAATCCAGTTTCTAGAATCGAGGACTGGGAGGCAAAGCAACAGAGATTTTGCCCAGCATGATAACGAACCATTCACAAGTGTGAACTTCTAAAGCCCTGAGTCCTGGGGAAACTTAACCAAAGTGCAAAGGCGAAACTGTTTATACAGACCAGATTTATGCTGTGCAAATACATGCTTTTTCTGAAGGGGAAAGGATTTGATTATTTCAAACTGATGCTCGGGGTCATCATCTGAGCTCCTTCCCGTAGATGTAGCTCCAGCCAGGTTCCTCTCCCCAGCTCTCAGCATGATCCCGAATCCCATCAATACACTGGGACCATATTTAGATATTTAACTGCATCAGGATGGTTTATCCTGCCCACAGTGATTTTGCACAGCTCACTAAGGTACAAATGAAGCTTATTGGAATATTTATTTCCAGTATCTCCTTCTTCATTTCCACTTTCAGCTAAATCTACTTCTGAGTACATTGCACACAGCTGTCTTAAGCCACTGTCTGACCGAGCAGCCGCCTTGCCCCGCGCCGCTCTGCCAGGCCCAGCACTGCCCACGGCCGAGCGCAGCCCTCGCACAAGGCTCTCCGGAGCAAGGAGTGAGCTTGGCAGCACCGAAGCATCTGCGGGATTTGCTTTAGCTATTCCTCATTCTTCATGGGAGAGACAAGATGAAATATTCTCTCCCAGTGTTTTTAAGAGAATCAATTCATTATTTTTCCATTTTTAATTACAATGCATTTTCCTCTCCCCTCTGTTTTATTTTATCCTTGAAATGAAGAACAATAAGGACAATAAATTCAAAAGGAACCTTTTGTTTGCTGTGGAAATAATGTTTCAGTTGTGCCCGAATGGCTCAAATACCTGCCTTCTCCGTAGGCACTGCCCCAGTCATTAACTTCTCGGAAAGGCTGAAAAGCATTAATTACATCAGGGAGCACAACAAGCCAAGCTGCAGGAAGAGCAGACGGAGCAGGAGAGGGAAATATTCAGTGCGACTTCAAATAGCAGCAGCGGGCTCTGGGGCAGGGCCCTTGCAGCAGGTCCGTCCAGCCGGGCGACGGGTCCGACTGCTCCGGCCGGGAACCGCTGCCCTGAGGTCCGTCAGGTTAAACCGCTGCCGAAGCGCCGGGCTGGCTCCCCGGCCTGCAGAAAGCAGGGGAGAGCTGCGTCTGCTCCCCCCCGGCACGGTGTTTCCCACCAGCTTGCTTTCACGAGCGGGAGCCCTCCAAAAGCCCCCCGAGAAGAAGGCCAGGCATCCCGCCCGGGCCAGGCGGCTGCGGTGTCCCCGGGATGCCGGGACCGTGCAGCGGACGGGGAGGCCGGGACGCCCGGCCGGTCTCCCAGCGCCGTGCTCGCACCCCGCCAGCCCCCCACGCAGACCCCCCTGGTGCCACTACAGCGCTCCGTGCCTCAGTTTCCCCATTACCCCGTCACAGGCCAAGCGCCTCGGCGGCCACCGGGGCAAAGCAAAATGCCATTTTTACACCACTGTTTGCTCTCTAATGGTGGCACTTTGAACGTTTCCATCAGCAACAGGAGGCCAACTCAACTGCTGCCAACAAAACCATCTTCTACAGACAGCCGAGTGGGAAGAGCACAACTTTGAGGGGTGCCGGGGACGGCGGCGGCGGGGCTGGAGGGGCAGCCGGAGCCTCGCTGACATCCAAGCACCGCCGCCAGCCGCTTCCCTGCCGGCTCCGGAGAGGGAGCGCGCCGGGTTTAGACCAGGTCACGGAGTCTGTTCAAACAGGAGGCAATCCCACACTGGAGTGAGATGTTAATTTGTACTAATTATCTCTGGCTCATTAGCACCAGGGCAAAGGCAGGGAGGTTTCTCCAGCAAATCGCGCTGCATTGGGACCTCGCTGCGATGGCTCTCTCTCTCCCTGGAAGTCCCTTGTTTTTTCTGACTCGTGTCTCTCCGAAGAAAACCAGCCCTGGGGCCCCCCCCTGCTGCAGCGGCTCATCTGCCATGGGGATGTCAGGCCCCGACCCAAGGAAAAAACATGGAAAACAGAGGGCAGCAATGGGGAAGATTTATTGGTTCATAGGATCTAAGCTAACCCCCCCCAGACGTGGAGTAAGAAGTTGGAAATGCGATGAGGTCTGTTGCTTCTGCCAAGCCAGGTCCAAATTTGGCTTAAACGGCAGTGGGAGTACCCTGACGTGGCCAGGTCCCCGCCAAGGGGAAGCCCTGGAATAGCAAAGGCCCCGGGAACGGGGATGGGGACACCTGGACTGGCATGATGGGCGGCACGAGCCAGCCAAGCTGGGAGGAGAGGGCAGGACAGGCAGAACGGTGCCGGCTGGCGTGACAGCGTGTCCTGTGAACCCCTACGTCTGGTGGCTGCACGTTTAGGGACCTATTCGTTTAAGTAGCCTCTGGCCTCACCACTGAGCTTGAAACCTTGCCTGATGCTTTTGCATAATCTTATCAGCTGAAAACCCCCCTGCACCTCTGTCCCAGCCCAGAGACACGTCCCAAGCCCTCCCCTGGGAGAGGCACCCGTTAAAAGCGGGTGCCCCACGACCCGCGGTGTGCTCCACACAGCCCTCACACCACCGACAAGCACCCGCCGTCTCCACGGCTTTTCCCAGCCGCTGGGCTATGCCCGGCCGGGGAGACCCGGCTGCACCTCCCCATCGCAGCCCGGCCGGTCCAGGGGTCCCCTCGCCCTCGGCCCCAGCCCCTCCCGGACCCGCTTGTTTACTGCAGGGCTTAAGTGTTCTTCTTTCTTTCCCTTTTTTTTCCTGCCAGTGGTATTAAGAGTCTAAAAATAGCTGTGCTTTCCATCTCAGCCTGTAATGTAAAACCAGGTTAACATAACTGCACAATGGAGCAGCAGCCATCTCCTTTGCTCCGAAATCAAATTTATTAAAGCATTTGTCTCTCTCTCGCTCTTCCCCCCCCCCCCCCATCACAATAAACACACATTTTCCTGCAGTCATTGCTGCCACCTTACTCTGAGCAGAGCCCAAAGGAGGCAATTTCAGGGCGACAGGGCTGTGACTCGACAAGGGGCAGCCCAGCTGCAGCAGCCCCATCCCGGTTCCGCCGTCTGCAACGGGTGAACGTCGCGGCCACGGGAAAACCGAGCCTCGTCGCTAACGCGGAGGAGCCCGGGGCAACGTCTTGGCACGTGGGCTGTGCCGTGGCCGGCACCCTTGAGCAGATGCAGAAGGATCCCCGGAGCCTCCTCGTCCGGCTCTGTGCTCAGGAGAGGAACCGCTGCAGTCCTCGGGCCCGCGGCGTGCAAGTGACGGGCAGGGGTTTACCAAAACGGCTGAAACGGTGTCCATGTTCTCGGCCCTCCCGCTTCCTTTGCCGGCTCCTCCAGGATGGGACGCTGGTAACCCCAGCACTCCCCACGCTCCCCACCCTGCACCTCTGGAAGTTTAAAAAATAGACGTTCTTGCCCCAGAAACAGCAACACGCTGCTCCTTCTCCCCCGAGGCAGACCTCCGCACTCTGACCAGCTGGATTAATACTTATTTCCCCTTCTCTTTCTCACCCTTCCTCCCCCACCACCACCACCCCGGTTGCATTAAGTGGCAGGTTAGAGCCACCACGAGAAGTTCGAAGACAGGGGAGGGCAGGAATGGGGCTGAGGAAGGGGAGACAGCTCAAACCCCTGCAGTAGGACTAACTACAGCACGGAAAACACTCCTCGCTGAGAGTCGGGGCCAGCCAGGGCTACGCCTGTCCTGCCGAGCCCGAAACGCTGGTCTTAGGGAGCGAAAGGGAACGGCATCCAGGGAAGGAGATGAGGAGGAAGCTGGGGCGTCACGAGCACGAAGGGCAAAGCCTGGTACGTATCTGAGCGGCTGGGATTAGAGAGCCTCTCCATGGCTGTCAGACGGAGGGATTTGCTGGGAGAGTCGGGGAGCCCCGAACAGCAGAGATCCAGCAGCTCGAGTCCAAGGCTCTAAATCACAACTGCCCTCAAGGAGGGGAGGGAATTGAGGAGAAATCTGCAGAAAACTTGCTTTGGTTTAAAGGTGAATAACGGGGGAGAGAGGAGCCTGTCTTGCTCTGTGTCTCCTGGTAGCAGAGGAAAGAGCCATAAGCACGCAGGGAAAAAACCAAAATCCAGAGTGATGCTGTGAAGCCTGAAACGCAGCAACCCCAGCAGAGACCCCCGGGAGAGCAGCCGCAGGGCTCGGAGCTGGGGGCGATGCGGCTGCCGGAGGAGCCGCTCCGGTTCCCGGGAGGATGCGGGAGGCTCTGCCCGGGGGCACGAGGACACCCTGGAAGCCGTTCCCGCGGTGGGGGGACCTCACCGGTATCGATGGGTTTGAAATCACTTCTGAGGGTGGGAGGGGGCCCGCGAGCCCTGCCCACGGCCCTGCCGCGGCTGGGAGCGACCCCGCCACGGGCACCCCCGTCCCGCAGCCGGGCCCGTCTGCACCAGCACCAGGGGCCCCGAGCGGAGCGCCGGCCCGTCCGCGCACAGCATCCCACCCATCCTGCTCTCACGGCAGAGGGACGAGGCGGTGCCCTAAAATAAGGTGACTCAGGCAGAAGTCAAGGCTGGACCCTCGCACTGATTACAGAGGCTGTGTGCGAAACTTTGTGTGTGCTCAGACTGCAGGTCATTACAGACCAGCGGGATCCCTTATAAATAATGAACCAATATTGATTGCCTTTGCCAGTAAACACATGGTGACCTTTATTAAAAATACACGAAAAGCGCACTTAGGAAAACTCACTGACTTGTTGCTAGAGACAGATTTACACAAAAAGCTAATTTATCTGGAAATGTGGCAAAGGAGAGGGGCCAATGGAGCAAGCCACGGGCGAAGCAGGCGCTGCTCCCCTGCGCCGGTCCCACGAGCTCAGGACCCCTGCGCCGTCGCCCCGCGGCACGGCTGCTCTGCAGAGCTGGCCGTCACCGCAGCGGGGACCGGGGCGCGGGACACGCAGGTCTCTTCCCTGCAGGCAGCAGCAGGACACAAGAGCTTAGAACCGATGCAGTTATTGGGGACGGGCGAGAGCTCAACAGAGAAGGGGGGAGGACGAGTCTTTAAACTCCATTTTAGACTGTATTTCACAATAATCCATTCAGGCACTTCTGATTTAGTGGTTTTTGAACTTGCCTTTGGATTCTGCAATTTGCTTTAAATTGCCCATTCAGCACCCACCATTGTGCTTGTTAAATGCTGAGCGCTGGACATCACTTACTCAGCCGAGGGTGGTGGAAGTGGCTTAAGGCACTGTATAAATCTGGGAATTTGCCTCATAGCTGCCCTCCGTTTGTCTGATCTCTTGGGGATTTTGCAACAATTAATTATCTGCTATACAATAGAAAGATCATTCCTTCTGGCCAAGGTTAAACATCCCAGCGCTGCAAAACAGCATTCATTTAGCTTGAAATAAATCTTATTTATTCCCTAGGCAATGCTGTTGCTTCTGATTCTTTGTCCATAGATTAGAGAACTGGGCAACAGAGTGGCTCCAGACACTGAAAGGGAGATTAAGAGCTTCTCACCTCGTGGTCACCACTCAGGCTATGAATTACTGCTTGGGTCCATCCTGTCTGCAAACTGCTTATGGCCCCACAGCAGTTTTTACAAACATGTGACTCCGCTGGTAACGCTCAACAAATACTGGAGCTCATAAGCTCTGCCACTGGTGGCCTTTTGAGCACTGTGTATGCATTGGTCAGTGTAACCGGCCAGGCACGCTGCATGGCACAGACGCGCGTCTCTGGATGGGTGGCACGAAACTCATGACAGGCAGGAGAATGACCTGGCAGAGCCCTGAATCTCTCGGGCAGGCTGTCCTTCGTTAGGAGGAGAACAATCCTGGCACCAGGATAAAATGGGCCTCTAAGGTCTAGAGGCTGCACAAAGAAAAACAAGTACAAATGCCACTAGATACTTGGATTTCCAGATTTGAAAGCATCTGGTTCTCTTCTAAAAGAGAGGAGGAAATCAGATGTACTCACTGTCTAGCAGACTTTACATCTAGTTTTCTCTTCTCGCACAGTAATAGCCTGCACATGCAAAGCGACCGGGAGATATTTCACTCTTTGAGAGCCATTTTGCACAGCACTTATTTACATGGGAATGTGTCTGCGTGTGCACAAATACAGACATTGCCATGAGTAAAAGCATTTCCCCAAACTCTGAGCAAAACATTTTTTTCAAGAAATGCATATGGAAAACTGTACAAAGGCAGGGAAAAACACACTCCAGTTCAGATTCAGGGAGTCCACTGCAGGATTTGCCCAGAAACGGTTATGGGTTCTCACCAGCCTTAGCCGGTAAAAGCAACTGGGGGGAAAAACCCTCCACCTACCCCATCCTGACCCTGTCACACAAAGGACCACAGGAGCTGATACTCTGGAAGGTCAAGACTTGAATAAGCTAAAGAGACCAAGCGGTTCTCCTGGGCCTTGTGTCCAGGAACATTAGCTCCCCTGGGGTCAAACAGAAGCAGAAGAAAGTCTCTCTATGTCCCATTTTGGTCTCAGTGAAGGGTCTGTAAAGTTTGCAGGCTGTTCTGGCCACTTTGCTGGGGAACAGTAAGTGAAACTGTGCAGTGTAGGCTCCTCCAGAAGATGTATGATGCTAAAAAGCCAACATGGGTCAGGGCCAAGCGAACAAAGGTTTTATTAATTGGAGTGCATGTGGGTAAGTAGCATTGATCACTAAAGTCAAGGGAAATATATTACGTACAGCTTTTGAACAAATGCTCCTGGAGCAAATATGTCTGGCTACTTAATTGATTTGGGATATTATTTTATTTATTTTTCCCTCCACTGTTTTGACAGAGACATGGCTAGGTGCATAGCATCAGACACCTATACTGCGCCGTACAGGTTCTTCACATTCAAGTATCCCATTTCACACTCTCATTTCTTCCTCCCTTATCACCTCTTAAGTCCCAGGAGGAAAAGTGCAAGCGAAAGCCAGTCTGGTGTCACGTTCCATCCCAGGACTGTGCTGGTACTTCGAAGAGCTGGGGCAGACATGAGAGGTGCCCTGAAAAGGGCCTGTCTTGATATGATGTGCCGAGTTGTTGGACTTTCAGGCTCTGACTCCCTTACTGTGGGTTTGACCTGTTCTGACAGACGGTTGCCAGTTTGGGAGGCATTTTCACACAGTCAGCCCTGAGCGGTTCACGAAGCAGAGCTGGAAAGAGCTGGGAAAGGATCACTACACATCCTGGGAAAGGAGCAACAGCTTTGCTTTCTGATGACTGCGATCGCCAGCTCATTTGCTAGACTCCAGCGACCAACCCATCAGACACCACTTTCGCCCTCTGATATGTTACATTAGCTTGGAAGGGTAACAGATCCTCAAGACCTCCTACATCACTCAGTTAAGGAACATATTCTAGCTGAGATGAGGCACAGTAGCACAGCAGCTTTCCCCCACACAACCCTCTTAGCCTCTACTACTTTATACTTAATGTCAGCGCCGCCCAAACAACACGGACATCCAAGAGCTAAGTGCTGGAGCGTGTTTCTACAAGGCCAGGCTGAACTGAATCTTGGTGTCCAGCCAGGACCTGCCAGGAGTCAACTGCACTTTTCCCTGGGAGGTTGGGGTGGAAGAGCTTATTCCCTGAACTGTTCAATAGTCCATCAGCCTGACAAGCACCACACCACCTTCCATTACTGCTGTACACAAGGGACACCCTAAACCCTGCTCGTAACTGAATCCGGGAGTCCTGACAGTAACAAAATCCATAGCACTGCCAATAAATAATTCACATCAGCAAACTGGCTCTGCTCACTGCCCCTGGATTCAGCAGCAGCTCGATGGGTGCCAGGATTGCCCCAGAAGGGCAAGAGGCACACGCTCCCTTGCTCTGCCAAGTCGAGCAAGCAGTGTCTCTCTGCAGCTCATCTCCGGGCACGAGGGGGTGCAGAACTGAGGCTCTGAATGGAAAATGCTTTGTAATGTTGGGGAAGAAAGGTCTCTACTGGAAATGAACAAAGCGGATATGGGAAGGAGAAGCTCTGGGGATTTCAGTCTCTTGCTAACCACAAAAAGGGACGTTTTGGACGTCTGCTCCACCCTGAGTTGTGGATCCTTCTGTGGGAGAGCTGCACGCAGAGAGAATTTGTTGCACTCAATGTGCGTGCCTCCTCAGCAACCTAACCTCACGGCTCACGGGGGAAAGGGCAAAGCAGTGTTGGTCTGTGCAATATGAGAACCCATTTACTGGGATTTGGACTGGCGATGCATTACCACTCTGCAAATTTTATTTCCTGTGGCTGCGGATTTACCTTTGTTATCAGTATAGGTCCAGGTATCGGCGATGCCCTACGCTGAAAAAGCTCTGTGTCCCAGCATTGCTACATCAGCGTTAGTAACTCCATCGTGCTTGGGTCGGGTTTTACACATAATTTCAGCTGGATCAAAGTGTGAAGGAGTGGCTGGGTCATGAGCGTGCCCCTGAAGACACTGCACTGCTTTCTCCACACAAGAGCTTCTCCGGGGATTCAAGCAGAGGATCTCCAAGCGGGCAGCCTGCTCCAGGGTCCTACCCTGGAACGACGCGGGGGAGCAGAGACGGCGTGCCCCGCCTGGACGGCTGCGCACCACCTCACATCGCCAAGCAGACGGGACAGACCGCATCAGGCTCTCTCTGTGCACTCATCCTCGGTCCGGTCAGGCTCCCCGATCTTGCTCAAAGCTCCAGGATTACTCGGACGGTGCTCCTTTAACGTCTGCCTTTTCCTGCAGGACTCCTGTTTCAAACAGCAGCTCTGCCTTCAGCCGGAGCCATGGAGAGCAAGCGCGCTGCTCTCCACAGGTGATTCGTGCTGTTACCCTGGAGAAGCCAGTTAACAAACTGGATGAGGATATTATTGCACCAAATAAAAAAGGCTGGGGTTTTTCAGCGGCTTGTTTTTCAGCTTGCTGTAGTAAGGCACTGTCTAACTAAGGTTGCCCTAAGGAGAGCCCCATGCTCGGTGTTACACTAAAAATAGAGTTCTGAAGAGAGGGGGGCATGGCTCATATCTTACGGTCCAGGTAGCCTTCAAATAGCTCTTTCTGTTAACCTGGTCACTCGAAAGATACATTATCTGAAAGCCAATGTTGACACAATCTAAACTGGGTCTCTTTCTCTCTATATATATTCATACATTTACATGACTGAAAAGTTGGAAGGTTTCTAACCAGCAGAGAAGTGGTGCCTTGGGACAGCTTCCCCAGAGAAGCAGCGAGCGCAGAATATTCTCAAGTGGATCTAATATGAAATTTAATTAGTTTTATAAATGGAAACACATGACACCATCGCCTGAAGTGAGGGAGGGCTGCAGCTGAAGGAGGCCTCCTGGGCCATCCTTCCTCCGGCCGGCGCAGAGGAACATCCTTTCCCATTCCCGGACGCAGTTTTGCCGGTGGGATTTCAGGAGAGACCCTGACAGCACCAGCGCCCGACTGGGAGAGGAGGAGCAGGGACCAGCCCTATAGAGAAGATCTTCAAGTTTTGCTTTGGTTTTTTTTATTCTTCTTTCCAGACACCAGAGAGAAGAAGATTGTTTTAAGGGCTTGTGCTTATTCATGTATACAAATGTAAAATGAAAGGTAAACAGGCGCATGGCTCTAATGGTCAATAATTCTCTTAATTTGTATTGCTTTTATACCCAACACTCTTAAGAGAGATGAGCTTAATAAATATCTAGCAAAATGATCAGCCTATTCTCAAAACACCTCAGATATTTGGGAAGATTTGGATCCCTGGGGTCATATTTGCCCCTCACCTATCTGACTTGCATTACAGTGATATTAAAAGTAGAGATGGCAGAAAAATGATACACGCATTTTCAGAAAATGTTGCAACTTCATAGGTTTTCCTCGACTTCCTGCAGAAATCTTTTGACAGAATGGAAATCAAGAAAAAAAGCTTTTTCTCTAGAATCTTCAAAATGTTCAATTTTGGAGTAGTCAAAGCACATTAGGAAACAAAATACACTCACCAATCAAAATCCAGGCAGGAAGGCTTGAAACAAACGGATGTGAGCATAAAATGTGATGTGCAATAAGATGATATGAAGTCCCTATCTTATTTTCGCCCATTATGGCAAATTATTCATCAAAACACTTCGCTGAAATCAGCTAGCTCAATTTTTTGTTAATTTTCTCCGCTTCAAAAAAATCAGACTTTGGGGGGAAATGACAAAAATAGATGTTTAACTAGCTCTAGCTAAATGGTCCTTGAGTTTAGCCTGTCATCTTCAGTTATTATTTCGCTTATATCCCCAAGATAATTTGGGAACAGTTTCTCTGAGCTGAGAGGGGAGGGATGGGGGAAGCAGATAACATCCTGCCTGTTAAAACATTCTGGATATTTTCCTGGATGGCAAGTAGCAGCCCGGATTAAGTTCTTATCCTGTGAAGAGGGTTATTAAAATATGACTGAGCAAATTCTTTTCACGGACACAAGATTATTTGTGTGTGCTGCATAAGGGGTTCATGTGCTTGGGATCCTTCTCCTTGCCCCCAGCCTCTGAAGCAGTCCTGCCCTTCTTCTGAGCTGCCAGGAAATAAATAAATGAATAAATAAAAATAAAAATGAACAAATCTCAGTTTTCTATGAATACTAAGTTCTCTTCATTTAGCAAAAGGAAGATCGACTTCCAAGTGAAACCTGCTCAGGGCCTGCCAGCCGCTGTCCCGCGGCGTGACGGGGGCACAGAGCGGCTTCGGCAGTGCAGGTCCCGGAGGCCCCGCCGGCCTCAGCAGCACGGCCCTCCACGGGGCCCGGGAGCCTTTCTGGAAAAGCCAGCACATTTTCAATATGCAATCAGGGGGCAAAGAAATGAGAGCGATGTTTGAAGACGCTGTTGATTTTCAAGTATCAATCGCAGCCTTGTTTTGTTTGACTAAGTTGGGTGCTAGCTCTTGTTTCTTAGCAACCCTAATAAGCTAATGCTTTTCATTTCCCCGGGAACTGCGCAAGACAAATTAAGCCAGAGTATTTCTGCCAGACTGTCCTTTGCACATCTGTCCAGGTGCATGAGAGAGGAGCAGCTCCTGTTCTGCAACCGTGGGACGCCCAAGCCCTGTACCCCCGGGCATCGCATGTGAACCTCTGCCTGTCCCTTCTGCCTCCCAGGGCTGGCAACAGCAGCCCGCAGGGGCCAGGAACGCCAAAAGGAGCCTGCATTCTTCAACGGTGACTTTATTTTTCTTGCCTATGCTTGAGCTTTACCAATGCTGGAATATTTGTCATCCTGATAACTCCCTGGGTTTGCAAAAGAGTCTGTTCAGAGTTGATTTCCAGTGGGCCAAGTGCAAACTTGCAACCTCCCTGCTGTCTCCTTGCCTTTGGCACACCGTAACCGGGACCTGCACATGGTACCGCTGCTAGTGCTCTTCTCACCCCTCGTTCATGGCTCTTCTCCTTGCCCCCTTCTCACAACCATCTCTGCCCCGCTAAGTTGAGGACTTGTATTGCTTGACCATAATTTCCCCAGTCCTTCTTTCCTGCGCTTCCTGTTACTTCCAGGCTTGGCCTCTTCAGAGCAAAGACAACCAACCAGGCAGAACTGCTGGGCAGGGTCGTGTTTTATTTTCCACGTTGTAAAATGTCCCTGAAAGGTTGCATTGGTCTCGCTTCCCCTGCACGGTCTGCAAGCACGGGACGGCAGGTGCTGTGCAGAAGTCTCAGAGCAGCCACCTCTCCCTGCAAGCGGGAGGAGAACGGCTCTGACGACCCAGCCCGAGGAAAGCGTTTGCAAGACGGCTACGCAGAAAGTGGGCATTCGCTCAGGAGCATCTTTGCTTTAGCAAAGAGACTTCAGAAGTGTGCCTTGCCCCACAGAAGCAGGCCAGGGCAGCTCCCCCTCACAGCCCATCCGGGCTATTTTACTTATTTAAATTTCAAAAATCAGTCAAAGCCAAACCTGCTGCCGTACACATCTCTTGGTGACTCTGGATCCGCCTCAGAGCAAGAGAGGGCTGCTCAGAAGTCCCCTAAAGCAGCTTAGGATGTTTTACCACCACAGTGAAGCCAGAAAAGACAATCAGCGAAGGATTGTAACTTGAGCCAATTAAAGGAATTATTGAAATTATGAAGGAGAGCCCGTGCTCATCTTGGTGCAATTCTGGACTTCAGAGCGCTTGCACAAAATCATGGCTTGCCTTTGTATAGTTTAATTCTCTTTAACTAACATTTTAAAACAAAAGTATATACATTGCTTAATCTCCTTTCTGCCATTTCAGATGGTTGGTATTTTGCTCTTCTCTCCTTTAGGACAGTGACTCCAGGCCAGTTGGTTTCATGTTCCACTTATTTTTCATGTTTTCATATTTTCATGTTCCACATTATTTTTATTCTCCATTTCTCCCCTCTGCTAAGGTCAGTCAAATCTATTTTGAAAACAAGCACCTAGACATGATCTTTAAAATGAAGTGGAATTTCTTCTCCCCCAATGTCTACACCGGGCCCTGCTTGCATGGCATTAAAAAGGAGCCTGTCATGGCTGGAGAACGTTATCCAGTTGTCCACCCCCCAGGCCCTCGTGCCAAGCCCCTGCCCATGCATTTTGGATCACCTGGATGTCAGGTACCTCTTAAATCAAAAAGGCAGCTTGGCAACCTTTAAGCACAAGGCCAGTGAGTCTGCTCCTCCGGCCCTTCGGGGCCACATCTGGTCACAGCAGCCATTTGCTCTGTTAGCAGACCCGGGGTAAAGCAGGCCCAATGTTTGCAGACGTGTTTCTATTTACGACGACTGCCCAAACATTTATATAAGTAGATGCTCACCTGTGAATGGGAGGAGAGGGGGAGGTTTAAGACCTGCCCACTGAAAGTAAATGTCACATAACGATTTGCCACTTGTATACCTTGGACGTGTTTTATCTTCTTGACTGGATGAGTGAAATACGTGAAACCTGAGAACAACTCATGTCTTTTCCATTAAGCCTTTCCAGCAGCACCATTAACTGTGCTGCAAGGTGCGGGAGCCCGTGAAACTCATTAAGCCTCCGTGATGAAACACTAATGTTCTTTGTTAGTTCCCCAACGCTTAGTCAGTCAACTTACTCCAAAGGGTCCAAAACCACGAGGCTTTGCAATATCCCTAACAGAAATGCATTTCTGTCTCTTTGTCCTCTTTCAGCCCGGTGATGTTCTGATGATGAATGTGTCGCTAGGTGCAACCACAGTGCAGACAAGTATTTCCAGGCATGATATAGTCGTTTTTGTCAGTTTTATTCAGGAAGTCACTGTGGACCAGTTTTAATTGTGACTTTCAGCTTAAACCGGGGCTCCCACTTCCACCGAAGGATCAGGACATGGCTGCGGGCTAAGAGGATGAAGGGCCTTGCTGCCGGCCAAAGCGGGTGGTGGTTGCTGCCTCCCGGGTCCCCAAAAACTAACTGCCCTTCCCCAGCCCAGGCTTGGAAATTTCAGGGAAGGGGTCCAGGATGTGCCTAACGTTGCTGCCTTTCTGGCAGCTCCAGGGAACACACACCGATGATATTGGCTGATTTACTGTGATTCTCAGCTATTCTTGATTATAGAAACCACAGCTGTGAGCAAAGCCTGGACTTGCTGCCTGGGAGGCTGGGACTAGCTCAGGACTTTCATGCTCAAATCTTTGATGCTAATGATGACAGGGGAACTGGAACAGGCAGAGGCCAGCATGTAAGCAGCAGGCCAGGGGTAGTCTCTGTGCAAATTTGCATGTTTCTGGATACCACGCCGCAGGAAAAAAGGAGATGCTGGCCCCATTCTTTGCAAATAAGGCAGCTGGAGAGGTATAAGAGGAAAAGAGCACCTGGAATGTTACAGGGAGAAGGAGAAGCCAAAGAGTAAAAGCAAGGCAGGCAGGACTTCCTGGGAGCTGTACAGGCTCTAAGAGTCTCTCCAGTTCTTGGCAATCTAGATCCACTCTTCTTGAAAACATATGTGTACGTGCTGTAAGCGTGGGCAATGCTGCGACTGGGGAGTTCAGCGCGCCTGCATCTTTTCTGTCATCTTCTTTGCTCCCCTTGCAGTTCTGGGCCAGCTCCCGAGGGCCACTAGACGTGACGAACCGGCTGAAGCAACGATTGCAAGACGAAGCAGGCGATCTGGTTTCAATAAAATTAGTGAATTGTTTCATGGCTGGATGGGAAAGCTGTGAGGCTCCAGGATTTGCTCCTCTCGCAGCTGGATTCTGTTTGTCCATCACTGTTTCCCTCGACTGCGGCTCCCGCCCCACCTATGTCTGTGTACTTTGGTGCGGGTACCAAGCCCCAGCGCTGGATGACAGCTCCGAGAGCGCTGCAGCCCTCGCGAGGGACCCAGCCGGGGCAGCGGGAGAGGCAGCGCCATGTCGCACACCGCGTCTGCAGCGACCGCCCGGTCCTGGAGCACAGCTGCGGGCACCGGGCTGGGAGTCAGGGGGCCGAAGCTGCTTCCACCTCTGCCTCTGCCTCCGCACCAGACTTCGGCCAATTCACTGCTCCCTAGCCCGGTCCAAGGCTCTCCATCTTCAGCAGCTCTCCGTTCATACCTCTGAAAGGACCTAGCACGCCGGGGGCCCCGATCTCCTCTGGGAACTCCAGACAGCAGTATAAAGCAGACAGTGATAGTCAGGTCTGAGTGCTAAAGGCTCCTGTTATTTATCAGCTTTCTAAATGTCAGAAAGTCCATAAAGGTTGGACAGAAAAAGGGTTCTCCCCTGTGTGTGAGTTTATGGGGAGAATCTGGGCTGCCCTCTTGGAGTCACCAACAAAGTCCTCGCAGAGAGATTCAGCGAGGGCCGGTACTCGGCAATTTCCAACCTGCAATTTCCAGCGTGCAAATTAAACCTGCACGTAGGCTTTAACAGCAAATGTGCTAACAAATCGTGCAAATTAAACCTGCACGTAGGCTTTAACAGCAAATGTGCTAACAAATCCTCTTGCTTACTTAACAGGAGGGCATCTAACACATAGTTTTAAGTTACAAATGATGTGGAGAGCTGGACTTTGGGATAAACTCTGCTGTCATCTCCAAAAAAAGTGTAGATGCCCCAGAGCTCAGGCGTATTTATGGAGTACAGCAGCCAGAGATGCGGGAGCATCTCCTGGCTTTGACTCAGCAAAGCACTTAAGTGCATAGTTTTGATGGGAACACTAAGCATATGCTTAAAGCTGAGCCTGCGCTCAAACGCTCTGCTCAGCTGGGGTCCCAGAGAGTTAATGCAAACCAAGGTAGCTGAGTACTTTGAAATATCAGGCAGTTTTCTAGATTACATTTAGCCTTTCTCTGTATCTTTAAATTCCAAAAGCAATGTGACTTCTCAGGAAAAAAACAAGCCTTTAAAGCAGTAAACAGCTGTTTTCCCTCTTTCTATATAAGAGCAATTTTAAAAAGCACTAAAAAATTTAACAGCCTTATTTTTTTCAGAGTTCTTTGTGAAGCAGGGCCATTTCAGGGGTCTGTCAAGCATACCCAGTAACAACGTGACATAGCCAGTAACTACATCACCAATAACCATCTTGGCCTTCCTCCCTAGCTCGCCTTTATTACAGTCCCTAAACTACCCCAATAGGAATTTCTGCTGCGTATTTAAATGAACTTGTAGGCAGTAAAGGAATATGTATAAAGAAAGGGGTGAGCGTTATGTCAGTTTTGCATATTGTAACCCTGTTACTTACAGGCTTTATGTCTTCTAGATTCTGTCAGGGGCAAAAGCACTAATTTATTCACTCCCACTGTCTCTGTTCCCTAAATATGCGGTTAATCCCAAATCTGAGGCTGCAATATCAGCTTTCTGTTCTAACCAGGACAAAAAAGCAGAGCAGGACAGACCATCTGCATTTAGTGCCCCATCAGCTAAATTTCAATGAAATCATTTTGATTAATTGTTTAGGAAGGGAAAAAAGCCCCATTAACTGTACATTTGCTGTTAATTAATAGCCTGCTTTTTTTCCTCGTCTGCACAGCACTTCAGCACTGTTACACGCTCCGCAAGCCCAGTCCCGCCCGCGTGAGCACAGCTCCTCTGATCGGCATCTGAAGAGCGCGTCGGGGATACGCAGGGAATTCATTACAGACGTCAGCTGCAAAAAGAGACAAGTGGTATCAGATAAGACCCAAGAAAGCAGACTCCTCCAAGCCAAAGGCCCTGCTCTGAAGAGATGATGGCAAAGCCGTGCAGACATGTGAGCGGTGGGAATGCCAGAGCAGTGTTAAAAGCTAATGGCCTCTCTAGCACTTTCCTCCGCTGCCAGCAATTTCCCCCTCCAGGGATCGGTGCCGAGCTCTTCTTGCTCCACTCCCTTACTTGGATGCAAGGAGCATCTGTAGGTGGCTACGCAGTGTCAGTGGGGCAGGCAAGACATTCCTCAGATCCTTAGTTTTATTATTTTTAATAAATTCTCTTTTCTTGTATTTATTTTCTGTACATATCTTGTAAATATCTCTGGAATGTTATTTTAGAGGAATGTTGGCCAATATCCCCCAGAAAACAGATGTAAAAGTTACTCTACGAGATCCTCATCCCTCCACTGACCTGACCAGTATAACCCTGTGCACATCAGGTCAGTGCTGGGTTTATACAAGTATGTTATATATCTGCTCACCCACACTACGTACCCTGTCAGCCCTGACCAGAGTTTAAATACTTGAGTAGCAATATAGACAGTAGACAACTTTAATGAAGGAAAATATTTGGTAAATCATTTTCATTCAAAATTAAAATTTTGATGTGCCCACAGGACATTTCAAGAAACAAAATATAGGGCAGAGAACTGAACACTTGCAAGACAGAGTTTTTGCCTGTGTCCTACATTATCTTTCTCAATAACATAGCTGAGTCAATCCGTGCGAGTCCCTGCCAGAAAAGCATTTTGCTACGCTGCCCTTCTCCCACAGCGGGGAAACATGCTGCCCTATATGGCTAATTTACTCTGTCACTGATTCATGGAGCAGAAGAGGCAGATTTTACCTGGAACCCTGTTTCCAAGTCTCCACAATCATATTTAAGGTCTCCGCAAATATCTTTAATTTTGTATAAAACTCTTCTTCACATATTCACTGTGTTCTTCGGTAGGCTATTCTCTGAGATGCATCCTTGTGTTGCCCAGCTTTGTTTTAGTTAAGATATTCTTTTTCCATTGAGACCTTCTAGGATAATATATTAATGAAGCAAAGTCTGGAAAGTATATGTAAAAGCAATGGTACCGAGGCTGGACACGCAGTCCTAACTAATCTGTGCAGTTCCACGCACAAGTTCCTTATGTGATTCTCTGTTTTTTCTATATTTATAGTATGGCATCAAGCACAAGCTAATTAATCCAGAAACTTTAATTCAATTTCAGTTCAAATTTACAAGAAACTAAAAGCTGCAAATATGGGTACTTCCAACACACCTGTGCAAGCTTAACTCTGCCCTGCTAGAGGACACGTGGAAAACTGTAGGAGTTTGGATAAGGTGTTACAGTAATTGCTTTACCCATTTTTCACAGAGAAAAATGCCAGCTCCAGCACCTCCAGAGCTGGACACCTTGTGACAGAAAAAGACCAGATACGTAACATCATCATTAGAATAACTCCTGGGTATTAATCTCTGAAAACCAATGTGCAGTAGCAGTTCGAACACTTCTCCTTTCCAAACATACAGATCTAACTGACACCAAGGATGCAAAACCAACGAGCAGAAGCAGTGACGCCTCCCACAGAAGAGAACTAGGAAGGTACTGGACCCACTTGTGAACCTCTGAAAGCTCATTATCTCATCCCCAGCCCACCGCAAACCCGGTGCTGCAGAAGGGGGACCTGCCAGATCAAAGCGCTGCACACAGTTAAAAAGAGCCAAGTGCCTGCAAGCCTGAAGTTTCTCTTCTCCTTTTTCCAGCCATGTTAGCTCTTCTAATAAAAGAGATTACCTCTACCCACAAACTTTGTCTCACGGCTGTCCTCGGGAGATTGTAGCTACAACAGCACTACCATTGCAACATGGAAAGTATTGAAATTTGCTGCTTGAAATGGCAGCTCCAGCACAAGGAGGAAAAAGCCCAAACTCCCCTTTGATATATAACTTCCTAAACTTATGCAAGAAATACAGCCCCACAGAACTCACCAGCCATAACCCTTTAATCATAACTCCCAATATGTTAAGCCCTGAAGAAAGACTCCTGCTCTTCTTTATTTTCCACCTCCTCTAAGTGCTCTGCTGCCAGGTACTACCCCTGCCAGGCGAGCTCACCTCCCTTAGCGTCTGCGCCCATCACAGCCACAGCAGCTCTCCCTCCGGAACGGGCACCCTCCGGGGCAGCCCAGTGAGGAAGATGAGCACGGGTATAAATGGTGTCTGAAATGTGCCAGCCAAGTGGGTCTGCCCACATCCAGGCCTGGAAGGAACTGGGGGGAGCTTTTCACTCTTGGTGGGTTATTGCTTTTCAAACCTGTCCACTCTTCACAGTTTTTGCCCCCTGCAAATGCTTTACTTCGTGAAGTGTCTGCACATGGGCTAGCGCCTCTGCAGTGCCAGCGGCAAATGCATCCAGCTGGCCAGGCCAGATCAGGTCTGCTAAGGGCTACACCCGGGATGGTGGCCCAGGACAGATGCTGGGCTATCACCTGGAAAGAGCTCTTGGCCCAGGACCAAGAAGGGGGGAAGGCACTTAGGGAGGGGAGACAGTGGAGGGTGCAGGACACCTGTGACCGGTCCAAGGAGCACCAGCCCCTCGCCATCCTCGGCCCTCCTCGAAGACATGGGCCAATGAGGGGCTTCATGCAGGACGTCATCCCTTCACAGGACCACGTTTTGTGACTCCCAGAGCCACCAGCTACTCGGGTACCTCTGCAAATGATGCTGGTCCATCAGAAACTTCCAGGGACTAGGCATAAACCCACCGGACCTACATCCCAAAATTAGTGTGTATGCTGGAAAAGAGCAAAAGCCTGTGTAGGGGCAAGGTGGTATGCTCTGGGCTAGACACACGTACAAACACAGCCAATGCTCCACAGTTCACATCCTTCAACGGTTCAGGCAAAATGGAGAAAAGGAGGGAGTGGTACGTAGGTGGATTGAAGGCAGCTTGCTTACTTTCGGCTGTGACTTTCCATTCTTTCAAGTGTTTGGGTTTCCTGTAAATAAGCTGTGGATTTCCTGGGGCTTTTTTATGCTCCTCAAACTACCACAGCCTCCAGCTTGTGCTGGCAGATCTTTATGCGTGTACAAAACACCACTGATGTCAGCCAGAGCTCCAAGTCTGTGCAGGGATCATTATAGGTTTGGGTCTAAGAACTTCCCTGGGGGATTTCTGCCCTTGATTTTTGATGTGTACGCTCAGTTTATGCTTCACCTTCAGGAAGTATGTTCTCTGGGTACCCCCAACAACAGTAAGCCTTTGTCCTGGCATCCAGAGGCCGTGTACCACCCCGTTTTCTGTATCTGGGCCACAGATGTTGGGGCCATGAGATATCTATGTAATAAGTTCCTATAAAAAACAGGCTCTGTGTCCCTCTGAGTCACCACCTCAGCCCAGAGGAAGAAGCTAATCTGAGTCTTTGTAAAAAGAAGGAGTCATTCACTGCTGTGCCACATGCTTAATTATCCTGACTAGAAAGAAGAGCCCTAGTAACATTTGGTCCAAATTAATGATGGTTTGTTTTGAAATGCAAATAGTTTTTAATCAGAAGGGGAAAGGTGGAAATAGACACTACTTAGCTTCTACATTTTAATTTTTTTAATGAAGGCGTGCATCTGTGTTTTTTTTTTAATATATATTTCTTTTAATATGGAGAATAACTTTTGTGTGGGCTGAGTTAGCTCTAAATGAAAGCAAACACGGCATAATTAGAAACTGGTTTACTTTTTTCTTCTGTTTCTTTTCCCCCGTAACGGCAGTATTATAATAAGGTGTGCATCTGGGAGTGAAGGAAAATCACCCAAGACGAGGGCGTGCTGGTTTTCAGGGGAGGCCTGTGTTTGAGGCTAGCAAGGAGAAGGATGGGAAATGTGCTGTAGAAACATGATTTGAAAGGGGAGTTGGGCTGAACTGAGAGCTGGACAAAAGCCTGGCTTCATCCCAACTACTTTCAGGCACCCGACTGAGGTACCTAGATTAAAAAAGAGGGGCACAGCCAGAGGGAAGGACTCAGACCTCGGTGTGTGCCTCTCTTCTCATTGACTACAGGTAGACTCTAAGGTGGCTGGATCCCCAACACAACACCCGAACACAACACCCCTACCTCAGGTATACAAAACAGACGGGCTGAACCCGGGCCAGAGAGTGTCTGTGGGGTGGGCTAAGCCAGCCTGAACAGTTTCTGGAGCTGGAGATATCCCACAGAAGGCCAGTGCCCAGGGCGCTCGCGCGGAGCAGCTCCATCTCTGCCCACGTGGAGTGAGGATTACCTCCTTCTCCGTCTGCTTCTCCCGGTCACCCTGGAGATACAAACTGCTCTGCACACCCACATATACCCCTCTTCCATGTTTTTACTAGGGTAAAATGGGAGTAAAGGAGCCCCATCTTCCCTTGCCCTCAATAGTGTGCTTTGCCAAGGCCATGGACTTCTGTCCTGCCATGGGCTGCTTCCTGCTGCCCCCAGCCCTGCATTAACCTACCCACACTTTATTAGAGATAAAGCCCTTCCAGGGAGGCCTCCCAGGGCTGCCGCTCCTGAGCCTGCCCTCGGTCTTTGCCATCTGTGCTGCAGGTGCCTGCGGGGTCACTGGATCTCCCGATTTTCACATTCAGACACCTCTGACCCCTGGAAGTTGCTCTATGAAATGGCACTGTGGAATAAGAGGATTCACTTTTCCAAATATGGCTCTGTGTGTCAATTTGTAAAGCTCTAATTTTGTTACTGCATGAGTTTCCCTTTAATATGGTACCATGCTACATTCTTTCTCTATAAAGAGACCTCATTTAACTCTAGGCGTGTTTATACATCTAATTAAAAATTGGCCATATTTAATTGATTGCATATATCATTACTGCCGCCTCACTGCAAACGAGAGCACGGTCTAGCAGGAAGGCAGCAGCTTGGAGTCACAGAGCTGCTTTCCATGTTGTAGCACTGGCACAAAAATGCCTGCGAGGTCCCAAATAGTTTCTCTCTGTTTTGTCCCAGTTCTGCTAGCAGCGTCCCTATACCATACGGTGTTGCCTCATCCTCTGTGCTCCCGCTGCCTGACACACCTCACTGGCACAGTGGTTTGCTTTGCTTTCATTTTTTTCCTTCCAGTCACATCAGTCTTCCCTCTCTTAATGCTGTTCATCCGACTGTCCCCTCGTCGCAAACACACAAAGCATCTCACCGATGCCATTCCCAAATGCGGTCTCTTCCGAGGTGTCCTCTTCCCTCCTGACAGACCCTTCAGCAGGCCAGACCGCTCACGAGGGCAGTGCTGCTGAAAACACTCTCCAGGGAGCATCTGGCCGGAATAGGAAGACCTGGGAGGAAAGCACCTTGCCAGAACAGTTTGTGGCTTTCCTACAGCATAATAGTGCACACAGAAAATACCACTTGGGGCTGGTGGTTTCAAAATCCCTCGGGGCTGAGGAGGAGAAAGCTATTTTCAAGACAAGACAAAACCTGGAGAGCCCTCTTCTGTGTATCTGCCACTATTGCACCGTGCCTCGAGCTGAGCCCAGCGCTGAGGTCGGGCTGGAGCAGGGCCGTGCTGCCCTGACCCCCCCGGCCCTGCCTGCTCCGCTCCGCTTGCCAGGGAGCAGCGTCACAGCAACTGCAGTCCCGCTCTGATGTAAGAGCCTGGCTTTAAAGGACACACCAGCTCAGTTAGGCATGCCTCTGTCTAGCTGCAGGAATAAGGAGGGAGCACAGACAAACAAGAGGGCACTTGTCTGTGTTTGGGGGACAGCTGCTACCCCAGAAGTGACAGAGAGGTCTGACTTCTTGCATTGCACATACACACCCTTCCCTCCCCACTCTGTCCTCCTTCCACCCCTCCTCAGCCCCGGGAGGGTTGCTGACCACCTCGCCCGCACCAGCCTTCTGCCCAGACGAAGGGCCGCCCTCCCATCGCCGAGGGTGCAATGTCGCAGACGGACTGGGCACCCGCTCATCCCCCTCCCTGTCACACCTCTGCTGGGTAATTGAATAAAATTGTCAGCAAAGAGGGGATGATGATTCAGCTCCCACCAAAGGCTAGGCTATTACCTAGCAGCTTAATAATGAAAACTGTCATCATTCCTGCAATAAGGAAAGATAAATAAGTTATTAAATGCAAGAGCCCGCCACCCTCCCCGGGCAGGGCACCATGCCAGAGGAATATTAACTTCTGGCCACAGCCTATCTGTTATGGGAACGGAGAGGAATACCCGAATGCTCAGAGAAAGAGCTCTTTCTCCTCCAGACGGCTTTTAAAGGGCGTCTGATTGCTTTGTGTTCCTACTGTGTGCTTAGGAAATGAAGGGCCATCGCTTCCCTACTTGCCCTCAAAGGGCAACGGACAAACACAGTCCCAGAAACATGGAGAGAAGTGGGGAAGACTGAGGTTGAGGGAGGGGTAGAGATGGGTCTGAAGATGCATGCTATTCACGCAGATGTGATAACCCCTAGTTTGGAGTAACTGAAGCTTTACTGAGCAGCGTCAGTGAGGACCCTGTTACAAAATGGCTAAAGAGTGATCGACACCATGCGTCTCTAGGCAGCTGTTGTGCATCGCTGAGCAGGGCAAGGTCCGAGTTCATGCTGGACCCAGATTTGCTTAGCCCTCAAAATTGGTTTCCTCCTCCTGACAGGCCTGGCCAAGTTAACCTGGTTGTTGCTCAACTATAGCACAAGTCAATAGGTTACAAAATGAAATGCACATCTGATGTGGAAAGAAAAAGGTGAGAAACAGGAAGGAAAGGAGGAAAGAAGGAGTGACCTTTTTTCACAGCTGTATTTTACTGGGAGAAAACCCACGAGCTATTACGTGATCCACGAGGAATTACATGGAGCAAGTCCTGGTCCTGCTCAAACTGTAAGCGCTCCTGCAGCAGCTGTGCACTGTGGAGACCTGTAGATGCTATTCTGCACAGCCAGCCATAATAAATGACCTTCATAACACCTTCTCTCTAAAATTCTCAAACTTTCCTGCTAATAAACGACGTGGTTGTCTAGGCAGTCCAAGCCTTTTATCTAAGAATTGCTCCTTTCCTTCCCTGCAGAACAGTCATAGGATCTTCCACAGAGCCTACAGCTACATGTTCTCCTCTCCAGCCTTCTTCTAGAGGTGAGTTCCTCTCTTTTGCCCTTCACCTTCTCCTGTTTCCCAAGCTCTGATCCCTTCCCCATTGCTGTCAGCTCCTAGAGGATTAAAAAGAAAAATATTTGCTGATGTGGAATTTCTCTCTCCCTGGGGTATCTCAGTGTCATGTTTAGTCTTAGCACAGCCCCTGGAACCATTTTTTGTTTTAATCATTGTGTTTACATGCACTTTCTGGAGGCTGCTAAAGTGTCCTGACAAGTTTCTGAAATCAAAGGCTTGGAGCTGCCCCAGAGGCAGGGACCAAAAAGAAATCATTACCTGAGCTGCTGCTGGAATTGCCCTGGAAAGTATGCAGGAACATGCCCTGTGGAGCAGGGTGGGCCCTCTTCCCTGCAACCTGCAGCTATCCTCTGCTCTAATTATCGAGCCACCCACAGCGGCTGCAAGTCCTAACATGCTATGTCCCATTTTCACCCAAGCAACCCAAGCCCAGAGATGCCATCAGAGACCACAGGCAAGTTTCCATGTTTGGCCATAAAAGAATCCATAAAGCTAGTGAACATCTTAAAAATTAAGCATCTAACAAGCACCATCTTGAAGCCAAGGGCTTGGTTCCAATTTGGCACTGGCTTAGTATCATGCCCTTCCCATAACGGTAGACGGCTCTACTCGACTTGTCTGCTGAATCCCACAAAAGCCTCTTAGTACCTTCTCCCAGGGTCCCAGGGGGCCAGTGAACAGTAGGCAGGCCCTGAGGGTGCCATCGGTTAGGTGGTGGATGAAGGCAGACAGGAGGAAAGCTGGGAAAAGCAAAGTGGAGGTCTGATGTGACCTGAGTTCTCACGCTTTGAATTATCTCTGCATTCAGAGACCCTTGCTCTGTGAATCCCTGAAACATTTTACTCCCTGAATATCCATTTTCAGATCCTGTACTATTGATGGCTTCATCCCACTGCTTGCAAGAACAGGTAGCTCTCAATAGAAGTGCATTCACCGGCACTCTCAGACTGAAACTAAGGGCTTGTCCGTGTTATGAGTACATTCATGTCATGCATCAGCATTGCCACAGAGCAAAGCCAGCCCTTTTCAGAAAAGCAGCATCAGTGAAATCTGCAGGCAGCCAGGAGGGTACCTGAAAGCCAGACTGACGACAGTTTGTTAGAATGCTCCATAGCCCTGCACTTTTCTGCTGTTAATAATGCAGCACGCAGTGAGTGGACAAAGAGGACATCAGATATATTGGCCTTGTAGCACAGGGGCCATGAAAGCTCTGTGCTTTCACAGCTTTCAGAAAGGCTGCAACATGCCAGCAGCTTTTGCAGACCCTCTGTGATGAACATTACCATGGGCCAGGCGGGGAGTGTTTTTGTGCCGGTTTCCCCCAGACTTGAAAGAAGTCATTCTGTATTGCGCTCTCTGATTCAAAAACCAGAAGAAGCAACTGGCATTTTTCCTCTTGGGCCTTGAAGCAGATCCTTCAAAAATTAGCTCACAGGAAAGGGCTGGTTCTCTCCTACCCAAGCTTGGGTGTAACTTAACAGGAGGGGACAGCCTCTTCCCCAACCTACAATATGGTGTTTTCCCTCATCTATCCTCACCAGGCAAAGCTAACAGGCAAGATGCCTCCACTTCAACCATCCCTCCTTTCCCCCCATGAATCTGCCTCTCCTACTACACCCAAAGTCATCCTCACCTTCCACATAACCCCACTAGTCTCAAAATCGTCCTTCTTGCTTACACCTTGGAGTCTCATCCCACTGTTAGAAAGGAGTCTCTCCTCTCCTACAGCTTCCCTGCTGCTGGCCAGCCTTCCACCATTAACTGCCCTCTACTGCTCTCTTGTCTACCATTAAAATATATATAATATATAACATTGTTTTATGACGTACTATAAAAAAAAAATCCTGGAACTACAAGACACGTGCCAAACCTCAGCAGCACATGTAGGAATGCCTTTGTTCCAGCTGTTTCCGTGTTGCCTGAGCTCTTCCCAACAGCCTCCAAAAGCTCTTAGGGACAGGGACCTTGCTTTCTTGACTTTTTGTTTTCTGGAATGGGGCAGTAGCAGCAGTTGTGGCTATACATAGGTAACACTGTCTGTCCTTTACATAAAGGCCCTTAGTGTCCCATTTCCCGAATCACTGCCCAGGACTCAAGCCAAATCAGAGGTACACATAGGTTTTAAAGTGTGAGTATATCCTGAGCTTGAAAGTGCGAGTATAGGTGTGGGCGTGAAGGAGAGATCTCTGATTTCTTACTGAGGATGCTGTGTATGTTTATTGCTCCTTAGATCTTGTCACTTCCTTTGGTAGTAAACCTCTCCCTCTCCCCCTTGCCATGAGCTTCCCTCCATCCGAGGAGAGCTCGTGCGCTGGTTCTGGGGAGTTTCGCTCACAGCTCTGAGCCTGTCAGTGCAAGGAAATCGCCGAGCTCTTTCTAGGGTTTCACTAACGTGCTGCCTCTTGCGTGGCCACTCTAGAGGAACCCGGTGCTCAGGGAACTGTCTGTGTTTCTTATCAGAGCGCAGGCCAGACCAATAAATCACCGGGGGATGCGGTCCAGCCAGGCCGCAGGGCTCACCGCTCCGGCAGCCTTTGTGTCGGGGCCAGCTCCAGTGGCGAGCAGACCTGATGCCAGCAAAGCGTGGGGAAGCGGGGCAGGAAAACCTGCCCTTCCCAGGGAATGGGGGTCAGCGATGACAGGAAATGTGCCTGGAAACCTTCTCGGGAGCATCATCTGCCGGTGCGCTCGCAGACGAGCCGCAGAGGACGCTCCACACATCCACGCCCTCGCAGCCTGCACACTCACCAGTGCACATGCACCTTCGCATCCCATGGGGTGGTCACAGCAAGGGACAGATGCCCACTCAGGGAGACCCTCCTCTGCAATATTTCCAGAGTCATGCTGCACTTGGCCCCTCACTCATGTCCCCCCTACAGCTCTCAGGAGCAGGCTGTTCTTAAAACGAAGACATTCAAGTCTTTCTTTGAGCTTAATGACACAGACCCATCTTGTCTCTTTGACAACGCTTCTCACCCTTAACACACTGCACCTCCAAATACCTTCTGCTTCTCCTGAGTGCCTCAGAAAAAACACAGTGCCTCATATCCTCCGTGTACTGCACCCAGGGAAAAACCTCCCACCTCCTGCTCCCCCCCACCCCCAGCATAGCCTCATTTTACCCTTCAGCGGGAAGTTTCTATCCTAGTCCCCCTCCTCATACCCACGCCCCAAAGTGCCAGCCCCCTGGCCCTCGTTTCCCTCCCTCTCCTGGGCTGGTGGAACTTTCTTATAAAAACTGCAAACCAAGCTCCATAAAATTCCCGATTCATTCTGCAGATATTTCCTGCACTGGGGCTTTCAGCAGCATCTGCTGGTTTGAAGTGTGCTTTTTATTCATCCTGGGGGCACCATTACTTTCAGCTTTAGCAGTTTTGCCTGCTCTGTAGTCTCTGCCAGGCTCCATCCACGGAAGAGAAAATTGGTGAAAGAATAATAATTATGATTGTTATAAATATATATTTCATTGTGGTGGCCTTTTGTGCATGTGTTCATCACTGATGAGGAGACCAGAGCGGAGAACTGGTGAAGCTAAACTCCTAACAGACTCCCGGCTGGCAGATGCCGTGTCCTTTGCCAGCACGGGCCCTGACCCAGCCCAGCAGACACGCAGAGGACTTCCCTCCCTCCTGCAGAGGCACCTGCTAGGGGACCCCATGCCTTTCACCCCCAAAAGGTCCCTGGTGGATCACAGGGCACAGCTCCAGAAGGGCTACAAATCACTGGAGGTGTTTATCTTGCCTTCGCTGCTAGGGAGGTATGTTACGGCAAAGTTTGGGGTCGGGTCACGTTCGAGTTCTTCCAACCTTCCGGATGGAAGGAGGATGAGGAGAGGAGATAGCAGTGGGGCTGGGAGGGGGAGCCTGCACTCCATACTGGGGCAGAAGCCTTGCAAAATGGGGCACAGGGGAAAAGTGCATAATCATCTCATCTGGAGTCTGCCTCAGTTTCTCAGTAGATGTCTGCTGTCTTCCAGCTGAATGCAAAAACAAGGGACTGGCAATTTAGCCTGTAAAGGATTCACACAGAAGGCTGGTAGTAAACACGATTTCCTCTCATCAGGGAAGTATCTGAACATGGATTTTGCAGGTGAGTTTATAGGATCAGCCTGGAACTTCCATCCTCAGCTTCTGCAGCTCACGTCCCTCTCTTTCTTCCTCTGCCATTCGCCATCCCAAATCCAGTGCTCCTGATAAGCCAGGGCCTTCTCTCCCTGTGAGAGGGACTCTAGATACCCCAAGGAAACTAAAGAATCCTAATGAATGATTTAAATTCTCTTGGATACAAGGAAATATTTTTTTCCTTCTTTCATTAGCTAGGGATGACTGCCTTCTCTCTATATTCCTGACCATACAGACAGATGGGCCTGAGGATGCTCCCTGTGCAAATGTCCAGGCCCCTCACAGCCACTGAACCGTCTCAGCCTTCATTTCCTGTTGCAGAGCACTTTCGAGGTATTTCCTGTATCCATTGCAAATTTCCATGGGGATTTCTTCATTTTATCCTCAATGGGTTGGCCACTCCCCTCTGAAAGCCGGACTGCTAGTTTTGCAGAACGTGTTATAAGATTTTGTACAAATAAGCAGATCCTGGCTAACTTTTTCACTGTCCTTTCCACCCTAAGTAGCCCTCCCCTCCTTGTATCAGACTAGATAATCATAAATGGTCTCTCCTGGTTTCGAAAATGAGTATATATATGCAATTCCATTTGTGAGTGAATCTAATATCACTTTTTTCAGATCTTCCCTACTCCTAGACTGCAGCTCCTGCCAGAGACTCTCCATACTATGGCAGCTGCCACTGGGACTTCATTCGAACATATAGAGAGAAAGAGCCTACGGTGGATACTTCTAGCTATATATGAAAATTCATCTCTGAGCTACTTACTCTTCGATAAATTCATTTGCTGTAACTCCTCCAGGGGACCTGGAGCACAGTGCTGTCTTTTGCCTTCATAGCAAAATGGAGAGGAGATGGGAAGAAATTCTCCCCCACCCATTTTATCCTTGCTCTGTTTCTACCCATGAGGAGCACACACAAGCTCCCGTCTGATCTCGCAGGAGCCCCACGCAAGAGCAGTAGGAAAGCACGGCCTCGGAGCACCCAAAGGCTGCCGGCAACATCCCCCTCTGAAAGACAAGCAATGCCAGCTGCACAGCCTGCGTTTAGCCTCTCTAACAGGTGATGGTGGGTGAAGAAGGGAACAGATGACACTCAAGGTGAGGTGATAAATTTGACAGATATTAAAATCATTTTTGGAAACTGGATTGCCACAGCTGGGATATGAATGCAGAGGAGCCCAAGTCCAGTTGGGATTTGGCGTAAAACTCATGCCATTTGGTTTCAATGACTCAGAAAACAGCCATGGGCTTGGGTCCTTGAGTATTAGCAAAACCTTTAAGACTTTGTATTTAAACTCCTGTCTTGGAAGATTCTCCGGAGTAGATGTCAGATTGTCCCTCAACACCCACCCCCTCATGCACAAATAAGCATCCCAGACAGAGAGCCTCGGGGAGACATCGGCAGGCAGGTCCTCCTCCAGCCAGAGTAAGAGCAGGCTCCCTCGTGGACCTGCCATTGACCTGTTCCACGGTGTGCGCTCCCAGCCTGCCTGGGATGGACTCCAGCCAAGCTTTCAGCACAGCACTCCAGTCAAACCACAAATGCCTTTCTAGTAACAGCAGTTAATATTCCCAGGAACTCTCTGTAAACAGGGCCAGCCTGATGGGAACCGGAGATAGAGATGCTGGAGCAGCTGGTCTGCGGCAGTTCATACTCCTCCTCTGGAGCTGAGGTCTCATCACCCTCCAGATAAAAATCAAACCCCCTCTCCACACCACGTATGTTTCTTAGGTTTTCTACAGCACCTACCACTAAGGTGCTGGGACTCTAGATGTTAGTGAGCTACAAAGAAATAGAGATAGACGAAAGTTTCAGCACATTTCAGTTGTGCTCATGTGGGAAGAGACTGGTGTGAGAAGCAATTTGATTTTTGTCAAACCAGCTGGTGTTTAGAAGAACGAGCAAACAGGCAAAATGAAATTCCTGGCAACGCTACCAGCTCCCAGAGTACAAGAGAAAATGGGAGAATTCAAGTCCAGAAGGCCGAGACTTGTACGACAGCTGGAGTTTAGCGAGGGACTCTGCTACCACAACAATCCTTGGTAAACATACCAAGCAAGAGAGACAGTGAAGCACTGGGGAATAATTAGCAAGAGCCCTGGGGACATTAATTCCTATTGAAAACAAGTGTAATGAGCTAGAAATGTTGGCTTAAGCTAAGGTAAAAGAATAGAGAATTTGGCCATTTGCTAACACGCACGCAGATTGTCCCCTTCAGAGCAGACTGTTGCTCATCCATGTGCCCGACCCGAGCCCAGTGATTCATGCTGGGGTTAACTTTTCACACTCAGTCAGCTCATCAGGTAGTGCTGGGATGTCCTGGGGCTCCTCCGAACCTTCTCCGAAGCCAGGCTGGAAAGCTCCTGTGACTCTGCAGTGATTCATCAGAGCTGTGGCAGCTGGAGCAGGGGAAGAAAGGAGTCTCTTAAACCCGATGTATTCTGGCCCTTATTGACTGAGGTCAGGAAAGAAAAAAACCAAAAATCCAATGAAAATACACTAACAACCAGAGCTTGTTCAAATGCAGCACTTCATGCTGGATGCAAAATCTGGGACTTGTTCTTCTGGGACTTTATCTTCTGTGAGGTCAGTCACAACCTTTGGTCATATCCCAGCTTGGTCAGAGGAGAAAGACCTGAGTCACTGGCCTCCTTCCCCACTTCGTATGCTGGTCTCGTGCGCGCATCCCAGAGAAGGGAAGCCAATACTATGCAAAGTCAGTGCGTCCTACTGTGGACATTTCAGCACCAGGCCTGCCAAGACAGCCTTCCCAAACACTCCGATATCTATCTTCAAATGTAAACATACATTTCTATAGAAAACTAGCAGCTCAGATCAAACAGTGGGTCAGGAATGTTTGCTGAAAGCCTCTTTTCTGAACCCACAGAGATCCCATGCAGCCCAAAAGGTCTCAGTTTCCCTTGTTTGCACACAAGGAAACTGTTTCTTATGGTAATTTGTGTTTCAATAAATGTAAAATAAAATTAATTCTGCCCTTTCCCAGCTGGCGTCATCACCATTTCCCTCTGTTTATCACATCATAATCATCACCCAGGCAACCACCGGCCACGTCACAGGCGGGGAATTTGGGCTGCAGGTGGGGGGAAAGCAGCGGATTCACTCTTCATAAACAAAGATCCCCTTTTCACACAAATGTCTCTAGTGGCACGAATGGGAGGGGGAAAGGGATAGCGAAAACCAAACACAAGATGGGGGCAAACGGCTTCTACAGAGGATGCTCCCAGCAGTGGGCAGGCACCGTCCCCGGACAGGCACCCACAAGCTTCGGTCTTCATTAGATGCCCGTGTCTTTCGGAGGCGTCTGCCCAGGCGAAGCAGGAGGCACGGACATCTCCCCTGCCCAGCTCGGCCGCCTGGGATGAGGCCAACTCGGAGCCCATCCCGCGGGGTACCCCGCTCCCAGCGCGGGCCATTGCGGCTGCCCTGCTTCTGCTCTCCTCCCCACCAAGCCCTAGTTCATCCCTCTGAAACCACGCCCAGAACTTCATTTTCCAGGGGTCTTTTTTTTCTTTTAACTGTGTATTGATCTGATTGCTGAACTTCCTTCACAAATGAGGCAATGATTTCGGCGAGCCCTCCAAAGTACTCCTGCTGGACAATGCACAGCCGGCACGTGTCCTTCTGGGCCATCCCATGCTCCTGCCAAACTGGGGGAAAACGCCTCGTCGCCGTAACTGACACCCGCCACCGCCACCGCCACCCCACCGCTCCCGCCGCCCCCTTCTCCCGCCAGGCGCCGGCGCCGCCTCACGCCCGCCCCCACCCCGCCCCGCGGGCCCCGCCCCGCCCCGCCCCGCCCCGCCGGCGCCGCGCGCTGCGCAGTCCCCGCCTGCCCCCTGCCGGCGGGAGCCGGTTTGGACCGGCCCCAGCCGGCTCCGCCCGCGGCCCGCAGCGGGGAGGGAGGCCCCGCGGGCGGGGGCCTGGTGCCGTCCTGCCGGGCCGTGTCCCTGCCGGGCCGCGGAGGTGCCGCCCGGGCTGCCCGCCCCAGAGGCGGCCTAGACTGGCCAGCAAAGGGAAGAACTCGTTAGACAATATAGATATTTTCAAATCAGCTGGTTTTCATGAAATTCACCCCCAGGTGTGCGAGCGGTTCCAGTATTCCTGGTAGTTCTCCTTGAGGGCCTGCTGGTGATGAGGAGAGATGAAAGAGGGCTGCAGAAAGGCAAAATCTCACAGGTGGGGAGGGAGGAGTCAGGCAAGTGTGCGCCAGGCAGCTTAACTCTGATCGCTGGAAAAATACTGGGACAGATTCTCCAAAGAGCTTGTAAGCAGTTAGGAGATAAGGCAATCAGAGCGGTCAACGTGGGTTTTTCAAGAACAAATCATGTCAAACCAATCTAATGTTTCTTTTTATGACAGCAACAGCCACATGGATAGAGAGAAGCAGGTGCTGTCCTATATTTTGTCTGTTAATGCTTTTTGGTGCTCTCTGTCACAGCACACTCATAAGCAAGTGAGAGAGAAATTGAAATGGTGAAGAACGACTGGGTGCTCCCTGCTTGAAACCTGTGCTGATGGAGAGGTTACCACCGCTCGCTGCCAGGCTGCTGGCGCGCACCGAGCAGCGTTTCGGAGGGGCGCTCTGGGCTCATGCATTCGTTAACGGCGTGCTCGGTGGAATAGAGAGCATGCCTGTTTATTTTGCGTATGTGATTGAGCAAGAAGGACACAGGAATAGCATTAGAAATTGAGATGATCTTGAGAAATAGGAGAAATGGTCTTGAGGGAAAAGTGAAACACAGTTCAGCAGGAATAGATGCAAAGTTCTACCCTTAGGAATAATCAAATGCACAAAAACGGAATAGGAAATGACTGGCAAGGCAGGGTCTGAGAGTTACAGTGCATCTCAGACTGAACTTGAGTCCACAATGCCTCGCTGCAAGAGAAAGTCAAATATTGTCTGGGGTGCATAGACAGCAGCAGCATTTCTGAGATGCAAGGAGTGCTGGCTCTGCTCCACTCTGCCCTGGAGTGGTGCCAGGTCAGGAGCAGTTTAGGGCATAGCAATTCAAGAAAGATGTGGGAAAAGGCCAGAGAAAAGAATGATCAGAAGGAAATGCTGAACTAATGAAGATAATTTATTCAAAAGAGGAGAAGGCTGGAGAGGGGACATACCAATCTCTAAAGACATAAACTTTCGGGCTCATACCAACCCGACATCAGTCCAGCTCCTTTAACTTCAGCTACTTTTGCTGGTGTAAGAGAGATGGGTCCCACACACACTGAGAACAGAACTGTCTGGAGGCCTGCAGACCTGGCCTCAGCTGAGCCTGGACCTCTGCAGACAGTTATACCCTTTCCCTGCGTCTCACTCTAAGAAGCCTGCAGGCAGCAGACCCCCACCATGATGTGCCGAGGCAAGATGCTGGCACTCTACCAGGATGCTGGCAGCCGGGGGAGAGGTTTGAATGCCGGGATCCCCAGGGGACCCTTGTGCAAGGCTCTTAGCTGGCACAGACAGTGAATGAAGATTAAATAGCCACATAAAGTTGCTGTGCCTCTTATCAAAGAGCTGTTACTCTCCCCTCTACTTGGAATGACTCATGCTCTGCTAGAACACTTTCCCCAGCCTCATCTGGGATATATTATTGCCTTGGACCCCACTCTGTTTCCTTGCAGATGTGGATTCTCTTGGAATGTCTGCCTCTCCCTCTCTCTTTTCTAGCTATTTTGCTCCTTAAATGTCCCCCTCCACAGTTAACACGTTTGCCTAAGCACAGCCCCCTTTGCTTGCACCCAGCTCTCAGAAACCTCTTGACACGTGTCCTGGAGCCAGTGCTGGCTCCCCTGATCCCTACTGACCAGGCTGTGGGCACTCAGTCCTATCACAGACCCTGGCATATTTCCATGGGGGAGCTGCGAAACTGTGGCCTGAAGCTGCACATCACCAGAGACAGATTTGGAAAAACCATCTGGGCAGACAGAATGGGCCTGCACAGGTGACAGCAATGCCAGGAGCATCTCTCCTGGCCTGCACATGCAGGAAGGGATGCTGAGGAACCACAGTCCCATCCAAGCCCTCTGCTGAGCTACTGGGGCTCTCCCTGGTCAGTGTGGTGGCCTAAGTGGCCAGGAGGGCCCTTCCCTCCACAGTGCCCTGCCTTGTTCTGCCCTGATAGATGTTAACTGGGAGACCTTGTGGCTGAGCTCAGCTGGGGTGCGAGGGGCTGGGTGGGCTGTGCAGAGGAGGAGGAAGATGCTCTAGCTGGGACGGCGTATGTGAGCAGCTGGCCTCACCTCTGCCCTTAGCGGTGTGCTGGTACTGGGAGCTCCATCCTGAAGTGCTCCTAGAAATCTGGATGAGCGCACCAGGCAAACTGGCACCCTGCTATGGGAAAGGGTGGGTGGGCAGCGGGGTGCACCACGCTGGCAGCCCTTCTGCAGGCTGCCCCTGAAGCAGGAGAGGAGTCGTGGCTGTAATTAGCAGTGGATGTTCATCCCATGAACAACAGAGCTAGAGTGGAAAAGTCAAACAATCCTGGCAACAGTGAGAAGCAGCCAGGAGACAGTCTGGGATGTGACAAGCTTCAGTCATCATAAGCACAAAAGGAGAGAGAATTTTTGCCACAAGGTATGACACTCAGATAGATCAGATCTGAGGGATTATCTTCAGTCCCATCTGGAGGTGACTTGGTCTGAGGTTTCCCCAGCAGGCAGCTATAAAAAATAACCCCTCCCTGCAGAGAAGTGGTCATCCACTGCAGTAATTTTTGCCTTGCCAAAACAGTACAGCCTTTTGGAAAGAGGATGCTTGCCCAACACTCCCCCTTGTTTGGAGGCCAAAGACTGGGAGTGCAAAGAGGAGTGTATGTACTTGTGTACTGGCCTGCAGGTCTGCTTGCGTGGGGCTTGCTGCAGATTCCAGAGCCATGATGCTCTCCTGGGGCCAGTTCAGTTCTGACCTATATAGGGGAGAGAGGAAGATATTCACAGTCAAGATAGTAAGCAAAGATTCATTAGATCTTCCTTATAACCTGCCAGCTGACATTTCGGAGGGGGGTGATAGTGGTACCCTTCCTTTTGGTAAGGTTTAATTTAACTGCCTCAGAAGCCTATACATCTTTCAGTGCCTGGGACAGTGGTGACTCAAGGAGGCAGCAGAGCTAAATCAGATGCCAGACACTGATTCTTCTGCACATCCCCAGGGACTGACAACTAGAGTTACTCTCACCATCTGTCTTCCCACATGCAGCCCCTGGAGAAGGTGCACTAACTCCAACTAACAGGGAAGACAGCAAAAGGACAAATGCTTTAATTTCCAAGTGCATGGATTTTATGTTCAGGTATTTCTGGAATGCACTGCATTAGGGGAATGTTCCTCTCTGTAACGGGACGTAGCTGTTGCACTTTTCTTGTAACAGGTGTTACGCTATGCCCATGGCTTACTGCATGTCACTGATGGATTGACTGACTCCCACATTCCTTACCCAGGACATCTCTTCGAGGAGGTGTATTTGCGCTTTGAGATCGTCTGAGGAAAAATGTCACTGAAGTGCAGAAATTGTATTTATTGTTCCTCATGGTCTTGCAATTACACCAAGCAAACTTAGAGACCAAATGGGTTGGGCAGAGACCTGGGACATAAGATGAAAGCATTTTGTTTCTAGATAGGATATGTCTTCATGGGAATGAGTTTGGTATTAATAAACCATAACCTGGCAGCCAGGTTTGTTGTGTTAACTCAAAAGCAATGAGGTGGTTGTGAATCACCAGGAGTCTGGGAGTCAGGAGGGAGTCAGTCTGGGACCAGCTTAGAAAAGTACTAGATTGGACCAAAACCTGGAACTGAACCATTTTTATTAAAGGTTGAAACTATTTAATAGTTGACATTCTTCAGATTAGTTTTCTGTTTTACACTTCCAAGAAAACAGGAGGGAAAACCCCAAGTACCACAGAAACCCTCTTAGCCCAACTGGTTTGACTGATCCTTCTGGCTCCTTGAGGAATCTCAGCGTGGGCTGAAGACACCCAAGTGCTCATGGGCCTGAGCTGTGCTCCCGCAAGCAAAGTGTCCTCCCAAGGTCTTCCAAAAGCAGCATCGTTGTCCCAGCTCTGAAATGAACTGGCCCAAATTGTCTGCGACTGGAGTTATTTATGATTCATGCTGCTCTGCCAGAGGTCTCTGGGATTGACTGGGGAAGGTGATCTGTGGCCTCTGCTGTCCTGTTGACCTCCTGTGGCCTGATCCTGGAAACCAGAGCGGGGAGGCTGGAGCCGGGCTGGGTCCAGGTGCCATGCGGGTACATACAGGAGCTGGGGGTGTGCTGCCAGGCTGTTCGGATGAGGTCAAATCTGTAGCTGGGCCCCAGAAGAAGCAGAATTGCAGCAAGGATGGAGAATTTTTTTCTGAGGCCCCCAACGAGCATGGTTCTGCTGGCACACACGGGGCCACGTCACATCTAGTGACCCCAATTAATTGGGGTGCCTGAATCCTTTAATGTCCAGTCATCACTTGTTTCTTGCATGCAGATATCTGCAGGTCAGAGCAAAACCAGACAGGCTTTGTGCCCCAGCTGTCAGATGGGATTAATTCACCCCCCCCAGCCACATTGGTGACATCTTCTCTGCCAGAGCTGCCTGGCTTTCACGTCTCGTTGATGCCAGGATGACATTTGAATCAGAGAGGAATTCTCACGGAGAGAGGGAGCTTTGGTGGGAAACCCATTCTCTCTAGCTTTGCATATTCATTTATTATGATTAACAAGCTAATCCAGTGCCTCTCCCTCCCGTCTGACAACCTCAATACTCATCTGCACTTCAAATTATCTTTTTTCCTGCAAAATCTGGCTGTAAAGACCACCCACAGCATTGCCAAAAACTCCTTCCTCCTGCCCCGCTCCTGCTGTCTCCCCAGAGAACTCCCCTCCCTCCCCACATCGACCTGGGGTGCCAGGTCTGGCTGGAGGCAAAATCCCAGCTCCAGACACTCCTGTGCTTTGGGGGAACTCATATCCAAATCCAGACAGCTCGGCTTGGCCTCTTCTCTGCTTTTATGGCTTCACGCAGTTCTGCCCCTCGACACTCTTGATCTAAGCTCATGTTTTCTTCCCGTGCTCCACCCAAAACTAATTTTCTGGCAGGTTGTCCTCATCTTCCTCGTTCAGTGACCCCTCAACGTCTCTTCCTCAGCACCCCTCAGATGTGCCAGTCTTTCCATTCGCACCATCTATGTAGGACAAGGTGGCACGGTGTTGCTAGCCCTCGCAGGAGGAGAATGCCACCTTGCAGAGCTTGTCGCATCCAGCTGTGAGATTTTCTTCCCTTCCTCCCTGTGGACGAGTCTCTTTCTTGCAGCGCTGCACTGACATCAAACTCCTGCTCTTCCCCCGTTGCAAGGTGAACTGAGGGTTACTGACCTTCTCCTGAACCGGTTCCCTGTGATTCTGCTTGGTCTGCCAGCTTTTCCACAAGCTCTAAAATACGAGCTGCTTGTCTCATTTTAAACAGCAGACCTGCTTTTATCCACGCTGGTACAGGTCTGAATAAAGGATCATTTTCCCTCAGCTGGTCATCTGCATACACGCACACACGTACCCACTTATTTAGCTGTGAGGTCAAAACTGCAGCCACTAATCACATAGGCAACACCCAAATTCACCAAAAGTATGCAGCCGTGAACATCCCAAGGGTTTGGTTTAAAGCTCACGAAAGTTGGTGGAAAGGTATAGCCTCACTGCCTTTAAACTCGTGAAGCCCTTGTGTTTGCTTCAGAGATGCTCTCTGGGAGCTGTTAATCCCAGAGCAATGGAGGTTAATCCAGCTTCTTGTGGGTGAGCAGTTAAACAACCAGGAGAAAGAATATATAAGCTCTTCCAAGTTGTGAAACATAGCAAACCCACTGGATCAAGCATTTAAAATGCACCATTCTGACCAACAATGTTTTATTCAGTGCTAATTTGCAAGTCTTTGCATTCAAGAATGATATTGAAATTACTCTAGTTTCCAACAACAGTAAAACCAGGGTTTATGCAGACCTGGACAAAGCTCATCTACTTTCCTGCCAGCTTGGCTCCCATGGCATTTCTCAGAAAAGCGGAGAACAATTCTGCAACTATGAAGTGAAAAGCGGCATATTCTCCCTCCTTTGTTTTCACTTCCATCAGTTGAAATCTTCTTCTCTAATTCCTGAAAGACTCTCATTGTAATTAACTTTACCAGGAACATGTGAGCAACACGATGCTCTAAGTTCCTCAGCAGTGGAGGCAGCCAAGCAGACAAATTTGCAGGAAGCCAAGATTGTGTTTTAGTAATAATCATCCTCATGGCTCTCATTTGTCTTGTGCATTTCATCACGACGTGTTTCGGCACTTTGCAGGAGCGTCCGCGCGGCAGCGGCGTGCAGAGCCGCTGGAGTCGGCCGATACAGCTGCTCAGCAGCACAGAGCGATGCGGCAAAGCGGCGGGAGGGAGCCGGGGCACGGGGCACTGCCGCGGGGACGTCGGGGCAGAACGACCCCTCCGACCCGCAGACCCTGGCGCGAGCTGCTTGATGGCAGTGCCAGATGAGGCACCGAGAGCCAGAGCCCTGCCTGAACGTTTAACGCTCCAGACAGCCTGGGCCACAGCTCGCGGCTGCACCGGGGCTATTGTCACTCCTCCAGGTCCTATCTCTCGCTGTCCTCCATGGTATTGTTAATTGCCTGTACAATTTTTATTGGATTTTGTTAAATTAAACATATGATTTTGTATTATCTGACCCAAGGTCTGAAATCTCCCAGGCACAAGTAAGCTCTGCTGTCTCAGCTCTCCATTTACATGTTTATTTACTGCCTTTTAGATCACTGGGTTTGCACTGTGCAGCCTCTGATGAATAAATAACCAGTGCCCTTGTAGGCCAGATTGATTAAATGTATTTAATTAATGAGCCCAGCTTCCCTTGAGGACTTCCCCAGCTAAAATACTGAAACCAGCCTTTTCTATATGACACCACCAGGACCCATTGATTTGAAACAATATGAAAGAGGAATAATTTAGTAACTTCATTGATTCCATAAAAAGTATATCCCAGAAGGACCGGGAAAAGCTGCAGGTGGGCTGGTCCCAGGCCATTTACACGGGGCTTGCTCCCCCACGCCCCTCAGCTGGGCAGTTCCTGCAAACATCTTTGTTTCCAGTGGACAGTGGCTCTCATCCTCTGCTTTCCCCCTCTCCCACTGTACCTGCACAGATGGAGGGAACAGGCAGTGGAGCATCAGCACTTTCTGCTTGCCCTAAAGGGCTTCCGGGGGTACACGTATGTACTGAAAACAGTGGGGAGAGAGGAATTGTCCTCAAAGGGAAAAAATCTGCTAGAGTTCAGAAGCTGTTTATTCTGTCACTCAATCCACAGGTCAATAAATGGTGATTCAGGGAAACAGACAATAGAGAAATACTTTATAAAAGGAATACAGAAAAATTGCTCCAAGCCCTGGGAGATGTGCTGGAGGAAGACTCACAGGCCATCTAAGGACCACGGGACAAAGTCTAGAGGACTGTGGCCCCGGCTCTGGCAGAAAACCCAGGCTGGAGATGAGCGCTACACAGAGCTGTAATTCAGGCTAAAACAGTGCTAGTTTCAAGGACAGTGGGGTTTAAGGACGCTGCGTTGTCTGCAGCCTGAGTGATGAGGCAGCCTGCGTGCAGGGCCTACGGGCACGGAGGAGAGGGAGGCTAACAGCAGGTAGCTGGCAGGATGAGGAAGGGGGTGCAGAGAGGGTTTCTGGCCCTGCTCTTCCTCACTGACAAACGCCTGACCTGCAGAGCCTCGTGAGCAGCCTCTCTAAAAGCAGCCCACAAGAATCTTCTGCCCTAATTCTCCATTAGCAAATGCAATGACAGGCAGATGTTATAAGAGCTCCCCTGGGCCACTCCTCGCCATGCAGGTTGCTGAGACATCATGATCCAGGGCTCGAAAGTGGCTCTGAGCAACTCTGAGCACGGACCCGCAGCAATTTATTCCCAGGCATAGGCTTGCTGAGTTGCTCCCAAGGGAAGCAGGGCCAAGGTGGCTGGGACGGGGGGCTGTGGGGAGCTGTGGGGCAGGGGCTGGGCTCGGGGGCAGCTCAGGAACTGCTGGAGTGCTGGGGTGAGGGCAGAGAGGCTTTGCTAGCGTGCAGGAGGTCACCCCGCGTGGACCTGGGTTCCCCAGGTACCGCTGAAATTACCCTGGGGCTGCTCCGTATCGAGGTCAAACCTAGAGCTTTCTAGGACGAGGGAAGCTGTAGAGCAGGACTGAGGAGTCCACACAGAGCTGATGCAGGGGAAACTGTACAGAGCTGATCTGAAACAGCCTTGCCCTGGAGATCACGTAGCTAAAGGCATCTGCTCGCAGACGAGCAGTCAGGATGTCAGAGCAAGCTGCCTCCCCGCTTCCCAGCTTTTCCCGTTCAAAGGAAGGAAGATGGCAGGTCCTCTCGATGCCTTCACTGCACTCCCTCACTCGGCCTCAGACCTTGCCGAGACTTAGCGGTGTCCTAGAGAAGTTGCCTCGTGGGTTTATTAATTAATTCATTAAATTATTGCTGGAGCTAATTGAGACCCGCATGTTCCTCTCCAGCTCCCTCCCCACTGGCCTGCAGCTCAGGCGGGGAGACACGGCGTTACAAAGGATCACTAGCGTGCAGCTAATTAGCTGCCGTTCAGTGCCCATGGGAGCATCCAACGCCAAGCTTGCCGCGTGTCCTCCTTGCCGTCTGACACAGACGTCTGCCAGGCTCGTCTCAGTGACGAGCATCAGGTTTTAATTAGTCTCAAGCATGCTTCCTGTCGCAAACACTCTGCTGGGGGCTGTTTGTTTTAATTTGATCAGGGACAGGCAAAGAAAGGGGGAGAAGGAAGGTAATTAAATTCGACTAAAAATCTCGGCATGCCATTAAAGCCGGCGCCCTCATTTGCATAACCCTCTACCTGCAGCACAGGAAACTTCGGCGCTTTCAGATGCCTCTGCGTGCGCGTGCGCTTAGGGGCGCGGAGCCCAGGGGAGCAGCGTCTCCGCGTGCCCCTAGGTGGCGCTGCGGGCGCGGGGAGCCGCGGGCCCTGCGCGCTGCCTGCGCGGCCGGGTGGCCTCGGCGGTGGCGGGTCCGCGGCGGGTGCTGCAGCAGGAGCCGCGAGAGCCTGGGGGCGGTGACTGCCCGGTAAGTGCAGGCTGCTCCCTGCTGGGGGAAGGGGGTGTGAAGGGGCAGCAGCGCTAGAGGAGGTGGTTCGGTGCTGCAGGGCAAGGGCTGCTCGCTGTTTCGAGCTATTTTGTGTGGGGGTCGTGAAGGGCTGCTGCTAGCAGGACTGTCGAGCCCTGGAGGTGGAAAGGTGCCGCTTAGGTGCAGCAGTCCTCTTGCAATAGAAGAGGAAGATGGGAATTTGAGGGAATTCCGTCTCTGGAGGTTTCTAAGCAGTGTGTCTGTGCTGATTCTTATACCAGGTGGGAAAAAAAAAAAGGAGGAAAAAAAAAAAAAAAAAAAAAAAAAAAAGGAAGTCCTTGCTTGCTTTCAGCAAGTTCAGGCTACCAGGTGAGCTGCTTCCCCTCCTAAACTCAGGGCCCCTCCTGTGTCATGACTCAGGGCTGTGTTCGAGCTCAGCGTACCCGGAGCTGTGTGGAGGCAGGACGTGCTGCAGTCGGGCTCCCTGTCGGAAAGACCCCCTTTCCCCAGCTTCCTAGTCGCATCTTTTCTCCTGCCGCCCTTTCCTTCAAATGCTGGCTCTGCTTTCCTAGCGCTGCTGTGTGGGCACGTGGTGGGATGCTGCTGCAGGAGGGGCCTGTGATAGCCCCTGTCACCGCAGGTTGCAAGCGTTTGGCTATGTAAGCATTAAACTATGTCTGAATGTCTTTGTAAGGATTAGACTACGTCTGAAAGAGAGACAAAGACCCTGTAGGACCAAATTCCTGCAACCAGTAAACTGGAGGAGAGTTTTTTAAAATGCTGTTTTTACGTCCTTGCCTGTTCAGCATAGGAAGAAACGAGAGTGGTTTGTTTTTAAAGAATGCTGCAGGAGACAAATCGGTGTCAAATTATCCCTGGGAACAGCGATGGTAAGAGGGGCAATATCCCGGGAAGGTTGCCTGGGGATGGTTGCAGAGGTGCTCTGCCTTAGCCCTGGAACTTGGGCAATGAACAAGTATTTGCCTCGTACTGTGAATTTTTGCTGGAGCAAAGTGCACCAGAGATCTTTCGAGCGCTTGGGCAGAGCCTGGCAGAAACGCCAGAGCCCCAGCAAAGGGTCATGGGGAGCAGAGTGGTGCCAGCTCATGCAGTGGGCAAGACACCAGAACAAGAGGCAAAGAGACAAGCCAAAGTTGTCTGTGAACCCAGATTCCCAAGGTCAGGAAAGGCTGAGTCTAGTCAGAGCTGGGATTGTGGTTCCCAAGCAAGTGGTGGGTCAGTGTGGGATCAGGCTGGGGGGTTCTACAGCCAGCCCTCCCATTGTGTGGCCTTAAACAAGTCCTTTTGGCTCATGGTGCTTCTGTTTTCCTGCTTGTGTTTCCTTGTTTAACCTGGAGAAAATACTATTCCTAATTTCCCTGCTGGGCTGTCCATAAAGCAATTATCTGCTAATTATTTCTGCTCACTGGCAAGATAGTTCTAATGATATTTGCTAAACATTTGATTATTATTGCAAACACCACTTTTGGATTTGCAGTCAGAGCCATGATTGCTAAAGAGAGTTTCTGGGAGAGCTAGTCATTACAGAAAATTGGGAGGTTTTTTTGCTTTGGTTCGGGGTTTTTTTAGGGATATCACAGTCCGAGCTAGAATTTGTGATGCTCTTAGGTCTTTTGCTTATTTAGGTAAAATAATTAAGGTGATATGCTTGATGATTTATAGAATTAGTAAAAATCCTGGACAGTGTGAGAGGAAACATGGGGAGAGAAAACAGGAAAAGGGAAGCATGATGTTGGGAGAAAAGGAAGGGGGGCTCTTGCCTGTCTGTCCCTGGGATACACATTTGCAGCCAGACGAAATCCTGTGGCAGTTTAGAGCAGGAATACCTGCTGCTACCCGTTCCCCAAAATCCCTCAGCCTGCAGCAAAGGGAACTTCTTGAAGTCCTACTGAGGGAAGACGTTTAATTTAGAAAAAATGGATTCATTAGCCAAATGTTACTTCAAAGCAGGGAACCAAGTTGCAGGGAAGGCAGTGAGTGTCGGGTGGAGGAATGCAAGCCCCTGGGGACCTTCTCCTAGCAAGCGGCAGGTGAAAAGGGAGAAGGAGGTTTGTGTAGAAACCCAGGCTCTTAAAAGCTCGGGTCCGTTGAGCAGCGTGACAAGGGCCCCCGCTGCAGGCATGAGGCAGGTTTCCCGGGCCGGCAGCACGCTCAGCACCCGGGAGACAGGAGCCCTTGTTCTGCTCACGAGTGGTAGGGGTTAGGCACCTGCAAACTGCGCCTGACGCTGGAGAAAACAGCCTCATTTCCGAATCCGTAATTAAAGCGGTAGAGTGGGAAGTGCTGGGAATAGCCTATGGCCCTCCCCTATTCCAGCAGGGCTGCGCGTAAATCTCGGCGTGGGAAGTCTGCCGAGGACGTGCCTGGACGGTGCCTTTGGAGGGGGCCCTCCGTGCACCCCCCGGTGCGCTGGGAGGGCTCCTGCTAGCCCAGCCCCCTGCAAGTGCCCCCAGCAGCAAAACTGCCACCACCGTGGCCTGGAAGGGGAGGCTGTCACGAAACGTACAGAGGGAGCTGGGACTCCAGCCAGCCCAGCCAAGGCACAAGGACCTCATATGAAGCAGCTCAGAACGGTCCTTGCTGCCTAAGCCTGCAATTTTGGACATTTCTTGGAACAGATTGATTCATCTCCCAGCACAGATCTTTTTTCAAGCCCTGGTTTTGCCTGGAGACCATTGTGCAGAGCTTATGAAATTCTATTAAAGGCCTTTCTGGATGATTTTCTGTAATCAGCGACTTACACCAGGAGCCGTCAGAAGAGGAGAGGAATCATCCTTAAGCCAAGCAGTGCTTTTCCACGGGGGTTTTGCCCATGGCTGTTAGCCGTTTAAAGGAACACAAGCTTTTCTCACATTGCTGCCTCTTACTGTACAAGCACTGATGGCAAGAAGATCCCAGGAGACATTGCAGGGTGGGTTAGAGTGCTAAACATCCAGGCAGCTGCTGAGGATAACAGAGAAAACTGAAGAAATGCTTCGCTCCAGCCTCCAGATGGGCTCTATGGGGAGGAGAAAACATCCATAGAGGGACGTAGCTACCCAAATGGCCCTGGCTCCTGCTTGCCTGGAAGATGGAGTCCCCCCTAGCACTATTTGGCATTGCACCTTCCCCACAGGCTTGCTGGGAGTAAAAACTCGGAGTGAAGGAAGGAGACAAACGGTGCAAAGAGATGGAGCTCCAACCACGCTGGGAAAGCCAGGGATTACCAAGGCAGCAGTTTGGAGGCGTGGTTAGGCAGAAAAGGCCCTTACAGTACAACCAGCATGTAAAAAAGAGGATAGTGGAGGGAGACAGAGCTGTGTAAAGAAGTTAAACTATTACAGAGCCAGTGGGGAGAGAGAAAGTGATCTGTGCAAAATGTAGGAGGCTTCTAGCAGCGGAGGACAGTCTGTACGAGTCTGTACCACCTCCAGAGGGGTAAAGGGGATATGATGGAGGGGCATCATGGTTGCACTTTGCAGCATGTGCAAGGATGTAAGAAAGCTAAAACCACACCTGCTCTCAGCTGGTCTCCACGGGCAGCAGACACCTCTGGGTACAGCACACAGGGAAGAATTACCTCTTTTAGTGGCGCTGTGGAAATTGGTCCTCTTCTTGCAACACGATAAAGCTGCCAGTGCCCGAGATGAAAGACCAGGCTCACACCAAGCAGCACATTAGGGTCTTGTGTGCTGTCGTAAGAACTGTCAGACAACATCACCTTTACGAGGTGACTTGGTGGCGTTCCTTTTTTATAAAAGTAATGGATTGCATTTATCCTGGGCTTCAGCAAAAATAGAATGTCATAAAAATAAATTGCATTTGAGAGCACAGTAACATCTGTCATTACTATTGACGTGCTGCTGGAACTTTCTCGGAAACAGTGCCAGTTACGACTTCAGCAGTCACGCACATCGATTATGGATCAGCCAAAGGTACTGAGAGGATATGATCCTCTTTTATGCCTCTGCAAAGATATCATAGGATCTGCAAGACGTTGTCCTCCTGTCTCAGAAAACAAGCAACTACTGACACATGGGCTGTCGCCAAGAGGAGAGCTGCTACATCCTCTGAGCACTTCTGAAACACCTCTCTGCAGCCCCTGTACCATATCTTACTTTCTCTACTGCCATGTGCCTGAAGCATGAGGTATTTGCCACATGGCTGGAGAAGCATTTGCATCATCCAAAATAAGCTGCTGTTGCTATTTCCTCTTTTCCCTCAGTATTCAGCCATATATTTTGCATCGTTTAGCTTATTTCTTGCATCTTGCTACCTTCCTTGGATCATGCAGTTAGAGGGGGCTCCTCAAGTGCTTTCCCTGCCCTGCTGCTGTGGGATTTTCCACAAATGAGCCACCTAAGTATATGCAGCTCCTTAGAGTGCTGTAAAACAGGCATAATGTGCACAGGATTGGGAAGGGGGATTAGCATAAGAATTTGCAATCGTTCAATTAAAGGCAGCCCAGTAGTTCACATTCTCCCTGCTTTTGGGTCCTCTGCAGGCCTTCTCCTCCTGCAGATTTCACATTTGATGATCTGTCCTTGCATATTCAAATCCAAGAGTTTCAGGCTGCACAGAGCAGCCAAGGGGGCAGATGTCCGAGGATGCTCTTTGATGGTATTCATCAGAACCAGAGAAATTTCAAGAGAAATCCTAGTATCGCAAGAAAAATCCAGACCTGCAAGGGTAAAGCTATCAAGGATAGGGAAGGATGTGTTTTTCAGTAGCAATAGGAAACAGTCTCTTAAAAGTCATGCATAGCACTTAACAAGTGGCTGGTCCCGCCCAGTAAAGCCCAGAGTTGGCTGAGTTCCCCCACACCTCGTGAGCTTTGGGGAGCCAGTTATTCTCCGGATGTGAAAATCAGGGTGTCCTTGCTGGAATCGCTCCCAAAAATCCTCCTACGTGGTATTTAGTGAGCTATATCTTTCAAGATGCCTTAAGCAATAGAGAATATGAACCCTAAAAAGCAGCATAGCTCAGTATTCATGCCTAAATATCCAACATCAGAATAAGGTGTTCTTGTCAACCTTCATGTCTGCTTTAAGGTTGGCAATTTCACACAATTTCAGCATGACTTCTAAAAAGCAAAGGCCTTGATAGCCCAAATATTTTCATGTGATTTTTTCTGCAACGATCTGCAGAAGTAAGAAGCATCAACGTTTGCAGAATATGGAAGAAACTGCAGAGTGTGCCAGTTTAAATAGCTTTAGCAATTCGTTCCACTTCTTCCCAAAAATTGCATAGCCCAGATCAGTTATGGGCTGTACCAGCTCTGCCCTGGTTAATCACTGGGGAAACAATTTCTGTTTCTCTGGCAGAGTTCAAAACATGAATGAGTGGGCTAATTATTTTACTTCAGTACTTACGGCGTTATCGCCTGCAGCCGTATTTCTGTTCAGTCCTCGGAACTGTCGGGAGGTGCTGCGTCTCCCCTTTCTTTCCTGGTCTGAGCACTTCTGCATGGTAACGTTGCTAGAAGCTCATGAAAGTTCGGGGGTCAGAGCTGCTTTATAACGTGAATGCCAGCTCAGGTCAGGTTGCTCTCTAGCTTCCACCGTGCATTTCCTTTTTAGAATTCTTGTATCTTCCTGGAGTCCAGTTTTTATAACGTTTCTGTTATTCCTCTCAGCGGTTGTCCCACTAAGGTAACGTTATGCTTTCGTGGGAACTGCCCACGTGGCAGAGGCGATCTCTGACAGTGAGGATTAACTTCACCAAGGGGCTCGAGTTTCATTACAGAGGTCTTGAACTGGGTCCTGCTAGACTCTCCGCTCGGAGCGGTCCAGCAAATGGGCAGCATGGGACGTGCTGCATCCCGGTCAGGTGTGGGGGTGTGTGTGTGTGTGTGTGTGTGCGCGTGTGTGCACACCCGCGCTCGTGCAACACCCGCTGTAATGATCAGGCCTGCGGGTAGCAGCTGCAGCAGCTGCTGGGGCCGGCGTGGGGCCGCACAGGAGGCTTCACGTCTTCGCGCTTCAGCTCCTGTGCTGACACGGGCTGCTCTGTCTGTAGAAATCTGTCTGTTTGTTTATGCCAGGGCCCCCAGAACAGAGGAAAGGACCGTTTGCCGTTGTTCCCGAATGTGGGCTTCCAGAGCCTGGCCTGACGCGGACGGTGCTACCCCGTCGGGTTAGCGAGCCGTTACAGCAGGCGATGAGCAGGCAAAGCGGGTGGGATGGGAGCTCCAGGCAGCTCCCGTGAAGTGCCATCGCTTCCTAGCACTGTAAAGAGCACGTCGCGATCATCCAGTACAACGCTGATTTCCCGAGTATTCGTGGACTGTAGGAGTTTGACCGTGTAGGTCTGCATCAGGGTCAGTTCTTCCTCCTGGTTAACTAGAGCACGTGTTTGATTTTAAACGTACTGAGTGAGAGGTTTCCCCACTGCTGCATAGGTGGTTCTGGTTGTTAATTAGCCTTGCTATTGAAAACACTAGCTTTATTTCCAGCCTGAATTGGTCTCATTTCCCCTCCAACCACTGTATTTTCTTCTTGTTTGTCTGCTGAATTAAAGAGCTGACCTGCGGCAGCTGCTTTCCTTCCCAGGTGTATCCTTGCTCCCTTTCCTGTGGCAGAGGGCAGCACTCGGGCTTGCCTGGAAGAGAAGTGCCCAGGAGGGAGGTGGGAGCGGCTGGGGCGAAGGCAGCAACCGCTCTGCACGAATAATTACAGAAAACATTTGTAATTTTTGCCAGCTGTAGCATAACAAACCCTGTTGGTACCTGAGACCAGCTTGATAGGTGAGAGCAAGCCAGAAGGGTCCCGTTTCATTCCTGGGCTAAACGGCGAAACTGTTTCTCCCGGCAGTTCTGCTTGGGACAGTCTGAGCCGCTGCCGTGTCGCTCCTGCGTTTGTGCATTGCCAGCGCGGGGTCAGGCCCTGGCCCTCTGGTTTCAGGAATTAGAGGGCGGCTTCTCTGTCCTGCCCCTCTGCCCCTGCCCGCTCCCCGGCCGGCCCCCCCGGTCGCAGCTCCAGCGCGTGCAGCCGAGTCCCAGGGAAGTCGGGCTGTTCCTGGCCAACGCCAGCGCAACTGCTGGAAACGGGGCTGGGAGTTTCCACGGCTGCTGGAAACGGGGCTGGGAGTTTCCACGGCGCTTTTGCTTTCCAGGCGTCAGCTGCGCGGGCAGACGCGGCCCTGGCGCGGGGGGCAGGCGTGCTGCATCAGCGGTCACTGAAATGGGAGCGGCGTGGTAAGAGACATATATTGGTTCTTAACACAGGCCGGCCGTGCGCTAGCGTTTACCGTGTTTCACAGCTCATGTGCTGCAGACAGCAGCCTTTGTGCAGCAAGGAAATGTTCTTTGGTCCTGTTTTGTAGTGGTAATAGCTAAAATTTCCATCAATGTTCGGGGTTTTCAACCTCAGATTGCTTAGCAGTCCCCAGAATGAAATGAAGAGCAATCTTGGGGAGCGCGGCGCAGGAGCCGTGCAAGTGCCTGCAAAGGAAAAGGCGCAGGCAGAGCACCGTTCCCAGCTGGAACTGACACCAGAACTAACCCCTTTACTCCACCAAGGCTGAAGTTTATTAAAGACCATGAGTCAGCCAAACCTTGAGTCTGAATCTCATTAAACCAGACAGCGCTAGCATACCTTTGTTCCCAGGGAATGACCTCGTCTCCTTTTAAATGCCATGCTTCTTCCAATTCCCTGGTGTTTCCCCTTCACATGGGGACCTGTCTGACTTCCCTTAGCTCTAGGTTTTGGGCAGCTTTGTGCGATCTCCTTTCCCAGTATGATAAAACGGGATAACGCACAGAAGCGCAGAACAGTGTGCAATGCCGGAGGGATTCACACGTGCAGGGCGAGGCTCCCGCTGGCTCTGCGGCGTCTGAGCAGCACAGCGGGGAGGCAGCCTGCCCCGTGGTGGGTGGTTGCACGGTGGGACTGGGCACCCGGGGAGGGAGGCCGTGCCCCCCCGGGCTGCACGAGCTGCTGCCGCAGGCATGGCCGAGCCGCGGCACGGGGTGGTAACGCCCAGGCTTGCGGTTCGCCCCTGCTCTGGGCCGTGGCAGCGAGGTCCCCAAGCCCTCCTTCTCCGGGCTTCAGGCTCCCAGCCTAGAAAACGTGCAACGGGAATTGCTCCTTACCCAGCAATAGAAGCATGAGGTTTAAATGAGCCTTTGTTGCTGCTCTTCAACCCCCGGCTGGAAAGGGCTGCAAATGAGAAACGCCTTATTCCAAGTCATCCAGCAGCAAACAGCGTTTCAGGGCTCTACGTTTACGGGCTGCTCCCTCACAGGGACTCAGTTCTCAGCCGCTCTAGCAAGGACCGGCAGAAATTGTCTTCCATTTGTCCAGGGCAAAAAACACCCTGCCCAGCACGTGCCTACGCCTCCCTCAGCACTTCCAGTAAAATCATCCGTTGTTCGCAACTTGCTTCCTTAGAAAAAGGAGCAGATCCGAATAGGTGCGAGCTGTGCAGCACCCTCAGGGCTCGTGCAGGGGCCTGGGCAGAGCAGCAGCAGGGAGGCAGCAGTGACCGAGTTCGTTTTTTCTGCAGCTTTCTGAAGCAGCAGCGGGTGCGAAAGTGCCGCTGCTCAGTGCGGAGAGGACTTGGCAGAGCCGAGACGCGGCTGCCGTGGGAGCCCACGCTGCCTGGCTGGATGAGGTCCCCCGTTGCTGCGAGCAGCGCTGGCAGGGCAGGGAAAGATAGCGTTACGTCTGTGTACTGCGCTGCCGCTCCACTCCCGCTTCTCGTCTGTGCTTTCAAAGAATGTAAAGAAGAGGAAAATGAAAAAAATCTAATTAGCACCACAAACAGCGTGCGAGCCCGGGGCGCAGACTGCAGCACGGCAGCGGCCGGCGGGATAAACCCAGACTCCAGGCGCGGGGCAGGCCGCGAGACGCGAGGCAGTGGGACGCGCTGTGCTGCCCGGAGCTGGAGGCGGTGGGAGTCAGCCGCGGCGAAATGGAGCTACCGCAGGTTGCAGTGTTTCATCGTGGGCTGAGTCCAGATGGAAGAGCCCAGTCCAGCCGGAAAGGAAGGGAGCCTGCAAAACCACGTGGGAAGCGGGGTTGGGGGCCGGAGTTGGTGGGGGCTCGGCTGCGCGGCGCGGTAGCTCCCCAGGGCTGAGCTGCTCCTCTGCTGATGGCTATTCGCGGTGTGCTGGGATGCTCTGCGGAGGAAGGAGTGGTGCTTTCCCTCCTCACCCTCTTCCGCACGGGGTGTTCAGACTCTGCCTCTGATTCTCCTTTTTCAGTTTCACATGAACTCATTAATTTCCACTTAACCAACAAAAAGTTGTTCCTGGGAGCTGTTAAGTGGTCCATATTAGAGAAGCAGATAAAGTGATTTGTGTGTAGAGGGACTCTCCAGGGGGAAGATACTGCAGAAATGTGTGATTTGTTTATTATTACTCTGCTTTTCTTGCAGTTCAGCAGGGAATTGTTTCTCTTGCCCATTCACTTGTAACTTGGCAGACTCTCAAACCTGTGACCTTTCTCCCTGTCCTCTCCTGCTAGTTAATGAATGAAATTTTTGGAGGAAGGTATTTTCAAGTTCAGTGCCTGACTCCTTTCCATTTTTAATACAGCTGATAATGGGACCGAGCTTGGCCCAGTTAAAGTTCTCTTCTCCCAGCTGCCCTCTTTTCTGTTGCTTTTGTGGCTGGAGGGCGAGATGTGAGGGTGGAAGAGGAGCACTGGGGTCTTGCTGGGTCGGTGGAGGATGCAGCTTAGCAGGAGCTACTGAGCGACCCAAGTCTGGGCAGAGAGAGGCAGGTCGCGAGCAGGGCTGGCGAGGGGCTGGGATTTTCCTGCGCGTGTTAAAACGGGTGCTGGCTTCCTCCGTGAAACTGCGAATGCCAGAGCACGGCTGGGGTGCACGAAGCGCTGGGCGAGGTGTCTCGTGGGCTCCCCTCGCTGGCGGCGGCCGCGGACCGACCGTCCCTGCGTCCAAGCGGGCTGCTGGCCCTGGCGCCCCGCGGGTCGGTCCTGCTGCCGCCCGGGCTCGTGGCAGACCCCCCCCAGGCTGTGCCCCGTGCGGCCCGCACGTGCCGTCGGTGAGGGCACAGGCTTCCCTCGGAGAGCTAGCGCGTGATTTAATCGGAACTGAAGTAGATGCTTTTAACATCTTTTCTGGCCACAGACATCGTCCTGGTCTGGTTTACCTCCTTCACGTCTCCTGAGCACTGCCTCATTCCCACACATCTTTTTGGTCCGTCTGAAACGGAGTGCAGAGAAAGGCCAGCAACGCAGGCTGCCTGCACGGAGAATTAATCCCCCACCTCCTCCGAAGACAGAAATTGAGTCTGTACCTGGCCGTGGCTGATGAAGCGTTTGTAGCAGAGGGAAAGAGGGAGATGCTAGGGAACACCAGAGACTGCAGACCCACATTTGTCATTGCTTTAAGTTAATTAACGACACCCCAGTTGGACTGGCGCGCGTGGGACTGCAGAAGGTAAATGGCTTCAGGAACCAGGTTTCTGAAGGGAATCCGGCACTTGCTGAAAAGAGCTAAATGGTGTGTAAGAATATGACCGTTTCTCCTGAACCCTGTGAAAGGCACCTGAGTCAGTCCTGCGCGGGGGTGTCTGCAGGGACATCTGCTCCGGGTCTCAGCTGCGGCTGCCGGTGGGGGAAGGAAGCTGCCGGAGCATGCGGCTCCCGCGGGGACCGTGGGGCTTTGGTGGCTGTGTCCCGTCCTCTGGAGGCGGTGGGAGATCAGAGCAGATGTCCCAGACCTTGATCCAGATTGAGCAGGGACTCAAGGCCAAGGCTCAAGAAGGCGACGAGTTTTCAGCACACTGTGATGTTTAAGAGGCAGGTTGCTGTGCTTCATCCTGGCTCAAGCGCCACGAGCATCTCCCAAGGGAAGGTACGGGACTGACCGTGGAGCCTTTCCCAGGAGACGCGCCGGAGCCAGGCGATGGAGGCTTCAAAGGCTGGGCTGAACTTAGCTTTGCGTGGAAGCACCTACCACCCAGGCACAGCGCTGCGCGCCGAGCTTCTGGCACGGATGCGCCCAGGTGAGTGAGGGGGAAGGTGCCGTCTCGTTTGGTGGGAGGAAGCGGGCGGACGGGCGGGAGGGACCAGGCTGCTGACACGGGAAGCCAGATCAGCTTAGCATCTGCCTCCCCTGCCCCAGCCCTGTCCTCGCCCAGCGGTTTCTCCAGCTAAAGAGCATATTTCTGTATTACAGTATTGCACCATGGGTGCTCTGCTGAACTTGGCATTTAATTCCGCAGGCTGAGAGCATGGCAGCAGCCTCTGTGCCTGTTGATGGCTGAAGAAACCCGGTAATGACCCAGACTAACCATCACTTCCAGCTGGTCGAGTCCTGCGGATGCCAGATACGCTGTCTCGCCAAAGCAGGAGCTCCCCGCAGCTGTGCACGCTCCGCAGGCCCTGTCCCTGCTGCAAGGTAGGCTGCCTTCGGCGGTGTTTCGGGAGCAGCGTGCCAGGCACCGTGGGGGGACGCTGGTGTCCTCGCGGGGGGCAGACGCGCACTGCAGCCCTCCCCGGCACGCACGGGTCCCGGCTCTCCCCAGCTGCCCAAACCGGGCACCAGCCTCCTCAGTTAATCGTGCTGCTGCTTAAAGTACCCAGGGGCAATTTAGTACCAAAATATGTGCAAAAACCTCATAGAAAGGTGCTTTTAAGTACAAGTGCTTCCACCAGCATTTTTAAGTGTTGCAGTCAGCACATTTACTCTTAAGCCTGGTTATGGTTTCACTCAGTCTCCAAATAAAACTGCAGTTTTTCTGTATGTATGTGCACATATATAAACCACATGCTTTTTCATTGCCTTTGTGCCCCAGCTTAATTCATTCCACTAATTAGTTCATCACTGGTGTTCCCTAAGACATAGTACTACAATAAGGCCCCCCTTCCTTCCCCCCGAGTGTAGCGTAGCTATTGCCAGTGCCTAGCATGTGCATGGAGAAAATCCAATTACAGCAGCAATTACATGTGGGGAGCATGGCCAGGCTGGAATCCACAGAAGGTGAATTTCAGGAGATGCAATTTTCCTCTAAATTTGAAATAAGATAAAATAACTTGTTGGTGGTTGGCCTGTGGTTTCCCCAGTACTCAGTCTTTCTGCGCTCAGCTGCTTATTCATTCTTTGGGTGAGGAAATTCACCAAGAAAAATGATTTACAGACTTTCTGCTTGGTAAAGAGAATTGTCCTTCCAGGCCAGTGAAGAATTTACCACCACTCTGAAGGAGAGGGAGGATTTTAAGAGTCTGGTTACAGATAATATATCAGTGACTGAAGGAAGTGGCAGGGAGGACTAGTCATGGATATGCAACATTTCCTCTGCCAATTAACCTAAATTGCTGACCAGAATTGTGATGGCTGAAAAAATCAGTGCATGAGTGGGGGAAACCTGCAGGAACCTGAGAAACAGCAGGAAGAGTCCAAAAGCCGGAGCAGCCTGTCCCCTCGCCCCTCTTGCCTTCAAGCCACCCTGCACAAAAGCACTGAAAAGGGAGGACAAAAGCTAGAAGTGGGGAATGTGCCAGTAAGGGATTAATTGGCAGTTAAATTATAAACAGCAAAACTGACCTTTACCAAAAATTGGCCACTGTCTGTTTCCCTACAGCCCTCACACGTATCCGACACGGACAGAGGAATAGGAAGGTCAACACGGAGTTTCGGTGTGTCATGTCTGTGTTGTAAGAACTGTGGCGTTTGCATGCTGGCCTGCAACTCCGCTTTATTATGTCTCATAAAACCCTATTCCATGAACAGTGTCCTGTGGAAGCAAAGACACAAATAACAGTCATTGCGATATGACCACATGTTGTCCAAAGCCCGTAGCGGGGTGCCGTGTGGCGGCCCTCAGCCGCTGAGTGGCTGTGGCTGGACCGGTAAAGCACTGGCATGAGAGGGCTGCAGGCCCATCCTCATCCTCCTGAGCACGCGAGGCAGGGCCAGGCAGCCTGGGTGCCAGCCCCCTGCCACCACCTCTGCAGGGACGTCATGGGCCCGTGCCAGACGTCTCTGGAGACTCCCTAAGGCAGGGTGGGGACGTGTTTCTGGGCAGGATGCTGCACACTCAACTTAAGGACTCGGATCAATTCCTCCTTGAAAGCCTCTCTCCATCTTCTTCTCCGTAACTTACGTTCCCTTATAGAAGAAACTCGTGGAAAGCTGCGGGTTCAGCTCTCCGTGTGTTAACGGCTACCTTGCTAAGCTCCTTACAGCAAGGGTAGGATGCAGGTCAGCGTTGCCGCCTCTTGAGCGCAAAGTGTTGTGGTGGAGCTCAGAAATGCGCGGTCCCACTGCTGAAAACCCTGTGCCCCCAAGGTCGTCCTCAGGATCCGCCTGGCCCCTCTCCCGCTGGCCGTACGCTCACAAGCAGGGCCGCGGCTTGGCGGAGCAGGCTGTAGCTGGTAGCTTACAGGCAGACGGAGTCAAGCTGGACGCGTGGAGCAGCGCCCTGAGAAAAGAGCCCTTAAACGCCATGCGGGGAGATGCAATGTGTCATCTGCTGCTCAGGCTGGAGACGGAGCAAAGGGCGTCCGGCAGCGATGGAAGATGCTGGGGCAGGCGGAGGCGAGGGCTAGCAGAGAGCCAGCTACGCCGAGCCCCGCCATGAACTGCTGCTGACGCTGCAGCACCGGAGCTGGAGGGGTGAGTAAATCTCGGTGGTTACGTAGCAGAGCCTGAAAGTTTCTGCTGTCTTTGCTTCAGGGACTGCTGCTGAAAGGATGTATCGGGATAGCGGGACAGCCACGCGTTTGCAGCCTGCCTGCTAAGCCCTTCGCCGCACATTAAGCCGGGACCAGTGGTGTTGTCCTTCAGCCACCTCTGAGAGCCGCAGCCAGAGGCGACTGGCCCCCGAGCTCACCCCTCTGCACCAGGTGAAGACGAGTGTTCCCACTTGTCCTGGCCCACTGCCACGGAACACACACGGTAACGTTTTTATCATGAAAAATCTAAAAATACCATTTCTTTCCCAGACTCTTCTCTTTCTTTATCAGAAACAATTTTTTCTTTCTGCTCTGATGCAGTTGAGCAGGGATATGAATTAAGTCTTTTTTTTTTTTTAAGTCTCTCATCTGCTGTCCCATTTGCTACCCCTTCCAGCCTAGGAATATTATCTAGCTATTCTAGTTATTCACCGAGTTATCCTACATTCCTTTTGCGGGGAATACATGCCAAGTGGCAATAGGGATGGCTATTAATTGTAATCAAGGATTTAGACTTGATATTTAGTTGAACTTTGGTTGTCACTTTCTGTTAATTTAAAATAAACTTTAGGTAGGTCAGATTTTGGAACTGGAGTGCTCAGCTGTGTCCCTTTGAGAACATAGGGCCCTCAGGAGCTGAGGGAAGTCCCAACACAATCTGCAGGACACTCCTCCTGGTCCTTGGCTGCACTTTAAGTGATGCACTGATCCCACCTTCAACATGAAGTCCACGTTTGCATTGCTGCAATCCAGATTTTGGCAACAAATCAAGCAGTGACTCAGTTACCCCATAATTTCAAACACATAAACATCTGCTCCAGAGCAGAATAATTAACTTTCTGGTTCATCCACTGAGCAGAAAAGCTTGGGCTTGCAGCTCCAAGTGTAGACTTTTTAAACGACTTCCCATCAGAAGTGTTTAGCTTCTTTTAATTGCTATGTGATTGACAAGCATTTTAGCTAGCACAAAACACGCATAACCAGCACCGGAAACACGGCGTAAACACAGACAACAGCATGGAAAGTCACCAAATGTTGTTGCTGGCATGTGTTCTTCAGGAAGCTCAAGGTAGAGCCCTAATCAGCTTCCAAACGTGATTACAGAGCATGAAGGAAAGTTATAGTTTGGACAGCACATTGATTATATAAGGTTTAAACATTGGTGTGATTACAGCAGAGCACGAAGCCTTCATTCAAAAACTTTACTACATTTTTCCTCGGGCAAATTGTCCAATGAATTCTTGACCTTTTGACACTCTACCTCCATTGGGTTCACAGTCGGCAGCCCTCAGCCGCGGAGAGAGGCTGGCTGGCTAAACACCAGCAGACAAGGCTGTCCAGCTGATGGTGAAGTATTCTGGGATTTCCTAACCTCCAAGACCTCACGGAATCCCCAGGGAAGCTGTTTTCTTCCAGCTACCTGCTTAGGAGCAACTATCTGAAGGGAAAATGCCTTACCTCAATGCTCCAGGATGTTCCTAAACTTCATCTTGTAGTAAAGTCAAGTGAAGGGGGAGGGAGGGAGGATACATTTGCCCAGCTTATCCCAGAAACACCTGAAGATGTCACTCCAGTCAGGCCTGTGATCTCAGCTCCCTATCTCCCTACCTTCTGTGTCAAAAGCAAGGGTATAAAACTTACTCAAGAGAGTTTGGGGGAAAAAAGCAAGAAAAACACTTATTTTGGATTAAATTTTAAAGCAAGGTCTACCCAGCCCATCTCCTGTGACTTGACCCCATAGCACTAGTAGGGGCCACATCACAACCTCTAACTCTTGTTTTCCCAGCCAAGATCACATGTGTGCAGCATGTCTTCCCACTTCATTGACGTTTTGCTACTTGAGAGCACTCTTCTGTGAGAGGGAGAAATCTGGAGGACCCAACCCAAAATCAGGTCGTCAATATGGAGATGAGCCCAAATGGAATTAGCGGAAATGCAACATTTTACCTTTTCCTGGCTCTCTGGTGTGAAGTCACGCGACGTGGTCGAGGTGCTGGAGTATAACCTTTCAGCGGGGGTTTACAGCGACGGCGTGGAAAGCTTCAGAAATCCTGCAGGTCAGTGGGTTGCGGGTCCCAGTATGAGAGCGCAGAGCCTGCCAGAGGGCTTCTGCAGTGGTGGGAAGGGCACTGGGGGACACACATGCCATCCCTTTGGGCTTGCATCTGCTGCACCTTTTCTTGTTACGTCTGCCAGCTTGCTCTTTTTTTTTTTGAGTACTCCAAATACTGCATCCTGTTTGCGTTCCGATTCCTCCGTCGCCCCTTGGGAGATGCAGCGAGCTCGGGGTCTGCCCAAGCGCGGCTGAGGGCAGAACTTGGCGCGCGGAGTCATTTCACATGCTGTTAATATCAATCTACTGAAAGCCCATAGGAGAGGGGAATCAGTCCATAATGTGGTACAGCTGATGACCTCAGAGGTAGACAGAGACTTATCTCGAATAAAGGGGGAAAAAAACATGGGAGAAGTCAGAACTGAGCAAGAACTAAGGGATTTGGCATGAGAAATTATCTCAGTGAAAACAAAGTAAAAGGGAAAAGCTGGCTTGATTTGTTCAAAACTAGCGTTATCCAGGGAGGTGACAAAGAAAACTCCTGGCAGGAAAATCTCTCTTTTGCGTGACTGGGCTGGAGTGAAGGCCTCCTGCAAAACGGCTGTGAAGCTCTGTGAAGAGCTTATGCTTTGAAAATCCTGGAATATAAATTTGTGCCATGCAATTGCACAAGTCCTCTCTTAACCACTCGGGGCTCCGTATCATAATGTATTGCTGGGCTTTATAGCCCGGAGATTTAATGCCTGCGGTTCAGTGTCCAGTGCCCATTCATCATTTTGGTAGTTAGTGGGAGGCGCGTTCCCAAGAGCTGGATGACGATTGCTGCCAAAGGGTATGAGGTGAAATTTTTTGCCCATTAATAACACTCACATTAAAAAATACAAACTTCGTGTAAAGATGCTGACAGCCTGGAGGAACACTGGAGAAGAAAGCTGAAAAATACTGCAATAGGAGGAGAGTTCTAGGAAAAAACAGCAGAACTATGGCATGTGGGAGGCACTGCTGTCTGCAGCTATTCAAGGGTGAGGACGAAGAATGGGACTTTGAGTTGCCCAGGAAAAGTGCAAGAACAACAAACTGCATGGAGTAAAGAAGAGTGAAATTTGGGGTGTGTAAAAGAGAAGATAGGTGCCCCTTGGCTCCTGCTGGGTTTTCTGAGGGGAGGAAGCTCAATTGCTTGTGGTTTCAAATTATCCTGTCGGAAGCACTAGTGAATGCAAGGCAGGATGTGTTTCTGCACCAGGTGGAACTTAACCAGGTAGGTTCCTCCCTCGCGTTTCCAATTCCACATGTCCAGCCAGATCTGGCTTCAGACTGAAGTCCTGCCACTGCATCTTCAAGTCTTTGCAAAATTGTACTATCCAGAACTCCTAGTTTTGCCTGCAACCGAACCAAAATCCCATTCCAGACATCCGTGCCAGGAGGAGGTGCCTGAAGTTAGGTTTCTCAGCTGGGGTCCATCATTTCATGTCACGTTGTTATAACTTTCAGGAAATTGTTCTTCCTTGGTGCATATATACAGCTTCATACAAGGACCTGAGAGAGCTGCTCCTGAAGAGTCTGCAGAAGAAACTATTTGCCATCATTTTTCCAAATTATGGCTTTTTTGCCTTTGCCTGATTTCACTGGCTGTTGCTTTCTCGGACTCGGAAGGGCCTCCTCTGTTCGGATCCCTTCTATACATAGGAGGACAGCCTTCACCCCAACCTATAGTCAGCAAAGCATGGAGGAATTTTGACAGTTCTTGAAATACGTTTTAATTTTAGAGCTTTTTTTTTTTTTCCTAGCTGCAGGTTTGAAGGTTTTGCAGTCAGTACCATGTGTCATCCCGGCATCCAGGAACAAATGCCCAAGTCCAAGAACTATGGCTGTAAAGTGGGCTTGTCTCATGATCCCAAGCCCCATCCTGTCTTTCAAGACCAAAGTCAATGCTTTAAACTTTAGCAGTGGCATTGCAAAGTCTCTGCAGAGTCTAAGATTTGCACACACAAAAACTGTTTTCACAACAGCTTATTTCCAGCTTTGAAAAAATGAATTATTTTGCTTCCCTTTGATTTCCTCTTCCCCCCACCACCCTCACCCTATCTGGCTTTTAGCTTCAAAGTACCCTTAGATCTTAAATAAATTTATTTAGAACCAAAGATATTTCATGTCATTTTCTTTTGAAAGCTGTTCTCTGCTTCGTTGTGCAGCTGCCAGAAATCAGCCAAGTCATAGCTGGAGGGATGAAGATGATGAGAGAGAAGGCTGCTTTTCTGGGATCCCATTTCCTTAGAATTCCTTAAAATTGGAGGAAAGGTACCTTAGTACCAATGACAATCGGTAATAAGGTGGGCTGCCTTGGAAAGAGACTGGGGTACTGCTATCTCAGCCAGGCTTTTTTTCCTATAACTAGTGACCCGTAAAGCATGAAAGTATAGCCTGTGCTTTGATCGCATGGCATCCACAGAACAAGTGTCAAAATGGTGTCATTTGATGGTTATTTCTCTTTTTGAGCTCATCTTGACAGGAGTAGGCACGATAGCTCACAAGGCTACTGCAATACTGTGTATTTTCTTCTTCCTCCTCATGTGGCTGTTTCTTGGAAGTTTAGTACAGCAGGGTCGAAGTAATGCCTTTTACCTGCATTTGCCGTATATCAGTTTTGATAGGAGTATTTGTTCAGTCATTTAAAATGTGTTAATAGGAGTTTTGATAAGTTAATTGATAATTTTTAGATGTATTAATAGAAATCTTCAAGCAAAAAGGGGAATATGTATATTATTTAATCCCACACACTTATGTCATGAGGTTTTGAGGAGAGGACGGGACAGTAGGTCTTGTATTCTGAGTAAAAATTTGTTTTCCAGTAGGAGGGGAGGAGTTCAATTTGCATAGATCTTGTGGACCCATAACAAACATTTGAAAATGATGGGGAAAGGAGATTCCCAGAAGACTTTTATTAACAACACAGATGGTCCAGGAACTTAACATAGAGATCAAAGCCACGGTGGGAGTTTGCTCTTTAATTGGGACTACCCTGTTTCCGTGCAATTAACCCACCTGGGAAATGCTGATGACACTTATCTCTCTTCTTAGGGATCTTTGCAAATTCGAGCCTATTCGTCTCTGTGCAGCGCACTGGGATCTGAAACAGAGGATGCAGAGATGATTGAATTACAAACTCAATTAATACTGGCTTAGCGACTAGGAAGATAAAAATTAATACAAGGCGCTAATTGGTCAAACTGGGCTTCTTAAAGCTCCCCCTGCACAGAGGAGCTGTTCAGAGAAGCTGCCAGCGCTGGGCCCGTGTCCCGGAGGGGCACAAGGCAGCGGTGACACGCTCCGCAGCTCAGCAATAACCCCCGCAGACGCTGCAGTAGCGGGCAGCTGATTTCATCGCCTGTTTAAAGGCATCTGCCTGCTGTGGAGTGATGGAATAAGGTGCTGACCGAGACGGGTCACGCAGGAACCAAAGCTTTCAGCTGTGCCCTGCACCATGTGGGCCGTTAAATGTTTGGGGAATACGCTCAGCCCTGTTTGCAGGCCTTCTGCAGAGCTGGAGCTGCTGCTGCTGCTGCTGCCGCCGCCTCGCTCCGGGACAAGCCGCTCCGTCCAGCTGTGCCCCCCCGTCCCCGGCGTCGTTCTGCTCCGCGGGTTTCACGACCCGGCGGCAAGCCAGGCCGTTAGCAGCCCCGTTAGCTGCGGGGCCGGGGAGCACCTGGGCCCGCAGCCAGCAGCCTGCGAGCGGCAGAGCGGCGGCACCCGTCCCCGGCCGCCCCGGACCCGGCCGGGCTCCTCCGGCGCCGAGCGGGCGGCACCGGCACGGGCGGCGGCGGCGGCTGCTCGTCGGTCTCCGGAGGTTTTAAGCAGCCTCTTAGGCTCCGTTTCGTGACCGCCGAGCCGGGAGCTCCTGCCCGCAGCGCCTTGCGGGGGCCCCCGCCGCCCCCGGCCCAGGTGAGGGGCTCCCGCCCGGGCGCCGCGGAGCGGGGGAGGCCGCCGGGCCCCGGCTCTCGGCTCCCGGCTCCCGGCTCTCGGCTCCGGGCCGGGGCTCCGCGGCGATGCTGCCGCCGGGCAGCTCCGGGCCGGGCTGGTGCCGAGACCCGTCTGGGCCCTGCAGGGAGCCACCTCGGGGAGGAAGCAGCCCCCCGCCCCTCCTCCTCCTCCTCCTCCTCCTCCTCCTCCTCCTCTCCCCGCGGCCAGGGTCCCCGCCGGGCTCCCGGGGAAGGCGGGAGCGCGCCCGAGGCTGCGGCGGACCGGGTGGCTCCTGCCTCCGCCCTCCCCGGCCCGACACCGCCCCGGCCCCGGCCCTGGCTCCGGCCCCGCACGGGCAGCGGCTCCGGGCTCCGGGCGCAGCATCCCGCCCCTGCGAGCCGGCGGTGCGGCGGTGCCTGCAGCAGCAGGGGCTCGGCAGCATCTTCACACCCCCCCTTCCCCCCTCCCTCTGGGCTTACAGCAGCGCGGAAGACTCCTCAGCCTCCCCCGCCCGGGGCTGTAGCCACGAAGGCTCCTGACATGAAGCTGCTCCTGAGCCTTCTGCCATCCCTCTTCTTCGCTGCTACAAGTAAGTGGCTCTTTGCAGGTCACTGAATGCAAAAAGCGGGGGAAAATCAGGGCGTTTGGTTGTGCTGCTGGGAGTGGGGGCTTGCGGGGGACTTTTTTTATTAGGATTTTGATCAAAATGTTTGGTCTGTCGGGTCTGTAATCCCAGCACGTGTCGCCAGTGATGCTGCTTGTCTGAAAATAGCCCTGCTGCATCCCGAAGAAATGTTACCGCTTGAGGAGAGTTTGTCTGCGTGTCTGTGTGCTGCTTTCTCTGCGCTGTGCTTTTTCTGGACTTTCATGTTACCTGTAAAAAACAGAGAGAGAACTGCAAATTGCAATTCTGTGCCTTATCCAAGAGAACAGAAAGCGGCGTGAGAGCGGAGCGAGGGCAAACGCAGGAGCTGCGCTGAGGTTGTGGTCTGGAAGGGGAAGAGAGCCGTGGACAAAAAGCAGACAGAAAAGAGATCCTGTTTGCTGGAGGTTAGAAGAGGGTGCAGGGAAAGCCGGCAGCTCTGGTATTTCCGTCCGATGTGTTGTGTTTCCCTTGTGTCAATGACAGCTCAAACCGGCCCTGTCCCTGCCCATCCCGGGGGGCGAGGGGCGCCCCGGAGCCCTGCCACGAAGGGGGTTAAAACTCTCTCTCAAGCTGAACAGCTCTTTACTCGTGTTTCCTTCAAAGTGTTTTGCTTTAGCGGCAGCTCATCCCATCTCAGTGGAGGAAATTCAGTAGGTGACTTAGACTGTGTGCAGGGGGTTTGTGGTCCTGGGCAGGGAGCTGTGGCCGGACAGCGAGGATGTGTCGCGCGTGGGAAAGGTGGGGTGGGAGAAGCGTCGCCTCTGGGCCTCGTCCTGCCGTTCTAGGGCTTCACTAGCAGAAATGCATCTTCTCTGAGGACAGAGATCGTGTGGAATTAAGGGATGTTTCGTTAAGCATGTTAGGGAATTCATTTTCTGGAGATGAACTTATTGAACTGACTCGTAAAATTAGCCTCGTGTATGAGAAAAGCAGATCTCATTTTTGGTGTCTCAGGAGAGGCCTTTGTAATGGAAAAAAGACGTGTCTCAAAAAGGCGAGATCTCGCCGGTGTCATTTTGAGTCTTCCTCACGTTTGTTCTGAAGCCTGAGAAAAACTGGATAGAAGAGCCCCAAAACACGGTTGCAGATCTGGGATGGCGATGCCTTGGGGTCTGCCGGGTGTGCTTCGCGAGGACGAGCCTTTGGGGAGAGCTGCCCTCGGCTGTGCCCGGCCGGGCTGCCGGCTCTCCCCGCCGCCCCGCGGCAAAACTGCTTTCTGGCCCTGGGCTTTGGTTTGCACTTTTGGCCACAGATGTTTTATTGGAGATGTGCAGGTTTCGTTTATAATCTTGGGTGGCCCTTGTGAAGAGTCAGCAGATGCCAAACTCAAATCCGGGCTAAATTTGGCCACTTTTTTATTTTTGTCAATGCGAACCCGAAGCGCGGTACGAGATGCCCTTCCCTCCTCCGGCCTGACGCTGCTGGCGTGCGCAGCCGGCGAGCACCCGCAAAACCCTCCCGGGAGGCAATAAAATTCGCAATTCTGCAAATTAACTGAACCTCCAGGCAACCAGTCTGCATCTTAAGAGACCTTGGGGGAGGTCGGTTTTTCTAAAAAGCTACATAATCCAAAAATCAACTCTGTTCTGGGCCTTTTACCTTACCTGAAACGTAGACTTTTCCTCTAGGTTTCTTATTTCACCTGCTCCTTTAGCATTTCTCCTGGCACCTCTCCAGCGTATTTTAGGAGGTTTCCTGCCTGGAAGGTTTGCACTGAAACTCTTACTTGTGCTTTGTGCATGCTCTGACTCCCGTGTTCGCTGTGCGACGTGCCGGGATCCCGCGGCTCCTGGCAGAGCAGGGGTGGGCAGGGGGTGGGCAGCCGGCGGCGGCAGCAGACAGCGGCAGGGCTGTGGCGGGCGTGCTTAGAAATACACAGGCACCTCAAATAGGTGAATAAATGTGTTTTCTGGTGCCTTGGCTCGACCCCGGGGTGCGGGCCGAGGGCTGTTGTCGGAGGAGGAGCTGGGGAATCGCTGTGCCTAGCGCGGCTCTCTGCCGGGGTTTCGGGCGCAGGGGGCCGTGCGGGAGCCGCTCCATCCCCGAGCACGTGCTACTGGCAGCCCTGGAGACGATCCCGGCACGAGCGGGGCCAAAACCTTGGCCTGCCTTGCACAGGGCGGCCAAAAATGCAGCCCCAGCGGGCGGGTGCTGAAGCCGCGCGGCCCCAAGCAGCGGCTGCGTTGGAGGCGCCTGCAGAGGACCGGGCTGAGGAGCAGCATCCGGCTTCTCCCAGGTACTTTGCAATGATATACAGCATAAGCTTGGACTGTTTTGACACAAATGTCATTTTATTTAGGGTTTTTTTGCACACTTTATTGTTGGGTGTGATCTGCCAGCAGAAAGTATTTTTAGGAAACATGATAAAACTTTTTTTGAAGTGTTAACGCTCAACAGCTCTGTTGGAAGCAAACTTATACTTCAGCTTGGCTGAAGTTTTTATTGTGTTCACCGTCTCAAAGAAGCAGGTGCTCAGGAAAATCAAAGGAACCGGTCACACATTACGACTTTGCTTTCGTCCATCTTGTAGCACATTAGTTCGTTAAAGCAATTGCTCGCGCCTGCCCTGTATAAGATATATATGTCACAGAGCTTTTTACTGGCCATTATTTGCTTCTTGAAGTCCTGGCTCTGCTGATGATGCACATCTGCCTCAAGCCCCCAGCGACTGGTGTTTGTTGGAAGAAGCTTTCCTGGCACCGGCCCTGCTCCCTTTAAAGGCTTTTTGTGTGCTGCTGCGGTGCTGTAAACGTTCAAAGTAAAACCTTGCACGTAGTTCCTCATTGCTCACACCTGCGTGCTCAGCTTCCACTTCCAGCTCCGTTATAGTGAACAGGTGCCAGTAAAACATGGTTTTTCCTTTTTTCCCCCAAAAATGCTTTTTTTGGCAGCAGCCCAGCCTTCCAGCAGTATGAAGACTGTTAAACTTGACCTGCTCGTGCAAGTACCATCTGGGAATCAGGGAGCGAGTCACGTCGTTAACAGGACGATGCCTCTGTGTGAGATACTGTCCCAGGCAAGGTCTCCGCTCCGCGTGAACCAGTTCATGCTCATAGAGATGTTCTTGTCGCTTCCCAGCAGGCAGAAAGCCGGCACCTAAAGAGCTCTGCTCGTTTTGGAGCCGTGCAAGAAGGGAACGGCATTACCAAAACCTGCCCGCGCAAACAGGACGCCGCGGCGCGGAGCACCTTGCCCGTCCCCGGGCAGCGGGTCTGCCTCCGCTCTGCCGGGGCGACGTAGATCGTGGCCTCATAAAGCAGAATCACATCCAGAAGCATTTAAAGTCGTTGAAACTACTTGCTGTAGTAAGAGCACTTGGACTAAGCCCTGCGGTAACAAGCACGTCCCTCTGAATCCCCCCGCTGTATTTAAAGGCAGGAAGCTTCTCGAGGAAGCTGGATTTTAAACGTTACCAATTGTTGGATACAGGAATGGGAGGGAGAGAGACTTCCCAGCTGCCTTCATAGCTCACAGGAGAGACGTGGCCATATGGCAGCTTGGATCTTTGCTGCTTTTATATATATTACATATTTTCATAGTATTTGCAGAGGAAAAAAAGAAAACCTTTAGCATATGCAGCACCCCTCACCCACATCTCTGCAGATTTAACCGCCGTGGTCTTGGCTTCTGTTTGTTGTATTATCAGAAGAAAGATGTTCTTGCCCCCAGCTAAAGGAGCAAAAGATCATGCATAAATAAATTTTCAATGATGAAATTTTGCCACATTTACTAGAAGATTGTATTTCTTTAAAGTTCCAGGCAAACATTAATTCCATTTGATATTTGTCAGGCATTTTAATGTTCTGCAGTTGAATGCGTAATACCGCCATACATTTAGATATGTATATTGCAGAAAAATAGCCACGAGCATTTATAAAATTACTTACTCCCTCAGCTTTTGACTAGCCTTTCTGCAAATTGAGGCACTTCCAAAGCAGGGTGCTATGGAAGCTCAATGTACTACGCAAAGCTGAATGGAGACATTTTGGTGAAAGATGTTGAATTTTGAGGAGTGCCGGGTGACTTTGCACATCCGTAACTTTATCTGCCGATTAGGGAGCTCTAATGGCAATATCTGTCTCTATTTTCGAAGCTCGTCATGTCTTGCCCTGCCGGTAGCTCTGTCCTGTGCCGTGCACGGGAATCGGGCGGCAGGAGCCCAGCAACGGTGAACGTGGCTGCGCAGGGGCTCGCTGCTCCCCCGTGCTCCGCGGCCGCTGCACAACCAGCGGGGCCCAGCCCGCCCCGCGTGCAGACGCCTGCAGCATCTTCCAAATTCCCCTCTTATCCCAGATCCGCTTCCCCCTTTTCTGCATCGTTTTCCACCTTCCTTGTTCCGTGCGGCCGACGTTTATGGATGAGTCAGTGAGCGCGGGTGCTGAGGCTGCTTTCAGCTCCTGTATCTCTCACATACACTTTTGTACCAAAAAGGCTCTGTCTCTCTGAGAAAGGGGATGTTTTACAACCTGTAATCGGGTCGGCACACTCAGCAGTGAAACTGAGGTGCAGAAATGGAGAAAGAAGGAAAATGCTTTCTGGGCTAACGCCGCACCGCTGGGCTGACTGGAAGCATCGCAGGGAGCTGCGCTTCCCGGGAGACGACCCTCTTCCCGGCTGTGCTCCGGGGAGCCGCCTCGAAGCTCTTCTCGCGTTTCTGTTCCCTGGAGGCTTCTGCCGGCTCGGAGGAGGTAGCACGGGCACCCGGTGCACGTGGCGGGAGAAAGCCGGTCCCGCTCCCGCCGCGTCCCTGGCGCGCGGGGCTCCCTGCAGCCGTGCTCCAAGCCGGAGGGAAATACCGGGAGAGAAACCGCGTCCCGTCGCTTCTGGCACGCAAAGGCCTCGGTTGTCACAGCGTTTGCAATCTCCCCGGCAGCGGGAAACTTCTGTCTCTCTCTCGTGCTGCGGTGCAGGCGCAAGCCCAGCTGCGGCAAGGTGTGCGGATCCGTAAGCTCGGAGCATTCCTGGCGCGGGGGAGGTTCGGCCGAGCTGGTCCAGAAGCATCGCTGGCAGCAGCCTCGCGCCTGCTCTCGGACGCCGGCGTCTCCTGAGCGTTGCTCTCGCTGCCGTGAGCAGATCCCGCGGTTCTGCGGGAAAACGCGGCTCCCCGTGACAAAAGCATCGAAGGTGGTGGCAGCCGGCACCAAGGCTTCTGGCCCTGGGCACAAGCACGTAGGACATCTCTGAGCTCGCTGTTGCCTGATTTCCTCTGGATTTGAGAAGAGTTTGAGTCAGTGAGCATGTCAAGAGCCCTGGTTATGGCAAATTAAGCTAGAAGTGAGTCTGAGCTAACGGGCTCTGCTGTCCTCAGCCTCATCTTCAGACACGAGAAGAGCAGAGCATTTAACGGCACAAGCACGTGGGCCCGTGACTTCAGGAGCACGTTGACTGTAGCCGTGAGCCAAACGCCTTCTCGTTGGTGTCGTTATTAAGCTCCTCTGTGCACACAGACGATCAAGCTGACAGCGCATCACGTGAGGCCCCGGTGCATTAGGGACCCTCATCCCCCATATTTTAAAAGTGAAGAAAAGCTGGTATGAAGGATAGAAGTAAACTGCTCGCAGCTACCTCAGAAGTCTGCTGCCAGATTAAGGCCAGAACTCAGAGTTTACATCTCGGCACAAGCCGCCGCTGCGAGGGGACAAGGCTTTTTCTGGTGGAGGGAGGCGTTTCATGCCACGCGTTGTCCCCTTGCCTTCCAGGTTAGCAAATGCCAGCCCGGTGCAGCACCGGTGCTGGAGCCGCCCGGGTCGGGGCCCGCGTGCTGCAAGGGAGCTCGCTGGCCTGACGCCTGGCTCTGCTGGCTGAGGAGGAGGGAACCGGGGCAGAGCCCTGCCGCGAGGAGCCCAGCCTCGGGTGCACTGCCCTGGGGCAGGGGCTGGCTTGGAGAGGGCGTGTTTACCCAGGCTGTGGGAGTCAGGAGGTGCTCAGGCTTCCAGACAGGCATTTCTTTGCGTCTCTTTTAAACCAAATTAATAGCTGTGTTTGAAGTAAGACCAAGATATCCCCGGAGCCCCCCAGTACCAGCGTCCTCCTCTGGACCCTGGTCAGCCCAAGCGGTTCAGCACTGCCGAACAGAGCCAGAGCAGAGGCTGGAGCTGGCCCCAGCCCGGCTGCCAGGGAAACCCTCGCGTTAGCCCCCAGCGTGGCTCTTCCCCAGGTAATCCATCAGGTTCGGCCTTCAAAGTGCAGAAGAAGCCGCTCTCGGTTCCCCTTCCCGCCAGGCACCCCTGGGCGGCAGCGAGCCCGGCATCGCGTCCGGAGGAGCCGCCAGGGTCCCGGCCAGCGTTGCAGACGGCAGCCGGAGGCACGGGAGAGGATGAGCGATGGTGCAGGGCTGCTGAAAATGTCACTTGGGTCTGTTTTATGGCTTGAAGTGGGTGTAGATCTCTTCCAGAGGGTTTTGGGATAGCTCCAGCTTTTAGGAAGGATTCATGGACTCTGCTCCAAATCTTAAACACTTTGAATCATGTTGATTAAATCCAGCCAGTTTTGTATGGATTTAGAGCCCTTATTTCCCCCAGAACAAACACCCCCAGATGCATCCGTAAATCTCCGGGAAGGCTGGTGGGTCTCCAAGGCCCATTCAGAAGATATACAGCTGGGGAATCGGCCAGTGCGCGCTGTTTACTTCTCGCTCCAAACAGCCATCTCGGAGAGAGGGGATATTTCTAGTCTAATGTGGAAAATTACTTCAGATCCAGACGCAGCCAGTCGGCAGGGAAATGCCATTCATGCGGCCGCGGCCCCGGGCAGCCGGTGGCCGGGCTGAGACCTGTCGGGCGCGGGGAGCACCTCTGCCTGGGCTCAGGGCATCCCGCGTCGGGAATCGTGCCCCTGCCACGCTCCTCGGGGCCACGTCCCGTCCTTGAGCACCGGTTTGGGGTCAGAGGTAGCTTCTGGCAGCAGTCCAGAGACCAGCACCCTGCATCCAGGGTGATGTAGCGTTAACTCACGGCAAAAATGCATCGAGTCCCACCCGTTCCTTTGCTTTGTCCTTTGTAAGAACTTCCCTAGAAAAGGCCTTTGAGAGATGCCTTAAATCTCACAGAAGGACCCTTCTGCTTTGAGCTGGCATAGCTGTTCCTCATGTGCTTTCTGCGTTTCTCCAGCCATGGGGAATTGTGGCAAAAACTTTGCTTAAGAGCTTGGTTGCTCCTCTGGCAAGTCATTGCAGGGGGATGGCTTGAGGAATACTGTTGGACCCCAGTAGAGGAGACTCACATTTAACAACAGGGGGAAAAAAATCCCCTGGGCATTCCCTCGGTGCGTGACCACGAGGCTGAGGGTAACAAGACTTGGGAGGGGGGAGGACCGTGAGAGTCACTCCATCCTCCACCCAGCTACGCTCAACAGACTCCCAAGGCCGAAGCCCACCCTCGGCATTTCTGCTGCATCGCCTCAGGCTGCTCTGCTAGGAAAGTCTGCAGCTTCATCTCCGCTTTTCTGAAATCCTTTGCTTTTCACCATGGACCATGACTGCTGCTACCCCCGGCCGTTGCATGGCTGCACCGAGCTGTTGGAGCCTCAGCTCACCCCACGTGTAGCTGCCCCCGCCGCCCGTCCTCACCTCCAAGCTCTTCACCCTGTAACGAACCTGTCTGAAGCATCAGTCTGACGTGGGCCAGGAGGTGGATGAACGACTGGGGGTTCCCTGCTCGCGGTCCCAGCTATGGCCATTCCCACGTTATGCTGCAGGGCTTCCTCACAGGCTGGTTAATGGCATGTGCGTGTAAGCAAGGCAAAGTGCTCTTAATTGCAGCACGCACCATTAGCCATTAATAGCCTGGCAGTTAAAGCAAACCTTGAGCGACAAGCTGGGCCCCTCCACGCCGTCACCTTCCCCCCGGGGACTGATTGCCACCACCGCCAGGGCCGTGATCAAAGGGGGGACGTGACAGCATTTGGCTGGACCTGAAGCGTGTGTTTGCCGTGGCTAATTGCAGGCTATTAACGGACAGGGCCTGTAGCTGGGTATCTCTGATTGCCCTGGTGGAAAGGGCTCAGCGAAGGGGAGCTGGAGTTACCGGGACAGTTTTGCACCCTGCCATCGAACCGCACCTCGGAGGCGGTGGCGGCTTCGGCGGCTGGGGAGGCTGCGGGCGAGCAGCGTTTCGGGGCTCTCCCATCCGCCTTGCGCTCCGGGCAGGGAGCTGTCTCTGCCCACGGTCTGGGGCACCGTCCCCGTGTCTCGCTGGGGAACCGCGGTCGGAGTCGCTGGAGGTGGTCCGGGTGGACGGGGCCCGCGTGCAGCCCGGCGCGGGGACGGAGGCGGTGCGCGGGAGCGGGTCGCAGCGACGTCTCGCCGCAGCGCTGAGCGCGTCCCCGTTCCCTCGGCAGGGCCGGCCCCGCTGCACCCCTGGCCGGACGGGCACGCGTGTCCCCTGGGACAGTTCCCCTGCGGCAACCTCTCCGTCTGCCTGCCCCAGGCCCTGCACTGCAACGGGGCGGAGGACTGCGACAACGGCGCTGACGAGGAGAACTGCGGTAATTAGCAAGCCCCTAGCAAGGATCGACGCCCTAGGAGCTAACGAACCTCCTGGGCCCGGAGGTGCAGGATCCGGCCCCGCGAGCGCGCTGCAGGAGAGCCTGCTCCTCCCGCGAAAGCAGCAACCGCGGGGAATCCCGGCTCCTGCGTTATCTGGCCAGATTTCTGCCGTCCCCGCGGCTGCGAGCCAGGCGCAGCAGCCGGGCAGGCCTCCAGGCAGGAACTCGTCTGCCGAGGGTTGTCCAGGCTTGGGTGAAAGAAAACCCGCACTATCCAAGACCTAGTTATTCCGGGCTGCGGCAGAAAGGCGGCGGAGCAGCGGGATCCTGCGCTATCCGCCGGGACGTGAGGGTGCCGCAGGTCTAAGCAAACAAAATGCACGCCGCTTTGCACGGCACGCGGTGCTGCCGTGGGGCTCTTTGCCCGGGGTGCTGCGGTGGCCAGGAGCACAGACGCGTTAGGAAGGGACGGGATGAAAACAGCTCCCAGAGGGTGCGAGTAGCTCAGTGGTTTGGATGCTGCCTGTCTCAGGAAACCCTTAAACTGGGCTTAGCGGGATGGGAGAAACAGAGGGAAGAGAACTGCATACTGGGAGCGCTGGAGAGGGGATACTGGGCTGGATGGAGCTTTGCTCTGCCCCGGCGCGGCTGCCGGGCCGGACCCGCTTTCGGGTGGGCTGAGGTTTCGTGGCAGCCTCTCCCCAGGGGTTTGGTCCTGGGTGCTGGTGGCACCAAGCAGCAGGGACTTCCCAGCGCTGGGTTCAGAGCGGCCGTGGGGGAGAAGGGCACGGGACGGGCTGAAGGAGGGCCGGCTGGGAGGAGAAGGTGCCGGCCAGCGTCCCGCGGCTCTGACCTGTCCTCGCCGGGGCGGCGCAGTGGACGACAGCGGCTGGCTGCAGATCCTGGGCGACATGCTGTCCGCGAGGACCGGCAGGGCGACGGCAGACGCCGAGGCGGACGCCTGCTGTAAGCCCGTCCTTCCCGGGGCCGCCGCGTCCCTCCCCAGCCCGCCGCGGCCCAGCGCGGCCCGGCCCCGCGCCGGCCCCTTCCCCAGCGGGTCCCCCCGCTTCTCCGCAGGGCTGGAGCTGGTCCCGGAGCGGTGCCGCTGCCGCGGAAGCACGGTGGACTGCACGGCGCGGGACCTCGGCGCTGTCCCGCCGGCCTCCTCCAACGTGACGAAGATGTGAGTAGCACTGGGCAGATGCACCCTTTCCCCCCCAAAAGAGGCACGAGCAAGGACCTTGCTGGCCGTGCTGCTGGCACGGCGGTGTCCCCGAGGGGCTGCGGTGGCAGGGGACCGCCGGGCACGGCGGGGGAGAGGCCGGACGCCCCAGGCGCTCCCGCCAGCACGGGCCTCCCCAGCCTCGCTGCCTCCGAAGGACCAAAGAGCCCTTTCAGCATCGGCCGGCCCCTCTCTGCAGCGCTGCGCCGTCCTGCTGCAGCTCCCTGCGGACAGCCGGGGACAGGGACAGGGACTGGGAGCAGCACGTAGCTGCCTGGGACCAGGGCCTGGGAGCCTCCATGATTCCCAGGCCTGCAGCTGGGACGTGCAGGGTCGGAGACAGGCTGGGGCCCACGAGCCCTTTGCACAGGTGGGGAAAGAGCTGGGCAGGGAGGAGAGTGTGAAAGACTCACCTGCAGCAACTAACGCTCCCAAATTAAGAGAGCAGCTAGCAGGGCAGTGCAGCGAGCAGCAGCTGATGTGCATTTCACTTGGATTGATCAGGAGGAGGAGCAGCGTGGGGGTCAGTGCCTGCCTTTGCCAAAGGCCTCCTGGATTTCTAATGCTCTCCATGTCCTGATCTGCTGTCCCCAAGTTTGACTTTTTTCCTCCCCTATCTTTCTGCTAGGGACCTCAAGAAAAATAAAATTCGTTCACTGCTGGACCATCAGTTTGCTGCGTACAAGAGCCTGGAGAAGCTGTGAGTATCCCCTTCCCTCGCGCCACTGTCGGCTGCCCCTGGTAGAGGGGCAAATGAGCCCTGCTGGCTCTGGCACAGTCTGTTGTTCCTCCCGGAGCCGGACCCGATGCCTGCTGCACTCGGCAAGGGCCTTTTATAAACATCGCTGGCTCTTTATGCACTGCCACCGCTGTACCGCTTGCAGCGAGGCGGAGAGCGGGTCATGAACCTGGCGCTGGCTCGTGTTTGCTCACGGCCGCGCCGTGCGTGTGAGGTATGGTGAGAGATCTCGCCAGCCGTGCGGGGAGCAGCAAACAGCCCTCTGCTCCGGAGCCTTTCCTATGAGTCACTGTGCTTCGGCAAACACTGCCTTTCCAGGCTGCTGCACCTGGAGCCGGGAAGGGAAACCTGGGTGCGCGGGAGGGGAGGGGTGCACAGGGGAGGTGCGCGCAGGAGAGGGGTGTCTTCTCACGGGTGGGAGGCAGCTCAGGGCAGTAACGATGGTGGAGCAGCTGCTTGTGATCGCCAAGCGTTTGTACTTGCAACTTTCCTTCGTGTGCTGTAAATGAGGCAGAGAGGGAAAACGACCTCTCCGGAGTCGCTCGAGACAGGGCGCCCGTGGCAGCACGAGGGCTGCAGCTTTGCTCTCCCATCCGCGAGCCTGTGCATTGCTCGGAGGCGCCGTCCCCGCTCGATGCAGCACCCGCGGGTGGCCCTGGCCGCGGCACGGAGGCTCTCGCCGTGCTGGGACGGTGCTGTGCTGCCGGCATCCCCGGGCGCTTGCACACAGCTGCCTTCCCAGGACACGCAGCACCCGGGAGTCCTGGAGAAACCATCTTTCCTTTTCTGTTTGTTTTCTGTTCTGTTTTCTAAACAGCTTTTTGCAAAACAACAAGATCCGATCAATCTCTCCCAAGGCCTTTGCTGGGCTTTTTCAGCTTAAAATGCTGTAAGTAGAGGTTTCTGTGTTGCACGACCCCAGGGAGGAGAGCGTGCGGACGGACATGGTCCTCTGCCCCTCTTGGTACGGGAGGTTCATAACGCAGCTGCTGTGAGTCCAGTCTCGACACCTTTCTCCTCTGCTTTTTCTTGCTGCTGCAAGAGTCGGTACCAAACGTGCTTAACTGGGAGGCCTGTGCGTTCTGGGTGGAGACGGGGAAGAGCAGGGACGCTTAGCGCTTGCAGACCCAGCTGCTCGTTCCCCTCCCCACCGTCCTCAGCCTGCATCAGGCTTCTACCTTAGTGGTGACAACAAGGGTCAGGGGAGCAACAGGGAAAGAAGAGCTTTAGAAAAGGCAGTTTAATTAACACCGTCATCTGAAGATCAGTGTTCTCCTCTTTCCCGGTTCAGGTTCCTCAGCCACAACAAGATCGCCCAGCTGAAGCCCAGGGTTTTTGAGGACCTCCATCGCCTCGAGTGGCTGTGAGTTGCTTTGTCTGGTCTGAGCAGCCTTAGGAACGAGCCTTAGGGTCCAGCCAGCCGAGCCCCTAATTTCCGAGGCAGCCCGGGAAGGTGCTGGGGATGCTCGGGGTGCCGCGCGCTCGGCTCGATGCAGCCCCGCGGTGCAGGGCAGGACAAGCGCTTTGAGCCCCCAGACCCGGGTAGCAGAGGGGAGCACGCAAAGGGCCATCAGTGAGTTGTTAAACACGGAGACTTGCAGCACCACCACCTCAAAAGTGTATGCCGAAATTAAAAATATCGCTCATGTTCTCCCCTTCTGCTTATCCTCAAAGGCTCTGTTTGATCGGGGCCCTCGTGGTGTGGCGTTGTACATAGGGAGCTGGTAAAGATATCGCTGCAGAACAGCAACCATGCAGGCTGCTGTACAAGATGCTCCCTTTTGAGTTTGAGGGAGCAACTTTAAGCATCGGAGATGGTCTGCCTTCCCCCATGCTTCCTCCTTGCTACCTGCCCTGGGATCCCCTAGCTTATTCCTTTCCGAGGGGGACCAGGGCGATGGGCAGCTCATGGGGCGGGGGGCAGGCGGGGGGGGGTCTGTGGTGCAAACAAGCTGGAGAACTTCGGAGAAGCCAAGCACGGCCCCAGATTCCCCAAAGGGTTTCTAATCTACCGCTGTGTCCCAGCAGAAGAGAGGAGCAATCCCGCGGGCTGTGAGGGGCTCCAGGCCGGGCAGCGGGGAAGTGGGGCTGGCCGTGGGGTGGCAGAGGGGAGAGCAGAGCAGGCTCCCCATCCCGGGGGTGGCCTGTGCCGCCAGCTCAGCCCGGCTGTGCCCCTTCGCCTTGCAGGATGCTGGACAACAACCGGATCGCCCGGGTGGCCCCGGCCGCCTTCGCAGGGCTGAGGTCGCTGTATTTCCTGTGAGTGCGGGGACGGCGCTGGGGCGTGCGCGAGGGCGTGAGCGTGCACACGAGCGTGCACACGTGCACCTTCGGCCGCCGGCCCGGGCGGGTTTGCAGCCTGGGCAAACGCGGCGTGCGCTGACCCCGCTCCTCGCTGCCGCTTCCCCCAGGTACCTGCTGAACAACTCGCTGAGCAGGATGCCCAGTGCCTCCCTGTGCGCCGAGGCGCCGAAGCTCAGCTGGCTGTGAGTACCGCTGTGCCGTGCCGTGCCGTGCCGTGGCATGCTGCATCGTGCAGCAGAGCTGCGTGGCCGGGAGGCCGCGGCGGTGACCGTCCCCTCCGCAGGGAGCTGGAGGGCAACCGGATCCGCGCGGTGCGCAGGGCCGCGCTGCAGGAGTGCCGCCACTTCACGGTGCTGTGAGTACCGCGCGCCGGCCGCCCGGGATGCCCCTGCCCGCCGGGTGCCCCATCGAGGGGGCGGGTATTTTCCTGCCCATCCGCAGCTGGGAATCCGGCAGAATGCGGGGTGTGGAAATGCCGCCTCCAGCCGCCCCGGCGATGCGCGAGCAGCGGGGCTCGCAGCCGGTCCAGGCCCTGCCGCTGGCGGCTGCATCCCCTTGAAACAGCTCCGAGGAGCACCATAAAGCTCGGGGGAGGCTCTCGGCGTGTCAAACACCCGCCTGCTCTGTCTGCTCACCTCCTCCCTGGAGCTATTTTTGCGCAGTCCTGGGATGGCCCCAGGGGCCAGGCGTGGTTTCAGGCCGCTGCTGGGGGCAAAGATGCCTCCAGGGTGAGATGCAGACCCCAACCCCGGGGACTGTCCCGCTGCCCTTCCCAGCCCGGAGACCACACCACCGCGCTGCCCACCCTCTTCGGGAAGAGGCGCGGGGTGGCCGAGCGGCCCCACGGCTGAGCGCTTTGCAAAGCTCTCCCAGGGGTCTCTGGCAGCGGGAGCTGCACGACATCCCTCCGCGCCCGCCCGGCCGTTCGTGGGGAGCCAGCGAGGTGCCTCCACCCTCGCCTGTGCCTGGGCTTCGATCAGCAGCCTGTTTCCGCGGGTGTTGTGGCAGCACCATGGAAACCGAAGTCAGGGCAGGATGGGAGCCGTAAACACGCCGTGCCGCCGGCGCAGCAGACGGATTTACGAGGATGTGTGGGACGAGCTGAGCCGGCCCGGCTGCCCCATGGCTGCGCTCCGGGTCTCGCCTTTCCCGGCGGGAGCGCAGGGAGGGGGCACGGGGGCATCCCTCGCACGAGCCCCAGCGCATCCTTCCCGGCCCCATTTGGAGGCAATCAGCCCAAAAAGCTTGGGGGCGGGGGGGCCTGGTTTCCGACAGCATCGCTCCGTCTCGCTCTCGTGTCATCCAGGATCCTGCGTAGGAACAAGATCAGGTGGATCCAGGACGGGACCTTCTCCAAGCTGCACAGGCTGGTGGAGCTGTGAGTTTCTGGCCCTCGCTGCTGGGGACGGGGCAGGATGGGGACCAAGGCGGGGGGAGAGGGACCCCAGACCGGCCGCAGCCCCCCTCCAGCACCGCTCTCCTCCGCGCAGGGACCTGTCGGCCAACAGCCTGGGCGAGCTGCCGCCGTCCTTGTTCCGGGGGCTGGTGGGTCTCCAGCAGCTGTGAGTAGGCGGCGAAGCCGGTGGCCCCGCTCCGACCCATCCCGGAGCAATGGGCAGTGCCGGAAAGATGCTCCTCTGCCCCCGCTCCCCACTGCTGGGGCGGCTTCTGGATGGAAGAAAATACAGAAGGCGCCTCTCTTTTCCAGGAATATTTCCTACAACCCCTTGAAACAGATCCTCCCCGGCCAGTTTGAAAGCCTGCCCCAGCTGCGGTCGCTGTGAGTGCCACCGTCCCTCGGCCCGGCTCTGCCCAGCCCCGCCGCCTGCGGCAGCCTCCCCCCCCCGGGGCAGCCGGCGCGGCTCAGCCTCCGGCGCGCTGGTCTCCTTCCGCAGGAGCTTGGAAGGGCTGGAGATCCCCAACATCCACAGCGTGACCCTGCGGAAGCTCGCCAACCTCTCCCACATGTGAGTGCTGGGCCCGGCCGCTCTCCTGGGCGCGGGGGGCCAGGGGGGACACGGGCTCCGTCCGTCCATCTGTACTGCTTAAATCGCGCCCTGGCAAAACGTCCTCGCCCAGCTGGGACTGACTTAGAGCAATGGGAACGTTCAACCTACGCTAAGAGATAAGTTTGCAGAGCCATAAACACCCCATCCAGATGCACTTGTGCGCTGAAGAGCGACCTGTGTTCTTGAACAGGGATGTTGCATAGGTGATGCGGAAAAGGTGGATTGGTCCAGGCCAAGGCTTGCACAGGTGCTGGGCAACGTGCTGAGAACTGTGGTCAAATAACCTCATTAGAGGTTAGTCCTTTTGCTTGTGCTCGGAGATAATGACCTACAGCCACCACCGATGCGTAGATAAACGGGCTGGACAGGCGTCACGGGCACGATGAAAACACAGCCAGGGAGCCAGCTGCAAGTGCTTCAGCTTTTCTTTGGAAAGGAAGAAAAAAAAAAAAAACCTCCAGATGTGCATTTTAGAGTACCTGTAATGAAAGATGACTGTACATCTTCCTCTCTGTAATTGGGCTGTTTGGACTACAAATATGGTACATTTTCTACCTGACTTGCTAATAAGCAATCATTTTCTCTCCTTTTATCTATAATTAAGCAGAAATGAGCCTTGCATTGCAGTTCTGTAGTCATTTTCTAATGTAGAGTTTTGCTAAGCTTATACAGGATTGCTTTTATAAGGCTTGAAAAGATTAATCTAAAATAATACGCATGGAATTCCTGTTAATGGAACTTGAAAGATTTGAAAAATGGATTCTTTTTTTGAATTTTTTTGTGGTAATCACAGGTCAGAGGAAAACACCCTTGCATTTATTAGTTCAGAGTGCTGAATAGTGACAGACCTAAGTACGTTGCTATGCTGTACTCGACTGAAGGAAGCAGGCGTTGGGTTGCCTCCTGCCTGTTTTGCAGATGCTTCAGGGTGTTGCTGACTTAGTGTCTGAAACCAGTTGCAACACCGCACAACGACCACTCACCACGGTTGCTCTCCGTGTCCTGTGCAAAGCCCTCCCTGTCCCCGGGGTCGTCACAGCAAACGGTGCTTGCGGCACGCAGGGCTGCACCGGGCTGGGCTCTCCCCCGCATCCTCGGTGCCCCACGTGGATCTCTGCCTCTCTCCTCCCTTTAACCTTCCCCCCGTCCCTGGGCTTTGCAAGTCACCAGGCTTTTGGCTGGTGCTGCTGGGGTTCAGCTGGCGCTTCTCCATGGAGGTGCGGCAGCACGGGGCCTGGGACTGCGCCTGGGCTCAGCCGTGGCCCCAGGTGCCCTCTCCTGGCACTGACCCGCAGCGGTGAAACCTTCCTCCCTGGCAGCTACTTCAAGAAGTTCCAGTACTGCAGCTACGCGCCCCACGTGCGCAGCTGCAAGCCCAACACGGACGGCATCTCCTCCTTCGAGAACCTCCTCGCCAACATCATCCTGCGAGTCTTCGTCTGGGTCATCGCCTGCATAACCTGCTTCGGGAACCTCTTCGTCATCTGCATGCGGTCCTTCATTGTCACCGAGAACAGCCAACACACCATGGCCATCAAGTCCCTGTGCTGTGAGTCGGGCGGATGGGGAGCAGCCGGGGAGACATGAGGGAACGGATGCAGATGTGCCGTCCAGCACACACCAGCCTGCCCCACCGGGCCACCCTCTTCCCAGGGCAAGGACTGTCACGGCTGTCTAGCTCGTATCAGCCCCTCCAAACGCATCTAGGGCCCCTGTGCTGCCTGCCTGCCTTCCTATGCTGAGGTCATGTGTGTTTCTTGCTATTCGTCTCTGCCTCGTGCGTGCGGGCACCTGCCTTCAGGGCCACGTTTATAGATACCAGTGCCATCAGTAGGCAACTCTTATAAATATATAGATGCACAGTCAAAGGTTATCCATCTTTTCACAACAGCTCTATGATGGCTTTATGGCCATGGCACTCATGCAAAGGGCTGAATTTGGACACTGGTGCTTTTTCTCTTACTGTGCCTTGCCTCCATCCCAGGTGCAGACTGCCTCATGGGCATCTACCTCTTCGTCATTGGAGCTTTTGACCTCAAGTACTCGGGTGAATACAACAAGCACGCCCAGGCGTGGATGGGCAGCCTCCAGTGCCAGCTCGTGGGTAGCCTGGCCATGCTGTCCTCCGAGGTGTCCGTCTTGCTGCTGACTTACGTGACCCTGGAGAAATACTTCTCCATTGTTTTCCCGTTCAGCCACTACAGAGCTGGCAGGAAACAGACCATCTCTATGCTGGTAATCATCTGGCTTCTGGGCTTCTCCCTCAGCATCATCCCCTTGTGGTGCAAGGACTCCTTTGGAAACTATTATGGGAGGAACGGGGTGTGTTTCCCGCTGCAGTCTGACGTGAGCGAGAGGCCCAGCGCCAGAGGCTACTCTACTGGGATCTACCTGGGTGAGGCTGCGTCTGGACCGGGCACCCAGTGACTGGGGACAGTGACGCTGTAGAGCAGAGCGGGCTTCCTCGGTGGGAGCGGGGCTTCTCGGTCCCATCAGTACCAGCCTGGATACCTTCACCATCCCCTTCCCTTCCAGCAACAAGTCAGCGTTGCCTGCGTTACTGACTCCGTCGAAGGGCGTCAGGCCCCGCAGTCCTGCTGGGACCCCGGCACGCGCCTGTGTCCGGGCCTCCGTCCTGGCAGCTCCCCTCTGTAAAAGGAGGGTGCCGGCTCTGCCCTCCTCCTCAGGCCACGCTGATGGTGCTGACGCAAAGCAGGGCTCGGGGGCCACCACGGCATGCGAGGCACTAGCACAGCTTGGGTAGGAGACGGAGACACGGGGTGAGGAGGAGACACGCAAAACAACAGCTGGAGATGGCCCTTGTACAGAGGGCAGCGAGGCTCCTCGCGCCAACCCAGGTGCTGTGCGTGGTCCCTCACCCACCCAGTCCCCCGGCCACGGGACGCGAGCATCACTGTGTTAGGGCAATACCACGCCTGACTCTAGACTAGCTACAGCTGCTGAGATGTCTCTGCCCCCTCTAGTGATAGACAGTGGGCATAGCCCCTGGGACAGCCAGGGATGCCACTGCTAAGAGCACGCACCCTTTACACTTCGGACGTGCTCAGATCAAGGCTTTTTCCTGTCCAGGCTTGAATCTCGTGGCGTTCATCACCATAGTCTTTGCCTACACCAGCATGTTCTACTCCATCCACGTCACTGCATCCAAAACAGCAGAAAGAAGTGTCTGCTCCCGGGAAGTGGCCATTGCAAAGCGGTTCTTCTTCATTGTCTTCACTGATGCTCTCTGCTGGATACCCATCTTCCTCCTCAAGCTGCTTTCCCTGCTGCAGGTGGAAATACCAGGTGACCCCCCCCCCTCCCCAGGAAAGGTCTTGCAGTAGGGCCCACTGCCAGCTGGCTGCTGCCTGCCAGAAGTCCCTGGGTTGGGACCCAGGTGACTCGACATAGCTGCTGCTGAATTTGGATCTCTGCTCAGCCATGGGGTCGGAGTGGAGATAGGGAGCTCTATCCATTCCCCACGCCAAGCCCGGGGCCCCTGCCTCTCCCCATATAATGGCATTCCTGACTTTCCTTGGGGGGCCAGGCTCCGAGGCTGCACGCCTGAGGAGAGCAGCCCCCACTTCACCGCATAGGCTAAAGCGGCTTGGCGAGTTATTCCCTGAGCGGGGGGTGGCCACCCACCAGGCTTCCTAATGTCATTTCCTTCTTGGAACAGGTACCATCACCTCCTGGGTGGTCATTTTCATCCTGCCCATCAACAGCGCCCTCAATCCCATCCTCTACACCATCACCACCACCTCCTTCCAGGAAAAAGTCAAGGGGTGTTTGCAGACAAAGCAGCTGGAGCTGCAGGAGTCCCGGAAGAGCTTTACCCTGGTGACAACACAGGTCAGCAGTGCCTGACCGTACCCAGCAGCAAGCCGGCAGCACAAGGACATACAGGGCTCTCCAGACCACAGCGGTCCCACCCCAGGGGCACTGGCTGGCTTTACCCACCATCGCTACCTTGGAAAGAAACAGCGTCTCTCCTTCAGCATCTTTTCTTGAGCTCAAACAGCCCTTTACCAGGTGGGAGGCACTGAGCCAAGGTACAGCAGCAATGACGCATGAGGTAGTTCTTGAAGAAGGGGTGTAGAGGAGGGCTGTCTCCCTTCCCCTCTTGCATGGTTTCTGCAGATCTTGGTGGCTTTAGCCTGGCAGCCTGGCGTGGGGACAGCTGCTGCAATGGTCTTGGGAAGAACTGCAAGCCCCTTCAAGGGGAAGAGTTGTTGCAAGGGGTTGGGAGCCTCATGGGAGCAAGTCTGGCTGCTGGGAACCTAGTGAAGATTTTTTTTTTCCCCCCTCTCCTTGATGAGGAGGAGGCAAAAACCTGGAACAGGCTAGCAGCTGCCTGCCTCCCTTGAGAGCTGCAGCAGGGGACAAGCGCAGTGTTGCAAAGCCCCGGGTAAGGCCCCGTGTGAGCTGCTTGTGGAGTCCCTCTGCTTGGTGGTCGCTGCTGTGCCTACGGCTGAGCTGGGCAGCGAGAGGAGAGCCCGGCGCTGCCTCCAGCCTGCACGTGGACTGCTGGAATAACGTGGAGGGATAACGTGAGCGAGGCAGACTTTGCGTACCTGCACGCGTCTCCTGCTGCCTCCAGGGACGGGGGGATATTTAATCCCACTGCTGGGCAGCACCAGGCAAGTGTCCCACCCCCTTCCACCGCGGCTGCTGCCTGGATCCTTCTGCAAGGCTCAGCTCCTGTTTTGCCTTGTGCTTTACAGTTGCTGTCAAATCCCCTCCTTGGGCTCATTCTGCGACACCAGAGACATGGCCAGATGGCTTCAGATAACCATCCCCCAGCGCCACAAAAAAAAAGTACATTACCCTCTTCTGTAGTGTTTCTGTGTTGGAAGGAATCAGACAGCAGCAGTCACTAACCATGAAGGCTGCCTCGTCAGCCAGCAGATATCGTTAGTACTTTATTAATTACACGGATGGGAAGAGCAGCCCCAGTCCAAGTCAAACAATCTGTTGCAGTTGCATATGATACAAAACAAAAAGACCCTTAAATACAAAATACATGTTTTTTAAGTGAACATCACCTGGCGCTGAGCTCTACCGCCTGAGTTATATATTAATATTCCAACTGTACAAGTATTTATAGATAGAAAAAAAGAAATATTTAAAAAAATATTAGGAGAAAAATCACTCCCCCTAAAAGTTAGTTATATTTTTTTATATATATATATAAAATATATATATAAAAACACAGAAGAGAGGCTGGGTTGGTTTTTTTTCCACCATAAATGAGAGAGATGATTTGTTACAGCGAAACTGCCATTGTGAATTGCTCCTGCGCGTGGGTCGTTTTGCCTTCCAGTTGGAACAACGTCTAGTAAGTTGGGTCCCTGCCTAAAAGGAGAAACCAGGTCAGTTCCTGGATGCTATTAGTTAAGGGAGGGAAGGGGGAACTGAACTCTGCAGAGAGCACTGGGGTCATGGGCTGGTTAGGGAGACAGCTCTGCACCCAGGAGGGGCAAGAGCTCTGCTCTGTAGTTGCCCGGAAAGGGGAGAATCCAGGGCAAATCTTGCATCCACATCATCTCACTGCAGTGAGCAGAAACTGGATTAAGTTTGTCACTACTCTCTGGCAGGTACTCGGCCTGGCTTGGGTTATCATGCTTTGCTAGCTTAATAGAAGCAGGTGCTGCACATTTAGATGGGACAAGAACAAACCTTCCGTGTGCTCACGGCCTTGGCCAAGCTTTGAGCCCTCCTGCAACAGGACAGGGCACTTCGCTGTGGTGCAGCTCGAACCCTCAACTTCAGTCAGGAGCTGAGACGCTGCAGCCATTGGTCTCATTGCTCTTCCCCTGCAATGCACTCCTCCTCATTACCCCCTTCGTCAGCTTACAGGCAGCTTTAAGGGCAATTGCTCTGGATTTCTAGCCTAGTCCTGGCCTCCCATTTAAAAGACTGATAGGCTGGTTTCAAGGGCTGGGACTTGGCCCCCACGTAGCCATGGCTTGGAACATCATCCGTGCAGCCCACCACTAAAACCTAGGGCACAAGGGAGGCCTTTAGCTGAGTAAGAACAAGGCACTAAATTGCAGTGCTGCTGCTGCTTCTCCTATGAAATTCAGCACCAAAGATAACAGCAGTAGGTTCCTTCTGCCACTCAACAGTGGCTGTCATTAAATGGATATATAGCTATCTACATATAGCCCCTCTTCTCCAATAATAGCATCCTATAGCAAGTCCTTAGTCTAAGTGATTTCCTGCATGTCCCAGGGCCAGGGTGACACCCCCAGCACGCACACAACGCGCCTGCGCACACTCCACCCCCTCTCTGCCCACCCTTCACGTCCCCACACCATGCTGCGACCCACGGCCACGGCGCTGTGCTTCCCTCACTCGCTTCTCCTACACCTCCGCTTCATCCTGGTTTGCTTCAAGCACCTTCATCTTTGCAACTGCTTCTGAACTGGGTGAGCGCCTGGTAATAGCTGGCGGAGTGAGGAATGCAGCTACACCTGGTCTAGCTGCTTCACAGGCTGCCTTCCCTGGGGGGTTTCACCCCCAAATCCCCCTCTCTTTCCCCTTGGCAAGCAAACTGCTGCTCGCACGAGCCCTCCTGCGAGACCAAGCTGTGCACGGCTTTGCCTCTGCAGAGAACCTGCTCTTCAGAGAGCGTGAGGAAGAGACATCTTAAGCAGCAACAGGTATTCTGGGAATGGGCATGATGACTGGGGATGGCTTCTCCGGCCCCCCCTTGAAGGGGATGGCTCCCAGGGATGACAGTAACGAGCCCTGGACTAGGAGAAGAAAGGGACTGTGCACAGCTAGACACCCACTGGCTCCTTCAGAGGGGGGTGGCCAGGCCTGGGTAAAAAGGAAGCTTATAAACATGTGCCTGAGAGCACACCGTCCTCTGTCTCCCCCTCCACAAGCGGATGCCAACAGGTCGCCAACTCCTCGCTTCCCTCTGAACGGTCCAGCCCAAATCGACTGGCAAGTCCATGATCAAACAGGACAGTCCATCTTCCAGGCTCCTCAGATCTTTGTCTCGGGGCCATTCGGACTCAATGCTGGGAAAGAATCTCGGATCCTTGCCAGCTCCATAGCACAAAGATGTCCAAAGACCTTGTTGTACCACTCTGGAGACCGTCCCCTGGACAAGGGAATAATGCAAAAGGAGGGATGAGCAGGCAGAAGAAACTGCTGGCAAGTACCGAAGATCAGCACATCATTTCTGGCTCAGGGACAGTCAGCTTAGTTCCTAATGGGATGGACTAGGAGATGATGAATATGCAATGTATGATAGGAAAGGCAACATGCTTTTCCCCACTCCTCACTGCATGCATGCAGCAAAATAAAGGAACGTCCAAGAAACAACCCGGCTTACTCCAACCCACAGTCATGAACAGACCCTCCCTTGCATCAGCCTGCCCTTCCTTACACTGTTACACCGCTGCACAGTTTGACACAGAAAAGAAAGAGCTAATGCCATGTTTCAGACCTGTGGAGGACCTCACATTTTCTGGAGAAACATTAAAGGACTTAGTGCCACACAGAGAGAGTTGTGCCTGATGCAGGGAACTGCCAGCAGTAGCAACAAGGGCTAAAACTGAGTAGATGGCTCCCTTCCAAGTAACTAGCTGGCAGCCCTAAAAACTGGCCTCAGAGCAGCAACTTCTTCGATATGGGCAATCAGGCCGAAACGCCAGCGGGCAGAGCAGGCAGAGAGCCTCCCCGAGCTGTGTCACCTGCCCGTCCTGCCAGGGTAAGCGTGCAGAGGAACAAGCATCTTCTGTGTCCCCCCCATCACTACTTGGTACACCAGCAAACTCACAGGGTGTGGAGGAACTGCAAATGAGCAAAGAGCCTCCCATTACCTGAGATCAGCTCTGCAGATGTGCGTCACTTTGGAGCGGCCCATCCCACTCGGCTCAATAAGATACTGAGACGTCAACACGACGGCTTTGACGCCTCCTTCCACTTGCAGCTTATCGTGTTCCACCGACATGGAGATGAGCAGGCAGGCTCCTCGGGGCAGGTCCGTGCACCAGCGCCTGCCCAAGAGAACAGACCAACCTCAGCTTCCAGTCCCAGTGGAGAGACACCGAACATGGACACTCTTGGATAAGCCCTGCAGGGGCCTCCGAGTCTGCACAACATGGAGTGCACGGGGAATGCGGAGGTGGGAGAGACCAAGAGCCTGTATGAAGCCACCAAAACGAGACCAAGTGGCTACAGAAACCCTTAACGCAGAGGTATAGCTCACGGGGGGAGAATAAGACATCTCCTCTGCCCACATACTTGTTACCAGGACTGCTGGCCGCACACTCTCTCTCTCCACCAGTAACAACCACAAGATAGGGATAAACGGGACTGGGGATCCTCCAGATCTGGTCTCTCTTTGCCCTCACCTGAGCACGATGCAGTCCCTGCGCGGGTGAGGTGCCATGCTGTCCGTGATGTAGTGATAAACCTCCATGTTCTTATCCAGGGCCTCCACCACTTTGCTCTGCAGCAGGTCCTCATCCCAGAGGTGACGTTCCCGAAGCACCCGGTGCAGCACCGTGGAGGGAGGGGCCTCAACGTCCGTGGAGACCTTCCATAAACGCAGAGGGTGTCCGTCCCCAACCTGCCAGGACAACAGAGCAGGGTCAGGCAGGCTGCCCAGCTGGGAACCCCGTAACACTGAGCCTTTAGCGGCTTTACTGATGGCTCCCGCTGCCGTGGAGCGGTACCGTGACATCTGCAGGTTAGTGAGCAGCACCTTCTAGACAGACCTGGGATGAGATGGGAGAACTATCCGTGCAGAGGGGCTGGGAGAGCTGATCCGGCTCCCTGGAGAAAGGGCCGAGTGCAGGATGCCAGCTCACCTTGTAGCGACAACACAGCAGGTTCTCTGAGACTGCTGGGCACCGGGCACCCTCCCACCCTCACAGCTATCTAGCTCTCAGTTCCCCTCTCTTTGGGGAACTGGTTGCTGACTTTCCCACCTTGCTGAAGGGAACAAGTACCAGGATGCTTAGCAGATTAGCAAGTGCCTGCAGCACCTATGGTTCACTGTGGTAACAGAATATATATTTTCCCAGGTGATCTCAAACACTCCCTCCACACTGGCAATTACCTTTTTGCAAGAGAGCTCTGTGTTCAGGGGTCCCGGAGTGCTCAGCCAGCCTTTGAATTTCTCTGATGACTCTTTGAGCAGGTTCTGGACACTCTGCTCAAAATAGGAGTGGAGATCCTTGCCCTCTCCTCGACACATGACTTCAGTCAGGGGATGTGGATAAGCATCTGCTGCCATATAGGAGCTGCTCAGCTGGAGCAAGATGTCATGGGAGACCTACAAAGCAAACACATACAGGTCTTCAAAAACCCAGGCAGATCTGCTGCCTGATCCAGATCTGCAGACCTGAACTCCGAAGCCACAGGAAGTGGGAGGCAGTGGCTCTGCTGCGGGGGTGCAAGGCCACCTTTAAGTGAGGAAGTTCAAACAGAAATACTCCTAAGAGCAGGTCAGTGCTTATCTGCCCAGTTAGGCATTTCCCTGGTGCTGGGCACCATTGGGTATCCTCGCTGAGATGGACTTTTATCACCAGTCCTGCATAGCTAGAATACTACAACTCCTATCTGGCCAAGGAGGGTGGTGTGGGATGGACACAAACTTTCTGAACGTACATCCTGTAGTTTGTGACCTGCATCGCCACGAGACACTGTGAAGCTGGGCTTTGGTGACCCCTCATTGCTCCTGGGGCTGACTGACCTGTGGTAGATGCCTGCCTGAGGATGGGGTGCCATTAGGTCACCCCACACTGACCCCACAAGACCAGCAATCTCACAGTGAGATCACATCTGCTGCTGGCAGTGCCCACGGGGAGCAATGCCAGGCTGGAAGAGCTGCAGCCACCCACCTGGAAGAGCTTCTTGCAATCTGTGATCATGTGGGAGAGCCCCTGAGTAGCAGCCATGTTCTCATTCAGGTCTTTCTGGTCAGGCTTCCCCATAGTGCCTCTCTTGTGTATCACCCTGTGAAAGACAATGTACATTGCTAGGACCAAGCAACAGGGTGTTAAATTCTGACACGCTGCCCCCCCTTCCTTCCCCCTCTTCTCCCCAGCCCCTTGCTTTGCTAAGCAGAGAAAGAGAGGGTTGTGCTGAGAACAGGCACGTTCCCACCATGCCTTAGCACCTGGTACGGATGGCCTGCTGTTCCCAGGACAGGGAAGCGGCAACGGAGAAAGCTTCAACAGGAGAAGACAGGGGATGTAGGAAGGCTGTGAAGGCCGGAGCTAGTCTAATCATTACCTTGGCGAGGTGCTTTCCTTCTTGGACACGTTGAGGTGGAAGATGGATGGGGCCAGACACACCGCAAGGTTTCCGGCAGTCATCTGGTTCTCCTCCGCGGAGGCAATATCGCTGAGGAAGTACAGTAGTGTCTGCAGCACCTCCCGGTTCTCGTCGGGCATGAGGATGATGGCAGCCTGCACAGCCTGCAGTCGCTGCTCTTTGGATACGACTGCTGGCACAGAGGAGAAACATGAGGTCAGTCAGCTCTCTCCCAACCGGGAATCACCTGGTGTTAACGAATAAATTAGCCTGTTCCCTACATCCTCTGTCCGAATGCAGCAGGGAGCCAAGAACAGAGATTCCTCTTCCCTGGGAGACCCTGGTCTTCACCCCAAGCCTGGCAGCCCTGTGGCCGACCTGCCCTATATCAGCATCTGCTGCTTTAGAGCGGCTCGCTTTTGACCTGGGCCCTCTCGTGAGCCCTGGGAGACCGGCGTGGTTCTGCCCCGGGAGGACGCTCTGCGGGAAGCACTTACACTGGTAGATTTGCAAGAAGGTGTCTGTGAGCTTGCTGGTGAAGATGGGCTCTGGCAGGTCACGGAAATACTGTTTCAGCAGGTCAGCCACATCGTAGGCTGACTGCCCGTCGTAGTTGACGTTGTCAGGGCTGGTTTCATTCATGTGTCTGAGTGCCTGAATCCGGGACTTCACCCCCGACTTCCGGAAAATGCCAACCTGCCCGAGGAAGAAGAGGTCATCGTTCAAAAGCAAAGCGGATGCTGGACCCCTGGCAGAAGGCCACAATACCCAGCTGTCTGGGCTCATTCCCCTAGGTCACATGAGGAAGCCCCTTCCCCAGAAAGCCTCAGTTCTCAGCAACCCTGGGAGGAGAGCCTGGCCGAGAAAACGCTGGTGGGACGTGGAGTTCCCTGTGAAAATCTCACCCTCCCCTTTCACCACGACTTAACACTGTTGCACCTTTCTCCAACACGCCCTACACCACCACCACCTTGCCAACTTTGCTACCACCTCCGAATCAGCTGGATGTCCTCTCTGCCCTGGGACACAACACGAACAGAAAGAGTCAAATGTCCAGCAGGGAAGGAAAGGGGCTCCCTATCCAAGGGGCTGCATGGGCAGGGAGGTGAGGACAGGGACGATGGACGGAGGCAAAGGAGACCTCCCGGTCTGAGCACTGCAGGAGTCTCCAGTGGCAAACAACCCCCCGTGGCAGGTAGGAGCTGCACAGCGTGAAGAATTTGCAGCCCGAACATTAAACCTGCAGAGCAGAGGCAAGCGGGAGGTCTCCTCCCCCCGGCACCCACAGGAAGCCAATACTCCAACCACCAGGGCAGCAGTATCTGCCACGGCCTGGCAGCACCAAGGGTGCATTACACTGTTTTGGGGACAAATCAGTTCCCCTCCTCCTCTCAGCCTCGGGGCTGAGCCAGTGCAGTCTGGGCTAAACACAGCACGGCAGAAAACAGTCACTTTACTCGTACGGCTTACAGCACAGATCTAGACATGGCTGTACAGATACACCTACGAGAGGTGAACAAAAAGCACTCTTTAAAGCTAGTTTTGTTCCAAAAATCACGGTGCTATCTCTCAGCAGCTTCCCGAGAGCACCCACTGCCTGGGAGAAGGGTCAGCCAAGGCCGCGCGTGCCCCTGTACGGCAGACGCAGCCCCTCACCTGGTCCAGGCACTGGCTGCGGATGTAGCGCATGGCCTGCTGGATGCTCTGGGGCAGCGGCTGCCCCGTCCTCTGCACGTTGATGATTGGCGGCACCCCAAAGACCATTTTGTCCCTGTAGTCGGGGACTTTACTCCGCTTCATAAACTTGGGCACCGTCCTGTGAGGGTGGGACAGACAGACCGTCAGTACAGTGAACAACCCCCTCAGCATCGCTGCACAGAAGCGAGGAGGACACCAGGCAAAACACGCACGCACACCCACCCAGACGCCTCTGCTTTGTTTGGAATACAAGCAAGGCAACATCTGAACGGGAAGTGCTCCATCTTTTTTTAAGCCAACATGTTTTAATACTTAGCTACAGTAGGAAACCACTGCCCTGCTTTTTTACATTGCTGCAGCCCTTTTAATGCTCTACAGATATCTGCACCCAACCCTCCTGGATGCAGGCAATGCTGGGAGCTCAGGCTGCAGCCCCCAGCCCGCACTTGCAAGGACATCCACAGCCATGCACAGCAAAGAGCGTCTCTGTTCAGCTACTTCCCCTCCCTCTCCCTCGCCTCCACGCACGGAGCTCGCTTCTGCCCGGGCTGAGGAACCTGGGCTGGATACGGCTCCACGCGCGCCGCGGGCAGAGTCGAAGCCCGGTGCCTGTCACTCACCCACACGGTCTAGGTTTCTCCCTCCCATTAGCTCACCACGTCCAGGCTTGCTTGTGGGGCACGGAGTACTTCTCCATGATGGCGGTGAGGCGGAGCAGGGAGCACTTCTGGAGCAGGTTGAGCTGAGCCGACGACTGGCGGTTGATCTCCAGGGAGGCCGAGTTGAGGCTGGGCCTGTGGGAGTTCTGGAAGCTGTGCCAGCGGAGCTTCCTGCGGGGAGACAGGGCACGCTGGTGGCACGGCCGTGGCCCAGGAAGAGCCTCTCCCTCCTCCCTGGCCGCTGCCCAGCCCGGAGCAGCCCCAAGGCCCCTCCTGCGAGAGGGAAGGTGGGGGGGCTCCAGCAGCCGGGCTAAACCAAGCCCGAAGGGAGCAATTCCAGCGCAGACCCTAGTGCTGTGCGTGCTCTTTTCTAATCCTGGTACTTACAAACTGAGGGTTGGAAGGGGCTAGGGAGGAGCACAGAGATACAAGAAGCTGACTGACATTTTCTTTTGCCTTAAAGGAGGGCTCCCGCTGCCTCGGTGCCCTTGAAGCAACCACCATCCTCTCTGTGTGCCACCCCGGGCTGCACGGGCTCGCCAGGCTCCACATCAAAACGCAAAGACTAGCCCGGCACATCCCGGAGCCGGGGAGCATCAGAGAGATGCAAGCCCGCAGGACCACCACCCAGAGCAGTGCCAAGGCAAAAGGGACATCCCCGACTCAAAAATTCCTTTCTGAAGAACAAATGACACCCCAGTGAGGCAGTGCTCCCTTGGAAGCCTGCTACAAATCCTTCCCAAATCCAGGCTGTTCCAGAAAGGCTCCTGCCCAGCTGCTCCTGTGTTTCCTCAACCCCAGAGAGGCACAAGGGACATTCCCAAGGGACATTCCCACCTAAGGAACAAGCGCTCCACTACAGCCCTGCACACCCTGCCAGCAGGCACGGTACCCTCCAGGGTCTGCCTAGCAGGGGCTAGAGAATTCACAAAATTTGGCAATGGCTGGAGTTTTTAAAGGAAGGAAAAGGGAGAACGAGCACAGTGAAAGCGTCTCCATTTCAGACCTGTTCTTAATAAATTAATCCAATGAAAAAGCATTTATTTACGGGTACATATGGGCAGACAGACCCCAGGCTGTAGGTAAGAGGGTCAGCGGCAGGGAGAACGAGTGTCCCTCTGCGTGTGCTGGCAGTGGTGGCTTCTGGCCACCAGAGCGCACCAGCAACCCGCGCTGAGCTCTCCTCGCTGCCCAGCTCCTCGGGCACCCTGCGGGCTTTCTTTTACATCAGCAGCTTCGCTAGCTCCACATCTTTTCGGTCACAAGGGAAAGGGTGACACAAGCAGGCTGCCAAGCCAGAGCCTGCATGGCACCAAGGAAAGGCTACAGTGCCATTCCCCTAAATCAAGGACCCTGAATCCTAAGTGCAGAAAAGCCACAGGAAAGGCTCGCAGTGCCCGAGGCCAGCAGCACGCTCCATCAGCTCCAGGAGCGACCTCTACAAAACGCTGCCGTTAGAGGAACGAGCTCTTCCCACCCGCCCGCTGCTCCTGGAGCACCTTCCCTCGGCACAGAGATGCTGCAGGAGTGACGCGCCCCAGAGCCCCGCTTACCTACACGGCCTGGTAAGCGACGCTCCCACGCCGGAGTCCCGGCGCTCCCGCATCTCCATCTCCTCGGCCTCATTCAAAGAGTTGCCCGTGCTGTCAAAGTCGCTGGCAGACGTGCCGACATCAGACATGGACTGCTCTTCCAAGTGCAGGTTTGAAGGGAAAGTGGGTTCCCCTCCTGAGTCTGTCTCTTCCTCCTCTTCATCCTCCTCACCCCCTTCCTCCCCAGCCAGGTCTGGGGAAATGGCTTTATACCAAAGCTCCACTTTTTGCTGCAGGCCCCACATGTGTTGCAATATGTCGTCAAGGTTCTCGTAGGTCATCTCCCCATCCACCTTGGAGAAATCCTCACCGCTGCCAAACTCTGGCACGTTGTCGTACACGCTCACCCGGCTGCCCAAGGAGCTGCAGGAACCCCTCCGCTGCCGGTACTCGAAGCCCCGCGGGGAGGATGAGTCCTCCATGCTGCTGCTGCTGCCGCCCCCTCCACCTCCCACCAGCCCAACAGGTTTGTTCCCAGATTTCCAGTTGGTCAAGGAGCTGTCACCCAAAGGACACAAGCTCTCAATGGAGAGGGATTTGGGGAAAGTGCCCGGCTTGTGGTCCCTGGGAATGTAGACCAAGCAGTCCCCTTTGCACGCCTGCCGGTGCGGGTGTTCTCCAGCAGACCAGTTGTTGCTGTTTTTCATGGCTGCTTCAAAGTCCTCTAGGTAAACTCCACTGCGTTTCGGATCAGAGCTCACCTTGTTCCCTCGTGAGCCTAACAAGCGGTTAGTCCTGTATGAAACTGAGAAGAAGTGTTTTTTGCCATGGAAAGAAGCAGATATTCCTCTTTTAGGGCAGTTGGCCTTGGTGGCTGTAAGGTCCCCATTATGCTTCACAGAGTCCCATCCCGGTTTGGTCGTGACACCGTTGTTTGGGGCATCCTTCTCTTCCGAGCTGGCTTTCTCTTTGTCCTTCCTTCGGAGAGACTCAATCCTCTTTAAGAAGCTGCGAGACCTTCGCTTCCTAGGTTTCTCCTTAGGGCCCTCGCTCTGGTTTGAGGGTTGCTCTGTCAAGGAATGGTCACTTAAACTTTGGCTGGATTTGGCAATGGTGGCAGTGTCCCGTAGAGGGGCCGGATCAGGTGGTGTGACCACGATGCCGAGAGTGCCACCGGTGCTGCCTGTGCTGGCATTGCTGTGGAGGGACACGGCCTCCAGGTTGGTGCTCAGGTCTGTGAGGACACTCTCGCGGCTGGATGTCTGCCTCATGGTGGAATTCAGGACTTCCGAGCCTTGGGAGAGGACATCGACAGACCCCACTCTGGACCACCTCTTACTTTCCCTCTGAAAAGCCCATCGGTCACTGATGGCACACAGATCTTCCTCCTCGGAGTCTTCATTCTGAGGGTGACCAAGAACAGAGAAGAATCAGACCAACGGAGTGAGCCAAAACGTCCTCCCTCCCCACTTGTCAGGGATATATACTCAAGCTGAAGGCACAGCCCTCAGCACAGCTCCGGATGGAGAAAGTGAGTTGCGTGCATGACCCGTTAAATGACCCAGCAATTCCACTCTGATTACTTTCCATAATGGAGAGGTGAAGTAGCCAAGTATTTTGCCCACACTCCAAGGGCTATATTGTACTGGGGAAGGGAAGATGCTATTTCCATGCTAACTCTAAATGTCTCATAGGAACGGAGAAGCAGTAACACCATGTATTTATAACAGCATGACATGTCTTGCTGTTGGACCTGGACAGAGGGCCCGCTGGCCACGTGAGCCAGCAGAAATATTTGAGGCTCATGAGCCAGTCCGGTCACCTCTGTGCAGCCGGGCTCCAGGGCTGCCCAGAGAGAAAGGTGGTGTCCAGAGGAACAGACCCAGCTAGGAGATGATGGGCAGACAGGGACGCTTTTGCTTCCGATAGATCTGTTCATATCAAAAGCGTTCCTGAATGATGATTCAAGCCCATGGACTCCAAGCCCCAAGAGGGAACTCCCAGGTCCAGCCAAGCCGTCCTTCTAGAGGGTGAGACTGACTCGGTTTTGCATCCACTGCTATGTCCTAGCAGCAATAAGGAAGGAGTGGACAGAGTTAAGCAGACCAACTAGATCTTTCCTGAGATGATGCTTTCCATGGACAGAGAAGAAACAACAGATAAGGGAAAGCTGGGATACTGTCTGCATTCATCTAACGGGGATGCTCACCTTGACACCTAGCAATGACACATTAAACATATGCTATGGTTAGCTATTTCTCTTCTGATCCCTTCCTCAGAAACATCCAGCTATGAACTGAAGGAGAGTGAGGGATCTGGGCATTCAATACAGCATTTTACATGTACATTTTACATGTATTATTCATTAAGGGAAATATGAAAATTTGTTATTAATATGCCAAAAGATTTTTTAGGCCAAAACAGAGTCCATCAGCTTCCCACTAAGGAATCTCCACAGAACAGTTTCTTTCTTCAGGGAAGTAGTATGGTCATGAGAAGGTATCCAAAATATCGGGCTACTTGCTTCAGTCAATCTAAATGTCACAGCCATTTATCTAATGTTTCCCTGGATTTGGATGGTAAGACCTGCTAGAACAGGAAAATGGTTGTTAGAGCTGATCCAAACTGGAAGGGTAGGGTGAAAGAAGAGGACGCAGACACCAAAAACTCAGAACACAAATGCTCTTTCCCCTCCACAGTCACAATTTCCTGAAAACAGTGACAAAGAAAAATGGTGAAAAAGAAGAGTGGAATAGTGACTAAGTAGCTTCACCTGTGGTGAAAGACATTGCCTGGCGTTAAAAGCTTCAATGCCTTCCAAAGAAGAAATGAAAAGCAATAAACTGCTGCTAAAATCTATGGCTTTGAGTTTGGAGCTCATTCCACCTCGTGCCCACCGGAAAGTGCCACGCTCTCAGCTACTGATGGTGACCTGATAACTTGCAGAGCATTCTGCCTGACTCACGGCATCAGCTAGATCTGCCCCAAACAACCCTCCTAGCAACTATCTCTTCTATCTGCGGCATTTCTATTTTAAACCCCACTACCTTGGAGCTGTTGCAATAGCTGAAGCATAAACAGCTTCACATTCAGCCAGCGCGCCATGGTCCCCTTCCCCCTTTGCTTGTTTGTGCTCTGGAGAAGGGATCCGGACGCAGGAACAATATCCCCACATGGTGCCTTCCTGCAATTTTGCCGGACAGGTGGGAGCCTTTGGCTTGGAGGTCCTGGTCCTCCAGCTGCCACGGTGCACAGGTGGGACACGGGGCATGCGAAGCCCACAGTAAACAACACAGACTTGTGCTTTATTGTTCGCAACACATGGGCTGGTTTTATTTCTCCCTGTGGAGCAGCCCCCTTTGGGGTTAGGTTTCCGCATTAATCCATCCTGCCAGAGCTCTGCTTAAGGAAATCCCCTTGCAGCTCGTGTTTAACTGCGCGGCACAGCAGTCACTGCAGCAGCTGCAGACCCCCGCCCTGCAGCACGGGAGCTCTGCAATGCCCGTCACGGGGACGGGAGCTCACCTGGGACCACGGGCCAGGGACAGCCCTACCGAGCTCCTGCTGAAGCATCCCTTCACCCCTACGGTATTCACCAGCTCATGTGGCTTTCGCAACGTTGCATTCAAACATGACAAATGGGACCTCTGACATGAAGCACTTTCTACCAGGGATGCACAGTGCTAAGCAAAAGCAGGAAAAGGTCTAAACATGACAGAAGGCACCCAAACCCAAAGAAACGTCCCACAGACACCGTGAGTGTGATGGTGAAGGAGGAGCAAGAGCCACCAGGGCTTCACATCCCTGGAGACCTGCCGGAGCAGGGGTCTCAGCAATCCCGACTCAATAGAGACCTACAGCTTACAGTCTGGCCACCCGGCAGCCTCCAGGACAGCTCCCACCCACCCGATGCCTCCAGCCGTGCCTCTCGGGAGCCAGCTCCCCTACGGCTGCTGAGCTTTTCCTCTCCAGCACCCTGCCTACCCCACCTTGCAGGCTGTTCATCATCCCACCTCCTCGTGGAGGCTATCGTCACTGCTTTAGCCAGAGCAAACTAGCTGGCTCTTCTACCTGCCCCTGGCCAGGCAGCACCCAGCGGGTACGGTGCCACGGGGCACCAAGGCACGCGACAGGAGGACATGGGCTCCTGATCCGACCAGGCACTCCCTGGGTCATGTCTCTCCTGGATGATGATGAAAAAAAATAAACCAGCAGCAGTGCCTGGGGCAGAGAGAACTGGGTGTTGTTACATGCACCGGCACAGGGTCAGCCCTAGAATATTACTGATGTTATTAATGAAAACAAGTTTGCTGCTCCACCAGTCTGCACACATTCCCCCCCATGCCTCTCAGTCCCCAGGCTGCCCTTGAAAGCCCAGGACTTACCTGTTTACGCTGAAAGTGGACTTCCAGCTTCATGGAGGCACATGTGTTCAGGGTCATCAGCCTCCTGCAAAAACACAAGAGAAGCTTTACCCTGGTTCTGGCTTCCTACTCTAGCTGCAAATTTTTTTGCTGTCTAAGAGCTCTTGTTGCACATTGTCACCTGCCACCAAACAGCTGGGGATCAAGGCATCAAATGGACATGTGGAGCCTGGGGCAGCTCCAAGTTTATTCCCGGCGGAGCACACAGTCCTGGGGCAGGTTCACAAAGCTGGACCCTCCGGCTGGAGAAAAGGTCTGATGGACACCTCGCGTCTCCTTTACCCAAGCACGAGAACGTGATCATATGAGGCTTTGGCATCGCGACCAAGGAGTTTAAACGGCTCTAGCACACTAGTGGCACATGCGTTTGATTGCATGCCAGAGGGGATTTTGCAAGTGTGTAAATCAGAAAGACACTCCACTCCTTCAGTACAGGTACTGGGACATTCTGGCCAAACCTACATACTTGCAGCTACTCCAGCAATCTATGTTTACTCTCCCACAACAGCGGCCACAGCATCAAAGAGGGCCTGTCTCCCGCCACTCGCGGCACCCCTGCACGCTGCTGCCATCCACTTGGATGCCGGTGACTTTCAAGTCTCATTTGCCATGCGTTCCAGAGGGCACTTCCTCTGCTTTTTGAAGTTTTTGTCCTTGGCTGTAAGTCAGCCCCATTCATGGTGCTGGAAGGCAGCTGTGACCTCTGCAGCTGCCTCCGCAGAGCAGCAGCTTGGGCCCAGCTCTTCCGGCCGTGCTGGGGCGTGCTGTTAACCCTCTCTGGTACTGACAGGGCTCTCCAGCATACAGACAAAGCAATCCTCTTTCCTCCTTGAGCTAGAACAAGCTCAGCCTTTTATTCTCAAGAGCCTCGCTCCAAAGTCACCATCAAACACTAAGATCATTTCGACTTCAGATTATAAATGCCAAGCAATAAGAACACTACAAGTATCTCCAGGCAATTAGATCAAAGGCAGTATGACTTAGTGACCCAGTGGGTTTAAAGCCAAGGCTGTTTTTGGCTCCAGAGGCCTGACTGCAAGTCCGGTTCATTTTGTATCTGAGCACGTGCTCAGCCCAGCTTGTGATGCCTCTGCTCCGGCAAGACGCAGCACGGGCAGAGCACGGGGCGCACGCGTGCCGGGGAGGTGGAGTGCGGGGACGGAGGGTGCAACGTGGTGGCGAAGGCTCGAAGCCCAGCTACGGTCCGGCGTGAAACCAGCCCCAGCGAACCAAAGCAAGGGGCTGGGAAAGGAGACGGCCCCGCTCGGGCGTGTATGCAGAGGGCAGAATCCACTGCTGCGCCAGGGTCCTGGAGGGCACGGCAAGAGGGAGCGAAGCAAGAGCGGCCTCTCTCCCAGCCCCAGGCTGTAAAGAAGCTCCTAGCGCAGCGGTGGAGATCTGCTAGAGGGGAAAGGAAGCCAGAGCAGCTCCCACCCGCAACCAAGCTGGGCCCAGGCCGCACTGTGACCTTGTCTCACTTTTTCGCATACCTCGTTTCTTTGCAGATACTTCCTTAAATCTGTCTGCTCCAACCCCTTCGAAACATCATCCTGGGATTCCCTCAGGATTACCCAGGTAGTTTCTGCTATTTCCAAGGCTCTCGGACAAATGCCATAAATCTCTTAAAAACAGCAACCTGCCATCACCAGTGAATGCCTGGGAGCTGGTTCGCCTGCTCGCCCTGGGGTGAAAGCACGCGGCTTTGGAGGTGGTCAGCAATGTCCCGTCCCTCCGTCTGCTGCGTGTGTTAGCGCCGGGTCTGCGCAAGGCTGCAGGGGTGTGTGGTGCTTTCTGGAGCACGTCCTCGCTAAAGCGCAGTGCCTGGGCTCCTGCAGAGGCCACAGGCATCAGCCACGGGCGAGAAGCCCCTCCGCGGGGCTGCAGAGGCCGAGCACCGCCACCGCAGCCACCACCGCCGCCCTGGGCGCTGCCGGGCTGGCGCGGCACGGCGTGCTGGAGAACGCCAGGGAAAATAAAAATTGCGGCTCACAAAGACATGGGAAGAAAAGCAAGCAGCAGGCGGTGAAAAGAAGGAGGAGCGAGCTGCTTTACGCTGGGTGTTTTAATGAAACGCTCCGAGGTGGGAAGGGAAGGCACGAGCCCCGGACATGAGGCACCCACCTCCCTGCCTATTATTAGGCCACTCCGGGAAGCCAGCTAAGCTGTGCTGACACGGAGCTGACAGCAGATTAAGTCTTGCTTGCTTTATCCATTGTTTAATTTCTGATCAATTTAGTAACGGTTTCCACAAGGAAGCCAGCAATACAACGGCTAGTGAACAAGCAGGGAGGTAGAGAGAGATCCCACCGGGCAAGATGGCAAATCCCCAGCATGAATTTAATTAAATCTGCAGTGTGCTTAGAGAAACGCCTCTCCTCTGCACTTGCACAGAGCCCGGCGGAAGGCAGACAGCTCCCGAACAGAGATTGGGGAAGGCTTCCAGAGCTCCCCAGAGGAAACGGTCGGTTGGCAGAGGACGCGGTGAGGACAGTCTCACCGACATCCCCCGGACCGTTCCCACGAGGCTGACGTACACAGGCCAGGTCACCTGCCTGACTGTGGGCTCTGCGCAGGGCAGCAAGGCGCGTGGAAAAAAAAACACAATCAAATTCTGAATATACAGTTTTACGTGCAAATTCTGCAGGAATCCAAGAGAGACTGCCCCAAAAGCGTGACCACAAAAAGGGGAAGGTTCCTCAGGCCAAGCTAGAGGGATGTGAGTCAGCCACGTCCACGCAGAGCATCAGCGCCAGAGCCAGGAAGAGACCCTGGGAACCGGTGGCTGCTGGCCCTTCTCTGAACCTGCTAGACTTGCCCCTTCAAGTTCTCTAGGCTAGAGTTTAAGGTCCTTTTTTTTTTTTTTTTTTTTTTAACAGAAATGAATGAATCTCCAATTAACTCAGTTTAATTAGCAGCTTCATAAATGCTACTACAAGCACAATACAGGTTTTGTTCCAGCATGCAAATATCAAGTCTGCACAGTCAAAAAAAAAAAAATTTCAGGTACATTTTACCAAAAATTTGACTAATGCCCCTTTTCCAACCCTACCGAAAACTCCCGAACAAGAGCACCACGGTTTGCCAGTGTGCACTCTGAGCCAGACAGGCAGAGTCAACCACGCAGGCACAGAAGCCCAACGCTGATCACGTCCCTCTACTTCATTGCTAAAATTCACAGTGCCCAGCTGGTTCTAGGATGCTGCTTAAGGAGAGCTGCTGTAAGTCACTTTTTGTGGGGGAGAAAAAAATAACTAGTAATAATAAGTAATAACTAGTAATACTAGTAATAACTAGTAATAATAAGTAATGACAACCGTGAGCCAAAAGTTGATGACTGACAGTCAGAATCAAGCTGGTGTTCAGCTGAAGTGAGTAAGCTTGGAGTAAAGGTCACGTAGGTTTATCTGAAGGTCACCTGAGAAAGGCCTAGCATTTACGTAAGCATCATGGCTTTGGAGAGAAAATTCGTCTGATTAACAAGAGCAGAGAGACTGAGTTGGAAGCAAAGAATTGACTTTATCCAGTCCAAGCAACTGCAGTATCAAACATGTGCCCTGCCTGTCACCCATCTGGAGCTCAGCCAAGCAGCCTCCCGTTCTGCTCCTTGCTGGCTGGAGAAGTTCAACAGCAAAGGGATTAAATGCATGAACTTTTGGCAGAGAGCAAGATGGAAACACGCCTGTGTCAGTGACAAAGAATATATGTACAAGGGAATTCATTTTCTTGGAAGAGCTACGTGTTTAATTTCCCTTTTTGGCCTTTTTGTTAGCCAAATGCTGCCCATGGCCACCTCGAGGACCCTAGAGATTATCCAACAGCTTTGGAAAGTGGCTCCGGACATTTCTTTTCCAAGAATCTTGGTCCTTCGTGTCCCACCCAGAGCACACGCTTCCCAGGGGCACCAGCTCTGACACAGACTGCTTGAAGTGATCATACGAGCAGGTAGAGATGACCCGTTCCAAGTTACTGGAGCAAAACAACCTCAGCAACTCCTCCAGCCAGACAGACAAAGGCAAAAGGACATCAAAGCTGAGGCAGGAATGGACTGTTATCCCGGCACTTCAGAAACTACTCCTCTGCCTCCCCACCCTGCTATGACTGCAGTAAGGAAAGAAAACAAGAACTTGCAATGCACCCAGAGGAACTGAAACAGGGGATCCCCTCCCTGCCCATCAGAGCAGCCTCCGTATTGGAAAAGTAAATAAATAACAGATAAAGTTCCTATCTCTTGTCCTTTCTGTTGCACAAAAGAGTGTGTGGGAAGGAAAGCAAGGAGTGTTAGTCGTGCTGAGGACCACTCGGTTTCTCACCGCGGAGTCAGCGTGGGGTCGCAGACATAATGACGTGTTCCAAAAAACGAAAGTAGGGACCTGAGTCATTCACACCACCGGACCGATGCACAGCCTAACTGGACAGTCAGAGATCACGGAGGATATGAAGTCTCCCCTCTTTTAGATATTTTTGCTTGGTGATGACAACAGCACCATTTACAGAGTTCATCTCTGAAATACCATAATACATTCTCTGCCAAAAAAAATATACGGTGGCATCTCTTGAAGCTATTTTCAACCCTGTTGTTGCAAAGAGTAGAGTGTCTTTGTGGAAAACATATCACGTAGATTTTGTTGCCAGGCACTTGGGATGACTAATGTTACTCACACAAACTAAGCGAAGGCCTTTAGCCACGCACTTCATTAAAAGAGAAATCCTTAGTCAGAACAACCAACAAAACGTTTATTCCAGGAAAAGAGAATGAATCTACCAAAACAGACTTCAGCCATACAAAGTGATTGAACAGTCCAAAACTGACAGTGGAGACGCTCCTGAACAAGCCTACCACCACTGAACACCCACAACCCAGCTCCTAAAACCTGCTCAAAGGGCTAATTAACAGCATGTAATTTGCACGTAGCACTTCTCATTGCACGAAAGCTCAGCAAATCCCTCGCTACATATTTTCTTTTATTTGCAGATGGCAAGCACCAGATGACCCAGGGAAATTCTGTCCACAGGTAGAATTTCAGCCACAGGCACCTTGACCTGAATTTGGCTTATGCAAACAACTGAGAAAAACCCCTTCACTGTTTCCCAGAGATGTGGTTTCCAAAAACTGTTTTATTCTCAGAGGCATTATTGAGCATCTCTGCAAAATAAAGCTATACAAAATAGATTTGGGGGGAGCATGCCTCATTCCCCTCAGGATCACGTGTATATGAGGTATGATCCAGAGCAGCTAGCAGTAAAAGAACAGAGCGTGGGTAGCTGGAACAGTAAAATGTGTCTCTCTTTGCACCTCTGCTCAGTTTTAGAGTTTACCTCTGACTAATTCATTTCTGAATAGAGCTCTACAGGCTGGAGTTACCCATACATAAGATTAAAATACAGCTCAAAAGTTTAAAAAAGAGGAAAAGAAATCCTGGTAAATGCTCCTGTTCTTTGTATGTTCAAAACACTGCAGTTTCTCTAGCACCATACTCCATCCAACAAGTTAGCAGCTTTTCCAGATTTGCAAGAATAAAGCATCCAAACCCCTCACTGCAGAGATGTAGCCCCTTTCAGATGCCACTTCTCCAAACCACAACACCTCGCTGCTAGCCTAGGCAGGAGGCAACCTACCTGCCGTGCCCACTGCGCTGGTGAGGCCCCCCAGGGAACTTCAGGGCCAGCCCAGCACTGGCCCAGCACAGCGACAAAGTGGCTGTGGCGAGTCTTTGCCCGAGGCAAGTCCTTGTTTTTCTTCAATTTTTTGCAAACATTAATTTAGCTCGAAGGAAGCTTTACCTGCACAGAGATTTGAGCGAGTCCTGGTCCAGGAAACTGTGGTCTTTCTTCACAGCAACGATGTCAAGCGGGAACAACGAGTCTGAGGAGAAGAGCAAGACAAAAATTAGTCACTGTTTCTGAGCTAGTCCTTCCACCAGGTGCAACAACAAAACGCGAGCGTGGGAGAAGGAAGATACTGAAAGGAATAAGAGGAGGAGAGACACAGAGGATGGACAGCAAAGGAGGAAAACAGGAGAGCAGTACAGAGGAAAGGCGTGGGAGGCTTCTGGACTGTAAGAGCCAAAGGAAGCCGGTCAGGCTCGGGTATCGTATTGCCACTGGGAGCAGCTACCCAAGACAGCCGTGGCAGTGGGAGGGGAAGCAATGCCATCCTTAGAGGGCTGCGTATAAACGGGGGACAACCTCATCCAGCTTGCTGAGAGGCAGCTCTTCACAGGTAGGACTCAACCTGCAAACTCCAAACACACAAGGAGGAGGTCTGCCAGCAACACTTCCTCCTGAAGGGACATTTTTTGCCTCCCAGAGTGCAGCCCTAGAAGGCAGCTAGCATAGAATAAAAGAAAGATAAATAAGGGGATGGAGAGAAGAGACTCAGCGATGCTCCGGTACCGTGGAGATGACAGCAAGCGAAACGCAGAGGTCCAAGTGATGAGTTTGACAAACAGGGAGAGACGTAGAAACGAACCGCTCTTGACTGGGAGCAGACGGCTTGTGACACAAGCCACAAAACTGAGAAGGGAACATCCATTACGCAACAGACAGCTGTCTCATCTGCTCATTTTCAGGCAATTTTCCCCTTGCAGGACAACTAATCCCAGGTTATTGTGCGCAGGGACCTGGGCATACCTGGAACAAGCACACCTCATGCAAAAACATTTTTGCTGGGGCAGAGGTGCTGGCCCAGTTTTAGCACTCTGAGAGATTAGCTGATCCAGAAATAAAACCCAGCCCTTCACAGTGCTTTCACACACCCACGCAGGTACCAGCGAGCAGCTCTGTTCCCAAGCTGAACACATCTGGAGCCCAGGCTGTGGCCTGTTTCAGGGAGTCCTGAGCTGCGAGCAGCGCAGCGAGGATAAATACAGAGGCTGACTTTCCTCTTGGCACCTGGATGAAAGGATGAGAGCGGAGGAGAGGAGGTGTGGATTACTGCACTGTCTTCTCCCCTCTGAATAACAGAGGCTCCTTGCTCATGCCCACATGTCTCTGAAGGCACTAGTTTACACTGGGAGCTTTTAATTAGCAGGTTTGTGGTATGTGTAGAAGTGGAGGAAGTGACCATCTCCCACAGGCTGCTCAAAGGAGAGCCTCAAGACAATAAGCCATTGCAGCTCCATTCCAGGAGATTATTTTGTCTCTGAAGTTAGCTTTCACAGAGCAGCCGCCACCACCCCTCTATGCTCTTCTCTCGTCTGCCATGCAAGGATCAGACCTCGCTTTACCAAAGGCGTGACCACAATAATTTATTGCCCAGAGTCCCCCAGCACATCTGGCAGCAGCGGGCACAAAACCTGGAGGCTATGCCCAGTTGCCCAAAGCACACGAGAGAAAAACCTGAAGGAAGACATTGCTGATGTCAGGTGTGGAGGAAAACTACGGCCTCAACCCATGGCGTTTTTTGGAGAGTGGCCGCTGCCCAAATGCTGCCCAAGAGATATCTTAGTGCCCCATAAAACAATACATTATACATACACTGAGGTCTCTTGAACTCTCCACGACTCCCTTCCCTCACTAATCCCCCAAGGTCAAGAAAACCATATGGGGTATGGCAGTACGGTAGTTCCAGCCTCTCATTCAAGTCCTCCCCCCACCTCAAAGGCTGTGGGTTGGGTCTACAAAGGCAGATACACTTGTGGCCTCAGGACAGAGGTCAGAGGACCAGCCGAAGGCGGTACATGCCCAGAGTCTTTGGGCAACGCATCCACCTTGGGGTTTTTCACTTACTGCTGTAGTGACAAAGGTGAAGCGTTTTTCAGGTAAGTTGGAGCAGGGTGGAAAAGTGCCGTAGGGCCTCCATCAAATTCCCTGCTCATGTCTTTCTCCTTGGAGAAAGCTCTGCTGGGACCAGCTACATAGGACTTCGACAATTAACCACAAGTGTCTAAGTCTGGTTGTTGATGAAGCTACCGACTACAATTATCAAGGGAAAACTGAGCCCTGCCAGCTGTGGAGAAAAACAGAATGAAACAGTTGTAGGATGTGGAAATTTTTGCTCAGTGAGACTGGAAAAAGGGTTGGTTTATTCATAGACTGCAGCATCTAGCACCTGATTCTTGTGTCCCTGAGTTACAAGCATTATTCGGGGCAGACACCTGGAGCTGGGGTCTCACCTACAGGAATCGGGGTAGTCCTTGCACATGGCTGTGCCAGGAGGCTGCCCTCAAAATAGAAACCAGAAGCAAACAGGCAGCCTGCAAAGAACCATCAAGGGGGCAAGAGCATGCTTTTTGTGCATGTGTTACAGGGAAGGGGGGGTGCAGTGGAAGCGTCCAAGCCGAACAATAGCTGGCTCCACACCGCGCCCGGAGGCCAAGCTTCCAGCTATTGTTCTAGCCGGGCCTCGGCTGAGCCGGAGCTGTGGTTCTCCGCACTCGTCCTCCCCCAGCAGGGACCAGCAGCCTTCACCATGTGCTTGAAGTAAACACAGCTGAGCCAGAGAAGAGATTCATCAGAACAGTTAATCTGTAAACTCTGTGTGTGTGTGCATGCATGTGTGTGTGTACGTAGCAGAAAACTTGTGAGAAAGTCTATAGACTACATCTACCCATCCCTTCCAAGCATCATCTTCCCTTTGGGAACCTTGCAGTACAGAGATCCAGCCGGCTCCAGGCAAGGTTTTGCCGCATTTTCGGAAAGCACAGACCTTCCTGCCAAATAATATATTCGGGCAGGGCACTAGTATCCAGGACATGGAAGTAGGGAGGGAGGAAAGAAATGTTCATTCTCTGCATTACCTACATTGGCTGCCTGTGCATTAACACCCACTGCAAACACTTATTAAACTACTTAGAGACATGATCAGCTTCCCAAAACCTGTCTTCCCTTGGCCTGACCAGGTGTCTTGGGAACCTTCTAGCAGCCCTGCCTGAAGGGGAAAAGTTCAGGAATGCAGAAAAGTTAATAGCACGGCTAGTTCTCCAGACCACAATCAACTCTGAAGGCTTAAAGTTTTAACAAATAATCATGTATTAGTAAACAATCCTCTTCATCCTCTCCTCTCCCCAGTGCTCTGTAATCTCTCCCTGCAGTCACCCTCGGTATTTAGTTAAGATATACAATATAGGACCATGTACAGGCCAGGAACTTCTTGGTCATCCACACTGGGGGTAATAGGGAAGCCTTGAAATAAAGGGCATCGTGAGGAGCATCAGAAGACCTCCCTGTGCCTCCAGGAACCTGCCTACGGCTGATCAGAGCACGCCCGTGATCAGAGCACCACTGCCAGAGACCCATGGGCAGAGCCGCCTCCGTTCCTCCTCCCGGCGTTTGACACTCGTACGCGCACATCCCTGAGCGTCCCGCTCTCGCTGACAGGACTCAGGCCAATAAGCAGCTGGAGGCTGTGCTCAGTTTGTTGTATTCTTTCTCTGCAGTCATTAGGGGGAAATGGGTTCCGAACGCTTCCCGCTGCAGAAGAGGAGCACTGCCTTGTGCGCAAGGCTCTTTCCTTCTTCCCAGGAGCTAAGCGCTTTCCAGACCCTCAGCCCTCGAGTGCCCTCAGCTCCCCAGGCCTCGGGGGGACTGGGATCGGGAACCACTGAATGGCAGCACGGCAGCGGAGGGCTGTCTGCTCCTCACACGCAGCAGCATGTTCAGCTTTCAAGACACGTTACTGTGGAGAAAAACACATCTAACCCTTTCCCCACACAGAGAACTGAAGAAATAGTCCTCACCTTCATAAAGCTGGGCATACTGAGGAAATCCTGCTGCTCGCAGCCAGTCACAGGCTTTCTTGGCTTCGACTTCTGAAACAGAGCAAGCAAACAGCCTGAGTATCCCACCTGGGAAGAGCGATGCTCCGAAGAACAGCGGCAGGCGCTGGAGCTTGGTCCCGTCTCTGCTCCCCAGCATCAGACCCGCTCCAGCATGGCCGGAGCGGATATTTGATAGCACTAACAGCGGCAATGACTGATTGCGACAAACGGAGCACGGGAACCCAGCGTGCGCCTGCCGCTGGCATTAATGTCTTCTGCACAGGAGAGGCTCTTTGCCAAAGACAGGGCTTCACAGCAGAAACCGTTTGGCTTTAGAGCCTCTGTGAACAAAAAAAGGGGGAGGTAGACTAAAGTGTTATGTCCACAAGAAACAATTTTAACCTCCTAATGAAACATTTTGTTTCTAAACCCACCAAACCAAATAAAGCATTTTGCCAGGCAAGACAGGAACATTGTTATTTTTAATAATTAATTTAAAGCTCATCAGAGTTTAGGGCTGGTCACTTCACAGACCTTTTGCAAACATCCTCCACAGAAGTCTGCCAAAGAAACGTTTCCCCCCACCACTTCCCAACATCTTGGACAAACCCTCCTTTTCCTTCAAGCTTGCTTTCATCCTGATACACAGTACACCCTATCTAAACAGTCTTCTTCTTAACGGAGGGAAATCATAATACAATGTCAGATATGAACAAATGGCTGTGAAAGATTATGGGCCTCGATCCATGACACATCACTTCCTCCTTATTCATTACTAACATATCGAGACTAAAGATGCTAGAACCGGGTCTAAAATACAGACGACCCTAACCTTGGGCCAAAGTTTGCTCTGGGTGCAGCGAGGCTGTACAGTGGGCGACCCCAGCGCCGGCCAGGGAACGAGAGCCCAGCAGGGAGGAGGGCTGATGGAAGGGGGCTCGTGACCTGCACGACCAGGTTTGGGGTGCGACCTCCAGGCTCTGCTCTGGGGTGCTGCCCGCTGGCCTGGACTCCAGAAGTCACCCCACTGCACCGGGAGGTGCAGCATGAACGTGGCCAGGCAGCAACAACCAGAGACCCGCTCCCTGCTCGCAGCCGGTCCCCGAGAAACAGAAACCCTGACAGGGAAGGGTTTCCTACGAACCCACCGTCTGGACTATTCCAGTTTCTTCACACATTGTTCGACTATTCCCTGGATGAGTCCACCCAACAGCCAGCACTATTTTCTGGGAAATTTCTCAGATTTATAGGACTTGAGGAAAAACAGCCCAAAGCTAAAGCAGCCAAAGCAAGCTGCCGTCTGGTGTCAGCATTTTGCTGCCTACCGAGATTTATATTTCTAATTGTGACAAACATTTGCCCTAAAATGTAGAAAACATGACTGAAATTTCAGACTCTTTCTCGTCGCTCTCACAGAAGCTCCACTTAATGAAGATGGGAATCAGGCTCATTCACCAAAAGCATGTGAAACACCCCTAAATCATCAGCATGCACCAACAGCCTCAGCTGAGAGCTCTAGTTGCATTTACAATTATAAAGCTACAGCAGAAATTTAAAAAGCACAAAATAAGAAGTTAAACTAAAAAAAGCCAAAACCATGAACCCAAAAACTTCAGAATTTTGGGGAAAAAAATTCAGAAAAAGAATTTGAATCCGGGTCCAGACATCACAGCGGTCCTTAACTTTGTCTTGAGCCCCACTGAAACTCCGACTCTGAACCCACCCGACCTCCACGGGACTCAGAACCCAGTAATTCTAACCGAGACCTAAATCCTGGAGACTGACTCCGGCTGCCGTTTTCAATCGGGACAACGTTGTTTTGGAAAGCGTGTCTGCGGTCTCCCCGCTCTCCAGGCCGCGGAGCACACGACGGAGCGGGCTCGGAGCAGCAGTAAAGCGCGTTGCACAGGCAGCAGCTCCGACGGAGCGTGCCGGAGCGGGGCCCTTCCACGTGCCGCCCAGCCCGGGCTTCCCGCATTTCCAGAGCACCGGGAACACCGTCGGGTCGGGCCGGTTACGTGCTCATAAAAGGAGAAAGCGCGTGTTGGCAGCGCAAGGGCTCAGCCGAGCAGGCGGCTCGGAGGAAAGCGTCCGCGTCGGCCCTTCCCAACGCGGGGCTGCTCCGGACGCCGTGGCAGCCCGCGGACGCATCCCGCTCGCAGCCGCGAGGTGAAGGCACCTCGCACCTTTGCTCCACTGGGTGGGGAACGCGGCACTACCGGGGCTGCTGTGACCCGGGAGGACCAAAACACTCATTTTCCATTTTAATCATCTTCTGTCCTGACAGCCCTGGAGAACACATTCCTCTCTTATCCGCAGGAGGGGCAGGGCCCAAGCGAGAGCGGGCTCCCGCATACCGGCCCTGCCAGACGTGCCTCGCCCCGACCCGCAGCAGCCGTCCCGCGCCGCGGCGGTGCCCTCGCGTCCGGGCCCCTCCGGCCCGCAGCTCCAACGGGATCCCCCGGCCCTCCTTCACGGCTGCGGCCACCAGACCCCTCCGCTGCCCGCTGCCCCAGGAAGGGAAGGGCAGGGCAGGGCAGGGCAGGGCGTCGTATCTGGTCCCCCAAAGGGCCCAGCGACGGCTCGGCGGCACGCCCCGGCGCTCCGCTTACCCCTCCAGGTGCACGGGCGGAGCTGATCAAACAGCATGGCCGGGCTGGGGCGGAGCGGGCCTGGTCACCCATCACCGCCCGCGCAGCCTCGGGGACGCGCAGCAGCCATCGACGCCCAGCGCGGCGGCGCGGCCTCCGGGCTGCAGAGCGGCGTGGGGAAGCGGGGAGCCCGGCCGGCAGGGAATGGCGTGCGCTCCCCAGGCGCTGGGATCCGAGCGGGCTCGGCGTCGCGCCGCGCCAACGGAAACGCGAAGTCGGCGAGCGGCGTTTCCTTCCCCTCCGCGCCGGGCCGGGGAGGGGGAGCGTCCCACCTTTCCTCCCCCGCTTGGCAGCCAGGCTCCCAGGCTCTGCCAGGCCGCCCCTGCGGCGGCGAGTCCTCCCGGCGCCCGGGGGGTCGGGGGCACGAGGGGGGCAGCGGCAGAGCCCCCCGGCCATGGCGGCAGAGCCCCCCGGCCCGCTCACGGCCAGCCCCCCCCGCCGCAGAGCTGGCACTGGAAAGGTTTCCAAGTGTCTCCGTCCAGGTCAGAGCCGACAGTCAGCTTCCTCCTTCCCACCCGCCCTTTCCACAAAAGTACTTTCCCAAGGAAATCCAGGAAACGATCTTTCCGAGCCCTGATAAGAACGGGCAGAAAATATTTACGCTGATCCCCCACCAGCTCGTTCCTTCCCCACGAGGGAGGGTGCCCACCCCCAGAGGACACGGCGAGGAGCCGGGCACCCAGGCGCACGGCCACCAAACTCGATGAGTGAGCCCCAAATCCTCCGTCTAAGAGGCGGCCGCCGCGTTTCTGCAACGCCTGCTGCAAACCCAGGGCGCTCCTCACGACTCCCAGAAAGACCCTGGATCTGCGGGAACGCCGCCCTCGGCCCCCGCTCCCCGCGCCCGCCTGCTTCCCTCGCTTCCCCTCAAAGCCTCGTTTTTCCTTCAGAGCTCAGAAGGAACGAGCTGATCGTTAGGAGCTATGAGCAGAAGTAATGAAGACAGGTTTCCTACGGAGCTGTGTCCCGGCACGGGCACGCCTGTGTGGCTTCTCTGATGTCTAGTAAGGCTCATCTCGTACCATTCCCTTTCCCTCAGCGGGGTCCCTAAGAGGGTCTCTTCCACTCCTCTAGCCAGCAAACTATTCTCACAAGCTTGTAGCAACTCACTATCGTGGAGATCTCTGTTTTAAATGTGACGGAAATGATCACATCCAAACTGTATTTGGGGAGGAGCAGGCACACAGATACAGACCAACACACGCACAAACACACTCAGAGCTCTCTTTCCTTAAGAAATGAGTTAAAAAGATAAGCCACGCAAAGCCCTGTACATGCCACCCAGTGAGTCCAGCGGCGGAGGAGCCCGTAGGCGTCCCGTGCACTTGGGGAGCCCCTGCTCCAGAGCAGGTCTGCAGCACGGCGAGCTACACGTGGTGACCAAGCTGCGGCGTCCCGAGACAGACCAGGCGCATCCCTGCTCCCTTATGACTCCTGGGCAAATAACGAACAACAGATAAAGCTGGAATAAAAAGGATGACAGTGTTTGCATCTAGGCTTTCGCAGATACTTGGAGGAGGGGAAGAGGGCCTGGCTGGTTTCTGTTATTTTTAGCCGGGTTTCCTAAGAAGACTTCTGTAATCCTTCTCTGTCTGTGTGTTTGTATTATTCCAGCTGCCAATACCACCCCTAACTGCTGGGCAATTTCAGCCAGATTTGACAGAGGAGTAAAGATCTCAGCAAATACAAAGCTCCCAGCAAGTTTCAAGACTGCAGAGGGGCAGGCAGATAAGAAGACCTGTTACTGCTGCCACTTCTGAGAAAGTTCTCAGTGTGAGATGACCCCTTTAGCAGATATCTAGACATCTTCATGGAAGGAAACCAACATGAACACGTTCACTGCATAAAGCGTCTGTTGGGGCATTACGCCTTACTAGCCACCAGAGAATCCCCACCAGGCAAAGCCTCTCCCCTTCTCTGGGGGCTGCTGAGGCTGGATGCCTTTTCCCATGGGTAACACACCCGTAATCACGCTCCCCCATCCTGATTCTCTTGCATCTGATAATGCGGGAGCCCAAGATACAGCCAAAGCTTAATCAAGTTACAACAGAAGTGCCCAGCACGAGTTCATTAAGAAAAAGGCTTCATTAGTTCAGCAGCTCAGGGAACTGTTCTTTTTCTTGTAAATTGATGCAAAGGACAGAGGTTACTCCATTGCTGATTTTTCCCCTAACAGATCGGGAAGTCAGACCCAACAGCATGTCACAGCATGTCACAGCAAGATTCAGAAAGCAAAAACAGAAAGAAGAAAGAGAAACAGGCTCTCATTTCGCAAGTGCAAGTGGAAAAAAATGATAAATGGCTGACACCCCCCCACGCACACATCTTTCCCTACGATCACGGTGGCAGTCCCTGACGCGGACCCCTGGACCGTGGTGCGACCACAGAGGCATTTTCTACTGACGCAGCCCACCGGTGAGGGAGCACCCGAGACCTCGTGCCCGGTCTGCAGCGGCTCCAGAGGAAACGGCTCCTGGTTTTGGCTCTGCTGTCAGCTCCGAAGGGTGGGAGACAAGACGGTGGGGACCCCACGCCGCCCACCCCGGCCCCAGGGGCCCGCAGCTCCCGGACGGGGCCGGCCATGGGTGCTCTCCTCCGGCAGCTGTCCGGGGCTGCTCTCCCTGGCACAGGGATGTCTTCAGGGGGGCAGAAAGGGATGTTTGGAGACTTAGATCTGTCCCTCAAGTGCTTTTAGGGATAACAGGTAATCCGTCCGGACTTAACTGTTCAGTGAGGTCCTGAAACAGAGATGGATTGAAAAAGCCTGGGAGATACAATAAAACAACAGGTCTAAAACCAGTGAGCTGGAACACTGGAGGCAAACTTAATTACAGTCAGGAAAACCACTTCCCAGGACCCCGGCTCTGCACTTTCCCTTTAAAAAAAACAGCAGTAACACCCCAGGATCCCAGCTTCTCAGAGCAAGTTTCCAAAATCCCCATAAAAAGTCCCACACAGCCAATTAGTGTGTGAAAAGAAAACCACATCATAAAATTGCCCATACATTACACAATGGAAAGCTATGAAATCAGATGCCAGGCAGATGCGAGTGGGAGTGCAGCCTCTTCCTATTAGACTCAGCTCAGCTCCAGCATTAGTGTGGGTAACCTTTTATTTTTGGTGTTTTTTCTTTCCATCATGCTTTAAAATAAACCATTGCCTAAAACATTTAATATGCAGAAGTGGAGCTTAGCTTCCCTTCCCAGTCCGTAAACAGAAATACTTTCCTACATTTTTAAGGAAATGACAGAAAGCCCTGACACATCTCCCAGATCAGGGGACGTATCTATTAACTACTTTAAAAAGGGAGGATCTGAAATAGCCATTTCACTAGGGAAACTCATTACATTTCCGCGAAAGGTATAGGGGCCAGAGGCATGCCAAGTGTAAATGAAATTAGAGGAATTAATTTTGCCTGTAACACCTGCTTCTTCTCTCACTGAAATCAGTGTAGCCTCTTTGGATGTGGCATCACTGAAACAGATCTAAGGGCCAAATCTGGACCACTCACTACTGAATGAAGCCAACTCTCTCCCTGTGTTTTGAAGATGCACACGCTCATACACACGTATAAAACCTGGGCTCTAAGGCACTGAAGATCACAGCATTTGAACCCTTCTGACACGACCCAGGTAGGAAGTAATGCAGCTGAGAAAGGCCTCTTCGGACCCTGCAAAGCCTGGGCACGGCTCCGCAGGCCCGGTTGCCCCCTCCTTCACCCCGGTACAACCTTCTCGCACCACCGTCGTCGGCCCTCCCCGACTGGGCTCCCGGTAAGGGAGGGAGAAGCAGATCTGCGTGTCCCAGCCACGCCGAAAAAAGCACAAAGGAAGCCAAAGAAATGCGATCATCCTACACACCCCTTCCCTACAGACACTTCACAGCGAGGAAGGGACTAATGACTCCAGCTTCCAGCACCAGCGTCATCCCTCCACGAACAAGCCTGTCCCCGCGTGGCCTCCCACTCCTGCCCCGGCTCTGCAAAGCCAGGCCTGGGCTTTGCACACCGGACTCCCCTCGTGCACAGACCTGTCCTTCCAGGGCTGGGGAGGGCTGCCGCGTTTCGCACCGCGAAGCACAGTGACGTTCATTCCCTGCCCACGCTCAGTTCGGCTTGTTTGGCTGATAAATACTAACTGATCTGCTCCTAGCCCTGCTGGCCCCCAGGACACCCCGAAGACACCGACTAACAGCCACAGGCATGGAGAGGGCACGGAGATAGCAATGAGAGGCTCTGCTGGACCCGGTCCCAGACGCAGCGCGTTTCCATAATTAACCTTCGCAGAGCAAATAGGTCTCACAAGTTTTGGGAACTGCTCCTTGTTGTACCGCCAACAAGGGATTGCTCACATGCCTCCGTCACGCTCCAGCCCTGAAATACCCCATCGGCCTTGAGCAACACGGACTCGTCGCGATGGAGGAACCGGTGGGAGCCCGAACGCCGCCGCGCAGAGCCGCCGCTCCCGAGGTGCAGCGGAGCAAGGGAGCAGGGTCACAACGCGACCGCACGCCAGCCCAGGCTGCTGCCCAGAGCACGCGGACCGGACCACTTTCCTGTTTATATCCCGGTTTATGTCATCTCCCGTATGATGCAAGATAAACACAAGGGAAAATCTGGGGACAAAAATGCTCCTGGAGGCAGCTGGGGACAGAGGCAACGCAAAAATTGGTGCATAGCGCGCTGTGTCGGCGCGAGCGTGCCGAAGCACGGCGGGACGAACACGCTTTCGGCGCCCTGCCTGTCCCCAGAGTTTCCGTACCTGAGCACGGCCGGTACCAACCTTCACACGCAGCGGTGTGGCCACGTCCTCCACCAAGGCAGGGAGAGGGACCACTGCAGCTGGGTTTCCCAGCTGCTCTTACACACCACCTTCAAGCGTCATGCCAAATTCTTCCACTCCCAATTACGCTCCAGCCGCTGGCCCCGGATCCAGGAGAACCTCCCTTCCTTCCCCACCTGCGCCGGCAGCGCTTTCCAGCACGTACTCCGTTTCACTACACACTCCCTCACCATCCTTCCCAGTCCAGCAAGGGCTCTGCCCAGCAGCGGCTAGACCAGAAGCTGCAGCTAGACCAGAAGCTGCAGCTAGACCAGAAGCTGCAGCTAGACCAGAAGCTGCAGCGAAGCAGCAAGGTCCTCTCAGAAGGACAGAGGAGAGGAATGAAGGCCCCAGAGAGCTAAACAAATTGCTGTTCTATTGTCAAAACAAACTTTCCAGATAGCAAAACATGCTTTACTGCTCCTGGGTATCCCACCGCCCAGGGCAGAGGTGGTATCTAGACTTGACGTGCTCAGAGGACTTCCCTCAGGGCAGCAGTTGAATAGTTACTTCCAAGACAGCTCCCCAGACGGCCTTATTTTTGCCCATCTCACATCTCATCTTAGCTCCAGGGTTATCTCTCTGAAACACCTCTGTCCTACGTGAGTCTTCGCGGCTCCTCACCGCGCGCGCACTCCATTGAGCACAGCACAGAGCACATCTGGCAGCGCTGCCGAGTCACCTCCAAAGCGGTGATCCTGCTTCCCACTTCCCAGCAGGGCCGGGATTATGCAACTGGGGACACAAAATGCTCGGAGGAAAAAGGTGTTTATGTCATTGCTTGAAGAAATTCAGTTTAGAAATTGAATTTTTCATATGCACAGAAATCATATTTCATTCTAAAAAGACGGAAGTGCTAAACATGCAACTGCAATCATTAACTGAATGTGACAGCTTATATTTCCTTTGCTGTAAATGAGCTTAATACTAGTCTTGATTCTGTCTTCTTTTGTTTTAAAGAAAGTTAAAATGCAGTCCTTCCCACTCAAAATCTGTACAACCTTAATGCTTTGCATTTTAGAAACAGCACTATAAGAAAAAAAGCTAAGAGGTCTCAAACAGTACTATGAACTCAGCTCTGCACCATACATATCCAAAAAGCAACATCTCCCCTTGCAGGTTTGCAGCTTAGACAGATAGCTGCACTTGATCTTTACCAACATGTGAACAACTGCATGGAGGGAACATAACTACTTCTACAAACTTTACTGACCAATCTGAAATGCCTGCAGCTTTTGGTGCCTTAAATAAAAATTGCAAGAAAGAACGGAAGTAGCCAATTTAGCCCCAACTCAATAATGCTTTGTCATACCTTTGTGAAATGCAAATATGTTATATTCTTTATTTTAAAAAGGGGGAGAAAACTTCTCTCCTTTCGTTATTTACTTCACTGGGACAATAAAGCTTAACATTCATCTCTAGAGAAGCCAATATTAATCTTACGTAGCAGTGAAGAGTCCCTTCTTCTCTAAGAGTGCCTCAACATGGCAAGGGGGAAAAAATCACGCACGGGCTCAGGAGGCATGGGGCGTATGAACTGCTGGAGGAAGAAATCACTGAACTGCTTGGACAACAAGATCCAACAGATGTGCCTGCGAGGCGTGGTGGGGCGACAGAGGTGGACCAAGCCGGGGTCCACCTGCACCACCGTTCACTGGCTTTGCTTGTACTGCAGCACGGTCCTCTGCTATCTCCAGTCTGTTTCTTGCTAACAAGCTAGGGAAGGAGGACGTAGCCGGTCCTCTGGGGTTCATGGCTGCTTCTCCCTGGGGTTTTAGCTTGCAGCCAGCATGGTAGACTAGACAAAGATAGGTATCTGCGTAGGAGCGGTGGAGCACTCACCACGGGGGTGGGACTTCCTCTGCCCAGGTAATTGTAGATGCACGTTCCCCAGAAACATTTCCGCTCCTCAGTGTCTCTCAGCACCTTTAACCACCTCAGGTTACCTCCTCACAGCCTCCTGCTTCGGACTGCACCTGGGAACGAGCCTGCTGTGGAGCTCAGGGGTTAACCGCGCCGTGTTTAAACTCCGCAGCTGCAGAACAGATGTCTGGTGGGAACGAGGGAATAGAAAGGGCACTAATAGGAAAAGAAACAAAGGGCCAGCAAGGGTGAAGGCCCTTATCTGTCCTTCTCACCTCCCCCACACGCCTTTTTCCAGCTGCTCCAGCCCCAGAGAAACGACAGGTAAGGCAGAAACTCATCCTCCTCCACCCAACCTGGGGGCACAGCAGCAAACCCCCCCTCGCTTTGCTGAAGGAGGAGGCCGCAGCGGACCGGGAGGAAGCTCTCTATTCCGGTGCTTCGGAAAAGGCAAGGCAAACTCAGGACAGCGGGGCTCTGACTCCAGACCATCCCATGCGCCATCCCGAGAAGATGAGTCAGTGCTGGCATGGTTGACTGATTGCAGCTATCTAGATCTAGACTTGGGGTTGAAAAGTTGCTGTCTTCTCTTTGGCACCAGTTAGGTTATTCCCTTCCTGAGTTTAAGGATAATGTATTTACTCTGCTTAGCTGCCCACATCCACGCAAATGCACATATATCCACACAGAGAGAGAGAAAAGCTTTCCAGTAAAAAGAAGAGTTAAAAAACACATTTGCATGGCTAAAGCATCCAGCAGGAACATAAACGATGCTTGTAAAAACGACTGCACTGCAACAGAAGTATCTGTTTTCAGTTCATTACCCTTTGCAAGCTAAGAACACCAAGACACTCCAGTACAATTCAAAACAGAGATTTTAAAGAAAAATATGGCACACAACTGGCTAGAATAAAAGAGGAACAGCTAATCTAAACTTCGCTCTCTCACACACACGCGCTGACACAACTCTGCACCTGCAGTCAGCGAGCAAGCCGGGCACGGGTACAAATGGCAGCAAGCCGGTGCCCAACAGTATATCATTGTGTTCACAGGGAGCCTGGCATTGCTTAAACAGCCTTCCCAAAGAGTGGAAATTATATCAGATACGGTGGTTTCTGCTCAAAAAGGTGCCTAAGCACCTATCCATTTTCTGCAGCAGCATATGCACCATCCGAGAAGACAGTAGACTTGTACCTCCACCTAATTAAGGTTCCTGACAATCCAACTGTTAATTGATTAAACATATGATGTCTTAATTACATACATTTCTGCTGTTCAAGGGGCTGTGGTGGCCGAGCGCTTTAGTTTCTGATATTGAAAACCCAGACAAGAAACAAGATGAAAACAGCTACTCAGATTAACAAAATTAACACTCCTTGCCCATCCTGTATCCCACCCTTTCTAAAACTGCACTGTTGTTTTCCTGTTGATCATCCCGGTATCTCGAAGGCTCTTTGTCTGGACTAAGGGACGCCGTCCCTCGAGCCCGTCAGCTGCGTGCCAGGCTCCCCCCGCCCGCTCCGACAACGCGCCGAGGGGTGACCGCAGCCGCGTGCCCCGGCGAGCAGGAGCCGTTCAATGCGCTCCTCGACAAAAACGAGACCCCATTTTCCCCTGCTTGAAAAGCATCAGAACCAGCGCTGGCAAAAAGATGCAATTCCAGCCTAACCCTGTCTCCAACATGCTTAAAATCCAGAGAGCTGCATCGCAGTGCGTTACAGGTGCTGCTTTCACCACAGCACGTCCAGCGTGAAAGGGGACACGAGCCGTCAGGTAAGGCTACCTGTCAAAGCAGAGGAAAAGGGCAATAGTTTTGCTAAAAAGTCAGAGTATGTGGCAGCTCACCTCTTTGCAGAGAGCTCTCAACTCCGTAACGAGGTGTCTCCAGCTGATGCAGATTCACATCTCCAATCAGCGCTGCCGGCTGAGGTGTCTCTCCTGTACTACATACTTGGGAGCTATTCCCAGCTCCTCCGTCTTTTAAATCCAGATACTAAAAAAAATAATCACTTGCTTAACACAGGAGGGAATTTCGCCCTGCTTTTATGTACTCATTTAGAAGAAACTCCAGTGCTTGTCAGCAGAGGAACATCACGGAGAAGCGCTGCACCACGGTCTCTCTGCAGCTCTGTCTGTGTTGCACAGAACTACAGAACAAACCAATTCCCAACTGAGGAATGCAAAGAGTCCTATCGACTCCAGCGGGAGTTTTACGCAGTCTCTGGAGAACTGTGAAGCCAGATCCAGACCTGCCATAGCCACGAGCAAAGCAGCCTACACGCGGTGTGCAGGCTGGCAGAGCTGAGGGCCAGGCAAGGCAGTGCTGTAAGCCCCTGCACAAAAGTGCTTCCCTGCAGGAAAAAACGGGCACTAAATTCTCAGAGGCACAAAGGGTTACTTTAGGGCTCCTTTTTTCCTTTTTTAAACATCACAGTACAAAGATAGCCAGAATCAAGTATTCCTCCAGCTCTCTGCAATAATTTGCCTCCTTTTTCTGCCTCACCCATCGCCGCACTTCAGACGCTGAAACGTGATTCCAAAGTCACCTCCGCTCCCCTGTCCACTCGCAGAGTGCGACCAACTAGCAGCCCACCGGCTATCTCCTTCAGTCAAACTCCATTTACCTACTAGTCCCTGCATCTTCATACTGTGTCTGGTCCACAGAGAGCTCTGAGAGCAACGGAGGTCTGCAGCTCTACACAGATACCTGCACATGCTCATTTCTAAACTTGTGCACAATCCTACCAAATGCAAGAAAGATCTCTGCAAAATTAAGGTTTTTAACAATCCAAAATCCTGCAGGTGCAGGTGAACACAATACTGCAGCTTAGGCTGCAAACTGCACGCTTCAGGAGCTTCATTTACAAAATACGGCATCAATGGTATCTTCTACTGCAACACCCTGTGCAGCCTGTGGTGCCTTTCCCTCCAGCAATCCTGCCTGCACCACTGGAGCAGGAGGAGCTCGAGGAAGCCTTAGCCTGTCGGAGGTGGGATTGTCACAGCTGTCACAACCAGTGGATGCTTTAAAGATGCTCTAGAAGAGATTTCCTGTCCAAAACTGCACAATTCAGCCCTTCGGCCATGGACAGCAAAGCCTGCACTGAGCTCCCACCGCACTTCCAGCCTGCATCTCAGTGCCTTGGGGCTAACCTCCCAGACAGAGAGACCTCCCTATAGCTGTCTGGGAGAGAACTACAAATCAAGCCATAAAACCAAAAGAAAAAAAAAAAAGCTCATTATAAAAAGTAGCCAAATAACATTTCTCATGCAAATGTGCAGGTCTGCATATGCTGGGGCAGGACTTTCAGTACGCCCATAGGATCTACTCTGTCTGGAGTATTAAGGAATTAATAACAAGCTACAGATCCCCTTTCGCTATCCAAAAAACACAAGCCCTCCGCTGGGACGCTAGCAGCATTGCTGTTGCATTGGTCACTAATACAGCTGCACGGTAATGCCTGGAGAGGAATTTCCATTTGCTACGAACATGTCTGAGTCCCTTCCCCACCCCAGAGCTCGCCCTTCCTAACTGCGAAGCTCCCTCCCTCTCCTCCCCGTCCTCCTTCCCTCTATCTAAAAACTGCGTTTGTGCAAATACAGGTTCAGAGGCCGTGAAGTGTAACCTTGGCACGGCTGGCATTTCAGCGCGTCTCCAGGCGTCCCGCCAACGGCAGCTCTCGTGGCGGCCGCTCTCGGGGGCCGGCGGCAGGCGGGGGTCAGCGCACAGAGCCGTGTTGGCATGGGCGCAGGAAGCAATGAGAGGCTCGGGCGCGCTGGCATGCAGCAGCCACAGCGTCTTTACCAGCCTGGCCGACTGTGAGAAATGAGCCCAAATACCAAAAAGGCTACGGTGCTATTACGTCTGCCGACTCTTCAGCAGGGAGCAGAGGGGTTGAAGCAAAAGCCACCCACCGAATAACTGAAACCAGCCTATACTTTGTCGCATCCATTTCCCCCCTCCTTCCTTTGCACGCACAACTACACCCCCAATGTTAGTGCCTTCGTCTTATCAGGGCTTCTCAGGGCTCACGTCCGCCGGAGCAGCGGAGCCTGACTGCAGCCCCTCTCCGAGCAGCAGCGGAAAGCTCTTCTCAACGCAGAAGCTACAGATCGTTCCAAGAACAAAAAGGTGAAAGAAAAACTGGTCTGTTTTCCAAGAAAAAAACCTGTAACAACAGAGAAGAATTGCATCTCCCACCCCTTCCCTCACCCTGCAGCCCAACAGCCAAAGCAAACTAACTAGACGCAGAGGAAACTCTGTTTTCAAGAAATCTCTAACAAAAACCATCATTTTGCAAACTGTTTCCACCGCCCCCCTGAAAGCATGTTCGCTGGCTGAAACCTTCCACAGGGTGAAAATGCAAAGCAGGGACACGAGCAGACTCACCATGACATAAGCTGCTAATCCTGGCTTTGTTCATTGGAAACCGTGGATTAAATGCCAGAGGGGGGGAAAAAAAAATCAGCATGACCACTGGCCTCCTTCACCCCCCAGCTTCAGCCACCCCGAGCACCCTCCACTGGCAACGGGAGGATTTCCAGCCCAGGGCAGCAAACTGGAGTCTCGGGTCCTCTCCATGCAGGCCTACGGTACCGAGCTAATCACGCCTGCCCGTCCCGACCCCGCGTGCACGGAAAGCATCTCATTTCTCTTTAGAGACACACAGGACATCTGCGGCTGTGCAGTCAACAGGCTGAGCGGCTTAAATAGCGGGGTGGGAGCAGGAGGGGGAGAGCGCGAGAAAGCGATAGTGCACACGCACGCACGCACGCAGCTTAACTATTTCGAGCTCTTCTTGCACGCTGCCTGGCCGGGCACGTTCACCTCCCTCTGCCGCAGCAGCTCGCCCGGGCGCGGGGGGACAGCCCGGGCTTGCCGGCTCGGGGGCGGTACGGTCCCACGCCGAAGCTGGGCGTGAAACGTTCGGGAGCTGAAACAGCGAGGTCTGCTCGTGCACCGCAGTCTGGGTGCCGCTCCAACCAGCCGAAGTGCTGAAGTTTGCAGTGCTGGTGCTCCTCTCCATCCCCAGCGCAGAGAAGCGGGACTGACGGGGAGCACAGGGCACGACCCACCTAAGGAGGCGGGGGAGGACGGAGGAGGACGATGGGGTGCCAGCAAAACCACTTCTCCCATCTCATCAGATGCTGACTAGTCATATCACTGGCCTTAAATCTCAACGGAGTGGCTTTTCGTAGTCAGCCATTCGTATTAAAAAACAGGTATGCGTAAGCCATTCTCGTAGCCAGTGACAGGAGCGTGTTTTGACTGTGCAGAATAAGGGCAAAGGCTGACAAAATGTAACGTAACGACTGGTGCCATCACAAATTTCCCCGTCCCTCAAGAGTCTTAAGAGGACCTGAAGCTATGGAAAAAAGTGGTTTAGAGGCAGGATCAGGAGCACCTGCTGTTGAAAATACATAGCCCTGAATTCCCTAATTTGCTACAGACTTGGTGGTCTGCTCGGCCCACCTGCGCGTCCTCTTCCCGGGAGCGCTCCTTCCCTTCGCACGGGAAGGGCTCACGTCTCCCTTCCAGACAGACTAAAGCGAAGGGAAACAACACAGTCCAAAGAGAAGCTTTGGTCGACGTGATCTAATTAAAAGCACATTCTCTATAACTTTCCTGATTTGGTGTTTTTGGCATAAATACTCTACAGAACGAGCTGTGAGATCCCCTAGTTTGAATGGGACCCGGCAGGGGAGATTTTAGGTCCAAAGTGCAGAAGGGGACAGTTTAGAGAGTAACAGGCTGGTAAATACATCTGTGACCGAAACCTTGGAAAGGAGAAGGACGAACCCACCCAGCGCACGTGACAGCAGAGCGCGTCCAGCTGACAGCTCTGAGTTGCCTTGCAGATGTGAAGGCGTCTGAGTGGCCATCCAAATTACCAGCGACCATGTGTAAAATTTCCACCAACACAGGAGGAGTCAAAAGTTGCTTCCAAATGTGATCTCATGTACTAGCGATGTAAGAAAGTACCGGGCCTCAAGACAGCAGTGCTGCTGCCCTCCAGTCTGCTTTAAAGGAAGATGCCGTGGCCGCTGCCCGGTCCAGCTCACGGTGCACACTCCACCAAGGCCGCTTAAAGATCCCACAAAACTATTTTGACACAGCAGGTTACTTAAATGCCCAAACTGAGTGTTCTCGACCCTCTTGGGGCTGAAGGCAAGTGTTCCCCTTGCAAAAGTACTGCTAAAAACAAGCCAACACCAGAAGTCAGCCAACTGATAATAAATAACAACCATATTTACAGTAAAAAAGGCCTTTGTATACATATAGCAAAAGAAACCCAACCTAGCTGACACTGCAGGTCCAAGTGGGAGATGAAGAACGGTTTTACCCAAAGCAGGCTTCCTGCAGGACACACAAGCCCAGGACAGTCCCGGCTGCACGTGGGTCGGCTCCCACCAGCACCCCGGGGACGCCCGCGGGGAGGGCAGGCGTGTGGGGCAACGGCGGGTGCCGGCACGCTTGTGCTGCCCTCCCCACTCCAAGGGCATTTGGGTCCAGTTCCCCTTGGGAAAAGCCTTGTCCATGATTAACCCTGGCTGCATTAATGCTACCATGGCACCACAGAAGGAAACCAGACCATAATTTCCAGTTGCAGCAGAACAGAAAAACTAGGGAATGGGGCCCCAGCATGGGGAAAATAAATGATACGGGCACCTACGGGTTGGCTTTTTAGTTCACACTTCCCCTTCTCAACCTGTTCTTCTCCTTGTCCCTGCGCAGCCCAGCTGCGGGAGGCACAAAGGGATGAAGTTTTTACCTGATACATCCTAATACAGTTGATAACAAGCAATTATTCAAGTCAAACTCTTGTGTCTCGAGCCCACTAGGTCACGCTGCTGGCTCCAACACCAAGTTCTTTCTCACCTTGTTTCTGCGGGAGTATACACGGATTCCCAGGGGGAAACAACACAGGTCTCTCAGCCCCAAGGAATACAGCGCTGCAGAAGCATCCCAGCCCTTTCGGTTAGCTTCCTTCCACCCTGGGACGAGACAGAGCCCAGTGCTAGATGCGGGATACTGACCCAAGCACCGCTGTGACGGCTTCTGCATTCTCAATCATCGCTGTCCAGACAAAATCCTCCTCCAAAAACAGAACCATCCAGACCGCATTATGGAGAGAGGCTGCGGTAGCAAAGGAAGCACCGCTACAAACCTGCCGGGCTCCAAGTCCATCATCATCACGAAAATGTGGAAATCAGAGTGAAACCTTAGAACAAGGTTAGAACCCACATAACATGGACCTGAGTTTTATAGAGGTGACCTGAGCCAAATATGAGCCTATAACCCTTTCTTTCTTTTTCTCCCCCTTTCCCCATTGGAAGGAGACAGCGTTGTGGCAGCAGTCCAAGCCCAGTACTTCCTTTTCATTATGGAGCTAACAGGAGCTGCTGGAGTGAGCAGGCAAAAAGGCTTTTTGAGAAGTAGTTTTAAAGGATGTCACAGTTTTGCAAAGAGACAAAGGAACATTAAAAAAAAAAAAAAATACAGAAGTCTCCTTGCCAGGAATGTGGGGAATGTCAGGGAATATTACAAAACAGGATGCAAAAGCTGGCCTCAAGCAATGTTATAGACTCATATGCTGGCCTGACAGTCAAGATGTTAAATCCTGATGGAAGGCTAACCAAGCAGCTACCCTGGGAATTAAAGACTTGGCTTATCTTGTTGGGTCCCATCTGTCTGTCTGCCACCAAAGGAGTCAGCGCAGCGACCTCTGCTTGGGTCAGCTCTTTTCCCCTTTCCCCCAGACATGCCTACCCACAACCAGGATACAGTCTAAAATACGGCATTTTCTGTGTATCATAACATTTTCTGAGGAACTAAAGCAAACAAAGCTTCTTGGGACACAGCTGAGGACACTGCTAACTTTATTGCACATGGAGAATCTGAGGATCCACGGAGGGAACTGGACTCATCTATAGTTGAAGAGTTAGGCCTGAATCCCAGCCATTTGCTTTAAGCACTAGGAAATACTTCTCAGAGATGGTTTAAATGGCTCTCTTCAACACTTTTATTAGTTAACCAAGTATATCCCTGCCTTTGAAGGGTTTTACACACACGTACGCTCACGCCTCCTTCCACAGCTATTCAGGCTCAAGGGAAGTTATGACACTGAATGCATTAAACTCACTTCTGCGGCTGCAGACAGCAAGGTCAGAAGTACAGGAAGACCTCTGTAGGGTCAGGCCTAAGGAGAAGCTGATGAATGAGAAGCAAGCAGGAAGCCCTAATTCAACACACCAACCGTTTGCAATAGCAGCACAGAAAACAGAGGCCAGTTACTGGCAAAGTAAGTGTCTCCTGGCGGGAATGAACATGTTTTTCCAGATTCCCTTCCATGTGAAAGTCCTGTTTAAGTAAAAGATTTGTCACACCAAGATCTACTTGGGGTTTTTTGCCTGGCTGAGTGTTGACCCGACTGAACACAATGATCTTACTTATGCTCGTAGCCGGAAGGGCCACGGCCCACAAACGAGAGGGAGAAGGAGTCCGCAGCTGATGGAAGGCAAATTCCTCGCTGGATGAAGAACCTGCATGTGGGAACTAGAGTGACAAAGACTCCAGCCCGTGTGTGATGCCTTTGAGGGGTTTTCTTAGGAAAATCTTGCTCTAAAAGCAGTCATACTGGAATCTTCACCTAAAATCACACACAGAAAAAACTCTCTGACAAAAACCCTGCAGCCAGTGGCTAAGTATGCAACACAGCAGTGCAACTGTCTACGCTCTGCATCACTCTGGGACATCGCACCTTCCAGAGCGGGCACCTCCAGGGCTAACGAGCTTTAACACTGCATTTGGTGTAAGAGCAGGAAGGCCAAAGGAAAGGCTTTTAAGGTGCTCACTCAGGTCTCCTTGGTTAGTGGGGAACTAGCTAGGAAGAACCTTCAGGCGAGGGTCAAAGTCTGCCCGTATTACTGCGTACTGCAGAGCGACGGAGCTAAGCAGCAACGTCCAACACTCTCACACCCCAGAACGCAGCTCGCATGCCTTGGAGCATCTCACTTCTGCTTCATTCTCATATACAGATGGTTTCCACAGAAGTGTTTTCCATGTGTAAATTCCCACTGCATTCACTTTTTTCATCTTTCAGAACAATGTTTTAAAAAGCTCTTTTCTTCCAAAGACAGGTTTATTTTTCAGGCTCAGTAGCGTGCAGTAATTCTCCTGTTGACACTTCTGAGGAAAGCCTTTGCCCCAGAAAACCTCTACTTCAGAACTGCAAGCTAACGTCATTTGTGGTAAATCAATCAGCTCATATCCTTCCAAAACTCATCTGTGTCTATTTTTATGAGTTACTAATTTTTGACTCGCACACTAACGTTTTCTGAAGAGACTCAGAGCCCTTGGTTAACACTCAGTTTTCAAAAGCAATTACAAAACCAAGTGCTGAGCTTCTCTGAAATGGCTGGTTAGAGAAGTGTCAAACCAGAAGCTGTCTGGCCCTGTTCTTCCGTGTAAAGCTGCCCCTGCTTCTCCAGCAAGTACGCAGCCTCGATGTCTTCGCAGGGTGAGAAGCACTAGCACATTAACCACAGCGACTGCTCAGGGAACAAGGCTGCCCACCGCCTGGCACAGTCTGAGAGAAGCTGTATCTTGCCTTTATTGGAAAAAACGCAGGTTACAGTGTGGTCCTGACCAAGACACTGGTCAGCCACGTGCACACAAATACGCGTGCACAAACACCCTGGCCCTGCACCCGGGCTCACGTGCACAGATACACACGCACACGCGGGAATACCGAACCATCAACGTTACACCGAGGGACTCTGTTGCTCTTGCCTGCTGGCTGGTTACTGGACGTTTTGTTCCTATTTGCCAACAACCTACTTGCAAAACTAAGCAGAGGGTCACAAGATTCCATCTGGCTAAAATCACTAAGCTGGCATGGAAGAGCTAATTCTCGCTTTCCATTACGTTGCTCTCCAGTGAAAGGCTTGGGATCCTGCATTTCCACGTGCTTCTACTGCAGAACTCCCCTTTGCCCAATTCCACTTCAGGTTATGAAGTCTGACACTGGAAACTGGAGTACAGGACTGCTTAGCTTAGAGTGATACGATTTCCTTTCCAGTTCACATTTGCAACTACTGGGAAGAAGTATGTGACATTTCTCCACTGCTGCGACTCTTCACTTCGGGCCTGCCAAGGTGGATAAGTGGCTGACGCTGAGCAGAGCTCATTTCTGCCATTTCATTTTCCTCCACACGGCCTATAACTTTTCGCCCCGTGCTAGTCCCTTCTGCCCCAGGAAAGGTGCTAGCGTGTATCGAGCACTGGTCCAGGCTACCCACCAAAAAACCCAGCTGAGAAGTGTGGCTGCTTCATTCAGGCTGTGGTTGCAACCAGAAGTATGGTTGCAACAGCCATCTGTCCATCCCCATTAGAGGATACCATCAAAAGGCAAGAGAATAAACTTAGCTAAATAGTCTCCTGTCCTCTGGCACAACCTTGACTGTTGATTCACTCCACCAGCATCATCAGGGAGGTCCAGCAGAGCTTACCCATGCTCATTGTCGCTTAGTTGCTCTCCTTCTTTTCAAGCTCTGTCCACTGTTACTATTTTCTCCTTCTGGATAAGGAGCCATTACTGGATAAATTACATGTGCCAACTTGCTGGGCCAAGAGATAAGAAAACAGTAACCAGCTTTGCTGGAGACATTGGCAGCCCTACAGCATGCAGAAAATTCCCCCCCATTTCCCAAGCAGCTCTGAGACACAGCAGGTCCGTTGCACTAACCCTCAGTGCCTGCCTCAATGAGGGAAGCAAATTTCAGAGCAGTTACGATAAGCCCAGCACATGGTCCTGAGCTCTGCGTGCTGGTTCGTCTGAGCGCATGCCCCTCAGTTACCCACCTCCAAAGCAAAGCTCGCGATGGACAAAAGCGGAATGACTCGCATTAGAAAACTGGAAAAGAAATTACAAAGCCACTATTGTAACATTCAATATCCCAATCGGCTTAGAAGCCTGGCAGAGAAACAAAAGTCCCTCAATAATCCGCAAAACATAGAATTGCACAACATCTAGTTATATTTATCTGTGCCTGTCTTCACATTGCCAAGAGCCATTAACAAACACAGCTCCTGTTCAAGGAGGGACAAATCAGACTGTAAAGCAGGTAATTTCATCAAACAAAGTGGTTGGGCAGGTGAGCAACTCTGCCAGCACAGCCAGAGAGATCCCCAAGGAAACCTGTAATCACTGCATTTATTCTTCATAAGAAGACTGGGATCACAGAGACTTCAAGTCTCATGAGACAGGACTCCAGCCTGACCTAGAGCCAAGTAATCAGGGAGGGCTGTCACTGCCAAGACAGATGTTCTTAATTCACCATGTTTTCCGCCCCTCTACGGAGACAAAAGATAAAATTTCAGTGAACCTTATCAAATACTAATCATTTAAACTTTTGACCTTATTATGCTCTACCTTCTCTGAAGGGTTCTGACCAAAGAAACACAGAAGTGAGATATGAACTCCTTTCACATGTCCACCACCTCTGAACGAGACCTGCCACCCCAAAGCACAGCTGCGATGGTGGAGGGAGGAGGCAGAGGTACCAGGGGTACCATCGGTACAAGCAAACAGCTAACTCCGGGTCTGCAGCGCTCAAACGAGGGCAGGAAGGAAGAGCGTCAAACCACAGAGCTCTGCCAAGTGCTTGGTGCTGCTTCTGGAGCAGCAGTTCTGCAGAACTGAATTAATGAATAAACATGTGCAGCACAGCTTCAGCTCCCGTAACGAACATTCACAAAAAACACATTCTCATGGAAAAAAAACTGACACCATTCCCTTTAAGAAGGTAAGCGTTAGGAAACGAGTGAGAGAGGCACAGCACTACGGCCGCTGGCTGCAGCGAGCGAAGGGTTCAGCGTGACCTTCCTGCACAGCAGCCAGGCGCTGGAGGAAGAGGTCTGAGGCACACCCAGCTCCTCTGAGAGCTCTTCTGACAGCGAAATACAGTCCATTGAAAATTCACCTAATCTGTCAGCTTCCACCAAGTCCCAGCCTGCCTTCATCTCTCTGCTGCCCAGAATCCTTCAGCCACCAGCGGCTTGCCCGCTCAAGTTATTGCCTACATACCGCTTGCTTGTGAGCACAAGGTCACAGCTAGCAGTAACAGCATGCCTTGGTAATGGAGCATGAGTCACAGATGCTTTAACTTTCCAGCAAAATCCCATCAAAAAAACTTCTTTCTTGATCTTGTCGTTAATCCTATGCTACATGTCCCACAGCCACTGCAGAGATCTCCAGCCCATGTCTGGGTATGGATCAGGCAGGACAGCACTGGGAATTACGTATGGCACCTCAGCCGCCTCTTTTAATCCAGGTGCTGGAGCAGAAGTGCTTTTTCCACCGTGCATGAATAAATCCTCATCCAAGTCCTCTGCAACAGAAACCCCCAGTAACCATCCAGCTTCACCTTATTGTCAGTGGGATTCACCAGTGCACTAACTATCCTCTGGCTCTGCTCAGAAAATCTCTGAATGTTCCTGGAGGTGAGGCGCCCAGACGAGAAGAAAAGAGCAAATGCAGACCCGTATTCCGTCCCAGCGGTGGCCAAGAGCAGACACCCGGGGAAGAGCACAAGAACCGGACTCGCAGGTGTCCTTCCCCAAACACCCTCAGAGGTGGCTCGGAGCGGGGAGCCCACGGCCTTCCCGCGGGGAAGGGGAACGCGTCGCCGGCCAGGGCACGTCGAACCCACCAGCCTCCCTCTCCTGCCTCGGCGGCATCCTCCCGGGAAGGCCAGCGCCCGCTTCGGAGAATATCTGTAATCCCTCTCTTTTCTTCCCAAGCAAGCTGGGGCTCAAAGTCATTACGCTCAAGGTGACCTTCAGAGGTCAACTATCAAATCCCTGCAGCTTTACCCGTATGTGTTGATTGTTCCCAATTGCCAAGCAAAGTGGAATTTCCAGCTTTTTACTATCAAAACACAGATTTTGCCCACCATCCATTCTAGCAGGCAATCATGAGAGGAGATAAGACCAGCCCCCTGTTCACTGATAGTCACATCTGTCACATTTGCAATAGTCCAGGAGCAGACCACTGTTTTCTTAAGTCACCTTTGCTGTTCAACTGTCCTACAGGAAAATCAATTCACACCTTTTTGCTTTCTGGATCAAATGCTTAAGGCAGGAGAAAATGGACAAATTCTGTCAGATGGTACTTTCCAATTACCTAACAGAGATAATTATGGTGTGAATGACTGTATGCTTAAAAATCTAAGCACAGTTTACGAATTTTTTAGCCAGAGAAACTTAACAGATGCAAAACAAAAAGGGGAAAGGAACAGGGCACAAATACATCCAAAGCCAAAGAATTTTGAGATTGAAATATGTAATTTTTTGGCATTACTCACGCCGCTCCACATGAAACAGTTCTGTTGCATGAATAGTACACGCTGAGCAAACAAGGTGCAGCATGCACGTCTAAAGCCTTTTCTTCCTCCATGCTCTTTTATGACAGGTAATCCTGATTTAGGGCTCAATGGCTTTCAAGTCTTCAATTCTGAGAGTGATAACAAAACTGTAAGAAACCCTCAATAATTTCATTCTCTCTTCAAAGACACGGAAGGACAGTACAGGTTACTCGGCTTCTCCCAGCCCTGCGCTTTTTTCCACCGCACTGAGAAAGACGCTGGCTTCAGCTGAAGCAAGGTGACTTTCTCCATGTGTCAGGAAAGGTGCCGGCTCCCAGGAGACACGGCCGGGCTCCCTCAGGAGGCCTCCCCTGCGGCACCGATGGCTCCTTCCTCAGCTGGACTTCATGCCTTGCACCACCAGAGGTTTCAAGAGGTGCTGCAGGAGCCAGTGCTCCTTCTGTACAACGAGCAGGAGAACGGAGGGGACTGCGTTCCTCCCACGCAGCTGAGCATCTGGATTCAGGTACGAGCAGCCAGGAGGAGCGGCTGTTGGCCCCCTACCCAACAGCACAATCAGAGAAGAGGATCTGCATGTCCTGGGGGGTTTCCATGCTGGACCTGTCCTCTCTCCATGCCCTAGGCTGAGAAGGGTCCACGGGACTTCAGCAAGTTGTAGTCGGAAAAAGCTTCACCCCAAAATAGCCCTAACTTTAATATAAAACCAGTTCTGTTCTTGAAAAGGGAGGGAACCACAAAACATCTTTAAACAAAATCAGAATTTGATGATTTAAATGTCATATTTGGCATAAATATCTTGAACCAGTAAAAGAAACTCCCATGGCTGCAACTATATGCACTTCCCATGCTTGCTGTTTAACAAGTAAGCAGTTCCAGTGGGAAGAGTCTGACTCACTAATACGGGCCTTCAGGTACCTTCAAAATGCTTCTTCATGATCTCCTCTTCTGCAGTACAAGAGATTCGGCAATGATGTGGTGCCTTTTCTGCCTGGGAATAATCCCCATCCCACTGAACAATATCACATTATTTTATTTATCTTCTCCTCTGGTTTCTTCCTGTTTTACAATTTGAATCTAAACCATTAGACCAGACGCTGTCTTTGTACAGGGCCCGGCACAAGATGATCCTGTTTGCACCCAAGACTTGAAAGAACAGCACTGATAGCAATGCAGTTTTTTGTAACTGGTCTCTGTGCTGCTTCTTGTCTCCATTTCAACGGCAGGTATCGGTCATAGCCCAAAGGTCTGAATCCCATTCAAACACATAGGATCCCTCAAGCAATATGATGCGCGCAAGGCTAATATTTGGAGCATTTTGATTTGATGTATTTCATGTGTATTAGAGAAGAAATGGCATCACCTGACCCTCTAGATACGGTCTTGTTTGAAGAGTAGACAAGCATAATGGAAAACCTGATAGTCTCTTGAAGAAGCAGCCAAATCAGAGTCAGCACCCTAATAGCCCCAAATCAGGCACGCTGCCTTCCTAATCCAGGGAAAGAGGCAGCTTCTAAAACGTTTTCCAAAGATACCTACAAAATACCAGTGCTCCCAGTCCAGCCTTTTTAGGCAGCCTCATGGTCGGTGGTACTCCACGGCTGAGACCGCCACTCCTCGGGTTGCCAGGGCTCAGCTACGCTGCCGCTGACCCTAACAGACACGGGGCTGGGAGCCAAAGCGAAACAATGAAAACCATTTACAGGGCAGGAAGCTGCATCTGCTGGATGAAACGCTATCTTCAAACAAGACGTGTTTGGATAACTCCAGTTTCATAACTCGCCTCTTCCGATGTTAGGAAATCACAGTAATAAAAAGAAAACAAAATGGGGGAGAACAAACTTGGCATGTGGAACAATGGGAGAACTGCTTGAAGCGCTGAGTCTCCTTCTGAGGTTAACTCAACCCGCTACACCTTACCGACGGGGCAGCAAGGACTCCTGCAGAAAGCTCCAAGGATTCTGCACAAGAGCAAATGCCTGATCAAGTACCAATGGGAAAAGAGTTAAATCTGCACTACAAACATCAAGAGCAAAGTAAATTTTGATGGTCTTCATGTTTGCTTGCTTGCTTGTTTTAACAGAAACCAAAGTTATCTTGGGGGGAAAAAGCAGAATTAGATAGAGGTGATCAATGATGAGCCTCAGAATTTGGGGTCTAACAGGACCTGCCTCCATCTTCTTAAAGGTGGTGGGTGGAAACCTGGATGGGAAGGGAGGGCACCCTTTTTTGATCACCTTTCCTTGGCACTGACCATTTCCTGGGCAAGGGAACATAACTAATTTCTGCTGTGAACAGTGGTGAATTATGGAGGAGATAAACTCACATGCCCCGTAAATTCCTAATGCTAACCTAAAAACCACTGCAGATATTATAGAGAAAGATCCTTAACGATGACTTAGCAGGTCACTATTTAGTAGGCAGAAATAACCAGACGACAGACAGAAGCACGTACTAGTTCCTCACCTCGCAGCACCGGCAGGAGCTCTCTGTGGCCAGCGCAATGTGAATTTCCACCAGAGCTACTGCACGAACAGGGAGGCTGACTTGAGTCTTTATCCCAAATCAAATTCCCTTGCTAAAGTCAGCTTGATTTTCCGAAACACACGATTCCTCTCTGATCTTTCTGCGAGACAGAGGAATAAATAATCAATGCCAGCGGTCGCAAGCTCTCTGCCATCCCAGCAGGCAGAGAGCACTAACAACCAAGCAGCTGCAAGGTGACGCAAAGCAACCAGCCAGCGCGGGCAGCTCACTCTGCATTTCAGTCACCCTGTGAAGACGAGCAAGCGCAAAAGCCACCCCAAGTACATGCACGAGAAGCTAATTCTCCTACACAGCAGCACTGCTTGCAGAGAAACAAAGTGCACGCAGTCAGCCCTGTGGTTTGTACAGGTCCTACCACAGCGGGTCCTGGTCCACGACTCCTCAACACGGTGAACAAAGGCAAATTAACAATACCAAGAACAATGGAGTTTAAAACCGGGGGGAAGTATTACAAAGGCACAGCTTGGTAACGGGATTCTGTTCCTATTTTTAAACACTGACGGTTTAATGTAAATCAGGGCTTGCTCTTCCACAGACGGTTTCACTCTGTGTTGTTTGGTCTGATCCATCTGTGCAAATGTGTATTTTGGACCTCTAACGTCCCAGTGTGAACTGCTGCGCATTCAGACCCACACCAGATTTCACCGGGCTGGGACGAAGTGCTCTGGAGGACGCGGGGAAGCAGGCGGGGGACTTCCGAGCCCTGCTTCTTCCTTCCAGGAGGTCCCAGGCAAAGGGCCGAGCCCCAAACCACTGCTCCTGCCGCTGCCACCTTGAACGCTTCAGAAACGGGAGCCAAAAGCTTAGGTCACTCAGCTCCGGCCTCCAGATCCCCCTCCCCACCACCGACCTCCTTTCCCCACCCCTCTCACCAATCCAAATATAAACTTGCTTACAGGAAATGCCTTAAAGAAAAGGCACCTCCCTGAGTCCCGGAGAATGCCCAGAAAATAAACTGTCTCTGGACATGAAGGAAACAGCTTCTTTTTTTTAAAAAAAAAAAATCACACTGCAAAGCCACTTTAACCCCTTCAGTCCCTGCTGCAAAGTCAGCAGCCCCCCCGTCTCAGCTCCTTTGGGAATTTCTAGATGTCTACACTAAAGGCTCAGTTGGCCGGATGAGAGGATCCTCTTGCCAGGGGTCCCCATGTCCCTACACAATCACCGTGTCTTCAGGAAAAACGATCCAAAATCCACAACCAAGACCCAAACTCTCCTTTTGGTAAGGAAAGCACCAGACCCTCAAGCCAGGCTCACAGCATGGGGGACCCACTTTTAATCTAAGCCTCCATTCCCCAAGTCCGCAGGCAGAGGACAACCTTAGACAGTTGCTTGCATTACTCTAAATCCTGCATCGCCACAGAGCGCGACTGGGGAAGCAGGGGAGAAGGGGGGCTGCACCTGCATCTTCCGCCTGCCTACCCTTGACTTCTGTTGGAATAGCCCACCCCAAAAACACCGCTCCTGCCTCCAGGAACCGTTCCCATTCCGAGGCCATCTGCGTTGAAAACAGAACCTGGGACCAGCTGTGCTCCCTTCTGTCGCAGCTGCAGCCGGAGCCCCACTGCGAGACAGTCCACAATCCACAGCAAACCTCTGTGATGTCCCAGGGGACGGAGGCTTCCAAGCTTTACATCCCCAAAGCATTTGATGAGCTTTAACTAACCCTCACACCTCCCCTGTGAGGTGCGTTAGTCCATGTCATGTAAGAGGCTCCCTAAAGAGGTGCGTTACATCATTCTGCAACTACAAACGCAATTCCAGAGATTGCTGCAGACCGCAGGGATGGGGTTCCAGCATAAAAACTGGAATTAGAAAGCAGCAATGAGAAAGGTAAAAGCGTGTGTGCTAGATCAGACTGCAAACCACTGTCTGCAATAATGGGATTGCAATATCCAGAATCCAAGCCCAGTAATTCCTAGCTTGCGATGACTACATAGCACCGCATTCATTCTAGATGGGCTGCGGACTAAAGCAGCCCATATGGAGGAAGCATAGATACTGTTTTCATGCCAATGTCCCTACAAAAGAAAAGAAAAACAAGAAAGAAAAAAGAAAGGTAAAAGAAATCCAGGAAATCCAGTATACACAGAGGCAGCTGTCTCAAAATAGAAGCTGTTCAAGGTTTTGCAGGAGGCGCTAAAGAAAGCGGCTCGGCGCGGAGAGAGGGAAGGTCAGCCCGGCTTCCTGGCTTCCTCCCGCCGGGCCAGGCCGCCGATGCTGGCTAGCCCCGGAGCTCAGCCGGGGCTTCAGGCACGCCGGGTCTCACCCAGGAGGACGCAGAAGTGACGAGCGCTCGCTCTGACGGCAACCCGCGAGTACCGCTGGCTTGGTCGCTGTCACAGGGATCCAGTATTCCCAGGCCTGCAGAAGAGGAGTGGTGAATAGGACAAAAGGACCCATAAAAACGTGGTGGTAGGGTTCAGCAGTGTCCCAGGGCACTCACAGGTCACAGGCTCTTTACAGAGAAGAGAATTCTCTGTTATCCCCCTTTCACAGAGGGGAACACTGAGGCAAAGCCCCTCCTAAGCCACGCAGTGAGTCGGGGCAAAGCCAGGAGTACAACCCAACTCCTTGTACTCACAAAGCTGCTTCCCTTGTCACCGGACTGTACCACCTCCTTAAACGCGCCCCTTAAAAACTGTGTACTCAGGGCTTTAAGTCTCAGATGCACAAAGTAGTTTGATGTGATTCAGCTGCTGCTGCAAAATGCCTAATTTTTTTTTTTTCTTTAAACACACCAGCAGCACTGGAACAATCATGTTGCAGAGGTGTGTACAGTCACCGAGTGTGGGAAAGGAAAGGGATGGGGTCAGCTTCAGCTTGGCTGGAAAGCAAAGTGTCCTTCCAGGGCATGGGCGCGAAGGTTCAGAAGGAGATCATGCCGATCTCCCGAGAAGAGAGACAATTTCTGTTCACTATATGCTTCTTGCCTTGTCTGTTAAGGTCCTTGGAGTAAACAGCTCTGATGCCTGCAGAAGAAGTCTGCACAAGCTGGCCGTTACTTTGGAGAGCAGTAACAAGGGCTTTGGAGAGCTCTGAGGGAGAAGGATGACTTTAAGATGTCCAAGCAGGGTCCAAGAGATCAGAGTTGCTCCTTTGGTTCTACTGAGACAAATTCACATGTAAATCAAGTGACCGGGTAGGAACCTCAGTGTCTAAAGCCTCTGGAGATGCCCAGGAAAGAGCAGCAAACCACACAGCAGATGCCGGAATTGAGCAGACCTCTTCTGTCTGGCTGATGCTGGACGGTTTAAAGGATGGACATCTCTAAGCCAGGACACTACTGCTGTGATAGAAAAAGAAAACTAATGGCGCAGAGCTTCATTTCCCAGTAAATACCCATCTGATAAGTGCCACAGAAGACTGCCAGGACACAACAGGGAGGGTTGGACAGCAATGTAAACTGCCTGGAAACCCGCGCCTATTTTACTACCCTCGCCTAATGTATCGGCAAAAGCTCCCTACTGCAAGTACTATTATACTGTGTTGGACACACATTTTACTGGGACAATAAAAACACCTCTCAAGTATCAAGTATGTATTTGGATTTCAGGTTAGTTTCTGCAACCTGTTGTCACACTATCAATTATGTTACAAGATTGCCACAACACAGAATGCATTAATTTTTGTAACAGGATGAGACCCTGGGAAGACAAAACGACAGACACACAGCTGCTTTGCTCTGCCTTTACGAGACAATCACTGCCGAGGTAACCTGTAGGCAAGGAAGACTTACAGGTCACAGAATCCAACGAGACCACACAACTGTCCACCAAGAAATGTTCTCCGCTCCAAATCAGCCACGAAAGATCAGAATCAGACATACTTATTACTAAAGACAAAAAGCAGAGGTGAACTTAAAGCCAAGCTCAGTTACTGACAATTGTTACTCTGCCCACCAGATTCTGATGGATGGACATATCGTTATGAGTGAAATAAAAAGGACAGGATAAGGCATTGTTAAGGACACGCTGCATTTAATGTGGCCCATAAACTGAACACTCAGTCTTGCATCTGCCAGGAAAATACTCTCTGGGCCAGAGAAGAAATGGGAGGGAGAAGAGAGGAGCAGAGCAGGGCACTGAAAGAAACTCCAGCACAGTGAAGTTACTGACCTATTTCCTTGTATTTACTATCTCAGGCATGCTAAGTCCTTTAAACTTTTCTTTAACTGGGGGAAACTGCTGTTTCCCAAATTCTTGCTTCTTCTGAGGTGCTGGCATAACCCTCAGGACTTCATTCCAGGAGCAAAACTACGGACTCCATCGGTAGCTCCAGGCAGCAGGCTTAGGTGAGAGGGAGCGTTAACCCTTGGAACACGCAGTTCATGTTCAGCCCCCCCACGTAAGCAGGACACCGACAGGTTCGTGCTCCGCAAGGCTCGTAGCAGTGGTTCTCACTAAGGGACAGTCCTCCACGGGAGGAAAGACACCTTGCTCTGAGCTGTGGAACCAGAGACACCGGTCCCTTAAAGACAGAGCTGAGCGGAGGCTCTGCTGGGAAAAGGGGCAGCACTAGACAACAGGAGGAGACGGGACGTGGCAATCGTTAAGGCAGCCCTTACAGTGAGATTCTGCTGGGGCAATTAATCGTCTGGGAAAATGAAGCTCAAATGCTGGCTCTGACTGCCCGCATGTCCTGCTCTTACCCAATTACACTGATGAAAGAAGATCAAGTGAGCTCTGAGTCACCAGAGAGCATCAGTGTCCCAGCAGTCTTGTGACACGCCTGTTTGCGACTGCCCTTGAGCGTTTACCGTTTAGTTGGGGTGCAATAAAGGAAATCCCCTCTCCCAGCCGCCCCTTCGCTAATGTCCCCTGAACAAACCTCAGCCTGCAACCCCCACAAGCAGCCACTTCACCTGCTTTACCCAGCCTAACCGGCTGCTCTGCCAACCAGAGGTTTTTTCCCAGCTTTTGCAGCAAAGCCTCATCCTCTCCAGCTCCTCCTTTCTATTCAGCTTTGTTTTGTTTTCCTTTCCAAATGCTGTCTTGTCCTCCATACCTTTACTTCCTTCCCCACCACCCTGACTGAACTGGTACCAGGAGGTACTGCGGGATGCCAGCCACAGGCCGGTGCAAAGCCCTGACCCCTTAGTGGGAGACAAGAGGGGTGGGAGGAAGGTGGAGGGCAGAAGTCCCTACAGCCCTGCTTCATCCTTTTCCCACCTGCAGCCCACACCAGGGTTTGGCAGCTAAGAGACAGGACCCGCCAGGTCTGCAGATCTACTGGCCTAGCTCCGCAAAATAACCAGTTTCCACCTCACAGCTTGCAGTAGGTGCCTTTAGTTTGCAAGACAAACTCATCCCTCTAAAACAAAGGGTGGCACACGCACCCGGAGCACTGCTCCCACTTGGGAGGGGTGCGGAGGGGGTATGTTTTGTTGCCATTCCTAGAAGAAATGGGAAGAGAATGCGACTGTCTTGTGTTGCACAAGACAAAAGAGCATTCAGAAACAGAACCTGTGCTCCTGACAAGAGTGAAAATATTCTTGTAAAATTCATGCAAAAAGAAAAAAGGAAAGGAGAGAGAATGAGAGAGAACAGAAATCCCATCATCTACCTTTGCAGATAAATTACACTTGAGAGGTGACAATCTTGCAGGTTAGAAAGATCCTCTCCCACTTCGACCTCATACGTCTGCATTAGCAGTTCTGGAAGTAACAAGCACATAGAGAGGGGGGGGAATACGCTGCTGAGAGCCCCAGCACTCTTCTTAAGCACTAAACGCTTTTGTCCTAGCAAGCTTTGAACATAAGCATCAAAGACTGCTCCAAAAGGGTGCAGCAAGATTATGATTAAATCAGAATGAGCAGGCTCTTTCCAGACCCCATACGCACATGCTGCAGTCAGATGCCTTTCACTCACCCAGATAAACGGCAGGAAATCCCCAGGCACACCCGGGCTCGAGCACACGTTGGGCCCCTTCAGCTCGGCTCCGTGGCATGCCATCCTGGGAGGAGCCGCGGAGTTCCTGCTCCCAGTCAAGCAAAGGGAGGCCCAGAACTTTCCTGCAGGGTACCCAGAGATCCAGACCAGATGCTCACCTCTGGGAACCGGGGAAGGGGGGCCGAGATGCTCAAGGTACCTCAGCGTCCTTGATTCCGCTGGGAGTTTGGTTTCTTGGGAGGAGTTATCCTGTCTTGGAAGGTCTGGACGTGAGGGCCATGACCTCATGAAAATCCCTGATCAGTCCCATTAGATAATCAAATTTGGATAGACTGGAGGAAAAGAAATGGGAGGACACGAGAGGGAAACACACTGATAATTACCTTCCTGCTAGTAACGTAGGGACATTAAGGGCACTACTCACAGCTCTGGCTCCGCTGAAGGTTCACCCCGTCCTGCAACACCTGGGCTTTGACAGTCGGGGTGAACACTGAGCACCTCTATCCGAGTCCACGCAAGCCAGACAGCACAGCTAGACCAGACCAGGCTTTAGACGAGGCCGAGAAAGACTCCCCCACACTGTGCTGCTGAGGAGACTCAGCTTTGACCTGCAGCTCTTCCTACTGCTCCAGGGCTTTCATGCAAACCATCAGAGCCAAGGGTGCAGTTTGATGTTACATCTAATCCAGTTGTCTGCCACGTGCTCCTGCTGCTTTATTTGCACTGAAAGCAGCAATCCTGATTGCACCGATGAATGTTTTCCAGTCGGATTAGCTCCCCAAACCCACGCAATCTCTAGATCCAACGCAAAGGGAGAGACTGTCTCTTTCAGCAGCTACATCTTAAGCACACAAGGTGTAATATCAAACCACACCCTGGCCCAGCGCTGCCACGACGTTTTGCTGGTCCCAAGCTTCCTCCCAACTGGCAGCAGCAATCTGTGACACAAACCTGGTGCTCCAGTTGGATCTGCAAGGTGGACACTGACAAGGCAGGAGAAAAGATCTGCTAAACTTGGCTGACGATGTAACAACATAAGAATTTAAGATGACGATGTGCCTTTTCGTAGTGAGATATGATATAGCCAAGCCCCCTGGGGCCCTTTCTCATTAAGAAAGGACCTCCGAGCTGTTGTGTTTATGAAGGTCCCTTCCCACAGCTAGCCGTTAACACTCGCTCAGCCTGTAACTGGCACTGGATGACAAGTGCCCCGCTCTGATAAGGAATCCTTCAAACGACTAGACAAACAGCTCCGCTGCTGTGCCTTCGGCGAGCGTGCAAGGCCCACGTGGCACGGGTAACACGTCAATTATTAACTGGGACAGGTCAGGCAAGGCCTGGAGATCGAGAAGAGGAAGAGCAGTGGGCTGAAGAGACATCTGCCTGGTTATGTGCAGGACTGAACAGCAGCAGAGTGGTGAGCAGCCCCGGAGAGGCAGCAGGACTCTCCTCTCGTTGACCCAGGGCTCGAATTCAGGCTCACTGTTGACTCCCACAGACTAGCTCAGGCCTGAATTCAGAGCAGCCCTGATTAGAAAACATGGTCAACCGAGGAAAGAATGATTCACTGCTGTAAGGGAACGAATGTGTGGTCCCCAACAGTAAGGCAGAGAAGTCACTGTACCAGCCAAGCACACTGGGGAGCCCTCCTCGAGCAGGAGCAAGAGCAGCAATACGAGCAGACGGCAGACAAGCAGCACGACGTGGGGCAGCGCGAGCTCTTGGCACACAAGGCCAGCACAGCTCCAGATGTCTGACGATCCAGTCCACAAAACTGTGTAAATAATGCACCAAATCAATCAAAAAGAAAACAGAGAAAATCTCTGCTCGCACATGAAAAAGAAAAAATTTCTTGACAAAACTATAGAAAGAGATCCTGTCTCTTTAAACTTCTGCACACCGCCTCTGCAGCCTGGAAAAGTTAATATAATTATCTGGAGGTGACTTTCAGAAAGCTCCGCACAAGGAGGGTTATTGTGGCTCAATCATTAACCGGGGCGGGAGACCCCGGCTTTGCTGGAATGTGGCCGCACTCCGCTGCCGACGTTCGTTCCTCACCAGAGATCGGGCCGGAGCTCAGCACAAAGGTTAACGAATGCCTCCGCAGCTCCCGCGGTAGCCGCTGGCCATCGGGCCCTCGGGAAGACTCCTGCCGCTTTCAACACATCCTTTATTCCACCTCTAAACCCAACCAAACACAACCCTCCTGCCTCCCGCTAGGGATGAGAAAGAGAGCTTGCAGAGAAAGAAAAGCTGAAAAAAGAAAAAAATTAAAGAAAAGAGAAGACTTGAATTGAAAAAAGAGAAGACTTGGCATCTAGCTCTGTCCCTGTAAGCTGCAGATGTTCTGCTGCCATATGTACCTCCTCTCACACCTCACTGCACCCACACGTAAAAGGAACAGCGTCAACAGCTTCACGTATTTCTACTTGTAGAGTTAATCTGAGAGATCTACAGTCCAAGATCTACCCACCTCCGTTGCGCATGCCGCACTTGCAAACAGAGGACAGCCACATCCAAAGACTCTGAGCCTCCCTCCCTCCAATGCTGGGATCCTTCCAGGACTCTGCTCTAATCCTGCCCGTCCGCTTTGCCTTGCTGCCCTGTTCCCAAGGAAGTCCAGGGCCAAGCGGATGGTTTCCGGCACTCTGGATGCTTTCTCCATTTTCAGTCAGGGTCTCTCCTATTAGTTCCATCAGAGAAGGGGGGAAAAATGCTTCGGGCCAAATTTCACATTCACCTTTGGCTTTGCTCAAAAGATGCAGAACGGTGACGCTGTTACCATAGGACCTGCCCGGGGCACAACACGGAACCGGGAGGTTCTGGCAAGAGCCGGGAAGAGCCACATCGGCTGGACTTCTCATGCCTCTGCAACGGTATCTCAGCCTTTGCGGCTCTCGTGCTGCTACAAGAACGCCTTTCATACCCTCTGCCACTAGCTTAGCTTTCATTCCCGGGATCTGGTGATATGTTTTACCAAATCTGATGGGCAAAGTGATGGAACAATGTCCTTCTTTATCAGGCTGGTGGAGATGAAAGGGAGATACCCTTGTTATCCGATGCACCAGTGAACACAGGGAGATAAATCTCTGGAACAACACACATCCTCTCTTTCATGGAGGATCCATCTAAAGTTCTCCACAGAGCACGCATTCAGGCACAGCGACTGATTGCTCTCGGAGTCATTTCCTGCCTTAGCAGCCTCGCTGCTGATACATCGCCTATATTTGGAGGATTCACCTCCCACATACATCTGAATGCAAAAACACTTCCAAAATCATGCAAACTGCAAACGCAAGCTGGCAAACCTCTGCTTACGGTCACACTCTCTGATACTCTTCAAGGAATAAACAGCTCAAGGAAAGAGACCAGCTCTGTTCTCCTACCTACCAGGTGATAATTTATTCTGTTCTGATACCTGAATTCTATCTATTCTGATAATTTTCTGATGCAACACCTGGCTTTCAGCACCACTTCTGATTTCCACCTAGGCTCCCACCTGGCTTGACTAAGCCACAAAGAGGTCAGGCAACCCGGCCCAAAACGTCACCCAGCGATGCCTGCGCGTCTCAGTCCGGACCAACTCCTCGGCTTGTTCCTTCAGGGCAAAGCCACACAGCAATCCCTGGCAGACCTGCACTTCACCTCTCAGGCAAAAGGCACCTTTTTTCTCCCTAATGAGAGCTTTTACTCTCCTTAAACTGATTTTGAGAACCTTCAAATCCTTTGAAATTAGTACAGAAATCCAGGGAAACACTGAAGGGCCCTTACTGCATAACCGTATTTTGTTCTCTTATGGAACTAAACTGCCGGCACTCTGTCCCATACATATGTTTAGGTTTGGACATTGGAGGCAACACAGGCAAGGAATGCTTAACAGATACATGATAAGATTTATTCAGTTGTCTTTCATTAGAAAAGTATTTCCCAAAGAAAGTGAAGGGACCTCCCCGTAAGCTAGGTTTTGTACCTGCTTTGCATTGAGATTTTATGCTTTGTCACATAAGAAAATTACTGATGAGAATCTGGTATTAGGATTTGATCTGATTTTCCCCAAAAACGATGGAGAAAAACTTAGTGGTTTGAACTGCCCCCATATTCCCTGCACAGCTCACGGTGCAAAGAGCAGTCCCCGACGGCATATCCACGCAGAGAACAGCGAGGAGCTGCTCAGCCGGCCTCAGCGACACTTCTGCATTTCTTAACTACATTTCAGTTAAAATGCAAACAAAAAAAGCACATTCATTGATAAGAATTCAAGTATGCACATGGAAAAGAATGCAAACTACTGCCAATAACATCATGATATATGCTCTGACATCTTGTGACTTATGATGATCTTTAAAAGAAAAAGCTTCTCTCTCCCTCCTCCCTATGCACCAAACAGGCACTCTAAAAAATAAATCACAAAATCGAACACACACAGAATTGATGTTTAAACTAGCCACGAATAAATACTCACTGAGAAAAACAGCCACCCTCCTTGGCAACGTGCTATGACAGATGAGTATTAGCTCACTACATGATAAACTACATATGGCCAACCGATACGCTTCTGCTAAGCACAAAGATCTCCAAACAGCAGAATCAGCTGGAAATAAATGCACAGTTTGGAAAGTCCTAAGGCAGAGCTCGTTCTCCCCCTTCCCCCTGGCTAAGGCCCTGATCCAAAGCCCTGCAAACCTGGTGCATCTTTTTCCATTAACTCACCGGTCTCTGGATCAGAGGTCAAACATGCGCTTTCCTAGCCACCAATTTAGTCTTCACTAATCCCAGACATAGAAGGGGCAAAGAGGAGCCCTGAGAAAATCTGTGCAGTCCAAAAACAGTAACCAGACTTTCACTTCATCTCATCAGTTTAGAGATCGGTTTGTCGGGAGCGAGAAGGTCGACGGCGTAAGGAGCCAAAGAGCCTCCCGCACCGAACCCGCGAGTCACAACTTAAACCGTCTCGGGGAGCGAGGAAGCGAGCGCGGGTCCTGGCCCCGCGCGCCGTGACTCAGCCCGGGATGACAGGGGCCGAGTAACAGCTCGGGTGTGTCGGGAAACGTGTACCAGCGCCGAGATCCTCCTCCTCCTCCCCGGCTGCAGAACAGCCCAGCGCGGATACGGTCGGTCGGTTCAGCCGGACACGCGACGCCGCGGTGGAACAGCGGCTCCCCGACCCGGCCCGGCCGCGGGAAGCGGCTGCGCGGGGCTGCGCTCCCCCCACGGCACTCGGAGCCGCAGGCAACCGACCGCCGGCCGCTGCCTCCCGAAACCGCTCACAGCTCCTCTCCGCCGCCTCCCTCCTCTTCCTCCCCTGCACGCACACGCGCAGAGGCACGAAAGCAGCAGGCACCCGAAGAAACCACAACCGGTTGCTGAAATCGAAGCTGCATTTACCTTCGGGCTGCACCGCGTCTCCGTGAAAACCACCCTTCCCGCGGGGAAGCGCTGCCCAACGTCGGCTGGGAGGAAAAAGCAGGCGAGAGGGAAGGCAGACGGGATCCTTTAGCTCCTCAGCAACAGGAGGGCGGCGAAAATAAAGCTGGATAAAGCAGAGGTTTCCACATGGGGCTGTTGCTAGCTAAGGCTCTGCTGCTCCTCAGCTGTTGTCAGTGCGAGCGCGGCGCGCAGGTGGCCGGGCTGGAAGTGCGGAGCGATCCCCGTCCGACCGTCCTCCCCCGGCCCCGGCCAATCCCCGAGCGGCAGAGCCAGCTGGGGCTTCGGGAAAGCCTCCCGAAAGCCTCCCGAAAGCCTCCGTCCCTCCTGCCGCTAAGCCAATGGGAAAGCAAGCCCTCTTTGGCTGCGTTCGCTTGCAAATTGCACATGGTAAGGCATAAAAGAGAGAGAATTCATTTCCAAGAGGCACATTCCCACCGCCTCGAGCACCGAGGCGGGATCGGGGATCTCCGGCAGAGCGTTTCCCCTCCAAACCACAGGCCAGTTGGAGCAGCCGGAGGAGGAGGCGAACGGCCAGGTGTTCGCAATCCACTGGAGATGAAGAACCAGCCACGCAAACACCCCACGGGCTCCGCGAGCGCTGGCTGCCAGCACCCCGAGCCCTGCCGGCTCCCCTCCACGCCGCCCCGTCCACGGCAGCACCGGGACGCGCGCTAGCCCCGACGCACCTCCGTGCCGCCCAGCAGAACCCCCGGATCAGTTCAAACGCGCCGGGGCTCTGGGAGACTCCAGGAGCATCCAGGAGCACTCGAGATCCAGCCAAACTGACACGGCGGTCCCTAACCACGCACCTGAAAGCTGAAGGTAACGAGGGTAAGCCACACGCGCGGCCAAGCCGAAACCTGGAGCCACATCAGCTGTAGCGCAGGGAACGGCCGGCCCAGGACACGTGTGAACCACCAGCACTGCCCAGGCGCTGCCAGTGTCCCGCACTGCCCTTCGGACTGGCCCCGACTCCCAAGCAAGTCCTTCCCCCACCCGGCCATCCTCCCTCTCTCCATCCCACGACAGGCAGCAGCAACTGCTGGGCGCTGCGTCCCGATCCCGGCTCTGCTTCCAGCACGTGGGACATCGGGGTGGGAATGAGCACTCACGAACAGAGAGGCAGCAGGGCTCCAGGGCTCCAGGGAAACGAGCAGAGACAGAACAGCTGCAACCTTCCAGCCTCTCTGCCTAGCTGAAACACGAGTGGAGGCCCCTCACTTCTTCCCTCCCCAAAATGAGCCCCGGGACACTTGGATGGAAGCCAGGCTGTCCCTAACTCTCCCTTCCCATCAAACCAAACGAGTGGCAAAGGGATTCCAGCCTCAGCAAGGCGTCGGAAAGGACCACAGAAGCTGCACTTGCTGGATTTGTTTCCACCAAGGACACGCTCATATTGCAGGTGGAATTTATGTGCTCAATAATTATTTCTTTTGATGGGACAGGGTGAGGTTTGGCAGCAGCACTGTGGAAGATCCTTTCCATAGGACACACAGGTCTGACATGGAATTTTGGATCCCGGTTCCATGTCATATGTGATATAACTGGTCAGAGATTACTTGCCAGGGGATAATGAAGAAAATGGAGGATAGGGTCTAGGATACAAGGCTAAGATGAAAAAAATCAGTAGTTAAGGCAGACTTGAGGGAGGGAGTTTGCTCTGTAGGAAATGGGAGGCAAAAGGGCAGGAGGTGAGAAAGTGCAGGATGGACAGCGGATGGAAGTAGAGAGAAGCAAGCAAGCAGAGCATGAGAAAGGGATAAAGCAGAGGGGAAACTAGTAAGTTTGCATGTGAAAATACATCCCACAGATGCAACGCAAGGAGGGACAGGCACTGAAATGACTTGGCATGGGATGGTCGGAACAGGAACAAGGTACCTTGTGGGGAAGCCACAAACCAGCTTTCCTCTTGAAATGACTGAGGGGGCTGGAGCGTTACCCAAACACCTCAACAAGGGAGGATCAGAAAAAAGAACAAAACGTGAGCACTTTCCACTGTTTTCAGAGTCTGAGGTGCTTTCAACACACATCTCCTGTCCTTCCCCCAGCCACAGCCTCATCCCCAAACTCCTGCCAACCGCCCCAGCCGCTTTTGGGGCCCGTTCTCTTCGGCCTGCCCAGGTTGGAGGATGTCGCACGGCACTCGCTGCCTTTGAGAACAGCTCGGCTATCTGCCTGTGCTCTCCCCCGCCACGACCCGTCAATGAGAGGCCTGTATTCAGAGAGACCTTGTCCCGCAGAGGGAAGGGGCTCTTAGCAACTGGTCTTCTGAATGAGCCTGTTGTTGACTTGGAAGTCTTATTATAGCTTTGTGCGATGGAACGAACGTCTTGCCAGCCGGAGACCAGGCGAGGGGAAAGGAGGGACTGAGGGCTTCTGTTAGGGATGCGGTGGGTTCCTGGAGAGTAAGCAGTTAGTGCTACCTTCCCTGTAAACAGCGGCAAAGGAAGTGGCTATTTATCTGCACCAGTGGAGATCAGTGGACTATAATAAAACAAGATGTGAGGGAGGCTATAAGCACCCCAGCGCAGAGCCACAGCAGACAAAAGAGGGGTCAGAAGACGGTTCTGGACACCAGGAACCCAACTGAACCTTGACCCCCTCAGCAGTACTCCCCTCCCCGCTAAGCTCTCTACCTTATCTTCTCCATCACAAAACACTGCTCCCCCACCTCCTGATGAGAGTCATAAGAAGGGACAACCATCTGCCAAAGCTTGCAAAGGCCCAACCTGTTCCAAGAGAGAGATTTCTACCCCAGGCTGGGGCAGGACAGTAAAATCTCTTGAAGGATACTATGGATACAAAGCCTTGGGGTGCTGACAGCAAAGCAAGCGCTCCAAGCAGGACGTGCTGGAAAGACAAAGCACCACAATATGCCCCTACCGCATCGTATGCTCGTTCCTCTGAGGGCCCCGACAGCTCCATCTGCTTTCTGGAGGGGGCCAGCTCGGCTCTGCACTGTCAGCCCTAAACACACCGCAGTAATAGTCGGAGGTGTAAGGATTAATAGTTAGCATTCAGAGGATGAAACGTGTGATATATTGTTCAGGTTATTATTAACTCAAGTGGAATGACCCTGGGAGTGAAAAATATGAAGAAGCAGGGCTGAGAATGCAGAGCAGTCCAGCTGGCTCCTTTCCCTTCCTTCCCTCCGCTGGGTTCCCAGGCTGAGCACATGCACAGTCACAGCCAACCCACACCTGACCCGAAAGCAATCCGTCTGAACGCAAGGCAACTGAACGACATGACCCTATGGAGAGCTCCTGGGAACACCCCCTTCCTCTGCAACACCCCCCACGAAAGTCAGCTAGCTCGCTCAGGCCTTGCTGGTCTGTGCCTCCATAGTCCGGACCCAGTGCCACACTTACCGCCCTCACTGCTGCTAGCTGAGAATTGCAGTGAGAATTCAGTCGTCAGCTAGGGCAGGGGTGCCGCAGCTCTGCCCAAGACCAGGCCATCTCCCTCCCAGCAAACAAGGTTCTTACCTGGCCAAATGCAACAACACTTTCTCGCTAACACATCTCTACGGGGGTGTAACTACAGGCACAGGCGTCCGCCTGAGAGCAGCAACTTGCAGCAAGTCCTACTTAAGTGACAAAGGCCATCTCTGGAGTCGCCGAGAGCCACTGTGATACCATGCAGCGGTACGTGGAGAACGTGGACACCTCCACCTGTCTTTGGAGGGCAGCCCTACAGAAAAGCCATTCTCCGTGCCTTCTCCATCCATCCCCAGCTCAGACCACTCTGAAATGAGAAGATCCTCTTCTCAGAGAGTCCTCACTGGTACCTTCCGGCAGCCTAAAAAATAAATAAAAACACTGCACCTCTTATATCACCTTTCCTGAATCTCTGAGAGAGAAGTGAGAACCTTCAGGAAAAGGCTAAGAAGTGTCAATAAAATAAATACCTGTGAGTGTATGAGTCTGGGGGGGCTTTCAGCCTACCTGGGATAGAAATCTTATTCCAGTCATACAAGCGGGGAAGGGGGCAGAGACGGTGAGATGCCACATCATTGCTAGCGTGGGAGAACGCAACGGTTAAGGCGAGAGCTCACCGTGCGTTAACACCTCTGCAGCACTCGGCTGCATCTGTCCTCCCAGCATCTCTGCTCCAGGGCCCAGTCTGGAGGAGCTGGAACTGGTCAACCCCATAAGGACATTCCCAGTCAACACACGGGTCCAGGCTGTGTCTCACCCAGAGGAGAGGGGGCTCCCCGTGTTGTCCCACGGCCGACCCAGGCACTGGGAGACACCTGCAACACGAAGACCCTGCTTTCCTGTCCTGTGCATGGGCCCCGCTGCCCCCTCCTTTACGGGTGTGGAAGGGGCTGGGAATGTCCGTCCACATGGCCCCAGCAGCACAGCAGCTCCAGCACCCGGTGGAAAAAGGGCTCAGCTCAGAGGAGGATTTCAAGCATTTTCCACTCACTGCCTCATTTGAGGAGGAGAACGAGGAGGAGGGGTGGGGGCAGAGAGGCAGGAAATCTCTCGGAGACGCTGAACTACAAACCGGAGGCAAGGAGGGCAGGACGGCACCAGCCCGTCCCACACACCCCGCGCACGCTCAGCCCCGTCCCGCTGCGGTGCTACCGGGGCAAATGCCAGGAGGAGCAGAACACGCGCGCCGCGCGCTCCCCCCGCCACCAGCCCCGTCAATGGGCGGCATTCACGCTCGGGGATATTAATAGCCCGTGGCAGGCTGCTGAGGAGTGGCAGCAAGCCCAAGGGCTCCCCTCCGGCCAGCACGGCTGCCCGCACAAGGAGCGCAGTGTGCGTGTGCCTGTGCACGCGTGTGCACGTGCGTGTGCACGCGGGGGGCTCCCAGCAAGGAGGTTAACAGCGTCTGCGGCCGGCACGCTGTCCGGAGCGAGGAAGAGTCGCCAAGCACAGAAATGGGAACAGACGGGGAAGAAGAGGAGGACTCGGGCTGGAAACGCCGAGTTGGACGGGGAGCAAGAAAGCAGAAGAAGAGAGGAAAGCAAAGCTCAGTTGGTTAAAGCTCACCGGGATTTAACAACCCAGCCCAAAAGACAGCCTGCTGCCGGGGAGGGCGAGAGTCAACGCTGCCCCTCGTGAGCACGCCGCTTTTCCCAGCAGCGGCAGAGAGCGGGACCGGGGCTCCAGGCTGGAAGTGTCCGGGGCAGCAGGGCGACTGCCCCGGGAGCGCCTGCAGCCGGGACCGCGAGGAGACGGAGCAGGGCGCTGAAAAATAAACCCTGACCTGGGATCCAGGGGGGCTTAATTAGCAAGGAGGGAGGGACTGTTTAGGGTGGTCCAAAGGGTGTCACTGAGAAGGGATAGGAAAAATCAAACAAAGGCCCTTTTAGACCAGCTGAATACTAGGAAAAAATGTCAGGAAGGGTCAATAGCCTGTGGAGCTGTGTCTCCCTCCCAGCAGAGAGGGTGGGAGCCTTGCTGCTTGGGACACTGAAATCTAAATTGGCCAAACTTCTGCTAACAGGCTTGAAGAAACAAGCTTGGCCTGGCCTTTACAGGAGACCTTAAATGGGACCCTGAAGAGCTCTTCTGGTTCTTAACGCATGTGATGCTCTGGCAGGCTGAGAACAGGGCTAAGCAGCTGGATGAGCTAAGCTGCCGGAGGTCATTCAAAAGCAGTGAAACCCTGGTTAAATCCTGCACCTACCTGCAGACAGCAGCACGGACACGCAGGCCAGCCCAAGCCACAAACCTGAGGTCAAGCCGTTTTAGGGTAACTAGTTCACGCTGCCCACACTGCAGTCTAGCTCTGCCGCCTGCGCTGCCTCGTCTCCTGCCAGTGCTCGGGACGCTTCCCTCCCCGCGCTGGGTCCAGCAGGAACATCAGAACATACCCGGTGTTTTCAGACCTTGCACTGGCTGGGCCACATCAGTAGCATCATGCAGTCTCATTCTAAGGACAGATTACACTGACACGAGACAAAAAGATGAGCGATAAAACAGCTGCTTTTCCTTTTTTGACTTAATAATGAGAACAGAGCAATGGAAGTCAGGTCCTCACTCTTGGTTTTCAGTTTCTCTTCTCTGCAAAGTGAGGAGAGACATACTGAACACCTCCACCATGGTTGTGAGGCTTAGATAATATTTCTAGCATTTTGATGTCCCCTGAAAAAGGCTTCTGTAATCTGGCATGGGTCTCTTGGACCAGGATCCACACATCCCCAGATTCAACCATTCCTCCCCACTGCGGAGAGAGGGGACACACAGATCTGAACACCACACCACTGCACATGTCTAATCCCCACCAAAACGGGACAAGCGGGGAGGTGCTCTCCTCTCTGAGGGAACACTTCACACCAACAGGAGGTCCAGAAACAGCTGATAGGAACTTATAAAAGCAAAGACAACCTCAGAGAACCTTCCCTGCCATTCCACAATCTCTGATCAAGCCATCCGAGACCTGCAAAGCCTGCCAGGAGTTAGACCAGGGAGAAAGCTATGAGCATGTATGTTACTGGTAGCAACGTGCAATAAAGCATTTAAGAAGTCTCCACGCTGCAACGTCTCTTGTAATGAAGAAGTGACCCTCCTACACCCCGCACCAACCTACGCTGTTAGCGTTATCAGGCTATTTCCGTTCTCCTAGCTGGCTTTTGAAACATTCCTACACAGGATTAGCGAGAGAAACAGATGTCTGGTGAAAATCTACAGAATAACGTCCTCCACAGTGCATCTCAAAGCACTTTCAAAGAGTAACGGCATTCAAGGCTTCCACTTCCTCTAGGATTAAGACCACTACTGTCATCCCCATCGACTGGGAAGGGAAAGTCGTTAACCAAAGCCCAGCAACAAGTCCATAGGAGCCGAGGAGGAGCACAGACAGGATCTGCAGCTCTCTGGCCTGTGTTCTGAGATCCATCCAAACCTTCTGCACAAAGCTCTGATGCTGGGTTGCAGCAGCTTTTACAGATGACTACATTCCCCCTTCCAATCCACTTCAGGATCGGCACGCAAGCAGGACCACTGCTGCATCCTGCACACGTAGCCCCACTCTGCATTTTCCTTGCGGCTCCCACCACGCAACCAGACCATGAAAGGGCACCCTCTCCTGGCCAAGACACACAACAGTCTGCTCTAAATAGAAACAAGCTGAACAAGTCAAAACAAGCAAATCCACTAAAAAAAAGTGAATCCGTGGGAAATGCATCTTCACTCTATTTGACCACCCATCCTGAAAAGAAAAGCCATGCATCCACAGCAAACACATCCTGACTGGACCTGAGATAGTTAGTATCTGGTTTTCTTTTTTTCTACAACCAAAACAAACAGGAAAAATGTTAAAATTCTCATTCAGGTATCTAAATAAAAAATGGCTGTAGAAATGAACAAACAAGAAGTGGGGGTCCTGGGGTAAATTTATTCATGAGTTAATGCAAGTATTAACTATATTTCATAAATTTCCACCACTGCAGATGAAAGATCCGTGATATTTTCACATGCACTAACTGAGTTTAAAACATGTCAGTGCTGGACCCGGGCTGCATTCACTACTCTCTCTCCCTCCCACCTTAAGGTGCCCTATTTATTTCTTTGTCTGGCCACCTGACTGCAGAACATTTGTCAAGACGCTGCTTTATTCACTACTATAAATGTAGGTCATGGGAATTCCTGAGCTGGCCTTCGTCTGCGCAGGACATCTAGGTCAACCGCTGTCCCCGCGGTCCCTCAGACGTCTGCGTGTCCCCAGCAAAGCTCCAGCACAGAGCGCGAGACGCAGCAGAACGCACCTGGCAGCGGCGACGCCGCACGCGGCTCCGTCTGCTTGTTGTGGCCGCACTGCTGGGAATTTTGCCATGGCAGGACAGATGTGTTTGTTTTCCGAAGAACACGCAGATAAATGCAGGTGACTATCTATGGAGGTTAATGGAGTGTTATTCATACGTAAAGACGGCAAAAAAACCTGACCTGGCATCAGGCATTCTGCCCAAGAGCCTCGTAATGGAAAATCGGCCCTTCTGTTACACGCTGCCTTCCCCTCTCTGCAGCGCGGCTAACGGAGCAGCTCTCTCTTTGCCCCCTCCATCGTAACCCCAGCTCCATCCCGCGCTCCTCTGCACATTGCTTTTGAGGAGTTCAAACACAGCAGCATCACGGTAGGAGATCGAGCGAAAGGAAAGGGAGGCATTTCCTAACGCTGAGGCTTCCTAGATTTGAGAACGGGTTCTCGGGGGAAGCAAGGAAGCCCCAGCGTGTGAGTGACTGCGAACACAGAGGGGAAGCAGGAGCATTAGTGCAAAGTAAGAAAGCTGGTTCTGGCTGAGAGAAGGCGGATAGTTTCAATATCACTTTTATGGGAGGAAAAATCAGGGCAAAAAGTTAACTGGCATGTACAAAATCACAGATGGAGTGGGTATCGCCGGCTGCACTGGTACAGCAGGCAGGATTTAGTCAACACCGAATTCCCCAGTTTCCGAGGGAGGAGGGCGAGAAGGAAAAAGAGACAGGGAGAAACTCAGAGACACGCACACAACAGCATCATTCATAGGAGCTGATTTTATGTAACAAGGGTCCTGTGTCTGGCCCAGAGCTCTAGGCAATTAAAACAGCAGCCACAGATCTCAAAGAAACAGCAGGAATTTATCTGAGGAATCCGGATTATGTGGCCAACGCTGTACCAGAGCGAAAAGCCTCCAGCCCCTGGACGGTAAACAAGCGGGTGAGCAGAGAAGCAGGAGCGGCTCACACACCCCAGCTGGTTCGGCCCCACCACCCCACGCCTGAACCTCCGCCCATCAAAACCAGGGGGTGACGGCTGCGTTCGACAGGACCTGGTCCTCGCTGTGCGAAAGGGTAACACGAAGGAGAACCAGGTCCTCGCAACCCACACATCACCTCTGCTGTAACAGGATGCAAAAATAGCCTGACGGAGGAAACTGTCACGGTGTTTTGCAATCAGGTGGCCACAACAGAAGGGAACTACCCCGGGCTGTCACAGGGGGAGAGGCTGCCAGGGAGGAAAGCTGAGAACAGTTTATTCTTCCAGGGATAATGGTGGTGGTTTGCAAGTCTAAGACAGCGGTTTTCCATCCTGGTCTAGGGTTAGGAAACAAATACAGGGTTTACCAAGATAAATGAGAAGAAACAGCCGCAAAGCAGACAAGACGCTGATTAATCTCATGGAAATCCTGCTGTCAAGCCTGGCTCCCGGGAGCAACCGCAGCTTCCCTGCAGCAGGCTCTCAGAGAGGATTTCCACACCACGCGCTCAGCTCTGGCGCGGACCATCCCAAAACAACCTTCTGCCCCTCTCTGCCCTGAGCCCCCGGCCGGGCTGGCACTAACTTGCTAAGCGCAGCGGAGGGGCCGGCGAGGCCCAGGCAACGCCAGGAGCCCCCGGCCCGCGCGGGGCCCTGCAGAGCCGTGGGGAGGCTCCTCCGGGGACGCCGCGGCCACGGGAACGCCGCTCCGGGCCCTCGCGCGCCTCTGCCTGAGGCGGCAGAAACTGCTGAAATCAAGTCTGGTTTTGACAAAACACACCAGTTCCTTTAAGCCAGCGTCCCCACGAAGTGTCTTAATTCTTTGGAAAAACCCCTTTCACCCCACCGCTACGCACGACAAACGAAGACGACCTTCCAATCCCTGAGAGAGGAACTACAGCCGCCGGGCACGTCCTGGGCCGTTCCTGCAGGGATCCTTCGAAAGCAAGAGGTGCTTCTCCACGGAAACCTCAGGGCAGGTACCAGGTCTAATTCCCCACTGGGCGTTCGGCTGACTGAAAAGCCAAACTGTAACAGTTCCTCTTTCGCAGAACTCAAATTGCTTTCCAGATTGTGAGCTATGCAGTTAAATCATCTTCAAAAGCCGGATCAGGATTAATTTCCCCAAACCCAGTTTTAGTATTGAAGTTACAAATGAAGAACTCTTAAACATTTTTAAGTCTGAATAAAAAGATTGATAAAAATACTATTTTAAAAAATCCAAAAACAAAATAATGCAAATTTTTGTAATAAAAAGTGCAGTGTTCGTTTCCTCAGAGGGATGGTGGAGGGGAAGGGATTTTAAAAGCAGTTTTTAATGAAGAAGTTTTATATATCAAAAAGTCTAAACCATTCCACAAAGCATCACGTTACAAACTCCTAACGCCCTTGAGGGCGGGGAGGGAGAGATGTCTCATCTCTTGTTAACGCTGCTGAGTGATGCTCACTGCCAGGTAACCAGCCTGCCCCACACGAGAGGCCGGGACCGCAGATCTGACATCATTAGCGTTACAACAACATGCCCAAAGTACTAATCTGGTGAGGCCCAATGCAGGCACGCCATCTCACTGGTACCATCTCATTGGTACGGGATCGTCCAAGGCATCTAACGCGGAGCCGCTGCCTGCCAGAGCGCAGGTGAGGCTGATCTCGCCTAACGTCAAATCTGCTCAGGCACAGGGCAATGCACCTGAAGATGCAACATTAACACGTAAACTTGCTCCTGAACAAACCTGAGCCAGGACAGCAAGCTCTCACCAAGTCAGCGCTTTGCATCCTGCGCTGGAAGCCCCAGAGCCAGGCTTAGAGCATCAGAGGACCGCGGTCGGCGGGGAGACACTCCTGCTTCCGAGTGCGCAAAGGAAACGTACGGATTCGACACAACCCAAAGCACTCAACAAGGAGCAACAGGTACAGAGAAACGGGAGACTTGTTTTGCACGGGATAAAGAGCTACTGACAGTGCTTTTAAGAGGTACATACAGCTAAAACCCTTACAGGGAGGGGCCCAGCGGGTGGCCACTAACCCGCAGTCACTGGACCCAAGCTGCGACATTCCTGCAGTTTTTAACTAATCGGGGCAATTCACGGCCTGCTCTCGGCCACCCTCTCCCGACGGCCCCTCAGGCCGTGATGTGTTTTAGGAGCGATAATTGACTCAAGACAGCGTTTTGCCTTGGGACCCCCTGGCTCCTCCCCACCTTGAGGTGGGCTCAGTCAAGCCATCCACCCTCCAAGGTTCCCAGCATTTTAATCATCCTCCAACGTCTCCAGTGGCAAAAAGAGGCAGCTAGGGTTGCAATGACACTTGGACATCCCTACGCTGCTGTGTTAGGCTCTGAATGCACGCAGAAATAGTCCCCACCACAGAGCTCGCAAGTAACACAGTGTCAGTACTTGTAATATTAAAGTAACGGCGCGACGCAAGGCTCTACCCTGCAAGGCTCTATCCCTTACAAGTCATTATAAACACGCTAAACTTCAGCAGCACTACAGTTTTATCACAGATACCAGCAGACGTGACTTGTCCCCCTTGGTGTACCAGGAGCATCCCTTGGCCTGACCCAATTACACCAGCAAGCAGATACACCAGGCCAGGATGTCACCAAATTTGGACTATTTTAAATCAAAAGGGAAACAAAACCTCAGACCCCTTTCAGCACATCTGAACGCAGGCTACGCCCTGTCTTTTGTATTTCACCCCTATGCTGGCTCTTTCTTTAACCCCACCTTCTACCTAGCGCATACCCTCTCGGTGCCTCCCCGGCACTTCCAAGCTGCACGTCAAGCACTGCTTCTGCACGCCCTCAGCAGCCCTTCGCACCGCGCTGCAGACCCGTGCGTGGCTGGAGCACTCCACCGGCCTCCCCAAATTCCCGCCGGGCCGCTGACGCCTGGGAACGGCTCTCCCTGCCCCAGCACCGGGCTCCCCGCTGCCCTCGGCCCCCACTGCACTGCGCTGCGCAGCCCGCCGGAGCCGGCGCTCGGGAGGAAACGCTCGCACGTCCCATCGCCGGCCACCGACCGTCCACGCGCTGTTCTCGGGCGCACGACAGCGACGCGCGTCTCCCGCTCGCCTTTCAGCTGTTTCTGATACAAAGCAGGAAAAGAAATATCAGAAGAGTTATTATAGCGGTGTTGAGGTTTTTGAAAAGAGAGAGAGAAAAAAGAGAGAGAGAAAAAAGAGAGAGAGAAAAAAGAGAGAGAGAGAAAGAGAGAGAGAAAAAGAAGAACCAAGTTTCTGAGCGACTTCAGAAGCTCCCAAAACCGCCGCTTCGGCCCCGGGGTGGGTGCGGGTCGCAGCCGGCGGTGCCCTGCAGCGCTTCTTCGCCCTCCCCGCCGCCGCCGCCGCCGCCGCTTTGGGGCCGAGGGGGACGCGCAGGAGCCCCCGGAGCCGGGGCCGGGCCGGGGTCGCCACTCACCTGCTCGCCCGCGCTGCCGGCCCCAGCCGCAGGGAGCGGTGGCGGCTCGGCGGAGCCGCAGCCCCAGGGAGCGCCGGGGGCCGGGGCCGGGGCCGGGGCCGGGGCCGGGGCGGCGGGGGGGACCCATGGGTCGCGCCGCTGCGCTCCCGCCGCGCCAAGGCGAGCGGAGGCGGCTCCTCCCTCCTGCTCTGCCGCCGGGGCCGGGGCCGGGGCCGGGGCCGCGCTCCCCACCCCGGAGCAGCGGTACCGGCCGCTCCCGCCCCGCTCCTCCCCCCGGCGGGGACCGCGGGCAGCTGCTCCCGCAGCGAAGCCTCCTGCCCCCGGCGCGGGGCTTTGCAGACCCCCGCGCTGCTGCGCTGCAGCCGCTGCCCCGGCCCCCTGCGCACAGCCCTGCCCGCGGCTGCGGGGGCAGCGACGGGGCGGCCTCCTCACCGGGACGCGCTGCTTCTGAGCCACCCCGGCTCCCGCCGGGACCGAGCATCGGCCCGCCCTTCCCCGGCTGCTGGAGCTGTGCCCGGGGCAGCGCGGCGAGGGCTCGCACCCCGCCTCTCCCCTGCCCCCGTCCGAAGCCGCGGCCCGGGGCCGCTGGAAGCGCCGTCCGCTCACCGCCTCCCCGCAGAGCCGGGACGCCGCAGGCAGCGCTGGGTTTCCCTTCGTCAAGGGCAGTTTCGGACACGAGCGGACTGGCCTGCGACCACCTCACCTTTTTTTTTTCCCCCTTCCCTGGGACCTCTCGCGCTTTGCAAAGAGCCGCACGAACTACAGCGGTACAAAGCACCCAGAAACGCCTTGTTTGCGCGCACAGCCCGGTTCCTCCCTCGCCCCCAGCAAAGGTCTCCAGCAGTGCAAATGGACCATTACAGACAAAGGCAACGGCACCTTTCCTTGCGTTTTCAATGCAGGTTACTTTGAAAACTCCTACCGAAGAAAAACACTGTACAGCCAAACCGTTCTTTCGGTTTTCAGCGCATTTTCTCATTTTAATTTCAAGGAAGTAACCACACTCAAAACTTCCCTCCGCATCCTTTTGGTCTCATGCAAACCACGCAGAGGATGTGCACAAATGTACTTTCTAGACTGCAGTTTTTTTCCAGTCTGTCTCAATCGCTCCTTTGCTACCACGGAAAAAAGCCCTCAGTGCACTGAGGACGCGGTGGCCCTTCCACTGCAGTCAGAAGGGTCTTTTCCCCCTCACTCTCGGTATTTGCCAAACACTCTACAGGCTGGCCAACACAAGAACAAAAAAAGAAAAAAAACCTGAAATGGTGACTCTTCCTTTCTGTCCTTCAAAGAAAATCACCCAATTCCTGGTAGGACCCTGCTGTTAAGAGGGGGGGCAATCTGCATTTCGTTAGCTACAGGAAACAGAAAAACTTCCAGACCCTGAAATTAGACCCCAGAAGGACTTAGGAGCTGAAAGGGGGGACAGGACTCATCATTCACTGCAGCAGCCACTACATCTTAGAGCTACAGAAATTTTTATATGCAGAAAGGGAACTAGGACAAAAATGGCTTCATTTCATAGCCTCTTGACTCCGACAAATAGTTTCCCCATTACCATTTATTGGAAAAACTGAAGTGTGGCCAAGTGGGGTCTGGTTTTCTTTTGAAGTACTCTTTCTTGGTGCGTGTTTTAGGAGTGTTTCTCAGGAGCCAGCCACCGTGGCACGTGAGTTCAGCAGACTGCCCTTCGGTCTGGACGGGGGGATAAAAAAGGAATGGTTTATTCAGTGGCGTAGGCATTTTTGCCTAAAGAGCAAAAAGGCGAAATGAGAACAAACCGAAAATGTTTAAAATCACTGTAAGTCAAGAATTTAACACGAGTCCTTTGCATGCCCTCATCACTGCCATGATGGTTACTATTAATTAACCAAGAGTGTAATTACACCTACGTCTCCTTGAACTGATAAGGGGTGGCCTTTCCTGCAGCTAACTCTCTACAAGTCTGCAATTACTGCAGAGAAACAGCAGCATAAAGACAGCCGCTCCTGGAAAGCCATCGGGAATTATGGAGGCAGCAAGACGGGAAGGGGCAGTGCCTAGAACAGCACTGAAAGATGTATTTTATTAAAACAGTATATTTTATTAAAATAGTATTTATTTAAACTGTGTAGACCCACAGCAGACAAGCATGGTATGTCAGAGCTTGCAAACCTTGACTGTGCCAGCAGCCTATTTACAAAGGCTTTACCCCCCAACCTACCATCTGGAAATTAAACCAATACAGATAAATATGTGCAAAAGTGCTCAGCAGTTCAAAACCAGCCTCAAGAGTTCACTCAGGAGGCCAAAAAGGAAATGCTGGACATAGCATCTCCTCAGACGTGAGAGACTGTTCCCAGCTCCCGAAGAAAAATCTGACAAAAGGAAGCATAAACCAGTTATTTTCTCTCAAGTTGTCCTAGCAGGGCGTTTTTCAGCATATATATTCTTGTTTAGGAAGTATCTTTTTACTTTCCTATAGTACTACAACTAATCACAAGCTTTTTCACACTGTCCAGTGACAGGATCAATTTCCAATAACCAGAGAGTGCCCAGGAGGAAGGACGTGGAGGCTGTAACGCAAGGAAAATCAGCATATTTGAAAAACAATGATTTTCCTTCATGAAAAATAACCAAAAAATTCTCAGAGCCTTCGTTTCACTGATGAGTCAGATAATATTCATAGGTCAACACCTCCTCCTAGAAAGGTCTCACAACACTACGGATGCCAACTACCTCCCGAGCGGGTCTCGCTCCACGGCGAACCGAGGCATCGGGGCAGATCTGAAAGCTGCTTTCTAACAGAGATCAGTGTTTCAGCATGATTCACCAGCTGAGCCCAAGCCTGACCCCACGAGCAGGCGGAAGAGAGGAAGGAGAAACGAAGACTCCCTTTCATCACATGTCACATCAAAACCACTAATAATCACATTCAGTTCTGTTTTCTACTTCCTACCGCTGCAGTTGTAATCCAGGCTAATTACCATATTTTCCACCACGTACCAGGCAGCAATTCCTCAGAGTTCAAGAGTCCACGTGGAAACTGGTCACCGCATCCAAATCCAACACTCCCTCCTCCTCCTCCTCCGGCCGTGATTTACTCCGGAGTCTTCCTTTACGTCTATGCTGCAGCCGAACTGCTGCTTCAGCGTCCAGGTCAGTGGCACTTGGAAAGTCAACGCTCTGTGCACAAACACGCGCGTGGCCCCGTCACAGCGTACGTGATCCCAGCTACCGCTCTGATTCCGCCCATCAGAAAGACAAATTTTTCCCCTTCCTCTTCCTTTCGATTCAGTTCTCTCCTATTGAAGCAATGACAGAAGACCAGATCCCAGTCTCCTCCTCTCCCCTCCCGAAATACGACACTCAATGTGCTGCTACATGAGGGACAAACTACCGCTCCCCCCCAGACCCCACTGCTGATGGCAAGGCACAGAGGCGATTTGAACCCAGGAACGGGGAGGAACCGCGCGCAGGGGGGACGCGCAGCCCCCCCACCTCGCAGGACCCGCAGCGCTCGGGCCGGCAGACCACGGCAAAGCAGCACCGCTGGCTCCGCGTACGGCAGGGCGTGGGCACTCGCCGCACGGGAGCTAGAAGGCCTTTTCTCCAGGGAAAAAGCCATGAATGAATAGAACCTGCTCAAGATTTAAACAACTCATGTAAAGAAAGAAGAATAATTCAGCTGTGACAACATATCTAGGACAAATCAATTTATCTGGTTATTTTTAGAGCAGCAGATGCTGTGTGAATACAACCTTACTATTTCATAAAGGGGCAAAAATTCAGCAGAGTATCCAGTGGCCTCTTTTCCCTATTATTTCACCACGTCCACTGGAAGAAGTCCATTTTTGAAATATTATAGCATCAGCATTGCCTGATGCAGTTTTGAAGGCATCCAAGTAAGCGATCAAAGCAACTCAGTAAGTTACACTGCAGCCACTGTTTAATGACATTTGCAGAGTGCTCTGCAAAGCCCGATTCTGGAGAGGCCTGACGCTGCGATGGACAGGAATTTCTTTGGGGGATGCAATTCTAGCGTGTGGGGCTTGTGTGCAAGTCTTTCCTTTTTGCTTTGTCCAGAACAATACATGGAAAGTTTAGTTAATGTCAGAAAGGAAGTGGAGGGGTAGGAAATCCATGAAAACGCAGGCCGTGAATGGGATCTGTCCAAAGGGATGGGCCTGGCGCCAAGGAGCGCTCATTGTGTTCTGCAGCGGAGAAACAGCCCAGGGTTATCCTGCAAGATGGGAATCTTGCAAGAGAAACGTAAGGTGTTAGCCTGTCTGTGGGGAAGGAGATGAGATGGGGCAGCAGGGGCAGGAGGCTTACTGGCTAATACCAGGAGAAGGAAGGGTTCATTTCAAAGTCACTGGAAATTCCCTCTGTCCAGGTAATACACTGAATACTTTTGGCTGTTTTCATCTCAAAAAATCAAGGGCTTTAGGTGTTTTTTAATTCTCTGAGAGAGATATTAACAGCTCTACCTATCTAGACAGGTTAACAGCAGCGAATGCTGTAACAAGCATGTGCAGCTTCTTCAGCTCCAACAGACTAGCACCGTAATCATCAGTGATTTACATCATTTAGCAGTCAGCAGGATGATCTGGGAAGACCAAACACCCATTTGTTCCTGCAGAGAGATTACCTCTAAGAAAGCAGATGAAAACTCAGTTGTCTTTCATCATTACTGGTCTGATCACGTCATATCCAGCTATTTTAACGACAACGGGAAGCAACAGCAATTTTGTACAGCCAGAGTTCAGTAAAGGGGTCATGGCAGCACAGCTGCTGATCGCAGGTCCTGGATGTTCCCAGAGAAGGGACCTGGGAACCGGTTTTACTGTGTAGCCAGAAAGGGCTCAGGTAGTTTGCCAGGTATGATGGAGGGGAGCACTCCTGCAGGAGAGAATTAAGGACATGTGCCATAAAACGTTGGAAAAGCACGTTCCCAGCAGTTACCCAGTTACTGGGGATAAACACGGAACAGACTCAAGCCTGCCTCATGCAGCTGTCCCAGGAGCCGAGGTCCTCTTGGCACCCACTCTAAAGAGATTAAAAAATCCTCCGGGAAGGGAATGATGTCTCAAGACCACCAGTTTAATGTTTCCTTAGGTGACCCACATTTGTCAGAGCACCATCAAGGACGGTGAGCTAAGATGACAGCAAGCAACTGCATCAGCACATTTTCAGAACGTAAAAAGCCCAGCTGAGATGCATTAGCTGACTGCATGCTTGTGCCAAGTCCGGAGTAATTCCCAGGAGAACAGGGGAGCCTAAATCGCATTCCATTTTGCTTTTTGTTGCAAGGTACGACGCTGCTGTGTATTGCAGGGATGCTGAATAGCCCACTACGGCTCCAGTTAATACACAAAATCGTACACAACAAATACCGTGGTGTAAAACTGAACAGCCGCTCACGTACGTGAGGCTCCTGTTCCTCCTGCACTCAGACCTGAACAGAAAAGTGACGCTGTCCTCGACTGTGGTCCCCAAGCAGCCAACTCCCTGCCACCGCGCGGAGCCCGTCAGGCTGGAACGGGGAGATGGGGCAGGGAAGGTGTGGGCTGGGATCATCATGAAGTCCAAGGCAGTACTTAACTGAGTCTTTACCAGGACAGCCTTGGATTTCACAGGCAGTTTTAATCAAGGAAGGAAAAAAACAAATAAATAAAAAACCTATAAACATTCTTCCCCCCAAACTCTTAGTCATGGAGGTGATTTTTAAATCTTCCCTGCCCCTTCCCTTACACAGGGTCCTTCAACCCTTTTCAACAAGCTCTTCATATTCATGCTGTTAATCTCTGCTGTGAAAGGGCAAGAGAGACCACCCAGGATTACCTCTGCAGCTCCACGCACAAAGCACCTTTTGTTGCCAAGAGCTTTCCTGTGCTCCTGGGCTCTTGCACCAGCCAGGGCTCAGAGCTAAGCCTAACCCTTAAGTGGATGAAAAACAACAGGCAAGGTCATTGCCCTCTAGTTCAGAAAACTACCTTGGAGATCCCCAGGCACATCCCACGAGCTCCACGCAATAACGTTTCCCATTTCAAGTGAAGGAGACTCCAGTCAGCAGTACGGCGCGCTGCTTTGCCCTTCCCTTTTCTGCTGCTCACTGCTGATAATCATCTCAAGGGACCTGTTTTGGCCTCCGCACAGAGCAGGAGACAAGGTGCCTTCAGAGTGACCTAGGATTTCTCTATTTCCAGAGCTGCCAAAAGCAAACTCCCACAAGCTGAATGTGAGACCAGGCTGAGCTTACCTGCAGAGCTGCCTCTGAGCAAAGAGCTTCTACTAGACCAGCAATGAAATCACGAAATCCAGGACCTCTGCCCATCTTGCCCACTTGGCCAGAAGCTGGGAATGCATCTACTTGCGTCTCTACTGCACAGATCCAGCGTTCACCCCCACTGCAGCATACTGCCGGGGAGGAAAAGCAGAAGCACTAGCAAAGACCCCAGAACACTGCCTAACCCACAGTTTCTGCCTTTGCTCCCCTCCTTCCACGCACAGAGAATTTCAGCCTCAAGTTTCAGCAAGGCGATTGCAGCCAAACTACCTTATATCATGAAGAGGGCTATTTTTTCAAGCCTGGGGAGGGAGAAACCATGGTAAGAAACACAAAGCAACGCACATCTCTTGGCTGGTTCCTGACAACAGGGCTTCTTCAGGTTACAAACACACCGGGAGAAGAGGGCTCGTCCCTCGCCCGCTTCCTCCCAGGCAGGACCCACGAGCTCCCTGCTGTAGGGTGGCTCCTACCCCCAATCTCTTCCCTTTGCAGATGGATGATTAGGACAGAAGAAGCCTGCAGACACACACACAATAGCTGCAAATCACGAGGGAAGCTGCTAATGCAATTTTGTCCTGTCTGTTTGTTGTTGGTGAGAACTTTTTAACTGCAAAGCTGAGGGGGCTCCAAACTGGGAGGGATCATCCTTCATAAGACACAGTAATTTCAACACTTTGGAGCTCCTAATGAGCTTATCTGTGGAGCAAGAAGCTGCTCATAATAAAGAGAGGAGGAATTGAAAAGGAAATAGAAAGGAGCAGACGTGCTGCCAAGGCTGAGCTAGCCTGTTCAAACAGCTCACTGTATCAGTGCAGTTACTGCAATGCAAATATGAAGGGAAGGAGGACTTAACTCATCTCTGCAGGACTTCACACACACGGATTTCACTTCATTAGCAGATGAATATTGCAACTTCATTGCCAAACCACACTTCTAGCCAAGGTGGAGAACGGAGGGGAAGGGGCAAAGGAGGGGCTGGGCACAACTTGGAGTAAGTGGGAGGAGAGAGGGGGCCGGGGCAGGCTCCCTAGAGCAGTGGTCATTGGTGAGTCCAGCACGACACTACTTCAAAGCCAATTGCCTTTTCTGCTCCTTTGGGAAATAATAGTTTGGGGGAATTAAGAGCGGGGACAGAAGAAACCAGAGATTCAGCAAGACAATGGTCCCTTCTGTCCTTCACATAGCCCCTGCCCAAAACACAAGGAGTGCATTCCTGCTCAGAAAAACTTTGTCTCGGCTTACCTGCATCTTTTTTATCTTCTAGCAATGTGAAACACTGTAAAAAGAAAGAAAAAAGAACAGAAATCATTTTGTTATCTTTTTATTTTCACATACATGGACTCCTAGAACTTGTATTCCTCTCTCATTCAAGCCCAGTCCACACTCCAACCACTTCAGCAGCTGGGCCCACGTGCCAGGTCTGATGGGAACCTGGGAGCCGAGAGGGAGACAGGGGACACAAGGCCCTAGCGGGATCCCGGGGAAGCACTGCAGGGTCTCCTCACCTGGCTTCTGCCAGAGACGGCAGCAAACACGCACAAAATTGTTAGCGTAGCCAAGGCAAAGCAGCAGGTGAAGAAGGGGACAATCCCAGAGGACCACGTTCCACGCGGAGCACGACGATGGCCACGGGCAAAGCCACCGGCAAGAAAAATTCAGACGACAGACACAGAGCCTTGGAGGCAGAGACCACCTCCCCTCCCTGCTGCGAAGTCTTGAGAAAAGACTTGAGTAAAATCCTCCAACAGGAAGGCAGGCGGGCACGAACCGCCCGATCCGCAGCCAGGGATCAGAAATGAACGCAGGAAGGATGTGGTTCATTGCTCTGAGCTTTGAGACAGCCGCGATCTGCTCTGCGCCTCCCTGGCCACCGGGTGCCACTCGTGAGCCACCCCGCTCGCCGAGCAGGGGGAAACCTGCAGGCCACCTCCCTCTCCCTCCTCGCCCCTGGTTTTGGTGCCCAGAGCCCCGAGCGGGCGGTGCTGAAGGCCCGTTCCCTGCAGGCCAGCCCTGTCTGGCTGTCAGCAGCTCCGTCCCGCCGCCCCTTCTCTGGGCAGCCGAGGCTGGGGCTCCTCGCAGAAGTGCCACCAGCTGCTCACAGCTGCCTGCTCCGCCTGCAAGAGCGCGGGCTGCTCCAGCACCTCGCTGCAGAAGAAAGCCTGGGGGAAGAGCACTCACAGCGGGACAGGCGGTGAGCAGGGGCAGCACACCAGAGGAAGGGTCCCCAGCCTTCTCCTAGCCAGAACCCAGCACTGGCACCTTCGCTTTTTCATGCGCCCCTTGTTCTGCAGACGGCTGCCTCCTCCAGCGCCCGCAGCCACGCTCTGCCCTTCCCTGCCCTTCCCTGCGTGGCTGCCAGCTCCCACAGGACCCCCGGACACGCCGGCAAGGCCAGCGGAGCCGCAGCAAGGGAGGGCAGGGGCTCTGCTCCCCTCTCACCTCCTCTGCTGGGGCACCGCCAAGCTGCACCTCAAGCTCAGCATCGGCATATCAGGACACGACTGGAAGGCTTAGCCTCTGCGCACAGGAGGAAGCCAGAAGGAATAAAACATCCCTCAGGCCAAGATATCGGAGAGACCGTGCATGCCACGAAGCAGGGCTTGCGGGACATGCCAGGATCCCCACTGCAAGGGGTGCTATGCCAAGTTCCACATGCATCATAAGCACTTTAGGTGAAAAATATTTATCACGGTCCACGAAGCACAATTAGTTTTCCAAGACAAAGTTAGGAAGAAAGCCAGCCTCAACTACGATGGCTTGAGTGAGCATCTGTTTTAGGAATCAGCTGTTTTAGGTGTTTTCTCCAGAAAAAGAATGAAGTGGGAAGGGACCGTCATCCCAGAGGGGAGGAGTTGCAGCAATTCCTCTGAAAAAGTGCTCTGCTAATGGCATGAGAAACAGTGGGAGCAGAAGGAAGAGAGATCCCAGGATATCTGGACACTGCCTTGGAGTGAGCTACTGAAGGACCCCTTTTCCCTTGAAGTCACCACAAGGGAATTTCAGAGAGGTTTGCAGCCCCGCCACCCCCTAGCTCCCATGCCTCCAAGGCCCTGAGCGCGCTGGGGGAGTTCCTTCTTCTTTCTCCCACATCTAAGCTCACTACTTCTGCACCATTTCTCCACCTGCCCTCCTATTTCCACAATGAAGGAAAAAGGTACTGTAACCTGACGGCTGTCAAACAGTGTGGAAGAAAGTTTGCTTGGTCTCAGCCCATCTGCCTGTGATTATCTGTGCGCCGGACTGAGAAAAAACTGCTCATTCCCAGTAACCCCCTTCCCTCCTTCGGAGGCACAGCAGAAGCTCCACTTTGGCCCTAAGGGATAGTCCTTGAGGCTCAGGACTTGGCGTTAGCCCTTTCCTCATGAAGACTTATCATCTGCTGAGGACAAGCAGAGGCAGACAGCCTCCAGGACCGTCCAGCCAAACTCAGTGCTGAATAAAGCAGAAAATGACACCCTGACTCTTTCCAAAGCAACGTCACCAACACAAGGTAAGGCCTCTGCAGCGCAGCCCAACAGCTGGGAAAAGCAAGGAGAGGAAGGACGGACTTTGCCCCCTCCTCTTTTTCCACTGCTCTGTCCAGGACTGGCAGGGACTAGTCCTTGTCCCCCACGAGCCTCTGAACCACCCGACACCTTGCCTAGCCTTGAACCCAGTTCAGTGCATCTCTACACTCCAGCTTGAGCTGGCTTCAGAAGACGTTAGGAAAAGTCCTTGGTGCAAACAGACCCTCGCTGTCACAGAGGAAACGTTAGGGCTCTAGCTTTCCCCCAGCCACATCTCTTGTCACCTGTGCAGCTGCGCAGGGGAGAGTAAAGAAGATGCCCACGTTTTAATCTCATTAGCAGGCTCTGGGAGTGGGGAATACAATGGCATCTGCAGGCACGGAAAGCCAACGATAAAGAAAAGAAAGAAGAGAAGCTGAAAGCAGGCTGGCCTCCCTCGCTGGGCTCAGCTCCCGCACAGGCCCTGCTGGCACTTCATTTCCTTGGCCTCACCGCGAGCGAGTGCAGCGGCCCCGGGTGAGGAAGGGACCTGCACCCTGCCCTCACCCCTCCCGGGGTGCTGCGCCCGCGCTCCCGGCACCAGCACAGCACCTGCCCTTCTCTCGAGCCTGGATTTCTGCGGGAACACGGACAGCAGATCCCTGTCGGCACAGAAGAAATGCAGCGATTTGCGTGGAACTGCCGGCAGAGCCGTGCGAGCGGGGGGGTCCTGGCACTGCCCTGCCCCAGGTATCGCGGTGCACAGCAAAGCCCAGCCATCCTTCCTTCAGGACCTCTCCTAGGCTCAGAGGAGCCCCCTGCTCCCGCGCAGTAGGAGGGCCAGGCCCGGTCAGGCCAGATGTGCTCCCGGGGCCTCGGGGATCAGTTCAGGAATGCAGCGTTCTGGTGAGCCTGATTTTCCCACAAGTCAGCCGGGACCCTTCTTCCTGTCCGGGGCACTGGGGCTCGGGGACAGCACACAGGAAGATGCGCTTAACCGTGTCACTGCTGCTGCGTTCCCCGCGGGAGCTCCCGGCCTCGGACCGGCACCCAGCGGAGGCAGTCCGGGAGCCCGGGGTGATCGCTGGAATGCCACAGCGCGTGTGGCTGCAAAGGGTTACCGAGGTCCTCGGCCTTGTCTGGCGTTTCTCATTCTTTTTCCCACTGGAGGGAAACGCAAGGAAACTCTAATGGCTGTTGCTTGCTCACCTCTGTCCAGCCCAGAGCCTTCAGGAAAAGCCTCTGCAGAAGCCTGACCATTGCTGTAGCAGCACATTAGGAACTGGAGAGTGTCAGAGCTGAAAACGTTTGGACAGTTGGATTATCACTGGGATCTCTACAATATCTGTTATTGCAAAGCTCTGCAAACATCAGCCTTACCTCTTGCAAATTAGTTAGATACCCGTGGAGATGCAGCAAGGTCTGGTATGAGGTACTGCTAGTCTAATAAGCCATAGCAAGAAAGGGATAAGAAAACGCCCTTATCCTAAGGTAACTTCTGGAAGCTTCCTCTCCGCTTCCATCTGCATCCTGACCTTACTATCTTCTTTTTCCAGCAAAGTCTTCCACCCAGGCACAGCTTGACCTCATTTAATCTGGAGAGCTTTAATGCTGCCATCAGAACCCTGCACGTGCATTTCTACCCGTTCAAGAAATTCTTCTGCTCTTCATAGCGAGTAGCTGAGCAACACAAACACAGGGAGAGGGGGAAAAAAGAAAAAGAAAGAAAAGAAAAGGAAAAGAAAAAGAAAAAAGATGTCTTGGCCCCTATCCGAGACCGGTGCTTGTTGACAGAAGTAACGGGAGGCGTGATGTCCTCTCTCCCTTCTGCTTCCTGAAAGTACAGCTGTTCCCAGCACCGTCTACCACTTTCGGCCTTGGAAGCAGCTCTCACCTCTGGCTGACGCAGAGCCAGTGCAGGCTGCTCACCCGGTGCCATTTCCAGGAAAGCCTGGCTACTCCACTTAGGAGTTGGACAACACTTGTAGGCCCCAGCCTGTGACCTATCAAGTCTGATTTGTGGTTACTGTGGAAGTGATGGAAGTGGAAATATGGGGAACTGTAAGCTTTCGACAGAAGAGAAGACGACAGAAATGAAGAAGTCTCCACCAGAATATCTTCTGTTGCTGTAAGCAGAGCAACGGGAAGTTTAGAAACAGCAAAGAAACATATGCAAAGCACAAACAGTCCTGCAATTTGTGAATAAGGCACCTGTAACTCCTAGCAGGGAGCTCCTAATGTCCTCACTGGAGTTTTGCTACACCAGACTTGACAGAAGTCTTGCAGGCAGATCCAATAAGGAAGCGCAAAATGCAAAACCATCATTTTTGAGCTGAGGAGCTCAATGTGGTCCTCGTGTTTGGACATCAAGGAAACCCCATTCTAGATAGAATTCCCTCCCATCTCTTACTGCTGAACCTGCCATTCCAAAGGAATCATTACTTTGTTTACACCTATTTAAAGAGATTTTCTTTTCCCACAACATTTAAGCTGTGGGGTGTGAGTCTCAACATTATTCTCCAGGGCTCATTCTCCCTGGGCAAAGCCCATCCCTTTCGAACAAAAAAACCCAACTATCTCATTTCAAACCTCTTCTGGAGCCTCCCTCTGCACAGGTCCCACTGTGATGTTGCAAAGATGGCCAGCAACGAAGCTTTTCAGCGGCCAGATGAAGGTAGGGAAAAAATCTTGGAACAATAAGACAATTTTACTCCAGATCCTGTGAATGGCTTTTGCCCATATTTAGCCTGCAAAGCACTGTTTGCATGCTGCAAAAGCATTTTCAAAACAAGAGGCCGATACAAATATCTGCTTGATTAGTAAAACCAGGGGTTCACGTAGGGAAACATTCTCGACTGGGGGAGGTGCGAGGCAGGGAATGTATCCGGGGGTGAGGAGATGCTGAGGGTGCTGCCGAGCGCTGCCCGGGGAGCAGAGCCAGAAGAGCAGCCGCAGCAGGGGCAGGCAGCGAGCTGGCCATGGGCAGGGCTGGCCGGGCCACGCTCCTAGGAGCTTCACTGGCGCTTCTGAGACCCCCGCCCTGGCAACCCCCTTCAAGGTTAGATCCACCAGATCTAGACCATTATACCCTTCCTGCTCCCTCGCTGCAGCACTGCTTGGCTTAATGCTAACTTGGGGTGTCGATAGAAGCTGTAAGCTCGTATTTGTACGGGTGGATAGACATGCCGTGGATGCCAGGAAAGCTGTCTACACGCGTACTAGAGAAAGGTAATCAGAGATTCACCAAGCTACAAACAGGAGCGACGCAGGGTGAACCAGCCACCCGCCGAGTACCACTCGGGTAGCAAACGCTCAAAATCACAACTGCAGCAAAGGCTTAGCGTCATCGCGTGCTGCCAGTTCAGTGGGACCGTTCATCAGGTAAGGTTATAGGGTAAAGCCAGATGTCCCCAGATGGCCTTCCGTTCTGCTGAGGTCAGCAGGCGCTGGGGAGCCCAGCACAGTGCAGGATGGAGCCCTCCGATGCACCTCTGCTAACCAAGCCCTGCGAGAAAGGAGGAGGTGCCCCCACTCCGTACCTTAGCTTCTCCACGAGCAAGATGACAATAATAACACTTAGCTCACAGGGATGAGGAGAGTTAACGAGGCCTTGCAAAGCTCTCTGGAGACAGCAGGGACAAGACAGCTATTAATATTATTAATGAACTTCACAAATGTCATTTTTAGACTCAACTATTTTAAGCTCTGCATTGAAACCCTTAGGGAACAGCATACATTCCACATTCATTTCACCGCAGCAGATCCGCATGCTTGATACAATCTGGTGTGCAGTATTGATTGGAAAGGGATTTTAGCGTTTTTCCAACTTGAAGCTCTTGAAGCCCATGCTGACGATACCTCCGTTTATCGGTCACACCTACCACTACACCTTATCACAAGCTGCGATATGGTAAATCTAACACAACAAACAGGGTCAGTTTTAGAGAGACAGAGTTGCACATTATTAAAAAGGCAGATGAGGAATTAAACCCGAATGAAAAAATACCAGATGCCATAAGAACGACTGCTCCAGGAAATTAAAAACTCAGGGCTTCCGGTCTCAATTGTTCCATTGTCCTTCTATTTGCAGCCATTCTGTTATTCCAGATTGACACGAATGTAAGCAAAATCAGAATTGGCCCCAAGTGCTCTATCACAAACGACCTAACCCTCTAAACATACTTCAGTTCTGCAAACATGACCTTCTGAGAAAACAAAATTACAGAAAACTGCACCGTGCAAACAAACTGTGGCAGAATCCGGACTGCTGCACATGTTCTGCAGTGGGGTGGCCTGACCCACATACTGCCTTTTCACCTGTTCCAAGACAACATCTCAGGGTTTGCAGCATTAAGAGGTTCACAGATACCTGTGAACCACAGTTTTTGCACTGTTCAGGTTTACGTGCATGTTTGTATCTGCTCCGTTCACAAACTGTGTTCAGCCAACATCTTATAGAAGGTGTCAGCAACTGCAGCCAATGCAAGACAGAAGAGTGAGCAGGAAAGAGAAAAAGGGTTCTAACCGTGAACGGTCACATTAAGAAGAGGGAAGAGATTTATTCTACTTATCAAAAATAACTCGGAGGTAGTTTGCGGTTTATCAAAAAGCAAGGAGGAAACGCATGCCCAGGATAGAGGCAGAGATGGGACCATTCGTCGTAGCTCTGCCACTGATTAGAAATGGGCAATTTGCGTGGGGCCGGGAGGGGTGATGAACCCCAAGTTTTCCCTCTGCCATATCGTGCCCAGACCAGACCTATGACAAGTATGCAAGAACTATCTAATTCACTCCAGCAGCATACACACACACGCATACGCAGAGCTCATCAACAACTGCATTTCAGCTACCGGTTGTGTGTCCATATATGACCCCGCGTTTCTGGGCACACACGTCCATTTTGGGGCCGTGCCCGCAGAGGGGCCACACGCAGCCTTGACGCGTGCGTGTGCCTGCGAAACGCGTGTGTACCTGGCCACGTGCCAGCAGCTTTCCGCAGCAAGCAGCCGCCCTCCCTGTCCTCCGAAAGGAGCTGCTGGCTTCGGGACATTTGAATAACGTGACTAGTATATGGGGGTACACAGCGCGCACAGACATATGTATCTGCACGTGGGCCATCCAAAATCAACCTTTCCACATATATGTGCGGCACAGGCGTGACATCCCTCCGGATCAGGCACCGGACACAAACTCAAGCACCGCTTGAGACGCCTCCCCCAACCATCCCGCCTGGCTGCTTTTCTTGGAAATTAAAAGGGTGGCCGAAAGCCTGGACACAATTTAAATAGACAGTTTCTTACCTTGGCTCTTTTGAAGCAAGCCCAGAAAAAATCCAGTAGCGGCATGACGGACGGAGCGGCCGGGAGGACATGCGGACCAGCCTTCCTGCACGCCGGCTAGACAGCGGCGCTGGCCCCGGCCCCGGGGAGAGCCCACCCCACCAAGCCCACGAGCTGCTCCTTGCAGCACATCGCGGCTGGGCGAGACCGAGCGAGGACAGAGCTGCTGCGGCACAGAGGGAGGGAGGGAGGGAGGAGAGGAGGGCGCGCTGCCCGGGGAGGCGGGCCGGAGCATTCAAACCCTGCACCGTTATTCAGTTGGTTACGAACGGGCTTGGATTGCAGTCGGAATTCCCTGAAGACTGCGAGTTTTAAAAAGAGACAGGCTTTTCCTCCTGACTCTTTAATGCACCACGCAGCCTCGCCATCCCCGGGCAGCTGGGGAGAGCGGAGGGGAAGAAGGACCCACGCAGCAAAGGAACGGGAGTTTCACTGTCAAAGACACATGTAGGACACTGGAAATCCAAACCCCAGATGGTTTAGATTTTCGCTCCAACCCCTGCTCCAGCTCATCAGCACCAGTCACAGACGCACTCTCACAGAGCTCTCAGCACTTCTCTCTCCAAGGGATAAACAGTACCCGGAGCTGCTAACGTTTCCATCCCTGGATGCCCCCGCCGCAGCCCGCAAGCCCTTAGCGCTCAGGTGCAGCCACTTTCATTGCAGCCACAGCGCGAAACGAGTTCTGCAGGGCAGCTGGCAGCAGCTCTGCGAGCCCGCAATTGTGGCCATGGCTGGGAGAAAACCGTAGGGGGAAAAAAATCACAATCAAACGTGGCCCGGCCATTCATTTTGCCTCTATTCACAGCTCCTTATCTTCCTTCTGCAAACATTTGTGCAAGCTTAGCATTTGTTCACAAGAAAGACCATAATAAAAGGAAGTGCCACAAACTTTTGTGCAAGTAATAAGTACATAAGCCTTCAAGTTAGAAGTCTCTTGTAGACACATTAGAAAAGCACCAATTTGTGATTTAAGAGATCTATTCCAAAACAAGCTACAGCAAGCTGATCAGCAGTCACACCAGGGCTAAGCCACATTTCTGAGGACCAGTCAGTAAATAACCAGCCACTCCACAACGCACCTCCTGCTCACTCCTCATCCCCGGCTGCCGCGCGGCTCCCCGCACCAGCAAGCAACGAATCTGCAACTCGCCTCTAAAACCTCTGCCTTGCTACCTGTGACACCTGCAGCAAGGGCCCATGTGTCCTTTAACACCGAGTCCTCCCCAGCCTCACCGACACTCTCACTGCAAAGCGGAGACCGTGGTCACAGCACGTCAGAAAAGGGGGGACAGAACAGTGACAGCAGGGGACACGCAAGATCCTTACTGAGGCCCCTCTCCACCTTTTTTTTAATTAAAACAAGCACTGAACAAAGTACAAGCAAGTAAAGCGGTCAAAGTCATGGAAGGTGACAGAAGACCACAAAGCAGGAGCAGGGCTGGTGAAGCTGCACCTCCCTGCGAGAAGATGGCCCTGTCTCCAGCATGACAGCCACCTCCATACGTATCCCACGGACCCCTCCAGGACTGCCTGGTCTGCACAGCTACCGCTGAGGGATGGGAGCCCAGGGACTCGGGGGCACGCAGCGGGCGAGGGTCCCGCTGGACAGGACACCCTTCGGGCTGCCTCCCGCGGCATTCGCATTCCTCCCGCGGCAGGCACGCGGGCTATGTCATTCCCAGGCATCAGTTCCAGTTGCCTCCCTCCATCTCCCCCTTGCTCATTCCTCAGCTCGCATTTTGGCACCAGTCCCAGACTTGGCACTGACCACAGCTGCTTTATGGTCTTTCCTGGTTTACTGGGCCCAGCTCAGCCGGAGCTGGATAGATGCAAAGGCATGGCATAGCCTAAGCTTTGAGTGTTGTCCCCTTTCTTCTCCTTCAGACAATCAGGGCTGAGAAGACGGTTCATTGCTTGGGTACACCTCACCTGTGGTCATCTTTCTTGGCAACCATTTTACCTGTAAAAGGGTTTGCACACGAGTTACATCCACATACCACTGTCTGACAGTCACCAGTGCCCCAAAAGTTACCCCTCCCTGCCTCAAAGGCTACCCCTTTTCTTTCCTGCGGACTTGCAAATATTTCCCTGTGGCGGGTGAAGGCAGCTGGACAAAACGCCTATCTCCACACCACCCCCATCAGCTCACTCAGTACAGGTGCACTCGAGGGGTTTTTTAAACTCACAGGTGAATCCCATCACAGCAGAGCTGCTGCAAGGCATCACCACTGTTTGCTACGTGATCCCGCACAAGGCATTCGCCAGCCCTTCTTCCCTCCAGACCACCTCGAGTCACTTCTCAACATTTCTTGCAGTCGTTGCCTTGGCAGTAGGGGACCCAGCAGCGCAGAGCTCAGGCACAGGACCAGAGCCAGACGCAGAGCCCAGGCCTGGAACAGCAGGGCTTGGTGTGTGCAAAGTACGCGGACAGACCAGGAAGCGGGCGAGGGGATTTACGTGCATGACTGGCCGGGTGGGACCCAGACCCCCTGTCCTCCAGCACGGTCTCCGTACGGGAGGCACGTCCATTCGTCATTTCCTTTTTAACCAACGCCAGGGGTTAAGCTAATTTTCTAAAGGAAGGATTCCTTGCGAAGAGCAGAGACGATTCTGGGCCGGCTTCCATTCTCGTTTCCTCTCGGCCTTGTCACTTTTTCCATTCGGGGCTATCTGGTTAGCGGCTGCGCTGTGCTTCAGGAGGCAAAGTGCTAGCGAGGCAGGTAGCCACACTTTCCAGACAGCACATGCAACCCATCAGGTGGCAACAGGCATTCACAAATTGTGAAAGACTGATGGAGATATCTCTGTTCCTCCCAGAAAAGCCAGAAAAATCCTTGCTGAAAGGGTGAGAGCCACAAAACTTTAAGCACAACTATGCTGGCCCACTAGAAATGCACTGGAAGAGAAGTGACACAAACAAGCACCTAGTTTCATAGATTGCTCTCATAGGAATAAGTCCTATTCCCACTTCCTAATAAATAAATTAAATTATCAGTGCAAATAGAAGCAAGCTGTCTCCTTCCCAGGGCCTGGGAGACAAACCACAGAGACTTCTGCATATTTTTGCATCTTCTTCCTATCTAGTAATCCAAAAAGCATTCAGGTAGTTTTAAATCTAGGATCCATCTTCTGCATGCCAGGATATTATCCTCAGCAAGATTAGGTCTTGAGCACTGGATCCACTGCAGAGTGGCTGAAACATGTACACACAGTTTTCCAAAGTCGACATTTCCCGCAAAGTGATACCAAGACACCGGCTCCCTTGTTGCACATCTCTTCCCAACATTTCCAACATACCTGCTCTTTAGGTATCTACCCTACTGAAAAGACAAAAGCAATTTCTGTTAATTCTATATATATTCTGTACACACACCACTGTCACCTCCAGATTTACATAAGAGTCCATTTTAAGTGGGAGCTTCTAAAGGAAACGACATGCTATACAAGCTGAAGAGGGTTCACACGGCCAAATACCAGCTGTGCCCCATCTGCTGCCCACGCTGTCCAAGCTCAGTTTGGGCCACCGAGACACTCACCAACTGAACCTAACACTGCAAACTGACATCTTGCTTTCTCCTTTATCTACAGGACACAGCTGGTATTTCGGTCATCATCCAGAGGATCCGACGTCACCTTTGAACACGCCTGCGGCCAGTGAGCTATTTCTATCCCATTGATGAGCTATTAACATCACTGCTGCTGCTCAATAGCGCTCAGGCACCGTATTAATAACGATTACAGGCTGGCAGCCTTCCAGGTAATGTCCCTCTCTGGCAAGACAAGCAGTTGTCACTGCTGGTACTGCTCCCACGGGTCAGCCCCACTTCTGCTGGTAAACACGGGGTGTCTGAAGAGGTGTGAGCATTAGGCACGCTGTTCCTCAGAAGCAAACAGTTCCAGCAAATCATTAACATGCAGTGATTTTCCACTTTCTGCTGTGAACAGGCATTTCCCAGAGGTCAGGAAGAGAGCAGCTACTTGCAGAGCAAGCATTTGCCATATTAGCATAGCAGGAACACTAACCCTTTTATTTTAATAATGCCGAATTGATAGGCGGGTGCTGAAAGACTCCAGCGCTGGAAGCACAGAACATGAGGGTGTGACACGGGATGGCGAGAGAAGAAGGGGGTGGAGAAGTGTAAGACTCGCTGCCCACATGAAGCGTCACCCCATTGGGGTTGGTAGAGAACAGGCCTTTCCAACAACAGCGCTTAACTCTTGCTGTGCTGGGTGACCTGTCCCTCTGCCAGGGCAGAAGACGGGAGATGCTTTGCAGACCCTGCTCTCTGCAGCAGGAACACCAGGTGTGTGGGACACCTCGCTCCTTGCTAGTCCGGTGGCGAAGCCGATTTGGTTCGAGCCGCAGTGCCATTCCCAGCACCGACGTCAGTGCTGACCAGGTGATGCCGGGTCCCTGTCCAGGAAGGCCAGAGTTCTCCACTTAAACTCCACAACAGCAGTGCTGGTTTTCACTCAGATACACATACCCAGACAGAGATGTCTCTGGGGTCCATCGGCAGTTTGAACTGGTTTCTTATGACCTTGGCCTCTTCTCCGAGCCTGCAGACAAGGCAGTCAGCAGTGGTTTCTGCGATGAAGGCACTGGGAACACGACTGAGCTGCTCTTACTTTAAAACAGCAAAAGGCTTCTCAACGTTAAGGGGAGGGAGATAGCCCACCACTTCACACAACTCCCAGCTGGTCTCCCAGCCACACAAGCCGTCCAAGGAAAGGAACCGGCAGAGGAGGGGACTGGCACATCTTACAACCGGCCTTTCCAGGAGGGATCGTGCCGTGGCTCCTCCACGCCCAGAGGTGCTGCCGCAGGAGGTGGTGAGGCGCCGGGCAGCAAGCGGGGCAGGAGGTGCACCACCAGCACTGGCTCGCAGGGCAGAGCAGCTCTGTGCCAGCCTGCGAAGGTGAGCAGACAGAACGAGGCAGCAGCGGCTGGCAAGGACTGCTTGGTGCCGATGGCAGGAAACCACAAAGGCTGCTTACAAGGGACCGACGAGCCATGCTGGCACCTGGATCTCCACAGACTCCTGTCTAATTCTGAGTCCAAGCAAAAGAAAACCTCCAAACACTAAGCTTTGCACTCTAGTATCGAAGAAGCACAAGACACCACAAAAAGCCTGCTAAGATATGTGAAAGCTGAACAAAACCAAAAAAACACTCTCTTGTCCCCTGCCATCTCACAGCTCGGCACGCTCCATCTGGGCTTGCTGCAAGCGTTCCCGAACTCGGTGCTCCCTTCGCAGCCTGAGGATCCAGCCACCAGCCAGGCTCCTCGGCGAAGCGGCTGTCCCCACGGAGGGGAGGCAGGAGCAAGTGCCACGCTGCTCCATGAAGTGCCGGGCGCTGACTCACAGCCACCTACTGCCGATTTTCCAAATGACTTCTTGGAAGCAAACAGCCTCCCCGAGAGGCAGATCGTCTTGCCCAGTCCCCCAGCCCTGTCTGGCGAGCAGACCTGACTGCGCTCCCCATTCCCATACCTCGGGCTGTCCCGGGCTTTCCGCGACAGAGGTAGGGAGCTCTCCGACTTGTGAGCATTTTTGCAGATGATTCTTGGTCAAGAAAAGTTGAGCAGAGCATCAGAGAAACCTCAGCTCCTTTGGGACCCAGTGCCAGAGAGGAAGTGAACCACAGAGCGCATGCTTAGCATCTTCAACATTTATCTTAGTTCCTCCCTCTCCTGGTGACCCACAGGACCAAGTTTCATAACCACTCATCATGAAGGACTTGCTAGAAAGCCTGAATTGCTCCGGATGCTAGCGAGCCTTCCAGCAGGAATAAATCCAGGTGCAGGGCAACCACTCGAACAAGTAGCTCGATTCTGCACTTAACAGCTGCCCTTACGCACAGCGAGAGGCCAAGCAAGATGTCAGAGGAAACAGATGAGAGGAAAACAGCGGAGGAAAATTAAGTGCACAGCTCCACAAGGGTTTTTCCCTCAACTCCACTATGTACCACAGTCTTTCTGGATATTATTTTTATTAGTACGTACCATGGTAGGCAGGAAGTGAAGCAGATGAAACACACACCCAGCTCTTTCTGGCAGAGATTTCCAAAGCTGCTGACAAGATACAGCCCAAACGCTCCGGTTTCCTCAAGCCCCGTTCTAGCTGCTCGGGCACTTCACCAAGGTGTCTGGCCAGTTCAGCACGGCGGGCGCGAGGAGCACAGCTGCCTGGTACGCAGCACCGCCTCCAAATGCACAGTCTGCCCTCACCCACTGAGGGGGTTCACCCTTCCTCACATTCTCTTTTTTGTTTGGAAATGGGCACAAACCTCTTCTCCACAGAGGCCTCCTCACCTTCATGGATATGCACAGACATTTAGCATAGAATAAGAGGAGTTTAAGATCACGAATTTTAGATTCAGCCTTTACTAGGCTGATCTACCAAAACCATGCCTAACAAGCACTTTGCCCATCAGGTTTTCCACTTGGCTCTCTATTCCTCTTCTCTCAAAGCTGCTCATCAAAAATAATCCCAACATGCATGCTTGTCTCCAACACTGCATTTCAGGAACACAGATAAACCTCTTTTTTTTTGATCAGATGACAGTCTAAACTGTTTGGTTTTGATTACGAGAACAAACAATGACAATGAAAGTGTTATTTCTTGTCTATTTTTGCCATTTCTACCACTGTCGCTGGTTCCTTAACCCAAGCAAACTGTGCCTCCGTAGCTTTCTTCTTCTAGGACAATCATTCTTCTTGAGGAGCAGTTAAACCGCTGCTCACCAGTAAGCACCTCCCTGAAAGAGAACGTGCAGCATCAAAAGAGAAACTATAAAACGACGATAGTAAAGAAACAGCTTGGCAAATCCAGGTTCCATTATAAAAGATTATGATCCAACATAATCAAGCTTGACATACATACGTGTACAAACAAAAAGGCCATTTATTCATAAATGAGTTATTTCCAGCAGGGCAGTTACTGCTCCTCCTTTGAAGAATGATGGGCAAGCTATTAATATACCAAATGGGCTTGTGCCATGACCAAAACAAGGGAAAATATCCTGGCCTTTGTCCATAGGGCACATTGAATCCACCCGGCAAGCGACCCAGGCCTTTCTTCTGCAACTGCTGCACAAAACGGGCTTTTGTGCCAGACGACTGCAAGTGGAAACGGGGGAAGGAGCCTGGGCGTCGAAGGCGGCACGCTTCAGAGCCGGAGGAGCGGAGGGAGACGGGGCCCGGAGCAGAGGCCCTGCCGGGAACAAAACCACTGGGCTGAGCTTCCCTGGCACCCTTCCGCTCTCCCAAGAGCTGCCACCCCTGCAGCCTTTTGGGTGCTTTTCCCCCAAAGAAGCAAACCGGCCTCAGTGCCCCCCTGCTGCCGCCTGCCAGCCCGGTGCGTTGGACAGGGCCGGCGACTCGCGCTGCCCGCGGGCAGGTGGGGACGCGCTGGGCCCGGCGCTGCCGGCGCGGGAGGGTGCTCCGGGGGCTCGCGCCGCCCCGGCGGGAAGCCACGTGCCGCCCCGGCGAGCGGACACCGACCGCTCCAAGGAAGAGCGTCCCTTACCCACAATTACACAATTGCTTAATCGCCACGTGTCCGCCCCCGTGGCAAAAAGAAACACTCCTTTCACTAGGGCAATTTCACTTCGGCTTAACCCTTTGGAGGCAGAAGATGTAAAACCCCAAGTCCCAAGGCAACAGAGAAAATAGCTCCCGAAGGATTGTCCTCAATTAAATAAGCCTATTTTTAAAGGCTGAGGCAGATGAGCAAGACACAGGACATTACACTCTCACAATACTTATCTATAGCATTAACATTCCTCCGATATCTCCAGTTTTAAATGCTGATAACAACTTTTTTCTCAACTCTAAAATGCTGAATGCGAGATCAATGCTGAACTTCCTTGGAAAAGTCTATGCAGAGTCTACGGCCTCTTTTTGAATTCAAGACTGCAAAAAGACATCCCACACTGAACAGTCCCCACAAAGGCCCTGGTAAAGACTAAATCTGTATTTTTCTCCTCAAAAAGATTATAAATAAATACATTGGTATTTACAAACAAAACACTGCTTTATTTAGTATACACGCAAAAGCCAAAAACTTTGCAGATGACTAGTCCTCACTGAGGCCCTCAAAAATCCCCAATTTTGCTAAATTGAGACGACATCACTGAAAGCTTTAGTCAGTGATATTTCTGTGGGATTTAGGATGCACAAGTTGGGGTGAGCTCTCGCCCCATTTCGCTGAGATGTCTATGGAAATATTAGTCTGTACTCAGAAACTTGAGGACTCTAACAGCTTGAGTTTTGAATCAGTAAATTCTATTAAAATAAAAATTTTAGCCTTGTTAACGAGATCGTCCTGGCTTTCCCCCAGAAGGACCAGCCTTTCAGGTGCCTGTTTGCTGCAGCCCTTCTCCCTTGCCTTGGCTCTCCCCATTTCTGCGTCCACTGTACAGCAGAGAAGCAGAGTGACACCAGTGGCAAAAATAACATCCCTGGGCCGTCGGGTGAAGCAAAAAATAAACCGAATACAGTACATGCCGCCGGCCCTGCTCCCGTGGCAGGGTCAGAGGAAGGTCCAGGCTTTTTCTACCCCAGGGGTTTCGGTGCATCCGTCCGGGCGCAGGTCGGCCCGGGAAGCGGGAGCGCCTGCCACCATCGCCCAGGGAGCGGCCGCGACGACGCGGGCTGGGGGCCGCCGGCCAAGCGCGGTGCCTGGGGCACAGTTTCCAGAATGGTGCAATATCAGAAGCTTAAGATTCAGGACTGTCCTGGATAGATACAAATATAATGACCACATGTTCAATTTTTAAAGAGGAGAAGCTGAGCTCCCCCTCTTCCCTCATCCCACTGTGATGTCCTCAGAAGCATCTGCAGGAAAGCAAAGAGTCGCAGGCTTTAAGGGTTTGTTTTTCTTTTTAAAGTAATTTCAATGCATTTGCTCCAAAACCACTACTGTACTGAGCAGAATTAGATTTGTTCAGGAGCTAGGAGCTCAATGAAACAAGCATTTGAGGCAAAAAAACCTGTATTTGCAGGTTGAGAGCAAAGTCAGACAAATAAACTCACCGTCAGAACTGTTCCTTTGCTCTGAGTGAACGGGAGCAGCACTTACCCGGCATTCTGCCATAAACTTATTAGAAAGCACTGAATTACTGGGAGAAACGCCTCCTGAGAAGCATGCACGCGGTGCTGCCGCGGCAGACGCTGGCAGCTGCGACGCCAGCGCACACGGTAAGGAGGGCACCGCGTCTCTTACAGCCCTGAGAAGCGTGGCAGAAACATGGATATCTTACACGGTATTTAGTGGCAAAGGCTTTGCCAGCCTGATGCACAGGTACCATTGCCTTTAGAGCAACCGTACGAAGCAACCTGCTTCCATCATCTCCTTTCCCACCAAGGCGACGCACGCTTGACAACTGCAGCAGCTAACACTCACAGGAGGACTTTGGTTTGGAAATAACAGTTTAGAGGCTGAGACCAACTGGCTCACACACGACCTCAGGCAAACCATTCGTTTTTATACGTGCCTCAGTTTGCCTAAATTTGAAGTTGGCCAGTTTAAGTCTGTGATCTTGCAGTAACTCAAGGCTTTTGATCCGGGGGTGTGGGGGCATCATTATTTAAGTATATTTAAAAGAACATAACTGGTGTGGTGACCTTTTCAAGAAGTTACAGACAAGTTAAAAAAATTACAAAGAGAGCCAAGTGATACAGAAGGAAAAATGAAATACCTTTTAAGACTACTTAACAGGTATAGCCATAAGTGATTTTAAGCCTATTTAAATTCAAGCACCTAAGACTAAGTATCTGAGAAGAGTCTACAAAGATTTGTACACCAAAAAGACCTCCAGCAAAAACCTGCTATTGTAATTAGCATATAGGCATCTTTAACATAAGACAAATGCAAAATAGGTTGCCTTTTTATATATAAAAAAGTGACACCAGAGAACGCTTACAAGTGAGTTTTCTCCTTGTCATAGCAATATTACTAAAGCGCTAGACCTCGGCTGGGAGATTTCGTTAGTCTTCTTCCTCAGAAGACAGGCGCCAGACTAAGGCGAAGAATTATTAGCATCTCTTATTATTAGCAAGAGCAGGAAGGCTCACATGGCAAATGTATAGCGAAAACAAAGGCCTGTGCTATTAACAGCCAAATGACGGAGTGAGTCCTAGGGCACGGCTTAGCTCGGTCCTGTGATCTGGGCTCCGGAGCGACAGTCCCAAACGCCCACGCTCTAAATAAAAGCTCAGGCCCCAAAAAGCAGTTAATCTCGCAGGAGGCTCCCTTGGGGCCTTAGAGCTCACAGCTGGCCCTCCCGTTTCGCAGCCCCACTGCTGCGGCAAGGGAAGCAGCAACAGGGCAGAAGCAGCAGGTAAACCCTCACACTGCAGAAACAAAACACGGCCGCGGGGCAGGGCCATCCGGGGAGGGCAGAAACGATGCGGGGCACATGAACGCACACGTGCAGGCACACACGCAGCCTCCGCTCCGCGGCATTCAGGAGGGACTTGCTCCTGCTGGTGCCTGGCTACGTGCCTCCAACAGCCAAAACACACTCATCAGGGGGAAAAAAGCCCACAAAACAACCAAAAAACCCCTCACAGGCAGAGACATTTGTCTTTCAGGTTTTCATGACTAAATGCCATTCAATAAACTAAATTTGACCTACTCGTATATTTTAGCACATAGTTCTAGCGACAGCTGTCCTGTCTCGGGAAGATCCCAGCCACATTTCTGGCCGGGGTTTTGGCTTAATTAAGATGGCAGAGGAATCTGTGTCAGGTGCAGCACTCTGCTCCCTGTAAGTCAGGGCAGGTCTTTGCAAGTTTAACCCCCGCGTGATGAACTCGCATGCGGCCTCCTCTCACTTACTCAGAGCTGGACTACCTGCACAGAGAGTTTTCCACGCCCTGCACTGAGACACCCCACACCAGCACAGCTTTTAGGCAGAGGGCAGCGCGAAGCACAGGCACAGCGCTTGCAGGACGCTGCTCCTGGGAACAGCACCGTTGCTTTCGCATGGTACAAAGCCAGAAGTAAAATACCGTGGTGGCCCGAAGCTTCAGCGTGTGCATGCCCAGAGCCCAGAGCATGCGGAAGCACAGAGGGGACAGAGCCCAGGGCATCTCCAAGTGGCCTGTGCTCAGCCTGGCTTGCTGGCTGCTGCCTTGGTGCTCCAGGACTCGGTGGTCTCCGGAGGACTGTGACCACGAGCCAAGCACTGTGCCCGACGTGCTGTCTGACCAAACGAGCCTCCTCGCCAGCGCACCAAGGAACACGGCCCGGGGGCCAGAGCAGCGCGGTTGTCCCCAGGAACCCACTCCAGCTGTGCTGGGCCGGTGCTGATCGAGCCCAGCCGGAGCTGGGCCGACCTTGCAGGCACCGTGGCAGAGTTTCAGCCCCGTGCTTTTGTGCCACTTTGCGGAACAGCTCGTAAGTCATGCTGGGACTTGGAAACCGAGGAGGAGGGTAGAGCTAATCCCTGCGGCTTGGCAGGAGCCGGCTTGGGCACAGCTGGCCCGGCTCTAGCCACAGCAGGCCGGCAGCTGGCAGGGGTGCGGGCATGCCCCGACGCTGCCTTCCCAGGGCGTTCCCTGCCCAGGGCAGCGCATCAAGAGCAAAGCCACCGATGCCCAGAGAGGTGCCAGGATGGAGGCCTGCAAGTCCAGACCACGCGCTAAGGGCAAGGGGTGGGAATCCGAGGCTCACGTGGCGTCTGCTCTTTGCTCCTCCCTTTCAGAAGTATCACAGAAGACATTTAAAACAAACCAACATCTGGCACAGTTTCTCTTGGCACCATTTCAGTCAAAATCACTGCCATAAAGATGCCCCTTCCTAAGGCCATCGGCTGCATTAGTAAGGACAGGCACTTCTCACGGAGGGGAAAGAGCAGGACAGCAAGTGACAGGCCCGTGTCCACCGGCACAACGGCACAGGCTTCAGGAGGTATTTCCAGGGCTGGACGGGAGCCACTCGCACTGCTGCGAACCTTCTTTGGCAGTGCCAGAAAAACTCAAAGGAAACTTCAGAAAACACTTTATGCAAACACTCACACACACACACAAAAGCATTATTATTTAACAGCGAATTCTTTTCTTCCCCCAGCCCCCCGCCGCCCCGGGGCCTCCGGCTGCCAGGCTCACCCCGAGGGGAACGCGCTGCCCTTGGACCCACGCCGCCAGCAACGCGGCAGCTCCCAACGCCGTGCGGGATTTATGGATTCCAGCTCCCTCGTCAAAAATAAATCAAGAACTACAGGAGGGAAAGCAAAGGAATCAAAGATTTAAAGAGCAGAATTTCTATTCGGACTATTTAAAGACTGAAACAGCAACACAGCTTCAACCAGCAAAAAATGCTGAGCTCTGCAGTTCTGCATTTGTTATTTGCTCTTCTGCTCAGCAAGGGAAAGGACCCCAGTGACATTTACACGAAGAGTAACAGCAACATGAACTTGTTTCTCAGATTCAAACCACCAGCCTGGAAACATCCAAACCTGACTGTGAAGGTTTGGGTTACAAGTCTCTTAAAATACAACATCAAAACAAAAGCACCTTTCCTTTTCTAATTACAAAGATGCCTGGAGGCAGTTAGGGGTGAGCCATCTGCCAGGACGGAGCGAACTCCTGCCCCATCTCAGCGCTCCCGCCTGGTTCCCATTCCTGTCACAGCCTTTTTTCCCCGGGAACCTTCCACGCTGAGGGCACGATGCCAGACCACACTGGTTACAGTGCTGATTGCAGCTCTGCAGTGTTTGGGGCTTCTGTCGTCGTTGCCGTGAAGAATTCAGAAGCCCTGAGAAAAAAGAGGCAGCAGCCACAGCCCGGCTCTCAGATGCGTTTGTTTGTTTCTTTAAAGAGAGACTGAATTATGGGGAGAGGGAGGTTTTAAATAAGTGCATGGTATAAATAATTGCAACATCTGTTTATGATCCTGAGACAGCAATGCAACATGCCAGAATAAGACTTGAGAAGAACCAGAAAACACAAATCAAGTGAAATCCAGCAGTTCTTGCTGAGCTCTGAAATTTACTTCCTGCCTTGTCCTTAGAGAAGCTGATGAGATCATTACAGATTCCTGCCTTGCGCTGGGTGGCATCAGTTATTGCGGGAGAAACAGAGCAGACTGCTAACACCCTCCTCTCTTTCCTTTAAGCAGACACCGTCAGGCAGGAGTGGCAGCTGGGAGGAAGTCAAATATGGAGCATAATGTCAAGGAAAGGACTCTTCCCTCCTTGGGTTGCATGGAAAAAGCAAGCGCCCCGTCACTCGATAGGGGAAAGAGCCTGTCGCCGCTGCTGGGAGTCTCTCCAGAAAGGACAGCACAGCACCCAAAGGGACGGCCGCCTCTCGGCAGGGCCGCGCCGAGCCCGGCGTGGCGGCAGCTCGCCGGCACAGAGCTGTTTCGGCCCGGAGAGCCGCGAGGGACGTCTCCAGCCGCCCGCTGCCTCCCACCCAGGCTAGTCCCACCAGCAGCACCTTGCCGCGTGCGCTGTGCGGTACGCGGGGGAGACGACCTGCTTCCCACACCCTCCGCACGCACCTCCTCACACCCCGCTCTCTCAGCGCCTTCCCCCTCTCGAATCACCCCCCCGAGCATCTGGGCCAGCCCTCGTTACCGTCCTCGCCCAGGCGCAGGTCGCTCTGCGCTGCCCCTGCCTACGCGCAGCTCGTGGCGGCTTGGCTCCGCGGCAGCTCCACCCGGCACCAGCCTCCCCAGAACCAAACCCTTCCGAAAGCTCCCATCCGGGCCGGGCCAGGCCCCCCGCCACAGGGGAAGCTCTGGGATCCTCAGCGCAGGCCTTCACGGCCAGCTTGCCCGTGGCAAAAGGACAACACCCTGAACCCCTTCCCTTGCAACACGTCAGATCAGTATCAACGCGTACAGGGAAAAGGCACTGGATCCAAGCGTCTGCAGGCGAGTCTTCTAGGGCGCTGCTGCAGCCTTTGAGGCAAAGGGCACAGCCAAGGAAGAGGGCAGGAGAAAGGAAAGCAAACCCGGGGGAAACAGTCATCCTGCAGTCCTCAGAAATCAGCTCGAAACATACCTGCTCCTTCCAGCTCAGTCTGCACGCACATGAGTGGAACAAGTGTTATGAAAGCAGTCACCTGCCTCATACTGAGGAAACACTCACTAATAACATGGAAACCCATTAAGATCTCCCTGCAAAGGGTCTTCTACACCACGAGTACCAAAAGCGCGGTCACCTAGCGAGTGTGGAACGCAAGTAGCCAAGAATTACAGGTCCGGAGCTCAGAGCTCCCCACAGATTGTGTTTATTCCCCAGCGGAGATGTTTCTTCCGCCTAGAGATATGTTAATTCACGCACTGACAGCAAAGCTTCGCAGCCAGAGATGAAAGCCCAGTGCCTTGGTAGAACAGAGAAAATAAAATATTCAGTGGGCTGAGAAATTTCCACATGGGAAGGGGCGGGGGGAGAAGTTGGCTTCTGTAAGCAAGGCGGTTAAATATGTACCTTAGGATAACAAGAAAATGCTTGTTTAGGGAGACCAGCGTTCTCATTCCACACTCCCTCCTCAAAGGCGTAACAGAGCTTCAAAGAGCCGCCGGCTCCGGGAGAGGCTGGAGACACTGCAGGTGGATCAGATCAAGAAGATCCTGGATTCTTATCGGCCTCTTGCAGCCACTCCAGTTAGGGTAAGCTGCCCTTACTGGTTCCCTCAGCTGAACCGGCTGCCGCAGTAGTGAGCAGCAGGAATGGGAATGCTCTGCACGCTTTTCCAGCCCAGAGACTGAAAAGCCAGTTATTGTATTACGTTGCCAGTCACACACCGGCCTGAGCCCGTGTTCACCCCCAAATTCAGCTACCATCCATCACGAAGATGCAAACACACACACGCGCACGGACAAACTCCAAATTCCTCCTTGGGGAGGAAAGGACATATGTTCTCCCAGGACAAGACAGGACATACGCTTCTTAGCTTGGTCCGAGCGTTGGGGGCTTGGTGGGGAGATGCAGCCTGGACACACCAGAGCCTCGTGGGACTAAGCGTGACACAGCCGGGGCACTAGGTGACAATTCACGCACAATCTGTATGCTTTGAGCGCAGCCTACAAGCTTTGAGCCAGCAAATGCAATCAGGAGGGTTGCAGTGACTGGTACATTTAAAGCCGCACACCAGCTGAAGCCTAAGTGGCTTGCAGGGACCCCAGGAACCAGGCAAGGCACCACAGGCTGACACCCACTAGCAGGTGGAGAATGGGAATTGCTAGATACACTACTAGCAAGAACCCACAGCAAACAACCTCTCAGCAGCTAAACGCGTTTGATTTCTCCTGGCTATGTCGGAAAGCCACGCCGAGGCTGAAGGCAGCGCAACTCTAACATGAAGATTGATGGCGTGCGGTGCTAGCCCCAGGATTCGTGCTGCTATCCTCCACAGCATCGTTCTCGCAACAGCACGGTGTTCTTTTACAGGGGCTCTCAGGTCACTTCTAAAATCTCATTAAATCCTCTAACAGATAGCTATTTTTATTAATTTTCCCCTCTGTGAAATGAGAAAGTATGAACACTAATAAGTAATTTGTTCTGGGCAAGAAAAAGCAGCAGCAGCTCTAGAGATCTATAAATTCAAAGTGTCTTTACCTCGTAAGCTTTCCTTAGCAGCACCCATCTTGCTCGAGCAAAGAATGGAGCAGAGCATATATGCATACTTATTTTAATGGCAGCAAAAAGTGTTAGGTGCTAGAGAGCTCAGCCTGTTTTCAGAAATTACTTTTCTGCAAGTTGTTTAGCCAGTCTAAGGCTGGTTCACGTGAAGTCCACCACATCTGTACAAATAGAAAGATCAAGTGCCATGCTGATTCCTGGATGCCCACCGCAGCAGACCCAAACACAGGGAAGAGGAACAGACACAGTCTGTCAGAAAACTGGTGAAAATTAACTCCTGGCCATATACAAGGGAGGGGTGAAGCAATAACTAATTCCCTGACCACTGCTATAACCGATTGCTCAGCTCATGAACGGACACCTCTTAGCACAACCACATCACAGGAAGACACGCTGCTGCTTGACAATAAAGCTACGAAGGAGCAAAGGTGAAACAAGGGCTAGGCTGGGAAGAAAAACTGCACCGCGCTCGAGCAGAGCGGCTGGCTCAACAGCGAAAGAACAGTCCTAGAATCAGCAGAGTCCAACAATTTCATTGTAGTGTCTGTTACAAGAGAAACAAAAAAGTGGTTTTTTCATACCCAGAAAGCAAACCAAAACACCCAGTCTGGAATGCAGCTGAATCTGGTAATGACTGGGTTGGGAGCTCCCTTCCCAGAGGCCTTGGCCCTTTCCATGCAGCATCTACATAGTAGCTGGTTTTAGCTTGGAAAACAGCTATGGAAACAAGGCAGGGGGGTGTGCGCACCCATGTGCGTGGCTTTAAGAGCTTTGGAGCCCATCAATCACTTTCAAGCAAACAATAATCATGCTTATGAGAGTTTATTGTGAACAGGGATTTAAAGGGGGACAGAGATCTCATCAGGACCCCAACAGACAGAAATGCTGCAGCAGGAGCAAAAATGTTACTAGCCCGAGAGTCCACCCAAGAGTCTGCTGGTCCTACAACCCCAGGAAAAGCTTTAGGCAAAGCCAGAGACACAGATGTGTAGGAAGCCAGCCTTTGCTAAATCCACACTTCACAGAGCTACTCAAGGAGCACGCATTTTGCCACAGTCCCTTGATTCACCTCTGCTCCACTCTGACCACCTCCACCATGGTGAGCAGGAAGCTAATTCCTGCTTTGGTGGAAATCCTTCAGGGCTTAAGACAGACTATCAAAGGGTACAGAGTCAACTCCATATACTGGATTTGAACTGCACACCTTCACTGGCCTGAGACAGGTGTTGAGGATATAGAGAAGACAAAGACACTCAGAAGTCTGCCAGGAGTGCCCAAATTTCAGGAGCAACTGGACATCTCAAGTGAGCCTTTCAGACATTTGGAGGGCACAGTTAAGAGGCACCTGCAATCGCCAGCCCCTCTGGAATGCCTTGGTTCTAGTTGCAAATATGCCATAAAGACAGATAAACTTACCAGGCAGCCAGGCTGTGTCTCTGCTTCTCCAGCAGACAGGTAACAGGCGTTCACTTCTGCCTCCTCCCTGTCCAGGCTGCAGCGGTCTCTCCTCGGATCTGCCCTGTGTGACTCAAGCTGCCACCTTGGATCTGTTTCACCCTCCTCAAGCAGATGCCTATGTTTTGGCTGGGAGAGTTCATTAAGGACCAACACTTCATCACTGCCAAAAAGTCTGTTCTTGTTCGTGACATAGCACCTGTGCCACACACAGTCCTCTGCGAAGCTGATAACGCTGGGGTGGTGCTCCAAGACTCTCATGGGGAAACGTGAGGAGTCATCTTCTATTGATGCACAGTTGGGTTCGTCCTTGGGATTAGGCTCACTGCACCTTGGGCAGGAAAAGCCACAAGCAGCTTCGTCTTCATTGCTAACTGGAGAGTATAATGTCAGAAGCTCATCCTGCTGGCCTGGAATAAAAGGCAGCTTTCTTCCGTAGTCATCACTCTTGGTATCCATTGCCCATGAACAGAAATCACTGCCTGATGAAAAAACTGGCAACGCAAAAAACAACTTCAGTTAGTTCTTCCTTAGGTAGAACCATCTAGTAGAAGGCATTTATTTTGTTTTTCCCTATTTTCTTGCTCCCTGTTTCCATTCCATTCAATTGGAAAGGGATGTTTTTATTCAAGGTATGTCCATATTTTACTCACTGCAGCATCTGAACTCTTTTGTTTTTAACATTCCAGTACTCTATAAAGCATAGCTAGCCTAATTTTCAAAGAGGTCCACGGGTGCTTTAAAATACCTTGTATATATTGGAATAAAAAAAAAGTGGCTGTAAGTTCTATAGCAGTTCCCTGCATGTGTTCTACACCAACACTTCTTGCAAAAGATGATATGCATGCAATTTCACTAGGACCACTGTTTAGTCTATTCCCACATTTTCGCTTTACATTCCTTATTTTTCTCTTAAAACAGGGCACTCCTTTCACGACTTTAGAATGAGCTTGTGTTTCACAGTATACTCTTTATCCTGCCAGTATCATGGAGCTGGGGGAATAGATGGGGTTTGGAAAGGCCTCGTTGAGACATGTTTCATTTGGACTCTGAAGTTTTGTTTCATGCCAGTGCAGCATAGGAGAGGTTATCGTAGCACGTGACACGAGCAGCTGGGGCAATGCCTTCTACGCGTACAAGGGACAAGTTCAGCTGAGATAGGTATCGATTGCTCCATTTTCTCCTCTCCCACGTACAGGTAAGACTGGCAACGCTGTGTTGAGAACAGTCTCTCCCATCACAAGTCCTATGGCAAAAAGGAAGTATCAGTGCAGCAGAAGTTTGCCCAGCTGCTGTCCTCCTGCATCTGTCTTACTGAAAGACGACTTCAATCCCTAAGGCTCTTATTGACATTCAGTTCCCTTCCTTCATTGTAAAACACAAACAGCAGATTTATCAGAAACAGACGGCTTTGAAAGCCCAGATGTATAAATGTGCCAGGCACAGTAAGGCTGTAACAAACTGAACAAAACTCTCCCTATTCATTTTCCTGTACAACTGAATAGCTTTGAACTCTGAAATACATGCATGCAGAGGGTGACAAGGGTCAAGGAAAATAACCAAGGTGGGAATAATGAAGCCATACTTCCCACATTGGCAAGTACACTTTTATAGCTTCTTATTCTTTCTAGTACTGAGAACAAAACCTAGAATAAACCCTAGAAACAAGCGTTTCCTTTCTTCTGTCTCTCAAGGACATGTCCCTTGGCACGCACGCGCACACACACACACAGCCCCCAGCGCACACACACACACACACACACACACACACACACACACAGCCCCCAGCACAGCACTTCAAGTTCTGCCAAGCACTCCCTCCAAGACAAAGATGACAGCAAAGCAATGCAGCGTCCCTTAGTTCGGTCAAAAAGGGACAGCCACAGGTATATTAGCTCCCTATCACATTGTTCTCTTTTGCGATTTTATTTTATGTCTCCATTCAGATACCTGCTTTACTCAATGCAGTGTGCCAGGTCCAGCTTACCTTTGCTGCTCTGCAGAAAATTTCTCCCTGTCAACACTGTTTGGTGGTTTCTGAAGTGAACATGCCAACGCACACAAAACCTTTGCACGGAAGAGGAGGGCATGCAGTCTTTCCCCTAGGCTGAACAGGGACAGCATGAAGATTTAGCAATCTCAGGCTTTGCTTAAAGCTCCTGCAGCCATTTCATCAATCACCTGTCAAGGGAGCCAAAGGTCAGAAATTATGGGTTTGCTGTGACAACAGCCAGTGATCTTACCGGAAAAGTCACCTGACATTCCTCATTTTTCAATTGTTACTAAAGTCATTCATGTGCCCTAACATACAATCCAGCACACACAATATTAGCCTTAAAAGATTAGCTTTCAGAGGAAAAGAATGCTAAATTTAAGCTTTATCCAGACAGAGTGTAGTCACTAACCACTGAGCTGCATGCAAGAAGGCCTTCTTTTGGGAGGAAGAATTGCATTTTCAGTGCCGGGCTGCACTGCAGCATGCAGAAGGACCCAAAGGCTAGATCCACTATCCTGGACAAGAGCCACACCGCTATGCAGAGCTGTGGGCATGAAGAGCTGCCAGAGGCAAAACCGCACTCCTGTCTGCTTGCCTGTGAAGTGGGCTGCGACTGATTCACTACCACGAACCTGCATGAGGCACCCTGCGAGCACGGCATCCCCTCCCTGAACACAGCAGCAGCATCTCAGAGGGGATTGCAGCTTTGCCTCCTCCTGCCAGCCTGGAGCGCCCGGAGTTTCCTTTGCCCAGCTGCTTTCCCAAGGAAAGGTTCAAACTGGAACCTTTCAGCTTTGCCCGGGTTGTGAGCTAGCTCTGTCTGATACCAAGGGCTCCTCAGGGTTGGGGGCAGGGGGAATAAAAACACCTATGCACACACCCTTTATTTCTGGGCTGTGAATTTGCATTTCATAACATTTGGACACATCAGTTAGCAAAAAACAAAAATAATAAAAAAGACACACAAACAACTCCCCTCCCCTAAACCTCCTAAACATGCTGGTAAAAACCGAAGCCTCCAACTCCCAGGGCTGCAGAAGGTTCCCCAGATTTGCTGCTAAGAGACTTCAAGCACCACCACACACTGCCCCAGACGCTCACCACCCTTGGAGCAGCTGCCGAGCTCAGAGAAGCAGGATGTTTCCAGCCCTGCTCAGGCCCAGCTGCCCAAGCACCTTCAGCAGGTGGAGGTCCCCCCTTCCCTGCAGCACAGCTGGGGTCTCCTCCTCCTCCTCCTCCCCCCCACAGCAGCCCTGCCACGCACCACCCTCCCGGGCTCCGCAGCCTACCTGCAGGCAGGCTCACCCTTTCCCTGCCGAGCAGGGAAGTCACAGAGCCTCTGCCGCATGTCCCCAGAGACGAGGGCTTGGACTGCCTCGGTTTCCCTCTCTGCTGCAGCGTGTATGCAACGGGGAAGGTTTTCGGTGCACTCGTATTTCTGCTGCGCTGGAGGAGGGCAGAGTCATTCTCAAGCCTGGATCTCCAGGTGTAGGAGCGCAAAGTTGATTTCTTCCCAGCAGCAGGCAGTTAAGCACGCTTGAATGCTTCTGGCATCAGGCAGAAACTTATTTTCAGCTGCATTTTCCTCCACTGCTGTTTTGCAGGAAGATAAAGCTGGTTTTAGAAACAAAACATGATTCCTGTAAGGGGAAAGGTAGAAAAAAGAGGAAGGATTCATTATAGAACAGATTTCCCCTACCTTCCCAATCTATGTGCTGCCCTCAGAGCTTTTTGCTAGATACCTCCACTTTGGGCTAGGTCAAGGCCACCAGGAGAAAAGACCAATTTTGATGTGACAAGAGGAGCCTGAGAAAACGTCGACATACATCCTATTTGTAGCGAGAGAAATATATGAAGCTTCCTCCTTAATTGTCATCCTACCACTTTGCAAATACTGATGCTGTGAACCCATACACTCTAGTGCTCAGCACATCTACATTAGAGAGCAGTTTGATGCTGATGTCAACTGTATTTCTGTTCTCACAGCTGCAACTGCCATGGCTGACTGACGAGGATTTTGCCAACTTCAAAATCCATTTGCGTCTTCCTGTTGTCAGTGACACTTATGGGTTAACAGTTATCATCTCATTTCATTTGTTTGATCTCCAAAAAGATAAAACTCAATCCACACAAGACTAATGCTAACAGCTTTTAACCACTTTAGACTAAAGCTGAATTTGAAACAGTGACCTGGAGGCAAACTTTCAGCTTTGGGATAGGAGACAAATTCCTGATACATTCTTCGTTAAATTAGAGCAATGTATTCCTCTGTATAATGAAGGTCTCCTCAGAACAGTTTTTAGGTGCAATATTTTTGCTTCCAAAGGCAAAGCTACATAGATTGCAAACACTACTTTTGCAAAAAAATCAAGCTTTTTGACACTTTTGATACCCTTGATAACACCTCTTTTATTAATACGCAAGACAGACTGCTTGGATTACTCTAACATTGCTCCAGAAACAAAATTTACTAACTCCTGCCTCTGTGTACCTTAAAATTTTGCTAAGTTTGTCACCTAACAATAACTTGGGCAAGGGTAAAATCAGTTGCACTGAGCAATTGTTTCAAGATTTGCAGAAGTGTAACAGGCCACTACAATTTAGAGCATAAACACATCCAGTGACCAATAGATGGCAATAATGCAAAAAGTCTTAATGATTTCCTATACACAGTTCTAACTGAAGTTACTCGAATGCATATGTTGATAGTTATCATCCTGGGGAAAAAGACACATTTAATGATTTCCCCTTTGCCACAGTAAACAGTCCTTTTAAAAAAAACTCTGCCCCTTGTTAAATGAAAAGCAATATTCTTGCTAAAAATACAATAAATATTACAGAAAAGGCAAACTAGATAGAGACTCTATAGCATAAAACAAGTTAGATACTCACAATTTTTAGTCTGACAAGTTGGTTGTGCCCCAACTTGGAACTTCAGAATTCATTTCTTTGAGACTGACTACAAGCAATTATTCTCACTAAAAAGGAAAAATTAAAAAAAGCAAAAATTAAAAAAAGCAAGTCGTCACATCTTAAATCTCTTTCTATGGAAAAAGAAAATGCAAGAAAAAGGGGAAAAGAATCCCTTTTGTCTAGATCACAGTTAGCATTTTTAAGAGACTGCAAGGTCATGCTGCCCTCTTGTGACCATCAGGAGTTTGGGTTTTTTTTCTTTTAAACTGAAAAACTGACAGCATTTAAAGGTGTAGTTAGTTATGGACCTTTTGCTTCTAAGTGACAATTCATCTGTGACTACAGAATATTTTTGGCACAATTTAAGAAAAAAAAAAAAGCGAGTGAAGAGGGCCCCCCCAAAGTGCTGCCACCTTCCTCAAACAAAAAGTTCTCCAGCAAACATGCCAGGTTCCTGGAAAAAAAAATGCCCTTTGCAGCACGATGCAGCAGCGCAAGACCACAGACATACCTTTAGGTTATTGCCTCAGATTCCGGTACTAGTCAGTAATATTTTTAAATTGACATTTATTAGCCACCTTGCCATCAAGTTTCTGCTCCTTCCTTATCTGTACACCTTTAATTCAGTTCCCTCCCCTTTAATCACTGTGTACTTAATACCAGTAAGAGTCGCTCAGGTGCGTTTGTATCTTTGACGTGGTTACCGAGACCTTCCTCCCCGCGGCAGCAGGCAGCGATAGCGAGGGACTGCCTGCACAAACGCAGGGTTTAAGGGCAGGCCAGCGCAGCGGTTTATTCAGCCTAGCAGAGTCCGTGTAACCAGAGAGGTACAAAGGCAAGACTTAAGCACGAGCAAGCTGATGCCATTGCTCAGCCTCAAACAGTCCTGGAGTGCCTGCTTGTCGGACGTGCTCCGCTCTAGGCCTACACGTTGCTAGACACTGGAGCAGGAAGAAACGGTGGGCAGGGACTTGGGGATATTCTCACCCTTCTATCTTGTTGGGCTTACGGACGTAGCGCTCCTCTTCAGTCTTGTCTTCACAGAACCCAAGCATCACTGACGCTCAGGCATACCTTCTCATGGACCTGTAACAAGCATTTTAGGGTGGGATTTTTTCCACCCAGAACACCAAAACCCTGGATTCCCTACCGCACATCAAGGTGTACTGCAAAGGCCCAATATAGAGAGATCAAAATTCTGATCTTATTCCTAAAAACCATTACTACAACTGGGTGAAACATAAGAACATCAAATATTCGTATGTCTGTAACAGCAGCTATGTTCTAGCAGAGAGGGGAAATAAGGATTTGCACCTTACACTGGTGCTTCTAATAACAGCTACTAACGCACCAATGTGCCATACACACAATTTAAATGCTCAGAAGCACTCTGTGGGTAAAAGAGTAGAGAATTCAGCTGTTTTTCTGCCCCACCTTCCTTTAATTCACCCCATATTGCCCAAAAGGCACATGAAACACCTTCCTTTGGACCAAGTACTCACAGGAGTCCTTTCAGAGTGCCTCAACGCCTTCGGAGAGGGGCTCTGTGCCCCAACGGAGCTGCCTTCCACGCAACACAGCCAGACCCTGGTAGCTCAGGATACACAACGGACAACGCATTCCAAACCAATTTTAAAGATTAACACTAACACGGGCTGCCGGAAGTACAGCATACACAGTACTTTCAATCCGCACATAAGATCGTCCACATCCTTTTCAGAGTATTTTAATTTATCAATATTAAAGTTAAAACAAGTTATTTGCCTTTTCATTTCTTCAACAGATCAAAATGAAATTCGCATACAATTTATCACTTGCAGTTGCTGTATCAAAATATTAGTGGGAAAGAAAGCCTGGTTTATGTGTCATAAGATCATCTGCTTACCCTACAGAAAAGTTAAATACTTCACTAAGGCAAGAAGTCTGCTTTTCCCCTTGCTACTCTTCCCTCAGCCAGCTTTAAACCAAAAAGGTTTACCTTGAAAAGCATGACAATTGAATTATCACACGTATTTTCGTAACATAAATTAAAATATCGTTGTGGATGCATTTTTGGAGAAATACGAAAAAAAAAATCATACAGCGGATATGATTTACATTATATAACTGGCTGAACAAGATAAAGCACCATTCAGGGAACAGGCACTCTCAGCTCTTTCATACATTACTTTAAAGGAATATCATAAACATGAATTCTAAGCAGTCTGTGAATATCAAATAAGCTTGAGGTACTTCACCTGCCTAAACCTGAAGTTTTTCAATCATTCTTTAATGTGCCTATATCTAGTTTGCTTTGGGAACCACCTGTTTGCTAAGGGGCAAGGTGATTCAATAAAAGCAGTGGCTCTACGAAACATCAAAGTTTGGCTGAGGCACAAACTCTAGTTTTGGCTTCTCAAGTGACACAAGACAGTTAATCCTCAATCAATCAATTTACGCTCATTACCAGAGATGTTTGCTCTCTTAGCCTTTTTTAGTAGTAACACTTTACCTACAAGAAGGGCTGAAGTTTTAAATAAAAAGGTTATCTTCTTCTTCAAGTGGAAAGGCCAAGCCAGTTTTAGTGAAGCTTTACCAAAACTGGTTCTACCATTGCAATGGGGAAATTATTTTCAACAAGATATACTGCATACTTTTAACCTTCTTGGCATCAAGCACATTTCACACAATGCAAAGTTCAGAGAAGCAGGGTGAATCTGACAATGAACTACAGCAATGAGAATTCCTGGCTGAGAACAGAAGCATCCCTTACTCACTTTTCTAGAGAAAACAAGGAAGAAAAACAAATAAACAAAAAACTCCACACAAGACATGTAACTTTATTCCTCTGGAGGCATGAAGTCTCAGAAAAATCTAGTTCCCTATTTGCATCCTGCCAGCTAAAACTTTATGGCAAGTTATGTCTCTAGCAATATAAATCTATTTGAAGATTTTACTGCTTTAGAAAGTGATGGTTTCCAAACTAAAGGATTGCCTTGAGCCAAAAATCAAACCTTCACCATTCAACTGGCATATTTCTACCTACTCTTTCACATTAAAAACACCTCTCAACTAAAAACCTCAACAGCTGGTTTAAAAGTGAATCTAGTAAATACAAAAGTAACTCCCTCCCCCCAACATAAGCCAAGAGCAGTACATTACAGAAGAAGCCATCATGAGGCTTGGATATAAGTCAAACAAGTAAGGAAAAAGCTCTCATTATTTTTGTTAATGCCTCTTTCAAAATATTCTTCCTCCTTTTCAAAAGGATGCTGAATCAATTAAGTGTTACTCCAATTACATATTTCAGATATAGCATCAGCTTAAGCCACGAGACACACTGGAAATTACGTACTACAGAGATGGAATTCCAAGGGTGCCTACAGAAGCAGCATTCAATCCTTGTACTGCAGTAGAAAAGAAGAATTTGGCTCAAAGAATCCAACTGTATTAGCAAATAACTTTACTATCCTTCTTTTTCCCTTGACTATTTCTTTTCAGCTTCATAAAGCTAAACAAATGTTAAGATGAAGTGACAACTGCACGCTTGAAAATTCACATTCTATATCAGTAATAATTTATGCAACTTCGAAAATTCTCCATTTCCATTTTATATCTAAGTATATGAAAGGCTATAGCTCCTCTTGCAGCAACGAAGAACACATACACACCAAGGTGTAAGGAAGGTAGCAAAAACAGCTTTCAGCTTCACACACTCGCTGATGACAACTGTTCTGCATCAAACAACGGTCCCTGCAGAGATTAACTGATTTTCTCCCCTTCCCTCTTCTCCTCACTCCCAGAAATGCAAAATGTACTTAAAATCTACATATTTAGAAATTTCCATCACAGCTAAAGTATTTGTAGTGTTTACAGCAGAAATTCCACTTTTATATTTAAATAGAAATCAGGCATATTTACATCTCAACAGGATCCACTTAACCAATTTCAGGTCTATTTGCATTACTACAAGAGAAAGGAAATACGATGCTCATTTTCAGAAAAAGTGACATTTTAACAGCAGCTTTTTCACCCCCAGATGTTCCGAAGCTCTTTCCTTGTATTGCTTACTGAAAATAATAGGTGACAAAAAATTTCCGTACAATCTTTAAAGAGCAGTTCTCCAAGTCTTAATTTCTAGGTTTGAACATAAATGGCACAGCCGGACACAGTTCTCCAGGCAGGTTACATAAGTGTACCTACGGTATCACAGAAGAAAGCCTCCGTTCCTTTTATAAAAAAGTACTAGACAAAAAGTTCATAGAAAAGTTTCTTATTTCTCTTTAGAGGCAAGAAGAAACAATTTGCAAAATCATATGATTTATGTTGAAACACTGTCCATGTAAACAACCAAATGAAAGTCACATATAAGTAGTTAAGACCAGAATTTATATCCTACTTCATAGCAGCCACTGCCTTCATCAAATGAATTTATTTTCTGTCCTCAAGCCTGTTTTTAAAACTTTGGGCTTAAGTCCTTGTTTGGTATGTTAGCATCCAAAGACCTCATGTATCAAAACCTAAACTCCACAAAAAACTTTTTGTATATACATTACTTTGTACTCTCCAGATGCTCAATTTTCTGTTGTAAATACGCAGAGCGATAGCTACATCCCTGTTGCAAAACAGTCTTGAGTGTTCCTCCAGGACTGTGACTCTCTAATCTAGGGTCACAAGAAAAAAATCTGTAACTATCCAGTGTAAACACACTCCCTTCTCACAAGATATATGGATCAGTCAGTGTAACTATAGTGTTCAAGGCATTTGGTTAAAACACACTTTCTTGACATGTGAAGTGGCTGAAACATAAATATACATTAATATAAGCAAAGGCAGTTCCCTTCTGCCCAGCTCCAGTTAAGTGCAAAATGGACCCAACTTATTTTTTTTACTAAAATCCAATCTCGAAGTGAAAGTTTATGGTCCTATTACGTACTTAATATACATCCCACCATTCTGTACATGAATGAATTAAAAAGAACAGGAGTCAAACACACATCTTACCTACTCAACACATAACAGCAAATAAGTTCTATTATTTCATAAGGCATATTCATCTTCGGCGAGAATCCAAGCACAAGCAAGAATTCTGCTAAGTTATGTGATCCTATAACTTCATCTTCATCTATCAAACTTCAAGAAGTTCCAAGGTCTCCCCCTTCTATTCTTCAGGCAGAATAGTCCCTGTCATAGTGGGTATTTTTTTTATTTTTATTTAAAACTTAACTAAAGAACAGGGCTAAATAAAAATCTCAGTAGCTGGACTTCTGTATCTTTCAAGAAGAGGGACAAACAAATGACCAATTTTGCAGTTCTCAGGCTTTATCCCATAACCTGTCTTTTTACAATATCTATCTATACATACATATAAATTAGAGATAAAGCCACGATTAACTGCAGCATTCATGAAAATCTTCAGTCTGTTTTACAGAGTCTCTTTTGATCTGATGTCACTGAGGTGTAAAGGTGAGAATCATCCAGCTGATAACAAAGTAGAAGAGAAAGATGGGGTAAACAACAAGAGCTTTGCGGTTTGGAGGCTGACTGTCTGCCAGGAAAGCCGTAGATGCTGGTGACAAAGAAAAGGAAAAATACGTGAAATGTGAACAGCATAAAACTAGAAATATATGATTCATCGCAGATGCTAACAATTTTAAATTAGGATCTGCATTATAATGTTAAGTTTAAAGACAAAGAGTAAAATTGAATATTCCATTACTTAGTTCCAATGGTCTCCAATCACCAGTTAAAACTTCCTTTATCATATAAAAAGATAAATGCTGATTGACACTAACAAGATTCAGATTTACAGATTGAGAACAAGAAGAAATAACATAAAAGTACCTGTATGAACGTAGTGTTTTCTAATGGTATTTATAACATAGATCACCACTAGGCTCACACTGAGTTTAATATTAAATTGTTTTTCCTCCAAGGGCAATTTGCATATGACTCCCCACCCCACCCCCAAATATCAATGAAAGCAAAGGCTGAATCTCTGCCAATGCAAGAATTGGAAGAACTATTTCTACAGTACCTTGCCAACCTAGGAAACAGACCTTCAACTACGATACCCTCTGGCTTTATACAGCAGAATACATGCAGATCTACCTCTAATCATCACACTACTCAATGCACATCATAGTGTTATAATGCTAATAGGTACTTACCTAATGTTGACCAGCCAAACATAGCTATTACTACAATAAGACGTACAATGAAGCTGACAGTCCCAGAACCTGCCAGCAGTACCAGCCTGCACACCAGCATCGCTACTGTCAGGGGCAGGACACAGTAACCCAGAACACACAGGCTCTGAAAAAAAGATCTAGAAACAAGTGACAGAAATGGGAAAAAAGTCAGACCAAAGCACCACAAAAGTTCCAAAAATTGGAGCATTTTAACTGCTGCTATAAACCAGCACTCACATAGTTCCTCCAAGTAGCTTTGAGTTTAGTGTGATAACAACTGCACCAAACCAGATGATGACAAAGACCTCAGCAAACTGGGGGCCTCCATCATCTTTGCTATCTGCTGATCCATCCTGAAGCATCCTGTTGAAGGTAACAGAAACAAAAAGTCAACAGTTGATGACTTGGTTTTTGCAAACTAAGAATAGATGACAGATTAGGAGTCCAAGACATTGATTCCCAGGTAAGTTGCAGAACAGCTATTTTTGCAGAACACCTGTCTTCTGATTTTTGGTAGTATCCTCTATTTTGTATAGAAAAGAAAAAATGATTTTTGCTCAGTTGAAGGCATTTCAGTCCACTTGTTTTTGTGGACCATATAGGAATATAAAGGAAAATAAAGTCACAGATGACAGGCTAGACAATGAAAATTAAGTACAAAGAGTTTGATAAACTCTCAAAGCAGCCAGTGCACTGCATGATAAGACCAGTAAACCTTAAGGAAAGCTTAATATAACCCCAGAATACATACCACATGTATAACCTAGAAAAGTGAGCATGTGCTGATTTGAAGAAGATTTAAATTATGTTGTACAATGCAGATATAGCTACAACAACCTTTTGCTAAATGTTTTTTTGTATGCTGAGTATGTACATGGGACACAGATTTGTAGTCAGATGTAATACATTTATTACATGAAGTAGCACAGCTGAACTACTAAACATGCTTTTAAGCATGCCACCTCTAGAGCACATCCTTTTACAGCTTAGCAAAAGCAAGGCGTGAGAGACTAATTCCCCTGTGCTTCCCCCACCATCAGCAGGGAGCAGAGGGAGGGAGGGACAGATAAGCAGACACACCCCTTCAGAGGGCTATTCAGAATCCCTTAATTTGACCCCCCCTTCAGCTGGTCTCAGTCTTTCTTCCTCTCCATGAGGGTAACAGAAACTTTCCAGGAAGTACAAAGAGGAGTTAAAAACTTTGGACCTCATCCATGTATGAATAGGCTATCACAATTTATGCATTGGAAAAAAAAATTGTAGCTATCAGTTAAAAAAAAAACATTTCGTAGGATTAAAGTGCAACAGTAATACTAGTTTCACATCAAACTCCTCCATTCTCCATCCTGAACAAAACTACTGTGCAGGAAAAGTTATTTTAAACCCTTCCCCAGATGTTCAGTTTCTCCATATCTGAAGAAAGAATTCAAGGTATAGAAGAGGAATCTGCCTTGCGAGCTTCCAGATTTTGCTCCCCCCACCCCCAGGTCCTTACCATCTCCGTAACCATTTCACATACAAACATCGCCAATAACAAAGAACTCACAGCTCAATGCAATGAAAGAAGGAAGAAAGCAACATGCACCTTAAAAAAAAAAAAAAAAGTTTCTTCCTAAGGCAAAGTAAGTATTTACTCTTACATTCTAAGACCTGAACATACTCTACATCTCTGTTCTCTGGATGATGCAAGAGCTAAGTAAGCAGATAGGCTTACCTGAGTTAATTCAAGTTTTGAATATTTTATGATTGCAAAAGTATCAGACACATGCTTTTGCTTTTTTTTCCCCTGAATATTATTGCATACGAAGCACAAAACATTTCATCTGAATACAGTAAGGAACAAGTATTAGAATGTGATGTCCAATCTGCGGCTCTTTAGGAGTTCACACCCAGGTTACACCTCACGCTGGGCTGACACCAACGCAGCCTCGCCGCGCAGAGGCTGGTGGGTAACCCGAACCTCTGCTATGGCTGCAGTGATGCCACAGGTACCGAGACCAACGTTCCTGTGCTACCTCCACACACATCTGCACACATCTGCCCAGCAACCCCGGGGTCACAGTCATCTTCCACCTGTGAATTACTCCAACAGCTCTCCAGGGTACCTGGTACACACACTGCAGCTCCTCGTTATACAAAGGCTTTGGCGTGCAGCTCAGGACCAAGGAAGTTGGCCAAATGTGTTAGAACCAGACACAGCACGAATCAGGATAACTTTCAATAAAGTCATTCCTAAAACAGGGGATTAGGAAAAGTTCGCTCTTATATTCTAAATTTAAAGGAGGAAGGTCTTAATGGCATTTAAGTGTCAGAAATGCATTTTGTAAGAAAACCTGGAAAAAGCACTGTTTGTAGAAGACCAGACATGTATCAGAAAAACTTAACTTCAACAGATGTAATCAGGAATCGTTAAATTCTCATTTCCCCAATGTAAAAGACTAAAAGACCAAACCCATCCACTGCAGGTACTTACAGTGCAAGCGAGACACAAAGCACCAATGGGCCCCAAAGATCCCCTGTAGGTAAAGGAAAAAAAAAAAAGACATCATAGAATGATGTTCCGTTGTATTCTCCTTGGAGTGATAAAGCATCCTTTTCTAACTCCTGATACATCATTTTCCACATTAAGCTTCCTTATAATTTTCTTATTTAGCATCTTACATATATATATTATTGTATACAGAATACAATAATTTATGCAAAGGCTACTAACTCTTAAAGCTACTTGTTCTATATATTGACACATGTCCCGTTTTAAAAGATCCTTGACACCACTCCGATTTTCCATTATTCGGCACTCCAAAATAACAGAGAGAACATAAAATGGACACTTTATTTCCCATTCCAGTGAATTCTTCCCTCTCAGTAAAAGCAAAGTCTGTAGGCAATATGGTCTTTCAAGATTTTGAAAATCTTCTGATACGTACAGTCTCTAAGGAGTGCACTGCTCTTTTTCGGATACATGACATGCACAAATTTCTTCCCAACAGCCTTTAGATCTCTCATCTGAAATAAAGGAGACAGTTTTAGCATATCACTTAATAGAAATTACAGATCACACCCAAAACAAAGCAGAAAGAAGTCAAGCAGCATCAACTTTAAATCAAGATAGGATCTAACCCAAAAACTTCTGCAGCATCCCCTGCAGCAAACAATACCTACGTTTTCTACACTTCTTAACAACCACAATAATGTACTATCCTTTAATAACATCCAATTAAGAACAATAATTTGTTTGCTCCTCTGGGAAAAGAAAGTCACCAAAAAAATCCTATTAGGGCAGCTTTCTCCCAAGCATCATCTGAGACCTCTACATTTGCAAAGATTTTCAGATCACAGAGAAACTTGGCAGTTGTAATTCAGATTTTTTTTTACCCACAAGAATTTATTTTACAAAGGTATCCCCCCAAAAAAGTAAAAGTCAAGGGAAAAAAAGACAATTTTTGTGTAACACTTGGCACAAAAGATCTGTAAAACACACGAGTCATTATAGATACAGGCACAGAATATAAACTCACAATGGTATCCCTAACAGGTTCATCCAAAGTGGAGTAGTCTTCATCAGGAGATTGAGATCCAACAGGAACAGTAATTTCCCCTTCCACTGGAATATCTTCAGATATTGACACATCTGAGAGACCTGCAAACTAAATGTTTATGAAACCCTCAAAAAAAAAGAAATACAAACCAGCTCACGTTCACCTCAGGTGTTCTTCAACTAAGTTTAAGATAAAAATGACTGGTCAGAATTGTAAGATACAACATTCAAATAACAAGATCAACAATGAAGCCCAGCCAGGGTCTGGCTGATTAAGCAGCTCACAGTCTAAAAAGGTGCTCTATAAATGTGCAAAGCATTTCTGTTGTCCTCAGTAACTCCTCTGTCTCTGTGACTTGGATTTCCCTCATTTATTTAGATAGTAACAAATGAAAGCAATTACAGAGCTTGCATGTGCTTTATTATGATAAAAGCAACATAATGCCAGATAATTGTACAACAACGGCAACGCGTCTGAAAGCGCTCGGCACCTTCACGGACTCCAAGGGAAAACAGTTAAGGAAAAAGCGTACACACTCGCCTTCCCGGCATGAGGCCGAGATGCTGAGGCCGCGCACGCAAACAAAGCCGCTCCCCCCCACCAGCCCGGGGGAGGCGTTAGAGCCCTCGAGCGCCCGGAGACGGGGAGCGAGCAGGGGGCAGCGGCGCCGGCACCGCGCCCCTCCGAGCGGGGCGACGGAGAGGAGCGGAGCGGCGCGGGGCAGCACGGCCCCACCGCAGCCGCCGCCCCGGGCAGGGGGAGCGCGCCCAGCGCCGGGCGGCAGCGGGGGCCGCCCCGGCCTCTAGCCCGGCCTCCGGCCCGGCGCCCCCCACGCCACCGTGGCCCCGGGCCCCATCCCCCCACGCCCATGGCGGGCCCGGGCGCGCGGCCGCCCCGCCCGCTCCAGCCCGGCGCCCCCCGGAGCGCCCGGCCCGCCCGCGGCACTCACCAGCGGCTTCGCAGCCCCCCCGACCCCGCTCCCCTCCGCCGCCGCCATCTTGGCCCCGCCGCCACAGCTGTCGAGGCGACGTGGAGACGGGGGCTGACGTCATCAGCCGGCGCGCGGCGCGCGGCACTGGCGTCACCGGCGGGCTGAGCGTCCATGGCAACGCGCGGGCGCCGCCCCCGGCCTCGGGGAGCCGTGGGGGCCGGGCCGGGCTGGCGCTCACTGCCTCCCTCCGGCCGCGGGAGCCGGGGCTCTGCCCAGCGCCCTTCCCCGGGCGGCTGCAGGCAGCCGGAGCCTGCCGGGCCGGCAGAGAGCGCGGCAGAGCAAGGGGAGGCTGGGCGTTAGGTGGCACGGGGGGGACCCGCCGCCGCCCTAAGGCCTAACCGGGGCCGAGCGAGGGCCTGCGGGTGTCATCCTGCTCCCAAAGTAACGTCTGGGTGAAAGAGGGCTTTGCCGCTGTGCTGTGAACAGAAACCGGGTGGAAGATGATACAACACCTCACGGCAGCGCTGAAGGCCCTGAGGCACCGTGGTTTAAAGGCCCGCTGTGCACCTGGGGTCGCTCGACCCCCTGTGCGCGACTCGGCACTTACTGCTGGGGCGCGTGAGGTTTCTGTGGCCCCAGCCCTCAGTTCGCCAAGATCCCTCTGGACTGAAGCTCTGCCGTGTGCTGTGGCAGCCCCCCCTTAGCTCCCATCGCCCGCGGCTGCGGTGCGCTCTGCGACACCAGGCAGGTCCATAACGAAGTGCTCCCTGCGTTACTGACTACCAAGCACAGACTGAGTCATTTGCTAGTACCTTTCCGCTGGGAATCCTGCCATTTTTCAAGGCTGCTCTTCAAGCCCTTATTTCCTCAATTTAAAAATCAAAATTCTGTGGGAAATGGTGTGAAGAGACTTCAGAAGTGAAGCTGTATTGCCTCCGGCTCTAAAACGTCATCCTTAGTTACTGCATCATAAAAGGCAATCATGTTGGACAAGCAACATAACAGCGAAGAATGAAAAACGAGGAGAGTAACCCAGGCCATCGGTTCATTCGTTTTCATAACCAAAAGCCTACCCTCACGCTGAACACGAGGCTCGCGTGGCTTTTCCAGCTCTGAGCCTAATTGTTTAGTTGAAAGGCAAGAACACATCGGTTAACTGGGGAATAGTCCTGCCTCCAGCTTGGTAAGCAGGACAATTTATAAAAGTCTCCCAAGCACCACACTGTTTTCCCCACCCGTAACCCTGGCCTCTCCTAACAACCCCAGGTGGACCTAAAGATGGAGAACGGCTGGGTGGAGCTCCAAGGCAGACATTATCCACGACCAGCGCGAGGGCAGCCCTCATCCAACGCCTTGCAGCGGACTACGTACCCAAGTGCCCGGGTGCTGTACTCCTTGGCTCTCCCAGTCCCAGCCTAACCCCCATCACACAGACACCTCCGTTATCTCGCGGCTGTGCTCCTTTCAGCTCGTCTACAAGAATTTTTCTGTTGCTGTCGGAGCACATGACTACTGTTTGCATAGTTGCGATAAAAGGCCACAGCAGGGAGCAAAACTCAGGTGTATGAGGCAAAAATACATGTGACTAAGTTTCTTGGGAACAATCCACACTACTCCATTCCTTTTTTCCGAAAAGGAAGTTGATTAGGTTACAGCAATGTGTTATTTCCCGTTTCAAATTCTTCCAGCTTGAGCAAATCCTGCAGTTTCAAATATCATTTCTGCATCTCCAGACAGGCCGATAGCAGCTATATTTGATTCTGAGCTCAAAAGGGAACTTTCTTGTAAAGGCAGAGATGATTAAAGTTACTGTGGAGAAAGTTGATTTTGGAGATGTCTACTGCATTGGAAGGGATGGAGATGATGTTTTTCTTTACTAAAATTAACCCTTGGGAATAAGCGTTTTTGAGAAATTAATTCTTTTGTTTTTATTTTCTGCTATGTAGCGCACACCAACAATTACAAAACGCAAACCATTGACACTGTGTTTTCAATTTCCTTCCTTGGACGTATTTTGAGTTGAACTTTATGCAAAACTCTTCCACGTTTGATCCAAAAGTTTTTGTTCCTGACTGTATCTGGCAGAATTCAGGCCAAAAAACAGGCTTTGCCAGACTGTTTCCATGTGTTGAAATGAAGCAACCCGCGGGGCTGCTCCTTTCCAGAGCGGGCTGGGGAGCCGGTGGGGGAGGACGTCTTGGGGCGCCGCACAGAAACCGAGGGTGGAAAGGCGAGAGATGACAGGTGGTAGCAGATGAGGCGACAATGTTAATGACTTGATTGCTATCACATTACTTTAATGTACCTAAGACTCAGACTCTGGAGCGTCTCTTATCAAACATGCAAAAACGCAACACATATGTAAACTCTGTAGTGATAACTAAATAAAAACTGCCTTTTCATGACCGCTGAGAGCACTTTAAAGTAATCCCTTATCTACTAATGCACTTTATATAATAAAACCTTTAAGAAAGTCTCTGGCAGAAACTCTCCTGATTTTGCCTAAGAAAGAAGAAATTAAATAAATTTCCTTTTTTTTAATTTCTACATTAAACCTAAGTTACCTGCACCAGGGAGAAAGGCGGGGGTAAGTGGGGAGCTCCGTGCGGCGGCCGAGCCGGTGTGAGGGCTGGGAGAGCCGCCGTGAGGCGACGGGCGCGGTGGTCGGCTGCAGCAGGGCTCACGGGCGGCTAACGGCACCGGCAAAGCGCCGCGGCCAGGCGGGGGGCAGCTGCGGCGGCCGCGCGCCTCGCCTCAGGCCTGCGCGGGCGCGCCGGGACACGGCAGGCCGCGGCGGAAGGGGGTCGACCAGGCCGCCGAGGCCGCGGGGGCTCCCGGCGCCCCGCCCCGCGCGGCGGGCGGCGCTGTTGCCGGGCGACGGCGGCGCTGTTGCCGGGCGACGGCGGCGGCCCCGCCCGGGGAGCGCCGGGGCGGGGGCGGCGGCAGGGGGCGGCGCGGGGCCCGGCCCGGAGGGGCAGAGCTGAGCCGAGCCCGCCGGGAGGGGCCGCGTCGGCGTCCGCGCAGGCCGAGCCGAGCCGAGCCGAGCCGAGCCGAGCCGAACCGGGCGGAACCGAACCGGCCTGAGGGCGGCGGGCGGACGGGCGGAATGGGCGTGGCGCGGGGGCGCTGCAGCCGTCCGTAGCCCGCCCCGCCCCGCCGCCGCCGCCGCCTCGCCCCGCCGGGGCCGCCGGGGCCGCGGGCGGCAGCGCTGCGAGCGGCGGCGGCGCCATGGGGCACCCGCCGCTGGAGTTCAGCGACTGCTACCTGGACAGCCCCGACTTCCGCGAGCGCCTCAAGTGCTACGAGCAGGAGCTGGAGCGCACCAACAAGTTCATCAAGGAGGTCATCAAGGACGGCAACGCGCTCATCGCCGCCATCCGCGGTAAGCGCCGCCGCGGCCCCGGCGGGGGCGAGGGAGCCGCCCCGGGCACAGCGCGGGGCGGGGGGGGGGAGGCCGCGGTGGGCGCCGCTGAGGCGCCGCGCCCGGGAGCGGGGACAATGGGCCGGGGCGGCCCGAGCGGAGCCGCCGTCCCCGGGGAGCCGGCGTCGCGCTCCGCCCGGCTGGTCGCGGCTCTGGGAGCCGGAGCGGGCCGGGAGACCGCAAACGGTGCCGCCGGCGGGAGCGGAGCGGCGCCTGGGAGCCCCGGCGCCCCGCAGCAGGCCCTGCTCGGCCGCGGGGACGGGCGCTGCGGGCTCCTTGGGGCGCCGGCCGCGCCGCCCGCTACACCGGGCCCGGCCCCGCGCTCGTCCCGGGGGAGACCCGCGCCGCGGTCCGGGGGCAGGTGGAGCGAGCGGGGCAGCGCGCTGCTCCCGGCGGCCTGCGCTGCCTGGGCTGGACCGCTGCCCCGGTGAACCTTCCCGGTCCAGAAACACTGCCCAGTCCTTGCCTTGTAACTGTTACTCCCCTCTAATGGTGGGATTTGCCGGTTAAACGTAACGGCACGCACTTGTTCGGAGGTACCGACTGAGGCCGTCAGATGTTTCTGGACTGGATTCTGCTGTTATCTGAAACTGTGCCGTCCTATGTGTTCTAACAGTTTGCTGAAATTTCTGTTTAGATTTTTTTCCCCAAGAGCTGTAGGTACTCTTTCCCTGGGTCATTTCTCACATCTTTTCCACTTTTACAAACGTAGGTTAAAATATGGCCAAAAACGTTTGCTAGCACGCTAGCCTTAAATGCTACGATTGCATCAGACTAAGCAAAGACAATTAAAAAAAAAAACCCGTTCTGCAGAGGCTAATGATACATGCTGGTTTTGTTGGTAGCTGGTTGATTTGATTGGTATTAATGAGTTCAGCTGATGCCCTGTATTAAGAACAACTTAGAGATTCTTTGTCACCAAAGCTGGTGACTGGAATAGCCTCGTCTGGACGACTGCAATGACGAAAACTAGTATGAATGAAACAGTCGGCACTACGTACCTCTAAGGTGCTAACAGCCTACAAAAAGATGAAAAGCTCTAATACGTCTAGGGCAAAAATAAAAAACAAAGGGGATTTTAACAAGCCCCCTTGCTAACGTAAATGCTTTCTCTTTCTTCATCGCTTTGGTCAGAACCATTTCCCCTTTTTAATCTGTATAAATTCTCATGCAAGCCCTGCAAATACATGATGTAACAGGATTCTGCTGGTTCAGCAGACCCTTCCTGGCAAAACTGGCTGGCAAAGGAGGAAGGGGAGAAGCAACCAGAAACTGCATAAACTTCCAAAAGCACAGATAACCCCCCGAAAGCTAAGGAAACAGAGTGTCTTGTCTGCAGCGAAGGGTTTTCCTTTTGTTTTGATTAAGACCAAGGCTGTCGGCGTGATCCCGTAGGAGCGGACGAGAGCGGAGGCTGACGGGGCAGAGTGCTGCTGCCGGGCCCGGAGCCGTGCCGGGTGCCGCGCTGCCTCCCGAGTCCCGCTGCCGCTCCCCGAGGTGGCCGCTACGCTCCCGTGCGAGGTGGCTCTTGGTTCAGTTCTCGTGGACCTACCTGGCCCCTTTTTATTGCTGAGGAACCTAAAATTCTAGGCCTTCGTCTCTGAGTCATGTCCACGCAGGAATGTAGATATGAAACTGGGACAACTATGTATCTAGTTGCCTAAATACCTTTAATTCGTGGCCTCTACGCTGCCCTTTCCCAGCAGCGAGACGACGGTAGCTGATGGTTCGCTTCTGTGTTGCGGGATGTGTCCCGAAGCAGCTGACAAGCAAAGGAGATGGGGGCTTCACCAGGAGAGGGAGTTTCCTTCCTCCAGCGTAAAACATTAATTATGGTGACGGTCTGTTTGGATCTTGTCTGTTACCTGAGGCCCCCTGACAAGACTCAGCACAGACAGCAGGGCTCAGGCTTAGCTCTCAGCCGGGAAGCCGCTGGGCCTGGGTCTGTCCTCTTGTCCCGTGGGAATCGGAAGTGTTCCCATTCGTTTGCGCAGTATCGGCAAAGTGGGGTGCTAACCCTTGGTCAAGGTGAAAGTCAAAGAAGCGAGGGGTGGATATGCTGTTGCAAATGGTCTTTATTTGTGCCGTGTGACAGTTTCCTCAGCTGCAGTTTCCCTTCTGTCCTGTCGGAATAATCCCGTTTCAGAGCCCGTCTAATGCATCCTGTTTGGAGTGTTCCTGAAATGCCTCTGGAGCACGTCCAGGGATAGAGAGGATTAACGGCCAAGCAAGGCCACAGATATCTGGACGGTTTTGAACTGTCCCTATTGAAAATGCTCTGCTCAAGCTGGGATCAGCGTAAAGCTGAAGGAGAAGCTGTGGAACTGGAGCTCGCTGCTCTGACCTGCTCGCGCCGAGTGATGCTCCTGAAGCCGCTCAGCTGCTGCATTGCAGGAGTGCTGCTTTGCCACTGTGAAACCGGCTGCTCGCACTCCGGCACCGCACAGCGTCAATGTAAAATTTGCTAGCTGTGCTGGCTAGGAAAGTCAGGCTGGAACTGGAAAACCCAGTGTAATGATGCAGTGGCTCCAGAGAAAAACTGGAGTATTCTGACATTATTTCCTTTTACGTTAGAGTCTGAGTGGTGTAACTTCTGCAAACCAAAGTCAGCCAGTGTCAGCTAAGTAGCGCAGTTCTGTACACAGTCTTTTTCTGAATCTCTGCTGCCTTTTGTCATTTACCTTGTGTGAAAGTTTCCTGGACACATGGTAGAGAACTCTCCAATTCAGGAGCCTGGGTATAAATAACGACAGAAAAGGGAAGACCGTAGAGAATCCTAGGGTATCCTTCCTAGACTTAGCAAAATTAGGTTTAATGCTCTCAAGTTCTTGGCATTTTGAATTATTGAAATACGTGGAAGGCTGAAATTTAGGAGTTTATTGAATAGGTACAGTAATGTAAGTAGATACTACTTTTTCCAGCAGCAGGTAAAAATGGGAGAATAGTGCCTTTCGACTTTGGACCCATGGTGGTGATATTCAGTCCTTGACTTGTTACTTTGGCTTTATGCTGAAAAATAATTTGTGTCTGCATTATATGTATCCATTTTTATTCTTCAACCAAATTGTGGCATTTAGTGACTTTGGTAAGTGCAGATGTGAAAAACATGCAAGCAGACCTCCTGTTTATTTTGGTGTTTCGACCTTTGGCTAGATCGTTCCAAGATATTGATTCACTGATACTGAGTGTGGTATTATGGTGGCTTTAAATATTTTTATATTGGCTATGTGTTTGTTGATCTGTAATTAAGTAGTAACTAAACTGAAACATAAGATTTAAAGCAAATCAATTCAATTCTGTTTGCTCACAGACTACAGAAATGCCAAACACCTGCTTTCTCAAAATGACAGCATGTTCAGCCTGATGCAGCGGTGGGAAACTGCAGAAGACTTGGATGCTGCACAGTACATCTAGAAATAAATACATGCATCCTTTTAATTTGTGCAAGCGCAGCGTATCTGTGCAAACTACCAACAAAAGAAGTGCAGTTCCCTGTTAGGGGGAGATAGGATCTGCTAGGCTTCTACGTGATCTGCCATAAACAGGTTCCAGGTTTAGACTTAAAAACCTGGAACTACCCTGAAGTTGTCTTTTATTTTCCATTTACCAAGCACTAATAATAATAAAATATTGTAGAGCATAACTTTATGTATATAAAGTTTATGCGACTATCAATTCATGTATTGGGTGAAACCTTGTGGTTTTGAGCTAGTCTGATGCAAGGTGCACGTATGTTGTTTCTCTTTGTTGCTGATAGTGTTTTTTCGAATGTCCAGACAGTTTAAGTGGTCCAAACCTACCTGCTGGCCAATAAAATCTTGAGAGAATTCTAGCAGAGTCTCTAGAGCTCAAAACAAAACAACAACAAAACCCTTGGTATCACTTTATTGTGGTAGCAGCACAAGCTAGGCACTCAATCTTTGGTAAGTACCATTTCAATGACTTCCATTTGGAGATTTTTGGATGTCCTTTGAGCTTTTTATAGCCGGTTTATCAGTAGATCAGTTCACCGTTATCTATTTGTAGTGATTTAATATGCGAATTGGAGTGCAAATTTTTTCAGACAGTCATTCAAGTAAACAGAATTGTAAATGGATAATAGTGAATGCCAGCATTAACGTTGGTCTAGCTGGTGAGCGTGCTGTTTTAGTTCGAATGGATTGCTTGTTTTACAAATACACACGCTCCTTTTCATCTCCCTGCTGCATTATACACGTTACAATGGCTGTGGGACGTACAAGTGCCTCTTGCGTCGATACGACTCGTAGTGAGTTGTGAATTTGTGATCTGGCCGTAATGTGTTGCAACGAGCAGGATTTTAGCCACATGTTTACTCGAGACTTGTTGACTCACTTTTATATCCCACAGTGTCAAGGCTTTCTGTGATCTGAGTCTTCCCTGTTGGAATTCTTTTAGATCTGAACAAATTTTAGTTTAATCCAGTCCCTTAAATAATTCCCACGTGTGGCATGCAGGGCACGTGCCCGGGATTTTCTCTGGGATGTGAGTAACGGGCCAGAAGGGAGACAAGACTCAGGGCGATTCAACTGGTCGTTTCCCGCAGATTATCCGAGAGAGGAGGAGGAGGAGAGGGCCTCTGGCTGCAGCTCTGCCGGAGGTTGTCCCTGTCAGCCATTCGGTCTTTGACGCTAGCCGGAGCTCGCTCGGGCCGTCTGCTCCCGCGCTTCCCGATGCCGCGGCGAGGACGCGGGGAGCCCGCGGCGAGGCGAGCTTTGGCAGAGACCTCGCGCTCCCAAGCTGCGTGAGCTCTTCCGCGGTTCCCCGCTGCGGTCTCGTGCGGCTGGGGAGGAGGACGTGCGTCCCTTGCGCTGCCGCGCGCTCGGGGCGAGGGAAGAGGCGATGCGGGAGCCGGGCAGTGGCAAACCCCGACGGAGCCGGTTTCTTGCTGGGTGGGGTTAGACCTGGCTTGGAGCGTTAACTCAGTTGTGGGTTTTCTTGGCTTGTGATCGGTGGAAGACAGCTTGATAAATCGAACCTGAGAGCAGCTGAACAGGTTGATGAACGCAGATTTCAGCTTCCTTTCACTTTCCTAATGAAAAGCAGAATCCCCCCGCTCCCCTTCTCATCTCGTGCCTGTCCCTCGAGGGAGAGACTGCAAACTTTTAAGAGAGTCTGCAAGGATAAATGCTTCTCCAGGGTATCGGGGCTCCTCCCTTGCTTTTTGCTCCTTCACAGGGTGAAGCAGAAGAGAATATTAAACCCAGCACAGTTGTTTGGGGGCCAACGCTGGAAACCCTTCCTTGGAAAAATCCTGCCTCGCTTGGCTAAACTTGCACGTGGGAAGGCAGAGCGAGGAGGAGCTCCCTTGTGATTAGGGGTGGCTTGATGGTTTTGTAGCTAGTGTTACTTGTAATGGAGGGAGCTCTACTGAAAGATTGCTTTCAGCAGCTGTCGTGACCTGTGACTTTCCTGAAGGGCTTCTGCTGAGGAGGATCGGTTGGGGGCTAGAGAAGACCCTTGCTTCGGTGCTTTGCTTGAAGCACAGCGTGCCTGTTAACTGGATGCAGAGTGTTCTTAGGTGCTAAGTGCCTTAAACTCCTCTTACTTTTCAAGAGATTAAGAGATTAAATTGATTATTTTCCCCTACTGACTCTGAAATGTTACCAGCTGAAATAAATAAAACACAGACGGAAAAACCTGGTCTTGAGAACTGTGCGAGCCCTTGTCGCGATTTGTGGTGTTGTGCTCTTACGGTCACGTTGCTGCCTCTGCAAGTGGGATTTTCCTCTTGCTGCTTGAAGGGGGAAAAAAACCCCTTCCCTGGCTATACATAGGACACCATAAGATGACTAAGTATAAGACTGTGCCAAATGAGAAATAAAACTGACAAAAGCAAGGAAAAGTATTGTTCATTTGTAATAATCTTGGGCTTAAAAAACAATGATAGCAAAGAAGTTATTTTGGGACAGAAAAATGAGTTATTTTTGTTGTAAAGTTGGCTGTATCCTTTCCTTTTTGTGCCAAAAGTATTCAGAATCACTGAAAGTACCAAATTACTATTTTAGTTCTATATGTTGTACTGACATCACCAAAATATACTTGCAGCTTGACTCCGATTAGGGAAAGGGAGAGAGACTTAGAGGTTAAATTTCCTTCCCTGCCGAGTCCTTCCCCTCTCCCCCTCCTTCTCCCCTCACAAATCCGAGGTTTGGGGAGTCTGCCAGCTCAGCCACAGCCATATGGCCGGCATTTTCATCTGCTGCTCAGTTGTTCTTTCTCTCCGTAAGTCAGCAGTGTTCTGGAGCCGCTTTATTTTGCTCTGAAAAGCGCGATACCTTTGCTTCTCAGCTGTGAGGGCACAGGAGGATCTATAAAACATCTCGGAAGCATCCTGGTGCTCAGGGCCTTCAGGAGGCCCTTCGCGGTCGCGTCCTCCGTCGCCGTACGGCACCGGAGCGTCGTCTCCGGCCCTGCGAGGCCCCGGTGCGAGGTGCCGGGCAGTGCTGTGGCCGTGACTTCCCTCCCTGTGCTAGTCCCCGTTCTGCGTGACATCCTCCCGGCCTGGAGAGCTCAGGGAGGAGGGGCACAGGCTGGGCGAGAAGCTGGGTGGGTCACAGCTCCCAGGAGGTGTTTGGACCATCAAAGTGATGCTCTGGAGTAAGTCACGTGGAAGAAAAGCTCAGGTGCGCCGTGCCTTATTCTCACCTTCACCGAGGGGATTCGTCTGTTGTAATATCTGACAGGGCTGAAGTGTAATCCTTGCTCAGCTTAAAAAGGCAAAGAAACACGTGTTCAGGTTGTCTATATTACAGCACCACAATCAATGTCTGTCTTCTAGCGCCAGTCACTAATACCCAACTGATAACTTCATCTGTTCTTTTTGAAGTCTTCTACTTTCTCTAAACTCACAGATCAAAAAAAAACTAAATAAAATCTAGTCCTGTTTGTGCATGTCTCTAGGCTGAGATATGTGGAAAATTCTGCAATAAGAGGAATCAGGAGATTGCTCCTGAAACTAGGATGCAGTATCCATAAATGCATTCTGACCCGGAGGGGTTAGACACACGAGCATGTCACCGGGTGGTAAGTCTGCCCTGCACCCGCTGACCCACAGTAAATCTGTAGGCACATTCATAACCTAAACCAAAATATAAGGTAATTCTAGTTTTCATAGCCTGTGCTAAAAGCAGGCTGAGCTAATGTTCGTTATCTCAGATTGGGTGAGAGTTGCACACAGGCAGTTACCATGGATCGACCAGTGGGCAGTAACTTGTTTGTGTGTCTCAGCCCCGTGCTGCAGTGGCCTTTACGTTAGCATAATGTAGACAAGATTTGAAGCAGACAGCGTATTTCAGGCAATAAATGTCAGGAAGTGGGTGACTATGTAGCATCATAGTCATTATAAGAATGGTGTATTTATATCACTTTCTCTCTGTGCCTCAGTATTTTGATTTTTTTTTAATCTGATACTTGCTGCACTCTTTTGCATGTGTAATAATGCAAAAACATCTATTTTTTCCTCTGATCTTCTCTTGCAGTCATATATCAAACTTCAAGTTGATGTTCTTTTTACTAATTTGAGTGCTACAGTGGTGCAAACTGTCTCTTTTGAAGCTGGAAGAGTTTTGGGTTCTCATGCAAATATTGTGTATGTGGCTTTGAACTTGATTTCTGTACTCCTTAAAGTTTTGCGAATTGTTTCTGGATTTGCATGGCAGTTAACCAGCCTCTCCATGCAGCTCAAATGTTATCCTGGAAAGTTCTAATAGCACGTGTAGTGGTGTCTGTATCTGCAGAAAACAGTGAGAATCTGTAGCAAGAGAGACCAGATGAGCTTTTCTTCCTAGAATGCAGTTACTTGCCAGGAAAACCCTGCTTTCATTTGCCTCCCCCGTAGGTCAGGTGCAGAAGAGAACAGAATTACTACAGTGCTGTGCATGGAGGTTTTTGGAGCATTGCTTGTCAAACTGGGGGGCTCTGCAGGCGTCTGCACGGCCAGATCTGCTCTCCAAATTTCTATGCTATTGTCAGAGATGGTGTTTGAGGATTTAATGCTTTTGAGTGCAAGCAGAGAGTCAACAAAATCTAATATTGTAATGAGATTAAGGCAGCCCTGGAGTGACCTGTCCTGATTCCTGCAGAGAGCACATGTGCTATGTCATAAAAAGTCTGCAGAGACAAAGGCTCGACTGTACAGCATTAAGATTTGTGGCTGTTACTACAGCTCTTTAGATCCAGATATTGTTTTTGGTTATACCCAAACAAACATAAACAGAACTTAAATTTCTGTGGAAATGGGAGGAGGAGGAATGAGTCCTCCTCCCTGCTGGCGCACTAGATGCTGAAGTCCTCCGTGCAAACATTAGTTCTGCACCCCAACAGAATTTGGCATCGAGGCAGTTGCATTAAAAATATTCTGTCCTACAAAGACAGCTCAGCTGTGAGCCAGCATACTGTATATTAATGAAGATGTGCATGGAAGTCTTCCGTGGGGATACACAGAGGCCTTCTGTCTCAGGAAAAGGCACTCATTAAACTGCCCAGTATACTCAAGGAATCTGGTATCCAAATAAGAATTATATAAAAGCTCCTCTGATACCACTGGTTAAAGCAAGTGTGAAGAGACTACTCTTCTATCCAGGATCAGTCGTACAGCTAGTACTAAATTGATCTGACTTAAAAATTGGTCCATTTATTTTGTTTCTCCTCTGATTTTATCCTTGCACTTTGTTGATCTCATCCCTCAAGGAATAGGTGATACATGAGCCTTGACTTTGACAGATGCAGGATCAGACCACCTACCAATAGGCGCAGCTCTTAAAGCAAAGAATTGGCACTGGCTAGGTATAATCAACTGAATAAGGTCTCGGTGGCCTCGCTGGCTTGGCCAGTGTGCCATTCCTGCATTTGGAGATGGCGGTCTCCATCACGCCAGCTTAGTGATGTGTTAACAGGAAAACTTGTTACTTGTTATCTTGCCAGAATCTTTTCTTTAGCTGCAAAGCACCACAGGGATCCTGAGTTTGGAGTTACAGCCAGGACAAGGGACCCTCTGAACTGGCCTACCCAAAGAGGTGTTTGCTGAGTTCAGCCAAATAGAAATACCACTAACCTTTTAAATAAAGGATGTCTGGGAAGGTTTCACAGAAAATAAGCACACACACAAACCTGTTGCTCATCCCCTGACACACTTTCCCTCTGAAGCATTACTAAAGTCCTGGATTTCTCTGTGGAACTGGTTTTCTACCTGTGCTGGCAGCACTGAAATGCACTGTCTTGAGATGACCCTCAGGAGGGGAATGGCTCACTGCTACAAGGAAACTTCCCTCCTTTTTCCTAAAGCACGTTATGTTATAGCAGTTGTTAAGCTGTTTCTGGACTTTAACAGAGGAAAAATTACTTACTGGAAAATATGTTGCTCTCCTCTAGCAATAATATCTCCATGTATTTGTCCATTCCTTGCTGGTCTTCTCTATCCCTGCTGGGAGTGTCATCCAGAAGGGGCTCCAGGCTGGCAAGATGCTCGCTTAAGCATGCAACAACTTGCTTGCTTGCTGTAGCTGCTGCTTTGGAGCCCTTGTCCTAATTCTTCAAAACCGCAAGTAGTTACTATGGATAATTTCGAAAGTTTTGCCCGAACTGCTCAGCTCTATTTGTCTGAAAGGATAACAAACCTATATCCAGATTAAAAACAATCAATTGCTTTAAGGCAATGTTATTTAGACCACTTCCTAGACCTAAACCAATTACACTCTGCAAATATAAGGTGTGGAGCACGTGCTAACTCTGCCAGGAACCAGGATCCTTTGCACAAAAAGAAGCATGCAGTAACAGGATGAAAACTTCTTGTTAAGGACTTGAAGAGGCCTGTGGGCACCTAAGTACTGCTGTGCTACAGCACTAGGGATTGTGGTTTGCACCATCTTATTGCAAAGCTGATAATGGGAACACCTGGGAGCTCTGAGCTCAAAGACCCTGGTAATGCTTTGCTTTAGCAGATTAGCTCTGTGAGTATGTGTGTATGGGAGAGACCGCAGTATTCTGCAGTGATGGTATCACACTACCATTTACGGCAGTGATACTGCTTTGGCTTTAGGGTCCTTGCCATAATAGGCTGTGCATAAAGATGTCCGATAAATGTGATTCCTCTTACAAAAAAAGGATATGTTTTTTGTATGGGCTTGCCTCTGCTTTTCTGGGTGGGACGGGAATTTGAATTCCCCATCCCCTAGAGCAGTTCTGAAGCAATGCTCGGCTTGCAAGAAAGCTTTGTGCTTGCATGTAAATGCAGCAGACTTCATTTCTTGTGCCACTGACGTGCTTTTTCTCTGACAATTGTTTGCCTTATTGTGGACCATATTCAGGTCAGGCAGGAAGAAGGGAGTCTCCTCTACAGCAAGGTGGAGGATGGAAAAGCTCGTTTTCCAGGACTTTTAGGCAGTCTGCATAGAATCTAAAGCCCTAGGTCGCTGCAAATCTAAAACAGATGTGCCTTAGCCAGAAACTCTTTAAAAAGAAAGGCGGGGGGAGAAGGAAAAGAAAAAAACTGAAAAACCCCAAACCTTATCTTCAGATGCAGACAAAGACTAGGAACTTGCACAGTATCCGCATACTCCAGTTTCAGGGCGTATCTTCCTCCCCGTGTCAGGGCTCGCTGGGGTGTCTGCGTTAGGCTGAGCCCTTGCTAGACGCGGTTCCCTCGTCCTGCGCTTTGGCACTGCGGTGTTTGCTCCGCTTTGCGGCCGCAGTTAAAGACGCGTCGTTGTTGAGCCCCGTAGTAGGACGGCTTCCAAGAAGCGCCTCTGAGGTCATGGTCCCTGCGTGAACTGTGCTGTCCCAGACTCTGCTGACTTGGGAAATGCTGGAGTTGTTTCCCTCCCTCCCTCCCCGTCTGCTCGTGTGTGTGGCAGCCCTGGGAGCCATCCGCTAGCTCGGCGTGAGCCCGATCTGCCGCTCCAGCAGGGTCTGCGGGAATCCTCACATCCTCCTAGGGAACTGCCCGGTTTTTGCCGATTACACGGACTGCTTAGCTCATATCCTTGTCTTCTCCACAACAGGAATGCTCGGGGCATGGTTGCATGATAGGAAGCACTGAGCAGAAATATTGCCTTAAGCTAGTTCCTGCCTCTCCCCATCGCCAGTCGCTCGCTGCTGCAGCGCGGTGCCCCAGCCCCTGCTCTGTGCTCGGACAGATGCTGCTGGAGCGTGTTGTGGGCTCTAAAACACACCAATGCGCGATATTTTGTGGGGGTTTTCCCAACCAGAATCAGCTCCCTGGTCCGTTTCCTAGTGACCCCAAGAGCAGTTGTGCCTGGTCAGAGCAGAAGAGCAGTGCTCCTCGCGCCGGGGAGCGGAGCAAGGGCAGGTGAGAAGCCAGAGCTGCCCCTTCCCTTTAATGCGAAGCCACAGCTTCGCCGCAGGTGTGGTAGCGAGGTTGTCCTCTGGGAGCCCCCAGGACGTGACTGCATGCCTCATCACGAAGGACAAGGTCAAGAGATTAGATCATTTTGATGTGTTTAGTTATGTTTTTTCTCTTGTCATGCATGAGACATGCATGCAGCTTTTCATCCTCCTGTTGCCTTCCTTGGTTTCTTCCCTGAAAGAATGTGGGAGTTATCCATGTTTTGTGATGTATCTGAAAATCCACGGGCGTGCAGTAGTGCTGCTGCTGGCTGAAGTTTCCTCTTGACTCACCAGATGAAGACTCAGCTTTTCTGTCCTTTTTAATGAGAATTTTCTTAAATTATTTATTTACTTACTTAGTTGAGACGCTGTTAAATACAGCTCTCTCAGGTGTGGCTTCCTGCATTCACGGCCCAAGCTTTTCGTGAGCGACTTTCATACCGTCTGCGTCCCGTTTGGCTCGTGGATGTTAGCGTGGTCCCTTCTCGGCCCTTGTTGCACCGTGTCGGTGTCCCCTCGGCTGCCTGCCGCGTCGCAGCTGGCTGTGGGAAATGGCTTTGGTGGCGTGTGGCTCTAGCGGGTGCCTCGGGTCCCCGAGGCGTCGGAGCAGCCCAGGTCCCAGGAGCGCTGGCGGGAGCCGCCGGCCGCCCTCGCAGCCGCACGCCGGGGCTCCCGGGCAGCACTGAGAGTGCTGCCGATCAGCGTTGGTTTCGAGAAGTGTGACGTTTCTGTGTAGTTTGAAAAAGTATGATGTTTATAGGAAAAAATACAGATTTTTTTTTCCCCCCCCCCGTCAGCGGACAGTTGTATTTTACAGATGTTGACACTTTGGAATGAAAGCTGCTTTGAAGCTGCTGCTGAAATTCAACAGGCAGCAATTATTTTTCTTACTAAGCATTAAACAAAAGTTTCGACCCTCTATTGGAGTCCCTGATCATTATGAAGAAGCTTCTGGAAGCTTCTGATTTTTGTTTCAGCGATAGTGGACTTTTTAAAATTGTTTTTTCTTTTGGCTTACAGACTCCTCACTGCTCTCAGGCCGAACGTGTCTTGCAGAAAGTTAAGTCCTCTGCAGAGTGCTGGGTTTTCCTTTTTGGGGCATGTCCAAAAGGGTGTTTTGGAACTGGTGAAGTTCTTGTTTTGTCACTGAGTTATCCGTTGAGGTAAACACGCGTTCACAATCGCATTGCTGTGTTTAAGTGATCGTAAGAGCAGCTGAATGGCCTGAGACAGAGTTTACAAATACAAGTAGAAAGTAGTTCACACCATCCATCAAGTTGCTGTCCGTAGCCTGTGTTCTCTCTCCTTTTTTTTTAAATCAGGTTTCTGCTCCTCCAGCCAAGACTGATTATGAATTGCTGAGGCTAGATATTTTTAAAAATAATGATTTTATTAATCTTATTTAAACCTTGCAGCTGTGAAAATGAAGAACAATGAACACTGCTTGTTCCTGTAGCGTCAAATTATAACCTGGGGAGCTACAGGGCTAAAGGGGAACGTCTCTCCCTCTATCCTCGTGGTTCTCAGTGTCATTTATAGAATTGCTTAGAGAAAATTGTTGCTTTCCTAAGAAACATTGGGTGTTTCCCTGCTTTGTGAGGAGGTATCGCAATGTCAATGTGTTGGGGTTTTTTCAGTCCAGCATAGCAGGGGTGTAGGATCTGGAGACCCGTTTTAGATGTGGTATGCAGAGATACCCAGATAACTTTGGATGAGCACAGAAGTCGGCTTTGGGCAGAAAGCAGGGCTTTCTTCCTCTCCGTGAGAGACGGCTGCGGACAGGTAACTTCTGCTGCTGTGTCTCAGTTTGGCTGCAGGTTGTTAGCTCTTAGCAGGCAGCAGTTATACGTATGCTGTAAGTTGAGGAAAGAGAAGTCCTTGCTGTCTTGAGTCCCTCTCTGATGAGCCCCAGGATGCTGTGCGTCTTTAGCCTTAGGCGCGTCCAGCAATGCAGTTCTGAAATGCGCCTGACTGATGCTGGGCGACCACAAAATAAAGATTCTCTCTGTCTTGTAGATGGGGCCGGTTCTAGCAATGTGGTCCAAAATGTCTCTGCACCTTATTTTCCTCGTTCGAAGAACATTGGCCTCTCTAAATGCTGGTTAGGGATGGGGTAGCTCTCTGTGAAGCCTCGCGTAACAGTTCTTCTGCAGTGCGCTGGACTCCGGCTGTGCGCATACGAATCAATTAAACGTGCCCACGAAGGCCCCCGGGCGCTGCTGCCAGCTGGCACCGGACGGTTTGCGTCTCTGCTGGCAGGTTCCCTTGGCTCTGGAACGGGATGGGTGAATCCAGCCTGCGTGTTACGAACAGTTCTGGCATGTTCCAGCCCCCAAACCGGGCCAGAGAGTTGCCTGTCCCGTTCCAGCTAGTGCCGTACCAGAGAGGTCTAACAGCTCGTAGTGTGCACAGCAGCGGAGAGGATCCCGAGCGTGCAGCATTTACTGCCGCAGCTGCAGCTTTGGTGTTTTGTGGCCTGCGATAGCGGGGAACAGGACGTGATGCCAAGGAGCGCGGGGAAGGGCAGCTGACCGGGTCCATATTCCATCTGTCTCCGCTAACGTAATGCGCTTGGTGCATGTGGCACCTTGGCTTCGAACAGCCTTCCACCCGCACGTTTGAAGCCCAGCTTGATGGGCTCCAGCTGCTGCTGGCGGCGGGACAAGGCACCTCTGTGGTGTTGCAGGAGCGGTCTGGGGAAGCGAGGTGCTCGTGGCTGGCACGCCGCGACTTGCCTCTTGGCTTCAGACCTCAGCACCACGCGCGTGCGAACGGGAGGATGCCACGAGGGGGATTTCTTGACCGCTGGAAGGGGGCACGGATGGATGCTCCTCCCTTCAGGTTCCCTGCGCCGTGACTCAGGCGGGGCCAGCACAAGTTCTGGCTCCGCTGAAGCCAGCGACCGCCTGTGCTCCGGAGCTTGGCTCCCGCGACGGCGGGAGGGGGAGGGAGCCCGCGCAGCGAGAGATGCACGTTCTTTTCCAGCGCGGAGCTGCTCTAGATCACTCATAAACTGCTTGTAAGTTTTCCCCGCATGTCATGTGTGACTCATCTGGCCTCCTGCCTGGACTTCTCTGTGGTGTTATCGAAGGGAAACTCTGAAATCATCACATGCCAGGCAGCCTCGTCGAGGGATCGAGTTGCTTGCTCTGCTCGTTTTCTGAAGCATTCTGAAAAATGCGTTTGGCTTTTCCCTGTCTTAGTCTTTCTTTGGAGGACTAGTTTCTGAAGAGCTGAAAGGAGATGCACCTCACGATGCGCAGACTCGCCGGATGTCCCTGTAGGGATTGCTGGTGCTCCAGCCCGGACCAGGGTCTTCTCTGTCTGTTTCCCTGTGCTCGAGCAGCGGGGAGCCGAGGCTTGGAACACGCCCTCTCTCCGGCCGCTCGCTCCAGACCGGTCGTGCCAAAAGCTCGCTGGTCTCCGGTAAGAGCCGAGAGTCCCTAGATGGCTTGAAACACTACGACTTTAAGTAACCCTGTTGTGTTTCCCTGATTAGCTCCTTTGCATTAGGTTCTGCTGATGTCCCCAAGGGTCAGCTGGTCAGCTCCGTGTCTCGTGAGCTCTTTCTTCCCATGAGGAAAAAAAAAACCTGCTTTCCGTGTTTCATCAGTTCTTTGAATCAGAGAGACTGTCCTTTGCTCGGCGCCTTTAACCCCCGTCCCCAGGGTGAGGGAAGACTCTTAGAGGAGGAAATGCCCTTGCTGCGGCCTTTCAGGGTGCAGTAGCCAGAACCACCTCCTAGTCTCAGCTTACTTCCAGCTGATTGCTTGCTTGACTTGCAGCCCAGGTCACCAAACTGACACCTGGCTGTAGTAGCCGTGACTCACCCGGCATACCGGTCATTGCAAAACACACCACCGCGCTTCTGTCTGCAGCTGTATCACGTTCTGCTGCAGGGAGGAATCGGCTGGGACCCTGTGCTTTAAGCTACGGCAGAAGGAATCCCACCGCTGCCGCAGGCGTGCTCCGTCCTCGGAGCCCTCCCTTAACCTCTCCAGAACTTACTGCTTGCCTCGTTACAGAAATGCTGGCCCCACCTTGGTCGCTAATGCTCGTGCCTCTGCAGACTCGGAAAGCCAGGCCGCGCTCCTCTCGTGTTTAGGCTCTCGAAAGGCTTTCCATAGTTTACTCAAGTCTAATGTGCTCCAGGGAAGGGCTGAATATTTACAGTTGTAATGATGGTTTGATTTAGACACAAAATAGTCTGAAACTTATTCAAGTTTGGAGGCAGTCAGACCCAGCTGTTGGGTTTTGGTTGATGGTGTTGAACGGATGACTGTGGCAGTGTTTCCTTTCCAGTGAGTCTTTACCTGTGAAACCTTATCTCTAAGCAAGGCCTTGTTTATTTTTTCGGAGTAAAATAATAATCATTTGCTTAAAAATATTTAATTCTGTCAGAGCTTGTGTAACTGATTGAGTCTTGTATTGGAAATAGACTGTGTGGCACTTGTATTTAAATTGCAAAATATGAGGCACGTAGCTCTACCATTTGACACTAAATTTTTCCTGAAGCTGTGCTGTGCACAGTATTCAAACACATCATTTTCCTGATGCTCTTGTGTCCTGAGCTCAGATCTGTCTTTGTGAAACATCGGTCAAACCTGCTACCCTGTTCAGACAGAGAAACGCACAGGGACTTAAAAATACCAGGTCACCATTGCCAATTCTCAGTACAGCCATGCTATCTGCAGCATATCTGTTCGTTCCCTGGTTTGAGTCCTTTTGCCTCTTGCTTGGTAAACTTTTAACGCTCCGTGGGACTGAATGATGAATTTCCCAACTCTCCGGTCGCACAGCAGGTTAGCAGGCAGTGAATATAAAAAACATGCCATAGATTTGTCATGGAATTGAAATTACCATGAAGTCTGCTGGCTAAATTAGGTTGCAGCCTGTAGAGAGGAGCAGCTCTGCCTTCGGCACAAGTTTTGTGGACAAAGATGCCAAAGATGCAGCACGATGAATCTCTGTGTCTTGTTCATTACAGTAGTGCCAGTGCCTCGCTGGGTGCTGGGTATATCACAAGCTGGAAGTGAAGCAGCAGATACAAACTCTGTTCTTGTTTCACTGTGAGTCAAGCGCAGATAAAATAGTGAAAAGGTAAACCTCACGCCTCTCCAGTTTCTGATATAGTAGAGAAGAAGGTTGCTAGCAAGTGCAGAACTGAAAGTGCTCCATGAATTCTGGATTCAAAGCTCAGTGAGTCCATGCGGCCTGTTTATCTGCCAGGAAGTGCTTGGTATCGCTTCTGGCTGTCAAGACAGGGTGTCTGGGAAGTACTGCAATGTCAAAGGAGATCTGCAGAGGCTGCTGCTTTAAGTGAAGGGAATGTATGCTTCAGAGGGAATGGGGCTTTCTTCAGTGTAAATCCTGCTTTTCTGTTTCCATCAAAGATCTTACGTTGGGTGAACGGCTTCTCCAGCCAGATGCAGTGAGCCTGAGAAACAGTGCTGTGGGTTAAGGGCTCCATTTATGCTCTGCGCCTCTGCAGGCTGAGGAAGTACTTATAACGAGATCTTTGTTTTTAGGAATTTCCATTCTCCATCGATTCAGTATTGCTAATGGAAATTCAGATGTCTGCAAATAAAAATAAAAAAGCTTAGAAAAACCCTAAATACCTACACTGATGTCAAAGGCAGCATCAGGCATAGCTTCCTTCCATAGCTCCTCTGCTGTGGTGGAGAAAACTGGCAGGGAAGTAGGGGAAGACTTCTGGAAGCTGGGTGTTCCTTCACAGCATCTTAGCTGAATTTCATTTTGAAATTCAATTTAAAAAAAATACCCAAAATACTCATTTCTTGGGCTGTGAGGTTTTGCCAGGAGCAGAACTGTTAGCTTACGAATTGATGTTGTGGGAGTCTGGGATGAAATAATGTGTGAAGCAGTCTTGCTGCAGACGTGCTCCCAATTGAAGGCCCATTTGCTAGCTCCTTCCATCTTCTGGGGTTGTACAGTGTTTTCTCTATGCAACTTTCATATAAATCTAGGGTTAAAATCAATAGCGAAGACATGTATTTCCCCTCTGACCTACTGAATAAATGTCATGACAAACATGGTTGAAATAAATTATAGTTGTATTACTTCCTAATGTGTATTTCAGCAGTTTTGCTGATTTCTAATGCTGCTAATCTTTTTTTTTTTTTTTTTTTTTTTTTTTTTTTTTTTTAATTTCCATTTCAGTTACAAAGTAATGTTTTCTGTCCTGTCTGCCTGGTATCTTCTTTCCAGTTTTGCTGAAATAGGACTATAGGCCTATCAGTTTGAGAGGCCAGGAAAATGCCAGCGCGGAGTTGTTCTTTGAGGAGTTCAAGCCCCTGAGCTGTGGTTCTGCTTGCTCGTTGTGAGGAGCATTTGCGTTGGTGCCAGCAGTAATTTTGCAGTTTGGCTCTTTGCGGGGAAAGCGCATGCATGCCGCACGTGCGCAGCGTTCCAGCCCTCCGGGGAGCCCGGCCTGGGCAAGGGAAGGCTCTGCTGAAACGTGGGGCAGTTTATTTTAAGGTCACGTCTGTCCTGAAATTTCAGAAGCAAAATTATAAAAATAAATCTGTACCCTGTCCATTAAAAAACATTGAAATTCAAGTGTTGCTCTGCATGGAAACCAGTACAACTCATCTTGAGCCAGTGGGTGTCACTGGGAGCGTGGTGTGCTCCACACCTTTGTTTTAAAATGTGACTTTGCTCAATGCTTGTATTCCCGATTAACATTATCGGTCACTGTGGACAAAACTGGAGACCAAAAGTTGTGTTGAATAATTGGCATTCACTTAATCAGAGATAGAGGACCCCAGTATTTTTCCTCCCTCTCCGATTAAGCAGCTGCCGATTATCCGACGAGCAGACTCGCAGCGGTCCAGCGGCAGACCCGCAGAGCAGGACGAGCGTTCTAGGAAAAGACGAGTGCGGCAGAGCGCCCTGAGCCTCCGGGACGGGAGGAGAGGCAGGCGAGAGAAGGCACTTTCTCCCCAAACTGACACTGACTTAGAGGTTTTTTGGGTTTTTTTCCTTCTTCCTGAGCTGGTACGTCGCGTAGCTCCTGAGCTGGCGGAGGGGAGCCTGGAAGGAGGGGACGGGTGAGCGGGTGCCCGCCCGCGCTCGCCGCGGTTCGGCAGCCCCCGTGCCGCGGTGGGTCAGGCACAGCTTAGTGTCGCAGGGGACCCGCCGTCTGTCCTGGTCGTGCCGCCCTGCGTCGTCTGCAGCCGCGCTAAACCCGCTCTGTGCCTCTGACTTCCATGATCTTTGATCCAGCGTCATGAGGCTCGCCAGCCTGGAGCGCTTTGGTGGATGTAACAGGTACGATACAGCAAACTTCCTTCTGCTGATAAAGTAGATAAGCATAAGGAACATATGATGAATGCGAAGAATTGCTGTTGCTCTCTCTCTCTTTTTTTTTTTTTTTTTTTTTTTAATTAATCAGTAAACAGATAAGATAAACCTGTCAAACAAGCTTTCACACTTACCACACGGCTGCCTGGGCAGGAAGGGGAAATTTATGAGACTGAAAAATTAGATTCAGGATAGGAAAAAGAAACTAAAGAGAGGGGGAGAAAAAGAAAGGAGGGAGGGGGATGATATGTAAATTTAGGTAATAGTGCAGAGGGCAAATAAGCAGCCCGTAACGCAGAAGGCCCTTAGGCAGGAGGAGCCCCGCAAGGTGCGTTCCTACCTGAACCGCGGCAGTGCTCCCCTCCCCGAACCTGTGCTAGGTCACTGGAGGAGTGAGATGGCAGTTTAATGTTCAGTGAAGGACTGAATAAAGAATAAACGTGTAACACAGGTATTAGACATTCAACAAAATTCTTCACAAGAGATATGTAAAACGCAGCTAAATGTAGCAAGTTATTTTTAGAAGTTCATGCTCACTATTTGCTTCCAGCAAATGGAAAACCCGTTTCAGCCTGTGAAAAACGGCCTCTGTAAGACGATGTGTCAGTATTTCTGAATCTTCAAAGCACCCAGAGAGCCTTCATAGCACCTTGCAATCAGTTTGCTATGGATTAATGCAAAGCAGTGTCTACTCTGTAATGAGCCATTTTTTAATCACCCAGTGATAAGCATCTATCGTTTATGGACCAACAGGAATGCTGTTTTCCTCGCAAGATGCTCCTGTAGATTTGGGACTACCTAGAACATTAACCACAAGATTTCTTCTCCTCATCCAACAGAGTCGATATGTTTTTGTGTTTAAGCAGCTGTAGTGTATTTAGGACTGTGTTGTGAGTCAGGACTTATTACTCACTTTCTTAATGACACATCTGTGCTCATTCGGAGTAACTTCATTGATTTCAGAGTTGAGGTATTTTGGTGGGACGATGTTTGGGGACTTTGCGGAGTTAGTACATACTGCATAAATATGACAGCTCGGAACAGAATCTGGCCCATTGGCCAAATGCTTTGACTGTAGGCTCAACGCTTCACAGAAAATACGGAGAATCCTTTGGAAAGTGACAGGGTTGGGTACACGTATACAAAGCACGTCTCCTGGATAGCAACGTTGATGAGCTACGTCTCTTTTGTAATACAATTCCTTGTGAAGTTTTTAGTGGGAGCTGTTAACAATGGAGGCATTCTTGTTCCTTCAGGGATTACAACTCTCTCGTGCAGGAGATAAAAATAGTAAACCTCATGTTCTGCATCTCCCATTGCACAGCCCTGCACCAGCCAGTAGGAAATGTACTCTGAAGGGAGAAAGTTCTGAAATGACCAAGTGTCGGAAAGAAACCGAGGTGTCCCTGCTGCTGTAGCAGGGCCTTGCAACATTTCCCAGAGCAACTGGATTTCCAGAGTTCAGATCTTAACCCTAAAAGTTTGTTCTTGGCTTAAAATGCTCTTACTTAAGTGCAGAATGATTTTCTGATTGTTATTTTTTGAAAGAAAAAATTGTTTGGCTGGTTTTGTGTTTTTGTTTTTAAGCTGGAGAAGAGCAAAACAACGTACAAAAATAACGCTCCGTACGTGTTTGATCTGTTTATTTGCACTGCCATAGCTCAGAAATGTTTGGGGGTTTTGCTTTTTTTTTTTTTTATTTTTTCAGTAAAATATTAGCCATTGTGAATAGCAGTGGGGATGGGTTGTTTAAACTGTTGTGTTGTTGCTCCAAGCGCTGGTGTGTCATAGAGATGTTCCCCAACTACACAAGTACGACCGCGGTCTGCTGGAGGTCTTCCCGTCGCGATGAGCGGGGTGGCAGGAGGGTCGCCAGTGCCCTTCCCGCGTCTCGTTTTTCCGTGTGCACCACATGGACCCTGCAAGAGCATGCTGTGTGTGCGGGAGAAGCGGGGGAGAGCGGTGACGGTGTGCAGATGCTGGCGTGGAGCTCCGACCTGGGGCGGTGGAGGCGGCTGGCCCGGGGCCTCCAGGAACAGGGACGTTTCGTTTCCTGTGTCAATTTATGTATCTTGTGTTTTTGTCTTTTGCTATTCACCCCCGACTGGACTGGTGTTAAATAAAGACTGCGTTTCCTCCAGAAACACACTGTCCAGTGGCTGCTACAGGAATGGGGTGTGATTTTTTTTCTTTTTTTCCCCTTTAGCAGCTGGATTTCTGTTGCCGTGAGCATGGAGCCGTGCGTAACTGGAGCATTAGGCACAAGAATTCCCGACTCCTGGTGCCCCTTCAGCCCCGTAGCTCTTTGGGAATATGGGCACCTCCCGCGTGCCTTTCTCCTAGGGAAAAATAGATGGTCCTGGCTTCACCAAATGCCGTGCAACTAATGGATGTAGAATAATTGGACCACAAAGGGGATATTTATGTATTAATAAGTCTCTGTGAGGGCATTGGCAGTCTGGTCCCAACAGGTTTGCAGTGTATGTGCAGCAGCTACTTCTTTGCAAGGTAGATTGTTTTCTTTCTAATGTAATATTTAGTTCTAAAAATAACGCTGCTTTCTCGGTGTTGCACTCAGCATCGCGTTGTGCGCCTGTCTGCGTGGTGTTGCATGAGGCAGGCCAAAGAGGCCTTCGTCTTCCGGCAGGCAGGACGACACTGGTGTTCCCGCAGCTCTCGCTGGCTCCTTATCACTGGTATTGCTATTTTTATGTACTCAGGGAAGCGTTTCATTCTCTCAGCAGCGTTCTCAGTGTGGGGGTAGAAACTTAAATAAGGGTGACCTTCCTGCGAGGAATGCCACGTGAATTTAAAATCGGCAGCTGTCGCTTCTCGAGCATCGTCCCCGGTGGCAGGGTGTCTCTGGGATCCCCCGGCCTGGGGAGGGACTCGCCACGCGGGTCAGGACGTGCCCGGCGCTGGGTCGGCCGCTTCGGAGGGGCCCGGGAAGCGCCGGGTTTGCCCCCTCCGGAGTTGGGGAGTCGCTTCGTGGTGCGAGTGGCCGACGTTCCCCCTCGGAGCCTGCGTGCTGTTTCCTTCACCGGGTGTAAAGCGTAGCCTGGGGAGTGCTGGGTCGCAGGCTTTCTTGCCAACGAAAGATTGACCAAAAGCCAGGAAACCGAGTGCGTTATGGCTGAGGGTGTAAACACACGCATTGGGTCAGGAGGTTCTAAAGCACAGCCGCAGATCCGCAGGAGGGTTTGCGGTGGTCCGCGGGCGCCGGTGCACGTCGGTATGCAGCAGCGTGGGTCGCCTGTGCAGCACGTCCGCTGGCTGCCGCGGCAAAACAGTCAGTGACCAGAAAGTCCGACTTTTCTTAGCTTTATCCACTTATGCATAATGCTCCTCTCTTCTTTTATGGTGGTGGAAGCTGAATTGTGTCACTTTATCCCGCTCTGCAGAGCTGATATGTTCTGACAGTCGCTTCTGCTGAGCCGGCGCTTCCCCGTCGCCCCGGCCGGCGTGGCTGCAGCCGCGGCTCCAAGGGCAGGCGCGTCCCTGCTCCGCGGCCGGTGCCCGGGAGCTCTGCAGCCGCGGGGGAGCCAGGCCGGCTCCTTGAGCTGACCAAGAGTCATTTAACAGCAGCAACAAGAAAAGCCTTGTTTCCCATCGGGTCGGCCCGCTGATCAGGTTCCCCGTGTCGTTATCCTGCCGCGGGATCTGGTACGGAAACCTGGTGATGGAGAGCAGAGCTGCTCCTGTGGCCGGCGGTGCTTGCGTTTGTTGTGATGCGATTGCACGGTGCGTCTCCCGTTGCACGGTCACCGAGACACTGATACAGCTGTAAAAGCATAACTGAAATGGAGACTAATGTATTTGAGCCTGAAACACTTGTCTGTTTGGGTTGATTCTTATTAAATACTTCTTTTCCGGGGGGTGGAGGCAGGGCATAGATAAGTTGGAATCATCGTGTAGACTGCTGTGGTTTCCTTCTGTTTTAAATCCTAAGCGTTGGAAAAAAGCCCACAGCCTTTCTTAGAACTCCTGGCTATAATCTGGGCTCTTTCAGAAAGCCAGGGGTTTTGCAAAGATGGCAACGTTTTGTGTTCAAATTCTTAGGTCACCTTAGAGTTGCACTGAACCGAGAATCCACATTCGTTCCTCGCGTTGGAGGGTGCGTGACAGACACATCCTTGGATAGATACAATCTATGGAGGTGTTTTTATATATATAGATATAAACATAACTAGCAGGTTCTTCCTGTACCCTGTAGGACTGCATCTGGCACTCATTCCCTCCTTCTTCTCCGATGGAGTTCAGTTAAGATTATTCTGTGCAGAAAGATTGGACTTAATTTTTACTAAAAGACTATATTGTTGTGGCCCCAAATAGTGAAACAGTTTGCACCATGTTTTGAACACTGCAAGGAAAAGAGTCCTAAAGGATTCCTGAGCGAATTCATCTCGGTGTGAGCCTACTGAAACAGGCTGAGCCATACCGCGAATGACCTGGAGTCCTTTAAGGCTGAAAGCAAGCCATCGAACATTTCCTGCGTTAGGCAGTAATGAGACTCTGCGTGCTTTTAGAGGTAATATCCCTGGCTTGAAACAAGAATATTATTCCATCTGTGGCTGTTAGGCTCTCCACGTAAATTTATGGTATCATGTGAGCAAGGCAGAGATCCTGGCGTAGTCTTTTTCCAGCCTGCATCGTGTTTGTGCTGCCAGGCTGCTAGGGCGTGAAACGGGGGGGAGAGGGGAGGAACCACACGTTTGGCAACACTGCATTTATATCAAAGGGGAAAAAACCTTCCGAGTTTCTGTTAAAATGAAGAAAAATATGGACTTAGCTTTCCCAGTGTGGAGAAACAGCCTCGTTTTTTTTCCGCGCAGCTGCTTTCCTCCGTCAAGCTCCAGATGCTGTTTGCAGCAGCCCCTTCCTGCTCCAAAGCAGTTTTCCCGCAGTCGTGCTGTCCGTCCGACCTCCCGTGCGCGGGCTCCCACCTCCTCCCTTGGCTCCCGGGCCCCGGGCTCCCCGGGCCGTGCTGGCTGCCGCGGTGCAGCCACGGCTCGGCTGCGCTCCGGAGTCACCCGGCGCCGGTGGGACTCCCCACCGAGAGTCCCGTGAGAGCGTCTGGCGGTGCCGAGCATCGGGGCCGTTGTGAAATCCGCAGATACAGGCTCCCACGGCAGAAATCCCTCGAGACCCGGCCCTCCCGCGTAAATGCCTGCTGTCCTGCTTGTTGTCGTGGTGCTGGGGAGCGCTTCTGCAGCGGGGGAAGATGCCAAAATCACTCCTGTCTTAATTTGCCAGTAAACATCCTGATCATAATAATAAAACCCGTAATAGCATAGTAATACTCAATGCTGGTTTTTCTGTGCATGTATAGAATTTGTCAGAAATCAGTGTTCAGCCAAGGCTCGGTACGTGTGCAAAGACGAGTAGCACTGGTCTGCTGGGAATCCGCTTTCCATTAAGCGATCTCCAAGAGCCATGACAGGCATCAGCAGCAGTACTTCTTTCTCCAAATTGTTCATTTCTTTCCTAATCCTCTATCTCGTATAATTATTTTGCTATAAAGAACATGTTTTAAAGTACTGGATTGCACTTCCCACCCTGTTTTTTTGGCTATGTGGGTGGAATTTGTGGTAAGATGAGAGTTGTAGCCACCAAAGCTAGCCCTTCTCCTTCCTGCGTCTCCTTTCAGGAAAGTTTCTCCTGGAGCTTTTGCGTGCTGTCCTTGCTGGGTAGCGTCTTCCGAGCGCTCAGCAGTCGGCTGCTGCCCCGTCGATCGCTCCCCTTCGCTCGCGCGGCCCATCCGGCACAAAGCCGAAACGCCCGGCCTCGCTCCCTGCGCCTCCTCGTTCGCTTTCACTCCCTGCGTCCTGAGCAGTTTGAGGCAGCAACCTGACTTTAGTGCCATTTGGGAAGTTTTATGTAGAAATGGGAAACTACTGAGAGTTTGGGGTTTTTTAAAGGAAAATGGATGGAGCACTTCGAGGGGGATATACCGCTATCTGTATCTCAAAGAAAGGAAGAGGTAGGGAAGTACTTTGCTCATGGTCAACCAGAAGGACTGTGGCTGTGCTGAAAAGAGCTAAGGCCTTTGCAGGCACAGACTTTATGCTCTAGGCTGCACAAGCAAATAAAACATAGCGTATTTTCCTGTTTCCTTCCCTAAAGTCCCCTAAACCAATTGTGTCTTGGAGGAGTAACTGCTATCAGCCCTCTCAGCTGTAGTACACAGTTTTTCCTGCACTGCCAAGTATTGTTCAGGTAACCGGTTTAACACTCTGTGCTTTACTTTAGAAATAACCGGTAAATGCTGCTTGTAACATCAAGGATGGTTAATAAGCACCTGACTTCAGACTTTTACGGTATAGTCTGAGATAGTCACCTCATCTTTGTTTAGAGTCAATGGAGATAAATGGGCACTTCTAGACGGCACCTGATCTCACCTATTTTGACTGTGTTTTGGGGTGACGTCAATCAGGCCCCGCAAGCGCCGGCAGCCGTGAGCTGTCGGGGAGTCCAGCTCGCGCGTAGCCCTGCACACTGTGAGCATCTAAAATTGGAGCAGAAAGGCTTCACCCCACGACCCGCCCTCCGTGCTTGCTTTTGTTCTCTTTCCTATATGAATGTGCCCATAGGTCAGTCGTGTTTGAAAACCAGGATATCCTCACAACATAATGCAGTGTGGTGTTTTTTCTTGTTGCTTGTTACAAATGGCAAGTTTATAATCAATAGGCTTTTTCATCTGAGCGTTAAGAAAATATACCAAGGAGCTGAGACAGTCAGTGGTTCTTGAGATGTGTGATCTATTATTGCTCCCCTCACAAAAGAAAAGAATGAGCCATCGCTCAGTTAGAAGTCACTAAAAGCATTATGTACCCTAGCAGTTGCAAGAGTCACATTCACCCTTAGGCTGGTGCCAGTTACGTGAATGCAGCTAAAAGGTGAGAGCACACTTGGAAAGTCCTTACGAGTTACCGTGCAATGTTGGGAATACTTTTTAGAGCTTTTTGGTTTATAAGCAGTACATGAGAAGGGTCTGGTTCAGAGTTGTTCTGACATTCGTCCAAGGTCTAAATTAATGCACTCTAAAAATCACTGGAAAGAATGACTTCAGTGTGCTTGGGATCTGTGCATTAGTGCCAGGTGCTGTCCTTACCGCTGCAAGGGGTGCTGCCGGTAATTGTCACCCCGAGCATTATTTTCAGATTTCCGTCCGTTCTGCAATGACCATTAACTGCTGAGGAAAAGCTGGATTTCCAGCACCTACCGCGTTGACTCTATTTTTCTGATATAAATGTGGACATGCCCATAGTAATATTTGTACTCACCAAATTGAAAGAGATTAATGTTTTGGCTGACTACTCTTTATTACAATTTGTGAACGCTCTCGCAGTGTTACAGCAGGAATAGACCTAAGTTCACCTCCTGTCGAGTCTTTTCAAATGGTCGCAAGGTGATGTTTTAGAAAGCAGTGGAGGAGTCTTGACCAATTAATTAATGAGGAAGAGCCTCGCATTAAAGCAGTCTTACAGCCTGCTAACCAGGTATTTAGAGGATCTGTTGAGCATAAAAATGATGATAAAATTTTAACCATTGACTCAAAACGATGGGAGGAGGAGGCAGCAGCAGAGGTCCTTCTCCTGGTACCTCTGGCAGCAGTAAGAGTGAGTCTCTGCGGACTGAAAGCTGTGACGTTCCCCATAGCGTGCGGTGACAGGAGAGGACAGTGTCCAGAGCTGGTGCCCTCCAGAAAAAAGCTTTCCCTCTAAACCGATAGTGATTTTACAACAGTCCCTTTTATTAGCCTTTGTCCTTATTTTTCCACTGTTCGTTCTTCCACTTGCTAGAAATGAATTGAAGCTCGGGTTTTGGATAGCTGCTCCTAGACGACCCTTGCTTTTCCACCTGGGGTGCGAGGGAGACACGGCCACCGTGGGGGAACCCGCCCGAAAAATGAGAGGGAAAAATCTGCCTCAGCGGAGGTACCGCCGGCGTGGAACGTCTTCGTCTTACAAAAGCGGTATGGAGTGAGTGGCAGGTTGGGACAGCGGCTGTGCAAGCTCACTTCAAATTCCCACCAGGAAGGCCTGGGTTCCCCAGGCGCCAACTTGGCTAAAGTTAAGGGTGAGATTGTCTCTCCAAAAGGAAAAAAAAATCCTTTCTCTTGTCTCAAACAAAACAAAATCTAGTAGTGCTAGGCTAATTACAGGCTGTCTTCTTTTTCCTTTTTTTTCCACCATTAAGCTAACATATGATGTGGTTTATAGCATGTCCACCTGGATTAACTTCAGCTAAAAATTTGGCAAATAAAGTTTCAGGCCAGACAATTTTTTTAAAAGGAAAACAACTTAAATCAGTTATACTGTTTTCTCTTCTGGTAAAAAATATATTGTCTTTGGCTTTTTCAGATCCTTTTCCACTTTTGCCCTACCCCCTGCTTCTATAAAAAACAAAAAAAGGAAAGCAGCTAGCCAAGGACCATTCCTGATACTGGGACTAGATCCTGTGCTGACACACAAGATGGAAAAATGATGTCTGCAAGCTCTCAGTCCGTGCCAAGCTGTCATGAGTATGATTTCCATGTTCAACCAGTTTCCCCTGGCTCGTAGGAACGTGCTGGGAGCTGTACCTGGCTACGTGTCCCGGCCCTCTCCCTGGCCGGAGCACGTGGAGAGGGACTAACACGCTGAGCGTGGCCAGGGTACAGGGGAGTGTGGATGTGCAGAACAGCGCGATGCCTTGTTACCTGCCCACGCTGCTGGGGACACGCGCTGGGGAAGTCGGTGGAGACGTGCGTGGGAACTATCGGATTGAAGGTCACTCTGGAAAAAAAACCTAGGGATGATATGTGTTTGGTTAGGGAGAAGTAGCTGGATGATGTGGTGAAAACAGCAGCTGCATCTTAGGTTAAAGGTATGTGTCCAGCCAAGTTTGTTAAGTTGGCTATTTCGCAGTTGCTGAGAGAGGGCAGTGATGTCTGGGAAGTTGTTGCTGTTTCGGCTCAGCCAGGTGTCTGCAACCACTTCTTTCACAGGACAGTTTTGTTGCTGCTGCCGAGTTTGTTGCCTCCAGCACGGGTGGACCACTGAAACACCTCTGGAGCAGAGGGCCTCGGTACTTAAGGAGCATCATCAGATGTCTATTGACTTTCAAAAGGAATTCATCAAAGACAGGGCACTTGGTCAGGACAGGAGCACAGACCTGTTCGGCATTTAACCGAACTGATTTGAAATTCACCCACTAATAAACTTAATCAAGGTATGAAGACTGAGAGATTGAATAGCAGGCAATGAAGAGCTTGCAGCAAAGAAGACACAGTTTGCATGGGGAAGAACAAAGGTTTGCCTGAGTGAGAACTGAATAAGAGCCTCCGGGTTTAGCCTTAAGTATGTGAATAAAATGAATTATTTAGGGACTGAAAGTGAGTTATTTGCTGAGGTTTTCCATCAAATTAATGACATCATTCTGTGCTAGAGTTCACCCATTTATCCTCTCTCTCTCAGGCTTTCCTAGCAGCTGGTAGTTAAATAGCTACATTCAAGCGTTGAATCTATCCATTCAAGAACAAAGTTTTGACCCTTCCGAGGAAACTGCTGAACAAGGCTTTTCACTGGAGAGAAGAGATTCTGTGCATTTTTAGATGCCGCTTCTCTCATGGCTTGGGACTCTCTCTTGGCTATGTGAAGCAGGCCTTTCTTTTCCATCCTAGGTCATGTTTTCACTGTTGTCCCCAAATGCTGCAGCTTGCTCCGAGGTTTTGGGAAGCGTTTGGCGTGGTCCTTCGGCACTTGGAGCCTGGGGACAGGTTTCTTAGGAATCCGCCAGCGAACCCCCACAGGTCACTTTCTTTTTTTCTTTTCCAAACTTCCAGCCCTTTTACTCATCCTCTGAAGATATTAGAGCTGCAACACCCTGTTGGAAATAGTTATTTTACTGGCCTCTGCCCTCTTGTTTTGAATGTGGAGGGTGGGAATTTTCCAGGGAAGAGTGAGTTCTTCTCATGACTGCTGTTATCCGAGAGGCTATTGTGGCCCAGAGGGCTCCGGTTAGAAGTCGAGGGGAATAAGAACAATTAAGTAACTGCTTTGGCCTCTAAGCATAGAAAAGGCTTATGAGAAACATAGTCAAATACCAAGAATTTCTACTACTCTGTGACACTGCCATATTATCATCCCCTCGGTACTTTTTAATTTCACAGTGAGGTAAAATCCCTTTCACTTTACCAAAATTAACAAAACGTCAAAACTGATAAAAATGTTCTCCATGTCCTGGAGAGGCTTGTTTTGGCTGTGTTTTTGTCAAGGTCTCCCTTGCATGTCCCTCAAAAAATCTGCATGTGCAACTTAAGGCTGCAATAGCCTTGCTCCCTGCGTTGCATCTTTTTTAAGTTCAAAACTGGGCTTTCTCACGAAGGGAAAGTGTGTTTTGCTTTCAGAGGGAACTGCAGTCTGTTAGCAGAGGTGCACTGCTGGCTCGTCAGGCCTCCGCTGCTGCTTCCTCCTGCCTCGCTTTGCCGTGAGTAAGTACGTGTGAATTTTCGCTTTGGAGAGCGAGGCACCGCTCTGGCCAGCCCGCGTGAAGAGCAGCCGAGGGGACGCACGTCCCCGCCGTCCCTGTGCTGCCTGCATCACGCCTAGGAGGGAGCGGGCTCGCTTTACCGCTTGGTCTTTGGGAAGACTCGTTTCCAACTGATTTTATTCAGTTCAGTGTCATCCCATTTTTCTCTCATCTTCATAGCAGCAGCGTTTCAGAAAATCCTATGTTTGTAGCTATGGTGATGAATTCTTTTGTCACTGACATTGCAATAGAAAAGAACAAATAAAAATATGCCCAAATCACTTATCTTCTTCGTGAAAGGGCCTAGGTTTCTTGGAAAAAGCGAAGGAAAAACTGTTGGAAAGTCAGCTGTCTAGAAGAGAGAGTCCTGGAGTCGCGCGAAGGCCTCGCGCTCTGCCCGCAGCGACGCTGCACATCCGAGCCGTGTCCGTGGCCCGCTGAGGAGCGGGGCTGGCTGGGGGCCAAGGGATCGTGCCCGTCCTCCGCCAGCGGAGAGCCGGCGTGGCCCCGCCAGCTCCGAGGGCTGAACGGGGGCAGGACCCGTGGAGCCGCTGGAGAGGATCGCCCAGGGGAAATCACGTGGAGGGAGACAGGCCAAGAGCTCCTCAAAACCCCTCATCCTTCGCACTGGTCACGTAAAGTTTCACAGTAAATTTGCTGCCACTGGCAAATGCAGCCTGCTGTCTTTGGTGCAGCAGTGTCGCGCTCCTCCTCTCGCAGGTGGGTAAACAGAAGATAAAGGGATGGTACAGTCCACCTGCACGCTAACCAGCCTGCAGCAGTGCCGGCTCCCGAGTCCCGCGGCATCGCACCAGGGAGGTTGGAGTTTGGTCTCCTGCTGTTGCACTCCAGGATTTTTAGAGGATCGGGATCCTAATTCACGAGATCACTGCGCCCAGTTTGCTGGGAGAAGTAACGTACAGCATGCAGCACAAAGCTGAGGTGGAGGAAGTGGAGGTGTTTTACAACAAGCACACTCTAAACGTTTCTGAGATATGCTTTACTCCTAAGAAAAACATTTCCTTTGCATCTAGTTCTTGGTGACTGTAGACTAAACAGAAACAACGCGAGCTAGCACCGCAGCGAAGGCTGAATCTCCAGCTAAGCAGCTGGCTCGCGGGACGGCCCCGGGGAGGGAGCTGGGCAGGTGGTAACCAGCCTCTCATCGAAGCCCCTGACGGCTGGGCAGGAGGGTGGTCCTGTCTCCAGCTCGCGAAGGGTCTGGGGGAGATGGGAAAGCAAATAGGGTGCTTTGATCTGGATCCCTGACAAGGACCATAGGGAGGTGATTGTGTCAGCCAGGCAGCTCAGGCCAGCGTAGCCAAGGAGCCGGGCTCTGCTTTAATTACTGCATCCTCCTCACTTTCTGCAAATTCCACATACGGTTAAAGCCAAGTGAAGTGGATGTCCCTGGCAAAGCCGCGTAGGGGGAACCGAGGGTGTCTGCTGAGCTCTGTTCTCTTTCCCCTCATCGGTTAGGGTGCTGCTGGCTTGTGAAGCTGCAGGCAGCGTTTTCTTCTGATTATAGACGTGGGAAATTTCTTAATCTTTTGCTTTCTGATGAAACATAAAGAGAAGCAGGTCGGATGAACATACTCAGCGTGTTCCCTGCTGGCTCCTGTTCAGAGTGAAACACGTGTCCGGGGCAGACGGCAGGGCAAAGGACGTGCCCTTCTTCACTGAAGGGTTTCGGAGCAGGAGGTTTGTCTTTTTACTGCCCCTGGATCCTCCATCCCAAATGAGAGATGCTTTGGAGACCGTAATTCTTTGCACAAAGAAAAATATTTAAAAATTGATCATCTTGTTCTCTTTTCAGGCTAGAAATGCATCTGTTGGCCTGCATTTGTGCAGACAAAATTCCTCACTGTCAGGTCACTTTTTATGCAGACCCCTCATTTTTTGGCCATTATTTTCCCCCAGATTTTAACAACTGGTAGAACTGCAAAGTGATTTTTCTTGTCTCACAATATACATACAGGTGCTGTCCTAGAGTTTTTTCCTTTGGTTTTGCAGAGTAGGGGAGCAGGATCTAGCTGCCTGTTATGATCTGGTCCTTCACATCATGCACATCTGCAGCTTCCAGCCTTTCAGAGAGCTTAAACTCCAGCGCACCGCCACAAGGGATCCAGTCTGGGACTCTGACTGTAGTTGCAGCCCAAAATTAGGGAAAATGGCAAAGTAAATCGAAGTCTAAAATTGCTCTTTAGCTTTGTTTTACTGTCCGCATCCTATCCGCTGTAGGTCAGGAAAGTTCAGTCTTTCTGTTTCTGTCTTGCATATTTGCTGTTGGAGAAAGACTACCATCCAAAACAAGGTTGTGACTTTGTATAGGAAGATGTGATTGATTTGGGGCTGTCACACATGCTTTATATTTTATTTTTTCATCCCGTGGAACAGTACCAAGGCCTGTTACAGAGCCCTGTCTTTCTCAAACTTCTCCTGTCCCTTGCTCATTTTATGGCTTGATGGCATGAAAGACAAAACACAGAAGTAGTTGTGCTCCTATGCAGATACATGGTCTTTCCTTAGGTTCCCACATTGCCAGGCTGTGTCTTTAGCAAAACATTTGTACATTTTGCTTTGTTTCTCATTCCCCTGCTGCCGTCCCAGTACCTCCTATAGCCACACAAAGTGCAGGGTTTTCTGTCATCTTCCTCCTCCTCCTCCTCCTCCTCCATCGCTCCTGGAGCCTGGTGCGCACGGTAAGTCTGACCTGGGCATTTCCAGTGCATAGCACCGGGGAGCCCCGGCACGTTGCACCCCAGCCGGGACGGTGGCGGGGACGGCAGGTCTCGCGCCCCGGCAGTGCCGTGGAGGTCGGACGTCTGCGTTCTCTTCTTTGCCGGTGGGAGCAGGATTTGATCTTTCTTGAAACCAGGCGTTACCTGTAGCTGTCACAGCTGTGAGTGAGCTAGGTTAATTTGCTGTTTGGTTCTGTTCTGTGTTTTTACTGCCCCGTCTCTGTTTAAAGTCCTCTGCCAATGTAATCAGACAAATTTACAACAAAGGAGCCACTGACGGAGAGATAAAGCAGCCACACAGGATGCAAAGAGACAAAGGAGTCTTTTGGCTAGAAAATTCTCTGGAAAGTCCAAAAATAATTTGGGCTGAGCTACCAACCACCATCAGGAAGCTTCTTTGCTTCAAGACTAAAAGTTTCTTCACCAGTGGGACAGAAACAGGTCCAAGGACCATCTGCAAATGCTCCAAAGAGCACAGCTTGAGCCCTCAGGCTTATTACATTCAGCTGTTTCACTGTCTTTCCTTAAGGCCTGTTGCTTGTGTCTGTGACCCCCTTGAAGAGGGACGGTTATTCTGAATCTTGATTTTTGTCACATGCTTTCTGACTCTACAGATTTTTCTCCTATATAATCAAAAAAAAAATACTGAGAACACCAATAAGCCTGTCTGACAGTCTCCGTGCTGAAAGGAGACTTGCTAAGGCCTGAGCGATGTTCAGTTTATTTACTTCTCCAAAAATGTCCCAAAAGTGCTGCTGAATGCTCCATTAGAAAGTGGAGGTTTTCTCGCGGGGAAGGTCCGTCCCTCCCTGCGTTTAGCAGGACGTGAGGTGATTTGATCCGTTGCTTGTAGGATATGGTGCATCCATCAGTATTGCAGAAGCGATTTCAGCAGCACTGAGGAAAAAGCCCTCTCTGCGTCCTCTGTTGGTTATTGACATTGCACCATTTGCTGAAGTCCTTGAAATTAATGATGACTCTGGATTTTTTTCTTTAACCACGTCAGTATATTTTTTTTCTATTCAAGCTATATTTCCTAAAACTTGCCACTTCTTTATAACAGTTGCAAAAATACACAGCCTTTTTGCTCTGTCCTTTTCCAGGTTACTCATCGGCAGTGCAGAAATTCTCCCAGACTTTGCAGTCCTTTCAGTTTGACTTTATTGGTGACACACTAACAGATGATGAGATTAATATTGGTAAGTGTTCTTCTTTTTGATGTAAACGTTCAGTTACTGCGAAAACTTCTCCTCCCTAGGAGTTTGCCTGTGTTGATGTGTCTTAAACAGAATCAGGAGCCGGGTTTCTTATGCATCATATGTTGCATGCAGTAAAAAATGCTATTTTGTAGCATGTTTTACAAAGCTGAGGCTTTCATGGGTAGAATGTAACATATGCAGTTCCGCACTTAATTTTGCTGAGCTTTTCCATGCTCCGACCCTCCTCCGTGCTGCCAGGCGCTGGGAAGGATGTGCAGTGTCGGCAGTGAGCTGCCCGCTTGCCCTGTCCCCTGGGTGCCCTCCTCTCCCGGTCGCTTCGCTCCTCTCTGCCGCAGGTAGAGTGGGAGTAAGGATGAGTCAGAGCGTTTGGCCACGTGTCCTGAGCCAGATGGACAACGCTCCCAAAGCTGAACTTGCTGCACTCAAAATGTATTATGTATAAAAACAAAGCAGCCCCCACACTATCCTGAAAAAGACACCAGGCTGCAAACTGCTGTGAAAAACAAGTTGCTGGATGTATCATTATATGGAAAATAACTCTAAATCTCCGGCTTCGTATATGGGGAAGTCTGTGGCTCATGGATCTTTCCTGCTCTCCACGCACGTTGCAGGGTTAGAAATTCATGTATTTTACTGCCCTGCCAGCCCAATAGATTCTGCATGGGTTAAACATCTGCCAGCTGCATCCAGGGAGTGAAAACTGATGGACAAAACAGCCTAAGCCCAGCATTTTTCAAGTTAATCCTCCTTTTGGATTAACTATTGCTGTTAAACTATCAGCTTGAAGGGTGAGAACTGTCACTGTAGTGACACTGATGGAAGAAGGCTTTGGAAAACGTGCAGGAATTCCCTCGCTCTGCTGGGCAAAAAGCAGGCTCTGGCGAGCAGGACCACAGCTGCCCCGCAGTCCGCGTGAGTCATGCCGGAAAGCAGGATAACCTCTTTGGCTTCGGAAATGGTGTGACCAAGGCTGATTTTGCAAAATACTGGGAGGCTTCTGCTCTGGGCTGAGGATGATTGAGGCCCCGCTGTTCGGCCGTGCAGATGGGACGTCGGCTGTATTGTTCCTGCAGAATGAAAGGAGAAGAAAATTTTTCAGTCCTTTGTTCAGCAGTGGCCAGAAGTGTAGCTTTGCTGATGTCAGTTTTGTTAGCCGTAGTTGAAAGGGGAAGGAAGAAAAGCTTGTTCTTTTGGTTATTTTATTTAAAGCAATTTAAAGCAGCTTGAGGCTTCCCCTTCAAAAACTGATTTCCTTTATGGAAAACTTATGGGTGAAACCTACTGGAAATGAGTCAGTCTCCAATTCTAATGGAAACAGAGGTATTGAATTTCCAAACTGCTCTGAATAATGGAGGGGAAAAACATAGCATTATGAATTAGCTCTACTGGGAAGGGAAGGATCTGAAGCAAATAGCCACCCAAAGAAGTGAGCATCTCTTCTGTGAGCTGAAAAGGACAAAGCTCCACTTAACGGTCCCGCGTGAACGTGCAGCCTGTTTGCCACACCGCTGCAGTGGTTGCAGAGGAAAGGAAAAGGAGTCCCTCGGCCGGCCAGGAGGCTCGTGCCGCTGCTGCCTCCGCTCCACGGATCCCCTCGCGTGGCCAGAGAGCCTCCGTCGCCTGCGAGGCCGGAGGGCTCCTTCCCCAGCGCTCCCCCGCCGTGGAAGTGGACTTCGTTTGCAGGGAAGGACTGCTAAAAATGACGGGTTTGATACGAGGGGATCGCAGGTGGAGCAAGGACAGGTTACAGCAAATGTGAAACTGGTGAAACAAGTGTGTCCCCACTTCTGCTTTTGTTTGGGCATATTTGTTTTGCTTTTTTGAGAACAGATCCCTGATCACCCAGTATGAAAACGTCAGAGTTGTGTTCCTCCTCCTACATCAAATCCTGTAGTATCTCCTAGGGCCTCAGCTGCTCGGGAAGTCTCTTTTATTCCTAAAATAGGAGCAGGGCACTGACATCTCAGTAGCAGCTTTCATCTCTGAGAAGACTTCTAAAAAAAAAGGTGCTTGAAATCCGTGTGTGAGCGTAGGAGCTGATCTGATGCACAGGATATGGAACGAAGCACAGACATCTACAGAGCACTTCTCACCATACCTCAGGGAATGTGTTTGATCTGTAAATATAACTAAGAGCACGCCTTTTTACGTAGGCAGACAGCAAACTGACGCTCCCGCACATAATGTGACTCCGAATGCTCCAAGTGTGAGTCGGGAAGCCAACGCTCCTTGATGTCTCTCGCAAACAGCACTTTCCCGTGGGGACATTTGAATGTTTGAGACACATCCGTGTTGCATAATAGTATGTGCAGCGTAGGTAAATGATCCGCTGCCGTGGGGCTCCCAAGCAGACTGCTGCGGGCGGAGTGGAAACGCAGCAGCTGCCTCCCAACTTTCCGTTTTGGAGCGTGTCCCCGCGTGCTGAGCAGAAACGGCCTCTGCGCCGCGCGCACGTCTGCATCGGCTGGCGGCTGTCACCTCTCCTTGGGTCGCTCATGCAGGATCCAGATAAGCAGTTCTTTAAGAGGGGAGCTGAGAAAGGAAATCAAATAGCATGTCTGTCTCTCCCAGGCGCCGGAACGTGACAGCCTGTGGTTGGGGCCTGCCAGCGCTCCTCGCTGCCCGGCCAGCGCGGTGGGGCGGGCAGGCGGGCTGCCTGCAGGGAGCAGCTCCCGTGCAGCCTCCCTTTCCCAGGCACGCGCTCGCTGCTGCAGACACGGCCCATCCTGCGCTGGTCGGCCCCAGCGCTCCCGGACACCTCTGATTTGTAGCACAGGTAGAGCCTGCGCAGCCCGTTTGCAGTGGGAGGAGATATTCAGGCTGTATTTTGGTGATGGCAGCCGAGTGGCTGTATCACGAGCTTGTGGGTTTTCCCTTTCGTGTCTGCCTCAGCAACCGCGGAGTGAATCCTGCAGCCCTGAGAGCTCGCACTCGCTAGCCGTGCGGCTGCCGTCACAGCTGGCTTGTAGCAGGAGGACAGGTAGTGAGCTTGCAGCTAGGACAAAAAAAGCATTCTGTGTGCTGTACCTGTGGCACAAGCTGTTGCTGTATCCGCCTCTGTATGCATGATTTCTTCCCTTCTGTATCATCCCTGCCAAACCACATTAATCAGAGCTCTTGATCCTGCCCTTTTAAGAGCTTTGGTGTGAGCCAGGCTCTTCTGAACATTCTTTAGTTAATTCTCAAATGTTCTTTAAATTGCTCAAGAATGGATCGAGCGCTGCCGCATACTTTGCTGGGAGTGTGGAGTCTGAACCTGAACGCAAACAGAAGAGAGAGCAGGAATGCCTGCAGGTCTTACGAAGAAAGCCCGCGGTATTTTATATATGGAAGTGTAAGGCTGAGAGACCCTTAGGATCGAGGCTACGCTGCCGCTCTCAACAGGGCCAGGTTGCCCGTTCCCAGGAGCTGGAACGTGTTAATTTATACTGCTAAACTGTGAGAACATTTCCTGGGAAACTTGTGGCTTGTGCCAACTACGTCTCTCCCAGATAGTTCCCAGCACCCTTAGGCAATTAGATTATGCCTGGTAGGTGTTTTGTACCCAGCCACGTTATATGCGTAGACGGATGTTTGTCCAGCGTGTTTTTCAAATGTCACGGAGAACTGTGATTTCTGCAGTTCTCTTAAATACTGTGTTTCAGTGCTGTTAGTGCTCTTATGGTGAGGAAGGTTGTCTCCTGATGGCAAACCTAAATCTCCTTTGCCACAAATTCAGCCTGTTTTTCTGTGTTCTGTCCTTTGATGGGCAGAGAGAGCAGCTGATCATTCCCTTTATGTATTAATCCTTTTTTGTATGGGAAGATTATCAACTGCACCTATTTAGTCTCTTATTTTTTTTTCAGGCTAAACAAACCTTATTGTTTCAGTTTGTTTAAGGAAAGGTTTCATAAATTTATTTTTTGTTGCTGTCTTCTGGACTCCAAGAGCAATGTAGACAAATGAGATTTTTGTATTTTGGTTTTTAACCTTACCGGAGTGCTGTCAATGTCTGTAACCTTTTCTGTGGCTGCTGCTTTTCCTTCCTATTTACAGCATTTCACACTTCTTATTACTGAATGTAACGTTTATCATTCCAAGCTGTTTTCTCATTTTGCATTTTGTCCAGGCCCTAAAACCAGCTGTGACTCCCAGCTTGCTGCCGCCCGCAGAGTTTGGAGGTCTCTCCTGCACTCATTGCGGTTGCTGGTGGCAGCTCCGCGTAGAAGCGGGCAGCCCCGAGCTCCGGCTGCTCCGGTGCCGTCTCAGCACAGCTCTAGGACAGCTGGGCACTTCCAGTGACCGCTGAGGTTGTGTCCAAACACAGGATTGTTTCAAATCTTTCTGGAGGTTTTTTTTTTTTTTTTTAGCACTGTAATAATAATTCAGACCAAGAATCCAAGCTGAAGGGCAAATCTGGACCAACAGGATTTTGAAAGCTTTTCAAGTATCGCTGCATTTGTGCTGATTGCCAGAATAATCTGCCCTGGAGACTTGGCTGCCGCCTCTCCTCCCGCGCTGCCCTGCCTGTCTCCCCGCCTCGGCCCTGCAGAGGCCTGGGAAGGACGAGGCGCCCCGCGGCCTGGGCCTCTCGGCAGCTCCCTCCCAAATCCCGGGAAGCTCCAGTGGCCCGAGGCGGCGGCAGGAGATGACGGGGACGGAGCCCTGCTTCTGCACCCCCAAACGCTACCTGCCCCTCTCCTGCTCTTCCCCAGCCCCTTTTCCCCTTGCTTTGCTGCTGTTTTGATAACTCCCCTGCCAGGCATAGCCATTTAAAAGATCAGACTTGTGCTGCTTTTCCAGAGGCTGGTGAAGTCAGTGCTTTCTAACTCAGTTTCTGCCAAAAGATGCCACTCACTCCCCTTTTTTGGCAGGTCTTTAAAGCAGAATTCCCGTGGTTAGCAATCCGACAGGGATAATTCCGCGTGCCGATCTTGCGTTGGGGTGAGCAGAGGGCCTACAAAGTGTGGCGCAGTTGCTGTGAGGTTTTATAGTTTATTAAGCTCCTTTCATGAGCGTATCAATCTTTCAGCGTTCTGCCTAAGCCAAAAATACGGATTTCAAATATGGTTTTGTTTTGTACAGGGGATGAAAACAAGGGAAAGCCTGCTGAAGACAGGTTGTGGAAATATCTAGCCCGGTTGCAGCAGAAACACATGGCTCTCGAATAGCTGTACTTGGAAGCTGTTCTTAATGTGTCAGCCAGGTTCAATGCTGAACTGTTAAGTTCCTCGCTGATTTAACTTTTTCTTCTCTTTATAGCTGAATCCTTTAAGGAATTTGCAGAGTTGCTCCACGAGGTAGAACTTGAGAGATCAATGATGGTAAGATGGTCTTAACCGTGCTCTGGTCATGCCTAGTTATACAGTTTAAATGCTAAATCATAGACAGAATGTACCAAGTAACTTCATAACATGATTTTCATCACCTGGAAGCTGGGAGCACTGCAGACATTGTGCTTTATATCATACCTGACCTACAGCCCCGGTGAAGGTGCTGGAAGGGGAAGGGGAGGGATTGTCCCGTGCAAGTGTCCAAGGCCTCTCCCGCGTGTCAGGTGTCATTTCACTAGCAGGGTCCCGGTAACGGTGGGGCTCCCTCGAGGTGCCCCCACGGTCTGCAACGGATTTCCGCAGCGGTCGGTTTGATCTGCAGAGTCAAGTGTGTGTTAGCTGGTAACAAACTGCTTTTGTAGGGAAACAAAATGTTGAAAAATCTGAAGTAACATGTGTTTTTATCTTCATTTTTTTTCCGTGCGAGTGAGCAGTTGTTCCTCTGTGTTCCTGCCCTTCCTGGCATGCAGTTCCTGCAGAGCGATTCGCTCCCTTCTGTCTCCCATTACATTGTGCCCTCTTTGTCTCCAAAACTCCTCGATACATAGTGAATGTTGGCTTCCCGCTTCACTCTTAATTCCAGGAAAAACATGAAGGTTAGACTCGGTGGAGACCTTTTACAGCATGCCAGGAATTTGCTGCTTGGCTCTGCTTTCTTCTGCCTTAGCACAGCATTGAAAGAGCCCCTGCTAGGCTGTTTGGCTGAGCCGGAGCAGCGGGGACAGCTACACCTGGCAGGAGCCAGCGTTGTGCTCCCCGTGGGTCCACACGCACAAGCCGGGCAGTGCGGGGAAACCAGTCAGAGGCTGAAGGAAAGCAATAAGATATTTCTGTATTAATTACATTCCAGGTACAATAGCGCCTTTCATGATGGCTCAGTGGGTGGAAGGGATGTGGAGAGCTGCTAAGACTCTTCATTTCAGGGATCATGGGTGCTTAGGGATGCTGTCTGACTTTTCTTAATCTTTTCTTCTGCCCTCCATTTGCAAGGCCAATCTCTTTACAGTAAATCTTCCATTAAAATAAGCAAGCCGTGCATAAATTCTAGGCTATTTTCTTCTGTCAGACAGTTTCATGCTCTGAACATGTTCATCAGCTTTAAATTACCTGCTATTCTGAAAGGACTGTGGCAGTGCAGTGTGCATCTGCACTACACGGTGTATCTCCCCTTCTCTTCCCCTTTTCTAACGCATCGAGAGAGCCCTGTTGTAATGGAAATTGGGATGGGGAGAGACAGCAAGGTCGAGTCCCAGGCCAGGGTTGAGCTGGAGCCAGCGAGGGAAACGGAGGGGAAGGATTGCCTGTGGGGCCTTGGAGAAGGAGCACGGAGCATGTCTGAGGAAAAGGTCTTTCAGGCATCCTATGACATTGGAAGAGGCAAGGACAGACTTTGCTTTTTCGTTAGCTGTTATGTGCAGCAGCCCTGGTTCACAGCAGTTTTGCTGCACCAATGGCCTGCTATCATTCCTCTTCTGACTTATCTCTGTAAAAGGGAAGTCTTTCATTTATTTTAGAGCCATCAAGCGCACGGCTTTCTGTTGTCAGAAATGCCAGATTCTGAGACTGAGGTTATGAAAGTCACGCCAAAGAGACCAGCCTCCCGCCTTCCCCCAGCCCACGCTTTACGTGCACGGGCTTGCGATGGTCGTGTTGCTTCATCTCTGAGAAACAGCTCACGCATACTGGGGCCTTGGTGAATCGAGGTCCTAGGCGTGAATTCTTGTGGGTTGTTTAGCTTTGAAAAGCAGCTCGTTTCAGGACTACTGCAGTCGCTTTCTAGGAGCGCATTCACTAAACATGAGGGTCTGCTCTCCTCACTTGGAAATGTCAAGAACTGATCCCGTTCCTGGCTCTGGGAACTCTTTTGCCTGTTACAGCTTTGCATTAAAGGAAGGATGGGGGCTATCGTGGAAAGCAGGACCAGCGCAGCCCCAGCCGAGTGGCAGTGCAGGGAGCACAGCAGAGCTGGCCTGAGCAGAGGCAGAAGGGAAACAGCTGCTGAAATGCATCTTTCTGCTGCTCTGTTCCTTCCTGTTGGATCAGGCAGGATAATTATAATTCTCTGTAGGCTGGGACCCAACTGAGGTAAAAAGTAAGTAGCAGTGTCCAGAGCATTTCTAAAATAACTCTTCTACTCTGTGCTTCTCGGAGAGATAAACAGAGCCCTGCCTCCCTGGGGACACTTCTAATTAGTACTCACACAGCAGCCTGCGTACTTTGAATATCCTATTCCTGTTAGCCCTCCCCACGTCAGTTATGGTGACAGTCCTCCTAGGACAGGATGAACGACAGATGCATTCAGTGTAGGCGACAGCTAAGGGAACTGAATTCTCCAGCCAGCCCCCAGGCCGGGGTGTAGCACAGCGGTGATGAGCAGTGTAGCGCAGCAGCCGTGTCATCTGTCCTTGCAAGAGGGCTAACTCCGGAGTGCTAATGGCAACGCAAGCACTGCAGCTCAGATACCAGCCCTGCGCAGCGAAAGCGCTTAGCGCAAGCCTGCGAGGGTTTGCCACTAGCTTTGTTGTAGTGCCTCAGCCGGCAAGGTCCAGCGGAGGCAGAGCCTTCCTTGGCCGTGTGCATGCTGTGTGACGTGACGCGACGCGACGCAGGCAGGAACCGCGCGTGGGGCTGCTGGTTGCATAGCTCGGTACCAGGGACTTTAGGGAAGAAACACCGCATTTTAGGCAGAGAGATTTGCCTCACCTTGCAATTGTACAAATGAAGATGGTGGGTTGGGGGAAGTCCACCAGTAACTCTGACCGTTCTGTTACTTACAAGATGTCCTCAAAGCCTCATATAATGGCGGTTCATGTTTTCCCTGTATTGCAAATGGGGAAAAGAGGATACAAAAAGTTAAGTGACTTAATCTAATGAGAGAGCATAAATTTGCAGCTAAAATGACATTACAATTTAAGATTCTTGGCTTCTAGTCCTAGTCAGCCGCTATTTAGGAGAAAATGATTGTGTGTCCTGTACTTAAACTGATTCCTTCTCTGTGCTGCAGGTGCAAAACGCTAGTGATTTGCTGATCAAACCTTTGGAAAGTTTTCGGAAGGAGCAAATAGGGTTCACCAAGGTAAACATATTTTTAATTTTTTTTTATTCTATTACTGTGTATGGATTTTCTCCTGTGTTTTTATTGTTTTTAAAAGGTACACAAGTGTTGTACTGCATTTAGACTTCATGCTTTCAAAACCTTCCCCATCCAATGCTAGCATTCAGCCACTAGAGTGAAAGAGTCTGTGCTGTGACTTTTAGTCTGATTTTTCAATCATGAGGCGCTCCAAAACCTTTTCCTTAGTTCTTTGGGTTCTGTTCTGGTATAGTTCCAGCTCTGTCTCTTCCCCAAAAAGTAACGCTTGTTTCTGCAAGTGATCAAGAAATACTCCTTGCTTCTTTCTCTCTTTTCTCCCTTGTTCATTCAACATTATACATATCTAACTTGAGAATAAAATACTTTTCCAAGACAAACGTATGTGGGAGGGAGAAAGAATTGTAGAGGCCAGTAATCAGGACTTGATTATAGTCATAGGGCTTGTGTTATGAAATATCTAAATAAAGTCTCTAGTAAGCCTTTCAGATGGAACTTCTAAAGCAACAAACTATAAAAAGCAAGTCCTGCACATGTTGAGCAGAAAAGATTATTTTTTCCCTTGCCTGCTATCAAAAAGTCAAGGTTCCACGTTACTCAGTGGCAGCTTGAAATGGGCCTGGCTCTGAACCAGCTCGGAAATGGAGATGTTTTGGAGAACACTTAGAGCTTGGATTCAGCCCAGCCCATCTGGAGTCTTTGACGTTTAATAAATCCTCGATTGAAGAAGTGATATTTGATCACCATCTCTCCCTTCAAAATTCCACTATACAATTATGATGCAAAATGTATCTCTGAAAAACCATAGCTCTGTGAATGTTGTGACGGCAGTGGTCCGCTGTAAATGGTTTTGCATTTGCAAAGCACTGACTGTGTGTTTCCTGAACCAGGCACAGAGTGAAAGCAGCCTCCCTAGTGAGCCAGCGGGTTTGCAGGCATCTGCAAACATGCACACATGCCCAGGGCAGAAACAAAACTCCTTCCTGATTGATCTGTCTGTATTAACAATAGAACCAACAAATATTTAGGTAAGAGTCATGGGGACAAGGTCAAGCATTTTTTTCCCCCGCTCTGTGTTTATAGAACACTTAAGTCAAGAGCACAACGATCTGCAGTTGTTAAGGTGACAACATGCAAATGTCCTTCAGGCTGTTTTCTTCTTGAACTAGCCCTTAAAGTCTGTCAGGGTTAATTTTTCTGCAAACTAGATCTCTCTCCTCAGAAAGCCATGCCCACCTCCTGTCCTTGGGTGGAATAACAAGCCACCCGCGTTAGAGCCTGCTGCTGATGCCCCAGCTTCTAGACATGTTTCTTAGCACCGTTGGTATCTGTAGCTCTGAGCGCTGACTTGATTGCAAAGACATGGATTCACTTGGAAACATACAGTCCTTCCTCAGTATCTGTTGACAGGATAAGGTACTTCTGGTGGAAGTTATTAGTCAATGAATTTGCAGCCTGCTTTTCAGAAGCAGTTAAAACAGGTAGTGGAGAGTAGGACTTGACTGTAGGCTTCTTGGAGATCTTTTCTTTTTTTTTCCCCTTATGAGGAACGTGAATTACAAAGGTGTTGGGGAGCACCTCAGTGAGCAGAGGGCTCCAACATGGATTAACAAAAGCACTCATACCTAGGAGAATGCAGAAAAGTGTTTTGCACTCCGCCACGTTTACAGGTGCACACACACTGGAATGAGATAGGAGATAACTGATACAATGGGATAGGAGATTGCACAGTGAATGTAACGCTTTCTCTCCAATGCTGTTCTGAGACGTTGAATGGGCGTGAATGTTTCCAGGTGAGTTTGAGCCAGTTCCAAACCCTTGCCTTTGCTTCCGATGCTTTCCTGACTAAAGCCTGTATTTTCACCGCTGGCCCAAATCCTGCAAGCTGGGCTGGGTTCTCTGAGTATTGACTCAGCCACAAAGACATTCATTCATTTGCCAGCTCACAGAATTCCTCCAGGTCATTTGCATCCATGATAGCAGAAGGCATGAAATACAAATGAGGACTTGTCACAGCAACACACAGTTAACAAGGGGGCTGACTGACTCCATTTCTGCCTTGCCTCTGTTGATTCGCATGACCTGAGTAAAGTTCTTCCCGATTTACACCAGTGTGAGAGGGGCCAGGGCCAGGCTGTCATGCAGACCAGAAACATGGCATAGAGAATTTGTGCTCTCTGATTTCTTTCCCGTATTTTGCCAGAGTTGCCTTCTGTAACGTTTTCTGTTCTTTTCTTCTGCAAGTTGCTGAAGCCAGATAGGAAGAGCATTTCAATTGGGTCTTTGTGATGATTCTGGCTGGAAAGAAGCCAGATAGTCTGAGTAAGACATCTGAGTCTGCATTGACCCGTTTTCCTGGGCGATGAATGGAGTCTCTTCTGTGACGTGGTGCATACCAACACAGGGAGCCTCTGCAGGGCATCGCTGGGATCCGCCGGAGGCCTCCTCCTTCAGCTACCATCCTCTGCTAGCAACGTGTCCTTTGGATTTTTGCTGTTTTCTGTGACTTGTCCAAATCTCTGCAATATGCTTGGAGTCTGGAGAGGCTCCTGGCAGGCAAAATATGTTTTGTTTTGTTTTGTCTTTTCCTTCAGAAGAAAAATAGCCACTTGAGCTAGACTCCTCACTGGGTCTCTCTGCCTTTTCTAGGATGGGAATTTCAGAGGATCCTAATTAAAAATTAAGAGAAAGTTTTGTGCAAGTCAGTTTGCACCCTCCCACCCCCCAGGCCTTGACTGCTTCATCTCTCAGCTCAAACTGGGAACTGAGCCACTTCCCGAGGGGCACCAGCTTCTGTTCCAGCTCTCACCAGTGGCAGGTGATATGCAAGGGAAGGCTGAGCACGTTGTAGACTTTTAGCTGCAGTTATCCAGAGTTGCTGCTGGATTGACAGCTAGACTAGGCAGTTTACGCTGTTTCTAGGACTCCTGCTCCTTTCTGGTTAAACTGGCATCTGCTGAAGCTTAGAGAGCGAAGCTTTCGAAGAGCACCGTCCTTTGTCAGCATGTATAAACGTATGCTGGCTGTGCTGCCCTGTTTGCATTTGGTTACCATCCCCTTGGTTTCTCTTTGTGAACGAGTAAACAAGAGTTGGGTGGCTTCTTGGACTTGAACGCTGGCAGATCTTAATGGAAAGGTAATGCTGTCCTTTGCTGAATATTCATGAGGAACTAATTTGTGCTTGTGTTTGCAGATCGTGCTTCAGTCTGTTTTTCTTTTCTTCTCCCCCTCCCCCCCATCTTGCTCTGTTCTGCAGCCAACAAGCTCTTAGAAACCTTGGCTCCAAAATCACGAGGAATTTGTAGTTCATCCTTCTGCTTTTCAGCTATATGTTAATGAGGCAGAGTGCAAAATGATTGGCAGACCCCCTTCTTAGTTGCCAAAAATTCAGTTTTGTGCTGCGTTCCTTTTCACGTGGCACCAATTATTTTGTACGAGCGAGCTGTGCTCTGTATATATGATGTTTGTGTCAGTAGTTGTTCCTGATCCTCTCAAGCCGCTGTGAAGAGCTCATCCTCTTCCCTTCCCTGCGTCCCATGGAGCATCCCCAGGCTGCACGCTGGGTGCTCTGCCAGAGAAGAAAGCTGTTTCTGAAGGATTTCCTGTCTCCAGCCTCCGAGTTCCTGGTAAAGAAGTTCTTCCATTGCTCCCTCAAGCTTTTTCTTTTTTTCAGACTATATATTTAGTTATAGAGCTGATGCTGTACCACAAAAAGGACAAGCCATGCTCTCTGGGAGAGGGCTGCCCACCTGTGAGCTGTGGGGTCAGTAGCTCGTGGTGTCCCCCGCAGCCCCGGGCATCGTGGTTTCGCAGCATCTGCAACGGTGTCGTTGCTGTCCAGACCCGTGTCTGCTTCTCCTGAGGACGAGATGTGCTTAGCTCCTTGCGAGCCAAACGGGAGGGAGCCACGTTATTCCGGACTGCCTTGGCTGTCGTCTCTCTCTCACATGTAAGCGCAGGCTCTGCAGATGTTTCACCGTGGGCAGTTGCAGTGAGTTGGCAGGTCGGGCAGCTGCCTCATGTTCCTCAGTTTTCCCTTTCCACCCAGCTTTCCAGGAAAAAACACAGTATTCCGGCATGAGAATAGATAGCACGGAGCTGAGGAGATTCATCTCTGTCCCGGGCTCGTGTGGCAAACGTCCTTGTGACGGCTTCACGGCGTGGGACGGCTGAGTCCCCTGCGGCTTGCTTCTGGCGGGACGAGGGGCTCCCCGCTTGTTCCTGCGTGCGGCACTTAGAAAGGCAGGACTTTCTGAAACTGCACCACGAGCGCGGGGAGATCTTGAGTCCGAGCTCTTCCTGAGCCTTAGCTGCTAGTCTGTATTTTGCTAAGGAGCAGGGCTGGGGCCTTCTCGTGTCGTGTCGAAAGAAACCAACTTGGCGCGTCATTTCCGTGGGGATGGTTGGGCTTTTGTTTGTTTGTTTTCGGAGCTAGCTTTTCCTCCCCAGAGGATTTCAGGACTTGCTGACATGCTGTAAGCATCCTCTTTTGTGTGACAAACAGGCAACAAGAAAGATGTAAGCTGCAAACCCCTAATGCTGCTTTAGTCATAGCTGGCTCCCCATGCAGCTTTGTTTTAATACACTTGTGTGGCACGTAGTACAAAAAGCCTTGTGGTTTTGCGACTCCTTGTTGTAAAAGTGAAACTATGATTAGGTTCCTCACTTTGTTGCATATGGCATCTGATGGCACAGAGAGGCAATTCAAAGTGTGACTTTATAAAAATGATAATTGCTCCTTTGTAAATGCTTTTTGCTTCTCTGGATGTGGATTTGCTCATCACTGGTAATAGTCACAAGGGTTTTGTTTTGTTTTGACAGTTCTTCCTGGCATCAGTTCTTCAGCTTCTTAAATTAGGTTCGACTCTCAGAGGACTCTCTTCTCTTCTGGATCTGATGACTGGGTCTCTTTATTCTGAGGCATGAATTTGCTAACATGGAGTTACAGCAGCCCTGATGCTGCAAAGGATGACGCCAGAAAGTATACTTACTTATTCATGTTCAGGGAACTTACCATTACAGCATTTCTGGAGCTCAGTAATTGTAATTAACAGGGTAAATAGGTTTGCTGGTCTAAGCCTGCCCTGCTCTCGACAGTTAAATACAAGCAGCTGAACAGAAGGGTTATTAGAGTGCCTCTGCAAGCGTTATGGCGTTTCTCTAAAGTAATTGTCCTCTGACAATAGCAGTGGGCAAGGATTACAGAAACAGCTTTTTTGTGGGGTCAGAAATACTTTTCACAGGGAGGCAGCTAGTAGTGACACTAGTCTGCCGTTTGTCAAAGGTTCTTCTAAGGAACTAGTGTCCAGCGACGGGAGCCAGAGTGCTAGGGATCAGCTGCTCCTCCAGAGGAGGCTGAAGCAGCTATTGCCAGGTGGAGATCTGATCTAGCTGTTAAATTTGAGTTCGTCTGCCCTTTTCTGATGGATGCTGTCCAAGATGGATAACACGGGGAACTGTGTGTGTTGGCCATCCCAAAATGTACAAACTTTGTGTACCACAAGTGTCTCCCTGTGTGTGCCCGCTGGAGAATAACCTTTCTTCTTCCTACAGCAGCAGCCACTATGAATATGCTTTCTGAGAGTACTGAAAAGCTATTGATATTTGAAGAAGAGAGCATCTTTCTCAAAATCTTCATCCTTAGTTATCAAACTGTCCTCAGTGGCCTCTGTTTCTTTATGCCCCATAACTGAACCTCTGAAGCTGCTGGGACCAGCTGGGTATCCTCTGCACCCTTCATTGCCTACTCCTATCTCTCAGAGCTGAGAAGAAAAATGAAGGCTAGCAAGCACAAACTTTGCTGAGCCAGACTGCAAGTTCTGAGAGCTCCTCCACGTCCTGCTGTGTGGAACATCCTGTTAGACAGACTAAATAATCTGTGGAAGTGGAACAGGGAAATGAAACTTTACAGAAAGAGAACTGACTGAAGAAACAGAAAAGACCTTATTTAAGAAACACAGGCTCAAACTTTGCAGGCACTGTTGAATTAATTATCAAATTAACCAGTATCTAACAGTGTACTGATTCCATCTGGTCTGTTGCTTTTAGTGTTTCTGGTGTGTGTTTGCTTATTTGGAAATTGCTCTGATGTTTAGTGGTGTTGGCAGCTCCATGCAAGATAGGTTTTTAGGTTACCTGTTACATTTGTTGTTAAGTTTGTTTTGGTAACGTGCAGAAATGTGAAGGCTTACACCATCAGTAGGAACGGAGCTGCCTTCCACCCCTTGGTGTCAGGAGGTGGATACCCTCAGCCTTCTTCACTGAACATTGAGAACAAGGATTTCTTATCTACAGGCTTCTCCGGCTTCACCTCTGCCTCTTCACGAAGACGTTCAGCTGTTGGTGTTCCCTCACTTCACCCTGCAGCTTACTGCTGCGTGGCAGGTTCAAGATGGCAGTCACGTTGCAAGGGCAGACAGGGAAGAGTGGCTTCTACATTTTTCATGCACTGATCATGGCAGCAGCGAAATCCTTGCGTTGGACAACTAGCCTATCATTTGATATGAATAATCCACTCTTAGAGGCCTCAGGTCAATGTCAAATGTTCTTCGGTGAAAACAAGCAATAGGCTAGTGTTTTCTTGAGAAGGAGTGGGAGCAAGAGAACAGGGTTGCAGGGCTTTTAGGAGATATTTCTTACAAGATGTCATTAATTCCACAGTATCTTGGGACTTCTTAGCTCTGTGTTCCACTTGCTTGAGCCTTCAAAAGCTAGACACTGGGGATTTTGGCATCCTATACATACCCTGTAATATGTATGCACCCATCCTCAGCTGCTTGGAGCCGGTATGGAGGCTGCTCTCTGGCTGGAATTTTCCTTACTCTGTTAATAGAACCAACTCTCAGCAATCACTGATGGCTCAGTTACCCTCTGTTAGGAGTATTTGCCTACTTGGCTTCTGTAGATGATAGTTTCTTGATTGCCATAGTCCTCTGTGGTTTCACAGCCATTGTAAGGATAAGCAAAATGGGAAAGTTCTGAGCTCAGCTTCTCCCTGGGTTTTCCCTTAATGTTTCATTCTCAAATGTAGTTTTTTGCTCTCATTCAGGACATTTTCCCTTTTAGAATTGCCAAGACAAACAAATATTTTTGCTGGAGTGATTCCTTCACAGAGTCGGTCTTTCTTAACAAATCAGTCCGTATATCATGTTTGTGTGCCTGTCTTAGGCATGTTTGAGGTGTAGAATGGATCAGTGTGAACCAGACCGTCTACAGGGGACCTCCAAGATCTGAGGACTTCACTGTTGTCTATTGTCTAAGAAATACTGTTATGTCTGATGAAGCATTTTGCTGGGCCATATTCAGACTGAGCACTACACAGTGTAATTTATACATATTTTGACTGCAAGGTTTGTGGTCTCTGTTTTCACCACTGCTAATAAAGAGGTGATGAGTTCCTTCCCATCTATCACCATTATAGTCTTTTGATTTCATTCCAGTACAGTTCAGAAACAAATGATAAAAGCTTCAAAACAGAAAAATTGCCAGACTCTTAGTAAATCTTTTCTTATCCTGCACATATCTTTGGCATTAAATTACTTACCCAGTTATATTTGAACTATGTGAACAGCACATTAGCAAATGGTGAATATTTTATTCATGCTTTAGCATATGTCAAGTTTACTTGACATTGAAGAGGTTGAGAGGCAGAAGAACACTTCTTCTGTGGGGCTTATGCCACAGTGGTGATAGGAGGAAATATTTAGAGTTCCTGTGCCCTGAAGTTCCTGTGCTCTCTAAGAGTAACTGAATCCCAGTGTGAGAAACTGACTGGTGCAAGCGGAGCAAATGAAAAACAGTCTCCTGTTTTGATGGCTCCACCATAATTTTTCCATGAGAATACTGAATTACACAAGATCTTGGCATTGCTACATTGTTATCTTGAAGAAGCCAATAGTTGGTTCTGTTTCAACTGGTTCATCTACAGGAAAGGAAGAAAAAGTTTGAGAAGGATGGTGAGAAGTTTTATTCCATGTTGGATCGCCATTTGCATTTGTCTTCTAAAAAGAAGGAATCCCAACTACAAGAGGTATGTATGGAATTTTCTTCGGAGTGGGGTCTAGGAGCAACAATACTGGCTGCTCTAGCTTTTAAAAAACAGCAGGGAAAGTCAGTCTTTTCAGTTATCAGTTGAAAGTGGTAAGCAGTTACCTCTACTTAAAGCCTGTTCACATGGCTGAGACCAGGGATACAGAGGTGGTAGTTCATGCTACAGCGTTGAGTAGCAGTTTGGACGTAATGTATTGTCTTCCTCTCCCGCAGCACCTTTTCTCATCCTTACAGTATAGAAGGACAGTGCCAGTTTTACTGGCTTACCTCAGGGCTGGCCACGCTGAGAACTGACTTGGGGAACTGATCTGTTTGAAAAATAAGTGGTTGTTGTTATTTAGCCACCGCACTTTCCTGCCTGGCTCCCAGTGCTTGCAAGGGTGGCTGTGGCAGCAGGTCCGAGGTCGTTGTGCATGGCAGGGAGGGGGAATGGAGCCCTTTGAGCGCATACTGCCACCGGACATTTGCAACTGCCAGGGAGAGCCCCAGCCATTCAAGTCCATGTCAGAGAGGAGCTGGATCAAAGCAAATCCGGCAAATCAGTAGTCAGATCAAGTTAGAAGCATCTTTGCAAGACAAAATTGGTGTAACTTGTGGTAACACAGCATGCCACCTTGTCCTGCTTAGCCATGTGGATCTGGAAGTGCTGGTGTCAGGTCACAGCAGGGCCGGGCGAGAGGATGGTGACACTGGCCTTGTCTTCACCTGTGCAGGGCTGTTGGGAGAAGCTAGGGAGAAGCTTAAGTTTTTGGTTGATACCTTTTTAATTAAAAAAAATTACAAATATGTTTAAGGAAAGCCTTGTCCTTGCAGAGCAGCATGAAGTTCTGAATTCAAGGGAGTTCAAAACCTGTGTTGACAGATTTGGCAAGCTTTTTCTGAAGTGAGGACAAAACTATTTTTGGGCTGACAGACAGGTCCTACTCCAATATTGTCAAGCTAGATGTGATTTTTTTTTTTTTTTTCATCAATCCCTTTTTTTCCCAGGCTGACCTCCAGGTTGACAAAGAGAGACACAATTTCTTTGAGTCCTCCCTTGAGTATGTGTACCAGATCCAGGAAGTACAAGAAAGCAAGAAATTCAGTATTGTTGAACCGGTAGGAGCTCCTTTCCTTTCAGTTCTTATTGTTTCATACTCAGATATATTGACTTGCTGACAGTAGCAGGAAGGGATGAGTTATCAGGTTGGATTCAGTGCTGAGAGGGATTCTTGAATTCCGGTGAAGTGGAAGCTAACCTTGCATACTTGGATCGCTGCTATTTGAACAACCTTTAGTGGTGCTTCACGGAGCACCACGAAGCCGCAGACTTGTTTCTCATCTCTAAGTTGATCCTGAGGAACAGGTCAGGCACTGTAGGTAGCTCCAGGTCTTGTTATGCATTATCCTGGACACTTTGCATTTGGTATGCAATAGCTGTCTTCAAAGGGAGAGGGCTGTTATCTGGTCCGCTCACCTGTCTCAGCACAGGTTGTAGTGGTTCCAGTTCATGACGGTATGAAAGAAGCCTGTGAATCTCTGCACTGCACTGGTGAGTGAATGGCTCTGCCCTGGCATTGTACGCAGTTAAGCGTGGGGAGCAAAAACGGGTCCTGGATAAGCTATCCAGAAGTCTGCCCTTGTTTCCCCACTAGGGCCTTTCATCTCAGGTAGTGCTTGTGGGAGATAGACCAGGGCTTTATGGGGCATTATGAGCAATAAGTCATACTAAAACTCGTATCACTCGCCTCCAAAATTGTAAGGAAAAAAAAGATAGTTTTATATGTAATTTTTGAAACTCTACTTCATGCCTGTCTTTTTCTCTGATTATAAATTTAGAAGAAGAGTTTAATCCATAGCTTCCCTCCTTTGCAGGTGTTGGCTTTTCTCCATAGCCTCTTTACTTATAACAACCTGACAGTTGAACTCACACAGGATTTCCTTCCTTATAAACAGCAGCTTCAGCTCAGCCTGCAGAATGTAAGTTCCTGCTCAGCTCAAAGATTTTTTTGCGTGTGATTTCTATTCCCTTTTGTATATAAATGCCTCTGGTGGAAAGGCTTTTCCATGCAAAATGGACTGATCATGTCTGTTGTGGGAGATGAAGAGGAAGTTATTTTTTTCTTAATTCGCGCATACATTTTCTTTTCTCCAGCAGAGGAGAGGTTTTTAAACCTTCACTGTCTTTCAAGGCTGGCCTTCATTTCTGTGGAGCAGCAGCTATAAATCTGTGCTAAGCCAAGTTTGCTGCTGATTCATTAGTTGGTCTAAGCAGTGTTCCACAAAAAATGCCTTGACTTTATACTGCGTGTTGACATGACTCCGTTTAAAAATGATTCCATGCCAATCATTGTAGCATGATTTTTAGAGGAATCGACGCCCTAAGTTTGTAGGAGAATATACCTGTTATCTAAATAATAATGCAAACAGGAATTCAGGTGCTTCCTCCTCCACCTAGCCTTAAAAGTGTTATATTTCTGTTATTTAAAGAACAAAGGTCTCTTCCCAGTCATAACTCCTCAACATCATTTCTGTATGCAGTATGTTAAACCTTGTCTCTTCAATGATCTTTAAAAGCCTAGTTTTCTTACAGCTTGAATTTTCATGTGAATTTGTGGAACAGCTTCCAGATTTTGTACACTGGGGATTGATGCATTTCTGCCAGAGCACCTAAAACCTGAGGCTGAAATTTTCACTAGGAATATTCGAAGCTCACTCTTTGCTCATGTTCAGATGTGTTTCTTCTTTTTTTTTTTTTTTTTTTTTCTCCTAACAGACAAGGAATCACTTTTCCAGCACAAGAGAGGAGTTGGAAGACCTGAAGAAAAGGATGAAAGAAGCCCCCCTAACCTGCAAACTACCTGGGCAGCCAACCATAGAGGGTTATCTGTACACTCAAGAGAAATGTAATGGCTTTTGTATGCACTGAATGTGTTACCGAAGCACAAGCCTCAGCTGCAGGCTGTAGGTTTGCAGAGCTCATTAGCCCTGATCAGACTGTGCCCAGCTTTCAGTTAGAAATGGTCAGACCTGCCTAGACGAGGCATGGCTGTGGGCTGTAGATACAGTGGGCACTTACCTCCTGTCAGCCCCGTGCCTCTAGCCATACGCAGGGGGGTTCTCATGAATTACTGGTAGCTTTAAATGTAATGCAGCTAACAGCTTTCTGCGTGGTGGGACAAAGTATTCTCGAGGTTATGTGAGCCATATAAGCAAGGAGGTAGTTGCCCTGTGTTTGAATTAGATGAGATTTATTACTCTGTTTTAGAGATGGAGAGACCAGAACTCTGACAAATTGCACCTTGGCTGCATTTTTTCAGGATAAATTTGGTGTCCTGCCCAATGTTTCTGTCTTTGATAAGGGTTTGATTTTTGGCTCGCCTCTGTATATACAGATGATTGCAGCACTGCTATTTGTACTTCTTGCTTCATCCAGTGCCAGGAGTTTCCTTCAGGATGAAGTGCTGGGTGCCAAATCTTCACCATCTATTTATTTTTGTGTAGCTAGTTCACTTCTGGTTAAAGGCACATTTTGTTCAGCAAGGCAATGTTCCTGCTGCTGGTTTCAGAGAGGGACTGTGGGTGTTCAGCCCCCATGTTCACTCCAAATATCCTTTCTCCCCACTTCTGGCAAAGATGAGGGACTGAGTAAGTGTTGGTATTTGAGATTGCCCAAGTAAATAAATTTTATATTAGAAAGATTCTAAGAGCGAATGTCCATGGCAGGTCCGTAAATGAAAAAAACTAACTGTATCTTGCCTGCGACGTTAGCTATCTCAAGTCACTATGTAGAGAACTACAGTTTGGTTCCAAAAACCTCCTCAGGCAAAAATAAGTCAGAAAAGCTGTTCTTTGTCCTCCTGTGAAACTGTGGCATTTTGTGTCCTAAAAACGATGATTCTTACACTCGTACTCTCACCGGCTGGGAGCTATTACAGCTGTCATGCTAAGTTCAGCGTGTTTCTGCCTTTTGTTCTAAGAGATGCTCTTCCTTCGAGCTTTCCAGTCACCAGTTACACGTTGCCACATACGGCACAGGCAGCTCACTCTTCTGGCTACTGCATAGCTTGGCAAAGAAAATTATTCTTTACGTTATTTCTTTCGTTACTTTCACATCTCCCGTAAGAGACTCTGTAAGAGTCTCTGATGCTCCTGGGCTCTGTGCACATGAGCACAGGCCAAGTTTTAACCGATGATGAAAGCCTACTGATAGCAAAAGTCATTATGATTCCGTGCTGGATCAAATGAAATCAAATTCAATCTCTTACAAATACTGTTTGTAGTTTTACATTAGTTTCAACATGGAATGTTGAAGGGACAAAAGCCTGTATACAGAGGATAAAGCCAGAGCTCTCGCCTCTGAGTCTACAGACAACTTTATGAGCAGTTAATTTTTGGATTACATATACGTATGTATGTATACGTATATTTGTATGTCTGTTTATCTTGTGTTTAAAAAGAAAACACACATATGCCGTAATTTTAGATTACAAATAAATGTTGCATGCTCCTGCATGATAATGACTGTATTTCCTGCCTTTAGTTATGTTTCCCCTATGAATCAAATAAGGAAAAGAATTATTCCTGACAAGTGCAACTTAAAAAAAAATTACCCGAAAGGTATCAGTTGGAGTGTTTCATACAAAGTGGTTCAGAGAAGACAACAAAGAAAAGTGAAAATAAATCCTAGTGTGATGTATATATGCACTTTAGGGTGTTTAAAAGGTGCTGCTGTCTTTCCTGCCAACTTTTCGTTGACAGGAAAAAAAAATAGTGGCAACCATTTGAAACAAACATTCGAGACACGTAGGATCCTGCTGGTGTATTTCTTGACTAGACTTTGCCAAACTGGTCTGGCTTGCAACCAGCGTCTCACAAATGCCTTTTCATCGGCAGCCTTTTCTGAGGGTGCTGGATGTGGCTGCTACCCTGTGCTCGTTTTCCTCACTTCTCCTCCTCGCTTTTGCAAAAATGTACGTAGACGTTGGCTATGTCTGTGCAGACCGCTGAGACCTCTCCGCGTACCCCGCTACTGTTGCTGTTCGTGGTGGGTCACAGCGGAGATCCCCAGTCGGGATCAGGCGGCCTGTGTTCCCAGAGAAATACAACCTTGCAGGACAATGCAGCCTCCGCTCCTGCAAGCTTCCCGTCCAACCAATGCTCTGCCTCTGTTGACTCCAGCTCTCCTTGTGTTTCTGCAGGGGCACTGGGCATCTCTTGGGTGAAATACTATTGTCAATATGAAAAAGAGGCAAAAACGTTAAGGATGACCCCCATCGACCAGAAGCCTGGAGCTAAGCAAGTGAGTTGGTTTCGTGAAGGGGTGTCTGCAAAGATTGATCCCGTCAGCAGTTCTCAGCTTCCCTCATTCTGGTTTTCTCCTTGTATAAGCGAATACCATGTCCGGAGCAGATGTAGGCCGCTCCCACTGCAGGGACCATGATTTGAACAGTGCTTGTTTGTGAAGGGTGTTGACAGTGAACTGAATACTGAATTGGCAGCCGCGGGTGGAGAAGGGCTCTTGCTAGCCACAGAGCAGACAGATGGGCGGTGTGTCCCCTCTTCCTGACAGCCCACACGCCTCTGTGGTGCCAGCGTGAACGTAACGTTTCTGCGAGGAAGAAGTTTCGTCTCTCCCTGTTCCACAGAAACTTAAGTTCTTCCGCACTTGCCAGTGGAGATTCCAGTTAATATCGCTTGGCCGTGGTTCAGTCAGCGCTGGCTGGCACGTTTGGCCTCGTGCCTGTAAATTATCTAACAAATTTCTGGCTCGAGGCAAGCTAACCTGTACGTTTCTCCCTGCAAACGAGGGGTGAACCTACAGCCTGATTTGCACGTGTGCCTCTGGGAATCATTGCAAGTATTTGAATCACTGCAGTTATTTGAATGCTTTCATTAATGCTGTCTCTTTCTTTGCCTTGGCCTGCTCATACAGTCACTGGTTTGTGATTTTGATTTCTCTTCTTCAGAAATGTTTACTTGTAAGTGGGAGCAGTGCTAGGAAAGGAGGCGAGGGAAGAAGTTGCAGCTTTAAACTGTGCAGTAAAGCAACAATTTGGGGACCTGGTTCTTTTACAAAATGCTTTGTTTTTTTCCAGCAAGTGATCTTACTGGATTTGAGAGTTCCTATTGTTCCTCAGTTTAATAGAAAAGGGGCAGGATACTGGGTTAGATGACTGACTGTGGCTCAAAATACAGCAAGCGAGTCCAGCTGAGTCCACCCGTCCTCCTCTCTGCCATGGAGCGACATCCCCTGGGGGCTTCCAAGTCATGCATGCTGTTGTCCAATTTGTGATCTCATGATCTCTGTTCTTTGGCAGTCCCTGCATATTGCAGCAATAAAATAAAATGTATTTTTTGGAAGCCCTTGGCAGCGTCCTTGGCAGAGCAGTGACCAAAATATTGACTAGAGAGATCTATTGTCATCTACTTTGTAAAGATGTCTAGTAAAACACATTAATGCAGGTAGGGGCTTGTAAAAATATAATTAATATCCTTCCCAAACTTTTGCAATCTGGTAATGTGCACCTTCGGGCCACAAAGGGCCACACAACTTGAAATGTAACGATTATAGAGAGTGCTCTTAAGGAAAAAAAAAACCCACAACCAGGAAATTGTCATCACAGTGTGTTAATCAGACATTCATCTTGGAGAAGGCTGTCCATACTGCTGGCCTGTCCCGGATCTGCTTGATCCAGTCTTGTCAAGAGTCTTGCAGACTACAGCAGCAATGAGGGTCAGAGTGTTTAATGCGTTGCAGGTTGTACATTCAAGGCTAAGGCCTGGTTGGTTTGTAAAATTTCCTGGAGTGTCTCTTCAGTTTCTGCAAAGTAATGGAGACCGTACAAACATGTTATAAATTGACTACTGTTCACCTTTATTGTAAAATAAAGGTCCATTAAAACATAGGGCCAAACCTCAGCCCTGCAATATAGGCATTTTTGTCAGTATGTATCTGCTCTGGTCAGCTAACATTCTTCTTTTTAACAAGGTTTGGTCCATGAATGCTGTGGATAATTGGTAGCACCGATTAACCCCAATAAGAAATAGGACCCAGCTATGTCATATGTTAGACAAGTCTGATCCTCGTCCCTGGTCTCAGAGAATAAGTGATTTCTAAAACGTTTGTTTTAAGCAATCTTTCTGCTCTGGGGAGGCATATTGCTTGTTGCTGAGATATTTAGCACTTGTTTGCAGGGTAAGCCCATGAAATCTAGAATATTTTGTTACCGTGGAGAGGAAGCCTGATTTACAAAGCCTTTGATTTCTGTCTTAATTGCAGCTTTGCTGAATAGTGAGAAGGACCATCTGTGGTCGCCTTACAAATGCGATCTGATTAGCAGGACACCTGCTGAGAGCATGCAGTCAGGGCTGACGTCTCTGTGGACAGTGCCATGCTTGTCTGCAGCCTAAGGGTGCTGAGAAACCTTAAACCTTGACTCTAATCTTGACTTTAAACTTTTTCTTTTCTAGGGCACCTTAGACTTGACATTGAAATCCTGTGTAAGGAGAAAGACTGATTCTATAGACAAAAGGTTTTGCTTCGACATTGAAACTAATGAAAGGTGAGTCGGCAGGATAACTGCATTGTGGCTGTAGTAGCAACACAGTGGTGTCCGAGGATGAGATTCATCTCACGACATCTTTTAGACACCTCCCTCTGTTAGACTTTCACCTTAGGATACGTGAATCAGTGTTGAAGTGCGCTTTTCTCTGCATGAACTGCAAAAGGATAGTAGATCATCTTGCTCGGAGGAAGATGTCTGAATTTGAACAAATGAATCCTGCTATAGGGATCTGTGCAAGGGATGTTCTCCCTGAGTAGCCAGTACTCACTCCTGCACGGGCAGCAGTACTGTGCCGGGGTGGAGGCAGCGTTCTCTCCCCCTCTGCACTCCAGGTTCCCTGTCTGTGGGCTGTTTTATCATGCTTTTCCAGTCCTCTGAGAGCATAAATAGCCTCTATGAGGCATCAAGAAACTTGCAGTACCGTTGCCAGCACTGGATGGCATCCTTGCCCACGTATCTTTAACCATGCATGTGTGTGTGGATAACCGTATTGTGAAAGATTCTCCGTGTAGGTTAGTTTTGCCTTCCAGACTAGCAATATGATTCTGTTCCCACTGAATTTGGTCTTTTAGCTACTATGGGACCACAATAAGAGTCACAAGAGAATGAATGTCATTAAATACATGCACTGTGAAACCTTGTTATGTGCTGAAATCATGGAAAAGTAGCAGGAGATAAATTGTGGATAATCAGACCCTGCTTTGCCATAAAAGGACTCACCACACAAACACTGCTTAGTTTCTTACTGCCTTGGACACCTCACTGACTTCTGCAGTTTATCCTGTATTTTCTCCTTTCTTTTCTGTACCCACTTTTCTTGCACCAGCCTATGGTTCAGTGTCAGGGCATTTCTTACTTTGGACTAGCAGACTTAAAATGATCCTGGATTTTTAAAAGTTATCTTTAAGCACTAGAATGAGGATAGACATGACTCAGAAGTAAGTTTCAGCAGTTTTTGTCCGTTTCTAATGGCATTAATTTGCAGTGTTTTGAATTATAAAACAGTGCATCAGAACACGCCTTATGCAGTGTCTTAAAGACACTTGCATGTGTAAGACTGGTGGAAGGGAGAAGAATTAGCCCCCTAATAGCAGCCCAGTATGATTATTGACAGTAGGAAGGGTCTCTATCAGATGTATGCTAAACTGACAGTGTCATATCCTCATAGTTTGCCAGGCTCCTTGAATCTCTAGCCAATTTCTTTACTTGAAGTGAGATTGTGTGGCCAGACCAGCGCAGAAAACGGAAGTCCAGCTGAGTACATAAATGTGTAGAGCTGCAGTTCATTAGCATGGAATGGCATTCGATATAATCCCAGCCTTAGGTTTCACTTATCAGCCCTTTCTCTTACTATATTAGGTGTCTTCACCTGCTGCTAGAATCTTTGGTCTGCAAATCTACAAAAAAAGCAGTAGGGTTTGGTCTGTTCAGTCATATTTAATTGTCTCCAATGGTGTCGACTCTAGTGGGTTACTGGAGCAGAGCTGGATGTAATGTGGCTGTCTGCTTTGCACAGACATCTCTCGCCATTTGATTCCCACATCGCTTATTTGACTGGACTGCACATCATGATCTCTCGAGGTACATGCTGTGGTGGATCTGATCCCATTACCAGGCCACATGATCCTGCTACTTGCTGCATTTCTTTCCTTTGGCTTTATCTGTCACTCGGGAGCATCATTCTGCTTACAAGTAATGGGAATTCCTCACTTGAGGTTGTAAAGGTCTCCAGAGTGCTTGGAGCAAACGAGAGAAGCAGCCAGTCCAATATTCTGTCGCTAAGGCCTTTAATTGCGTAGAAGATAGCAGATTGCATTTCTGCCTTGTGGTGAGCAGAACAAGGTGGGGCAACTGTGGGCACTGTGACTGATTTGCTGAAGATTACATGTGCGAAGACGAAGTGTGGATTTCTTGGGGATTTCTTCTGGCAAGAACGGAAGTATGTGTGCAACCCGTTTGCCTGTGTTGTCTCAGCGTTTCCTCGATAGGACTGTGACAGGAGCTTTCTTTGAGATACTGCTGATAATTGGAGTAACGGGTGTGTATTGACTTCTGCTAGTATTACCATCATTTCTCAGCCTTGCTTAGTATTAAAATGGCCTCCAGAAAGGTGAACCCTGTAAGCTTGGATGAAATTGCTCTCTGCCTGTTTAAAAATAACCTTTGCTTTATTTTCCCGTCTCGCCATGGACAAACTCTACACAGATCTGGTACCATCACACTGCAAGCACTTTCCGAAGCTAATCGAAGGCTATGGATGGAAGCCATGGATGGAAAAGAGCCAGTAAGTATTCAAGGAATTGTTATACTCCCCATGTTTATGCTGTCAGGCAGTGTCCTCTGCTGGTGGGTTTTGAGAAAGGTAAGTAATACAACTGCTGGCAAGCTCATTTTTCCCAATTTTCACTTCACTGCCATTGCTTACCCATAATTCGGGGCATCAGTTCAGCTACTACATGTTGGAAAACTGGATTTCAGACGATTTTGTTCTAGGCAAATGTAATGGGGGGATTGTTTTGTCCCGTTTTAAGCTTTGGTACATTTCTGGAGTTGTACTGACCGTGACTGGCAGACTTCCTAGAAACCATGATCTAAATGGGTCTGAAACAATCAATATTTCTGTTACTCGCAGCTTACTCTCAAGTCTGCCTGACATGATTTTCTTGTTTATACCTGCCTTGACTCGTGTTTGGGAAGTCTGGTCCGTGGACCTGGTCACCCTGCACGAGTGTTTGTCTGCCAAGTTGCTGTTATTAATTTCCTTCCTTTAATCGGAGCAAAGCACAAGCTCCTCTGTTTCACAGAATTTCCTGTGAGTGGGCAGCATGATGTGCAATGTGGGAAATATGGTTTTTGCTGCTTGCGCTTGTCTTTCGAGAGCTTCGCGTCCCTAAGCAGCATCTGCGGAGAGGGCGGATGGTGCCTGCGCCTGCAGAGCTGCTGCTAATGGAGCAGCTCCGGGCTGTGCGTCCCGGGGCTGCGGGTGGGGGGCGGCCGATGGGGCGCGGGACCCTCAGCGGGGCCTTTCCAGTGGTCGGAACAGGGAGCAATTTGGAAAAATGTGGAGGGCCAATATGTTCAGGCTGGAGAGCCATTCACTTGTGCAGTGTCTGCTGTTCACTGGATGTTACATAATGTGTTATTATCCATAAAGGATTTTGGATTTTTCTATCAAGAATGGCAGCCACCATTTATTATTAATAAAAAATACAAGAAGTATTTTTGGTATTGGGTGAAGAAAGAATTTTTTGATATTTTGTGTTTAAACTAAAGAAAACACCCTTGGGCTCGATTGTCCTGCTTCCAGCAACCATTTTTACAGGATAACTATAAAACAAACAGAGGTTCTTGTTCAGCTTTTGGAAGACCCCTTTTCTAGAAACAGGTATACCAATTAAATTTAGGAAGTCAGCAACCTCACTTGTTATATAGACAATGATATCTTGCTTATATTATAAGCCAGCTTTCTTTGGGACATTGTTTTACTGACTGTGTATGACTGGTGTTGGGTGATTTATGAGGTGCTGCATTTTCTTTGGAAAATAAATATCAAACCATATTGCATTATGTTTTTGTTTCTTCCTCCTCCATTCCCTCCCCCTTTTTTAGATCTACCACAGTCCCATCACGAAACAGGAGGAAAGTGAGTCCTTTAAGTTTCTGTTCCTCTGAAATGTTGAAGCTGTGCTGAAGTGGGGTAATACATTTGCTCGTAGTATACTCATCTTCGGCTCTGCTGAATGGGCTGCGTGTTGCCTCCCTGGGGCTGACAGGGAGCTACAGATACCATTAAAAACTTGTGCAAATCCTGGGGGTGCTGGTTGGACTACGGAAAGGGTGTTCATCACCTTGCAGGGATGACCTGTAACTCCCTGACAGGGAAGGGCTATTTGAGCAGGTGTGAGGGACCTTATCCGAAAATCTACCTCCTCAGCATCTAGAAGACAAGTTGATTGTGGCTTTTAAACTCAAGACCTTTGAGATTAAGGTGATTGCTGGTCCTTCTCAAACGAGGGCTGGTGGTGACAGTGTAACTTGTCTCCTTTTTATTGCAGTGGCTGATACCGAGGCCAGATAAGAATGAGCTGCCAGCTGTAAAAGTTGCTGACTGTGATGTGCAGCTTTTAGGTAGCAAAAACCAGAGAGATACAAGGTTAAATTTGCAGCTAAACCCAAAAATAGCAAAGGGAAAAAAGGTCAATGAGCGATTGTGAGGACATTTCACAAAGCAAACATTAAGGTAAAGAAGGAGAGGTGGCATTTAGTTTCCAGGAGCTCCAAATCCCACCGCGTTGCTCCATGCCTCTCTCCAGCTGCCGCCCCGCAGGCGGGACGCGACCTCCCCGCCGCCCCTCGCGGCTCTGCGCTGCGACTGACCCCTCTCAGCTTTTCGCCCTTTTACAGTCAATTGCTTGCGGTATCCGAGTGTCAGATCACTGTGATCAGAAAACTGTGGATTTATCAGCTGGATGGAGCTTTACATTCTGCATCATGGGATTGACTGGCCGGTCAGCACTGTAATTAGCTCACTTTAATTAGCCTCCAGGCACCATTACCAGATGCATAAGCCTAAAAGGGGTTTTTGACTGTTTGTATTACATGCCTGGAAAGAATGTGACTAAACATTTCTCAAAAGTAAATACACTCTATTTTTAATAGATTAGAGCTGGAAAGACTTCAGGTCGTGTTATACAACTCAGTGTCAAGTATCAAGTGGATCTGTGCTTAAGGATGCCTTTACTTATTCCTATTTTAAAGCCAAGATACATTTGAGCTTTGCATCACCGTTGTTCAGAGGAGAGAGAATCTGTATAAATGATTTGCAGAAAATGTGATTTTGTAGGATTCACCAGCAGAGCCTCTGCTGTGACTGGAGATGGTCCAGACATGTCCTGTGGATTGTTTCTTCCAGGAAAACGTTGTGGTTTTTTTTTTTTTTTAGTTGGAATAAATACTGAGTTTTCCACAGGAGTTTTAAAATAAAAATGTTACTATGTTTTAAAGTGGAAAAAAAAGAAATGATACTAAAGTCTGAATTTAAGAAATCTTTTACTTTGTTTACAAAATGTTAACTCAAAGTCAACATTTTCAGCCAAAATTCAATTTGAAACCCAAATAAAGTCGTACTGACTTATGAAACACAAATGTTTAAATGCAAAGTTTTCAACTAAAATTTCATATTCTAGTAGACCGTTTTCCCAGTCAAATAGATTACACAAATAAGAGTCTTTGAAAAAGTCTGTCTCTTATTCACAGTGGCCTTCAGATGAGATTAAAAAGATTGCAGAAATCTGTTCCTCTCTGAAATAAAAACATATTTAGCATTGTCATTTAGGAGAAGTTCAATATAAATATTTGCACTGAACAGGAAGTTATTTCATGGTATAAGTTACATCTGTAAATTACAGTGCAATCCTCTACTATCCCCAATCCTGCAATACTTTGTTATACCAGATATCCTGGAAAAAGCATGAGAACAAGTAGTGTGAGTAAAGAAGTTGAAATATGTATTAAAAAAAATTCCTAAGTTTCTACCTACTTCATGATGCCTCTAAGACAGGCACAGTGATAGTCTGCAGTTAATTAGCTGGAACAAAAACGTGTGTTCTGCTTTGTTTATGCAGCATATAAATCTGTATTTTTAAACTTTTTTAATCTAGTCAAGTAGACAGACAGAATTTATATGAGCCTGTGATGTGGAAGAGCTCTAACTGCCGATTTTGCAGTGTTCTGGAAATGATTAATTAATTCCTTATCAGACACACATTCACATGTGACTAAACTCTGATTTCCATTTTTATTATTAAAGACAGAAGGGGGCGGGGAGCCCATAACTCGAAACAAATTCAAGAAAAAACAAAGAGCATATGGAACTAATAATTCCTTACCATGTGTTTAAAAATGCATGTGTTTTCTGAGAGACCTGTACATAACCTGTACAAAATAAATACCCAGATGCGTATGCAAACCCTGCTGTGCACTTAGTCACTGAGGTTTTTGTGCGCTGAGCAGTGTCTGTGTATGTGGCCTTCGTAGTGGTTTTCCATAGCAGCTGCACGTTGATGCTCAGGTAGCTAACGCTGCTTCCCTTTGTTTGAAACAGTGGAGTTGAACGAGGTCGGCTTCAAGTTTGTAAGGAAGTGCATCAACGCAGTAGAAACGAAAGGTAAGATGCTAGCGGTGGCATCCAGAAATTACCGCCTTCCTGGCATTCATTTGTTCAAATCGCCTTGAATTACATTGTATTTCCCTTAATACAACATTGCTAGTTAGAAGTCAAAGTCTTGTTTCATGGACTAAAGAATGCATGTCAAAAGAGCAGAAGTCATGTGCTGTTTAGGATATCCGTTATGTCAGACTCTAGTTAGGATTGAATTTTCCCTTGTATGCTGTTTTCATTCATCAATTTTTCATCTTTGGCTTAGAAAAAAACTCATTATTAGGCAGGTGGACAGTTTTGGAAATACTTTCTGTGTTGGAGGAAGAGGCAGAGGTTAACTTAAGTGAAGAATTATTCAGACCCATTTTGTGAAAAACACCAGGATAAAAGCATGCTAGTGGATGATGCTTCACCATTCTGGCTTTTCCATGAAGTATCCAGCTGGTACCAGCTGGTATCATCTGTACGGGCCACAGGACAAAGAGATGCTGCTTCGTAACATCTGAATTTCCCAGTTGGCCACGGGAAAAAGATACAAGTGCTTTCATTTTCAAAGCCTGTCAGAGGACATAGCCACCCGAGTGCCGCTGAAATGGAGGGGAGCAGGCTAATGAGATCCTTCACACGGTGGAGACAGAGCTGGGCAAATAAAGCAGTTCTGTTTTTCCTAATATTGGTTAATATTTTCAAAGAATCTGCTTTAAGGTGTTTGCTTTCTGTCATAATTTGAAAAATTCATTTTAAAGCCGTAACATTTCTGGATATGGTCTATTTAAGTGGATATTGCATGCCAGCTCTGACACATATTCCACATGTTGGCTTTAACTGTCCAACAGTGACACAATTTAGGCAAAAAGTACATTTCAAAGTAGCGATTGTGGGTAGTCAGCCCTTAATGCTAGCTGTTTCATGTTTTTAGTCAAAGAGTAGAACTTCTGTCTCAATAATTGCATTTAGACTACTGTACGGTTGCCACCAAATGCCATTTATTAGCAGAATAAGAGTAACTTGCAGATGTTATTTGAAGAATAAACCTGCCCAGCAGTTTTATTCAGAGGTAGCATGATGTATTGGGGGACAAATTTGTAGACTGTTTGGATTCAGAATAAATCAGTGCTTCCTATAGTAGAAATACTTACAGTGAGCACTTTGACACATGTGAGATTTTTCGATGAATAGTGCGGTTCCACTAGATGGTGCTTTCGAACTTCCAATAAACTTGAAAAAACACTTAGCTAACGCTTTTTGGTTTCATTATGCATAGGGATTACTACAGAGGGCATCTACCGAACTGTTGGCAGCAATATTCAGGTGCAGAAGTTGCTGAATGCCTTTTTTGGTAAGTGTGACTGGTCCGTCTTATTTTTATATTTTTAAAGAAGGACGAAGAGGATCAGATTTCAAAATGAGATGAATCTGTCAAGCACAAAATTCCCCCAGGCAGCTGTTCATCTCTAAGAGTCCATCTGAGGCACATCTGCCCCTTCTTTTCTGAATTGTTTCTGCAACCTGTTCTTTTATCTTTCTCTTCAAGCCACATTTTGTTGCTGGTGCAACTTGTATTTTACATGAGGTGAGAAGTTTTGACAGAAAGGAAAGCAAGGACACTAGAGCAATGGGGACAAGCCTTTTCTCATCGTGTGCTAAAAACGCTTAGGCATTTTGGAGTCACGTGCTGGGGACGTGCTCCTGCCACAGGCCCAAAGTTTGGGACATCCACCGAGGAGAGATGAGCCCTTACCCACTGATAAGCCCTTATCTTCCGCTGTCTCAGAAAGCACTGCAGCTCCCCAACTTTTGATGTATGGCTTGAGGACCTGGCGACAGGCTCAAGTGTGGTGTCGGGGGTGCAGGAGTTCCTCGTCAAGCCAAGGCAGTAGGAGATGTCCCATGGGTAACAGCATTGCTTGCTAATTCTGGTGCACACGTCACATATTTGTCTTATTGCCTGGTAGTCAAGCAAGGTTTATTTCTCATGTGGCTATCTCAACTCTTTGTCCTCCACAGAACCATACGTCCTGATTTTTATCTAGACAGTGCAAACGAGGACCTAACATGAAGGCTCATACTCACTGATATGCTTTCTCCAGAGTATCTTGGCATGCAGACAGTCTGTCTCCTAACATGCTGCTGCCAGTGAACTTGCCAGGCTAATGACATTCACGAGAAGATGCTCTTTCCCACGGGTCCCCACCTCTTAAATCAGCCCACACAAAGAAGTTCAGGAGGACCCTTTCCCCCTTTGGGGTTTCATACTAGGAAACTGCCCTCAGCAAAGATATGCCATTACCCTGGTTTAAGGTGTGCCCCTCAGAAGGACTGGGATACCTTGCTGTTAAACTGAAATCAGCCTTCATAAATGTCAGATTAAGGCAAAAGTCAGTGAAAGTATTTGCAAAATCTAAACAGGCAGGTAGTTGTGAAGGCTAAAGAGGACTGGAAGTGGTAGAAATGTAAAAGAAGCAGTATGTCTATCTGCACAATGCATCCGTAAAGCCCGTAGGCGTGTATCCCTCCAGTGCTGCCAAAGCACAGAGCTCAGCCTGCGTCCACAGCCTGCTTTTGTCAGGGAGAGCTTTTCTTGGGTTTTTTTTTCCCTGAACCTTCACTTTCCCAAGGATGTCTGTTCCCAGGTCCAGTAGGAGATAGTCTTGATGTTCCTGTTCGAGGACCATGTCCCTCCTTCTCTGCCACTGCTGCTCAGAAACACACTCGGGGGGGTCAGGTGTAGGTATCTCCTGTGCTTTCTGAATGATTGCGAATTTTTAATCCACTGAGGGGAAGGAGTATGTTCTTTCTACAGAGAAGGCAACGTATACATCTCTGTTTTCTTATAGCCTTTCTATACAGTGGATCTCGTGTTTCATACGAACATGTAAATTTGTAGGTAGTCATACAAAACACAGGTTAGTGCTGATGAGCGATATGGCTCATTATTGACTGAGAGCATAACAATAATGGGCCATTTGGGGGTTCAGAGTGGGTTTGAGAGGGGTCTGCAGTCTGGTATTTGATAGTTCTGTTGTTTCCAGTGGTGGTGTTCAGTGTAACTTCACTGACTTCAGTGCAGTGGCTCCTCAGTTTACACCAGAATTACAAAGAAAAGGAAAATGTGCCCTTCAGAAAAAATTCTAACACTGTCTGACCTAACACTGTCTAACACTATGGTTCAGTGTTGTTTCCATTTATAAGACACATCTGTTGTCAGCTTCTCAGGTCATGTCCAGGAAAGGGCAGTCACCCAGTACCTGCACTTACCCGTTGGTGGGACAAACACAGCAACCGCCCACAAGTGGAGCATCATCCGCAGCCGCGCACGGGAAAGGGGTTTCGGGCCAACCCTCTGCGCGACGCGCTGCGGAGGTCGGAGCGTTGCTCCTCGGCTGGAGATGCCCGCGAGGGCTGGGCTTCGCCGGGCGGCTGCCGTGCTCCCGCACCGCGGCGTGTGGGCAAGGGGCGGCTGCGCGATCAGCCGCGGAGCCCGCGGCGGGGACAGGCCTGTCACATCCCCAGAGGTCAGACCGTGCTCCGTGTCTTGGCCGGGAGGACTGGAGCACAGGGCAGAAAGTATGTTCATATGGGTATCTGCATGGCTTGGGCGTAAGCCAGCTTCCTTCAGCTCCCTGTGTGGACATCTGATATTGATGTACCATTCAAAGGCTGTTACAGCTTTTACTATTGTTGTTGTTTATTAAAACGGTCGATTTGCGCTGACATATAGCTGTACCAGATTCCCATGGAGTCACAGCTTCAGACAGCTATCCAGTTACGCTTGCCTGATGACTAATTACTTAGCCTGAGTTTTTATTGCTTCTTGATTCTCACCCTCCTGTGAGTAGCTCTGTGTTTTCTCTTCTGAACCCCAGCAGTGGGTGGCCTTTCATTTATTAATATGCACTGGTTTGGTTGACCACTTGCCATCCCACTGTGTACAAATTCCTCACGATGGAAAGTCCAGCAACACTGAGTAGAATTATCTGATGCAGAAGAATTCCTTTCTGAACTTCAGTGAGGAGCTAGATTTTTGTGTCTAGCCCTACTTCTATTTTAAAATAAATCATGCAGTTTGTTTCCTTAGTCCAGCTGCCCCCACAAACCACGTCCTTTACTTCATTGTACCACAAAAATGATGTGGTTACTCAGTGAGGGTAAATGTCAGCAAAGTATTATTCCATATTGCTTTGCCTTCTCCGTGCTCCTGCCTTTCCTTGCACTAAGAAGGAATACTTCTAGCATAGCCTTAAAGGGAGTAACCGAGAATAAGGGATTAGAGCTGGACAGTTAAAAATTATTTTGAGTATCAGAAAGCTTATCTTGTCTCTGTTGGAATGTGTGGTTTCCACCACTTCCCCTGAGAACAGTCCTGAGTATGCTGGGGAAAAACAAACTGCAGAGAGTATGCCTGCACTGATTTTTCACCGCTACTTAAATATTATGTTCTGCTTCTTCCTTTGCCCTTAGTTAGCATTGCTGTCCTCATCCCCAAGTATTAGCCCTTCTGAAATATTAATGCTGTTGCTGTTACTCTGCTTTTCCTGACCATGAGGAATGATCAGCTGTTTTCAGGTACTGCTGTAGCTTCTTTTGCCACCAGAAGATAACCTGCCCGTTGAGTTTGCTATTTATAACAACCTCAAAATGGACCTATTTTAAAGCCATTTTGTTCTTCCTCGAGATCCAAAATGTCCAGGGGACGTAGATCTCCAAAGCAGTGACTGGGACATCAAGACAATTACCAGCTCACTGAAGTTTTATCTCAGGTAATGTGTTGGATTGCACCTGCTCCGAGTGGGCAAAGGGGCTTGGGACTGATGGTGAAGAGCTGAGTAAACTGCTGGATTTTAATATCTAGCTGTTGGAAATGGAAAAGAAGTGACAAAACACTTTAGGAAGGGATATGGTTTTGTTTTTTGGGGGGAGAGGGTGCGGGAGTTATATACCTGTTGTAGAAACCCTGCGTCTCATGGGGAAAGCCATTATTTAATCTGATTTGGGAGGAGATGCCACTTGGAATCGCTAAACTGGAGGGCAAGCACATTTCCTTTCAGTTCTTCTTCAAGAGTAATCACGCGCAGTCATGGCTGCACCTTCCAGCACTCACTATTTGCACTTTGTTTCTTGCAGGAACCTGTCTGAGCCCGTCATGACGTACAAACTCCACAAGGAGCTGGTCTTGGCTGCCAGTAAGTCGCATTTTCTCGGCTGATAGCCCCTCACCCTGCCCTTCCTTGCCCACACATGAGTTACATGAGTTTTGTTTCCTTTTGTCTGGTGCCAGCGGCTCATAGAGCACAGAGGAGGTCTTGGAGGTGGCATCTGGGTCCACCCAAGCTGTGAGTGTGGCAGGGGATGTGATCTTCCCTGGCACGCATCTCCTCTTCGTGCGGAGGCAGTCAGGCCAGCTGGAGCCCCTAAGGGAGCTGCAGGCTGTTCTGCCGCTTGGGATTCCCAAAGCTCGCTCAGGAGCTCGTGGGGAAGGAAGACGATGAGATTCACCCACAGGGAGGGAGGAAGAATAGCAAGAATGTAATTAGAAAGGCCAGGAGGCAGAGTGGCACCGCAGAAGTCACTTGTGCCCGGAGCCACGGGACTTGAAGCACGGCTGGCCAGTGCTGCTGTGCACGGAGCAAGCGTCCGCTGAAGTCACCTGCCAGCAGCCCTGCCAGCCTGCCCGGGGTATCCGGCTGCTTGCCACCATCGGAACAGAAGAGACCCTCTCTTCTGGTTTCTTAATTTTGAAAGGAAGGTGATGATCTTTCTTCCCTTCTTCTCTGTGACATTCCAGTGCACTTCCCTGTAACAGGGCTCCATGCTCTGAGAGGTTTCAGACACCATGGGGATATTAATTAACATAAAAGCAAATCAGCCCAAGAATCCTAGAAGAATCATTTCTCAATAGTATCAGTGTATTTATTTTTAAACCTATGAGGTAATGTGATGTAATGTCATCGAGCAGATAGTTAGGTGCTCCCTTTAAGCTGTGAAATTTGTCCTGGGATGTTGAATCCAAAGCATCTACTGGTACATGAAATGCATTTTTCTGCTGCAGCTCTTAGGACTGAGTCACAGCCAGTGTGAATAAGCAAAGTAACATGGCTGTACTAACAGGGCGTGATCAGTGCTAAATTAGCCAGTCTTCAGCTGTCCTGTTATTATGGCTCTTTGTGAATAAGCCATAATAATTTTAAACTGGCTGCATCTTCAGACTGTGTTGAGAGTCAGCAGGCTAAGATGGAGACTAGGATGATACAGGGAGTTAGTAATCTTCCTCAGTATGAGAGTGCTGATATTTTGAAATTTGTGGCACACACTGCCATAAACTGTTTTGGATGAAAACATCCTTCATACCCCCATGTCTCCTTGAAGTCAGTGGAAGGGTAGGAAAGAACTCAGCCTCTCTTTCAGTCGGAGCCTTGGAAAATTAACACTTGTTCTTTCTTGTAAAGGGAATTTTCCACCACCCTATGATTGTGCTCAAGACCAAGATTTATTAGTTTCAGGACTGATTAAACCAATGATGGCTGAGTTATGTGTAAAACCATAATCCCTTCCTTACCTTCCCTCAGAAACTTGCACCTTTAAGTTTCCCAGCTACCAGGATCCCACACTATTCTTTTCACACTGAGTATTTTATTGTTTCTTGATTATTTATGCTTCTTAGGGTGACCTCTTTGGGTCAGGGACTCCATTTTTTTCAGGCAGTATATTTTACCATGTTCTCCAGTATTATGGCTATCTGGGCTGATAAGAGATTCAACAAACAGGCCAGAGAGAATGAACTGGTCTTGTTCCCCTGGAACTGCCCTGGGCATGTTACAGCTGAGGTGTGGATGGGAAGTGCAGACCCGTGCCTAGCGTGTCTCCCTAGCCCTACACTCAGAGGAAGAATCCAGCCCTGAGCTCCCTTTCAAGCGTGATTTCTGCCTCTTTCCACTTCATTTTGTTTTTCACAATGCTTACCCTGTTGCTATGTAATATCATGTTCCTTCTGCTTCCCATCACTGGGTTTGGCAAGCCAACCCCATGTTCTTGAACGAACAGCACTCACAGATTTCCTTCATTTTTACCTTTCTTTTAGGTATTTATTTTAAAAGTGACAGGCACAAACTTTTCTTTGTGTTACTTCTTTCCAGAATCCGAGAACCTGGATTACAGGCTGGGAGCCATTCATGCTCTGGTCTATAAACTACCTGATAAAAACAGAGAGATGTTAGAGCTCCTCATACGACACCTAGTCAAGTAAGCAGAGAATTTTCTCTAAAGCCAAACTAAGAGCAATAATGGAGTCAGCAAAACAAGCCTATCTTTTTTTGTAGTAGGTTTGTAAAATTCTATCCTACACTGTCCTCCTAGGAATTTGTATTTAGACTGCACAAATGGTATGATTGCCCTTGCCATCCACTGCATTAACTGATGTTTCTCTTTCTACCTGCCAATTTCATCCCCTTTCTGACAAGTGCCAAGCATGAAATAATGCTGAAATGAAAATACAATCTGGCAGAGCAGAGCTATAAACATGTCACCCCTCAGTCCAGTTAACAAGAACATTTGGGTCTGGGGTTTGGAAACAGTTGCAAGACCTGTGCCCTTGGGCTGAACATGAAGCATATTTTGGTTTCATCTCCAGCTCTGTAGATTCAGTGTTGAGTCCCTACAGTAGCATGAAAGACTGAGCATTTCGGGTCTTCAGAGCTTTCTTACTGGCCTGGTAGGGGTGGGCTCCCAGTGGCACTGTGCAACTGCGCATCCACTGGCTTCTGCTTGTGAGTCACCGAAAAAATCACTTACTTGATGACTATGGCACCAGCACTGCTCTGGGAAATAGTATCTTCCTGCCTTCTTGTCCTGCCAGTTGTGAAGGCTCAGTGCGGAGAATCTGCTCTTCCCACCCCGCTGAGGGGAGGGAGGGGGGAGGCAGAGAGAGAAGCTTGTTGTCGTTCGCTGTCCTGAAGATCCTGGCTGGGATCCATTTCTAGCCGTTGCATGTTATGTATTTTCTTAAATTTTTTCTGCCAAGTGGCAGAATTGAGAGTGTCTGGCTTACAGTTTGATGAAACTAACACTGTTCCTGTAGTTATGATATTTATTCCTTAAAGTGTTTACACTTAAATTCTGTCCATGGCCTCCTTTATGCTAAGAGAAGCTACAGGGCAAACCAAGAATTCATTAGATTTCCGCAGCAGAGTCTCTCTCCCCTGGTCCCAGAGCGCAGATTTTGTTCCACTTTTGAAAACATGCAGTGTCCATGTAATTAACTAATGCTTCAGTCAACAGTTGGTGCTGCTCCATGGGTCTGCATATTACTCCAAAACTTGAAGTCTGCTGAATAAAGACTTCTCTGTTCACTGAAAACTATGGATCTTTCAGAAAGAAGATGGTGCAGAGATTTTTTTGAAATCCTTCAAAGGTGTCCTCCTTATATTTGGTTCTCCTCCTTAAAAGAGAGGAAAAATTAAAGCCAAAAGTCAGTTTGGGGTAAATAGGATATTCCGAATTAAATGATTCCTTTTGCATATGTTGCACAGATGGCTTTTGTTTGCGGAGTTAAAAGAGGAGTTAGAAGTTTGAAGGGATAAAATAACAACACTGTCAGCATGTTGCACTCTTAGACTGTTGTCCCAGCCAAAAAAGGTGCATGTCGTAGTCAGAGACATGTTTTATCTCTGGGGGGCTGGGAAACAAATTCTGCTGGAACAAAATGAAGAAAATTGAATGAATGACTCTCATTGTCTCTTTTAAATTGCTTAGAACAAGATATATCTTAAAAAAAAAAAAACAAAAAACAAAAACTATTCCTTCTTTCCCTCCTCTCCACAGTATATGTGAGCACAGCCGAGAGAACCTGATGTCACCATCTAACATGGGGGTAATATTTGGACCTACCCTCATGCGAGCACAGGAGGACACCGTAGCAGCAATGATGAACATCAAGTTTCAAAACATTGTAGTTGAGATCCTCATCGAGCATTTTGCAAAGGTATAAAAGGCAGTCTGGAGGACATCCACATCCACAGAGCTCATAGCTGCTCTGTCGTGTTCATGCAAATTGTTGCTCTGGCACCAATTAAAGAGATTTGGCTCCTTTTTCTGGATTCTCCTTAGGAGGTTGGATTTTTTTTTTTTTTTTTTTTTTTTGGTAATATACTGTAATATAATGAAATGCATCAGAAGGAAACAAAAAGTATAACAGATACCTGTTCCTTACTGTTTCCGTTAGTTAGTTTCAAAGGAAACCCTGGGTCTAAGGTTTTTTTGCTTTTTTTTTTAAAGAGGAGAAGAAAGTTTTTTATTGGAAAACTTATTTTATGCTTGGGCATTACAAGAGTTTACGCTTTACTTTGTTGAAGGGTAGAAACCAAACTAGAGAGTAACTGTTCTCATCTGGCGTGATCCAAGATGAGACACTAGAACTATTAATGCAGGAGAAAACCCAACGCAGACAGGTGTTGATAGATTGATGAAAATAATTCAGCTTTGCATAAGATCTGATAAAATAGAAGGTATTAAGTAGGGGGATGGCTTAGATAAGTCTGTGGGGAGAGGGGTGGCTATTTGGGGTTGAGCTGATAGAGAAGACTTTAGCATATAGCTGGCATTGTCTTTTCTGTCTAGAGTAGTGCTCTGCCATGTGGCAGTGTAGGACTACATCAGAATTTTTCTTTCATGGGATCTGTGTTGAATATTTTTGTATGAGAGCAGTGTACAGTTGGGCCTAGGTCTGTTGTGGTCAGTGCTGAACATACATTTATTTATGTGTAGACAGTAGATTCTGTGTTGTGGCCTGTTGTGTCCTGATGGAATGCAGAATACTCCACCATCACCTCTATTAGTTTCTGCTAGTGATATCTGACACAGTTGCTTAGATTTTGAGGAGTGACTAGAGAATGATGGAGTTTTATGATAATATTTAAAAACGTGATAACAGTTTGCATTCAGTTTTAAATTACAGAATGTTTGAAGGATCTTTTATGTCTTAGAGGAAAGGAAAGTTTGAAGACATCCTTTAAGGCGGGAGTTACTCGCTGTCAGGGAGGTGGGCTGGAGTTCCAAGCAGACAGGGCAGCACAAGTGAAAAAGTGGACCTCCCTTGTAGGAAAGGAAGAGGAGGCCGAAGCCAGAAGAGCAGGGTATTGCAAAAGTGGATGTGTAGAGAGAACAACTCTACAGACGCCGGACGGGTGGCGTGAGCAGTAGCTTGTGGTGTTGAGGGTTGAAACCAGAGAAGCAGGAGGAAAGAGCTCTGAGGGGCTTTTGAGTATCCACACAAGGAGCTCATGAAAATAATATGCCCGTTTCTTTGTAAGTCGGTGTGAACACTTTTACGTAAGTTCTCACAGCAAAACAGCTCGTTTGTGCGTTGGGCTCTCAGAGAACATGCTCTAGAACAGGATCTTTTTCCTCCCGTATTGTGAAGCCTACAGTTCAGGTTGTGGCCAGCAGAGAGAAGCCGGAGTAAACATGTAATTTACACTGCCGCCTCTAAGATCTGGAATTAAATCTTTAATTAAGCCAGACATCTCTTTGCTTGCTTTTAATTTCTTCAGTGATAAGGTTAAGTTGGTAACATTTATTAGATTGAGCTTGTAAGTTCAGCTTCAGAGTTTGAAGTGCCTTCAGCTCACACATAAGCAAACACTTGAAATGAGTCTGAAGGAAGAGAATGATATTATTTATCTGGTGCAATATGAAGAATCTAAAGACGAAGTAATGGTTCATGAAGTCTTTGGATAATTACTGTTTCCACAACTTATATTTCAGTGCCGTGGTTAAATTAAATACCTTGATCCCTCTGGAAATACCTTCTTCGCTGTATAAACCTTCTAAATAGGAGATTTGGTCAATATCTTTGTACCTTCAAATTGTGTAACTTGGATTTTCATTTAAAAGGTAGAACAAAAGCAGAGGCTGCTCCCACATCTTAAAAACAGCAGTATGATTTTCAAATGTTGTTGAAAGGCATCTTATGCAAACAACATTCTGTGGTACCTGTATAAGAATTAATGGGGAACTTTACACTTTTTCTTTCTCATTAAAAAACAATATTGGACTTCTGTCAATATATGTGAATGAGGTTGATGTTTCAAAAAAATTGCCCTGCTACAGATAATGCATTGCTATTTTAATTATCCATAAGCTGCTGGTTTTAAATCATGGGCTGTTCATGTCACAGCAAATTCCTCTGAACCCAGGCACAAGGAACACACTGGACTTTTGTATTCCAGGATGGAGAAAATGTACTTGCCCTGCAAAGGACAGAACCGCTGGTGCCATTAAGCATCAACAGCCAGTCTGGGTCAGAGGATCCTGCAAGAAAAGGAGCTGAAACGATCAGATCAGAGTTTGGAGCTGGTCCTGAATCTTTTCCTTAAGCTCTCCAAGGGGAGCCACAGGCGCAGCGGCAGACCATGTTGTTCCTTGTCTCTTGAAGCGGAACAAGGGGGCAAAGTCAGGAGCAAAGGCTGAGTACCAGCAGACAGCATTTATACCAAGCTTGCCGAGTTAGAAACCTGGAAAAATTAGTTTAGGTAGAGTCCAGATCCTTCCTTGCCCATGTGCTGGCCTGGTAAATCAGGTTTTGGGGAGTCTGGCTGCAGAAATGACTAGCACCCGTTCTCACTTTCATACCTTCTACCTAGTCTTTATGATCAAGAAGTTAAAAGAAGTTGCGGTGTGCTTTTCTCTCTCCCATCTTGATTTCACAGAATTTCTCTTAGCTAGGAGAAGAAAGAACATACTCTTTTTTAATTACAAAAATCACATATGTAATCAAATCAAAATGTTTCTTACTTTTAAAATATATCTGGGTGACGCTATAGAACTGCTCTTATAACAAAACATGTACCAGAGGAGCAGTGACCCTTCAAGTCAGTTATCTATGTAGCACAATCTCTTATTCTCTGGGGTTGGGTCGTTTTCTGTGTTTTTTGCAGATATCCCCCATGAAGGTACCAGTTCTGCCGTTCTCTCGGGACTGGGATTCCAGCCCCCGGCCTCAGCGGCCCATCCCACATGGTCCGTAGTAATGTACTGCTTAAAGCCTGACACACCTTCAGTTAGTATCCAGGGGAAGAATACAAAAGCATTTGAATTGGGGCCTTAATGTGGTGTTTCAGATCTTCAAAAACCTGCCCAAACATTTAATTCTTTTTCAGCTATTAAAGAAGCACTGACATAAATAAGAACATAAACCCAACCAAATAGGGGCCATATGACCAATATGAAGGGGAGATGGAACTCCAACCAGCAATTGTTTTTATGCCAGTGTTTTATCCAAAATAATTTTATAATGCCACAGACTCCAGTGTAAGCCAAGACCTGAAGGGTTTTTTTAGTGTTACGTCTAAAACAATGCGATGTTTTGTTTTGGTGCTTTCTTTAGATTAAATTCCCTCACTAGTGCGGAAAACTTGATGTTTCCCAGAAACCGTCAGCTTCAAAGCATGCTTAGGCTGCGCTGAGATAAGTTGCTCCTGCAGATTTTGTCTATATTTGTAATTTTGTTGTGTTAATTGGTTTAACGCTTGAGTTGTTCACGTGGACGTGCAGGGGTGCGTAGCAGCCCATAAAAAAGCCCGTGCGAAGACGCGCAGCAGCCCACGGCAGGCAGATGTAGGGCTTCTGTGATGACCGTAAATAAATCCTTTGGCAGAAGATCAGCTCTGCTCCAGCTCCTTCCCGTGGCCGTACCAGGGCAAGGGGCAGGCAGCTGGGGGTTTCCTGCATGCTGCCAACCTCCGGTTAGTGGCTCGCGCACCGTCCTCATCCTCTCCCAGCGGGGCAGGGGTTTTGGCCCATGCTGAAAGAGGCCCTGACCGCGGCGTTACTGAGGGCGAATGCCTGCGAGGTCCCCAGAACTGCAGAGCCACAGACAGCTTCGGGGCAGTCCCCCGTCCCCTGTCCCCCGCCAGCCATCGCCCCGTCTAGGCGAGTCCCTCGTGCCCCTCTGGGAGCAGCAGGAACCTCTGCCCTGGGGACCCTGCGGCTGCAGGGACGTAGCCATGAGATTGTTAATTAACCTGCTGGAAGCCGGTGAAGCGCCTTTCACTTAACGCATTAGGAGAGCCGGGCGGGGTGAGCTGGGAGTCCCGTTTCTGCCCCTCAGCTCACAAATGAAGGCTGTGGTCCCCAAGGGGCTATGCCCTTTCCGGGGGGGGTTAGTGATTCCAAGCCCCGTGGAAGAGCCGGCCCGGCTGTGCATGCAGCCACTGCTGAACGGCTGTAAAGGTGCTGCCTCTGGAGAGAGGACAGCCAAATTCGGCTTCTGAAGCTGCTGTTTGGGTACCGTGCAGGCACCTTAAACAAGCTCTAGCTACCTGCAGTGAGAGCTGTGAGATGCCCCTCTTCTGCTGGGGAACTTGGCGCGGGAGGACCAGGCTTCCCAGCGGCAGCACGATGAGCAAGTGGGACGGGCCAGTCCCTTGCAAAGGGAGCAGATGGCTCCTCAGCTCAGCAGAAGCTTCGCAGTGATCTCGAAGCTGCTGCTGAGCTGAAGTGATAACAGCAGGTATCGTTGGTGATGCCTGCACGAGCATCTCTCCCTCCCTGTGCAGTACCGCTCAGCTGGGCCTTGCAGTGTGCCGGCAGGGCTTAGAAAAGGGGCAGGACAGGGCACTGCAAACTCAGGACTGGCATGGAAGGAGCAAACAGAGATCAGGTGCTCACTGCTGCTTCCAGTGCGAGAAGTTGGGGGTGACTTTAATAGAAGGCACGTTCAGAACAAACGTGGGAGGTGGTTCTTCACTCACTGCGTGGCTGAACTGCCAGACTCCTTTCCAGAGTCAAAGAAGCAAATGGATTCAAGCATGGGTTTGACATGCTATCGGAAGAGACATCTTTGGAGAGTTAGTGAACGCACAGACACTGCCTCTGGCACCGGACGGTTTCTGAGCCACAAGCTCTTGGAGCCTGGGAAGGGTGATCAGGGAAGGTGCCGTCTGTGCTGGCCCCCACCCACTTTTGCCTGTTTTCAGAGATAGGTTGCAGCCTGGATGGAGCTTTGGCTAGACTTGAGGCAGCAGCTTGTTCGTGTTCTGGTGGTAAGGGAGAAAATAACACCGCTGATTCTCTGCAGATGGAGGATCTCGTGCAGAGCAGAGGGAGAGGAGTCTCCCACAGTGTGTTCATCGCAGCCCGAGAAGTGGGACCTGGTTCTGCTGCTGCGCTTAGTCATCCTTCCTGTTCTGAGCTCTTTGTGTTTTTAAGTGCAAACATATTCTGTTATAAAGATGTCTTTTAGTGGAACCAGATTAATGAGAAAAGTCTTTGAAAATGTCATTTGGTCTGGTAACACATGTTTTCAGTTGATTCCTCTGTATGTCTCTGCAGATCTACTCTGGACCCCCAGAAGACAGCACTGCCCCACCAGTCCCTCCTCCGAGGGTGACTGCCCGGCGACACAAACCAATCACCATTTCCAAACGTCCTCTGAGGGAAAGGCCTGTCTTTTTCGGTGCTTCTGTGGGAGAAAGCGAAGGTCAGTTCAGCTGTTCACTGACACCTTACCCATCTCTCACCCCACCTGTTTTTCTTACCGCCTTTCCAGGAGCAATGGAAAGCAGTAATAGCGGCATTGCGTTTCCAAGGGCATGAACACGTTAGACAGTAAGGTCTCTTGTTCATAGTGAGAAAAGCAAAGACATACTCATGCTTAGGCTGCATCATCTCACAGCTCAGACCCCATGGGGAGTTCTTTTTTGTCACTTGCAGCATTCTCAGTTAGCTAAACTAAAATATCTGGTTCTTGCATATGAAAAGCCCATAGAAAAGGTTTTACAGCTTCAGAGGTAGAAGTGCAAAGTAATACAAACAGAGCTGAGAAACAGAGGATGAGATGGGGGCAAACATCTGTGCACTAGAGGTATGCTACGTGCTGCTGAGTTTTGTCCAGCAAAAGAGCCTTAGTCCTGAGAGAATCTGCAAAGGTGACTGAGCCATTAGTAATTTTACATTCCAAGTAAGAACACTGAAGCACTGTTTTTCAGGACCTTGCAGCAGTATTTCCTAGACCAAGTACAAATCTGCTGTTAAATTCATTCAATCATAAAGAAATGGTAGGGCCCTTATTATCACGTCGAAGGACACATCAGTATAAAATCATGTTTCTCCCTGCACCTGGTTTGCTCTAATTGTCGTTGCAGACTGTGCCCTCGAGCACGTCATCTCTGAAAGAGATTAGAAGTCTTTTTCTCTGTTTTTTTTTTTTTAGAGCTTTGATGATGTTTTAGGCTTAATCCTGCAAGTGTACCTTTTGGCATTGGCGCAACATAAATGACACGTACATAGCTCTTTAAAATCACAAGATTGCTCATGTAGTTAAAGATGACCTTGCATTGAAATGTTTTTCTGAACTGGGAGCAGAAGTGTTAGCATTTGGCGGCACTGAGTATGCAGGGTACAATCAATCGCGTAGCAGTGGTTGTGCATATGGGACCTGAGCACAGCAAAAAGGATGAGACGAGTGCTTTTTGGAGGAACACAAATGCGTGGTACTAAACTGCAGTGTGAGACTTTTGAGCGAGAGTACTGGAGTTTAAAAATATATATCTAAAGTGAATGTCCTTTCCTTTCTTGCTGACTGTCACTGTGTTATAGTCAGTGTTGTTTCAGCTTTGTTTGTTCCTCAGCACTGGTGTAAGCCACTTACTGTTGGTATCTTGCTCAGCGGGAGGACCTGTCACTGGCAGAATAGCCAGTTCTTATCGCTGCGCACGCTGTGAGCCTGCTCTTGGGACTAGAGCGTGAAGGCTGGGGCAGCTCGAGCAAAGCCAGGGGCCCTGTTAGCCTGCGGGAGGTCAGGACCCTTCTGCACTTGTTTCATCTGGAGCTCTGTCCCCCTCCGTCGCTTCCGCAGGGGACGGCCGTATCCAGACGCTGAACGGCACCGCCGTCTCCGCGGGCGCCGAGGCTCCCAGGCCGCTGCACCGGAGCCGGGTGCCGGCGCCGCGGGCCGGGGAGGCGGATGCCGCCAGGCCGCCCGCCGAGAGCCCGCCGGAGCCGCGGGCCGAGGGCGACGTGGGCAAGCTGCTGTCCCGGCTGCAGGACGCGGGGGTGAAGCTGGCCGGCAGGTCCGCCAACGGGGTGGTGTCCGGCCCCGCTCCGAAGACCTCCACGCTGCACGCCAAGCGGCCGGCGCCTCGGCCTGCCATTTACGGCAGGGAGGGTAAGTTTGCTCCGCGGCGAAGGTGGTAGGTAGCTCAGGTGACAGCTCAATTCGGCCCGTTGCTTTCCCGCGGAGCGCAGGGCTGGGCCAGGTTTCCGGGCGGCAAGCAGCGTCTGATGTTGTACCCTCGTCTTCTGAAGTCGCATAGCTGCCCCGGGCATCAGATAAAGTAGGTTTTAAATGCAGGAGCTAAGCCTCTGGATCTACAGAACTCGACCTCTCTCAGTGGATTCATCAAGTTAAAATTCAGGCTTGAGTAATCTGTGCCCGGTCTAAACGGAAAAAAGGGCTCTGATTTTTCCATACGTTTGGCTCTTTCTTCAGCAGAGACAGGGAAAATGGCAAAAGTCACTTTCACATTTTAATTTCTGATCAGTTTGTCTGTCGGGTCCTTTAGACCAACAGACACAATGTCTGGCTTTTTAAGGCTCTCAAGGGAACATTTATTTCAATGGTTCGTCCTTTTGTATTAGATATAAATAATGATTATTATTTTCATTTTAATCTTCATACAGAAATTGATTATATGTAAAAATAATTAGTTAGGAACCAAATTTGAGTTGGCATCCTCCACTTCAATGGAGGAATGCACATATGTATTTGTGTGTTTATAGAAATTCTCCTTTGCAAGGCTAGGAAACCGTTTGCTAGATCGCATGCATTGCTGTAACATCATGTGTTTGGTGCTGAGTTTTATAAAATACTGAAGACAATGGTCATAAAGAAGATGTATTATTTTCTGGAATTTGCCAGCTTTTCCTGTGCTCTTTCCAGTGCTTTTTATGTGCTTTTATACTCTTAACAGACTTCATGGTCCTGTGTTTAGAAAATAAAAACTGGGCTGCCTTCTTAACAAATGACTCTTGAGTACAATAAAGAGAAAGAATAAAAGGCCTGGCTAAGTAGCACAAACATAAAATTCGTAGAATTCTGACTAATACTACTGGCTTTATTTAAATTTTTCACATAAATGGTAAGTAGAAATTTTCTTTTGGAATGGTAAGATAGCTTTTAAAGTTGGCTTATACATCAACTGCATTTAGCACTTAAAATTTTATGTTTTTGCATTATAATGTGCTAACTACATGTCCTGGAGACATCTTGTAATAAAATTGGCTATGATGATGTTGGACATAAATAAGTGAACACTGAATTAGTAGTAAGGTTATATTACGTCTGTATTGATAGTTATAAATCAGTGCTAGAACACTGTATTGCGCTCTAGCATCCACAATTTGGGAATAATTTTGAAAAACTGGAGAAACCAAGAAAATCCGTAGGCCGAAGGATTAGAAAACAGGCCTTTTACTGAGAAATTCAAGGCGCAGCATATCAAAGAGAAAATTTAGGGTCCAAATTTATAAATACAACAATTGAAGAGATTTAGTTAAGGACTGCTCTTTAAGCTAACAGATCAAAGTACAGTAAGGTTCAGTAACTAAAGGGTTGGCATGGTCTTGCTTAAGTCATTGTAACAATTAATTATCTTACTACTTAAAACAATTTTTGACTTATTTTTATCAGACATTTCCACTGCTAGGGAGTCCCGTTTCTAAGTCAGAATGGAAGTAACCCAAGCCTTAAGATGTTTCTGGATTATATAAAGGTTCATATATAAAGGTTCACAATAATTGCTCTCATATGGAAACACTCTCTGGAGTACTGGGCAGTGGAGGAAAAGTGAGGTCATTAGACATGTCAGAGCTTGAATGATCAAAGTCATCAAGAGTTAAGAGGATAATGAGGTCAGCTGGATCTTGGGGAGGAAAGGCAGCCAAGCCACGTACTCCTGCGAGAAGAGCCAAAAGCCAGGAAAGGACAGGGAAAAAGTGCAGTCCTACTCTCTGAAATAAAAGCTTAGAGAAGCAGAGGTTCAGGCACTGCAGTAATCTCTAATTCGTGCCATTTCTCTTGCTTTTGAAGAGTAGTAATGCCCAGGTTTTGATTACGAAAACTATAATATCTTTACAATCAGTAAATATAGCAAGTTTTTCATTAATAGGATCCAACATCAGCCTCTTTTTCTGCTGTTAGGAAGGGCTGTGCTGGGATAGGTAGAAGGAGAACTGCCTTCTTCCTCTGTCTCTTTCCCTGAATTTTGGCTAGTGGCCGCTGTCAGGAAGAAGATATTGGAGTGGCAGGCGTCCGAGTCCACTGACTTGTTTAATGCATTCTCGCAAACCTTTAGTCCTCTAACAAAGCTTCAGACATAGCGTTTGTGATCTTCGACCCTGCAGGTGAGTATGATGGTGTTCCTAAACCACGATCCCACGGCGACAAGCCTGTGATAACACGTCCCCCGGTGAGACCTCCGGACCCACCGTGCAGGACTCCTGCCCCGCAGAAGCTGGAGCAGAAGCCAGACCTGACAGCAGCAGCAGCAGAGGAGATGCCTTCGTCCGTGTAAGAGAGCGGGCAGTGCGGGTACCCGGGGCGAGAGTCCAGCACGAGGGAGCTGCTAGTAGCCGAGGGCTTCGGAGAGTGAGCGGTGGGAGGGAAGGTCAGCCTGGGAGACGGTAGTGGGGGCAAGAATGTTAGGAAGAGGAGAAGCCGAAATGCTGAGTTTGTTTCCAGAGCTGTCAGCTTGCGTGGCTGGAGCCTGTGAACTGGTTTGAAAGCAACTGCAGAAGAGATGTGTACCAGCTACATGCTAGCTCTTCCCAGGGGACAAAGCCTGAGCGAGAAGGGCAGCCACAGCACAAGCAGACACACTTTGAAACAGACACACTGCAGGAAAAATGGAATTCTCAGTTTTTTCTAGTATAGCCCTGGGGCTCAGTTTTGTTCCCATCACTCTGTTGTTTCCAGTGTCAGTGAAGTTGAAAAGTCCCTCAGTGCCTGGCTCTGAACAAGCCTCTCAAATGAAATGCTTCCCAAGAAAGGCCTGATCCAGCTTGGATCTCTTTTAAGGAAGTTGGATGGAAATCAGCTTCATCATCAGATTCTTTTCAGTTCTTAACACACACAAAATTCTGCTGGCTGCAATGGGAGTAAAAAAAAGGGGACTAAATATACCAGGTGATCCGCCACAGAGTCTAGGACAGGTTTGGGAGGCCGAAACCTGGGTCTCATCACAGAGCTCGCTGCTCAGTGCCTTAACCGCAGGTAGGATTTTCGATCCCGTGTCATTCAGGTGGGGCTGCTGAAGGCTCTAGCTGCCGGTTGTGTGATATGGTCACCGCAAACTTCTGCTAGCGTTCCTCCCTCGGTCAGCAGTCAAGTGCCGGCTCTGGTCTGAATTAGGTGAGGGAAGAGTAAAATGGAATTGAGAGTAAGAGGAGCATGGTAGCTGCATCAGACAGGAAACATCGTTAGGAGTGATGGGCAGTTGTTTTCCGTGTCTTCTAATGGTACTGCTCTTTTCCTCAGCCCAAATAATGTCTAATTAGCAAACTACCTCATCATCAGACACCTGAAATGACTTTCCTGATTCTGTTTACAGAGTTGCCTCTAGGACAAAGTTCTTTGAGACCGCTTCCCGAAGAAGCAGCAGGTAAGAAGCCTCAAACCAAGAAGCTGGCACGTAAATAAAAGCAGGCCCTCTGTATGGGACAGTCCTTCCTCTAAAGCAGAACTAGTCATTTCAGGAAGCCCCGCACTCTTCCTTTCTTGCCTGTAGCATTCTTGGGTAGAAGTTAGGGCTCAGCTAAAACCCTGGAGCTAAACAAAGAGCACACAGTAGAAAATATAAATTCAGATACAGATTTTGTAATTTGAATGTGAATCTGCTAAGTAATAAACATATCTATGGATTCATCTTATCATGTGTGTGGATCCAAATTAGCGTGGTGCATATTGTACTTATTTCTCAGCCTTTGTGAAGGGCAGAGATGAGAAAGATCATAGGAGAGATGAGAAAGGCTGGTTAGATCACAGCAGTTTCCTTCTTGCAAGTGCAAGGTAGTCTCCAGACACAAGAACAGACTTACACGTACTGTATTTGCAAGACACAGCTCCACCACAGATAGATTTGGTGTAACAGGGTGATAGCTTCAGCATCAGTGTCAGCCCTTCTGGCTAGGCTGGGATGACATGCGCTGTGGTAGCAACTTTCATTTATGATAGTATCTGCTTAAATAAGCTTCAGTGTCCTGCTCTCAAAGATCACTGACCTCTGCCAAAAGTGCAAGCAGGTTTGCAGTCAGGTCTTTGAAGAGCTGATGAATACTGAGTATCTCCTAGTGCCAGCAGTGATTTCTTCTCCTGACATACTGAAAAACATATCGCTGCCCTGACTGGTTACCCCTCCCTCTATTTAGATTCTCAGATCTGAGTTTAGGTTTGCTTTTCATATTAATTTCTTTTTCTCTCTTCTTCTGCTACCTTTTGCATAGTTCTTCATCACCACAAGGCAGGCTCCCAGGTGATGACAGCTGAGGTTAAAGGTAAGTGTTGAAGACCAAAATCAACCAAAAGCACACATTTAGCACAAGTTCAACAATTTGGGGGGTGGGAGTTGAGTGGCGACACTGTGCATCTCAGAAAAGAGAGCAGGAGAAATGTTCTTCCTGTAGGAAATCCTTGCAGAAGGAGAGATGCTGGCCAGAAGTGGTCCATTCTGTCCATGTGTGGGTGATGGTCTGGCAGGGCAGAATAAATCAGCCTGTTCTCCTGCCAGCTTGCACCATTCTGCTGTTCTCGGAGCCGCCTCGCGGTGGAACTACGACAGCCAGGGCTAAACATGAGCCCTATGAAAATGCAGGTGCTGAAATCTGGTTTTGCTCTGGCTGTGGTTTTGCTGTCACTGAGGAATGTCACTGTTGCATGCTACCATCCTTGTTCACTTCTTTCAGACTTTTTAACCACCGAAGCCCGCCTGGACCCAGGAGACTTTCTGTGCTTGTGAAATGGACATCTCACAGCTAAGATCTTTCCAGTTCATATGACCCTGGAGAGCAGCTATCTTACAGGACGATAATTTCAGAGCATGCTGTCATAAGTGGCTGAAGAAATTAGAAGAGAGGGAGATAAAAATGGAGAGAAGACCCTACCTACTTGTTTGTTTTGAATTGTTCACGGTCCTTCCATCATTCTTCTCTACACAGGCCATGTGTAAAGGATGCTTGTTGTTTGCCCTCTCAGGTGACCAGCCGGACTTGCACTGTTGGGTGAAAGCCAACAGAGGACATCCGATGGGAAGGAAGCGCAGAGGATGAGAGCAGCTATTGACCTGCTCACGTTTTGTGAAATCCGCCTGGCAAGGGGGATCTTGGAGAGAGACTGCAGTCAAAATGCAAGGAACTGATTCCCGGTGTTTGGATGCAGGGACAGAAGAGACTGAAGTTTGGGTTGGCCCTCTTTGTCATGAGAAGCTCCTTCCAATATGTTATGTTTTCCTTGCTAAGTGAGCTATAATGTGTTTTTCAGTGTTTAAGAGAGTAGTATGTATTACTGAGAATACTGCTTGTGCTAAGGCAGGCAGGGGAGGAGCTGGGGGAAGGGGGGTGGGGTTGTCGTGCTTAGCTTTATGGGAATTCTCTTCGTCCCGTTACTTCATCAGCATGCCTCTGTGCTGAGGAACAGGCATCCTGTGCGCTGGGAAACCTGGTCGTCCAAGGGGTTGTGTGTGAATTACAAACTGGGAGCCCCCCTGCCCGAGGCGAGTGTTCGGGGAGGCACCGGGGAGGTCGGCCGCCTTCGGTGAGCGGGACCGAGAGGAGCGGGCCAGCCGCTCTGCCCCCGGGGCCGGTCCCTCGCGAGACCCACGGGGAGCACGGCCAGCGTGGGGAGTGGGGAGCAACGGGAACTCGCCCGACGTGGGTCAAAACCCACTTTTTCTCAGACGCACCCACTTTCTCACTTGCTGTGATCCCTCTTCCTTAACAGCAGTCTTCTAGATGATGCTCCTCATGGTCTGGAAGGGATGTGTGTGTCCCTTCGCCAGGACCATTCCTCATGCCTCTGTTAGCAGAGGAGAATTGTGTGGTGGTTCCCATTAACAGCAGGGTCAGTGTCTGAGCTGTCGTGTTTACCTGTAAATAGGCAACGAGCTGCTTCCCTGCTTTCTGTCAAGCAGCTTCCCTGCTTTGCTTTTCCTCGGCACTGGGAGCATTCCTGGCTCCTTCCCGGAGCCGGTGCTCCGAGCATCCCCGGCGCTTCCTCCCGCTGCAACGCCACGCTTTGCCGGTGCCGCTTTGCCGGCCGGACGCCGCGGCGGTGCTTTCCGTGCCGTCTCCTGGCGCCCGCTCGCATGGGCATCTGCTGGGCGTCTGCTTCGTTACCCAACGTCCTGCTGCCGCCCCCCCATTCCAGCTGTGCCCCAGCTGTTCACCCCTGTACTCGCACTTTGAGCAGCGGCACCTAAAGGCGGATTTAAAATAAAAGAGTAAGTGATGTCGACATCTAGACTTCTATAGCGACTGGCGTGTTGGAGCTTTTCGGAGCTAAGCTCAGCCGCTGCGGTTGCGCTGCTGCACCGTCTGCTAAGGAGCAGGGAGGTGCACGCGGCGTCAGACCCCTAAAACAGCGTAGAGGGGGTAGAGCTGCAACATGACGCGTCTGACAGAGACGGGGAGGTTCGGAACTGCTGTATCCTGCTGGGGCATCGCCGCCGCCGGGAGCCGGGTTCAGCTGAGCTAGGGCGGCCGCCTTTCCCCCCCCAGACTGGGATCCAGCCCTGCGTCTCCCGCGCGGGAGGGACCAGGGACCCCCCCCGCCCCCAGGCCGAGCGCGGTCCAAAGGTGTGTCAACCACTGGCTTTTCCAGAAGGCTGAAACTCCCCAAAACGCCTTCTCATTTTAGGGGTGGACTTTGAGGGCCTTTGGCTGTACATTTTCGGAAGCGCCGAGCATCTGGGTGCTCGCTGAAACGCAGAGGTGGGACTGGTACGTGGCTGCCTTCGTCGTGGGCCTCATCTCGGACTGCAGACGTTCGGCCGTGGAGGCACCAGAATTACTGGCCTTGTGTGAAATCGTGTCTGTTCGATGTTTTCTGTCCCCGCCTCCCCCAAATGCTGCTCACTGCTCGTGAACAGTCGGTCTCATGTTTTCTGCTGGCTCCGATGCCTGTGGGATAGAGCTGAGTCAGTGCGGAAAAAAAGGGGAGAGATTTCGGTTTTCAAGTCTGGCGTCGTAAACAATGGAAGGAAGCAGCTTATTAAAAACACGTGTCGTTACGTCCTTTTACATTTGTTTGCTCCGTGTGTGCCTGTGCTGGTTCTTCCTCCTCCGGGAGCCCGTCCAGCGCTGGGGCTGGCGGTGGAAGGGCGGCGCTGGGGGGGGCCGGGACGCGTTCCCACCGCGGGGACACGGGACCGCGCTGCTCAGCATGGCCGGGCCGGGGGGGACCAGCCGCCAGAGCCGTTCTGCTGAGCGAAAACGCAGGTAACATAAAGCAATTATAAACTTTCCAAGAAGTTTAAAAAAAGGGCAAAGGGTCCGTGTGCTTTTTTCTGCTCTGAACGAGGGCTGAAAGTTGCCTGAATTCCCATTGCATGCGGGGTGCTGCCGGCGCTGCCGAGCTGATCCCCGACCCCGGGCGCGGGGGGGCCACGCGGCACCTCTGTGCGCTGGACGCCGCGGTCCCTTCTCCCGGGCGGATCCGGGTGGCCGGCGGGAGCAGACCGTCCCCCAGAGCACCCCGAGCCCCCACGGCCGGGCCTGGGCTCCGGGTTTCCAGCCGCTGCCCGTCCGGAGGAGACGGCGGCAGGACAGGGCGTCCGCAGCGCCCCGGGGCTGCCCCAGCCCAAGGTGGTGAAAGGGTTTCTGGCTCAAGCAGCGTCCTCAGAAGGGAGAAGTTTTCCCTTCGCACAGCTCACTGGTGGGATCTCAGTCTGAGATTGATGCTTCATACCAGAAGAGCCTCTTGCACCCAGAAAAACGTGTGTTAGGACGGACCGCAACCAGTCCTGAGTGCTGCGGGCGCCCAGAGCCCGAACGCTGCTCCGAGCAGGAGCCTGGGAGCCTCCTGCAGCCTTTCCCCCCCCCGCCAACCTTTCAGACACGACCACTTTTTTATAGTATTTTCCCGAATGCACCAGCCATCTTTTTGCCTAGGCTCTCTGTGCCCTTCGGCCCCGCGGCAGGGCCCCGCGCCGTGCCGGGTTCCTGCGGTGGCAGTTGCTGCTGCTCCGTCCTGCACGGCAGCCCTGGCCTCGCCGCTGCTCCGCGCAGGGGAGGATCGCGCTCCTGGCCGGGAGCAGGGAGCAGAGCGCGGATTTCTTCACGGCCAGGCGAGCACCGGCGGAGCAGCGCGCTTCTGCCCGGGTTCGATGTTTTCTCTGGGGCAGGCAAGGCGCAACGCTGTCCTCGCCCTTCGCACGCAGCTGCCGGGCTGCCGCCGGGCACCGAGCGGGCCAGGGCCCCGCACCCCGTCCCGTCCTGCCTGCACGGTGCCGGCCCGGAGCACTGCCGGGGCTCTGCCCCTCTCCCGGTGCCGCGGGTCTCGGCATCACCGCAGCAGGTCTCGGCATCACCGTCACCGAGAGCCCGGCTCGCAGGGCTGCGGATGGACGGAGCACACCAGAAGCCGCGTTAGCCTCTGCCCTGATAGAAGAATCCCATGAAAAACCAAAGAAACGAAACAACCCAGAGCTCAGGTGCAGCCGGGGCCGCGGGGCTGCGGGTCCGGACACGGGGCCACGACCGGCGTCGCTTCCCACGGCGCTCGGGTGCCCCGGGAACGGGAGCGCGGCGCAGGACAGCGCTGGGTGTCACGGATTTCCTGGCAGCACAAGCTGAAGCAAGTTAATTTTTTTTTCTAGCCCCTTGTTTTTACCTTCTCATTTTGGCTGGAAAAGTTAACCTTTCGAGCTGTAATTTTTCCATGGATGCCCTCAAACCAATATTGTTTTGGGGAAGGAAGCTGCCTTCTCTCTGTATTAGCCCTCGTATCAGCTGACGCACCCTCGCACCGGCTTCGGTGTCCCAGCCCACGGACGTGGCGGTTTGCTCTCCTAAGGAATGGTTTCATTTAATCTGAGCAAGAAAAATATTTTCCAGAATAAGTAAAAACCTGCAGGCTCTTAGGCAAAGCAAAACGTGTCACGAGCTTTCCCAGTCTGGTGCTGGGCCTCAGCGAGGGCTTCCCGGAGTTGCAGCCTGGAGAGGTCGGTGACATCCCTCAGCAGACACAGCTACATGACAAATTTAGAACTGAGATTTGCTTAGTGGAGGCCTGAGACCTGAAACTCCGTGCTGCACAGAGACCTGGAAAGGCACAGGACTGCGCCGCCCCGCAAGGCTTAGTGCAAGGTCAGGCTTAGTTTAAGTGACATCATTCTTCCCGGCCAAACTCGCTGCACAATTCACCAGCCGAATGCTCTGACCCAGGAGCAGCATCCTACCACCGACGTCTCCTTCGGCGACGCCAGCAGCATTGGCCGGCCCAGGCAGGCCTAAATCAAGAGCTGGTCCACCAGAAAAGCTCTTGCTGTTGGCTTAAAAAAATCAGGAGATGCTTTGACTCAGTAAAATCTGTGATGGTTTTTATTTTTCCTTATGTTTTCAGAAGTTCGTGGAAGAAGTTCTCAGGGTCCGTGGGAGCCGCCCCTAAGCGGCACCGCTGCTGGCAACGCGGGGAAGTGCTCCAGCGGCAGCCGAGCCCTGGCGCGTGGTGGCACACAGCCCCTCGCCCTCCTCCCCGGCCCGTGGTGCCGCCGCCCCATGGCACGAGGAGCCCTTGCTTGCGGCTGCGGGGCTGCACCGGCGCCGAGCTCAGTCCCCAGCGGGGCCGCAGAGGTTTTGGACGCGGGCCGAGCTGAGGGCTGGCCGCCGTGTCACGGTCACCGGGAGCAGCGTGACCCCGTGGAAGCCGGTGGTCCCACTGGCACTGCTCAAACGCGGCGGGCAGGTCCTGTGGCCTGGGCTGTGCGTGCAATTAGCTGCTAAGGCAACCGGTGGCTTAAGATGTGCCGGGAAGCCAGGTCCAACAGCCCGCGAGGAAGAGGCACGCTCATGAGCTGACCGGTCACGTTCACGAGGCTTTAGCACCTTTCCTGGACCCCAGTGCCTGGACTGCTCTCTCCCAGTGGATCCCACACTCCGCACAGCCCCTGCCCCCCCATAACCCCTGCCCCAGGCACGCAGGGGCTCAGGTCTTGCTCAGCAGCGATCCTGGGGAGACGGGACACGTGCAACGGGGCCGAGCCGGGGCCTCCTGTTCCGCGCCCCGTCCTCAGGCGGGCTGTTACCTGTTTACACTGCTCTCCCTGCAGCGGGACGTCTGTGGGGACCTGAAGACTTTGCAGTGTCTTAGTAATGCGTGTTGTTCACCTCATCCTTCAGCTTCGAGCTTTTCTTGATAATAAGTATGGTGTTTGTGCAAAGCATGCACGTGCACGCGCGCGCGCACACACACACACACACACACACACACACACACGTGCACGCATGCACACATGTGTGCACACACATGCATGCACACACGCACCCCAAAAGCCTCTCGCCGGCGTGTGGCTCTGCTTGGCCGGCCCAGCGCAGCTGCAGACCTGCTGCGGGGCAGGCAGCCAGGAGGCAGGTGGCACCCCGGCCAGTCGCAGCAGCACACGAGGCAAAGCGCTCCCGCGGGGCTCCAGGTGAAGCTCACGGGTTTAGTTAATCTCTCCTCGAAGGAGTTGCAAAAAGTTTTGCTGGCAAAATGGAAACCTTCAGCAAAGTGAACAGGCTGTTACGCTCCCATCGCTGCTCTGGGGACGAGGGGGCTGCGACCACTCCCAGGTTGGGCTGTGGGGCCCCTGCGCAGGGCTGAGACACGGGCACAGCCGCATGGAGAGTCGCATAGGAACGTGTGTGTGTGTGTGTGTGTGTGTGTGTGTGTGTGTGTGTGTGTGTGTGTGTGTGTGTGTGTGTGCCCGTGCACACGTGCGAGAGCATGCACACCTGTGCACACATGCCTCAGCTGTTTCTGTGGCACAGTGGGGCGTGTTGGAGCCCCAGGACCCCCCCCCCCCCCCCCCCCCCCAGTCCCTGGTGCCGGTGGCCCCTGGCAGCTACTGGGGCCGCAGCAATGAGCGATTCTGCTGGTTTCAGCTGCAGCGAGGGCAGCACTGCCGAGGGCATGAGCTGCGTCAGCACGGGGGGGCTCCTGGTGGGCTGCTCTTGGTGACGGGAGCTGGGGCTGCTGCGCAGATGGCCTGGGCCGGTTACACGGCCGGTGGAGTTCGACACGCAGGAACCGTCCCTGCGACAGCTCCCGCTAACGCACTCTCGAGCGCGGCCGCGCAGGCCCAGCTCTGGGCGAAGCTGGCGGGCGCAGGGAGCGCGGGGCCAGCACAGCTGTGCCAGCAGCGCCGGGGGGGGGGAACCCGTCGGGGGAGCGTGTGCAGACCAGGGCATCAGCACGTCGGGAAACGGGAAGATGGGTTTTGTTTTTTGTTTATGTTTTTTGTTGTTGTTGTTTTTTTTAAACCCTCCGCGGGCTGTTCTAAGCACAGCTATTAGCAAACTGCTTCAAAGCATGGGGCTGTTTTAGGACTAGCTGACCAGCGATGCTTCCAGCAGCCGCCAAGGTCAGCTCCTCGCTCACGTCCCCTGTTGCACCCTGCAAGGGTGGCAGACCCCGGCTCAGCAGCGCAGGGTGCAAGACCTCCCTTGGGGGGGGGGGGGGTGGTCTGCTGTCCTGCCCCGGACGGGGGGCTGAGCCGGTCCCTGGACCCTGGGGCAGCCTGGGCCAGACGGAGAAGGGCAGCGCGGCCCAAGGACACACTGGTCGTAGACAAAAGGCGTAATTATGCTCAAATTAGTTCCCAGGCAGAAACCCAGTGGCCGCCGGCGGGGCTGCCTTCGCCTCGGCGCTCGCTGCCCGCAGCCGGGACATCCCGCCCTGGCCTGGTCGGGCACCCGGGGCCGCTGGGGCTCGGTGCTGCTCCGCCGGAGGCCGGAGAGCGAGATGGTGCCCCGCTGCCCTGCCCCCCCCCCCCCCCCCCAAGCTGGGACCCCCCCGGCCGCAGCTGCCCTGGCAGGGACCTGGGGTGGGTGCTGCACTAGTTCTCCCTGCCTAGATGGGCGTCTCGGAGGCTCCGTTTGTGCCTGGTGTTTCTCCTCTACCTCTGCTGTTTAACGCACAGAAACGTATTTTGCAAGGACGCGCCTTACCGGCACGACCGTGGCGGGGCTGCAGCTGCCCCTGCCACCCCGGGACCTGCCTACCGATGAGCTCGGCAATGAGAAGATCAGCTCCGGCGATCTGTACAGCGTGGGGGGGGGGGGGGGGGGGGGGGTTTGAGAGCTTCATACATGACAAACAAGACCTGAATCCTTTGCTCCACATCCCTGTGTGTCTACGGGCAATTGCACGGACTCTCCCAAAGGCAGGCCGAACCTGGCCCGCGGCTGTGCTTGGAGACCTGCGCTCGGCGCAGGGTGAAGAGCTGGATGAGTCTGTAGCTGTTATCACGGGTGGCCGGTTGTGCCAGGCGTTCACTGGTTGGGTCTTACGTGGCTTTAGGTCAGCGCGGGAGCAAAGGCAGACGTTGGCCGGATCAGTTTTAGACTTAATTGCACCCCGAAATCCCCTTCCCGGCGCGGTGCGGGGACGACCTGGCGCCCGCTCTGCCCTTCCCACGAGCGCGTCCGGGGCGCCCCGGCACCCGCCGGCCCCGCGGCCTCGGGGGTCCTGCCCGGCTTGTGTGCGACACCGCGTTAGACACTACCACGAGAGCAGCAGTCTGGGTGCAGTCAGTAGCTCTTGATGGCTGAAAGTGCAGCACCATCGGCTAGAGCGAAACAGCCCCAGATTAGCCCAGGTAACGTGAATCCACCCGTCCGACCTGGCCAGGCAACGCAGTGCGGAGCCGGAGGGTCCCGGGGGACATTGGTGGCAACCGGTGGCCGAGAGAGTCAGCAGGTACCTGGACTGCCAATACAGCCCCTGACCAGCTGCATTTTCAATGTAGAAATATCAACTAAGGATGAGTTTTGAAAATATCGTCTTTATTTTTAGCTGTGACTCAAATGTCTGGGAGCAGATTTCTGCAGATGACTAAAGATGATACTGCCTCACATGGACAAGTTTTTATTTGCACTGTTAGGTACATTTTGCTTTCAGTTTGCAAGGTATTGGTACATGTACTGCTGCCGTGCAATTAGACACTAGGCATTTCCAGTTACTGGTGGACTGATGAGTTCCCCCCCCCACAAGCTCTTTGGTTTGTCTCATTCAAGAGTGAGCAAATCTTGACCGTGTGCAGTATTCACATCTGTGCTTTGCATTAAAACGTGAGCTGATAAGCACAGTCTTTTTAATTACTTGTAGAGCATAGGTCAACTTGATAACAAAGCTACAGCAGAACAGATTTACAATTGCTCATAAAGACACTGAACAGCAACAGCAAGAGGAGGAGGACACTGGCCTTTATTAGCTCCTTGCTTTGAGAAATACATTAATCAAATGGAATTCAACTTCAAAAGACTCAGAGAGGCATATTTGAAAGGATTAGTCAATTGACGTATAAATGAATTAACAGTTCAGATATAGGTGATTAATAGCAAAATCTGACTGTGAAAAATAGCTTATGAATAACCCAACATACAGCCTTGTCCACTGAAAGACGAACCAATCATTCCCAGCATCTCCAATAGCTAGTATTTGTCACACTGGATAACATTTCTCATGCATGTAACTGAAAGAAAAGCCAAATACTCGCACACAGCAGCATCCCAACGAACGAGATTCGGCCCTTTATTGTACTGGAACAACAACAGATTGCGATTACAAAAAGAGCTGAACACCAAGCATGAAGGAAGGTCTGTCCCGCACGCAGGGCAAGTGCCTGCGTGGGACCCAAGCATGGACTAAAATAGTCAAAAGCGAAGTACTTAACTTCCCGAAGTGCAGCACGACTGGTTTTCCCTTCAGCCCGGGTGCCGGGTAGGCGGCTTTTTGGTTAATTACAAGAATAGCTGCAGAGTGATTTCTGAAGTCACGGTCCTCTCCAGGGCACGTTCAGCCAGGTCCCCTTGGCCGAGGCAGCAGGATGCCACTTGCTCTCCAGTCTCAACAGTATTTTAACATTTAGGTTATTTTCCCTATTGACTGCATTTCAGGCCAGAACACAGTTCCAAAAGAAAAGCAAAGTCTGTGCCATAATCCACCTAATGTCAGGCTCTGGAAGCAGAATTTGGCCTCAGATGCTATTAATTTGGGCAAAACACTGCCATTTTTGAAAAGTGTCTGAAAAGACTACAACATCGCAGCTGTAACAGAAGACTAGGTGTGCGCTTCAGCATAACCGCAAACCTCGCAGAGGATAAAGGCTAACAAAGCAGCAAGGTCCCACCGGGACGGGGCGAAGGCTCATCAATGCCACGCGTGGGAAGCCGCAGGCTTAGCCCTCGCCTTGGACTCGCTGGGCTTGGAAACTGGCCCGGGGAAGCCCACGTCGTCCCCCGCCAGCCTCTGCCCGGCCAGCACCGCTCTCCTCCTCCGGCATCTGCTCCTGGGGTCTACGCGGCGATGCCAACCAGCGCCTGGGCATCACGCTTTGCTACCTGCGTGACTGTAGCTGTGGGCTGGGAGCCCTCCCCGCCAAAAAGGCACCAGCAATGAGCTTTTTGGCTTGTTACAAAGAAAATAAAGTATCGATATAGAGAACTCTTTTATTACAGAGACGTGAACAAATAAAAACAGCTTTAACTTGCCACAGAACACAAAATACCTGGCACACAGAGCAGCTTGTCACACATTTGCCGTGGTTTCACATGTGGTGCAGATATTCTTCACTTTTTGAACTGTAAAGGTAGGTTCCCGTGCCGTTGTCCAAGGGCAAGGACGGGACGGTGCCTTCCCCCCGCCGCCCCGGTGCATCGTCCCCCCGCACGCATCTCCCGCGGCCCCCGGCTCCGCTCACCCGGCTCCCCACCACGGCGGTGCAGAGGGATTCGGCCGGTCGGTACGGCATGAAGCAGCACTCCTGTAGCCCTGCCAGCCTGCTCCGAACCACGGCCGGAGAGCAGCTATCGCTCTGTAAAACCAGGGTTCTGCCCTGCAGCACGAGGACGCGCCGGGCAGGCAAAGGGGGCAGATACGCGGGATGCTCTGCTGCCCCTCGAGTGCAAACATATCCCCGTCTAACCAGAACCGGGTAAAAGCAAGATGCACAAACAGTTACTGACACCTGCCTGCAAGCTGCCAGCGTGTGCGCCGGTCAGGACCTTTGAAACCTGGTCAGAATCTAACAAAAACCAAGTTTAAATCAAAAGCTTCTATCAACAGTGCCAAGTACTGACCCATCTCCTGAAGAATAGTTGCACTGAGTGTCCTCTTGCAGCATTACATCAAATAGGTATCTTCAGCAATACAAAACGGGATGCACCTTATATACACGTCTTGAACAGATACATATGCTATTGAAACATCTAAGGAGAGAGATCAATATACGGTGTGACAGCTGCACATACCGAGGAGCTGCCGAGGTACTCTGTGGTTAGCAGGTGACCATGCGAGGGACACCAGCTCCTCCCCGGGGTCCTGCTGGCATCTCTGGGTGGGAGCAGGTAACACCTCAGGTATCATCTCAGCTCCCTATGGACCATGGGACCGACCCCAACCAGCAGCGACAGGCCAGGGCAGCGAGTGTTAAGCTATGATGGTGATCAGCATCCTCACTCTCCTCCTCAGGTCTGACTTGTTCTGTGTTTACCCTCCTGTGCAGGGTGTACAGATCTCTCTTTCTTTTGAAGCCAAGCATAAAGCTGCCCTTCACTTCTATGGGAATGAAATTAAAATGGTGACAGGCACGTCAGAAACCCCACGCTCCATCTCCAACCTGAGTGCCAGTGGCCTAGTTTTGACATTTTGATTAAACGAAACTCCCTGAAACCTGCAGCTGGGTGTTGGTACGTGGAACTTGCTGAGCCACGGTCTCGTTTTGTTGGCCCAGAGGAATCTTGCCTGCCCATGCATGCAATCTGAAAAGAAACCGCATCATTTTATCACGCTGTCTTCTTCTGGCATTGCACACTATTGAGGAGAAATTCCTTCCGTGCCAGCTACGTGCTACCTCATTTTGTACCCTGTATCTCATGAGACTGTACCCTTCCTTGTGAAAATGCTGCTCCTGGGCCAATATCCGTGCGCGTGTTCCTTGACTTCATCTGCTGCCTTTGAAGGGAGCTGCTGAGCTGAGCGGGGACCCGAATTAACCCAGCACAAAGCCCGTCCGCTGCTGAGAGCAGAGCAGATTCGATGAAGCTGAAGTGAGACCTGGAAGCGGTTTGCTCCCGAGGTCACGCTCGTCACAAAGCGATCGGCCTCCTCGGTTCCCGGAGCTAAACAAAACCCTACGAGCTAAACTGTCCGTATGGAAGTCTTAGAGACAACTTCTAGGTGATTACATAGATGGTGAGACGCTCTTTGCTTTATTAAAGCAAAAGTAGGCATGAAAATGCAAAAGATAACACAAAGTACAAAGAAACATGGCAGGATCTGGACTTTGGTGTTTCTTACGCCTTTTTTCCAGGTCCTGCAGAAGCCAATGAAAATGAACAGAAAAAGAGTGTTAACCTCCCCGCAGCAAATACACACAGAGATGCTACTGATCCTGGCCCCCACATCTGCCAGTAATTCCTCTAATAATACCATAAAAAGCCAGCATTTGCATAAAAAAAAAATAATGCAAGAATTCACTTCGATACTGAAGAGATACAGAACATAACCCCAGTTCCCCACTACAGTCTCCACGGCACAGAAGCTTTGGGGTGGGCTACACCGCTGCGCGGGTGGCACTCCAGAGAACGTGCGTCCTTCCCAACGCATCCATGGCTGCAGAGGCACCATACACGAGCTGCACGCACCAGGCGGATGACACAGAGGCAGCATCCTCCTCCTAAACCATTCTTCTTCTGCACTATGCTTTCACCAGCAAATGAGTGTTTGCAGACCTCTAGGAAATTTGATTTCTTCCCAGTCTCCCAGCAGAGGGGCACCCAGCAGGTTACTTCCACTCTCATGAACTACTGGAAACTTCATGGACGTGAGCTCGTGCAAAATACGAAGCTCTCCAAAGGAGCTATTCAGACCGATCATAAACGTCCTCCTGTTGATGGCAGACATCCGGGCATTATCAACCGCTTTTTCATTGCACTCTTCTGCTAACAGCCAGGAAATCCTCAAGAAGAGAGGAATGTATGTTGGCACTGCCAGGTCTTTTAACCGATTCATTTGCAAGTATTAGTAGATCGTATCAACACTAAAGTGCTTGCAGTCCTCTAAACAGGAAAAGCTATTGAGAACAGTGGCGTGTTGGCTGGCATTCAAGAAAGTTATCTGCTGATTCTGTTGACACTTGCAGGAAGGGATTTCAGGAGGAGGAGCATGATCAGAGCCACATACAGCAGGAGGGGAAAAGTCGTAACTGTAAAGAGATTTCCCCTTCAATTTTTTTTGTTTGCCCTCCCCACACCCCTCCTTTTAATGAAATGCCCATAGCATCATTGAAAAACATCAAGAAAATTAAATGCTCGCACTCTTACTGAGACTTTGCACAGAACCCAAATGTACCACATGGCCTTTGCCCCAAGAGCTGGACTGCTATGCTCAACTCACGAAAGGTCCCCGAAGCAGAAGAGCTCGCAGTTTCCTGCACGGCAGCGAGGGGAGACTACGTATGTGGTGATCAGCTGGCTTAAACGTCCAGATTCGCCTCATTTTTAAAGACATTTGACAAATACGATTAGTTGGGATTACACAAAAGGGATACAACGCAACGTTAAGCATTTGTCCAATTAGGGTCACCTCTCCAAATGCTGAATTTGGCGTGCGTTTTTAGCGCTTCCGTGCTGGAGGACCACACCAGCCTAGTGCCCCGGCACCGAGCTCCGGCCCAGCGCAGCGGCACCCGCACCCGGCGCTTCGCCGCGCCACGGCGAGCCAGAGCGACCAGCGCCGTGCGGGGGGGCTCGCAGCACCGGGGACGGGGAGACCGAAACACCGGGGGGCAAAGGTTGCATCACTCCCTGCCAAGTGGAGCCTACGAAATAAATGCAACCAAATGCAACTGTTGTCTCCTGAGTTCCCTTGTGGCCTTGAGGTAAAAAATGGAGCCAAGCCAACGTTTACTTGCCTTGAAAAATGAAGCTCCCTCTCTCTAAAGTTCCTGACCACTGAGAGCGATCAGCAGCTGAAGAAGAATTAGCCTTTGATTTTTTCTGTTTTAACTGAATGCCGGTGTTTGCAGAGCATGTTCGTCCTTCCTCGTTCGGGCACCGCCACGGCGCTCAGCTGGCCGCGTGAGGCCTGCGGGGACACCGAGCAGCAGTGAGGCGTCTGCGGGCCGGGCCTTGCCCCGTGTTGCCAACGATGACTAATGTTAATGGGAGCCGTGTGCACCACAAAGAAGGGGAAGAAGTCTCTGAAGCACTTCCTTTACAATTCCCTGAAACGCCATGGAAACACGATGCCATTTACCACAACGATCTCCCAAAGGATGAGATTAATGAAGTCCCACGGCCTCACGGATCCTGAAGAGCCAGTCCCGGCGGCTCTGCTCCTGGGACGCTTGTGCGCCGGCATCGGAAAGACTCTGCGGAACGGTTCGGACACGTGGAAAGAAAGTTGCCTACCTGGAAAGTCTGGATCTTCAGCCGCCCGACGTGAACGGAGCAGGTGAGGGGCACAAAGGGGGGGATGCCCGGGTGCCCAAAGGGAGCAGGGGGGAGCCGGCGGTTCGAGCGACTTCAGGCACTTGTGAGAGGGGGGTACCGTGGTGTCTGAGGAGAGAAGCGGTCCAGAACTGGAATGTGATGGCTGAGCACCCCGACCCCGCGGGCGGGCTGTGGCCCGGGGCGCCTGACGGTCCTCGGGAAAGCACCCCGGATGGGAAACAGCCAGCGGCAATCTTCGGGGGCTCCCAAAGGTCGTACTCCTCTCCAGTCCCTCTCCTGACACAGCAACGCTCCAGATGCTCCTGTGCATCAGGCTTTCCTTGGGTAAGCTAGTACCTACTGCTCCTCCAAGCTGCCGAGGGCACGCAGGTCTGCAGAGCCGTGCACGCAGGCAGGGCGGGCGGCGAGCAGCACGCTCCCGGAGCAGACCTGCACGATGACTACGAGGTGGCTGTCTGACTCAGAAGCAGATTTTGTACATTCATCAGGCTGTAAATTCATCTCTTTCCCCGACTCATCTCTATTTCTCTGCCACAATATTGAGACTCATCTGCTTCCCAGCACCATAATGCAAATAAAAAGTCCTGAAGGAGGCCAGAAAAGTAACCCACTCCCAAACTTAGAGGTTCAACCTGCTTCTTGCCTTGTTCTGTTTTACAGAAAAAAAAAAATATGACAGCTGGTGGCATTTCTCCTAATCCGTCATTCCCTGTGGCACTGGGCCACTAAAAGTCACTGTGGGAAACACACAAACCGGAGCGTGTAAACATGGTGCCACTGACACTGTGTCACATCGTCATGTGTCACAACATACCGAGCCAGCCACATCTAGGCAGAAGCCATGGCAGATAGTTCAGTTCAGAGGTACCACAGGAAAAATAGAAATCAAAGGAATCCCAGCAGGTAGTAGCTCGTTACTGTCTATCTTCTCGGCATATAGTCTCTTTAAAGGGGATTCCCCAAGGCACTGCAGTACAGTAGTGCAGAAATAATAGGCAGGAGACGGCTGAAATGGGGGTGGCAGAACTGGGAGGTCCCCTCCGGCACATCACTGCGCGTGGAAGTAGATGGGTTTGACTTTTCCCGACAGGATCTTGGGAACCTGCACAGAGATGATCTCGGCCATCATTTCCGGGTAGTCCACGCTGACCATGTGTGCCTTAATCAAAAGGTCAAATGTAAACTGATGCAGATCCTTAGCAATCTAGGAAAGAAAGAAGGTCTGTTAAGTGAAAATCCTCCGTTAAGTGATTTCTCTGTGGAGGTAGTGGGAAGACATTAGCAGACACAACATATCAGGGCTGGACTTAGCTGTTACATGGGCAGTGACGTCCAGAGAGCAAAACCAGATCTCCCTGCAACAGCTGGATGGCAAGGAGTCATCCCAAGGGTAAACAAGGGAGCTACCCAGCCTGGGAGCATGCCGCATCTTTTGTTGTGTTCTTTTACACTCAGAAATTACTAAGGTGTACTTCCCGCAAAAACGAGAGTTTATAAAAATGGCACTTTCTCACTCCTACAGAAACTTGCCATAATGTGTATGCAGATGCTGCCAACTTCACTTATTACGAATTACTTTTTGCCTGTAGACATAAAACTGCATAGGCATGGAGCTGACCCCCAGGAAACAGTAAGGTCACGCCTCTCCAATAATATTATACGTCACAACAGAGAATTTGCTTTTAAAGATGTAATCAGAGAAAATTCACAGAATCACAAAACGGCTGAGGTTGGAAGGGATCTTTAAAGATCATCTAATCCAACCCTCCTGCTCAAGCAGGGTTGCCCAGGACCCTGTCCAGATGGCTTCTGAGTATTTCCAAGCATGGAGACTCCACAATCTCTCTGGGCAACCTGTTCCAGTGCTCAGTCACCTTCGCAGTAAGGAAGTTTCTCTTCTTGTTCATTAGGATGCACTGAGATTTTGGGCTACTCTGCTGGACTGACAATAGAAAAGAATTATCTATAAGGGAGCTTTTACATTACCAAAAGGGAAACCCATAAACCAAAGCACAAGCAGGGTTACTGCAGGGAGTGAGACACATTCAACATTTGCGTCCTGAGTAGAGTTAGTTGCTGGCTTTTCTTTGTTACTTAATCTTGGAGCATCCTGTGACACTGTCCTTGCAAATGTGTGTTAAGCAGCAAACCACCGCGCAGAAGGAGTCTGTGCAACCTCTGTGGGCCTCTTCTGTTTCTGCTGCGGAAACTTGCAAGGTGCATCAGCAATAAGTAAGCTTATCTTAATAGAAATCAATCACTCATAAATCAATCAAATCAGTCTGGTGTGCTTCCCTCTATGCACAGAAACGCCCTCACGGTCACACAAGCTGATGCTCTTGACTCCTGCTCAGCTATTCCCAAACAGCGACATGACGCTGGAAAACAGTACTGTCATTTTCGCTGTCTCCTGCACATTTGTCTCCTTTGTTCTTTTAATAACAAGAGCATCTGGACATAATCAGGACAAAATCTGCCTCTAGGCTTTCACTTAGGGTGATGAGCAGGACATATGTACCATTAAAACAAGAAAGCTATTAAAGAAATAATTACAGATAAGAATGTCATAAACACAGTGTTTATACGTTTAAGAGTTACAACACTATCTCCTGATGTTCTTGTTTCGGCAAGATTCCTGCTCTGCTATACTCCCAAATTCCTCAGTTCCAATGAACTCTTCCAACCCCCAGCTAAGGTGATTTGTGGCTGTGTACAGTCAGACATTTCTCTGCCCTCTCTTACCGGATGCACGGAGTCCAGCACCTTGGTGAGCTGGTAAAATCGCCGAGAGCAGGAGGTAGGATTCTTCCTCTTGCAAGCGATGATACGGTCAAGTTCCTTAATATAATTCATTCGAAGCTCATCAAAGAGCTTCTGGTTCTTCAGGCCATCCACTGGAACTTAATGGAACAAGGAGAGGAAACAGTTATAGTTGCCGAGAGAGTGGAGGAAAGAGAAAAGAAAGGAATAACAAGAAAACTGAGGAACTGGTCAGTGCAGACCTAACAGAACAGATTTCCCCATCAGCTCCGCTTCCACTACGGACCTCAGTCTGATCGGCTTGGTGGACCGCTGCTAGCCCCTTTAGCATGTGATAGAGACAGAAGCAACACAGAAATGCCAGTATGATTTTGCAGCTCAGCAGCTCGCGCTCGGAGGTCCACACCGCGCTAGCAGTCAGGCTGGGGAGCAACCTCCCTCCCGCAGGAGCTGCACGGGGAGAAATGCTGCAGTCTGCAGCGGTGGGGTGGGTGGCTGCAGGGGGTCTGCCTGGCCTCCTTGTGCTGGGCAGCTTGTTTTCTCTGAGCAGCTCAGCTTGAAACAGAGAGAAAACACTCAGAGCCATGCCTTCAGGTGTATGAGCGCGTGCACTGGCATAGGGAAAGCACCAGATGCTGTGGGATATAGCATATAGCAACTGATAATTTGTTGAAGGAAGGACGCTAGCACTTACTAATACTGAAGAAGAGTAGAGCCTTCATACAGAGAAACTCCTGGGGTGTGATCTGAAGCCACCCAAACTCCTGAGAGAGGTGCCGCATCCTGACACATTGGCTGTACATTCTGGATTTGTGCATCCGGTATCTGGCGGGGGAAGACACAAAATGCATTGGCAAGAAGATTAAAGCCTTGCTTGCGTGACGTGTGCGGCTTGACATTTTCTGCCTGACCCAGCAACACCCAGCCTCGCCTGGCACACGCCAGCTGCAGGGGAACCGAACTCCCTCTCCGGGGGAATGCCGACAGCAACAGGCCTGAGTGCGGGAGAGGAAAGTTTTCCAAAATAACCCATGTGTAATCCTGTTTGTCTGGAAAGAGATAACTACCTGGGATTTGCAAGGTTCATTTGATCCTCTGCCTTCTTGAAAAAACACTGCAACGATTCACTAAACTGGGCTGTCCAGAAGGGATGTGAAATCCTGCCTGAGCTCTCAGAGAGATGTATTTTTGCTTACTTCTGTGCTTCTTTATTTACTGCGTTTAAACTTTGCTACCTTCGTGTCAAGAAAACCTCCCCAACTCTAAGCTGATGGCAAATCAGAGCGTAACCATCAGGAACTTACGATATGCATTTACTGCTGTTTCAAAATGGCAGGTCAGTATCCTGGCAATTACTCTGATGCTAATCCGTAAAAAGAAGAAGATTTTCTTTTCAAGGCCATGACTCAATAGTGCATTTCAGGATTATCCAGAAACCACAAAAACATTTCCTACAGACATCGTCTTTGGGTCAGCAACAACAGGACCGATCTGCAGAGATCACTGCACCGATCTACGGCACAGGGAGGCCCTAAATGTCTGGGAGGATAAGTTACTACCCCAAAAACCTAATGCTAATACTAATGCTTGGCAGGCGTAGAGATCAGCACAGCTCCAGGTGAGCTGCGCTCCTGAGCAAGAGCCACTTTTAGGACAGGATCAGCAGCAGCCTCTCTGCAGCCCATCACACAGGAACCACCGAAAGACCAGGGGGCCACAGCGCTGTTCGCTGGCACTGCTGCCCTCGTCCAGCGGCAGCGGCCAGGCGTTACACTGTCCACCTGCGATTTGCTCGTGCCCAATCCTCACGACGACAGCTGGAATTGAACGCCCTGGGGTAAGACAGAGATCGGGACGCGCAAGAAAGGGGAAAGAGTCGGGAGACGTGGCGAACGGAGAAAATGCAGAGTGAGAAGGTGGTGGCTGCCCTGGGGAAAACAGGGGAAGCATGAGGAAGTGACTGGTGAAAGGAGGGTGATAAAGCATCTAGGGAGCCATGCTGAGCCTTGATATCAGCACCAGGCTGCTCTCAACCTCTCCTGCCCTGTTCTTCAGTAATACTGCAAAGGCTGGGGAAAAAAAAAAAAAAAGGTGGGGGACCCTGACACCCCTGCTCCTTTGGGGGGGGATGGAGTTGAGGGGAGCCGAGTGCCCCGGCAGAGCACTCAGGCGTGGTAAGATTTCCCATTTTGGCTTCTCAAACAATGCAGCTGGGAACAGGATCGTGTTTTTAATTTCCAGTTGCAGAAACAGAAGCCAGTTTCAGTGTCCCCTAGATAAAACATTTCTCCCCCAACTCTTTGTTTGCTCACTGTAACAACCAACCAAGCTGAAAACAGGAAACCAAATCCCTGAAAGAAAGAGGCAGGTCTATGTGAACTGGTTCTTTATACCTGGCACCGAGGCTTTTTGCAGCCTGGATGGGAGTCTAACTGAAGGCAAAGATAAGGGAAAGGCAGAAGGTCCAGGAGAGGCATTGCAACTCCCCGGATTACTGCTGGAGATTGCTTCAGAGCAGCTAGAGGGAAAAAGCAGGACCCTCTTAAGCTTTCTTGGTCAGCTCTCAAAGCAAGATTACTCAAGCTGTACATTGCACAGGCGGCCTGCAAAGAAACTTCCCTGACATCTTCTCCATTTCTCATCTAGTCTGACCCAGACAAAACCTTCGACTGTTGTTATGTAGCACTTACTCATTGAAGACCAAATCTGGAGCAAAGTAAAGCATCCTGGAGTTGACGTTGGTGAAAGATCTCCAACCCATGGCAAAAACCATAAGACCCATCCAAGAGTACTGGATTATAGACATCTGGTCATCCACATGCAGGTTACGAAATCCTGTAAGAAAGCGAGAGAGCAATGTTACAAATTCCCATCAGGTCCAGCAGCTGCCAGGACTGTCTTCACGCAGCACGGACTCTCCGGCAGTGCTCCGGACACCGGACACCCGGCTGCCACAGCTGAGGCTGTCCTGCACCGCTAGCACCAGGCACTGATGCGCCGAGAGGAACTCAGAAACCCTCCAAGCCACACGACCACACTCCAAGGGGGGAGAGGATCCCCCAAACACAGGGAGGAGATAAAGACCAGGTGAAAAAGGAGCAAAGGGCTTTAAAGGAAAGGGATGACAAGTTGTAGAAAGTGATATCCTCCTCCCAAAGTCTCAAGGAATTTCACAAATTGTGTTTGAAGATTGTGCAAGTCCCAGTGAGATGAGCAAACCTCATTCTGCTACAGAACGGACCCAAAAGATACAGCAGGATGCGGTTAAACAAATTCCAAAAGCCATGGAGAAACAGGGCAAGTGAGGGTCCCAAGCACTTCCAGCCCCGACAGCACCGAGCTGCTATTTTACATCATTCATTGCTAACAGGCGCTGATTAGAAACCCAAGACTGACCGCTGTGCTGTGTGCCTTGCGCTATACAGTCAGAATGTAAACTCCCAAGCCTCTGCTCCGAAACATTTACAATCATAGTGTGAGATGGTACGTCAAAAGCAAGCGAAATAAACAGCTGAAGAGAATTTGTTCGCTTTGTTCTGTTAATGCAAATAAACCGGCTGATTGGGAGCGAGAGCCCCAGACAGCAGTACAATTCACCCTACCAAACTCCCCAGGCACTGCGGCAGAAGCCAGCCTCCGTTAAGCAATTATCTCCTTCGGGTGAAATTCTGGAACTCCATGAAATCAACTGAAAAATTTCCATTTTTGTCAACAGCTAAGGACTTCACCAAAAGTAAACGGATTTTAATGTATAATGCTGAAAGTCATCACCGCAAGTACCCCAAAGCCTTGTCATAATGTGAACTTCTTTGGATTGTCTATCATATACATAATACATTTATCTAATGAATAATTAAAATCTCTGCTGCATTGCAAGCTAAACAAAAATATCAGTTCAATTCAAACTAGTATTTCCAGATGACGGTTCACAGTTAAAGCACAGGCACATTTACAATACGCACACAAACATGCCCTCAAACATTGTACTTCATTAGTGTACTGAAAGAAATTTTTCCATATATGTAGCCAAATGTAATCTGGTTTACAAGAAAAATTCTGTGCTACTTCAATCAAAAGTTAAAACAATTCTAACACCGTCAGTGTATAATTACCAGTTATTGACGCAGGCGTCTGTCCCTTGCTTGGGAAGCTGTCAACTTCAAATGAGCAAAAGTCATGTTTTATTGCTGACTAACATTACTTTAAGTTTGCACATTTTCCTTTCAGCTTTCATGTCACTGGATTGAAAAAATAAAAGCTTCTCTGCAATGTCCTACTGAACTTGTATAGGTAATTTTCCATTCCAAGGACTCTCAGCTACCTATTGACCATATATGAACCTTCAGGCAGCCAGAGTGAAACACAGCTATAGACTAGGCATTCGGATTACTCAAAGGCTTCATGAATTAGTTGCACTCATTTCTAGGACCTGTCCAAGGTAGAATTCCATATTTAATTACAGTACCGCAGCACAGTACCTGCAATAAAAATCCTTTGTTACTCAGCCAGGAAATCCGGTCAAAGAGGAATCCACCGTCTAGTAAAATTTAAACCACTCACAAATGACTGGCCTTTTGAATTTTCTCCTGCTCAGTACTTGCTACTGTTATTTTTCCTCACCTAGACTTTCTGAAATGATGGGGAAAACCTGACATACTTGAAAGGGAGCCATATAGTTGGCCCCCATACCAGAAACTTCAGAGTGAGAAAGAAGTGATATGCGATGCTGGGAATGCTCCTAGACTGGCACTCGAGTGATGAAGATAAACATTTACTCAGTCTGCTATACACTTACATATATATATGTATATACACACACACTGACAAATCCAGATCTGGCACAGCATTCGGAGTTGGCCCGACAGACAGGCGCTGCGAGGACACAGACACGCCAGCGTCTTCGGGCAAAAGGTGGTCCCCAGGAAAGGCGCTCGTAACCCCAGAGAAGAGTATCCCGCGAATATGGCCATTCTCACGGCAGCAGATGCTCTGTCTTCCAAAGAGACGCAAGAACTTCCCCATCACCCACTGGGCCCAAGAGCTGCCGCAGGGTCGGGAATTAATTGCAGTGGGCAGGATCAGGTGAGGGAGGAAGAAGGCAGATGTGAGGTCTCCCTCCTGCCTACATTTTGGGAGTGAGGCCCTTAAATCCTACCACCAAAGAGGAAACCCATACTCTGCAAGCGAATTAGAGACAGAAAACATACCTGCACTGCTCACAGGGGGCTTCTAAACCTGCCCTGGCCGCGCCGCTGCTGTTACTTCTGGTGGTGATGGACCCGGCGGCCCCACTGACGCGAGGGGAAGGGAAGAAGCTGGAGAGGCCAAAACTGCGGCTGTGGTCTCGCTTTACGCGGGTGCCGTTTGGGTCTTCTACAGAGAGGTCAGAGCGCGGAAGGAGCTCTTCTGCCGAGCCACGGCGCTCCCGCTCCTCGCTTCGGCGGCCGGGCCCCTTCTCGGAGCGGCCGGGCCCCGCACAAGATGGCTCCCGCGGGAGGGCGGACTGCTCCCTCCGAGGGCCTCGCTGGCGCCTCAGTCCAGGGACAACCAGGAAACGTCCCGCGGAGTCGCGGTGACCGCAGGCCGTTATCAGGGACTTCTGCGCCCCGAAGCCAGGATCTGTCGCTCTTCCTGGGCAAAACACCCTGGGACGTCTTGCTCTGGGCCTGCCACACACCTCCAGAGCTTCCTCGGGACCGTCAGCTCGCGGTGACATCAGTTGGGCTGATTCTGCCTGTTGCTGTCGCTTCTCGCGGTGACACTTCTCTGCCAGTAACTTTGTTCTTTTCACAACCGTCCACGTTCAGGTTTTCCAGCTCATAGGCACAGTCCCGCTCTGTTTCACTGTGACCTTTCCAATTTCAATCAATCCAGCACTTTGTTCCGGAGCACCACAAAGGCCTTAATCAAAGTCCAATGAATTCAGTGAAATTTAATTCCTAATTCTCATAAATGATCTTTCTCCTTTGCTTGGTTCAGCATCAATAGGAAGAAGAGGTCTGAAACATCAACGTCTACGGCAGAACTTCTTAATTCTCCTGAACCCGATCGTGAGGTTATAATTGCTGGGTGTATTTAGGGAGCTCTGCGGTGTGTGTGCAAATCAAGGAGCAAAAAAGCCTCTGCGGGTTTCAGTTTTTACCTACACACTAAGTTTGGGCTTCCCTCGAATACTGAATATCAGCTTTTCAACAAATTTGTTGAAAGTTGCACCTAATCTTTGATATGAGAACGGTTTTGGTGCACTTGTTCATTAGCTTGTAATTATGTTCACTAAAAAAAAAAAATATTTGAGCACGTTTTATCAGTGTTTTAAGAATGGTATTTGAAGGCAACAGTCCTGTGGTTAGAGGACTTAAAGTTTGCTTTCTGCTCGTCCAAAAAAACAGGTTCTGGAATCAAAGTGGCTGACATTTCTAAAAGAGATCACTGATTTCAGTTTCCAAACTGAAATGCCTTTAAAGAAAAAGTTTCAAAACACAGATGCCTATCACTTCCTGGAAACCTATCCCTTTCAGGTATCTTAGATGTCCTATGGCCAAAATCACTGTAAAAGAAAATAAATAAAAATCTAATGCCATAATATCTAGTTAAGCTTTTAGTATAGACCCAAATAATAACTTCTACAGATATAAATCATAGCAAAATTAAAATTGAATTTACTGATGTTTTGAAAAAGCTGAAAGCATAATCATTTTCTTGCAAATAATTTTAAAGCAGTATAGTTTACAAAGAGGTTCTTTATCTTCTCTCCTGATGTGCAGCTTGCTTTGTTGGAATGACATATTCCTCGGAGGTCAGCAATTTAAAACCTCATGTGTTACCATAAAGTAACATTTCTAATATAAATGAATACTCCTTTTGTATTCTGGAAATTCTGTTATCCAGACAGTGGAAAAAGCTTCTCAGCTAATTGTATCCTTATAGTTAAAGTGTGACTGACATACACTATAAGGTAGCAAATTTCAGGCAGAAAACCAAGTAAACAAAAAATCCTTAAAGCCCTAATTTAAATGCAGAGTACACAGAGATTTTGCAGTACCTCTAATTACAGGAACACCTCTATTGATACTATCTTATTTACAGCGCAGCGGCAGCTTGCAGCATCCCTTCCACCGCTCTGCAGTGAAGCGGACAGAAGGACCCGAGCTGGTTTTCCCCATATACTTGCAATCCAATTTTTTTTTTTATAGACTGATTTCCTAGCATCTTCAGGAATGGACTGTAGACTTCTCATTTGCTGCCTTTTAAAATGATTTTTATACAAACGTGTTTGAAAGCTAAGCTTTTGATAGCTGATCTAAATTAACTGTAACTTCTGGTCTGAATTTCTCTACGTGGAACAAGGGGAACTCCCTCTGCTTACACTGAAATGGAGGTATTTTATGGATTTAAACAGGTTTTTCAATTCTGTACTGCAGCAGCTTTCTTGAAAGCTTCTCACTGAGAAAGCGCAGCAGCACCGTGCTGCACATTAATCATTCTCGTTATTCAGAGGAGGGTCAACGCAGAGGCAGCGTCGGTAACGGCCGAACACCCGACGGGAGCCTCCCGACCCTCGCGGCAGGCCGACACTGCCTCCACCACCAAGCGCAAACGCTTCCTCCCCTGCCGCTACCTTTAAAGCAAAACCTCTCGCCTGCACTATGTGCACCTTAACTAATCAGCAGGGTCACTTACGCTTAGCTTGGCCAACGCTCATGCTAGATGAGCTCTGTCCATGGAGAAGAAAAGTGGATAAAACCTGCACAGCAAGGAGGACCCTGCAGCACTGCCGCTGTGGCCCCGCGGCCGCTGTCCCCGTCCCGTCCTGTCCCCCACGCGCCACCAGCCCCTGCATCGCGCGAGCCCCGGGCACCGCGGTGCTCCCTGGTGCGTCTTCGGCAGTCCTACCCCTCAAAAAAGCTGCCGTTCTCTCAACAGCTTGTGCGAAAATCATTTAGCACTGACAAAAACGATTTAAAACAGCGAGATTCAGGTATTTGAGCTTGTTTCCATTCTTTTTCCCTATGCTCGGTTTTCACCCCAATCACCCTTCTCCTGAAGCTGCTGCGTGTCAGCTAGCTACAGACCCCAGAGCTGAAAATACTTCTGGTTTATTAATCAAAATATAATTTAAATAGGTTGCAGACAGCAGTTGAACTATGGCTATCAGGCAGCATTTTGCAAGTTTAAAGGAAGAGGTTTAGCAGCTAGCCGGTACGGCAATGCGGTCCCTGCCCTGAGCGGCCGTCTCTCCGCCAGCTGGACCAGTCACCGCGTCCAGGTCCCCAAGAGGCACCAGCATTAAAACGACGAGCAGCAGAAACGAAGAGCAGACTGGAGCCACCTCCTCGCAGCAGCCGAGTTTCGGCTAACGGGACTGCAGAACCGCTGCAGGGGCCATTTCTGCAGCGTGCATCCAGCGTAGCACCGTGAAGGATTCGGAGGCTGTAGATTGGTTTTAGTACAGAAGAGCAAAAGCCTCTGATGATGGGGTTGTTAGGAAGAAAAATGTTTTTCAAAGCACTTTTACTTTCCCATCAGCACTACCTCAGTTTTATAACCTCAGCCCTCAGCTTCCTATTTAGGTTGAGTGGTGGCTCAAGGTACTTCTCTGAAGAAATCTTCATGTCTGACATAGGCAAGCCAGAAGAGAAAGTATGATTTCTCCCTGGTTTCACAAGCTAACCGAACCTTTTCTTACTCAAGAATATAAGAAATAGAACGGGCTATTCTTCATTTAAGTATATTTAAACTGATAATCCTCCTGGAACACCTATACTTCTGTATAGATCACTAAGTTTCTGGGAAAGTAAAAGATCTGACTACAGTTCATCACCAGCTTTGGGCATGTCATAGAAAACTATTTTTTTTTCCTCAGTTTCCTCCTTTGGTCATATCACTTGCACATAGAGAGCAGGATCCCTGTTTTCTCTGACACTTCATCAAGAGCAGGACCAGGGTGAGGAAAGTAACTTCATATCATCCCCATGCCACAGTCTCAGGGATGCTGGAAGTTGAACTAGGTCCCACTACACCTAGTGTGATCTTGTTTCCTATAATTTCATTTAGTCAGTTGGCAGACTATGAAACGCAATGAGCATGGCAACCTCTGCTCAAAACTAAAAAAGACTGTATTTAATGAAACATACATCATGAGGGTGTTCTCACTTATACCCCAAACAACAATTCCCAGCTGGAAACTTTCCAATCCTAATATACTCCCATATCACAAATTTGAACACATTAGAAATATATTCCATCAGCCTGTAATGCAAGATCAGCTTGCCTGCCAAGAAAAAAGCCCTTGGGGATTTTGTATCTCATTTGCTATTTAAAGATTAATGGATTTGTGAAGTACAAATATAGTAAGGAAGGATTTCTTGAAAATATCAAGAATGAGTAGAAAAAGTTGGAAAAGAAATGGAATATAATCTTCTCATTTTCTTCCATATAATGCAAGGCTTAAAGTTTAGACTAGAAGAAACTAGTATGTCAGTGACCAAAGAGAGAGGAAGAAGCAAAGTCAAAGGATGAATTCTACTTTTCTTAAAAATGCACTCCCAGTAAAGTGCAATGAGGAAAGTGCAACACGCACTGCATCTTCCTGTGGAAGCAGGTTGCCTCACCCATGAGTTCTGCACCTGATTTGACCACAGAAACCAGGGACTGGGGAGCTCTCTGATCCAAGGGACAGGACTAATCATCAGGTTTCTTCTTCTAGAGGCGAATGCAGATTTCCAAAAATGAAAAGGTTTGTGTGGAGTCCTGCAGCTCCAAACTGGGAAGACCTTCCATACTGAGCATTTCAACATCTCAAAGAGGAAGACCTCTGCTGCACCTCGTACGTCCTGTGGGAATACTGAACCTTGCAGCCTTGACGTGGCCATAGAGGAGAAAACCACCTCTTCCATACCCAGGATGCCCAAGAGTGAGGTTCTGGGCCTTAACACAGCTGGATGTCTACAGACTTCCTGAGCTGGCTGTAGGACTGAAAGTCACAATGAGAGGCCAGAGCCTCTAAACTGCAGGCTTGGTTAAAGAGGATGCCTTCTTAACCAGTAGCGTTAGTCCCTCTAAGTGAATCCTGAAGGTCCTTAGCTTCTTCACTGGCTACAATAACCACTAGCAAAGACTGAATGGGTGAGAAGATTGATATTTTACTCTCAGAAGGGAAAGGTGCCATATCTTAACATCGCTGCAAGAGCAGGACTGCTAGTGAAGCTGGGGTCTGACATTCAGACCCAGACTGCCGTGTTCCTTAAAGAGACCATTGTGCCAACGGAGGCTGATGGAGAGCGCTCGCAAGACCCCAAGCGCTCTGTCAGCGGGATCTAGAGAGACTGAGTAGCTGAGCGCGTTAGATCTCGAAAGCCTGGATGTCACCCAGCAGAGGACACACAGGATCTCTTTGAAGGACAGAAAGTCTGCTTGCTGCCAATATTGGGACTGTAAGAAAGGAAATGTAAGAAAGAAACTGTAAGAAAGCATTTCCAGGGTGATGACATCATGCCGGTTATGAGGTGGAGGCAGATGAACTCACCTTCTTCGCTCTGGTGCTCCAGCAGCTGGAGTCCAGGTTGCCAGAGGCCACAAGCAGCCACTCTGGAAGGCTTTGGAGTCACCGACGCCTACCGAGAGACTTTGGGGGGACAGGATGGCGAGCTGTGAGCCACCTGGGTTGACGGCTGCTGATTCTTATGGGGAACATAGGATAAAGGCAACCAGGAGCAGCAGCAGGTGATTGTCTCACTAAGCAGCTTCCAAGACCCCAGAGCAGAGACGAGCCTCTGAAAACACTGCAGGTGCCGCGCGTCAGGAGCGGTGACACGAGGAGAGCTCGGCAGGGCAGCTGTGGCTCCCAAGGGAGCATCCCAGGCTGCGGAGACCATGAAATTGTAAATGGTACCCAGGGCTGTGGCGATGCAGGAAGGTGAATAACCAGAACTGAAAGCCAAGAATGTTGTGCTGCGATGAGGAGACGGGCTGTAGATTCACTAGGAGGTGAAGGAAGGATGGCTGATGAACGTTGAGAGCGCTTGTGTTTTATCTCCTTACAGAGTTGGCTGTGCCTACAGAAGGGAATTAGACTCTAAGACCAATGCTAAAGTCTTCCCAAGCTGAAGTGAGATTATCTTTCGGCTTCAGGGTCTTAAAGCAGACTGACTGGACTGACAAGACCAGTCCTCAACAGGTGCTCTAAAATGTGAATTTTCCGTCGGAATAAACCTGATCCTAGATTCTCTGCAGGTCTCTGAAGGTCACAAGCAGGGCAAAGGCACTCTGAGAGGCACGGGGTGGCCCCAGGGAAGCCCTGGCTTCCAAGGAACCAAATAATTTCTTTAGAAAATTTTTTTTTTCCTTTCCAGAAGATGAAAGACTGGCTAATCATACCTCTTCTGGGTATAGAAACTCTCAGAGATACTAAATAAAGACATTTAATATACTCTTTTCTAACAGGTGTGTCTGGCCCAGGACAACTTCTACTGCAAAACCTCAGGGGAGACAATCTTAGAGGAGGAGAAAAGGGGAAGTGGTTCTCGATGAGAAAATAAAAGAGCTAATATAGGAATTTCAAAATTAGAGTATAGGAAGACAAAAAACCCACAAAGGTCAGAAGAGTTTCCCAAAAAACCAGAGGATCTTCAGCATAAGTCTTGCAGGAAAAGTTATGCCAAAAAAAAAAAAAAACCAAAAAACAAAAAACCCACACCTCTCATCCCTCTCCTAAAAAGAACAAAAAATGTGGGATATGATAATTAAAATAGATATAAAAAAGATATAAAAAGGGGGAATCTACTGGGGAATTCAACAAAGAAAGAGGAACCCAAAAGGAGAAAGACAAAACCACAAGGCCAAACGCTAAGAAGAGGAGAAGATATTGTGCTTAGAGTGTCTGAAAGGAACTGAGGGAGGTGCGAACCCCTCCCGCCGCCCTCAGCGCAGAGCAGAAGGGCAGGCTCGCGGGGACGGGCAGGGCGGCACGGTGCAGGCGCACGTCGGAAAGCTGAGAAAGGAAGGAGAAGCTCCTGTGGCACATGTGCACCCCCAGGACAAGCACCATGTGCACGAGCACCCGATGGAGGGGGAGCGGAAGACACCTCGGGTGAGCATTAGCTTTCGCAAGCTAACAACCACTCAAGTAACGATAATTACAGTAGTAGTATTTCTGTATTGCAAATTGCACAGTGTGTCGCAATGCACAAAAGTACATTTACAAAGTGGTTAATTTGCATACTACGTGAAATCTTCACAATTCTCTAGTGTGGATTTCAGCAAAGTACATGCTAATGTTGGAGCAGCTGAAACGCACCTACTGCCAATGCGGAAATTTAGTAAGGTTATGCATACAGTCTTTATCCCATCTCCCTGCAAATAAGCAGCACTGAAAAAGATGAAGAGACTACGGAGATTACAGAAGGGAATACAGTAAATGGGGGTAAAAGAGAGGGGAAAGAAGAAAACAAGTTTATAATAGGATTAGCAAATCAACTGAAATATGAAGAAGTCGGTCAAGAAATGAGGATGAAATTAGCTTCTTTGAATAAATGCCCATTTGGAAAAGGCAATGTTAGAGGTCTCAGGTCAAACAGCAGCCAAAAGGGAGTATTCTTGCCATTTCTAGCACAGGCAAGAAACCCCCCAAAACCTCTCGGGCTGTACAGGTAGAAAGAGCAGGTGACATGGAGGTATTTTGCCAGTTTTTGCTCCTCTGATCAGATGCAAAGCAACGGGGCATATGCATCATACGCCTTTGGAAGTATTTCAAGAAAGTGCTTTCACTGCAGTTACGGTACACAGATGTAACTATTTAATAACAAACAGACTCACATGCCTTTGTCAAGATACATTTAAAGTGATTGTATAAGAACGAACTGACCTCAGATTTTAAGGATGGAAACTTTTGCTGAGTTTTTGCTAGCCTAATTAAGCTTTGTAGCAACTCAGACCCAAGCCTAAGCTACTTGCAGCTCAGTTTCCCAAATTTCAGTTTCGCCTCATGAAACACCATGCTTTTGATTCATATAGAGAATTCACCCTTTCCTCCAGGAGGAAAGATTAATACCATCACATAACTCCTCGCATGAGTTACACGATGGTGTTAATCTTTTGTTTAGACAAGAATTCTGCGGATTTAATTGAAACGGCGCTGGAAGTAGAGCAAAACCATTGCAGAGAGAAGAACGGAGAGAAATCAGGACCCTGAACTCTAATTAACAACAGCCATTTACAGGCAGAGAGGAAAAAGCAGCATGACTGTGTGATAGCACAAGCCAGGAGTCATCGGCAGGGAGAGAACCCAAAAGCGCAAGCTTCTGCACAGACTTTGTCCACCTCAATCACCCGTCCCATGAGCCAGCCACCATCGGGAGTCAACGCTGACGTTGTTGCAGTCCGGGTCACGGACCGACTCCACAGACAGGCACCTTGGGAAAACGCTCCCCCAAGGAACGTTGTGATTTTGAGACACAGATTACACCACTCCCCTTGAAATCCACCCCGAGGGATGTCAGCAGGAGAGATCTTTGGAACGCGACCGCAGAGGGAATTTGTTAATTTTCTTCCTCACCTGGCAAGGCCTTTGCCCATTTTACCACGTAGACCAGCTGCCTCTCCCCGAGCTCATTCAGACTGGTCAGCAGGTTGGAGAAGGAGTCAGGCTGGCTGTTGTCGTGGCCAGCGCACACCACACCGGGCTCGATGGCTTCCAGGACGTTGAGGAAGATGGGCTGGCACTCGTACCCATCGATGCGTGTCATCACCATCTTGGGGGCTTGCTCCTCTGCAGGGCTGGATGAGCTGCCTGCCTCAGGATCATCTTGTATCTTCAGGTTGCCCAGTTTCTTAAGCTTGCGGGCTGTGAAAAATGACACATCTTAGCATGACAGTTAAAAATTAAGCTTGAGGGTTCCTGGCTTCCAGCTCCATCACTTACATTTACAATGAAAGCAAAACTGATGAAGAGCAGCAGCTACTTACTCAGTAAACGCAGACATCATGTAAGGACAAAAGGGAGTATATACTACGCAAGGATATTCAGTTGTTCATTAATCTTATATGGAAAAAAACAAGCATGATTTACAGCCTCAACAGTGACTGGTTGCAGTTATGTGCAACTCTCTGTTATAAATGGAGAAAAGCCTGGGAAAAAGAGGAGAAGCAGAGTGATTCAGATAACTGCTCACATGCATTTAAAAAGGAGAGCAACACAACCAAATAAACTCAGCATACGATCACATTCTGCAGAAAACCTCATTGCACTTGAATGTTGTAAGCGGGATAGTCCCCCCCCACACCAGACTTCGGGCAGATGGGACAGGGACCCTGCTCTCACCTGCACTGCCCACACGGAAATGCTTCTGGCCTCACAAATTCACTGTAAGAGCAGGAAATAGGCTGCACCCAAAAGGAAGCTCTTATCTGAGTAGTGGCCTTCCCTCTGCATGAGATTCCTACTACACCTACTGCTGTGTAACCAGGGGTGTCCAACTTCATTACTACTCTACAAATATACTACAGAAAATCTATTTAAAAGGTTGGTAGGTGCTTCCATGGCTCTTTTCCTGGTATCTTCCCAGTCAACCATGAAAAAAGAGAAGACACAAGAAGCGGCGGTCTTGGTCCATTGCCAGCTCCCAAGGGAGCTGCAGAGCAGAGGACTCGAGGGGTTCAGGCTGCAGAGAGCAAATGAATGTGCCCACGTCACCCTAAGGAAGACTCTCTCCTGGGGGTGCACCGGTTTCTTAACTACAAACGCCAGCTGGCTAACAAAACATACCAGGGGCTTCAGACGCACAAAGTTCTTTGAGAGTTAGTGTTTACCTCATTTGATACCTACACGACAGTATTCAGCACAACACAGGTTGGCAGGCTGCAGTAGATAGTAACTGCTTTCATCCTGAATAGGCTCCAAACCCCCCTAATTAATTAGAGAAAAAAGCTGATCGCTTAATTCAAGCAAAGAATAGAACACCAAACCCATTGTCCTTGGGGTTTTGGCTCCTACATTACATGATACTTATCTGAAATTTCCTTTCAGCCGTAATTAGAAAAATAAGCAGTGAAACATAAAAATGTCAAGCTAAAGTGCAGCTTTGTAAATCAATTCGAAACACTGCTCTTTAAGTAATGTACTTTGGATGATCTACTGTAAGTGTAATTAAGGCAGGCTGCTCTATAAAAAAAGGAGGAGAAAACGGTAATAAAAATAAAAGAGCAACAGGAAAACAAGGCCATATGCAGTGAGACATACTTCAGCAGTTATTTGCCTGGGTCACAGGCCAAAGAGAAAACAAGAGCCTCTCCTCTCTCACTCCTCCAAAAATCTCAGATAGCACATCCATCACCGGGCTTTGGCAAACCATGGCGCTCTCCTTCGTAACCTTGAGATTCCCGTCGGACAGCAAGATCTCCTGGGAAAGGCATGGCACAGCTGTGCCCTGGAAGCTGCATTTCTTCTTTGTTTTGGACAAGCAACATGAAAAGACACAAGCGTGATATGCAGATTCCTCACTTCCAAAAACCTACTGTTAATCAAGGAAAGAGGCATCAGGGCTAACTCTGTAAGAGGTGAAAGCCATGCCTTATAGTTGTACCTGGCACTGGACTTCTAATGACAGGCGTGCTGGTAGGAAATAAGAGCTCCTAGGCTTAAAACAAGAAATAAAAACCAAACTGTAACTTCCAAGGATGAATAATCAGTGCTAATAAAGTCCTATGTACAAATGAAGTCATACCTACGCTGTATAAAACACATATATAGCTTGGTTTAAATGTTATAATGTTTTTAATTGAATTATCTACTGCTAAAAGAGATTCCATCAAGCAAGAAAAAATTGGCTTGCATGAGAGTACAGCCATAAACCAAAGCACCAGGTGTCAGAAAGCAGTGAAGCGAGACACTAACTATTCTTTTCAGAGGAACTTTATGTTTGTGTTTTACAGGAGCAGTTGTTCCACAGATCATTGAAATACTGATGTTATTAGTTGGAGGAAAGCTTCAGAGGTGAAGATTAGATTATATTCAGTATAAAAATCTATAGCTTTTAGGAGGATTTCTCCAGATTGTAAAAGTGTTGTATTTAAGCTATCCTGAAATTCAACTGCTGAAATGGCCCACCTGGCCTTACTGGAGTCTTACTTCACATTTATTTTAAATTTAAAACTATTGGGATCCAGATAGATATCTCAATCTTCTAACAAACACAGCTTCAAAGACACAATTCTCCCATAGCAAAGGCAAGTACTTTTGTCTTAATACTGCTTCACCCCTGCAACAGCCTTTTTGATGGCAGCTACTGCTCAGCATTTGATTGGGAACAAAGATACCTGGAATCAAGACTTACCATGTCAATATAAGGAGGAACTGATTCTTTCTACATATTTCTGAAATACTCTGACACCATTACAGACACCCAGCTTGGGATTCATCTCTTCTAATTTGACAGATCTGCAATGCTCATTAGCGAGACTCCCTTGATAACAGTGGACAGAAACAGATACTTGCAATGAATCTCCTCTTAAGAGAGACATCCATCACACTTTCATTCTAAGACAAGCTTAGCTAGGCAGAGGTCTAGACTGCAGATGTCTGAACTAAGGTGAAATGAACCCCAGAGGGTGCAACTGAAAGCAACAAAAAAATGAAGCTGCTTTTGCTGTTACTAGAGGAAAAAATAATTCAGAAAGCCTCATAATAGTGTGAAATGCACAGTACTGACAAGTCACACATGCAACACATCTGAAATTCTACTTTATTTTTGGTTTAGAAGGTACTTTTTGTATTTGGAAAAAGCTCAGATGATGAAATATACTATGATATCATGAGAAAATACTCAGCACTGCAAAAGCCACTAGGGAATACATTATAGAGCAACTGTAGAAGTTACACACATTTTAAGCAGCTTAACCTGGATGACTTGCAGGCAGGAGTTTCTGAAGAATTGGTCAAGGAATGCTCTGGGCTACTAATAGTGATTTTTAACAAGTCTGAGAACTCTGAGAAGTTCTGGGGAACTGGAATAAAACTACTTTTGTATTAGAAATCACAAAGAACCCTTGTCAACTGTAGGCATGTCAGTCTGATTTCAGCTTCAGGCAAAATGACAGAAGAGCTGAAACAGGACTTGACTTATATTCTGCTCTTCAAATTATTTTAATTGATAAAAACAACAGTGCTGGTATAGTAGAACTGTTTAAGACATCTTACTCAATTTGGTTTGCATGAATCAAAAAAGCAGAATGATACAAAATGAACATGATACTGCTGAAATGATTTTGTATCGCCTGGCTGATACATCTCAAAATGTAGCTATAAATGTTGAAACATTATCAAACAGGTTTGGTTCTTAGGAGGGCTGTTCTCAGCCCTCTGCTAATGAACATCCATATTCACTCAAAAAGGAAATTAAATATTTCTGCTAATGAAGTCTGTAGGACAATGCTAAGATGGGAATACAGGAATGAATGAAAAGGGCTGCTCACTGAACGGACTGATCAGGGTCTGCTGCGAAGCTCAGTCTACTCGGATGAATTGCATTTCACTGTAAACAGACACGTCCAGCAACTACGAACGTGAGCCATATTCAAGGAACGATGAACTCCATCCTAGGAAGCCTGAATTCTCAAAAAAAGCTGATGGGTAAACACAAAAGCCTGAGCTGGCAGTACGATTCAGAGGCTGTAGGACTAACAGGATCCCGTCACGTAAAGGAGGAAAATACTGAGCTGAAGAGTGTCTTAGCTCTGCTTTTAAGCCCTGATGCTGCTGATAGTGGAAAGCTGTGACTGGATGCTCATGCTCCAAGGGAGATGCTGGCAAACTGGAGAAGCCATAATAATAAAGACTAGAAAATACACTTTGGAGCAAGGAAGTAAAGAACTTAATCTAGGTGGCTACGAAGGAGAAGGCTAAGGGGTTATTTAGTCACAGCCAATGAATACTCACTGGGGAAACAGAATTTCATTAAGGGCAGCTCTTTAAATCTAGGAAGCAAAGCTGTAATCGTGATCCAGCTGGTGGAAATCAAGGACAGACAAGATGCAAAATAGGATACAACTATTGCAGCAGTGGAAGCAATTAACCACTGCAACAGCTTGGCAAAAAATGTGCTAGATTCTCCATTATTGGAAACTTTTACATCAATATCAAATGTTTTTGTAAGACATGAGCTCTATCTTAACCACAATAACTGGACTTGAGTTAGGAATATATACAGATATGACTCACGTCTTGGGCTTTCAGGGAGCTAAACAGTTATTGCAAAAGTCTTCTAGCCTGACAATCAACAAAACGAACTGAATCTTGCACGTTTGGGAGGTTTTGCTCACAGGAGAATCCGGACACGAACTGCACAGAGTGCTGCAATTAGGCAGAAGGTACACAGATGAAGCTATTGGCTGAGGAGCCAAGTCCAACAACACAGACAGTTGGGAATTCAGGCTGTTGGCAGACGTACGTTTAGTTTGCAGAACTGGAATAGCGTACGGGCCCCTGCATGCCAAGAATAAAATGCACTGGCAGCAAACGAAGAGGAGCTGCCTTAAATTCGGAGCTGTGCAGTTCAGTACTGGTGTGCACTGACTGAACGATGTGTATGGTCCAGACTGGAACAAGATAACGATGGCTGCATGCGTGTGTGCATAACGGGCAAGGTTTATGCACATCTGGACTGAAACGAATCAGTGGAACCGTGCAGGCATCTAAATTTGTAGCATGAAGAGGTACTGCAGGGCAGGGAGGAAAAAGCACTAGCAGAACTGAGCAAAGGAAACCAGCATTATCACTTTTTAAAATGTTTTTCCTCTCTTTGCCTTTATAGTGTTGATCAGGAGAGAAGATTCTGTTTAATGGATTTCAGCTTTCAGGTCAGGGTGATCTCAATCAATACTGAAGTGCTTCGAAATATTGCCATTCTGTGCCAACGCAGAGTCCTAAATAAGGCATTCACTATGTCACCTCCTCCTACCATTAAAAATACTCAGAGCTGCAGGTTTTCTGGTCACAGTCAGCTCTATTATACCTCCAAGTGACTAGTAATTAACAAGCAGTTAAGACCAACTGTCTGGAGCCTGGAAGCATTTTCAGATGCTGTGCCTTTCTGCTGTGGGAGAAATAGCTGTGGACAAACTCATAGCATACATGTTTTTAACAATTACTTTTAAACCAACATTAAAAACAAATGCAAAACAGACCAGGCAGAACAGGTCAGGGTGACCCAAAGAGCTTAAGAAAAAAAAAGGGAGAGGGGGTGGAATACGTATTAGCATTAATTTTGTCAGCGTGTCCTACAGAAGGGTTGCATTGATGGATGTCTGCTTTTATTTAAAGAAACTTCACCATGAAAAATAAGGGCATGCTTGTTTTGGATAGCATTACAAAGAGCCCTTCTGTCGGTTGAGGACCAGAGAGCTAGGTTTGATTCCTCATCTCTGTCGTTCCTGGCTCAAAGAAGTCCAGGAATCACATAAGCAATGCCATTTCAGCGTTCCTATAGTGACCCTGTGAGGCTGACAAAGGAAGTGTTGAGGCATTCCTGAAGGACTCGCCTTACTTTCCTAAGGACGATGACTAGGAGACCCAGGGCTACAGAACATCATCAGGTGCTATTAAAAAAAAAAAAGTTTCATCATGAACTCCAGTAAGAACGAATGCATTCAGTCAGGAAGACCCCAACAGCCAGGATGTCTCCAAGAAAACAGCCTCCTTTCCTCTCGCTCATTCCCAGTTGGGCTGGATGACACAGGACTAGATGGCAGGAGCAGAGAACCAGATACTGGAGAAATGAGATGGAGAGATACTCATTTGATAACATTTGCAAGCAAACTGGCTGCTTCGTCACATCATTAGACACTTTCCTAGTGCTTAGAAATCCCAATGTGCCTCTGCACAAGCACTGCACCTCATTTACAAAATACTACAGCAATTTCACTCTGTCAGTTGCCACAAAGCTCACATGTGATGGGATGGAGATCTGGGGAAGGAGGCCAGAAGTTTTTAGGGCAGCAAGGCCACGTATAGCAGCAACGACGGACTGACGGTACAATAATACAAGTCATCAGGGGTTGACAAGAATCTCCTCTGATCTGAAAATTGTCTAAACATGGTATTTTAACTTCATCCATCTGCTTCCTTGTCTGTGTTTGGTCACATTTGCCAGCTTTGCTGATTCTGACTTTGCTGAAAGTAAGTGCTCAGCGGTTTGCTGTAGCTTTCATCTCGCGAACGCTGCAGCTCGGTCTGTGGGAAGGAGAGCTGGGGTGAGCCGAGGGAGCAGCCCCCGGGCCCCCGGGAATCTCCCCTGCAGGCCACGCGCGGCCAGGAAGGTCCCCGCGGGACTCGCAGGCCGGGGAGACCCTGCCCAAAGAGCCAGAACAGAACAAACTCCACCCCAGTTTTACAGTACCTTTCAAAGCAGAACTGTGCTTGGAATGACAAATTAAAAGGAGAACAATGCTTCTCGCGTTCATGCATCTAGCTGCTGAACGAGTTCTTCGAGGCGCGCTTCCTTCCTGCAGCATCCTTGCACCACGCGGGGCAGAACAGACCACTCCAGCTTCAGGCCTACCTGTCCCCACCATGCCCATGCCACTGATGCTCCGCTGTTTAATGCAGATCACTAATACAGGAAAAGGTCTGTTTTTAGGATGTTCTACCGACCTCTCCCCAGCGTGGTATGCAGGGTAAGTGAGTAGCTAGCCAGACCCTGTTCGTTACCTCATTCACTAACTAGCCGAGTCGAGGTGCCTAGGTGCGCTTACGCTTCGGGCTTTTTGTGGATTTGTTTTTTCTACTTCTGATCAGGAGGAAACGAGAGAAGCTGCACATCTCTGCACGTCCCCCTCCTCCTCAGAGCCGTGTCACCATCCTTCTTTCAGCTTTATTACCTGCTGCTGCAAAGGCAGAAGGTGGGAGCAGGCCGGTTCCTGCTCTGCTAAGCATGAGTAACTTGTTGGGATCTGAGCAATAAGAATTGTTTGGGGGAAAAATAAAATTAAAATCATTGCTCCTCAATGAGCAGTAAAGCAGAACCTTTTCAGCAGCAAGCTCCTCAAGACGTCCTCACAGCACCTAATAGCTCTGTAAGGTATTACGCATCTCAGCAATGGTACAAGCATTTCAATTAAAATCCTTGCGTATCTAACTAGCAAAGACTCCTGCACCTCCCTCTGTGCTGTGCCTGATGCTACCAGTCGCTTTCGTTTTCCATATAATGTAGTTAGCACGTTGCTGCCAGAGGCCTTTCCATCACAGTCCAGGTCCATAACCTGGTTTTTCAGTGTATTTTGCTCCTCACTCCCACATCAAATAAACTAAACTTGCAGATGAGTCAACCAAAGTGAAAATAACTTATTTTAAAATTTTGTACAGTTTTGAGGTAGAGAGAAAGAAAGGCGGGTGCAGGGAATGTTGAAGCTTTTATATGGAAATTCAGAGGTTTCAGTCAGTAAAATACACCTGCTTGTAGGAAGATGAGAATAGTTTTGCATAATCTGGATTGTAGCTTTTATATTTTCAACAGAAAACCTCAGATTTTGGCAGTGGACATTCTTTCAGCTTTTGGTATAGGTACACATTTTCTAGCTTTTTATTTCTGAAAAAGAGCCATATTATAGCAAGGAGTTTTACCACTGGTACAGCAGCAACATCCATATAGAGAAGAAAAATATGGGGGCCATTTTTTTATGAAGAAAAATACCCCTTTGCCTAATTCTGCCAGTGAAAAACTATCTGAAAACGGGAGTGAGCTGTTCAAAGTGATTTTGGTGTGAGTGCGAATCCAGCTTACCTGGCTGTTGATATCTTTTTCCTGATTAACAAGGTTTTACATTAAGGAAGGGAATTTTTTCCCAAAACGCAAACAAAAGTTTAATGAAATTCACAGTTTTGGCAGCTGAAACCTGCAAAGCTTTCCTGAAGCTCCCTACGCTCCATCAGCCTCATTTACTCAGACATGTACTACTAATAGGCCAAGTACATTAATTATCTGCACGATTAGCCCTGGCTGCCCCAAGAACGTCGCGAGGAAGCAGAAGATGCTGTTCGTGCCCTACCTCCGAGAGTCATTCCTGCTTCGTAGCACTTTCGCAGGCGACAGGAAGGGCAGTTTTTCCTTCTGAATTTGTCGATGGTGCAGTCATTCCGGCTGGCACAGAGATACTTCTGTTTACCTAGAGAAATCAGAAGAAATGGCACATGGATGGTGGATACAAACCAGAGCAGGCTCATGAGCAGAAACGGGCTCATGTTTTCTCAGTATCGCTCAGCATCCCCCGAGCTCTTACCAAAGCCAATGGCACTGTTGCAGTTCACATTTCTGTGTTAGCTTTGTGGTGCCTTTCCAAAAAACACCCTTCAGCTTTCACAGCTCTGCAACCCTCAGCGGGGAGGCTGAGAGTCAAGACATATAGTTCAGACGTGGCTTTTCCTCAGCTGGGAACCAGATGGTGAGAGCTGTGAAAGCAGCTTCCAGGCACTGGAGGCCAGTAAACAGAAAGCCTTACTCTCACAAGCCCTCCTCCTCCTCCTCTTCCTCTGGCTGGGGACCAAGACCCGCGGGAGCCACGCCGGGCCGGTGCTGTTCGCTGCCCGCACGTCAGGATGAGGAACTGCATCGCTCCTCCGCGTTAAAGGTCAGCTGCCTTTCCAGCCTGAAGCACCGACATTTCCCGCAAGTTTCTAGAAAGGTGGACCTGCCTTCTGGTGAAGAACACAATAAAACAAAAAGCCGACTCCCCAGCTCATTCCCAGCAGAAAATTTATGTCAGGAGTCAGTATCTTTCGGAAAAACGACACAGTTCTTCATCTGCTGCTACAGAAGCAGTTCATTGCCAGATACGTATGCTGTGCATGACAGCTGCCTATCTGAAGTAGAGGAATATTCACCAAAATAGAGGAATATTCACCAAAATAGAGGAATATTCACCAAAACAGAGGAATATTCACTAACGCTTGGCTAACGTACAGCACCACTTCTCTCTGCTGTTCTCCCTGTCGACAAACATGTCCCTGTACCTCCTCACACGCACGTCTGAAAGAGGAGGCAGGCTGCTAGACCAAGGCATCCCAGGAAGCACCACCGCACCGGTGCCACCGCCCCAGGAGTTGCGGTCCCGACGGCTCTGCCGCGGGGGGCTCGCGCCTGGTGGCACGGACAGGCCTGTCCCCGACGGCACCCACGGCCAGCAGGGAGAAAACTGCAGCCGGTCCCTCCCCGCAAGCGAGACCCTGCGCGGCAGGGAGCCCGGGGCGCGGAGAGGAGTCGGAGGACGGTACCTGGCGTCAGGCATAATTGCTCTCAAAGACTCGCCTTTGCACTTGTTTACAGAGCAGGAGAGCAGCTGTCAGAGGTAATATTTACCCAGATTTCATCTTATTTTCTTTACCGCCTCATTCTCTAGACATGCCAAGAATGAACTTTCCTTCTTGACTCAAAATTTGTTTTCTTGTCAAGTCTAAACACGTTTACTGGATCGGGATTTATCTGATGTTCTTCTTACCGCCCCAGACCAGAACCAGCCCCACCAAGTACCAGCGCTGCACACATCTCCGACGCTGCCGAAGCAGACTGAACGGGAAAGCAGCCCGCATCCAGTTCAACCTGCGTCTGTCACCCTGCAGGCGCCTGCCTTCTGCGTCCCTCAAGGAATATCCTTCCGAGCCCATCAGAGGACAAGGTTTAATCTAACAACGTAATGTAGGCATTTTCACAGGAGATTAACCTCTGGTGCAGCGATTTAACAAGCCCCCACCTCCTGCACACACATCCGCAGTACCTTAAGACATTAGTGTCAGAAAAGTGGCAAATCTTTCAGCAGCGCAGGAATTATATATCATATCGGCACCATGTCTTGCTTCACCACTGCCCTCCAAGCTCCAGCAAAAAGCTATGTTTTCTGTGCTCCCGGCGACTGCGGAGGCCACAGACAGCCCCACCGCCCCTCTCCTCCCTGCCGACGGCCAACACGACGTGTCTCTGCCTTTGCACCGACACTGCTGCTCTCCACCTGGAAAATCGCAGAACTTCCCAGAATTATCCCCGTTAAGGGCTGATTACGACACCACCCCCGAGGCCGCGGCCGCCAGCGCCGGGAGCACAGCGGGGCCGGGGCACGCTGCCCGCCACGCGACGCCTCGCCGGGTCCTCTTCACACCGCGCTCGTCTGCGCCTCTTCTCACTCCCTCCCCGCTCATTAGCGGCGACAAGGACACTCAGAAATCCCTGGGAGCAGAGACCGCACAAAGCCCCGCGGCGCAGAGCACCTTCCCCCTCCCGGCAGGGCGTCGAGGCGGATGAGCAACGCCAGCTCCAGCCGGCACCGGGCACCTGCCGCTGCTCCTGCGCCGGGGACGGGCAGCGAGGCCCGCTTCTCCCTGCGGATTTCTTAAAAAGTCTGTTTTGTTTTACTTCCTTGCCCAGGGGATCCGATGAACGCGAGCTTTTAAGTGCCGGTCCACAACGTGCCCCACGGTCACGGTACGGCGGTTCTGCTGAAACGGCCAGGGCTCACTTCCTCGTTCGCAAAATAAACTCTTTCAGACAGAAAAGTTTTCTGTTAACTGCTCATACATCGTTTGGCACTGTGTATTTTTAGCTGTTAGCTATTAACCCAAAGGGGGGAAAAGGTAATACAAAAGTTATCCGTGCCTCTCCTTCTGCTCAGCGCGAGAGCAAGCCGTCTGCTCACCCGGCGCCGAACCCCAGGGAAACGGAGATTTCCCGTCCGATTGCCGGGAAACCCTGGCGTTCCCCCACCGTAACCCCGGCTGCGGACGGGGCTCCCGAAACGCGTCCCTGGACGAAGCACCCAGCGGCGCGGTGTCCCCTCCCCGCGCTGGGGACGGTGCCGCTGCACGTGGAAGCCCAGCGAGCGACCGAGCGCGGCCTGGACACAGAGCGGCTCCATCCAGCCCAGGGCCCTTCTCGCATGCAGAGCGGTTCTTACACTCCAGGATCATTTACTCCCTTCACGTAAGAACAAGCTGACAAATCTGAAATCAGCTGCTCTTTATTTAAAGAAAAATGTGCTATTTTTTGTTTTACTGGGTTTAACACAGGAATGATTTTTTTCTTCTTTTCCATCTGACAAAGAACAGAGGTGTTTAACATACTAGTCCTAACCAGAGACTGCAGCTTTGCAAACCCCTGGGTACAGGTCTACGCTTCAAACACATTCTCCTGTTGCAGCCAGCAGTCCGGCTCTTTGCAGAATCAACCAGTCACACGGTCTCTGCGACGTCCTTTCTCCAAAACCACTTCCTTACTGAAAGTAGCCCTAAAGACATTTTACAGTGTCTCCTTCTCTTCCCACACAGAAGAAACAAGATAAGTTATTTTTGATCAGGTTTCAGAATAAAAAAATCAGTTAGTCTAAACAGCCCTTACCTACTAATCTAATTCTGTTTCCTGGAATTTAGCAAACTACAGTAATTGATGCATATACCAAGAAAAGGCTTACACTCATTCTGAAACCACACAAAAGATAACCAGCAACAATAAGCAATACTTAAGCTAAATTACCTCCTATTCACAAAAACATCAATGTTCGCTATTTAAACTTTTACTGGTCTTTTGTTTGCTGCAACAGGGTGATAGAAATCTCGAGGAGCAGCAGAAGTGCTGGAGGCCGGTGCTCCCAGGTACCCTGCTCCAGGCTGATCTCCACCTGCCCCCAACGAAGCAGCACAGAGCGACCCATCCCGCCAGGCTCCGGAGACGGAATCACTCAAAAGCATCAGACCACCCCAAACCCCACCGCTTGCCTCCCCCGCTGCTGCAGTCCCCCAGACGGGGATGCTGGTAACCGGTCAGGATCAGATACGGGCACCCAGGTGACACCCTTCTCAGACGCACGCCTAGAGAAGACCCCTCTCCTCATCTGCTGCCCCAGACACTGTCTGGCATAAGTTAGGTGAGAAATCAAGCTGTAGAGCACTCAGTACTCCTCTGTTACGTCCAGCCCCAAGGAGCATCCCAGGAGACACCAGCCTGTGCAACCGAGGCTCTCGTGGGCTGCTTTAGTCCCCCACTTCGCTGCGCACCGAGACGTGCTGGTGCACTGCTGCCCTCCTTCGCTGGCAATGCCCTTTCCAATTGCTCTGGCTCCCTCCTTCTCGACTTTGCATCAGGCAGAAAGACGCTTCTGCCATCGCTGAGTTCTTCTAAGCTCATCACTGAGACGGCAATTAACATCAGGAGCAGAGGAAGAGGAAGAAAAGCAGTTCTCCACTCCTAACTAAAAATATTTACAGAGGACGACGGGTTGCTTAGTCTAGAGAAGTTATTTAACTAAAAGCCTGTTGCCACACGAAGTGTCGTGCCTAGTGCAGCATTCTCTTCCAGCAAGCAAAGTAACCTACGCCAACATCTGGAGTAAGATTTACAACTGTGGATGTGAAAAGCCACTAAATACCTTCTTGATGAGAGATTATATCCTTGTATTTCAGGGCATAAACCAAAATCTAACTGCTAGGGAATAAGACCGAGCTTTCTGAGAGCAAATCCCCCAGCCCAGAATCTCATGCAACTGCAGGTTTTCTAGCACTTTCCTTTAAAAATTCTGGTACCAGTTGCTATCATGAACTGGGATATGGCAACAGCTGAGTCTACCAGTTTGATACCAGGACTGCTTTAAAGTTCCTAGCGCATGCTCCCATTAGAAATAATCAAAGAGGACAAAGCTATTTAGCTGTCAGGATCCAGCAATAAGCTACTATTAATAAACTATCTTTGCAAAGCGGTTTTGTTAACAGTCACCCATAATTACTGAAAGACTGAGGAAAATAAAAGAAACATTTCTAGCACCATTTTGACACAGGGCAATGTCAGTCAGTGACATTTTTGGAGCAGGGATTTTAGCAGCCTGTGCCCTGCAGGCTCAACATGGGAGGCTGGCTGTCGGGAGAGCAAAAAGGAACCCGTCCAGGGAACCAAAAATGATGATCCGCAAGCGTAAACATTAGCTGGCCAGAGCAGGACAAGTACAGAAGCAGCTACCGATGCTGTCACACTAACAGCATGTATATACAATATGCACGCTAATAGCTGGCATACTAACAGCTCGGTATAGGCAGACAATCCAGCAATAAGAAGGCTGGAGCAAGCCAGGGGTAATCCACAAGCTGTAAAAGCAAGTACCTACAGGATGGTGCAAATTTAAGAAGCTACATTTTAAAGAAGCTTAAATCCAGTGAGCAAAAATGTTTTAACTGTTTGACCCTCTGGCGATGAGATAATACCACAATGTTTTAGCTCTCTAAACTGCTCAAAGTTAAAATGTCCACTTCAAACTCCAACCAATGCCATGCCTGACTATTCACAGACTGAAAAGCAGACGAGATAATTTGCTTGAGCGACAACTGAAGCAGCGAGTAGCTGCCAGTTACCAGAACAGCGCAGAGAGACGTCGTCACCGAATCACAGAATGGTTGGGGTTGGCAGGGACCTCTGGAGATCATCTGGCCCAACCACCCCGCTCAGGCAGGGTCACCGAGAGCAGGTTGCCCAGGAAATCCCTCAGGTCACACGGAGAAGCGGGTGTTGATGTACTGGGTCACCCCAAGGGAAGCACCACTGCGCTGGGCGGAAGGGAGCTTGTCCAAGGAAGGCAGAGGGCAGAAAAGCAGCTTCACCTGGCAGACAGAGCAGGTGACAAGCAACGGGCTGTGCTAGGAGTGCCTGAGGTTTGGCAGCTCTAGTTATTCCACCTTCTGCTCTTCACATGGACCTTTAAGGCCAAGAGAGCCCAAAGCGGACTGAGAAGCCATCCACCGAAGCAGGAACATCACGGTGCCGCATTACCGAGAAAGCATCCTGCACGCTCTTTTGTACACTGTCAGATCAGCCACGAGAAAGAGAAGGAAGAATTTTAAAACATGATGATGGTCTCTGAAAACAGTTCATTTAAACTTGTTGTCATTTTGAGAACTGGCAAGAAACTGTTGAGTTGGCCCTAATACACTGCTCCGGAGAAAGGCTAATCCATAGCATGTTAGATTGCATATGTAGGACTACAAAAATCAGGCTGTCCATCTTCCGAGTCCACATCAGAGCTGAAGAATCTGCATGGTGGGTCTTAGAGCTTGCCCATACTTAACCTGGTCTTATGTATGTCTCGGGACATTCACAAACCCAGACACCTGACAGACTGAGGACAAGTAAATATTCATGGCTTTCCTATTAACTGTTCCAGCATCTTGTTGGAAGAAGTGGTTAGTGGTTGGACTTGAACTTGCGGAAAAAAAAAAAAAAAAAGAACGAACTTTCCTGAATTACTGCCAGATAAACACAGTATTATATCAGCCAAAAATATGAAAAACAGAAAAACCATAGGTCTAGCTATTCTCCATTCCCTATGAGGTGATCTGTTTGTTCAGCTCTTCAGTTCAGAGCACACTGCTTCTCCTGCCCTTTGGAAGATGCTGGTTTACACTAGTAACAGGAAGGAAACAAAGGCAGAAGGAAGGTTTCTGTTCTTCTCTGTGAAGCTTTTGGAAACATTTTACTACTGCAGGTCAAAAGGTGCCCTAAGGTTTTCAGAGATACATTTTATGGACTTTAAAACCTAAGAACACACTGAAATAACCGCTTTCAAGATTGTTCCTCAACTTGAGGAAGGAAAGGTCTAGCTGGAAAATCACCAAGAGTAAGACAGAAATCATCACCTACCATTATCCTGTGTTCACTTTCTACAGATGAGCCTGATTTACTGTCTCCTCCCCCCAAAAAGCTATACCCATGCACCTCAGGGTAACATAAGATGTAACCCGATGCTCCCTCGCTCCAATTATTGAATACATAAAATACATTTACACTGCATTTTATTGCCAAAGGCTCAGAGGCACAAAACCATGAAGAGTCCTGCCTTTGCTTGCACCCCATGACTAGCTCAATTCCAAAGAAACTGCTTCCTATTAATTTCTTTGTAATACCCACATAAATCATTTCTGAACCCGCAAATTGCAAGAAGAACACAGCCAAGAAAGCAGAGAAGACAGATAAATAGAAACAAAGCTGCTGGAAGTTTAGTACAGAGGTGCGGCCCCCAGAATTAAGTCCTATTATCTAAAAGAGCTGGATGAGGAAGCCTCCCAGCTTTTCAGGCCACCAGCAACCTCCCCTTGCCAGATCACTTGCTTTCACTTGCACTTCATTGCTCTCCTCCCTCCTTTCCTCTCCGCGTTTGCAGCCGCGGTTCGTTCTGCTGCCTGCAAACCACGAGCACTTGTCGCCCGGTCAACGTCCTCTTCGGGCTGAGCAGGACCACCTTCCCCAGGCTTCCCGTGCTCCGTCAGACGAGACCTACTGCCCTTCCCATTTGTAAAGGGGGCACATGTCAGTTACCATCCTTAAATTAAAAAAAAATCCCAGAATAGCGATCTTTCTTCCAAGCAGAAATACCCGTCGGGCGTAAACGCAGTACAAACCCCTTCCCGAAGGCGCTGCGGACAGCGGTGCCGAGAGCAGGGCAGCTCGGCTCCCTGGCACAACGCCGGCCGGCGAGGCACCGAACCAGAGGACAGCACGTTTCTGCAGCCAGTCCCTCAGCCAAGAAGCTTTTTAACCAAAAGCCAGCAAATAGGCTTTTAACTATATGTGCTCCAGGGGTTTGTCAAACAAAGCGTATCCTGTGAAACAAAATGAACCGATACCTGAAACCTCAAAAGGAGGATGTCATTTACAGTTTCATCTTCTAAACAGAAAAGCCAGACCAATCTGACCAGAAAATTTCCCAGCAGGAGCCAGTTTCCTCCTCCCGACCTGTGCCAAGCTCCACAGCAGAGGCTCCAGGCCACCGTGTCATCCCGGGAGAAGAGGGCTGCTGCGAGCAGGCGTGCGCCCCGACAACCGCTATCAGATCCCGCACGACCAAAAACCTCTGACTCTCTGCTCTACCTTGAGGCTCAAAGATAAGAAGAGGAGTGAATACTGTTTAAATGCACGATCTATCACAATCGAGACAGGGAATGAGGACACGACATATGACTAAGAGCAGCACGAGCAGCCCAGGCTGCAACCTCTCCGTCTGCCCATCTCTCCGACCGAGCGACCCATGGCCCTTCTCCGCACGACTCTGCGCTACGCGGGACAGACCTGACCCTGATCTGAACGGAGGAGTGGTGCCCCGGCATCCACCAGCTGACGTGACATATTTCATCAACAACTTATCTGACAAGGAGAGCCAAGGCTCCGCTTACTATAAATCAACCATAACTTGCTGACTTAAACAGACCGGTGTTATTTACTCTGGCTGCAGCAACCCATCCGGCCTCACACAGAGCTGGTACATAGCAAAGAGACATACCTGTAAATGATTTACTGCGGAAAAACATGCCAAACCTACTATCTTTTAATATTATTAGTATGGCAAGTGGATGTTTTTGGTGTAAAAGTCCTCTGTGACACAGCCCTGATTCTTCTCTGAGCTAGTGCTGGCAGGCTCAGACGAGTCGCTCCTGGCACGCATGCTGCACGAAGGAGCACGAAGCTCTGAAAATGTCCTCGATAGTTCTGGAATCAGTCTAGAAGCAGCGTTCTGCCCAAGGCAGGTGAGAACCCACCAGTCTGCGGCAATGAATTAACTAGTCCATCAGACATCCACCCACCCAGACTGATTTTAACCCCCCCCCCGCCGCCCTTGCAAGCAGAATGCTGTTTCCTTGCTCCTACGAGCCGAGGCAACGTGGCAGCACGGCGCAGGCTCCACCTCGCTGCTTCTGCTCGTAATTATGACCTCCATTTTACGGACGGGTAAAGGGAGACACGGGGAAGTGAACGTTCACGGGGAGGTAAGTCAAGCACAGAGGCCACCGAGTGCTGATTCCTAGTGCTGGTCACCAGCTTGGTAACCGCACTGCCTCCCTCTTCCAGGGACATCCTAGCCTGTAAGACCGGTGTCTGGTGTGCTGGTGCTCTGAAAAAATTACTTTTACATTGAGGAAGAATTATGATTTGTATTGGTTGAACACTCCAGAAAACAAGCCAGAAGTGTGATTTATGGGCATATTATATCATTGGACAGTTAAGCTTTCAGAGCAAACAGTCTCACTCTGCTGCCAAAGAATCATTATTCTTAAGTGTAGTTATAAAACCTGAAATTACTGACCCACCAGCTTAAGAAAAGAGCTGGACTAGTTCCTTCTATGTTCTAATTACCGAGGAAAGATAGCATAAAGATTGTGTCTGTTGTGATGGAGTGTCTGGACTCTCACTTACCTCTGGAGAGCCCGGCACTACAGAGCTGGACATGGAGGAGAAGTTGCTTTCACAAAGGTTGACCTGGGACACAAAGGGCAGAGCACAAACCCTGGCAGACAGATGATTCTGCTGTACAAGAAGTGCTGCTGTTTTGCAGGTATTGAGAGAAACGATCCTCTGAAGGGGAGGCAAGAGAGGAATAGCCTCCAGTAAATTAGGACTTGTGGTCTAAGATCACAGGAGGGCTGACGGGAATTCAGAGAACCCTTGAGAGTCAAGGGGAAAAGGAGGAACTGACTACTCCGGAGCCTAAATAGGTCACTTAGATAATCAAATATTGAAAAGAACTGTGTTATGGCATACTGCTTTGGCTACTTTTTGAGGGCAATCTATAATGTGAACGACAAACACATGTCAAAGAAATCAGTTTATCAACAAAGTTTCTCCTTTAACATTTTAAGAGACCTTAGAGATCCACCACACTGTCTCTACCCCTCTGACCTTGGTCTCCTTGGCTTGGCAGGTTCCCCAAAGCAAGCAAGGCTGCTTAACTTCAACAGGAGGAAAACATATCATGATTCTGCAAATGCCTCCAGTGCTTATATGTTAAATAATTCACTGCTAATGAAGAACTCGCGTCAGTATTACTTGGCTCTTAGGCTACTTTGGTGGAGAAACCCAGCACTTAGGGGTGAGAGGGATTTTGCCCTCCTCTCTGTACATGCATTACCTTCAGCTGCCCGTTTGAAGAAGACTTTGCAGCTGCCACAAGTGAGGGCTCCATAGTGGCACCCAGAGGCTTCATCACCACAGATCAGGCAAGTCTTCTGAGGTGGAAAGTAATAGTCGATCGGCAAGACATGTTCACAGCCAGTATCCAACCTGCAGAGCAAAACGGAAAGAGAACAGGGAAGGGATTAGCAAGTAAGGTTAAGATGAGCTAGTGGTGAGCACAGTGGATGGTGCTTGGGAGAACATTCGTGGCAAAACCCCAGATTCGAGAGACGTGACAAACCAAGCATCGATCAGAAAGCAGGCAGGAAACGACTGAGCCAAGCCTGGCTCTGAGCCGCGGGAAGTCCACGCGGGGATCCCCCTCTCGGCACTGCCCCAGATACAGGGTGCGACCGGGAGAACGTACAGGCACGGTGCCTTCGACGGCCGCGGGACTGCACCGCCCGTAAAACGGAGACCGCTGGGACTGGCTGTGGCGCTGCTAATGTAACTTTGGCTTCAGTAGTGCGGCTGCTCACATCAAAAAAGGACTTTCCGTGCTCATTAAGCTATTTGCTCCAAATCCATTAAAGTCACTGTTGTCACTTCACTACAGATGAATTTATTATTTTGATTCTTAATTTAAACAAATGATTTTCTACCAAGCCATCAAACTCCCTTAAGGTATTCTCTTCTTTTTGCTTCTCTTCTTCTTTGAACACCCCGCAATGGCTAGACTGAACTCTCTTCTAGGACTCTGTCCATCCACATGACTACTAAATAAAGCCAGGAACCTCTGCTGAAAACACAGCGCATTTGCTGTGAATATGTTCATCCTCCTGTTTACACCCATCCCGTGACCAAAAGCGCTGTGCCTCTGCTTCCCGCCAGCCCCACGCAGCACGTTCGGAGCAACGTGGCTGGGGACCCTGCCGCAGACCGGCCCGGCGTCCAGAGCAGGGCACGGGCCAACCCACCAGTGAGTGGCAGGAACAAACTCCCAACCCAAAAATAACACGTGCAGGAGCTATCGTATAATAATTAGAATTAGCTGCTGGAAGTGGGTCACTGCGGATTATTTAGCTTCATATTTTCCATTCATCAGCTCAGTAGTCCAAAAGCCACATTTTGTGATTTTTGCTTTGGGCAGCTGGAAGCAAGGACTGGGGTGGAAAACAGCTCCTAACTGATGCAGAGCACCAGCTCCCGCGAAGACCTGGGTCTCCTCTGCCTGCTGCTGCAGCCCCCGACTTCCAGTCCCGACACCGTCTTGCGCAAGCCGTGCTGGGGAGGCACCAAGTGCCTCCTCTGGCCCCTGCACAGCCCAGAGGTGCCGAGCAAAATGCCAGGACGGAAACGGCACCGGAGAGCGCAGAGTCGGAGCCATCCCGCACCTCCTACCCGTCCCTGGCCAGCAAAGCCCGCGACTCCCATGGAGCAGCAAACGCGCAGGAGAGAAGCAGCAAATGTCCCAGGAATCTGGGAGGGATTTCACCTGCCAGGAGGCGGCACGGCACCTTTCTGCAGAGCAGAGCTGCTCCGCAGTGCCCTCTGTCCCAGGGCTTAAGTGAAGTAACCATCGATTACATTAAGAGCAGGACGGAGGGAGACACTCTGAAAACTTGCTCTCTCACCCGACCATGCATTTGTCACATTTCCCTGATTGTCACATTGCCCAGACCTCTTTTCTCACGGCTGGTACCAGGCCCCATCTGAAACACACTGGGCATTGCAATGTATTTGTTTGGTCAGATACCCTGAGAAGGTGCTTTTTTGGAAGACATGGCGGCAGCAGAAGTGCTTATCAGAACTGCAAGCCAACGCATGACCAGGCAGTTTGGAAAATAATAGTATTTTAAATTATTAGCTAAAACTGGATTTCTGTAAAAACTCTGGACTAGGCAATTAACTTCTAGTAATCAATAAGTCACCACAATTTTTTGCTTTAAATTATACCTGCTTTTGGTTTCTGGTATTGTTTGAATGTTTGAGTACACAACTGTAAGGAACGAGCTCACAGAAACCAAACTGCATTACGAGTGAACGTGACAGCGCCAGGACTTCTTTACCTGGGAAAAATCCTCCTACTTGGAAAAGCCCCTTTGGACCCCTGTTATGAATACACAACAGGGAGAACAAAAATCCTTGGAAACAGAAAAGGGCCCTGGAGGGGGGGCAGCCCGCGCCCCTTCTGCGACTGTCCTGGAGACTCGTCGCCTCCGGAGAGCGGCCGGACGCGGAGCCCCCCGCCCCGCCGCCCGCTCCGCCCCGCCGCCGCCAGCACCGTTTAATTACGGAAAGGCACGCGTGCTGCTTGCCTGTCCTCATCGCCGGTCCTTCCACTGGAGTGTGCATCTCCGTAGTAACCTATAACATGCGCTGAAAAGCACCTGATCCCGCAGACGGGACTTAAGAGACTCGCTGCCATCACATGAACAACTAATTGGGATGCTTAGCTTCAACCCAAAAACCTAATTCAATTAACAGAGCACCACTGCAGTTCGCCCCTGATGTAGGGATAAGGTCCATGTTTGCTGAAGTAAACATGTGTTTTCTAAAACTCTAACCGTGAAAGTGAAGTACGAAATGGTTCAATTATTGGTGAGATCAAAAATGAGGCTCATCTTCATCTTCTGATCTTGCTGCCAGTTGCATCCTCCAAGAGTGCTGCTATCTTATATTCCTCATCTCAGAGCTATGCAGATTCTGCCTAAATTGCAGGTTAATAACTGGAGCAACAATTTTATCCTCTGTTTTGAAGGCCAGAAATATTTCTGAGTGACTTTTCATCTTCTTAACAGTAGCAATCAGAATCAGTGACTCATCTGTAGAGGCTGCTGAACTATCTTTCCCTGGCAGTCTCCATTTCCAAGGCTTTTTTTGAATTGCTGATTAAATGGAGGAAATACCGTCTGCAGCAACATATCTGCCATAGTTTATGCATGTCCTGATGCAACAAACATCTCCCTATCTCGTCCTCCCACCCTTCCTCATCCCAGCAGTCCACTTTGTCCTCCCAGAATAATCCCACTGTCCTGCACATAATAAGGTCCCTAGGCACAACTTGTTTCCTTCTGACTATGTCTGTACAAGAATCTTGCACAACAGGGCCTTGATACTCAATTTGAGATGCTACTGTAAACACTACTAAAAAACAACGGGCAGCATGAAATAAAAAGTTTTGTTAAAAATCTTTTAATTATCCAGTAATTTTTAAGATTCCAGCCATACTGTATCTCTCCCCTAATGAAGTTAGCTTTTTTCTCCTTCATATGCTATTAGAAATTTGAAAAAGACAAATTTTTCTTTTTCTATAATATGCCTTCCCTATTCTTTGTACAAGATATTTCAGACAGCAAAAAAGCTAGAGTGACTCTCTCAACAGCGGCTGTTTTGACGGTATTAGCAGGAACCCCAAAAGATCATGGTGTATTTTTGTGGCTTAATTATTTAAAGCTGCAGAGCAGGTCAGCAGTTAAGGCTCGGGTGGCACCAGGCTGAAACTACATCTTCTAAGCAGCGATTTCTCCACGAGAAAAGCTGTGCAAGCGCACACACCCCTCCCCTGCACGCGCGTCGCGGGCCTCGGCAGAGGTGCACCCGTGGGGGCCGTGTGGCTGAGCCCCAGCGGGCACCGGGGCTGCTGCACACACCGGCGCGGTGAAGCGCTGGGCCGGTTGCGTTCCTAGCTGCCCACTTACAGACGGGATCGGGGAACTGGCGTGCGGGAAAGGTTAGCACTGGCCGCGGGACAGGTCCATCCCTGGCGTAACGCTGCTGCCCGCGGGGAGTTCGCCCAAGGGAAGCACGCAGCGTCGGGTGTCCCACCACGCCTGAGGGTTCACGTTACAGCAGCTGCTCTGCCGCCATCCCCGACAGACAACAGACCTCCCGAACCAGGAGCTGCACCAGGAGACCGCACCATCTCTGACCCATTCCGGCACCTTCACTGCTGGCGGTCACCGGGCAGGGCGTTGACAGATTTGCCCAATTGGCCCTGATTTCAAGGAGATACCAATTTGACTTTTTTTTTCCTCTTTTTTTTTTTTTTTTAATGACAGGCCTTGTAAAATAAAGATAACAGAAAGCGGAGGTGACAGACTGAGCCAGGACAAAGCTGCTTTTAATGATCTGCCTTCCTGCCAGCTTCCAAGAGAACACTTTAACGGAGCTCTCCAAACACACAGGAAACGACACCGCTAATGAGCCCAAAGGCGGCTCGCGGAGGCTGCAGGGACGAGTGGAACACGCGATCCACGGGCACGGTCCTCCGTGTCCCACCTCTGCCAGGGTCCTGAACGACCAGCAGTATCTGCAACTCCCGCAGCTGCGGACAAGCAGCAGCAAGGACTGCTAAGCAGAAAGTTCCTGATGCGCTGCTCAAAACGTTTCCTCTGCTGAAGCGGATGCTTCACTCGGTCAGCACCTGCCGACTGCACCCACCCATGGAGCTACAGAAGCACCGGGATCCGGCACGGAGGAGGGCTGGCAGCCTTGCGGGGCTCCAGGCCGCACGAACGCGGTCTGCACGATATATGGCAAGTGTCACACTAACTTGGAAACCCAAAGAACAGAGATAGCGCCGCGCAAGCAGACACAACTTGTGCAGCAGTGACGTCGGGCAGAGATTCCAGCCCTGGTTCACCACTTGAAGGCCAAGGTCAGAGCTGCTCACGGAGGAGCACAGCAACTTTCGGAGGGGAATAAAAACAACCTCAGTATCCTTCTTACTGTCACAGGAAGAATTTTACTGTCATGTCAGAAGTGTTCTTTGAGGAATTAATACAGCCCGTTTTAGCCCGTGACACACGCAAATCTTTCTGCAGAGTAGGAACTACACTTCTGCGATTCAAGCATTTGTTTGTCAATAGTTAATTTCACCAAACAGCCTGGATTTCACAACATACCCAGAAAACCAAGGGCAATCATGGATAAGGGAAAAGTCAACCACTTCTCATGACTCGCAAAGAAAGCTTCCACCTCAGCAATAAAAAGTACATCCTATCCAAAGGGAGCCAAGGCACAAGGATGTGCAACACAACACCCTTCCCGTCTGGTGCCCAGAGCTTCTGACTCTTAAGACAGACCACGAAAAAGTATGTTTGCTTCTTTATATGCATGGCTCCTGCAGTCTGTCCCTACCTGCTCCAGCAAGATTAATTAGTTAAGCAACTCGCCAGGCTAATACAAGGCTACGCATACTGGTTACACTCCCTGTTTTCCATCAGTCTGATATAACGGAACAAACACAATTACCACCCACTTCACTCTTAAATTTTTACAGAATCTTATGCTGCAACTATCACAGTAATTGTAGCACAGAATAACCCAGCAGACTGAAATGAAAAGCTACAGCATTGTTCTTCACACAGCTGTGCTTTGACTGCTAAGATCCCCCACCATTGCACCAGCTCGTTAACCGAACCGCACAGCATTAACGCTTGCACCAGCGGGCTTGGAATCAGCTCCAAGATTTAAGTGCATCCTGCAGAAACACGCCTGCTGCAGCGCAGCGGGAACAACGCCTGAACACCGGGAACCAGCTGGACTGGCCTTCAGAAAGTCTCCAACTCGGGATTTGCCTCCGCACCCGCGGCGGCCGCCACTCACCCCGCCGAGCCGCCGGCATCCCTGGAGCACAGCCCTCTTCTGCCCACCCGCCTCCTCGCTCCCCGGGGAGTCTGGCCGGTGCTTCTGCTCCTTTACCGTGCCACAGCTGCAAATCTCATCGTCTGGCAAAAACGCTCAGATGCCAACCCACGAACTGAAAATGCACTTGCACACAGGCTTAGATCACACAGAACCCTGTTCCAGTCATCTCAAGTACTGTCATATCTGAAATAACTGTGATGTTATCAGCAGTAAACATTACTTTTAAAACGTTATCTTCTGTACATGACATTTGCTAACAAAATATTAAAAATAACTGGCTTCATGTCAGTGGAATTGCATGGCTCATGCCTGAACAAAGATCCGTGACTCATATCTAAGTGCAAGAACCACATTTAGCTAAGAACACAATTGTGTATTCCAAGCATGAGCCTTATGTCCTTTCACACATAGCGGTTTTATGGCCATTGACTTCAACAGGAGTTGAATTGAATCTCAGATAACATGGCCTGCATGGAAACTTTAAAGCGTCCCATCTGTTAAATTGCTTTGAGCAGTTTAATCTATAAACATGCAGCCTTGTACACTGAATTTATTTCACTTTTTCTCAATAGCCTTGAGTATGTTTCTAAACTGACCATGCCTTGTTTTCGCGTGTAACTACTGGAGGCGGAGAGGCAAGATAGCATCTCTGAGCTGGCAGGGGACGGTGCACAGTGTGAACAACAGGGACGTGTCCACGGTAAACACACACGGGAACTTGATCTCCATCTGGATTCAAATAAACATCAGCAGATGACAACGGGTTTTCCAAACAACCCTGGCAACGGGAGGGCAGGCAGATCCCGCACGGCCCAGAATGAAGTCTCCTAACGAGGGCTCCTAGCAATAGCAGCACGGGCTTCCCGGCCGAGACAGCGGCACGCAGGCGATTAAACGGAGGCTCCCTCCCAGCTCAGGTAGGACCAGCAACTTCACGCAGCATGGCTGCACAAACCTGTTTACAAATGTCCTAAATTAAATTTTCTTTTTTATCCCAAAGGTTCTGTTTACATGCTTTGACTGTTTATTACCCATCCCGCAGGGGTCCCAGCTGCACGTGAAACCCTGCCGGCATGGGAACGAGGCCCCGGCGAGCCCGCAGCTCTGCTTCCAGCTGTCTGCCGGGTCAGAAGGGCTCAGCTCGGAGCTGCACCCGGAGCGCCCGCCGCGTCCCTGCGTCCCTGCCCGCGCCGGCGCACGGGGAGTCCCAGCAGGCTTCCTGGACCCCGGAGCCATCTCCATGCCTGCTTGCAGGGCAGAGGTCATCTCATCAACCCAAATAATGGGGGAGGCTCCCGATTTTAACTATGATTGTTGGCTCTGGCTTCCCAGGCATCACAGGAGGAGGCAAATGTGGAAAACGAGGCTAAAAAGGGAGCAAGGCAGGTAGGTTGTATCCGAAATGCGAAGCCTGGGCAAAGTCACGCTGCAGCCTTGCACCACGCAGGCGGCCTCCGCAGCAGGCAGCCACCTGCGCTTTGGATGCGGTACCGAGGACGAAACTCGTGTGTCAAAGTCTGACCTCGACCCAGGGAGCAGGTTAAATAAATCAGCTTGGAGGAGGAGTATGAAACACTGGATTTCACCAGGCAGAAAAGGTATCCACTGAACGAGTCGGTCACAAACACACAGCACAATTACTTAAGACTGGAACTGGCCTGATTACGAAGCATGAAGGGGACAAAAACAAAGCGAAACGAAAGAAGAGGACTGCGAGCAAGCTCCAGCCCTGACGAGCAGCCCCGAGGTCCTCGGAGCTGTGCACCACATCGTCCCGGTGACGAGAGTCACCTGGAGCCTCCAAGGACGAGACCTTGGTGTCCCTGGTGCTCAGAGCACCCTGCTTATTTCCCAAGGAAACAGACTCTCTTGTGTAATATTTTCCAAGTTAATTTAACCCACGCCGTAATCTTCCATTCTCAGATCTGATCCCTCTGGCAACAAAATGTGAATACAAAGAGCATCACAAATAACAACATAGTCTTAAGCCACATAATTCACGCTTAACGAGACACTGCCGTCAAGACAGAGGGAGCACTGGACTGAAGACCTAGAAAGCCTCCCGACTTATTTTAGCTTGCACAGTGCAGCGGGCTTGTATTACAAGGCACTAATGTTCTGCTTTTTTAGGCAGCAAGACATTTAGCCTTCACTCCCCAGCAATTAGGGCAGGCGATTAAACTCTTTGGCCAGATGATGCGAACTCCCCGGTGGGCTTTTCGCATCGCTCCAATCTGAAGCATGCAAACCTCCGGGGCAGCACGGCCTCGCGGTGCCGGAGCCGGCCCAGATCGCCCCGGCCCCAGCAGCCCGCTGCGGGCGGCAGACGGCACGGGACGCGGGCACGACCCTCCCCACCGGAGAAGGGGGTTGTCAGCAGAAACCTCTGGTCTCCTCCCTGCAAGCCCCGCAGGGCTCGTGCCGAGGGAGGCGTTCGTTGTTGGCACGCGACAAAAGACCGGAGCCAGTCTCTCCTCCAGCCCATCAGGTGCCTAATAGCGCTTCGTGTTTCCATGGCACGTGGATCCTAACGCCAGCGCTCGGTTCCTGGAGCAGACCAGCAGCCTTCGCTCGCGCTCACGCAATCTTTGCAGAGCGACACCGCGAGTCACGTCTGCTCACGGAGCCCGAAGCAGCACGGCCAAGGTCTCCAGCGCTACGGTGAAAACGGGGTGGCCTCAGCACCCGAGGCTCACGCTGAGACGGGGAGAGCGTGTCCAAGCTCGCCCAGCCTGCTGCTTCGAAATGCAGCCCGGCTGGCCGGTTCCCCACGGGGACCGGGGACCTGCTGCAACGGGTCAGCTGCGAGCACCAGCGCAGGAATAGGGAGAGGCCCCGCTCTCGTGGGGGACGGCAGACGGCGCGGCAAAGACCGTCCTGCGGCGAGTGCAGGGCAGGGACGTGCCCTCCGCGACGGCGGGGACCTGCCGGGCAGAGCACAACGGCCGCGGCGGCGGTGGAGGAGAGGCCGGCGCGGGGCACACGGAGCTGCCGGGCCCCGTCGAGCCGTGCAGCAAACGGCGACCAGGCAGCGCAGAGCCGTCATGCAGCTAAACCGCCCTACGTGGACCGGCCGCGCAGTCCCCGACACCGCTCCGCAGGTCGCCTGGCCACCGCCCACGCACTGCCAGGTCCCGACCGAGAGCGACGGCTGCGCGAGGCGACGGGCCGCGGGCCGAATGAGCCAGCACCGCGGCCGCCTTCGAACGCGGCACACGAAACGCGACGGTCCCGAACCCCCCCGGGTGCAGGGCGGCTGCTGCCAGCGCATCCTGCAGCAAGGCAGCCGCGGGGTCCACCCGAGGGCCCACCCGGGACGGGCGCACGGCCATGCCCAGCCCCTCCGCCAGGCAGGCGGGGGAACCCGAACCTCAGGAAGCAACAGCTAAACCAGCTGTAAGTTATCCAAGCTCAACATTACTCCTGGCTGCCCTGGTTTTGGAGGCAGAGCCTGGCTGACGCTCTCCCTCCCCGGCTCCCCTTGGGGAGCAGATGCTTTCCCTCGGCTCCCCCCGGCAAGGCAGCACACGCCGCGCTCGGGGTTTTTGCCCTTTTCCTTCCATGACCTTGAGAACTAACTTGGGAAAATCTGTTACGGTACCGCAGAAAGAAAACCGCTGTACGTGGATTTAAACCAACGTTATATAAAACTTCAAATGTAATCATAATTTATAATGGCAACACGGGATCCTCTGCCCAAATAACTGATTTTATTTTTTTCCACATCTGCTCTCCATAGCCGCTTTCCCTAAGGAACGCAATCAGCTATTTTCCCTAAAGAAATATTTTTGTTTGGCAACAATGTGCTGTGTCAAGACTGTGTTGATTTTTAAATAAGTGTTAATGGCCTTTACAGAAAATGTCAGCTCTTTTCATTAACGAGAGCCCTCTCCTGTTCAGGAAGTAGGTATTTAGTTACCGAAGCAATTACAGAGTTTAGCACGACTTCTGATTTTCCATTCTATAGCTCAGAGAACGGGGTATGACACATTTCTTATTAGAGCCTGGCAAATGTTTTAGTTGTGGCATGTGTCAAGCTGCATTCAAATGGAAATACAAATTCAATGGCAATGTAAACATTTTAAATTGCTTTTCTAATAAATCAAAACCAAATGTTTCAGAACAGACTGCGTTTCAAACCGGCTGATGAACCAAGCCGAGGGAGGCCTGTCTGCAAGCTGCGAAAAGCTGGTCCTGTCCTAAGGGTCCCCCAAGGTTTAGCAGCCATTAGAAACCGCTCTTTCTTTCTGTAGGCTGGAATACAAAACCCCACGTTTTCTGGCCTTTTCAGCTCGAGCAGGCCTCAGTTTTGACTGACAAGGCTTCTGACCGCACGTGCTGAACGAACGGGATCCCCTCGGCAGAAGTGGCTGCTCCCGAAAGCCGGTTCGGCCGTTGGGCGAGTCCCGGGTGCGGAGGAGCCGGCTCCTCCGGCCGGGGACCTGAGCTCCTCCAAGGCTTCAGAACCACCCACCATTATATCTTATTTACCTTCTGTGATTTTAATGGATCCTAGTAAATAAAGGCTTCCACATCCTTTTGTGATGAGAAAGGAGGAGTAAGGCTCCACGCCTCGCCCCACCCAGGACGTGTTTAACAGCCGCTCTCGCTCCTCGGTTCATGCAAGACAAAAAGCCCCATCAGCTCTGCAGCAGCAGGGAACATCTGCCACTCTTCCCGCGGGAACGCGTGGAAGTTTGTCTCTGCAATCCCCATTTGTGATCCCAGGGAGGCCCCAGCACGCGAGGGGCTGCAGGGCCGAGCCCCGAGCACCAAGTGCGGACACAGGGGCTCAGGACCCGCTTTGCCACCCGCACGTTTACAACACGAATCCCATCGTGGAGCAGCGCGGTATCGCCAGGGTTGCCAGTGCCGCAAACGCCACGTTTCCACCTCTTGTTTGGGGGAAGCGCGGTGGCAAACGGGCAGGTGGCAAAGCAGGGAGAGGTCCAGCATGGGTAACGGGGAGACCCGGCGACGCGGGGACACGCGGAGAGGTGGCACCACTGCCCGCCGCGGGCTGCTGCCCCTGCCTCCCGTCCCATCCCACGCCGTGCCCGCTCCTTGGCCATCCTCCTCGCCCGGGCACAGCCCCCAGCCAGAGCAAACCCCCCGCCCGGGGCTGCCTCCCCCCGCAGCTCCGCTGCTCCCCGTGATGCGATGCCGAGACCGGTGCCCGGAGCATCGGCGTCGCAGCCGAGCGCGGCTCTGCGGCAGCTGCCAAGCGCCCGCCCTGCGGGTTTTCGGTCTGGTCCCAGGTAGGACCCTCAGCCAGCGGTGCAACTTACGGGCACACTTGTTTTGTTTTCAGGCATGTTTACACCAGATAAAACCCTTGCAGAGGTACAGCTGCAGGGGCATAAAAATGCGCTTGCTTATTTTGTCTGGAAACGGGTCTATCTGAAAAGGTCCCACTCAGTTCTACTGGCAAAGCATTTCTTTTCTGGAGAAGCCTTTACAACTTACACAGCAACGTGATGTCCCTGTCCTCAAAGCAGATCACACTCTGAGTTGCCTCATGAAAAGTAAACACACAAATTATAACGAGCGTTTCACATCTCCGTGGTCTTGTTGGCACTGTTAGCCCCGATCTTAGCAATGAGCACAGTTATGTAGAGGCAAATTCCCCACAATCCCACAGCAAATGACTAGTTTTTAGCCAGATCCTTGCGTTTCACGGCCTTGCCTTTGCTCTCAGCTGCCCGTCCACAGTGCACAGCTGCAAACATCTGCGTGCTCATTCCAAGAATTTAACACTTTTAGCAGAGCGAGCTTACGGGGACAGACAAGCCAGCGTGCTCCTGTCAACCCTGGTGCCTGCTCGCGCCCTGACCGCGAGCACGCCCGCCCCAGCACGGACCCGTGACACCTTGGCTGGATGCTGATGTTTTTCAGCGGCACAAGCCACGGGGCGGCCTGCTGCCCGGCAGACCTCCAGCCCGGGGTCCGGGAGCGCTCCTCGGACAACGCGGCGGGCAGCACCCTGCGCCAGGGCGATTCCCTGAGTGCGCAAAACCACTCCGCAGCAGCGCCGGTGTAACTGGGAGTCAAACCGATAAACGCACACAAACCCGGAGGGTTTGCACACGCCGCGGGTCTGCCCAGGGGAGCGACGGCTTCTGGCAATCCTGCACGAGCAGAGCTGCCATCCGCTTCGCTCTGCTCCGCAACTCCACGCGGCCGAGGCACGACAGCAGCCAGGGACCGCTCGCTTTTAAGCCCGCCTGCAAACCAAAACACAGATGCCACAACTAATTTTAGGCCTCCTAGCCTTGAGAGCGTTCCCTCGGCTCTCTTGCAAGCCAGCAGCCAGATAGTCGTCTCGGGACAAAGCCGCCGAAAGCGGGGGGCCGACGCGGCGGCCGCGCTCCATCCCTGGCCGGACCCCGCGGGAGCGGAGGATGCCCACGTCGAGCCACGGCCGCGCCAACGCTCTGCCCGGGCTCGGATCACCCCCGCGCACAGGGACCCTCCGCTCGTCCCCTCGCAGCGGCACGAGGGCACGTCTGTGGTAAAATTAAAGGCCACATCTGCGAGCGGCCCGCCGGGGACCGAGCAAACTTTGCACCCCTCGAAGGGCTGAGCCACGTGGCCTCCGAAACAGCCAAGAATCAGGATCTGGAATTTGGCTCAGGCTGTTCTGTAAACAAGAAAGGGAAAAAATCCAAGCGTTGCTATATTTTTTCTAACCTTTTAAAGATGCAACTGTGGACTTAGGAGCAGATAGGAAGCAATGGTCTTCTCCGCAAGTGAAAGATGGCATCACCAGGGAAAGACTTTCTTCTCGCACCATATGGGAGGCATAAAAGCAGCAGCAAAGTGAATGGCTGAAAAACAGAAACCTAAGTCCAAGGGCCACGTAAAAGGGCTGAGCTAACTGGGATGACCTCACGTTTTCTGCAGGGTACGAGCACACTCACGGACAGAGCACGGACCAGCTCAGGCGTGGTGACCGCAGCACCGACGTCATCAGGCTCCTGACCCAGACGTGTCGAGCACCATCCGCAACCGTTCTTCTACCTGGAACCGACACTTCCAGACGTAAAGGGAAGGAGGTCATACAGTTATCTGGAGGCTTCGTTCTTGCCTTGGTGTCTTCCAGCGACCAGAACTGATGCTGACTTCATGACATCTCCAAAACCCGCAGGACCCAGTGACGGAGGCACACGAGACCCCGTCAAAGCACTTCTGTGTCTGCGCGGGACAAATGAATTCCCAAATCATGAGAAATTCTTGTGTCCTGGACATGGCAAATGAGTAGGACCCTCATGAAAGAGAAACCGTGTCCATCCTGGGCCCCAAGCTGAGACAAAAGCGGTGACTTCCCTTCCCAGCACAAGGCAGGATGCAGAAGAGGACAAGAAAGGGAGAAACTGGGAAAATACTGAGTCTTCATCAGGGAACTCACAAGTAAATTGGTGAAAAAGGCAGAAAGACAAGAGGCATAAGATCCGTTACAGGTATACCCTCACAGGGGCGTCACCGTTCAGCTGCAAAATTCCGTTTTTTTAGGTTTGCTCCGCAGCCCGCGGCTCACAGATAGATCTGGTAACGGATGCAGATCCTTCTTTGGTAGCCAGACACATTGGCAGATGTCGTTTGGACAAGAACAGAATAACAACAATACGTTTTGTGTCCACAGGTATAACACAACACATGCTCACGAACGCACACACCCCCGCACATGGGCAACCCGGGAAACACTGCGGACGGCCTCAAAGCTAGCTGCACGTACTGTTGTAACTTTCCCGTTAATTCACCTAGCTGCTGCCCAGATGAAAGCAATTACCTGACCCCCCCACAAATTACTTCTCTCCTCTCTTTCTAAAAAGGAAAGGGGAGCCGTGGAGACGTCCCTGCCCGTCCCCCCCGCAGCAGCTCGGGGCATGCGCGAGCTCCGACGCTCCCGTCCCGATACGGCGGGAGGGGGAGGAGGAAGGAATCCGCGGTGGTAAATTACTGATACAAAAACGCGTTCCTGCGCTGTTCTCAGCGCACGAGCCAAGGTCAAAGCATTTTTTCTGTCATTTCTAACCAGCAAAGAAGCCAATGCAGCTAAAATATGTAACACCAGTCAAACTGCTGAAAAGCAGAAAAAAATTACAGTATCATCTCTGGGAAGACGACAGCCACCACCGCCCTCCCGAGGCCTTCGCCGACAGGCGAGGACGGTGCAAGAAGGCGCAACGCGGTGGTTCCCACCCTGCCCAGGAGCCGCACGCGCCCCAGCGTGCATCCTTCTCCAGGGCTAAGGACGGCTCGCTGAGAAGCCCCGGGTGATGCAAGTCACTAGGCACGAGCCCCGCGGTGGCACCGGGGCCAGGATCCCGCGGGCCGAGGTCCCCGGCAGCCCGGCGCTCGCCGCGGCACCGTTCGCCCACGTCCACCGCGGTGACACGGAGGCGGGTGCCCATCCCGGCCAGCGCCCGGGGCGGCTGCCCCTCCGCGTTGCAGCACAGGAGCCTCTTGGAAACCGCACGCGGCCGCCGGAGATGCTGCTCCGATGTCCCTGGTCTGGTCTTTCCAAGCCCCGCTCGAGGCACCTTTGGCCCCGAGGCGTTCCCTTGCCGTGCGGTGGCAGAGCCGAGCGCGACCCGCAGCCCCACCGCCATCCCCGGCCCTGCCCCGGCCGTCACCACCGGGAGCCACCGCTCGCGCCGAGCTCTTCGCCGGGACCATCTTCGCTCTCCTCCGCCCCCCGCCCGGACCTGCCTCCGACGGTCACGGCTGGCAGGCAGCGGGACGTGCTCCGAGGGGTCTCTGCACAGCCACCTGCTCTCCAAAACCCTCCTTTCCCCTCGTCTATAAAAAAGCAGTAATAGCTACTTTGCACGGTTGCCTGGAGGCTGAACGAACGGCTGCCGGAAGGTGCTTCACCAGAAGAGCATGACAAGAGCACGGAGCACCACTACTACTGATAGTATTTTATTACCGTTAGAGGATACATCGAGCTTCACCTAGAAACGCTTGTGAAGAACAACCTGGGTTGCAATTGTCATTTCTAAAGCAGAATAACACACCAGCGTACGCTGCAACAACGGCCAACGCTACCGCTCACGTGACCCTTCCCAGGTAAGCAGGGCACCTCGTCCAGCGCGGGACACGGAGGAGACGGGCCCTCCGCCGAGCGTTCCCTTCCTCTGCAGGAAACCAAAACCGACCCCGTTTTCTCTGCGCTACTCGGCACTCGGACGCCAGGCCGAGGGCGGACGAGGTTACTGAAACCCAGAGGACCGGAGCGCTCGCTCATGTGGACGCGTGCGTCAGGTCGCAGCACGACACCGGCAAAACCACCCGCTTTCCGGTGCGGAAGATGCTTCCCCACTCGTGGGCGCCGGGCTGCCCCAGGACTCTACATCAGCCTCTGAAACGCTGCTGCAGACTTGCCGGTTTTGACAAACCGTGCTCTCCCAGACCGGAGCGCGAGCGGGGTTTTACCCCGATAACCAGCATCGCCGCGCAGAGACGCCGGGGCAGCGACGGGCCACGGCGAGGACACGGACTGGGCACAGCGCTGAACCGCGGCTTACTGCCCCCGTTTCCCCTCAGGTCCCCCTGTGCAACGCGTTCAGACCTGCGGGTAACTGATACCCAACTCACTGACCGCTCTTCACAGACCCCTAGCAGCAGCCCGAAGCTGCGGAGGGACCTGGTGACCACGGGGGACCTCGGCTCGCCCCTCCATGCCCGCGCAGCTGGGGCCCCGCGGAGCGGGACAGTCCCTGTCCCCGTCCCCAGCTCCGTCCCCGTCCCTGTGGCCTTGGCAGACCTGTCTGCATTCCCCGACTTTGCCCTCACCGGCAGCACAAAGCATTGGTGAGGTGGGATTTACTCCCCTCGTCCCATCCGAACTCCTAGTGCCGATTTCCCGAGGCCCTGCTTGTCATAACCAACGTCTTGAAGTGCCTACGCATCGCTTGAGAAACAAAACGTCTGTCATCTCTTTAAAACCCTTCCTTTCCCCTGCATCTATACTGCCCCATAGTCTGAAAATCCTGTGTCTTGAAAACACCAAAATCTAAGCACATTTTCACCTGGAACAGGGCAGCTCATAGATCCGATCAGACTAGTCTGGATGGCTGCCAGCTTCTTCGGGATCCAGATTTAATTCACTTTACGTGAACTGCAACTGCAGGACGAAACCTCCCACAGCCTCAGTCTCTGCTGCTCTTTTGATTTCCGCAGGGATCGGGGGAAACCGCGGGAATCCTTTGGCGTCAACGCATCAGCGCGGTGACGGATGAGGCTCCCTGCCTTGCTCATCGGCACAGCACCCGGCCAGGGACACCGCCGCTCTCGGCAGGACCGGCAGCCATGCGGAGTCGTGCTCATTTCTCCCAAAGGCTCTTTCTGCCTCTGAGCAGAATCTGCTTTCTGCTATGCAACACAAACCTGAAGTTCACAAGACAACTTCTTTCTTCCTCTTATCTTTTCCAAGTAAATAATGTTAACAACCAGACCTAATCCTGCTACAATTTCCTACCCCTAGATCCCAAAACACCTCACGGAGGACACCTCACTGTCCTGCCATCGATCGCAGGGTGTGAAACCGAGGCAGCGGATGGCGAGAGATGTCCTGCAGCCCCGTCACAAGGGAGGTCTGCAGACCCCCAACCCGAGATGCCGGCCACCGACTGCACCTAGATGCTAACTCAAAACTGAGAGTGACGGTGCCACTGAAAGTGTGCCACTGTCACCCTTAAGAAAAGTACTTACTTAAAACTTTAGATCTGCTTCTCATTATCTAAAATAAATCAGCATTTTTACTCAGCAGTATGCCAATGACCCAGAGCCAATCTCTCTGCAAGAGATCTGAAATACAAGGTATGTACAAAAAAAGTATGTACTTTTGTATGCTAGATAAGAGTCCTCTGTACCCTCCTACTGTTCATAGTCAAAATTTGCAGCTAAGTCACACTTTGTACTAACTGTAATTTACAGCTCTTACCCAGAGCAAAAAAGCTCCTGTAAGGATTCATATGGGCGCGCTGAAGGTCCCTGCTTCCCGACGCGTTGTGGTACCTTCTCCACCGCACGCGCCGGGCACCGAGCCGCCGTGACGACGCGCACACGTGGCCCAGGCTGCGGCACGGCACGCGACAGCCAGGGACACCAGCAGTGCGCCAGCCCCCGTGGACCGAGGACTCACCCCACCGTGCCGTGGACCCACGGCAGCAGTGGGGCAGGCGGGAATCGCTCCACGGGATGCTGCTGCCCGGGATCCCAGCACATGGAGAAGCTGCACTGCAGCATCCTGCAGCAGCATCCCGTGGCGGCTGGACCGCAGCAGCTGGACTGCAACATCCCGCGGCAGCTGGACCACAGCATCCCGCGGCAGCATCCCGCGGCGGCTGGACCACAGCAGCTGGACCACAGCATCCCGCGGCAGCATCCTGCCGGCAGGAGCAACCGTTTCTGCGCTACGGCATGTTCAACAGCCCGGCACTGGCTGCACGGCCCTAGTAACGCAACGTGTGTGGAGCTGAGAGCTTTCCCTTTCCTCAAGGGCTACTCAGAGAACACTGCTGAGATCCAGGCAGTTGCTCTGTGATCTCTCCCCACTCGTCACCTACTGCACTGTGAAATCTGGATGATAAAGAGGACTCCAAACAGGTTACTAGACCCCCTGAGTCTGTGAGGCTGCAGATGGTTCCCATGCAGAAGATTTTTACTGGAAAACAAGAGGTAGAGATAGGGTGGCACGCTTGCACAGGCCAGATATAAGGAGACGACATGCCTGTATCTGTTCCTTAATTGTGTGCCAGGCATAAATGCACTACTAAAATGGGAAATGAGACACCTGCCTCTCCTGCACACTGTCTCCCTGCTATTTCGGGGAAAAGAAAGAGCTGGAAAGGATCTGCTATTTACACAGAAAACTCTTCCTTTGCTGCATTCCCAGAAGTGCTGTGTACAAGCGTACAAATGGGTTCATCCACGGTGAGAGGAGATCACCTGCTGCACACACTTACGTTATAGCTAACGGTGATAATGAGGGAAGCTGTCCATGCCCTCGGTGTCATGTCCCCAACTCAACACAGAGTAAAGGCAGCTGCAGGACAGCGGCCTGTTCCCAGATGGGAACTTGGCAGGTTGACTTTGCTTTTGCCATTTTGCCTTGTGCCAGTGCAGGTGTCCGCTCCGCAAAACCGTCCCTCTGGCCCCGGCCCCGCCGCGGGAGCGAGCGAGCGGGCGATACCCACCGAGGGTCCCGCTCGCTGCCCCCCGAGGCAGCCGACGTCCCAGCGGCGAAGAAGCTGCACCCGCTACGCTTGTGCCGCAGTAGCGACCTGGAAATCCGCGACTGCTTATGCAGTGCTTTCAGAAACACAAAACTACCTTCAAATTGCAAAGAATATTTAAATTAGCTGAGCAAAACTAGAAAATGGCCATGTCTCATAAGGCAGCTAGCTTCACCTGACGCTTCCTTCCTAGCACTGCCTTCTGGCTCAGGGCGTCATGCTGCTTTTCTTCCTTGTTGACAAACGCATTCGAGACTGCAAACATCCTGCAAATGTAACGGGGGGAATGCCGGGGAGATAAAGCAGCACGGGCACAGCTGATACCTCTCAAGGACTGCAGATCGTCTCGCAATAGGCCAGACACTAAAATCCTCCTTGAAAAGAGTTCACAAGCGTACAGAGGTCTACAGCGCATGAGACTTCCAGCTGATATGCCCAGATTTTTTAAAGCTGTAATAGCACAGGCGGGTTGGAGGGGCCGTGCGAAGCAGGGGCAGGCAGCACCACGAGAGCTCGCGGGCAGACGTGCCGCGCAGGGACCGGTGCAAACGGCTGCGACACAGAGCAAACGCACTGCACGAACGAGCTGCTGCACATCAGCCGAGCTGCACCACCCTCCCCGGCGCGGCTGCAAAGCAGAATCCACCTTCCCAAACTGCCCTCGCCAAGCTGAGCCCTCCCGGCCCGGCGGGTTGAGCGAGCGCCCATCGGGCAGCGGCCGCCCCGGTCGCGAGGACGAGCCGCAGCTTTCCACGCGCTGCCCGTCTTCGAGAGCCACAACCACCGCGCAGGTCCTCGGGACCGACCAGAACAGCGCAGAGAAACAAAGGGCTTTTACTAGATGTATCCGAAAATTTCCCGCAGAACAATTTTCTTTGAGTTAATGCTCCTCTGATAAAGTCAGAATATTCCGGGGAATGATAAAATAATACATTTTTTTCTTTTTCTTTTCTTTTTCTTTTTTTTTTTTTAAACTGTGCAGTTTTAGAATACCATCACGAGAGGAAAGTATCCATTTCAAATCAAATACCCTGCTAGAGCAGCCGCCAGCAAGCGTGCTAAGCACGAGCTGCGAGCAAATCACAACACCAACTGCCAGTACAGACCAGCAAACTAAGCATTTAAAAAATCAGGGATTTATAAAATAAGAATAAAACTCAATAGTAAGGCAAGAATGAAATTAGTATGAATGATAGAAAGAATAAACCCCAGTACACCGTATCAAAAATAATTTTTTAACTCTGAAATTAAACTACTTTCATCATATAAAAACAAAATGTTTGCAAATGACCAAAAAAATTTTCTATTCTTAAACAAATTCTAGAACTTCTTGTTGCCAGAAACAGCAGCATTTCCAGTTTCCATTCCTGTTCAGGACTATGCTTCTGAGACGAGCGCTTTCCCACCAGACAGATCCTAAGATCTGATCGGCTCCAGTTCTCACTGCAGTTTTCCCTTGAGCTGCTCATCTGACACTCGCTCTTGAAGCACTGCGGGTTGTTATTTTTCTTTTCCTACCAGCCGGTCAGAGGTACCACCCTGGCGTGGATGTAGCACAAACTGTTTTTTCTCGCCTGGAATTAAGCGCGGCCTTGGGGTTACTGGGGGAGGCGGTGCACAGCCCGGGGCGCCCGGGGCAGCAGACAGCGATCCCAGGCTCCCGGCTGCTCCCCGCCCCTCACCGTGGCGTCCCGCCGCGATGCCCGCCGCGTCTGCACGAGCCCCGGGCCAGGAGGGCGCGAAGCCGCGCGGCCGCAGCCCCGGCCTCCCAAAGCAGCACGGGGAGCGCGCGGAAGGATGCGGGCGGCGCACGGGGCTGCTCGCTAGACGGGTTTTCTTTCACGCAGGGTGACAGCAGAGTTTCAGGTTCCTACGCATGTTGCAAAACACACTTCACCTCTCATTCGCAGCCAGCATTTTGAAATACATCGCCCTTCCTTACGGCGTGCCTTTAACCTCAGGAAAAGCACCAAATCACCACCAGTTTTAATTGGTTCTCTGGCCGGCACGGAAACGACGCCGGCACGGGCTGTGCAGAGGCACGCTGAGCACAGCCAGCGTCTGTGCAACGGAGGAAAACCGGGGAAAACTGCAAACAGAAGAAAAAACACAAAGCCACAGAAGCAGGAGAGCTGTCGCCGCTTGCTGCATGGAGGCTCCCGGCAACACCGGGCAGAGCACAAAGTGCCGTGTTGCTAATCCCACCACTGCTCTTACGACTTATTACACACTATTTTTTGGTGAACTTTTCTGAATACCCAGCGAGCACATGCTATGCAAGGCGCTGTGCACAGCTTGTCCCTCACTGCAGCAAGCACTTGAGAGAAACTCGGGGGGGGGGGGGGGGGGAAGAAAAAGGAAAAAAGAAAAATCACCATACAAATCAAGCGTGAGACTTTGGAACCGATTTCCAGGGGTGTAAGAGCTCAAAAATTCAAAAGATGTGGAGAGGAGGATGGGGGGGTGGGGGGGGGGGGAGGCTGCCCTTGAACATTTTTCTAACGAGTCAGTGAAACTGCAGATAGATGTTTGGGACTCCAAGAGCAACAGACGAGCAGGACCGACACGAGCGCAGCGTGTGCACGCACGGCCTGCCCCGCTCGTCCACGCGGCGATGCATCGCCCCGGTGTAACTGAGGAAGGGGGGGGAAAGGGAAGAAAGAGAGAAACAGAGAGAGAAGGGAGGAAAGAAAGAAAGTGGGAGGAGAGAAAGATAGGGGTAGGGAGGGAGACTTTTTTATAGCACTTGGTATCTACTGTGGAAATAAGAACCCAGGCGAGGTGCCCGGCGCCGACCCCCTCGGGCCTCGCGGCGGTCCCGGTGGCCTCCCCGCGCGGTCCCGGTGGCCTCCCCGCGCGGTCCCCGTGCCGTGCACGCAGCACCGCGGGCGCCGAGAGCCCTGCCGCGGCTCCGGAAACCGCCCGAGACCCGGCCGCGCCGCACGCGCCTGTGACTTTGCAGGGAAAGCGCGTCGCCGGTTGGGTGACGCCGGACGGACTCGGCTGCAGAAGACCTTAGCGCACGGTTGTGAAACCTGCGGGCGCCCAACGGGCCCGACCCGGCCGTTGCCGCAGCCTCTCCGCCGGTGGCCGGGGCCCCCGCGGCAGACGGGCGCTGCCCGTCCCAGGAGGCATCGTTTCACCGGCAGGCGGGTTGGGGTCGCCCGGGAATTGCCCCCCATGGTCACCAAGAGCGGGCCTGAACCAACCCGGCAAACCCACCCGCTGCCGGGACGGCCCCTGGGTAGTCACAGCGAGCTTCTTCAGGGAGGCAACCATCAGCAGGAAATAGTGAATGCACCAGAATATCTCGATAATTAGCAGGATCAAAGCAAATCACAGAAAGGCTTCCTTGGCCATAGCGTTTCTTGAGACGGGATTCAAGGAGACGACTTCTGCCCCTTCCCTTGCCTCCATCTCAGGTTCTTCCTTCGAGTACAAGGAGGCTTACGATTAGCAGCTACAGAAGACAGAGTTTGGCAAACGCTTGTGAGAATCTAGGACACCTTCCAGGTGTGTCCTAGGAGAGGTTTCTCCTGCTGTAAGTTTGCTATGATCCCTGTTGCAGTCTGGAGCACTTACTGCTAGTTTCGTGCGCGGTCACTCCTGATGACTAAGGTCACAACAAGGCAAACTGCCGGGGCACGTGGCATGAAAACACGGATAAACGTGCTGAGAATTAAGTGTGTACCTCCAAACTCACTGCTACCAACAACTTGCTCAAAATTCAGAAGTGATCTGGAAAAATACAAAAGCTGTGTTTTTCAAACAGAAAACGCCAAGAGATCAACCCGACTCCTCATTAACTAGAGATGAACGATGGAAATTGTATGTTGAACGTGACGCGCTCTGAAGACAGCGCTTGTCTGCTCCCCTGGAGACAGGGACCTGTACCTAACCAAGATCTCAGGACAGGAGAAGGTTGTGATCCCAGCCAAGACAATCAGTAACAGGATTGCCCAACGTGTAGATTTTTAAATGAAAAACAAGAAATAAAAGATGATGAAGATGATGCTTTTTTTTTTTTTTAATGCTTTTCACGTCCTCTGCTCAGGAACCACCACCAAGGTTCAGCAGCTCGGCCATTTCCTCGGCCCCGCGAGATCTGCACCGCCGCCTGCGGACGGCGAGAACGTCCCCAAAGCCAGCCAGAAGGACGGGTTCCAGGAACGGCCTTCCTCCACGCACGGCCCGTCTTCAAAAGAAGTATTTACACAGCGTTGCCGTCCACCTGAGCGGAACCAAAGGTCACGCTGACGGCGGAGCGGCGGGAGGGCCGGTCCCGCTTCCCCGGGAGCCTGCAAAGACGCCCCGGCGAGGGGCTGCGGGTTGGACTCCCCGACGCCTCCGCCGGGAGCGAGACCGAGCCCCGCAGGCAGGGGGGCAAGGCAGCGCGGCGCGGGGGCAAGGCAGAGCACGGCCCCGCACCTCGTCTCGTCTTTCACCATAATAATCTTCCCTCGATCTCTTAATCAGGAATGTCATCTCTTCCCTCGATAAGTAACACCTGCAACAATGCCTCCCTAAATCAGGAATCTCATCTCTTCCCTCGACAGGGAGGCATTCCTGCAGGTATTCCTTACCAGGTGTGTTACCATTACGTAGCCGACCACAGAGATTACAGGTCCGCCGTGCCAGACGACGCACAAACACGGCGCCTGCCCGAGCGGGTGAGAGCGGAACGCGAGAGCGGGAGCCGCAGGAGCGGGCAGCGGAAAGGGGGGATGAAGGAGGACGGCAGTAACGCGAACGCCATTATTAAAACCTCCGAAACCACATGCACAGAGGGATTTTTGAGCCAGTTATACCTTAAATTCCTTCACCCCCTTCGTTTCCACCACTTCAGTAACAGTTCCTCCTTTCAGTTCATTTAACTTAAACCAAATAAGCCCGAACCACGTACACACTTCTGCATTTCAATCTTAAAGCCATTTTGATCCTGCAGCCTCGAATTTACCATACATCCTGCTTCTCGTTAAAACAGCTCATTAGTCACCTCAGAGATGGCTGGTAATAATTATGCAATAAACAGAGCGTAAGGATAAACAGCTACAAGCCCACAGCGTACCAAAAGCCTGGATTAATTTGCTAATTATACATAAGCATTACCAGAACAATTAGGCACGCCACATCAAAAGCTTCATATTAAATGAAGCCGATCTGATGCCGGCTTTGCTGCCCGCGCAACGTCAAGAACCGAAAAGCACGGCCGGGCTTTACCGCCGCGCATGGGGGACGCGGTCTCCGGCTCCAGGCATCTCCCCGCGCGCCTCGCTGCCGGCGCCCGGCCGGGTGCCCCGGTGCGGAGCAGGGGTGCAGGCGACGGGGGTCCCGGCCTGGCTCCGGGCTGCTGCAGCGGGCAGCGAGCCGGGAGCAGGCGTGAGACGCTCTCCATCGCTCCCAAGAGGGGCTCGAGTGGGGGCCCCCGGCGGCAGGGCCACGAGCCCCCAGCGGCAGGGCCCTCCGGGGGGTCCCACGCGACGAGGGCGATGCTTTCTGCACCAAACCCGGCCTTGGGGAGCGGAGGTGCGGGACGACGCAGACCCCGCTCCAGCGAGGGAGCGAAGCGTCACGGCAGCGCCCAGCTCGACGCCTCCGGTCCCCCGCTGCGGCCGCGGGGCTGGTGCACGACCCGCACGCCCCAGCGTCGGCACGGCTGCCGTCCCACGGCCAGCAGTAAATTAAAAGCCGCTGCGGACAGCGATCGATGAGCAGCGTGCTGTGAAGTAATGGAGATCTCATCAGGACGATAAATAAACCTGACGGCGATTAAGCGGCACAACTTCAGCCGGACCACAGAGGAGCACTCCGCTCTCCTTGGAGTGTTTTAAAACCGCAGCCGAAGGCAGAAGGGAACATAAACACCGCTGGCTGCTCCCTCGCGGCAGCCGGGCAGCGCGGTACGGACACGGCGCTCAGAGGACGCGGTAATGGTATTTCTAAAACACCACGCCAGATCCCGCTGCTGTTTACTGCGGCCACCCGTGGGAGCCCAGACACGCCGGCCGGGCTCTGAGCACCGCTATTCCCGGGAAACGGGGGCACGAGCCCTGCTGCCGAGCCCGGACGGAGGAGGAACAGCCTTCCCCCGGGAGCAGGGGACACCCCGCATGCCCAGAGCGGGGCCCAGGCAAGGTCTGCCCGCTGCCCAAATCCAGCCCCCGCGGCTGCCTGCTGACCCCGCGAGCCCCGTCCCGCGTCCCCAGTAACGTGTCCCTCAGCCACGAGCACAGCTGCTGCGGGGACACTGCAGGACTGAGCCTCCTGCTACCAAAAACCCCTATCAGGGGTTGACAGTGTTTGGATAGTGGAACTCTCCCAGCTTTATTCCGTCCTGCCGCCTTTGCACTGCTTTCAGCAGCAGTTTATCCACACTCAAAACGACCACGACACACACAGTTCCTCCTGCTGCTGCAGCACTTGCAAATCGGATTCATTCCGACCTTTCTTTACTTTCGCCCCATTTTTTTCCAAGTCCTCCACTTCTGTACGTAACACCCCAGCTACTTATTGCATAGATGGCAATTCCCACACTGCACAAATAAAAGTGCAAGTATTTCTAAGCAGCAAAACAAGCACAGAAGCACAAGCGGGATCGGTCTGCCCTGTGCTAACTTCAAGGGAACCTAACTGTGCCCGTCAGTCCCTGGTCCCACCGCGCAGCACGTCGCAGGGACGCGAAACTCCGGCAACGCCGACCCGAGCCGAGGCGGAGGCCGTCCTCGCGGCCGGGGCTGCCTCTCGGCGCCCAGCCGGTCGCGGTTTTTACACACGGAAGAAAAAAACCCTTTTGCAGTCACGTTCTCGCTCCTGGCTTCTGCCAGCTGCAGCGGTTCTCCCAAACGGCAGCAACGCGTTTTGCCACGATGAACCGCGACGACGCGCACCCGTCGCCCCAGAGCCTGCGGGCCTGTGCACCCAGAGCCTCTTCGTTGGGGTCCATGTTATCTTGTGAGCCCACCAGTAAAAGTTACCTCCGAGTGTGTTTTCCGCAGACACTTAAACATCTCCTTCAAACTGATTTTCTCTTGAATCAGCACGGTCTCCACAGCACCGTGAGCAGACTGCCCGTCGGCCTAAATACCTCTGCCTGGGCTGCAAAGCCAGCTTCCACACGCACCCAGGAGACACAGCCACGACTGCTATTTCTGACTACAAACTCAGCGGTTTGGGCTTCTCCTGTGCAGCCCCCGCAGAAGCACCGTGCGGCCCCCGCGCAGCGCCCCGGCCCCGGCCCCGGCCCCAGCCCCAGCCCCGCGCAGCGCCGCGCACCTCGGGCCGCCGGGGCGGGGGGGGCCGCGGCCGGGGGCCGGTCACTCACCGCACGTCGGCGTAGGCGCCGGGGAAGGCGTCGGCCCAGGGCGCGAGCTCGCTCTTGACGCAGGCGGCGGCGAGCGGCGGCCGGCCCGGGGCGCCGCCCGGGTACCAGCCGTCGGCGGGGAAGTCGGCGGGCTCGGGGCCGGGCGGCGCGGCGTTGCGGCCGCAGGCGAAGGGGCCGGCGGGCGGCTCGGCGCAGGGCCCGTAGAGCTGCCCCTCGTCGGCGAAGAAGGCGGGCCAGGGCGGCGCGGGCCCCGGTGCTGGCCCCGGCGGTGGCCCCGGCGGTGGCCCCGGCGGTGGCCCCGGTCCCGGCGGCTCGGCGCCGTAGCGGCACGCCGCAGCCCAGGCGCCGCGCTCCAGCGCGCTCTCCAGCTTGACGCGGGCGGGCGGCACAGCGGCGCGGCACAGCGGCGGCCCCGGCGGCACGTCGAGCTCGGCGCCGCCGCCCTTGAAGGCGGCCGGGGCGGGCGGCGGCGGCGGCGGCTCCGGGGCGGCGCGGTCGGGGCGCGCGGCGAACATGCAGTCGTGCGGCGGCGGCGGCGGCGGCTCGGCGGGCGGCTCGGGCGCCTCCAGGGGCAGCCCCATGGAGGCGGACACGGCGCGGCACAGCTCCTTGGCGCTCTCGCCCAGCGGGTGCCCCCCGGCCGGCTCGGCCGCCGCCTCGGGCTGCAGCGGGACCCCGGGGGGCGGCAGCAGCGGCAGCGCGCCCGCCTCGCACAGCAGCTCCTTGAGGTCGCCGGGGAAGGGGCCGGCGGGCGGCTCGGCGGGCGCGCAGGGCGGCGGCTGGCTGGGGCCCGGCTCCTCGCGCGGCCCCGGCGCCTGGAAGGCCTCGCAGACGCTCTGGAAGAAGCTCTGGAAGGCGCCGCGGAAGGTCCTGCCCGCGGGGCGCGGGTAGACGCGCCCGACGCCGACCTGCACCTCCATGGCCGCGCGGTGCTGCAGGTGCCGCGGCGCCCGGCCCCGCCGGCGGCTGCTTTTAACGTTCGCCGCGGCCGGCGCAGACGGGGCGAGGCAGCGCCGCGGCGCGGGAGGAGCAGCGGGAGGAGCAGCGGGGGCTCCGCAGCCGCCCGCCCGGCAACTGCGGCCGCGCGGGGCAGCGCCGCCGCCGCGCTTCGCCTCCGCGGGGCACCGCGCGCCCGGCCCGCCGCTGCCGCCGCCCCTCGCCGGGGCGGAGCGGGGCGGAGCGGACTGCGCGCCCGCGGCCGCCCGGCAGCTCCGCGCGTGGGGCGGGGGCAGCGCCCCGGCGCCGCCTCCGCGCACCCGCCCCGGCCCCGGCCCCGGCCCCGGCCCCGCGCGGAGGAGCCAGGGCCGCTGCCCCGGGGCCGGCGGGGCGGGGGGGCTGCGTGCCCGAGCCCCCTCTCCTCACCCCCCCCCGACCCTCGCAGCGGGATTCGCACGGCTGGGGGCAGTTCGGGAGAAGCATCGCTTTCCGTTACCCGCTCGCGCAGTGCGGACGGCTCTTTTCCAGCGGCTCCATCTGCCCGTGCCCGGGCGCTCTCCAGCCTGCACGGCCTCCACGTGCCGCGTAAGGAGACCAGACCTCCGCTAGCGACCAGCCCACCGGCGCTCCGCTTCCACCTCCCTCTTCGCCGCGGCCGGGAGCAATCCCCGCGCTGCAGCGGCGGGAGGCCGCGGGTGGGCACGTCCTGCGCGCGCTGCTGCCCTGGCCACGCACGGAAAGGACAAATACCCACCAGAGACACTCTGTGTAGGACCTACCAAAAACAACGCTTGAGCTCCCCTTACTGGTTCTGCAACAGCCGCTCTAAAGCAACCCCTAACGTGCGCCATTCCCAGGCAACCTGACGGTGGAACTACGCTCGTTCGAGGTGCAGGGAAAAAGGCCCATTAATTTCAGCTCCTTTGGACACAAAAGGAAAAAAGTAATAATTTGTGCCAAATGGAGAAGTGCAGCCAGTCAGAAAAAAAGAAGAATCATGCTGAATCTTTTAAAGGTATTTTTACAAGCTATAGCAGATAAAAATAAAAACTGAAATACATCCAAGCAGAAGTTGGCACTGTCCTCCGCGCTGCCTGAGCGGCGAGGAAACCCTACCCCCTGCCAGCCGAGGAGACGGGGAGGCGAAGCCGTGGTGCGTACGGGACGGGCGGCGTTGGGCAAGCCCGCGTACCTCGCTGCTAGCGCAGGAGACCGCCGCTGCTCACGCGGTTGTGGTCCCGGGACTCTGCCTCGCTCCTCCCGACGCCCGGTGAGGAAGGCTCGCACGGAGACCTGAAGGCTTCGGGTAAGGATGGAACAGCGACGTTTTTTCATACCAAGTCATACAACCCTGAAAATCATAAAGAAGCACAGCTAAAAGCTCAAAAGGTAAAACCAGAGGGAGATACTGTAACATATATGCACTGTGTCTATTTAAATACTCCTAAATCTCAGCAATCCCACCTGAACCCTGGGGACGGGCCTGGCTCAGGCCCAGCGTGGGCTCCCGCTCCAGAGGGCCCTGGGACCGATGCCTGGCCGAGAGCCGCCGGCCCGGCGACTCACACGTAGCCCTGCGAACAAAAGGGAACCGCAGCTAAAAGTGCGGAAGGATGGCTCTACGGGAGGGGATCAGAGGTGCTTCGGAGGGCGCAAAGAAACCAGCAGAGACCAGGCGGCAGCCTCTGTGGTTGAGTCTTAACCACGTTACAAACTGTCCTTTGCCTGGGCACGTGAGAAAAAGCCCCTGTAAGACACCTGCCTGTGCAGTAGGCTTCAATACATCTGAGAGGTGTTTCCTGCAGAAATAAGTTCATATGCATTGCTTTTCAAAAAACTGATATAAAATGTTAATCACCTTTTTTTGAACGTTTAGTACCATTAGTTCAGCGAGCTTTTCTTTCCGCACACAAGGACTCATGAGCCCGCTCCGTGCAGCAGCTACGCAGCAGTGGTGGCCCACCTTCGAAGGCAGGAGCCTCGAGGCACGAAGCCCAGGTTCGCAGCTGAACCCTACGACGGTAGCCCCTGTAAACGATGCAGAAAACCGTCCTGAAAGATCTCCTGTTGCCGCAAGCCCATGCAGCTACCTGCCAAGTCGATCTGATTTACAGGGTCTTTACTCCTTCAGCCTCCAACAGCTGTCAAGGCTCAGGAGCAAAAACACTGACTGGAAAACACGAAGGGGAGGACTGTGACGATGAGCACCAGGAGATGTACCACAGAAAGCTGAGCATCAGAGATGCAGTACAGTATCGCTTAGGAAACAGATGGGTACGCATTTTAAACGACGACGGGATTATTCACACAAGCAGTGTAAGAACCTCACTCACCACCGTTCCCGCCAAGGAAGGAATATCCTTAATTTCTACATACCAGAACACTAAGAGCTATGAAGACCTAGGTACGAGTGAGGCTCTTTATGCCGAAATAGCCTTTTCTGTCTGGCGCTGGGTATTTCTGTGCCCTTCACGTGCATGCCTGGCTGGCTGTCTTTTGGTTTAGCACCCGTCCTGCTGCTCCTGGTGTTCCGGCTTTTTCCCGCGTTTGCAAAATCTGCGTGTGCGTGTGTTTCCCACAGTCGTGAGGCTGCTGCCCTTTGTGAGTTTTGTGAGTCTGTGAGATGCTAATCACAGAGACATCCATAAAGAAAGACTGCAAAATGGTTTATGTTCCTCTCGGTTTACAGAGCCAACACTTTAGTTTTGACTTATTGTCTATTTGGTTAAGATACATTATTTTAGAAGCAATTTTGTGATTAGATCTTCACATAAATTCAAAGAAGTCAGTCATTTTTCTTTTTACTTTTCTGAAACGACTTCTTGTGAGAGCTTTCTTTTCCTGGTATTTGCAGATTTCTTTCTAAAATTGTTAAAAGTTAATGGATTTTCTGGGTGTGTGTTAGTTTGGCTGTGCATGCTATTTTTTTTAAAGTCTTCAAACATTTTAATCGTAAATCTTAATACTTGGTTGAACAAGGAAAATATTTACCGCAAATGCACTTAAGATGGGTAGAGAGTATTTTATGTATTTTATGTGCAGTTAGTATCGTATAAATACTAAAATGTAACTTTCCTTAACTTTTCAAAGTTGTTTTACTAGTTTCATTAAAGCCGAGTTAAATCCTTTTCATAAAATTACCTTCCACAGTTTAGAAGTCAACCACAATATCGGCTTACATCTTAAATTCTGAGAGTTAAACTCTGACATAGGAAAATAGGCAGAGTTTATGGAAAAAACAGGCAGAAGCTACACAAATGTATAATTTTTCTGGATGTAAGCTAAGCTGTAGTTTTGATTATCAAATTAGTAGAAAATGAGCAGCAGAACGATCCCATGTATTTTTCAGATAAGTGCCTTTCCTTTAAACGAGCCTGTGCTTCACTGCAGAACAATGCTGAGAAACGCGTACGGGATTTTTCCCTCGGACCCTTTGTGTGGCCACGCCATGCTGCTTGAAACTAAGGTACTTGGGCATTTTATCGCCAAAATACTGAGGCAGGCTGAAAGTATTTTTTTCAGTTTACTGTCTATCAAATACTAAAGTCTTTGTAATGTTCCAGTATTTTGTGGGCTTTTTTCATTAAATCTGAGCTTAAGAATTATAATACATTATTTTTGGTCATGCAAAATAACATTAAAATACGTCATTGGTGTAGACATCTACTTGTAAAAGTGCTGCGATTTAATTTAGATAGATTTTGTAAGACGTACAGACAATATCAACTGTTTTTATAGAGCAAAGCTGAGACAAGATCTACGCTTATTCTCCTGACTAGATAATGAGTAATTTTCACAGAAAAATAGCTGTGAGGGAAAATCTGCTATTTTTTCACAAATCGGTTTCTTTCTGTGATATACATGACTTTCATTAGGAATAACGACTCCAAGAAAAATCCAGCACGATGGGCTTATCCGTACTTTTTGTAGCACACGTTCACTTAGGCTGTCGGAGCTTTGCGGAAGGAGAAGAAGGGAAGGGAAGGGAAGGGAAGGGAAGGGAAGGGAAGGGAAGGGAAGGGAAGGGAAGGGAAGGGAAGGGAAGGGAAGGGGCTGCCGCGCAGCAGGGAGGAGATGCCACCGAACGCGCCGCTGGCAGAGCAGCGGGGCCGGCAGCCTGGCTGCGCGCTGCGTGGAGGGGAAGCGGGAAGGTGCCTGCGCGGTCCCACAGGGACCTGCTGCCTCGCGGCGCCGTCGAAGGTCTCGGAGGTGACTCCAGCTGCTCCTGCCAGGCTCTGCTCCCGACTCTGCGACGTGTTAGAAATCTGCCTCCGTTTTCTTTTCTGTTGGACAACATGGAGGCACAACTTTCAGCACGTTTTGTTACTGCACGTTTGTATTTGTTACTCTGAATATGTTTGTCTGAGTAACAGATCTCATGACAATACATGGCACATTGAAATAGGTGGGGTTTATAGCGGGGGGAATAAGGAGACATAAATGAGATGTCAATAAAATGTTTAATATAACTTTAAGAGAAAGATTTTTTTTGTTGTATACAAAATGCATATTGATAAAAAAGATTAAAAACTGAGAATCTATTTTTATGTCTAAGCTTAATACACTTGCTAAAAATAAATTACACTTGAAAACATAGTATTATTCTTTGTATTTGCTCCCAGATTCATAGAGAAATTTTGGTTATTTGCCTGGAGGAAGTCAATACTTCAGCAGCTAAAATTAGAGTTACTGAAAAGCTAAATCATCTCTTCCAAGTGTCTTATTGTGGGTCAGACGGACTTTTTCATTTTAGTCCATTCAACTAGTCCAGTTCAGTAACTCATGAATTCAAAGCTGAGAAAGGCAGGAGAAACCTTCTGTTTCTACTCTGTGGTCAAAAACGAGATGCAGCTAGATGAGATCTACTGATTTTAAAATTGGGAAGGACATGGGAACCATGTGCAGTCAATGCAATATATGAAATGCGGATGCTGCTTAATTATTTAAGAAATCAATTGTTTTACATGTTAATAATAAACTTCTTTGTACATGCTCAGAATTTAATGGCATTTTCTTTAGCTATTTAAACATTCTTAAAATTCTGCACATATGTTTTAATTAATTGTGTTACAATTAAGAAACATATCATTCAGTTTTCCAATATAATAAACAAATAAAATAAAAAATGTGAAAAAATGTTAAACAAGATACAATTCAATGTTTGCATTATTGTTTCTTTTATCTAAATAGGGAATTAAAACTCTTGATATTAATTGACCTTCTATTAGCCTGACCTGTAGGGGTTTAGGTAACTGGCGAGTTGTGTGTGTACTGGATATAAAATCACACACGACCACATCAGGTAAGTCTGTGCTTAGCTATAAAACTGGGTGTTTGTTTACATGTTCATTTGTATGTTTTGGATGGGAAGAATGTTAATGCTATGCATTATGTACACTTGTATAATTTGCAACATGAAATAGAAATTTTAATAGAGGAACCCATTTACAAATTTTTAAAGATATTTTTCTCTATCCCCATATTAAAAAATCAGCTTGTCTGTCTTAGATTATTTCAGTTGTATGTATATCACAAGCAGTTTCTTCATTAAAAATATTTAAAAAGGACACATTTTGTTTTTGCTTTAAAGTTAGGCATATCTTAGGCATATCTAAGAAAATGGAAGCAAACTTATTTCATGTACTTCATGTTAGAAACTTTTGTGCTCACTGTACTGTATGTACACATCTGGATTTGTTACATATACCCAGTAGAGACTAAGCATATAATTAGAATCTCTTTGGCTGCATGGCTGTGTACCCTTTACGGTGCTAAAATTAGAGAGGACTTCATCTAACGAATAACTTATTACTAATATTAGATTAACAGAAAGATAGGCCAAATAGAATACATGAAAATTTGACATAAACATTTACAGCACTTTAAAACCAGTCGTGTGTTAGCTCTACTGTATTCCTACAGCTTCTGTTTCGATGATAACATAAGCTTGTTTACCAATAAAAATGTCTAATATTTGCTTTCGAATGACTTTCATACAGGACCAAATCATTTATATGTTAGGTTATCATAAAGAATATTAAAACATTCATTTATCACTCAGATATAGAGAAAAGCAATATGAGGGATTTTAGTTAACACTTGAAAGAATAAGCTTCCACTTTTCCTTCCCAAGCCCCTCTAGCTTTTCAGTGATTTTTTCTTCTAGCTCTCTGTTTTATCATTCCTCAGGATGCCACCTCCCAATTTCTGCCCATGTACTGCACCTCCTGGGTTCTCCCCATCCGTTGATGGCCCTTCTCATGAGGGACCAGCTGGTGACAGGAGTGAGGTCAGATCCTGGAAGAACAAATGTGTAAACATGAAATGAAACACAATTTTTTTGCATCTGTCTTGTCATTTGCAATTAAAGGGAGAACGCACTGTGCCGGCTCAGCACTGCCAGAGGGACAGACATGACTTCCAAAGACACGTTACCCCTTCAGTGCTCTGAAAAAGGGCAGCGTTTGCTTCCTAGTGCCTTCCAAGGAAACCCACATGCAGCCTGCATTCGCTCTGGCCCTGCTTCTGCATAAAGATATGATACAGATGGAAAGGATTAAATGTGTGTTTTAATCCCCAGCTTTTATGCATGCTTTATCTAAAATACCCATATATTTCCCAGTGTACATGTGGCTCCTAGCAGCACGTGCTGTCCAGGGTTAGCCTTAGACAACGTGGAGCCCCAAGCAGGAGTCAGATGAGCTGTCTAAACTGTTCTAAAACACAGATTTGTGAATCTCTCCCCTCCTCCTGAGGACCTATTTTGTAAGCCCATCCAACCATTCCCCACGTCCAAGCCCTCATGTCCTCCATCCTTCTGCCACACAACCCCCCCCCCCCCCCAAATACGAGTTTCACTTCTGGGCCTTCTTCCTTCTTCCCTCCTCTTTTTCCCCAATACGGTGCCTCCCATGAAAAAGAAGTACGCAAACAACTTCTCTCTTCCCATTTTCATGTATTTATTTAGTGCTACGGACCTCAAGAGGACAGTTAAAATTTTTTTTAAAGTTTTCAAAAAAGTATGACAATATTCATGCTAATATTATATATCATTGCCCTTCAGAATCCTGATCATACTCACATCTTAATGACTGACCTCAGTTTCCCATGAAAGGTGCTTTAAGAAGAAAATGTAAAACCTTAATCAGAAAAACCTGTTACTGAAGGTCAGTGAGATGAAATCCTTCCCAGTATTGATAACGCACCTGTGAGTCAGCATCAGACACAGCAGAAGGTCAGTCATTATCACCAATTAATGCTGGTGATAAAACTGCTCTCAGGACAGCTGTATACTGTTGCGTCCCTTAACGAAACAACCCCTTTACTTTTTCATTAACTGCTTCATCAGTGGAAGCCTCGTCTATTTTATTCCACTGAAGCTGTTACATAAACTTTTCCGATGTACTTTCTCTAGCTAATTTCTGTATTATTAGTACCAGAGGGGCTTTTGGCACTGGTTTCAGTAAGAGTATCTACATACTCACAAAGCTAAAAGCTTAACTCTTCCAGCTCTTACTAGCAGTTACTATTTCAAGTCTTTATTAAAAAGTCAGTTCTCTGAAATCCTGCTTTCTGTTGCACTGGCTAAAATCCTTCGCTGTTTTACCACGAGTAGCATCCCTAGGAGAAACCTCCCTAGGACCACACGCTCACCGTCAGGGCAAGAGGGACGGGAGGGACAGCTGCCCGTAGGGAGGCTGCCAGAGAGAGATTCTTGTCCCGTGGTGACAAATGCCAGTCAGACCCAATTATCTGCTACTTCTGCTGAGCGTGACAGTGAAAGTGGCTATGCAGAGACTTCATTTTATTCATCCGGAACTTCCACCTTCTCTTGGAGGTCAGAGGGGGTAACTCTCCAAGGAAGCTTTCCCTGGCAAGCAGCTGCATTAGATCAGGAGTTTTATAACAGATAAAAATGCTCTCTGCAGACATTATACAAATGCTTATCCCTAAAAAGATCAAGGAGGCACCGGCCTTTCAGAATGGGAGAGAGAACAGCACAGGGGTTTCCTGCATTAGCTGACACAGCTGTCAGGCGTGCCCGAGGAAATCCTTGCACTGACAGTTTATAGGTACAGCGACAGGCTTCAGTTGGCAGCTGCGATGCAAGCTCTGCAAATTCCAAATTGATCCTCATCTTTGTGCAGTATTTTAGCTGGCTCAGAGAGTTGGCTTAAAGTTAAAATTAAACACAGCGACCAGGAAACTCTGGTAATACCCCTCCTTAAAAGATGGTGTGCACGAGAGAGCTGAGGTTGGCTTCCACTGATGAAGGGGGTTCCCAATATGTAATCACATGTAAGGCTAACTATATAATGAAATTGCTTCAGTAATAAAATCCCTTGGGATTCTTTTTCTAATTCTATTAACTAAGAACCTCTCTCTTCTTAGGCTTTCCTTTTCACATGACTTAAACATGCCAGAGTAAGATTTGGCAGCAGAGGCTTAGCACCTGGACTCACAAGACTTCTATTCTAAATATCTTCTACCGCTGGCATTTATTCCAAGGAGTAACTTTTCATGATTGCAGGCCTATTCAGCATAAACAGGGATATTAGAATCTGGCTCAGATTGATCAGTGCTCTGTAAATATAATAGGAAAGCAGCTATAAATATGCCTCAGTTTGTGCCGAAGGCTAACAAACAGTAAATTGAGGATGGTTACCTATTCTTGAATGCAAACGCTGTGAGAAATTAGAACATTTCCTTTGCCACTCTGACCAAAAGCAGTACATTTTCTTGTATGTAATTTTTAGTTTCTTTCCAAAATGAAGTCATACATCTCCCTGAAACCATCTCCAGACACCTGATTGTGCCAGTCTACAGCATATGAAAATGCTTTTAAAACTTTTGCCTTTAAACTAACTACTGGAGAAAGTTTGTTCAAACCTCGTCTGCAAAATTGCTATTTGAGCTTAAGCACTGAAATTGTCATTGCTTTTTAAATATTTTAGATTTTATCATCAAGATTTCAGGACCTTAAAACTGCAGTAGCCATCTCATTTCAAATCATTTAGGCCTTGGTATAGGAAACAGTATCAGTACGGAGTTAACTTTAGGCAAAGGATTGTTGCGTTAAGTCTCTGAGGCTTTTATTCTTAAAATTCAGCAAGTGTCCATCATGCTTTATGGGATCAGAGCCTTGGGAAAGATGGAAAGCTCATTATATTCTGTGAAAAGACTTTTCTACATTTCAGTGATTTGCAGCGGGGCTCCCCGTAGCAGCAAACAGTGCAGAGGGCACGACGGGCATTTTCTGTTTGGGGTGCAAGTAACATGCACAGCAATCGGTGCTGACTTGTTTGGTCTTCAGCTGAGTCCTTCTACCCGGGAGCTCCGTCCTTGTCTGACCAGCGCGGTCACTTGCTGCACGCGGTTCCTCCACCGAGCCAAAACCTACCGCTGAAGCCGACGGTGCTGTTGTAACGCGTAGAGCTGTTTGGTTGAGTAGAACTATACTGGGCACTGGTTCAAGACTGTGACTTTTTAAAAACATAATTATACAGCTGTAAAGGGGAAACTTCTACACGTCACCTTAGGAGGTCTGAAGAAGCGCTTGCAAAAACCTCATGTTTTTTTCTTCCCTCTATCCTAGCAGTTTAAGAAATGAGATTCAGCTCTCCACAAACCCTGCCACATGTAAGCAGCAACACTCCAGTCGGAGTAGGAGCACATCTGAAACTTCAGTAAGCGTGTCCAGCTGAAAGCAATGGGGAAGACAGGAGAATAGTTATGAGTTAGGAGGATAGGAAGATAGGATTATAGTTACCATATAAATAAGTACAGCACGGTGCAGGCTTCCCGTGCACTCTCTCACATACGCTCGAGAGATCAGTCTTCTCTGAGAGCGAGCAATTTCACTCCTATTGTCACATTCGGCATTTTGCCTCTCATTGACACTGCCACCTAGAGATATCAGAAAACCTGTAAGAAGGTTTTAGCGATAAAAAAATCAAAATGGAGCAATTCTAATGAACACGGAACTTACCATCAACATTTACAACTTATTAATATCCCAGAAAACTGGACTGCCAAGAAGAATTTCAGATTAGGGTCAGCCATCAGTGGCATTTACTGGGATATTGTCGCTGGGAGGAAATGGATGGAAGTTCCCACCTTCTCTCAGAAAATCACCTATGCTCTCTTCTGCCTGCCCTCTGGATACCGGTCAGGTCGGATGTCTTTCTTTGGTTTGGCAGGTGGCACAGGGTAGGGTCCCTAAAAGCATGCGGGAGGTGGGGAAAGAAGGAGGTAGATTGTACCTCTGGATCACGGGGTAGCCGGCCCCATACTTGGGATCTCCAGCAATCTCACTTTCTCCCAAACCATCAACATTCAACCAGGTTAGTGGAGAGATCAGCGCTGATTTCTTTGTGTGCGGGACGGGGGCTCTCGCACCTCACCATAACGTCTCTCCATCAAGGGTTCGGTTTGCTCACCAGAACGCAGAGTGTCTCAGATGTTACGGGAACCTCTGACCTACCTCGGGGAGACACACACGGCAGACCATTACAGAGCAAAGTATTTTGAATCCAAAGTGTAGTCCCAAGATGTGAAAGAGAAACCAGTGCAAATACAGAGAGGCGAATCCATATTCAAGCCAGGTTCAGATCTGTAGCCTTCAGAGATTTCATCTCGTTGATCAAATGGGCAGAAAACTGTCAGACATCTTCTCTGCTTCTGCCATTCCTGTGGCTTCCCCATTCATGAGCTGCAAAACGCTTTATTACCTTTTTTCGAATTAAACCTTACTGCAGATGTGAAAAGAAGGAAGTAGTGATGCCACTAATTATTCCAGCTTTCCACGCAGGGAAATGTGAGGCACACAGGTAGCGGTATGACCTGCTACTGATCCCGTGGCGAGTCACTGGCAGAGCTGGGAACAGTCCTCGCATCTTTTCTCTGTCTTCCTTGTACTCTGACTCCGAGCTTTTTCCATTTATTGCTTATTTCAAATTGGTCATGTTTAGAAAAATTCTTACCTGGGTGTATCAGATTTCTTCTCCCTCAGTCAGTCCCAGAGATGGCTTGTTCAGTACACAGAGTAGGATTCTTCCGATTGATAGCTTGGCCAGGTCAAATAAATACAAAAAAATCCATCTCTGTTCTCTCCCATACTCCCCAACCATCACTGACAGTGAAGGAAAGCAGAACTCGGTCTGCTCTTCTCTAGCTGCGTTGGCCTCTTTGCTATCCAGAAGGCAGAAGAGAAACTTAGACTTGCCAGCAGAGCAAGAAACAAAATATCCCGAGAGAACAGTATTAAAACGAACTTATTCCCTGGCACTCCCTCTGCTTTAGGGATCATGCAATATTTTGGAGATGACCCACTCTCAACTTGAGTTTAATACTTTTTTCAATCTTTATTTTCCCACTCTCTCAATAGCATGTATTGAGGTAATTTTTATCTGTTTCTAATTTTTTTAAAGGGTGAATTTTTAAGTCCCCTATAGCTATTTGTAAGAGACTTTCACCATAGGCTTAGCTTTGATCTGTGGATGTCATTGAGATTTGCCCTGCAGTTCAGAGAAAGCCAAGGGATGAAAAAAATTACTGATGATGGACTTGATCCTGCATTAGTGAAACCAACAGGCACTTTGCGTGACTTCATCAAGAACAGAGTAAGATCCTGTTCAGGGTCGGGGGAGCTACTGAAGCGCCCTGATCCAGCAAGCGCTTCAATATGTTTTCATCTTTAAAACTATGAACAGTCCCACTGAACTCCAGGAGATGCTCATGGGCTTAAAGTTAAGTATACACTTAAGTGCTTTGCTGGATCAGTACCAAAATGATTGTTTACAAAGTGCTGTCAAATACGTCAGACGCCGAGAAAATACTTTTTCTGATAACATCCTTTGGCTCAGAGTATCCTCTGTTACTACTCAGAATGGCAGCAAATAACATTTTGAGATTGACAGGGGACATTCCATTAAACATCTTCTCTCTAGAGACTCAGGATTAACAAATCTTCCTTCCTTTGTTTCCCCAAAAAAATCAACATCTGTAAGAGTGCAAATCTACAGCCATTGAGAGCGTGAATGTTCTCGTAGTCCAGTGGAGTGTGCCAGGAGCAGAATCAATCATTTTTTGCCATTAATCTCCAGTAAAATAAGGCTGATAGCACGCAGTTTAACAGTTTTGCTTCCACTCATTTGAGGCAAGTTGCAGGCACACTCCATTAGCCAGTTGCACACAGCATTATCTTGATTGTGCTACTTCTTTTGTGCTGTGCCCAGCTGTGACGTGATTAAGCTATTTACGGTGTAGCTGCAGATGTGCTAGTGACTTGCCTCATTAATGTCCCATAAACGTTCAGATAATGAAGTCCTTGCCAACCCCGGTAACCTCTATATGAATATCAGGAATCGTTCTTACGGTGAATTTAAAATGATGGCAAATATTCAAGGAGAATTTAGAGCACAAACTGCACCTCTCTCTCTGCGTGGTGCAGATACAGCTTGCTTAGCCAAAGGCATTTTCATCCGTGGTGTGAGTGCCTGAATTTGAACTCATTACTGACTTCAGCCAATTATAACAGGGAGGTAAAAGATTCAGCGGTAATGAAGACCGTGTAGTTTTGGGGGAAATAAACATTTATTATACTCCAGAAGTTACTATACTCCAGAGGGCTGATACGGCAGAGAGGCCTTGTAGACCCCCAGCAGCAGGGGAGGCATCAGTCAAAACTCAGAGACAGTAACACGGCATAAGTCTGTGGGAAAACAGGCTTTGTTACCTCTGCCGTCCACAGTTCTTCCTTGCTATTTGACTCTGTCTTTCTTAGATTGCCTAGTGCTACACAGAAATAACACATCTCTTAAAATTTGAAATATTCTGGCCATTTGTATCAATCCTGGGTTGCTAACTTTGCTCCGTTTTGTAAGATAGACATGTGAGTGCATGCGGGTTGGTAAGTAGGCTTTAAAAAACTGTCTTTGCAGATGGGTAGCAAAAAACGTTTTCACTTTCATCTATTTTAATTCTGAAAGGTAATAGTGTCTTACATCTCTTTTTGCTCAATACGTTTTATCCGTCTGATTTAGGACTATAGGTTGTTTAACTCTCCCTTGTGCCTCTCCTTGGTGTCCTACACTCATACTGCTTTTACCCAAAGAAGCCCAAACCTTATGTGCTCCAGGGAATTTGAGCAGGGATTATTCGGCTTCTCGCCACTGCCTTCAGTGAGTTTTGATCAAGTTTACGGCACAGGTAACTGAGCGGATCCTGCTTTATTCATCAGCTGCCCTGCATGCTCTGTTCCACAGCGGAGAGGTGACTGTTTGAGCATCATTGCCTCTCAGGAAGAAAGCACTCAGGAGATGGCGAGTTTGATCACTTCCAGGCATACGACGAGACCCACTGGTCCCATGGTCTTTGCCCACTAGCAGCACCAGGCAAGTACCCGGTTGCTCAGCAACCAGGAGCAGGCTTAAACCCAAAACAGACAGAACAGCATGGTGGCCTTTAAATGCCTTCGTTAACACGTTTTGAAACAATTCTTGTTTTAAATAAAAGACTAAGCAGATATTTCAGGTATTTTTTTTCTGGAATAGTTACAGCTACCTGAAATTTTATTCTTCTGTTTGTCAAAATTCATCCCTGTCACCTCCAAAGAATTACTAAGATATTTTCCTTCTCTTACAAATTAGAGACGAATTTTCAGAAGAGCCTGTTCATGCACTTCCATGAAATGACTCAAGTGCGTGGTCCATTTGATCAATGGCAATCACCATGGTACCGAGAACTTCAAGAAGCCTAGCACCTCACTCCCAATGAAGCATGCATTTTTATCATTTATTGGATCTAAAACAATTGAATTTTGGGCAGATCTTTAAGTTTCTCAGGATCTGGGGAAGCAATATACAGAGCTGTGGCTTTTAAGTTACTATGTGAAATCTGGTCCAACTCAGAAATGCTGCCAGATCCGTATTCCCACTGTACGGCTGTTCTGTGGCTGCCTAGAGTAGCCTGGGATAATGGCAGGGACGGCAACCTAAGCTGAGACACCAAAGGCTGACGGAGACACACTGGCTTTTCTGGAGACCATGGGCGCTTTGCTGCTGCCTTCAGCAAGCCAGCGTTTCATCCAGGCTTAAGTAAATTGTAGATCTTAGGTTGTTATTCCTTGTCTGAATACTCTGAGGATCTCAAGGAAGCATCAGAACATTTTTCTTTATACTGAAGTTTCCAATTTTACCAGTCTTTGTCCCACGGTAGCAGGCAAAGCTCTTCCTCAGCACACGACAAAAGCCATTTTAAGTTCTTGTTTCCAATACTGGTATTTAGTGGTCCTGTAACATATATAAAGACTATCATAGAGGAAAGACATGTCATGGCTCAGCTGAGACTGTGACTGAGGGAATTAGATTGTGTTGACAGTAATATGAGCTGTTGTGGGAAGGAAACTGCCCTTCGGAAACTTCAGTAAAACTACACGTCGGTATCACATTATTACAGTACAGGTCACAAAAACTCTGATACAATGTCCTAATGGTGAAAGACACCATTTACTTTGTAAGCAGATTTTCACTGCTAATTGGACATGGAGGACTCTATTCTTTCATCAGGTAACTACATGGCATAATTGCAGAGGTGGTTTAAGGCATCCTTGATCTTTATTAAGGCCTGAGTCAGAGCACTGCACTTACTCCTGCACTAATATATTTTGCCTTTCATGCAACTAAACAACAGTGCTCATAGACTGGAGTACTGGAACCAAAATCCTACTCAGGAGAGAACTGATCGCTGTTCCAGACTGCTGGGATATTTCTAAGGAGGAGAGGAGGCTGAGGACAGCTACACGGATTCACTACCACAGTGAATTTGCAGTTACAGAACCGTCAGCCAGCAAGTGACTGGGAACCTACCAAACACTGTGAAAATGTATTTAAGTTGCATGTTAGGAGAACTGTTCTGATTTTTCCCATTATTCCCCTCATCCTCCTTTCTGGAAGAACTTTGTCCAAGCAATCTGTGATTCAGACATCAGTCAGCCAGAGTCCAGGTGTCCAAATGCAAACTGCCCAGTTATTTTATGTATCTACGCTCACAGCACCAAGATAACCTGCATAATCCCCATGCCGGTTTTAAGTCTTTCCTCTTGAACCTTGAGTCTTTCTGCAGTCTTCCCCCCTGCCACCTTTCTGAGCTCCTGCTTCCCTTCGCTGCGGAAACAGTTCTTTCTGCAGAACGCGGTGTAGACTCGTATGAAAGTACCCCTCATCCACCGCAGGGAGAGGCACGGTTTTGAAGCAGACACAGCTTCTGTCTCTCTCCTTCTGCTCTCCTCCACACGTGGTCCCCTCGCTGACTAACACATCCCCGGTGTGCCGATCGGGAGGCAGCGGCGGGGGGACGGAGAAGCCGAGCAGCTGCACGCGTGTTCCATGCCGGAGATCACGCACTACCCTGGCGTAAGGGGCGAGAAGGGACAGATTTGTCTTCGGGGTTGCACCAGCCACGCAAATCTGGGCCTGGTTGGTGTGTACGGCTTCTGTGCACTTTCTGATGAAGTGCCCTGACTCCGGGATAAGGAAGAAGCAAAGTGAGAACTAACATAGTTCATCCCCGAGAGAGAGAAGAGACGAAAAGTACTTGGCAAGGGAAATTTCACTTACATGACCTGGAAGGGAAAGCCATAAACAGCAAAACGACTGTAACACATAGGTGTGGTGGGCTGCATCTTTTTTTTTCCTTTTTCTTTTTGTAAAGTCAATAAGAATCAAGAAATTTAAGGATGGGAAACATCAATGAGTTCAGGTACAGGTATAGATAACTTGCCAGAAACAGATGGAATAGACTTTATCCTGCTAATAATGATGGCTTAAAATAACTATATGGGTAGTATAGTGTCTCCAAAGTATCTCCAAGGAATTGAAACAGAGAAACACTCTGCTGGAGGACTCGGAGGTGACTAGGACAAATGTAGTACAGTATCTCACCCTTAAAAGAGGTGAGAATAATTTAAAGAAAGCTCAGAAAGGCGAGATGTGTTTATATGCACTAAGCATTCTTCTGCAGTAGTAAAGTAGTCTTCTGGTGGAATATGTTTTCAGTGATATACCTCCTGCTGTCCTTCAGTTAGTGTTGAAAAGTTTTGGCTTATAGTGCAAAAACCATTAGTGACATCATTACAGGGCAGTAAATCTTGGCATAAGCGGGCAACAGACTTCTAGCTCTTTTACATCTTGGGCAGTATTTCCAGAATGACTGCACTTTTTGGTCTCTGGGGACAGAGTAGTGTTTATTTTTAAGGCTTTATCTTCCCTGTTCTGTTGTTCCAATTCCAGCTTTAGCAGCTCACACGCCTGCACACATGTGCACACACAAACACACGCACGCTGTGATTCCTTTCATCCCTGTGAATGCCAAGAACCCAGAAAAGGAAGGTGTACCCGTGAATATAGGTTACAGGAGAAAGCTGGATCAGACAAAGCACTCTGTTTCCAAGTGTCTGTATAGTCAGTGTGTCTCATGCAGTCTGTACAGGATGTGTCCAAATTTGGGGATTCAGTAGCACTTCAAATCTCCTGAGTCCAGATACCCAGCTTAGCAATGTCCTGGCCCTACAGCATGCAATGCCCTACTGCCAGCACCCTTTTGCCCTGGAAAGGCAGCTTGGGTGCAGGAGCCAGAAAGAAGCCGTGACACATTTCAGACAGGTTCCTGCCCTGGACAGTGAGACAACTGTAATGCCAGGCCACTGCAGGGCACCTCTGCCTTGCAGCACGAGGAGAATGGGCATACCGGGAACTACAAGATCAGCAGGACTGTGCAAGCAATACTTGCTCTGATATATGGGTGAGAAATATCTTACTTGGCTTTAAAACGTGAAATCTCAGGAAGCGATTTAACAACCCAAAGCAGCCTTCTCAAATACAAGTCTCCAACACTAGGTTTGCATTTGAATGGCAGCAATTTGTCCCATATTGCAAATGGATATAACAAAAGCTGTTAATGATTACAAGCGTGCTCTTCTCCTTTGGTAGACTGAACACACCAACAGAAATGCCGTGAAGTTAAGTATTGGTGTGTACCTTGCTCAACCAATAACCTCCATTTGTTGACTTTAACATTTTACACGATTGTAACTGGAACCGTGTTGTCCAAAGCCTCCTTTTTAAAGCTGATTACTGCTCATCATGTGATGTTCTGGGTACTTTCATAAACTATTGCTGAAAGTTTATTTGGGGAGTCCTTTTGCACTTGTAAATTATCAGCAGATGTCTCGTTTTTCTGAAACATCATGAAAATGGCAGCTTTATTAGCAAAAAACCCCCCATCTTTTTGTGACTGTTACTGTAGTTCCCTGTTAAACAACAAAAATCTCCAGTACTCCATGTATTTGTATTTGTCCTGTTGTTTTTCAACTCCCTCTCCTCTCCCTCAAGGAATCTGGCCTTTTGATATCCCATTTTGAAAGCTGGGAATTGGAAATGACATCTCTGTCCAGTCAGGTTTCCAAATCCTTGCCTACCCGCACGGTGGGGAGAAAATTCTTTCTGCAGACTTCGCTAGCTTAGTCTCTGCTTTTCCCCAGAAAGCCTTGCTCATTATCAGATTTATTCTGTAATTTCCATCTCTGTGACCAGCCGGCCGTGAGTTTGAAATCCCTCTTCCCTGTATATGCAGCAAGCTGTTGTCTTTTTGTTTACTGGAGGGAGGCCTGATAATATGGCTTCTTGTCCTGCTGCATTTGGAAACCAAGCACCAGATGTCATTTCTGGTATCTGGTCTCTCCTTCTTTCCCTAGAGCCTCAACCTGCAGCTATTTTGGCCATAGCTGGCTGCAAGTGCTGGCGGGGGTGAGCTGGGTTGCTGCAGCTCGGTTAGTTTCTGCAGACCTGTGCTTTGCTTGGTTTGATGAATTTTCAGTTTCATGCTTGGTATTCCATCTAGACACAGTTGTAACCTTTCAAAAATAACCTTACGCAGTGTCATGTTCTAGCCTACACAGAGTCAGCCTGAAATACTAGCTTTCTGGCCTCCTTTGCGCCAAACAAGCAACTGTCACGGAGCCACAGAGAATATAAAACTGTTGTTACATGATTTTCCTTGCAGCAGTGCAGCCCAGCACATAACAACGTTAGTCCAGCATATCAGCTCGCACCCGGCGTTTCTCTCAAGCTGGTACATTCTGTGACTCCTTGAAGCACAAACTCCACGGTGCCCACCAGCCCCGCTGCGAGAGGAGGCTCTTGGATGGGTTACGGCGGTGAGGCTGGCTTCAGGGATTCAGAAGAACTATCTTGGTGGAAGATGTATATTGTGTTTTTAAACCTGCAGCAGAAAGCTAGGCAAAATAGGAGGAGGGTGGTTTAGATATACGTGTTTTACAGAAAGCACTGCTTAAAAGGAAAAAGGATTTCCCTGGTCTCAGCATCTCTGTCAGTTGTGTGACATGCTTGTTTATACTATTTTCTGGGAAGCCAAGAGTTTCAACCCATTATTTAGTGCTTCCTTCCTCTTTGCTATGGCTGCTCACACCAGCTCCTCGGCAGCAGCAGCTCTTTTTCTGTTCCATTAGACAAAGTCCTACGTGGTGTTAAAAAATAAATTAAAGTAGAAAAAAATAAAATGAGTGGTCTATTTCAAACTGATTCCCATTATTAAAGTCCTGCCTCACAGCTGATCTTGGAGTATCTTAACTCTGCACCGTCTGCTGAACATGATCTGAACAGAGCTGTTTTTCACCTGGCAGGAAAAAAAAGTTCTCAGCCCGGGAGAGACAAGTTTAACAGAAGTGCAAAACGTGGATGTCCCAAAGACCACAGCAAAACAAAGCAGCTGATTTTGCCCCTTTATCTCCATGACTATACCACAGGAAAAGGGAAAGGCAAATAGCTCTGCAATTTTTGGCAGCTGAAGAATAAACAGATAAACTAGCAAGCTGTTCTCCCTCTTTTTATCTGAGTGGTGGTTAGTCCTTCCCTTCCCTTTTTGATCATCCTACGGCACCGCAATAGAACTGCGATCCCTCAGAGGCCTCCGTGCCTTCAGGGCATCGTGCTTTTTTTAAGACAGAACAGCTCTGCATAGCTGTCCTGGTGCGAGCAGGCCAGCTGTCCTCGTGGTCTGCGCCGGGCGCCCAGCTGCCAGATGCTTTCGTCTCACGGGCACAGGAGTGCGATCGTGCCTCTGCGTGTCCAGCAGAGCTCATGAGATTTCTCCAGGCCTAAACTTAGCTGTCATAAAACTAGACGGAGTCTAGCATGATGAGAAAACTGATCTGAGCAAACAAGGGGGAAGCTGGTTTATATATAAATAACCCTGTTAGAACTGGAAACACAACCACGTCTAGCACGAGCTCAGTGAGCGAAACGACAAGCAACAAGAAAATCTGGATGGCCTGTTTTCACTCTCGTACATAACTGATATGCTGAGACAACTAGAAACAGGAAAGAAAGACTGACAGTGAAATATTTCTGAGTGTCTTTCAGCTTCTCCAATCTTTTTTTACAGTTGCAAAAGATCCTGGCATTGCTGCCGATATTTGTTTCTTGCAGCTGAACGCGTGAAGAGAAGAATAAGGGCGAAAATTTGGTCTCTGAGACTGGTTCCTATGTTTTTTGATGGTTCCATCAACACATTGCTAATGGCTCATTGGCTGTGATTCCTGTCCCCAAATCTACTCGAAATGTTGTGGTGGCTAATGAGGCTGATGAGGCACTTAACCTCACTAGAAGAATGAGGAAAAATAGTAATTACGAATGAACTCAAAGCTATAAAATCCCTCAGCCAGGCTGCCAGCCAACAGATAGGCAGACAGGTAGAGTGTAGATGTAGACAGGTAAATTGGTACATAGACAGATAGTGAAATAGTTATATAAATAAATATATAGAAGGATGGAAAAATGCTACTGTAAGGATTATCTTTGTTTCAGCAGATGGTCCTGGACTTGTAGCCTGAATCTCCAGTTAAACATGAGGAAGCTCAGGTTTCTCAGTTCCTCCAAATTTCTAGCCACTGACTGAGATAATGTAATGTGCATTTAGGCATCTGACTTTAGACATGCGATGTATTGGAAATAATGACCTGTTTTCCTTGAGATTTTCAGAACTACATTGTTCTAAAGATAGAGGTTCTTGAGATACAAACAAGGGTTCCTTTAGCTTTTGCAGAATTTAAATGAAATGTATCCTGAAATAAATATTACTTTACTTTCAGTTTAAAGAAGTTACTGGGGTATAGCTGATTGAAGAATTTAATGTACTCTTATTTTTATATAAAAATGGTTTAGAGTAGTTTTTTGAAAGGGAAATAAAAGCAGGTAAGAAACAGGGTTTGTCCTAGATAGTGAAATCCATTGATTTAAACTGACATTCTTCTGCCTGACAGTCTTCAAAGTCTGCAGAGATGATCTTGTGTTACTGTTGTTTAAGGATACATTATCAGTATCTGAAATACAACTCTAGCGTAGAAAGTAACGATCCCTTCAGAATAAACGTGTAGGAAGGCTTTTACTTCCTTCATAAATCGCCAGCCTGTGTAGGTTGGTGACAACAGGAAACGAGTGGGCAAAGCCGAGCTGTAATTGCACTGGCTACTGGAACTTTATGTTCAGGATCTGGTCATGTCTTCTTAACCCTTGGCCTGACTTAATTCTAGTCCTGCTAAAGAACTGACCATGCCTAACACAGGACTCCATCCTGCCGTCCCAGAGTCAGTGTTCAATCTGAAAATGGAACATTAATACCTAATATGCTCTATTTTAATCTTCATTTTAGTTCAGCCTCGTGCTGAGATCTTACACCCAGAACTCCCATGTGCTTTAAAGTCTCTAAAGTTTTGCTTGCTATCACTTTATATTTGTTTATACTGTCCTTAACATATCCTCTTACATGGTGTTCCCTGTTATGTCTATCTCTCAGTCATCCTCCTGATGCGTGGGAGAAGTTCAAGAGTCAATGTGCCATCATGGTGCAAAAATAAGGGAGAAGTCAATTTTTACAGATTGTGTTCAATAAAAACACCCCCAAACTTGTCCACTTGGGACCCTTGAAAGAGCAGTGCTGAAAGGTCACATTTGAATCAACCTTATAAAGCATTCTTGAGGGAAGGTCTGCTATTACCACAACCCCATGGGAGAGGCAAAAGTGTTTTTTCTTTGTGTGCCTGTCCTGGTAGAGTGCTGAATTTCTCTTAAACTGCAGTCCTTCAGAAAATGCAACCCAATAAAACTGATCTTTTCTCCCATCTCTGCTTTGAGTCTAAGGTCTGCTCCATCAAGTCCCAGCAGAGGAAAATTCCATGGGATATCTTTTAAAGTTTGTGGCTGCTGTCCCTAGACCAGCCAGAAGGTTCTCCACTGAACTTCAGAGCTTTTCCTTCCATGCTACCTCCAGAGGCAGGTTGTGTCTGCTTCGCCCTCAGTCACCCAGCTCTGGAGCTGCAGAGCCAAACCAAAGGTTTTCATCTGTGAAGCATCCTCTGTGATGCCATCTGGGCAAATTATAGTGTTTGAAATTAACTATGGGCATTTTTTATTTGTAATGAGATATCAGAGATGGATAGGAGCGTGCTGCATGTTGCAGGGGGTCTCTGTGATCTCCTCCTGGGACTAAGTCCTGCTCTGAGAAATTCTTAGCTACTTTAGTTTTAGTCTTTTTAGCAATTTCCCCTGCAAGTGGTGTGGACTGACAACTGACAGTCAACAGAACAGCTAAAACCAAACCTCTGACAAGCATCTGGAGTTCTGAACAAATATTTTGTATAGTTACAAGTTTGCTGAGACTAAATTCATTCTCGTGAGGGGCTCCTTTCTGAGCTTTTACACATCCTAATGAACGGCTTCCAAATTTCCTGACGATACTTCCCTGAGTTAACACTTGAATTTGCAAAGCTGTGGCAGGTTGCAACAGTTGGAAGATGTAAAGAAAACATCCACATGCAGATTGGACCTCAGACTCATCCTGAATAAGCTGACACTGTTGTGTCCCACCTCCTTGCCAAGCTGCGTGGCTGTGATTCCTCCTCAGCCTTAAGCTCTTCTGCTTTCGGCTCTTCCAGCGACTCAGCGTGACTGCAATATTTGCACTGTGCGAATGTCTATGAGGACAGTTTCCCTGTCTAGTTTGTTTCCTTGTTCACCTGAACTTCTGTTCAGTGGTTGTTTCTGAGGACCACTAGGTTGCCTTCAATCTTATTTTCATCTTTCATTCAGTTTAAATTGATGGCTTCAAATCTAAAGCACTGGTTGCACATTGTCCTTGGGGGTCCATTTGGTAACTGTGCACATCAAGAATTCAACCTGCTTGGGATGGAAACAAATGCTTTAACAATGTCACTCTTTGGCAGCCTCTCTGACCTGAATACAGAGGAATACTGTTCAGAAACTGGAAATTAAGTCAGTTTTCCATATTTTTCCCATTCTTTTCTTGTATTTGAACTGGCCCTGTTCCTCCCATTGAATTTGCATCAAATATTTTGTATCTTTCTCAGCTGTGGTTTAATCTGTAGTCTTTTCAAAATTTTCTTATTAGGTGTATCTCAGCACCTTCCACATGCAGAGCACTATGAAAATGAACTCTAATTAACCTGCAAAACTTCTTTGTAAGGTTGGTGAGTTTTATGATCCTTCATCTATCCACAGTGAAGTTCTCTATTTTCTTCAAGCTCATAAAAGAGTCAGTGTCAGAATCAAGGTTAAAACTCAGAAAATTTTAGCTCCTGTTCCTGGGATCTGACCTTGTCCCTCTTGTAGAAAAGTGCCCCATTAAGTTAGCAACTAACACACTGCATGATCCATTCCTGCCCACATCAAAATCTGCGAAGGGACTTTAACCCTTTCCTGTTCCCATTTCATCAAGGAAAATGTGGCAGTTTAGCAATGCTGGGTACAGACTATTCCTGCCCGAGAAGATGGCAGTTTTCCCCAAATGTCAGAGGGAACTTTTCAGCTTAGCATGAAATGTCCTTGTTTAATTTTACATGCTCTGGAGTGGGCATCTCTTATTTGCACTAAGAGACGGTGTAATTACCTTTCCTGTAAACAAAGAGTTTAATACATGGAGGGGTATTTACTTTACTTGGGCTGTGGCAGATTTATAGTTTTTAAATGGAATGCTAGGAGGTTGTTGGCACTTAGGGAATCCTGGTTTGCTGTTTCATAATCACATATTTAGGGTTCCCACAGCATATTGTTTCTGTCTTGTAGTTCATTTATTGCAGGTCTATTAAGCTGTCACTGCTTAGCTTCAAGGCATTGTACTGTAATTCTACCCATCGCTGTGATTGTACTTTCATTCTTCTGGGACTCCGTTTTGATGGAGATCAATATCCGTGCCTTGGGGAATATATAAGGAGCATGTTCTGCCCTATGAAGCAGGCACAGAAAAAGCGGAGGTTGTGAATGGGCTATTGTGTGACGAACACACTCCTCACGAGAGGGCTTAATTATCAAGAGAGTCCAGGTGTTGGGTCTTTGAGTGTGCTTGCTGATGGACAGGATCCCATATGTCAGGACCAACCGACACAGTTACTCACTATTCCTGTCGGCAATTCTAGCAGAGAAACTAAGGTTAAAGCAGGCCATCGATATTTAGCTCCCCTGGGGGGAAAAAAAAAACACTTGGAAACCTTTGTGCATTTCTTTTCTAGGCCAGGATTTTGCAGTTTGTTCTTGTCCTGGATTTTTATTTCTCCTAATGGATATTCACATTCTTAAGTGACTTTCAGAAAAGTAGCTGCCTGGTTGTTCCTGTGAAGATAAAAGTAACTCAGAGTCCCATGCTGGGCTGCTTGCTGCATGTGAAAACACGTGAGAGTGGAGTAAAATGCTTTGCTTAATAAAGGCTTATGTGTGTGTAACGGTGAAACAGAAAGACCTGAACTCGGGATTGCTCCCAGCGACAGCTCTGCATGTATGCAGGGGTAAGGATGTATAGGTTGATGGCACCATCTCCTGCGAGGGGACGGAGGATGAGGTCGCAGGGAAACGCCAAGTGTCAGCAGTGACCACAACTACATTCACGAGGCTTCCTTCAAGTCCAGGACAGCAGTTTCTGGGAAGAAGGGTAGTGAAGTGGCTGACTGCTGGCCTTTTGGCATCTGGACCTGGACTTAAGCCCAGTTTCCTGACTGGCGAGCTGAAGACTGGATGTGTTGGAGGACCCTTGTAAAGAATGAGAGACCCTCACACCTGCTGAGAGCTGGCCCTGCATGCAGAAACTTCACAAACTTTCTTAGTACTGCCCACACATGCCCCGACCCGCCCTTTTACCTTTTCTCTCCAGCTCCTTCTAAGTCTTTCAGTCCAAACTTGCAAACCTCAATTTACTAGTTTTTCTGCTGCCAGTTTACCTCTCCCTGCCCTGCAGCCCTTCTCACTGTTCTCTCTTCCTCCGTTTCCACTAAGGCCTGGGCCTCCGTGATGTTTTGCCAGAACACCCAACCCCAGAACATAGTGATTCCAGGTTCTGCCACCAGCTCCTGCTCTGGGCAAGCTTTTTTGTCCGCTGTTCCCCTCCCTGATCTGCCATCCCCAGTCACTGTATCAGGCCCAGTTCAGTGGCTGAGCACTAGCAGACCCGTGGCAGCTCTCGCTCTAATTCTCTCCTCATGAACCCATTGCTCATCCGATCCTGGATTGCTAACTGCCATATGGAAGTGAATCCCCCCTTCCTCGTCCTACCTTCTTCTCAAATGTCTCTGCTGCCTTCTAATCCCCTTTGGTAAATGCTTAGACTTCTCCAATCTACTCTTCAGGTGTTGTCCAGCTCTGCTGCTGCCCAGATCTCATCCCTTATCCCTCTCTTCTTGCACCAGGTGTGCCCCCAGCTGCGGGCACTTTGCCAGTTAGTTCATCTCTCTCCTGTAGCTTTTCTCTTGCTTGTCTATACCTCAAATCTCTTCCTTAGTCTAGTGAGGGAGCCTCCTTCTACCTCCACCTCTTCTTCAGGACAGATGTATACCATTGTATCTACATATGTATACTTACAGTTACATACATTTACCAATAGCCATTAAATCTATTAGCATTTTTTTCCAAGAACTGGATCCAGTGATACTGCCTTAAAATGCCCATTTAGAAACTGGGAGTATGATGTGTGCTTGTGTCCTGTGAATCAGATGTTCTCTAATTCATATTGCTAGAGAGATTATATCCTTAAAACAATCAAATAAAAGTTTTGAACAGCTGTCTGCAGCTCCCTTCTCTTAAATGTCTGTAATGCATAGTGACAGCAGTTTTCCTCTGTATACAGCATCATTTTTTCCATACTAAAGTGAGGAGGAGATTCAGTCTTCAAGCTCTTTGAGCAGTACAAAATTTGGATTTGTGTCTTCTCCAAAATCAAGATAACCTATTGTTGCTAAACATTCAAACCATGAGTTGTGCTCTAATTCAGTTATATTGATTAGACAGTTGTCCTGAGGAAGCCTGTGGGTTACAGTCTGCCACTGGCCTATGAAGATGCACCAGATACAACCCGGTAGACAATTTTCTATCAGTGGCAGCAGTTTTATAGCCCTTAGTTTCATAACTATGTATGTGGGGAATGCTGCTAATATTATAGACCTTTTTTGCTAACCCAGAAAAGACTCACTTGACGAAGACTATGAATGCCACGAGAATTTTTCATGTAACTATTTTTGTAAATGTTAGTCTTGAGACCTGGCTTTGGTGCATTGCCATGGCAATGCCAATCCATGATGCTTTCCTTCTGGAACAGCATTTTAGAATAAACAAATGCCTGTTTGTCAACAGAAGGGAATGAGAGAATGTGTTCACACATACTGATTTTTCGTAGCTCTATGATGGCTCCCAAACACTCCTATCACTCCAGGGGTGAACTATATACCGAAAGACTCACCAAGATATAAACTAACATGAAGTTGTTATCACAAAGACAATTATAACTCTCTGCCTTACAACCTTCCAGGTTCCTGATTTGCAGCATGTTCCCTTACCTAGTCTGGTCTAATTCTGGTCTGACTCTGAATGTGTTATTTAATTTCTTCCTTCCTATTAGTTGGGCCATAGGGAGTGGTATTATCACTCCCATTTCTGGTGCCACAGCTGTCCACAACAGCTAGAAGCAATATTGCAGAGAAAGTCTGACGGAACATCTTGGCTAGAGCGTGTTTCAAAGGATGTTGCTACCAGACTCTAAGAGATCTCTACTAAATTATGCAAATTGTAAGTTATTAGGACTTATAGTCGCGTTTGGGCAATTTTTCTTTCGAGAAGTACAGAAGGGACATCTCTCACGCTATGGCAAGCCCCCCGTCGGATCTGCACAGCCCACTTTTCAAGTTAATGTTTAGCCTGTGCTGAGGTTGTTAACTCTCTTGTGTCGCCACGTGGATAAATTTGAAGGCCAATAGGTGAATGTGGACCCAGCTACCTGGGACAAGAAGGCTGAAAGAAGAACAGCAAGGAACTACTGACGACAGAGAGGTCTGAAAGCTTTGAAGATGAGGGGAACTCAACTTCTTAAAGTTTATTAGTTTAAGAGCTTAAGCTGGAAGAGCTGGGAGCCCGAGGTAGGCACTGAGAAACTCCAGGCTACAAGGGCAGACTTGCAGAATCCAGCAGCTACAAATGAGGAGATGATGAAATAAGGCTGGTTGCTGGGTTAGAGCCTCATTGGTCTCAGGCTACAAAGGGTCTCTCTGAGACAGAAGCTACTCATAATAAAAACACACTGAGCATGGATGCATGAACTCTCTGCAGAGCAGTCCAACTTTGGGATGGACTTTTAATCTTAAAATATAGATAGGAATTGAGAGAGAGGTTTTTTGGAAAAAAACAAGCAGCTCAAAAAAACAGGAGTGATCTCAGACCAGATGTGCCATTTCTATTGTTACCAGAAGTGGAGGCTTGGGATGGGGAGTGATCATACCCCTTAGGAAGGGTGTCCTCAGGCTTTTGGCTCAGGACAAGAGCCTTGAACAGCAGCAGCAGACACCAGGCTGAGACGGGAACGCTGACAGGGACTGGGGCTCGGGCTCCTGTGCAGCAGCGACGTCAGGGAGCCCGAGCCCACCCTGTGCCTAGCCTTAACGCCTTCCAGAGGGAGCAACCGCCCAGCGCGAGCAGTTGACACACCACAGACTTGTCCAGGCAAAAAAGGCTGTGAGATTAGAGTTTCCTCAGAAGCTGGAAATGAGATCAACTGGATCTGGGGATGTTCTTGGCCAGTTCCGAAGGGGTCACTGGGGGCTATACACTTCTCCCTGATTGTGGAAAGGCCTGTCTGAAAAACATAGAATGAAAATTCCTCTGTACTAAGAAACCTGGCCATGTTAAAGATAGACCAGGGATCTGAAAAGATTCCCAAGCAGAGGGAAGCTTAATATTCTGGGAATGTCACAGAAATTTTTATTTTTTTCTCATTCTCTCCTGGCACAGAGTGAGCCTCCCTATACCATGGTCAGCAGAGAGCTCAAGACCGGACGGAAGTGTCTGTGGCGTGAGGAGGTTACCGAGCTGATTCTGTGGGACCCTCGCCAAAACCCGACGAGCTGGCCAGCCTGCAGCTGGGCCTCCTCACCCACTTCCCTGCTCATCATTCTCGCTGTCGCTCTCCTCTGCTCGCTCCTGGTCACGGATGCGTATCAGTTTACTTGGCTCCACCTTTGCAAGTCTCCTCACGAGAAACTGCTCACATACAAATTATGACAAATATATGGCTTTGAAGCCAGTATTTTTATAATGAGTCCCCAAAGCAGCTTTATTATGTAAGTGTTTGCACAAGCTCTCATCAACGCATCCAAATGCTCGATCTTCTCAGTTCAACGTGTCCTAAGCCGATATATGTATCCCCAAACGGTATTTCCCTTCTGACTAACACAGACACACACGTACATGTTTGGCAGCAAAGTACTTTGACTTTTGCTTGATCACAATCTGAGTTCATATATCTATGAGTATACTTTCAAGCATTTTTTTTGAGTGGAGTTTATTTGAGAAACAGCTATTTAATGCCAACTTTTTTTCCTTATTACTATTAACCTAATGTTATGCTACATAATAAATGCTCTATTTCTGATAGGACAGATGATTTCACAAAGGAAGATGATTCTTTCTTTATAAAATTTCTTAGATCTCAGGGTGAAAAACTGATTAATCTGACCTGTCTCTGGAAAGTACAAACACAGCCGTCTATCATACTGTCAGCTGGACAAGATACGCATAGCCTGCTAGAATGTATTAAGAAATACACCCTGAATCAATTATCCATAGCCTAGATAATATCATCAGGAGGATGTGAATTTAAGAAACAGTCTGTCCTTCTTACAGAGCTTCAGGGACTGGGAGGTGTGCAAGTTACGTCTCCCTGGCTTCTAAATTACAGCAGCAGAAGACAATTATCATTTACTATTGTGCTTCCGCACTGTAAGGCAGCACCAATAGTAAATTATATCAACATGTGGATGAGCAAAGAAGACTGAATAGATTTTCAATGGCAAAGGCTTATCCCAGCCTGCGCAGCTGTGTTGATCTGAAGGGTATGTCCCCTCGATGCTGCTGGGGTAGGGGACGTGCAGAATGCTGTACCACAGGCCAATGCCAGTCCCGGGCTGTTGTTGTTTCTAGGTAGTTAGCTGCATCAGACTGAAGAGATTTGGCTTTAGGTGAAGGAACCCTCTTATTTAGAGAGAGAACGCTGTTACTGCAAGGTAACACGGCTGTGCCAGGTTGCACCATGAAAACATTCTTCTCCTTAGAGCATCAGGGCACAGAAGGGAGCCACAGCAAAGAAGTCTAAACAAAAGGAAAAGCCTAGGATTCTTCAGACAAGAAATGCTATGATAAAGCATTTGCTGGAAGCAATCTCTGAGGGAAGCAATGATAGGTAAAACAGAGCAGTCCCCGAGGAAGTTTTGGATTCTGCGCAGCTGTGCGACTTTCCTCTTTTTTAAATTGTTTTCTTCTTCTAGCACTCATGTTTGTCCCCAGGCTGAAAATCTCCATCTTGGTTATTTGATCAGGTGCACAGACAGGTGGTTTGTGGACTTTTCAGACATCAGTAAGGCTGAATAGACTTCTGCAAGACCACTGAAGCTGCCAGTGCAGCTGATTTGTGATAGCTATTACAGCGTCACTTGCTACTGTCAACAACAGGACGCCCTGCAGATCACACTGTTCGTGCAGCTACCGACTCGCTAATGCAAAGCCCGATCTTTCCCACCCTGAACTCCCGCACACAGAATTCAGCAAAGTAGCCACACGTATGATATAATAAGGTATTTATTTTTTATGTCTTTGGACAATGGATGTGAAGCATGTAAAGTTTGGGGGGAGATGGCCTATTGTATTTCCTCTGCTTCAAACTGTAGCAGGTTTCATCCAGTTTTGAAGAATTCATTTGGTAACTATGAACAAGAAAGGCAATGTGAATTCAGAAAATAGAGACATCAGTGTATACATGGCATTTCGTGGAAGCAGTGGGTAAGAACGGAGTTAAAAGACAGTATTTTTGAACACATTTTCAGTACTCTGCAACACAAAAGAGAAATAATATCTCCCTGAACTGTTTTTTGCACTTCAAAACCAGGACATTTAATATTTCACCTGCTGCTATTTTCTACAGTGTAGAAAAACTTGAGTTTTCCATTTTAAGAATATATTTGTTTTTATTTAAAGTAGAACTTTTGACTGAAAAAAATCTATGGCATCTCAGGTTTGTAGGTGAAAAAGTGGCTATATACCAAAACCTGTAGAGACAGAAGAAAAATTCAGTTTGCAAATTTTTGTGTGTACCATTTCACAATTTTACACTCTTGTACTCAGAGAGGGAATGTCTCATACTCCCACCATGCTGCTTTTCCTATTTTCCCACAGATAGAGAACAAACATGTCTTCTTACACTAAATGATTTAAGGTCAAATAAAGAGTAAGCGAGGATGAGCAAACATACAGTCCTTAAGAAAGGACGCTGAATATGTACACAGACTTGCATCTTCAGGCAATGGCACCCACCGAGTGGAGCCAAAGGTAACAGATGGGCATCAGAGTGTATAGGGGGGCACCTTGTCACTTAAAAATACATCATTTAAAAGAAATAAATGAAACATCTAAAGGTCATAGCATTTAAAATTATTTGCCTGTAAGATTCCTGGTGTTCCCTCCTACATCCCCAAGGTATATTGAGGGCTTTCTTGTTTTAGGTTAAGTGATCTTTTCCAGTTTCTGAGAGCTAAAAGAGACATAGTCAAGAAGAATGTTAATGAAGACCAACTGAAAAATAAACTGCTATTTCAACTGGAGAGCACCATTTAATCCCCTCCCACCCCCCCTTTTAGAAAGCAAGCACTTCAAACACTTCAGTGAAGATTTACTTTTTGTTCATTATCATCATGGACAACCAGAAATGGATTATCTGATTGCGCAGGAGAAACAATCAAATTGGTCATGTATAAAATACTGTTAGAGACATCAAGGAAAAAATGGAGAAATAGGTTTGCTTTTACCAACTGCTTTAACTTCTGATCCTCATAACTGTTCCTTGTAACTACAAGAGAAATAACAGTGTCTGAGCAAAATACGAGTTTTCAAATTGACTAAATTCCTTTAGGGAAATACCTGTCTCTTTTCTGGAAATCTTTGATTTCAACTTCTCTTTCAGGAGAATTAGGAAGCAATGAGAAATAATCCATTTGACTTAACTCAGCAAAATATTTTTATTGCACTGAGTAATTTTGCAGTGCATTCTTGGAGAGAAAGGTTTGATTCAGTTCCATTTTAGTGAAGTACTTTATTTTTGGAAGACAAAGTTTTCTGGAAAGCACCAAGTATACAACTGCAAAAGCACCTTGATTGACTTATCCCTTTGAAGCACTACTGTCAGAAACCTTGTTACTCTTGCATGAAAATGGTGCCCAGAGAAAGGTCTGGCTTTCTTCGAGCTCATCGGGGTCACTGCTGGAGTGGAGGGAGGCCATTCCTTTCGGTATGATTGACAGTTACTGAGACATTCCTAGAAAAACCTTTCTATGGCATCAACCTTTCCACAAATGCAGGAAAAAGAAACACTTCTCCGGTGCTGTTCAAAGTGCTTTTCAACCACTCCAGAAGGAAGAGGTGGAAATAAGAAGGAGGGCAGAAAACCAGTAAAACAATCTTTCATGGGTAAGCAGCGCTAAAAACACGAATGGAAGTGTCTCTGCAAATTTTCTAAAAGTGGTTGTTTAAGGATATTTTGTCAGCAAAAGAACCGTCAGCAGACAGAAAGCCTGTATTCACCAGGTTTTCCTGAGGAGAAAGCGAAAGACAACATCCCGGAAGGTACCAGTGGACAAACAGGCAGAGGTAACAGCGTGCAGGGAGGAGCAGGGCTCCCTCGGGGGAGAGCGAGAGCGGTGCCAAGGCCGGGCCCGGCACCGTGCTGCCTGGCCCATCCCGGAGGTTGCCTTAGCGAGGTCCGCGTCTGCTTCCCCTGCGCGGGGTGGCCACGTCCCCAGCTCGCCCGGCCGCGCGCGAGGGCAGACACAGCCCCGGCGCTGCCGGCACGCCGAGTTGGGCTGGGCACTGCCCGGAGGACACCGAGCGTGAGCGCTGAGCGTGGCACTGACGTTCGTGTTGTATCTCCTGCTTTTCCAAGTCCTACAGCAATACTGCTTTAACCTGTTGTTTCTTGGGTTTTTTGGGACTGAAATATAACCCTTCTCTGTATTCTGGAAATGCACAAAGTACCACCGGTGGCAGCTTCACTCTCTGTAACTGTTCCTGAATATTTAACTTCCTCAATTATTTGTTGTTGCCGTTTTAAGTCCTGCCAGTCCTTACACTACACACGAGCTCCCCCCTCCTCAGTACCACTGCCTCCTTCATGGTGTCTACCCCTGCCATTAGCCGTGCCCAGCCACTTCTCTGCACCTTCATTCCCTCCTCATCCCCACCTGCCCCATGTACAGAAGGTCTCCGCTAAGTTACACACAGATGGAGGCCTTGGCACGTGCCACAGATGAAGGGGAAAAGACAAGCACGGAGACTGGGGAAGAGGCAACGGCTAGATTTGCATTAAGAGAGAAAATAATGACAATCTGAGGCCACAGCTAAAACTTTTCCCAACATAGCCAGGCCATGACTCTCTCCCTTCCTAGCCACGCTCTCCTCCCCAGGAACAGCCATGGGACGCCTCTGCAGGTGAACCCGAAACTCTTCCCCCCTTGCTGGAGATAGCCAGAGGAAGGCTGGAAATTTCTGTTTCCTTTCCCTGAACTGGGAATGGCGAGGGAGTTGCTTGTTCTTTCCCCCTGCTTAGGCCTGACACCGGGTGAAGGCTTGGGTGCCTCCCCTTCTCCTTCCCAGATAAAGGGCAGGGCAGGTCATACCTGCAGCTGCTGAAAATTGACCCGTTACTCCTTCGATCCCCACTGCTCTGCATTCGCTAAACACTGTTCCTTCCTGTTGCTTCACCTGCCCCCAAGTATTTTATGTACATCCTCACTGCTCTGCTCCCTTCCCCTAGGTCCTCACCAAAATAATCCTAAGGATCTAAAAATCTCAGGAACAGTTTAGCAGGGTGGGAAAGGATCAAGCACTGCTTGACCAATTGCCCACTCACCTGCTCCTCACTTGCTCTCTTGATCACGTTGCAGTCATGACTCATGCCCTTCACAGATTTTTCTGAATAGTTTACCACCTGCTTATTAGTGATTTTCTGGTATTTAATTGCCATTAATTTCCCAGACCTGTTTCTGAAGTAAAATTGCAGTCCGTGTGTGGGCTTTAAATCACCTGATAAAACAGTGCTGAGAACATACAGTATTGATCTTTGCCCCCAGACTCTGGCTAGGAGTCTGTGAACAAAGTATGTGCCACAATATACCATTTCTGCAAGTTGCCAAAGACAGAATTCAAGCTCGCCGGCCTGGCAGCACTGCCCAGCTTCAGAGCACGTACTCCAGAGGCGCCTGCGACTAGAGACGTCCAGGCGGGCACAGCTCAGAGTCCAGGCCCTGCTCTCTGCACTCTGCTTTGCACCCGTGTTGGACCAACCTCACACCACACTAACCTCTGTTCGGGAAGTGGCTCTGGGAAGTGTGGAATAGCTGAGGTCATTCCCGAACAACCGAGATTATTTTCTGGAAGATTAGAGACAAAGCTGGACCCTAGAAACGTGGGCTTTTTTAAAGGAGGTTATGAGATGCAGCTTGTTTTAAACAGGGCTGAATTGCACAAAACCTTTCAGTAATGACCCCACATCTAAGCCATTGTCTTACGTCTCACCCTGAAGAAGTGCAGGAAATTGCAAGATGGCCCAAGTAAGCGTGAGGATTTTAGAGCACTTACAATAGTTGACCTTTAATTAGAGTGATGTTCAGGCACAGTTTTAAGAGAGCTGTCACTCTGCTGCAGCAAATTCCTCTTGCTACAGACAGGAAGGAGCACCAGGCCCTGCAGTCCTGCTCTGCTTCCCACCGACAGCAGGGCCTGAGGTCACCGTGCGACTGTGTCCCCGTGAACTCGGTATTCCTCCCCGCTACACTCGCTGCTTCTGAAGTCACATGTGTTTCTCTGAGCTCAGACTGAGCTTGGATACATTACTTTTTTTGGAGGATTAGAGCCCTACTGTGCTCCTCCGAAATTAGGGAATTAGGTGAAATTAGGTGAATTCTAAAACAACTGATATTTTTCAGAGGCCTTACAGAGGTGGTCTTGTCTCCAAGGTAATTCTAGTTCAGAAATTATCTCAAATTCAGGTTGCCAATTTGCAACTGCTCTTGAATGAGGACCTCAAGAGGAAGATGAACTACCTAAAAGTGGCCCTGCAAAAGATCCCTACATCACATTTGTTTTGGAGATAAACAGAGACTGCACTTCACTGAGATCGATACTTCGGCATATTTTATCAGCCTTAAATTAATTAAAAACACAAAGAATTCATATTCCCAACAGAGGTTTTTTTTTTTTTTTTTTTACTTCTCCTCTTTTTCTTTAATGTAAGAAAGTCAGCTGATGCACTGAAAATCCTTGCCCAACTTTCACATGGTTTCAGAAACTTTCTAGAGATAGGATCTTGTGCTGTGTAGCTGTTGAAGTTTTGTGGATGACTCATTCCCACTCAGGGAGTAACCTGTAGAGTACTCTTTTGTTTTTCTCTTTAATACCTCCATCTGTGCTTTAAAAAAACAATTTTGAAGTTAATGGATAATCTAGAACTCTACAGCTCTTCAGCCAAGTTAAAAAAAGCAAACAAGCCAAAAGAACCCCCAAATTTCCACTTCAGTTTTGCATCCAAAATAAAAAAAAAATAGCACTTCATTAATGTTTGAAAGCAGCAGTTAACTCACAAGCATGTTCACATAGACAAACACATTCCTCAGAACCTATCTGTGATCTGAAGAGGGCAACTAATAGAGTCCCCATGATTAGTCAATCTGGCAATAATGTATCGTAAGTGTTGCAAAGCAAAATAACAAAAGACCAATGATGAAACTCTGGAAGTCATTTGGACCAAACAATTTCAAGAATTAAGACTGGACAAAAAAACAGCAGAAAATAAAGGAGGAGGATTCTGCTTTTTATTGAATGGTTCCTTAAGAGGAATCCCTAAGCAATGATGGAACTGAGGCCAGAATTCAGCGCTCCACACATTCAACTATGTTCCCGTCCTTGAGACTATCAACACATTCTGTTTTCTTTGTAAATGTTGCATTCATTGCTAGCGGAAAAAAAAGAGCAACCAACAGGACTGCTAGGAGCTGTTACTTTCCACATATAACCAGTCAGGTTAGTCTGTGAGAACTGGGGATGGGTTTGGATGCCATCAAGTTGGGGAGGAATTACAAGTGTAATAATAGTAATAAAGCTAATAATAGTGGAATAAGGCAGATGTGAGAGCTGCATTCTGTGGGACAAGTATTTTCTCTAAGATGATATATTAGCCAGCAGAACCAGTGCCACCACCAGCACTTCAAAAATCTACATAGATTCTCTTCAATTTGTAGTTCTTTTGTGCTTAGTTTCTTGGGCTGGGTCAGTTTGGCTTTCCCAGAACCGTACCCACACATGCCCAGAGCAATTTTCAGGCCAAAAAAAGGGATTTTCATAGTTGGAGTCATACTGAGGGAGGTGGATCTTTCACTCTTAATAGACTGTGGTACCTGAATTAGATATCTAAAGCCTGACAATTTTTTGATTGAGATTGAAGTGAGTGACCCAGGCCCACAGATGCAGCCAGAGGCAGAATGAGGAGAGAAGCCAGGAGCGCTCAGCCTCCCAAATGCTGCTACGTAATGTACACTCCGTACCTGCTGTATGTGACGAGTTGCTTTGGGCTTTTCAGTTGTCATCCAGCAGACAGCATGAAGGTTAGCTCTTACTATTCCCGCTCCTTTCCCTGTCTGGCTTCCAGTTTCCTTTTGGTGTGAATCTGGTAACTGGTCTGTGTATATGTGTGTAAAAGATAACAAGTCGTTCAAGCGCTTACAAAAGGTTAAAACTATCTCTTTGTGCTTGAAAAATGAATAGCTGCAATCAAAATTCTGCTCAAGAATCCAGCTACACAGAGGAAATAGCATGAAGGGAGGGTAATGAATAACTGGGAACACTTAGCAAGTGCTGATGTGAATTTTTAGCATTTGGGGGTTTTATCCACTCTCGAAGCTTCTCTGCGAGGCCTAGACTTTCCAGAGGGACATTTTTGTACCAAGAAATCAGCATTACTGATGCTGCCCACCTTCCCTGGCCCTTACCATACTGAGACTGAGATCTTCTCTGTCTCTCAGCAATGGTTAGGTAGTTTTTCCCAGGTATTTCCAGCATAGACAAGGCAGAGAATTTCCTACAAAACTCTGGGTTAGTCTGGACTTTCATAAGCCAGGCTTGAACTCATCCCAACCCTCCCTTCACTGCCTACATCAGCTCTAGTCTTTCTTGGCGTGTGCTGGGTGGTCTGCAGTTCTTCGCAGGGGGTTTGCCCTGTCCAGTCTCATTACAGGCTGATTGTACTTCAGCTTCTTTCCAGCTCCATTCACTGCTGCTCCTGCCTTGGCATTTTGCAGCAGCAGTGCTTCATCAAGCCAAAGGGTACCCCAGGAGTGCTCCCCTAACTCCTTTCTTACTTCCTCCTCCTGTTTAGTCAGCTAAAGAAGTTTGAGTTTGCAAAGCTTGTGCTCAGGTCACTCTCTATTGTCTCGTTTTTGTGTTGGCTAGCTGGTGTGAACTGTTACTGCAACCAACTAGCAAGCTCACTGTAGCACTACGTTACCGAAACAGTCTCTTCCTTTGAACATCAGTCCTCACGTAACACAGGTATATGCCCAGTATGACCCAGTAATCACTAAAGAACGGAGATCATGAAAAGCATCTAGGTACAGTGCTTCTCATTAGCAAGCAATGTTCTCCTGACCTTCATGCCCAGATACTTCAGGTTCCTTCTTTCCTTCCATACTTCCGCAATTCTCCTTTTTAGCCTTACAGTTGTGCAGGTTTTTGTTCTGTTTCCTATCTAGATGGAATTTGCTAGGTTTTTATCTGCTAACAAATCTATTAGAATGCATTTTTACCAAATCAACATCAATCATGGTTCTAGATTTAGAAGAACACGAGGAATTCTGAGGTTCAGTAATCATGGTGCATTTGGAAACAGGGGACACTGAGGTCTATGCTGTTACAAAAGAGAAATGATAACCTAACATGATGCAGACGTGAGCACCTCTGCATGAGACATGGCCAACAGTTTTAATTCTTTCAGTGCCTTCCATTGCACACAGTCCATTCAGCTGAAGAAATAACTGATTTCTGAATGCATGCTTAACTTCTTTTCATTACTTGATAATTCAAAAAAAAAAATTAAAGAAAGTCTTTCTAATGAGAATATTTATTACTTGCATGGCATAAGCTTAAGTTTCCTTCGAAATTTAAATTCCTTTGAAAATATTACATATAGTGAAAAACTGTTGTGCAAAGCCCTAAATAATGTAAAGAATGCTTAGTGGAAAAAATGTTGTAATCCTGGTATTATATGGATTTTTCTGTCCAGACAGGAGTTTTAATTTACATTGGAAGGCAGTAAGATTTAAAGCTCTAAAAGAAGTAAAAAGAAAATATTTTGTCACAGGCTTGATGTTGAGGCTGGCAGCTGGGTGAGACAGGGCCAGATTGATTTTTCTCAGATGACCTAACACATAGAAATTTCAGAAACACATTCCTCCTGGCAAGCATGGGTAACGCTGTAGAGCTTAGATGTGAAGGAGCATTCACGGAAGAACAGCTGTTAAGTGGCTTCTAAGTGGCTGATTTCGTATTAAATGTAAAGGCAAACAAAAGGCCATTTTCAGTGCTGGAAGAAAATATCAGTTCTTTGGCAGTCCCCAGCTGCCCGAGTGAAATGCTGTCAGGACAGGAGGAGCAGCAAAGCTGCTTTCTTTGTGGTTTCCCTGCAAACGTGCCAACCCTAGAACTAGAGATGATTGGTAATAAGGCAATGACCACTTCCAGATAATTCATACCAGCTTTTCAGCTGCGAGTTCTTTACTGGGGCAATCAGGTGCCAGCTCTGACACTGCTGAACACCATGTGCTGTGCAGCAGGCTGAATGACCACCAGGTATTTATTGTATTTTGCAGTGACTCCTGACTGGTTTCTCCTTTGAACCAGTGGTTTGAGTCAAAAAGAGCTGTACTTCATTTCTAAAATCTTGAACTATCCAGCGTCTGATCCACGTCTGGCGGAGCTGATGCATGTTGGTATGGATGGAGACAGCAGCATTTGTTTCATGATTTTGTTTGTGGTGTGGTACTGCCGGAGGAGAGGAAGAGGATCTCCCTGCTATTGTACAGATGTGCTGGGTGGGATGTAGCAAAAATGCTGACTGAGAAAATGCATATGTCTTGTCAGTGGAAGGTCTGTCGAAGAAGACAAATTGCATGTGAAAATTGCAGGAGAGGGATACAGCTGTGACGTGTATTTCATATTTAAAGTTTAATAAATTTATCACATGCATTTCATTAGCTCTCCTTCTGCCCCTTCCTAGGTGGCCAGTTCCTTGCCCCTGTTCTGCTTCAGGTGCTCATTTTGTCAGCAGAGAACCCAAGCACCCAGCCCCAAAATTAACACAAGGAGCGAAATCTCTGGTCACAGCACAGACAGAAGGCTGGGAGAGGAACCTGCTCTCCTGGGGAGAGCAGTTACTAAATAACCAAGGTTCCTTCTGGGTATTTTTTGCCATTAGCTTCTCCTTTTGATTTTTTTTAGAAATCTGTTTGTGCTTTAAACTAAACTCCCACATAGATTTCATTCTGTTTTCACCCTGGAGTACAAAACACATTAATTCCATGTTTGCATATTTCACAAAACACTGAGTGAGGGGAAGGTCAAATGGTATCTTCTTCTTCCTTCTTGCTTTGAGCCTGTCTTCCTAAGGAAATTAAATTCATGCAATCACGCTGTCTGTGTGTGCATGTCCAGACACATACGTGTGCAGGAATCTTTTCATTGCGTCCAAAGACTTTTTTTGCTAGAGAAGGCCCATGAAGTTCAATCCTAATAGTGCTGTGAAAAAAAAGTCTTTGTAGGGGTTGGAGAACCTACTAATGACTCTTTGGAGGTGAAAAGCTGCAATGTGATCTCAGTCCCTTTTAAACATGAAAAAGTCACATAAGGGAAAGGTATTACCTGTTCTGTAAACAGGAGAAAGAAAAGCTTCAGTTAGTGTTCACACTTTAGAAAGTGTTTTGTTCACTGGTATCTAGTAAGGTGCAAATTCATGCTGTTGCCTTAATATGCTTCACTTAGAAAGTATCGGCTCCTTCAAACTCATTCAGAACATCAACCACATCACACAAACTCAGAGGAAAACAGGCTTCACTACTTCTGATTCTGGGAGAATTACTCTGCCAGTTTTGTAGGATATGGGTAATTCCTCAGGTTATATGAATCAGAATGCCAAATGTAAGCTTGATCTTTTCAACAGAGGCTCCAGTGGAGTCTATATTACAGAATTTAAATGTTAGAGTATTTTAATTGATTATGAATTCAAATATTTCAATTTTTCAGACTTGTCCAAAGGCAGTTACACTGAGTGGGATTAGTTCTGTGGTAGAATAAGACTTAAGGTGACACTGAGTCATGTACGTAAGTCTATTTAACCCTCGGTAAATAAGTGATCCAGTATGTCACAAACCTCCATGCAAAAGTATTTAAACGCAAAATCATGCACATAATCAGTCCAGCCACTGGGAAAATCGTACATTTAAGGGGAGTCCCTTATGACCTATTTTGGTTGTATGGCTGTGACATTGTCACTCCATGACGGCAGTCCACTAATGGTTACCTGGTATGAATTTACGTAACATAAATCACATAAGTACTTTACTACGGTTGGTTCTGGAAGGGGCATTAACAAAATCCACCAATGGTCGAAGTGCAATGCATGCAGATAGATTTCCCTGGAAAGGATGAAACAGTAAACAGAGCAATTCTGTCCCATTATTCAGATTCTGTTCCAGAATTATTAATTACTTGTCTACTGCTAAATCTCTCTTCAACATGTAAAAATCTTAAATAGGCGGCACTATCTGTGCACGCTCGTTGGCTGATTTAAATCCTCATCTGATGAAACATCATCTGTTTTGTCCAAGGCCTTTGTCTGCCACCTTTGTGAAAGGAAAGAGTAAATGAGCAGTGCGGAAGGACTATTTGCCAATAGAGATATTAGGAAAGATGGCTGAAATTTTCTAACTGAAAACCCCATGAAATCTACTCCATTCTAACTTGCTGTTGACCACTTTCAAGCTAACGGGTACTTTTTATCATGCAGATTTCTCAGGATGTTTCTGAATTGATGAAATATTCATTCCAAATCCCCTGTGTGGGGATGTGAAACCAACACCTACGCTCAGATCCTCCTCCCCTCATTCTGCACAGATGCATTACAATTCTCAGTCTATAGCTGAGGATCAGGTTCATGGCTTTAAATTCTGTTTTCCATTTCAAAAAAAAAAAAAAAAAAACATGTTCCATCATATACATTTTGTTTCATATCTCAGTTCTTTGGTTTGAGCTTGATACCTAACCAGAAAATGTTACCAAAATGTATAGAATTTGATTATATTAAACCCAGGATAATCTATTAGGCCCATGTGATATGAATTAAAGAGAGGTGGTTAGTTTAATGGATAGGAACCTAAATTCCATTCCTGGCTTTGCCACTGGCCTGGGTAAATCTGTTTTCTGCTGCTCTTTTAATTTTCAGTTTGCACTCTTTCTTGTCTCTGGATGCAAACTCTTCAGTATAAACACTGTCCCAGTTACAGTGCCTAGAAGAGTGGGGAAAAGAGACTGACCTATGCTAGATTCTTTAGACTCCCTTGGAATACTAATAATTATAATATATATGCTCAACACATATATGCTACTCATACTGCAGACTGCCATGTTGTGGTATATAGTGAAGGGAGGAAAATTCAAGCCACCATCCACGTGCCACTCCTTTAGAAGAGACGGGGTGTTTACATGCATGTCCGTGCTCATGCTACTGCCCTGACAATCTGTCTTGGTAGAGAGAAGGGTTGCTCACAATCCAGAGTTATATTCAAAGCAAAAAATCCTTAGAATTGTCTGTTACACTGCTAATTTATTCAGAAGATACTATTTTCCCTGTACAAAATTGAAATAAGAAACTAAACAAGGTAGGAGTGCCAAAGACACTTTCCCCTGAGAGCACTATATAGCCTTCCAACATAGGAATGTGCAGCACAGCTACTTTATGATCCATCCTTCCTACAAGAGAATTCAGAAAGCAGAAGCCTTGTCTAAATAAAGACAACCTTGGCAAAGCACACCGTTCTAGCTAGTGATTTCTGTCAAGGCAGCCTGCGGTCACAGCAAGGCCATACAGCAGGAACGGAGAGCGAAGAAGCAAGAAAGACATTTTTGTTGAAATAAACAAGAGAGAAAATGCAGCACTGGTGCACAATGGTGAGCAATATATGTAACTACCACAGGGAAAGTCTTGTTACAATGCCTGAAGGAAACACTCCAAAAATATTTATTTCCAGGCAGGTTTCTCTCTAAAGCATGGGTTTTCAATCTGTGGCCTGTACACCTTTTTTGAATCCCTGGTCTACTTCTAAACAACTGATGTAAGCAGAAGAAAGACAGCAAGCACATCTGCATACATGCTACATAAAAAACAGTGCTATATCTATCAGCCTACATATGTTAACTTTCTTCTAGGATCTGAATTTCCCTTGAAAAATTTTTAAGCGTTTGCCAATTCAAAAGCGGTTGGATTTCAGCTCCACGGCACTCAGAGAGAATGCAGAGGGTTAGCACCGCCTCAGGAAAGGCTTTGCCACAGGTTTAGTTTGATATCACAGACTATTTTCTCCATGAGGCGCGTATTTCAAAGAACAATAAACTTACACTTATGGTTTGACACATAGACCTTCTTTCTGATCCATCCATGTGGTTGCACGCAGACCCTAAACTCATCTACTGCTATGAGTCAGTACCTTGGAAAGCAGAACCCTTAGGCAACAACTTGAGTGTTGTTTAATTCAGTGCTTAGGTCAGATGAGAATACAACTCCAGCTCGAGCCAGCTGTACATTCTGTCTTACAACTCATTACAGTTCCTTCTGAAAATGGGATTGCCTGGGAAACTTTCTTCTGAGAGACCCTCAGCTAAAACTGGTAAGAAAGAGTTAGTAGCTGAGCAACTGCTTTGGCAGTTCAGCAGAGGTTGTGTATGACGGTGACAGGGGTGGACAGAAAGTTTATCAGACTGATAATCACATGCTCTTCCTTCTCCAAAAACATGGTTTCTGCTACCTACGTAATGGGAGGAAAAGGATAGAGCGGGGTGATAGAGATCTCACATAGACCATCCACCTCTACAGGGAGAGGATATTCTTTACTTTAAGAACTCCCTCCCCACCCTGCAGCTCATCAAACATTTAAATGGCCTCCAGCTTGTTCCAGAGACTTACATGCTGCTTCAGCTTCTTTGGCTTCTGCAATTTTGATTGTCCACCTACAAGAAACAAGAAAGTGTTTAAAACTCACATTAAAAATTCTTGCATCTGGTTGAAGGCTTAGGAAGACTGTCTGTAACCTCATAAAAGGAAGGAACTTAAATGTGTTGAGTTATAATTTAAGAATTCTCTCTAAACTTTGACTATTTTCATAAATCTGTTGTGGAACCCCTATTTAAAAAATTCTGTGAGAAAAAGTGCTATAAGATGTCCAGCATTCAGAATATTCTGTTCTTACAACAATAATCTGCAAATATGATATCCCATCTTTGATAACCCACCAGCCAGAGCATTGGTTTTCATATCACCGTGTTGCAATAATGTTCTGAAACCAACACTGCCCTTACAAGTTTGAATGAGACCCTGAGGAAAGAGGAGTTGATACCATGAATTCTTAATCTTTAAGACCAGGAGGGATCTTCTGCATAGTCCATTCTATTGAGCTCAGCAACTTGTGTTTGATGAAAGACCATACCCTAATAAATCAAACCCCTTTTCCAGAAAGAAACCTAGTGTGAATTCAAGAATGAAGATTCATTGTTCCTTGATGTAGTCTATTCCAAAGGTTAACCACCAAAAATGAGTGCCTTAAATCTGACTTCAGCTTCCAGTCACTGTCTCTTGTTCTCCTTTTTCTCCCACCAGAATAGGGAGCTGATAGGTCCTTGGGCTTTCTCCCTGCAGAGGTGGAGTCTGTGGGGTTTTTCTTTTTTTTGAATATAAATGAACATAAATTCACCGGCCTGCAGCTGTTGACGAGGTTATTCCCCCGAGCCCATCACATCTGCAGAGCACATCACTGTTCCTGAGCCTGGCAGCATAAGCCGGGCTGGTATAAAGACTTCTATCAGTAGATTTTTTTCAACACTTGATTGCCATTTGTCTCTTTTTCTGGAAAAATAAGTAGACCTGACTTTCTAAAATCCTGATTCTTAGGTATTTTTTATAGCCCCCAAATGCAGCCTTCATTTCCAGCTCTTAAATGTGTTTAGAAAATATGAACAACTGCAAAATCAGCAATGATTTTATGTTTCTTTCCCAGTAACTGATTGAAATAATGAATAGTGTGAGCCTTTGTACTAAGCCTCAAGGAACATCACATTTTAATCTGGTCTTACTGCTGTAATACCAAGCTGTTTTGAAACCAGAATGTGATGCAGTAGTAAATCAAAAAAATTGCATAATTCCACTGTATATCTACAGTTACCTATATCAGTCTCACCTGTCATCTTATCAGATAAAGAAACCATGTTTTCTTTATTAGAGCTGTCTTACACAAAGCCATGATGAATACACATACACCTACCACTGATTTTTTAAAATCAGTTGAATATTGAATTTCCTTTCCATGGAGGTAAGGCCTGAGTCTCCCATTTGTTCTTCGTAAATATTGGCACAGTGTTTGCACCCTTCCTGTTTTTTTTTCTTTTTGAAATTTCCACAGAAAAAACAAAAATTCATGATAGATTAGCACGGGATGTTTAAGGTGGCAGACGTATTTCAGAACAGTTCAGTATGAGTTGCCTGGACCTGCTGATTTTGAGCACTGACTCCTGGAGATGAAGACTGACGGGCTGTCTAGGTGCTGAGGGGTGGCAGAGCACTGCTGATGGTTTTGCAACTCATTCACTTCCAAAAGGGCGACGATGATTACTACCTGCGAGGTTTCCGTAAGCTGTGAGGGGCCTTCCTGCTACATGCCCTCTGCAGCTGGGTCTGCTTTGAAAGCAGAAAGGAGAGGAGGAAGGAGAGAAGGGTTCCTTTGGACAGTCAAAACAACTGCTGGATCTTGTTTCCCCCTAGCACCTCACTTTTCATTTTGTAGGACTGCAGCACTGTAGTTTTGACTGGATTCTGATTTGGACGGGAATGACGTAATTAGGCATTAGGCAGGATCAGGCCATATGCTACAAAAAGAAACCCTTCCCCCATCCCCATTATCTTTTTGATTGGGAAATTAACCGAATCAAACTTTAAGGGCATGTTCCTGTCACATTCCAGAGCATGTAAAATATTACAAAATTCTGTTGGCTTTGCAACATTTCTGAAAGTATCTGTTCTACAACAGTTCTGTTAATCTCAGAGTTTGTGACATATCCATGACTTCTTACAGAAGCCACAAGTGACAAGCTGACAATAGGGATAACACCTTTGATAACACAGTGTACATAGAATAGCCTCTATCTTCTCTCCCCCAGTATAAAACCTTTTTTTTTTTATTACAGAGATTCTCAGAAGATAGAACCCTCAAGGCAAGTGGTTTTGATCCTCAGATGCCTGACCCAGCATTGATGCTAAAATGTTCGCCAAAAAAGCAAGGTCGTATATTTTATGCTGTCCTATCAAGGTTGAGAATATGGTCTCATGGGGCAATGCAAGGTACACGCAATACAGAGAAGCCTTCTCTTCCTTTGGTCAGAGGGGTTTTGTGGCTGTTGTTCTTAGATGAGAAATACCACTATGTTCAGGGAAATGATGCAAGTGGAATCCAGTTTCTGATTTTGTACCAGATTCCCTCTTCTGAAAGGAACAGGAAAAAATATCCAGTGCAAGCTCTGGAAAGAATAAAAATAAATAAAGAAGCATATACTGTAATTTATCTGTGTTGCAGTCACTGCAACCAGCCTACTAAAACGACTACTAAAAAGCAGAAAACATGACTGCTAAATTCAACAGGATTATAAAAATATTACAACTTGATTGGTATTTTGGAAAACTGGAAACAGATCACCTTGCAAAGAAGAGTGAGTCACCCATGAACAACCTAGAAGACAGGAGCCATGTATGGGTTCTGAGGCTGACGACCAAAATAAATAGGCTGTAAATTTAGTAGGAATAGTGCAAGTCAGAGAAAAACAGGGAGAGAGAGGAAAACATATGGTCATACTCTGAAAAGTGGATGAAAGTTTGAACTGGAATAACAACTCTAGTAATTCAAAGGGGAAATTACTCTCTTCTGCTTAAGCATATAAAATAAATCATGTTGAGAAGATCATGTACGACATTTATTGCAGGCAAATAGTTTGAGAAAGACTCACATGGAAACTTTAGTTCTGGATACCTCTGAACTTAATTTAAGTTTCAAATGTGCATCCTTATCTGTGTAGTAGGCACTTGACTTGAACTCTTAACAAGTCCAGATGCAAATTTTGTTGCTCTGACCTCTCTTTAATAAAACACAACCTTTAGGCTGCTCTGAAGTTATCTGATTATTATCTGATGAAAGCTGAGGCAACTCAATAATTACACCCACACGTTAAAAAGCTGTGAACTAAAGCTTTCTGTTGAAGAGCTTAACTAGCATGGAAGCATGAGAAAGGTTACCTAGCTCTGCAAAGACATGAGTGATGTTCCTTGTCAGCTGGCAAAGTAGCTGGTGCCATATGCAAGTGGTTTTGTGTTAAAAAACTGCTTGTTAAGTAGGTAGCATGTTATGGAAACCTATTTTTTTTGCACAAGTTCCCTGATGAGCAATGCCTTCTCTTGAAGGGAGTTTGCACCTCAATGTCATTCATTTTTTGTCTATGTGATTACTAAGCGCTGTGATGAATAAGAGTATTTTTATGAGGATAACCAGCAGTATACAGCTTTGCAAGCCCCTGAGCAAGATACCATTCTGAATGGCAGAACATATCCAGTATTGATAATTAATCCCAAGCATCTTTGAGATCTGATGATGAAAAGTTTATCTGAGAAATTGTGTTATAACATATATGCAGTGACACATTCTTCTCTGTGTAAAATGGTACGGAACTGAAAAGCTTTCCTTTTTGTGAAAAAAATTCATGTTAGTAGGAAGACTGAGGTGGACTGAGGTTGTGGAGCACTGACAAATGCTTGTTACACTCAGCATTGCAAGGATTTGATCTTGAGCATTATCACACCTCTAGTTTGTGTCCTCCGCCTTTCCGGAGAGCTGTATTTGAGGCACTCACCGTACCGCACGCCAGCCAGGCCATGCCCGGTTCTGAAGGCTCATCGGCACGGTGAGGCAACGGTGGCTGCTGGGGCGACTGCGACTAGGATCAGGGGCTGTGCTGTGTTTCCTCAAGTACTGATCCCGGAGCATCGTGCTCCTCAGGCAGCACAGTGGAAGCACCTGGTTAGACTGGAAAAGAAGGAACCAGTCTGGATCTGCAGAGCCAAGGCTGGGCTTGCAGGCTGCAAGGAAAATAGGGGCTAAACGCTGAAGAGTTAAAAACTGCCAGCCAGGTTTCCAGCTAGGCAGAAGGGGCAGTTAAAGCTGGCTTTTGGGAGAACTGATACTTTCAGAAGGTACAAAGACACCAGAATAAAGAACTGTGCTTGTAGTAAGCTTTTGGGGGGAAGAATTATCTGCATTTGGTTTCGTGCAAGTGCAGTGCATACTGACTGTGTACAGCTGTGGACAGCGGCTGATGTGTGTATCTGCCTTCTGCTTCAGCAGAACTCATGGTCTTGGAGAGTACTTGTTCTGGCAAGCAGGTACAGAAATCTTATGTGGGTGTAGCTGGGTGGCACAGTCACAAATACAAACCAGGATTCATTGTTAATTGTTAGTGTAGATTTACCCTTTGTCCTTTTTATTACGACTTTAAACAGACATAATAAATGCTGTTCATTACTCAGATTTATTCTGAAGGAGTCTAAACTTTCCCAGCTCTCTCTCTTTAATCATCCCTTGGCTTAAGCTTTTGTCCTTCCTTCCAAAATGCTAGTAATAAATAAAGCTGCTGAAATGGTTGCAGAAATGTGGCAAGCCTGCTAACCCATACATCTTCTTGTATTTGGTTTTTTTTTTCAACTAATATATAGCTTCTCTATCTCTCCATGTCAGAGACTTGAGAACTTAAGTATTTCTCAGCTGGCATTCTTCCTCAGAAGATGTGTTGTCAAATGCCTGCTAATAGTTTGTCAGTAATGTTACTAACAATGACAGTCAATTAAAAAATACAAAAGAGCAGTTGCTTGATGACTGGGGCATAGGGCAGGGAGTCAGGGAAATGCGCTGCTCATTTGTCTCCATCTTGGCTTCCATAACTGTACATGAAGAGAAGGGACATGCTTATCTGTGATACAGATTTTGGGCACAAATTGAAATACAGGAAAGTCCATTTAAACATAAGAAAAAACTTTACTGTGAGGGTGACTGAACACTGGAACAGGTTGCCCTGAGAGGTTATGGAGTCTCCATCCTTGGAGACATTCAAAAGCTGAGCGGGCATCGTCCTGGACAGCCTGCTTGAGCAGCGGAACTAGACTACCCGATCTCCAGAGGTCCCTGCCAACCTCAGCAATTCTATGATACGTCCTCATCCATGACATTAAAAATGCTGCATGTTGTTGTTTTGATATCTTATTTTCATCATCTGTAAAACAGCTATTGCTTCTTCCTCAGCTGTGGTAGTGATTGGGAGTCTTTACTTACAAGCATTTTTCTAAAGCACTGGATGGAAGCTACCAGAAAAATTCAAATGACTTCTAGCTCTCAGAATCACTAACGAATCTGTCCATCAGAGGCTGTCACCTGCATTTACAGACAGAGGCAAAAGCAACTGAAGACTTTTCATCTTGGTGCATGCAAATAAGAGAGTTACAGAACAATTTGGGAGACATGGGTCCATTCTATTATTGACTTTGGACTCAAACAGATGGAGATTTTTGGATCGTTCTTCAACACAAACTATTATTATAATAAGTAATTTTGGAAGATGGAAGCTCAAAGATTCTTCAGGTTAGAAGGCAGCACTTCTAGAAATTTGTGATTGGATTCAGAGTTGAGGAACAAATTAAGATAGATGCTCGTTGGAAAGCTATGGAGAAATGTCACTTCCCTGGTTCCTGGACCAGCCTGGTCTGCTCAGTCCCCCAGAGTCATGTGCATTATCAGACTGCATTTCCACAAAAGGTAAAGTAATTGCTTCCTCTCTATAAAGCTGTATTCAGATTTTTGGATTGCTTGTGGAGGTATTCTAATAACTGTGTATTTTAGAAAAATCACATGTTATTGAAAAGGTGACTAGCACAATATACACACTTGCAACAAGTGTATTTTACAGATGTTGGAAACTGAACAGAAGGAGGAATAATAAAATCTTCATTGCTGAATTTTAAAGAAACCCACCAGGTCTTGTTCTGAGCACATGATCCAAAAGATAATGGAAATTTGTTCCACTGAGAGCTCTGAGTATTGTTTGGAAAGTTTTACTGGTAAATAATGGACATTAGTACTTTTTTCCTATTTGCTAATTTGTATTCTTCATTAGTACTCATGACCTCTACCTGGCTCCTGTGTACCTAGAGGAATCTGCTCTTAGGTGAGAAGCAAACATGATTATACAGCTTCCACTCCCAGGTATGTCTGAAATCATTACTCATATTGTTAACGGATGTTCTGTCATATACTGAAACTCCTTTTTTGAAAATAGAATATTATGATTTTTACTGGGTATTGAATCTCTTTGTGTATGCCCACAAACGCTTTGCTACTCCAGCAGTTCTCAGACCTCAGTTGGCCATGGGATGATGCTGTGTTCTGTTTTCTTCAGGCAAATATGTCATATTTTGATGCCAAGTCATGCAAAGCAAAGAGGAAAAAAGGATATAATACACAGAGAAATCATCATTACAGCCTATTCTCCATGCTAGACAGAAAGAAAACAAGATTGGTATCAAAAAATCTGAAAGTCTAAGTGAAACAGGAGCAACAAGAAATAACAGCTCCCATTCAGCAGCCAGAGATTCCAAGACTATTGTTGATTTGGAGAATTCAAGGCTGGAAAGGCTGCTAAAATCACCTAAGCTGACCTCGGGCAAAGCACAGAACACAGTTTTACTCTGTAACTTCCTTCTTGAACCTCTGGAACGATGGATTCATGATTAATTTATTGCTCTGGTAAATTCACCCAGATTGACAGTGTCGGCTGCATTGCTTTCAGTGGATTGGAGTTTAATTGTTCGCATAAGAAAATGCTGTCAGAGGAAGTGTATGATGAAAGGGAATCTGAGTTTTTAAGTTATTTAGATTATTGGGAAAGAGTTACACTGTATAGTATTGCTTCATCCAACTTCTGTTTTTAAGTTAATGAACTCCATTACACAATTGTAATCTATCCTTTTTCTGGATTGCAAGCATTAATCAACCAGAACACAATGCTGATTTGACTGGAGATGTACTGATGGCAAACTCCTCCCTTGGAGAGGACCTGGATACTTGCTTGAAGCCCAAAGAGAACTCCAACTGCCTAAATAAACTCGAGACATGACACATTAGCAAATGATCAGCTGGGGACAGTTCTAGGATATCGCTGAAGAAAGAAAATAACATCATCTGTTTGGTAGAGAGCTGTCAAGCACTGAAACACGGACAATTCATTCCCTTTGGGACTCTTTTGGCAAAGATCTCAAAGATCAGGGTGTGACTTCTTTCGATGCTGCTCACTAAGTATTGGGCAAGTTTTCACATGACCTGCCAATCACAACCAAAATGCCAAGGAACTGCAAGGTCCCAGCATTCCCGCTAATTATTTTCCAAGCATTCACCAGAGTTAAAACTTTTAATTCCAGTTCCTCCACAGTCTGTCATGGTCAAGTCACTTGGTCTCACTGTAAATCAGGGATAATATTTAAGCAGTGATCTTAAACACATGAATGAAATCCCTGTAATTATTCCATGTCATAGCAGTTCTCAAGGTATATGGCCTTGAGCAGATTTCCAATCATCTATTCCTGCCTGACAGCATGTTTTCATAAGCACTCAAAGCTGCACTCAGAGAGTCCTTTATATAGTCAAACCAGAAGAGATTTTGATCCTTTAAAGAAAACAACCAAACAAAAACCCCCAAGCTGCTGCGGGAGAGCTTACTGAAACTCCTCAGAGGACTTAGAGAAGAATAAACAACTAACTTGTGCTGATTTCTTCTTCAGACTTGGAAAAGATAACATTAAAAGGAAGAAGATGCAATTTTTATTGAAAACAAAAGCAAAGCTCGTTCTAAAGCCAGAATGGAGTTTGCATTTCTTCCCAATATATGAAAAGGGCAATTAAAGAAAACATCTGGAAAATACTACATCTCAGAATCCTAGCTACTATTGGATCAAACTTTTTAAATAAAGTTTGATGAGTATTCAATCCTAATTCAAAAATTCAAAACTAAACACAAGCCCTCATGTTAGTTTAGAAAGTACAAAGCTGAAAACAATTATGGATGACAACAATATTTACACATTTTCCAATGAGAATGACAAAGTACTTCACAAATATGAACCAGCTAAAAAACCTTTAAATAATTTGAGGAAATATATCCCTTTAAATTGGATATAATTGAGAGATGAAAAGTCCAGGCAAATTAGGAAAGGTGAAAGAATGACTCAGTGGCAAAGGTAGCGAAAGCTCCCTCTCCCCCATTCATGTTGAAGTTATGTTGGCATAAAACTGAACTAACACAGCTGTGAATCAAAATTGTACTCTGCTGCAGGAATTACCAAAAACTGACTATCCTTATAAACAATTTTTAATTTTTCCTTAGTAAAATGCCATATTCAGGACAGCATTGCTATTTAGGAAAGATATGAAAGCACAGATATGAAAACCTGTAAGCACAAAAATTTCTGATGATTCACTGACATATTTTAGAATGCTGTGAATCCAGGATATCGAAAAAAAACAGTGCTGCATTAATGCGGTGCTTAAGCTGTGCCTGAGTTCTGGGAAATGCAGGGGAAAAGGAGCAGGAAGGAGGAGTATTTGTATATTCTGAAAAATCTAAAAATTGCCTTGTCTTCCCTAACAATGGAAACTGCAAATATTCATTAGTACTGATTCAAGGCAAGCAAAAATACAAAGGAGACAACCTGACCAGAGGGTAAAGACACACCCATAACGATAAAGAAGAGCAAGACAAAGAACCCCCAAGTTTGTGCGTGTACTCAGGGGCATCCTTCATGGCTGACATGTCACACATGGATTCTTGACACTTTTATCATGTTTTCTCTATGCTACAATCCAGTCCACAAGTAAATATCAGAGTTGTGTGAAAGACACCACTTTCTGTTTAATTCTATCTTTGCTCCTGATAAATAAAAACAGCAGGTGCTGACCTCACTTCAGATACGCTAAAGCGAGCACAGGGTAACACGAAGAGGCCGCAACACGAAACCTTCTGGGAAAGCGATGCAGGTCTTCCTCTGAAAAAGATAACGATCGAAAGCACAAGTTCAGAAGGGAATGCCTAGGAGTAGCCCCAGGTTTAATTCCCCTGACTTCTGCAAGTGAAAATGTGTCTCTGGGAAGGCCATGGAAATTATGCACATAGAGCACGTGCTTCATTCACTCTGTCGTAATCTCTGTCACGGATAAGGCAGTGCTTTCTAATGTGTTTCCAGCATAACTGTGCCATTATCACCTTTACAGCATCATTTAATTTAGCTTCACTATGGTAATAATGCACTAAACAAGGACAGAAAGCCTCCTGGCACTTCTAATGCCTGTCTCCCTTTTGTACGATCTGCAACTTTCCATCTGTATCAGCAGTGAAAAATAACAGTACGTCGATGTGGCCCCTTGCTCTTGACTGTAACGCCTGCCCCAGGTTACTCCGTTTCTACTGCTTTTGGCTCTGTCTTCCTCTCCCCATTGCCCTTTGCAGCTGCTATGGAGCATTTTTATTTATTATGAGATGGGCCAAGTTCCAAGATCAAAAAGCAAATAAACCATTAGTGATGCTTGTACCAATTTACAATGTCTCCAATCTTTCTACTTCTATTTTCATTTATTCTATTAATTTCATGGCTGGAACAAGTCTAAATATAAACAAAACTTCCTCCAGCTGTCCATCCACACAGACTAGACACAAGGCTTCAAGAAAAGTTGCTGACATCATTAAAGAAAACCTACAGTATGAAAATCCACCAGTAATCCACCAGTTCTCAACCTTTCCTAAACTACTGCTTACAAGCTCTGATCTGGGTTGAAATCAGGAGTCTTCAGCCCACCAAATAACATAGGAAATGGAGCATATTCATTACTTTCTGACACATGTTCTTGATTCTTCTTAGGGCTGGGGCTCCTCAGGCTAAGAATTCATGCAGAAGATCACATTTTAGCTTTGACTGAAGTAAGTCTGGTAGCCATACATACCTGGGTTGAACTTGCACAATGGCTGTGAGACCTATGGCTTCTTAACTCTTGGAGAAGATCATCAAGACAGAATATCTGGGGCCTCTTCATAGGAATGGGTTTTTAAGGCAGTGAAATCTCTTATTGGAAGTGGTTGACACACTCGTGCGGGAGCCTTTCAAAAGCAAACCTCACAATGTTACTTAAGGGTAGACGGATAGAAGAATGGATGACTTCATGGGTTCTTTACATTTCCAAGCTGTAATTCTGTTCCTTTTTCTGCCTGTGTACAGCACTAGCCAGCCTACATTCCTCCAAACATGAATAGAGTAGGAAATGCATCAAGGTAAGAGGTCTTGAAAGACACTGAAAAATGTCACTAAAAATAGACAAACATGGTTACAGTGATCTAGGCAGTTACATACTGGGAAAGGTTTTTGGTCCACTATCAACTTGTTTTTAAGAAAGACTAATATGCTATTTCTGCTGGCTCCAAAATATGCAGGTAGAAATTCATATGTAAGATAGAAGAAACTTTTGTTCTTTCCCTGACTACTAGACTGTGAGGTTTGTTATCCCCAATTTCCATCTATGTATTAACGGCCTGTATATGTGGCTGATTGACTAACCATGCCTGGCCACGGAAAGTAGAGTTGTTGTGCAGTTTTTTCTCCTAATATAACAAGAAAGAAATCTGAGTCACCTGGGTCACCATGGCCCTCTGAGGCTCTTCAGGCAGTCACCATAGTCAATCTCCTTAGTAAACAGCAAAGCGCAAGGTAAAGTTCATGAAATTGATGGAACTTTTACTAAAAATATCATGTGAAGGAATATTTCAATGTCTAGCCATCTTAATTTTCTACATATATGTCACTGTAAGCTGCTCCTATAATACCTAGTGAGTACAGTCATTAATGCTCTTTTACAGGAACTGAAATCTGTTGTGAATGTTTTGTGGGGATATGCTAACTGGCCTTATTTGCTCATGCAACTATATCACCTACTGTAAGTCTGTTATCATACTTCCTAATAATGTCTCATAACTGTGGTAAAAAACTGCCTGTCCTAAGAGAACAGTCACTGCACAAAAAAGTTGATCTCTGGATTTTTGCCTCTCCCACACTCTATTCTTCAAGGCTAAAGGAGACCACTGCGAGTATCTAATTTGATTTCTGGAACAGAAATCGTAGAAATTTTGCCCACTAACACCTGCAATGAAGGGTATTAATCCATCTTGCTGCATGAATAAACTTTCATCGAGCTCAATAACTGCTCACGAAACTAGACAGCACCTTTTATAAAGACTTCTAGTCCTGATTTACTTATTTGAATGCTGAAAAATTAACCGCTTCTTTGATAGCATGTTTCAATTACTGCCCACCTCTACCATTAAAAATCCATGTCATGTTCCCAAAGTGCATTTTCCTAACTTGATTTTGCAACCCTTGAATTTTGTTATGCCTCTGCTAGGCATAAATAATAGCACACCCTGTTCTTTCTGGGATTCTCTCTTGTGATATGTCTCTGTGATATGAGTTTCATTTGCTTCAGGCAAAAACCATGGTGAAAGCTTATTCTTTTTCGGCTCAGCTTCTCACTGTGCAATAAACAGCACCCTACACTGCACTTGGTACGAAGCTGTGAGCTTGAGTTTAGTACCAATCTACTATTTAACGCTGGCTTGTTACACCCACGCAGACCCTACCTGATTCCCACATGTCCGGCACTGCTGTACACAAGTGTCACACTCCTGGCATTGCTGCACTCAAAGTTATCCTTTAACAGCTGTGCTTGTGTCTCAGGGCTGAGCCACCTGGCACTACTTCCAGCTCTGGCTATCCATGCAATATATCCGCCAGCTTCTGTTCATTCCTGTGTGGGAAATAATACAGCATTGCCCGAAAAATGAACTGAGAACTTGACAAAAACATGTGTAGCTCGGAGCTGGGTAAGGTGATGTGGGGGCAAAGAAGGGATTATTTTTCCCTTTGCATACTTCTTTTAAATGCCTTATATTGCCTTTATATGTCTCTGCTTTCTGATCTTTGTTTTTATAATATTGTATTTGTGGGTGCAAATCTGACAGGCACTGCGTTGCTGACTTTCCAGTTCCATTGCTTTCTTATTTGGTACTGGATTATTTGGGCCTTGACCTCGCCAGCCAGTTGCTGGCCCCTAAATTACTTGCACTGGAGAGAGCATTCCCCGTCGCCAGCTAGCAGGAGTTTCTTCTTCCATCAGAGTGGATTGTCTCTCTCACACACATACACAAACACCCAGCTCCACCTGCACATTATCTGCTTCCCCATTCCTCTTTTCCTCCATTTGCTCTCCCTGTATTAAAAGCAAAAAATATATTGTTTCACTTCTGGCTGTGAGTATGCTCAAAGACAAAAGCCAGAATTTTAGAGAACTCAGCTTCCTGACAAGGAGGGCCACACGGTTACCCAAAAGCAAGTACCACTATTTTCCCCTCCACACTCCCCCAAATATTTCCTTCCCATTCACAACTCCTGTCAGTTTTTGCGGCTTGTGCAAGGTACCAGCTTTTGCAGTGGTACAAGGATGGAAGGAGATGACAATGAGAGATGACTGATTTCTCCTGACATGCTGGTCATGGGGATCTTACAGGAGGATCATATCTGCATGGTTTTTCAGATAAAAAGCACACACACAAATGAAAACACTATGTAAGCATGGCAGGACACCAGCATCAGAGACAGATATTCATGTTGATCTTGTTACAGATGTCCCCACTTCTGCCTACCAGAGTATAAAACAGAAAGGTTTTGAGCCTAGGTCAGGCTCAATCATTTTACGCCTGGACTTTTACAGTCCTTGCCCCAAGACCTTCCAGTTTAGAACAGAAGCACAGACTAGTAGCACAGACAAATTCACGGGAACAGAGAACATGAGCGATATCCCAAGTTCTTCATATCTCCGGTCACCATATCATATGATCCAACTCAGAAAATTATCAAACCTCATTGTAAGAAGTAACTGCATTGTTTTCCCTCCTCTTTTCTACCCCTGCTGGAAGAAGAACAGGACAAACCCAGGCACACAGGGTTCTCTGCTTATTTTAGTCCTCTGGCTACCTAGTTTAAAGACAATTCAAATACCTCTATCCTATATGGCACTCTGCACTTTGAGTATAAGTCTGGTCTCTGTATATTAGGCCCTTTGTTTCCCTATCATCTAATTGTCTTTCTCTGCCCTTGTTCCAGTGTGAGTTTTAGTTGGTAAATCTAGTTCTAAGAAATCTAGTTCTAAGGTAAGCATGTTGGAACAGTGGCACAAGACAGAGTTGTGACACCATTTAATTCCATTTGTAATCTGGCATCTTATAAAAATCGTTATTGCTCAACACTGAGAAATTCTCATATAGGATATATGAAAGGTACAGCTCAAAAATGCAGCAAGGAACCACTAGAGAAAAAAAAAACCCAAAGCAAAAACCTGACATCCATCCATTTCCTCCTCCTCAACTTCTTGGGCTACAGAATTATCAGCTGCCATCAGACCTCACACAAATGAATCTATGTGGTCCGTAGGTTGTAACATTGCTTTCTGCTGAGGACACAGTGACAAACAATAGCTTTGATCAGCTAACCACTGCAAACTTTTATTTATTTATTTACTTTTCACATAGCAGGCATGGTTTTGCAACCAAAGGTCATTCGAATAAAGCAATTTGGCCAGTGCCCAGTGCAGCAATGTTTACCACAGTACACTCTGTTCAACTGTATGGGCGATAAAAGTATCTGTTCTATGTCTACTGGTTTTATTATCATGATTATTATTTATATTTTTGGCTACATTATTTTTTACTTCAGCTTTTTGAATGAAACAGAATAAATTTTTGCCTGAGAAGTCTGGTAGATGCCTTTTACATTTCCATTGTCTCAGTGCCTGTTTTAGTGTCGGTATTGTTTCAGTGTCCATCAGTGTTTCTTTTTGTTTTCTAACTGCTAAATAATTTAACTTCAAATCCATGAGAAAACAAGTGATGCAGATAACTAGGGAGACTGGAAGCCGACCTGACGGCATGGCGTAGCTGTGTCTGGAGACGGGTCTGCCCCAGGCATCCATCCAAGCCAGCGCTACAGCACTACAGTTGTCTCAGGGGCAGCGTGACAGAACGGAATGATTTTTCCCCTTTTCCAGTCCTACTTGGCCCTTTAAAGCAGCACTCTTACTTACATCCACTCATGCTACAGATCTGCTCCCTGTGTGAGCTCAGAGTCCCATTTGCTTTCTCGAAGGGAAATAGATGTCACTATTTTTTGTCCTGGTCACCTTTAAAGGCAACTCAGGAGGATTCTGTTACCTCATGCACAGCTTCCACTGCTGTTTATTCCATTTCAGTGAGGTGTTAACATGCCAGTCCGTGGGGTTAGAGTTGTCTGAGGTGTCATCAAGTGTGGGAATCACTGTGTGTAAGCCTGAGACAGGGAGAGTTGGCAAAATTTGATACAAATATTACCTTTGACTGGTGATGCAAAGTGAAGCAAGGCTGATGGCTACCAGCTAGAAACAACTCGAACAGATTTAACATGGAAGTGATAGGACTAAAAGAAGACAGGACAGTGCTACTTTTACAGCCTCTCTATAGATGTAATTAGTGCATTAACCTGTCAATATTTGCTCACTTTCCTTCATCTCTAATGTCACATACCATCACCTTACATTACCCTTCTGCCATCACTCTGCACAAGTCCTTCATCCAGACATCAGTTTCCTTTAAAGAAAAAACAGTGATAGATGGGAGAGTTCAAAGTAAGTGCTGAAAGCAATTTTGTTAACAAGGGATTGAGGAGTGAGGAACTGCTCAGGCTCCCCCAGACAGGCTTCCCAGTGCATTTCAATCACAGCTTTTAGTACTACCACACTCCGCCAGGCCTGGATTTCTCTATTACCAAAAATTGCCTCACAGCCCAGTTTATGTGGTAGCTTTAATTTTAACAGTCAGTAGGTGCTGAGTTAGTACATGTTCAGGGCAAAGAAGATGAAGTGTGGATACAGACAGAAAAGGAAAGTGGAAAGGCCAATTTCTTTTTTACTCTTTTGTATACTGTGATTTGTATTTTGAGAACAAATATATATGCACTGAGCAGATCTGGCAGGGAAATGACACTCATGAAAGACAAGACAGTGCTCTTTTTACAGCCTCTTTATAGACGTGAATAACACTGCAACCTGCAAATATAAAAAACAACTATTTACACTTTTCAGCTTTGTGAAAGCTATGTACATCTGCATATAGATGTATACTTGTACCTGGTTTTTCATGACCCTTATAATTTCAGGCTTTAAGGACCTTGTAAGTATCAACCAAAATGTTCCATACTTCTGCTGTACTGATGAAGTGTTGTTACACTAATTTTACTGACAAGGAAACAACACTCTGCTAGATGAAGTGCCTTGTTCACACAGAAATAAATGAGAGTTTCAGAATCTAAGCCTGGGCACCTCGAAATCCGATCTACAGTAATAGGAATAGTAATATTCCTAATGAGAACAGCTGGAATGACAGATCTCCTGTTGAGTTTCTAGAGTGCTAGAGGAACTCTCGTACTTAGTGAAAAGAAAGCAGATGTAAGTGGCATCACTGCAGTCTATAAAGACGCCTGTTATTTTACGTAAGGAAGGACCGTTTCAACCTCATGATCAGGCTTGGACACAAAGCCACTAAGCACCATAGCTATATGAATACCTCATATAACCAATTTTTGTTATTGCTTAGAAAAGTGGCTGCACTTGCTACTCTACTATTTGTTTATGTATTTCTTATCAGTAGAACATTAACTGAGCAGAGCATGGGATCCCTTCTGCTAGACGCTGATCCCATCACTGATGAAAAAACTGATGTGATTTAAAACCTAGAAAAAGAAATGGGAAGAGCAGAGGAAAGCAAATATATTTAGGTCCATCATCTTTCACTAAAGATGACATAAAGATGACAAAGTTACATGCTCTCCACTGACACTCCTTGGTGCCAGGTAAATCTTTTCCCCTCCATCTTGTACAGCACAAATATCTGAGTACCAAAAAATTCTTAAAATATTAACCTGAATTACTCTTCCTTCTGTTACTTAGTAAATCCTTTTATATGGGAAAAAGAGTCCTTCCCTACTCTGCTTGGATAAAAGTTAAGAGGGTTTCGTCTGCCATGTAAATTGCAGCACTGGGGCCTTTGTTTTCCATTTTATAAATATCTTTATTATTCGAGAGTGAGACAAGGGGAGTGTAGCAAAATGCCAACACAAAAGCAGACATGGTTGCAAGGAGAACGCTTTCCAAAGCTTGCCAAGAACTGACAGATGTTCAATAACTTTCTTAATTTAATAAACAATGAAAAGGGGACGCAGTTTAATTCTGCCTGTTAGAAAATAGGGAAGATGCACTTTAACCTATTTAAAGCTGCTAAGACCTGCATGGTTTACAATAGAGATTAATTTAGTCCATTACCTTTTTGCTTTAACAAAAAGCAGCAACTCAGTCATTATTAAAAACAGATTTGTGTATAAAAAGTAAATAATTATGTCAGTGCAAAGTCAGTTACACTAGAATGAAGCTGAAGGAGTAAGTTTTGTGGAGATAATTACTGATGACTGATTTCTCTTTAGAAAGCAAATTTATTTATTTTGTAATATCCACTGTTGAAGAGCAAGATAGCCCATTTGCCAAGCTAGGAAACTACTAAGAGTTATGAAATTTGGATTCAGAGCTGAACTCAGAGCTGTTGATATTTGGATTCTGTTTGGCTCTGGCAAGTTCTGGGCTGCCTTGCATTTCACTTATTTTGTAATAAGTTTTTTCTCCTGGTTACTCAAGAAGCCAGGCATGACTGGTTTTTAAACAGAGAACTTTACTGTCTACGAGGTCTCTCTCAAACAGTCATGTTAAAAGAAAGATCATATTGTTTCTAGTTAGTAGTACTTTGACTGTTTTATCAATATATATGTCCATTTTGAGAATCGTTTTATGAATGGGTTAATTGCAAAAAAGAAGCTCAGGCTTTATGGAGAAAGTGAAAGCTTCAGTTATCTTTTTTTTTTTTTTTTTTTTTTTTTTTGCAAGGGTTATGGGTCCAATACTTCAAGTGCTGCTGCTGCTCATAAAGAAGAAGATTTTGACTGATTGCTATGCATGGGAAAAAGTCTCAGCTTGCAAAAGAATCCCTAAAGCAAAAAGGTTTCAGATTCTCAGAGTAAATAAAATTCTACTCACAAAGTGGAGACCTTGAGGTGCTTTTGAGCACTGTGTCTTCTGAGTGTTTCTAATGATCTTTTGAGCAGAAGTAAAACTTAAAATATGCAAACACTGAGCCAGAAATTTCTGTATGTCTCTCAGCAGAAAGGAGCCTCTTGCTTTCAACTTTATAGCTTCAAATTACAAAAGACAATAAAACAAACAGAGGGCAGAAGATGCCACGATAAAGCTGACCTACAACTGTACTTGCAGGACTTGACTGTAGCTGGATGAACTTTGCTGGGAAAATGGAACAGTAACTGTAATAACGAAATGGAGCAATGGGAAAAAAATAAGCAGCAGGGAAACTGAAGTCACTAAAAAAAGTCACCAAATCTATTTTGAAAGAAGAAAAACTATAGATCTTAGCACTGTTAAAAGAATAAAATGCTAAAACAAAATGAATAATTCAGACAGAACAAGATGGAGAACCTGTTTAGCAACTTGCAATTGATAGGTCTGTTTTCAAAAGGAGCAGAAGTTCAGGAAGCAGTAGTTCCCCAAATCGTACAAACCAATGGACAAAGGGACTAGCAGAGATACTGACAGAACTGCAGTCATGGTATTTTGACTCCGAGATGTGATCACTGCTCCACACATGTTAGTGGAGTGCAAGAAGAATAGAAGCTTTGAGGTATGTACTTGATTACAGCAAATAAGAAGGGAGAGAGGGCCAGGCAGCAGCTGAATCACAGAAGAGCTGCGTTGGAAGGGACCTCTGGAGATCATCTGGTCCAACCCCTCTGCCCAAGCAGGGTCAGCTACAGCAGGTTGCCCAGGACTATGCCCAGTCAGGTTTTGAACACCTGCAAGGATGGAGACTCCACAACCTCTCTGGAAAACCTGTTCCAGTGTTCAACCATCCTCACAGTGAAGAAATATTTCCTTGTGGTCAGGTAGAATTTCCCGTGTTTCAGTTTGTGATCATTGCCTCTTGTCCTGTCACTGTGCACCACTGAGAAGAGTCTGGCCTCATCCTCTTCACACTCTCCCATCAGATATTTATAAAGATTTCTAAAATTCCCCCTGAGCCTTCTCTTCTCTTTATCCTTTTTTCCAGGATAAACAGTCCCAGCTCTCTCAGCTTCTCCTTGTACGAGAGATGCTCCAGGCCCTTGATCATCTTTGCAGCCCTCCACCAGACTCGCTCCAGTAGCTCCATGTCTCTCCCGTACTGGGGCACCCAGCACTGGACACAGTAGTCCAGATGTGGCCTCACCAGGGCTGAGCGGAGGGGGAGGATCACCTCCCTCGACCTGCTGGCAACACTCTTCCCAATGCAGCCCAGGATACCATTGGCCTTCTTTGCCAGTGGCTCATGTTCAACTGGTTCATGTTCAGCTTGTCCACCAGGACCCCCAGGTCCTTCTCTGAGAAGCTGTTCTTGAGCTGGTCAGCCCCCAGCCTCTACTGGTGCAACGGGTTATTCCTCCCCAGGGGCAGAACTTAGTAGTTGCCTCTGTTGAACTTCATAAGGTTCCTGACAGCCCACTTCTCCAGCCCGTCGAGGTTCCTCCGAATCGCAGCACAGCCATCTGGAGTGTCAGCCCGTCCTCCCAGTCTGGTATCATCCGCAGACTTGCTGAGGGTGCATTCAGACCCATCATCCAGATCATTAATGAAGATGTTAAAGAGTATTTGCCCCAGCATCAACCCCTGGGAACATCACTAGTGACTTGTCTGCAGCTGGACTTGGTGCTGCTAATCACCACCCTCTGAGACTGATGGTTCAGCCACTTTCAAATCCACCTCAAAACAGCAAGGGATGAATCAACAAGAAATGAAGTCATTGTGTAGTTTCTCTTATTACTAAGGGCATGCAGTAAGGAATCATTTAGGTACTAATGGCGTATTTGGAAAACGTGACAGGAACATAATAGTGTTATGGAACAAGAGTACTCTGGTATCCTTATCTGCTAAAAGATGAAGAAAGAATCATCACTTAGAACTGGACAGAAGTCCTACTGAGCAAACACCTGACAACAGAGCTGCAAATGCTACTGCAGTTCCTAACAGAGTGTGGCCTGAAGCAGAATTCCATTTACTGTCAGCAAGGGAGTTTCAAAGAGATTCATTTCCTCTGGGTTTATACTCTGTTCACATGAAACTGATCCCCCCGCTTCAGAGCCTTTCTTTTTGTGGACTGCAGGTTCCTGCAAAGACCCCACAGGTCACTGTTCCCCCTCCCATACATAACTTAACTTGTATGTTTTTTCCTGCTTTCCTCTGCAACACTAATGATTGGATTCAGCTACAGTCAAGTTTTAGGTAATTGTATTTCCAGTGGTAGGTAACTGTATTTCCAGCGGTAATGCAGGTGACTATGTCCTGTTCATGTGCTCAGGGCAAGACTAATTGCCAGATCAAGGGCTATGACACAATTTCACTCCAGGTCAGTCTGACAGAGACCACTGCTAGCTCTTCCATCCTCATCTATAGCATGGTTAGTGTCTTAGGATGCTCAGAGTTTATTCAACGAATTCATTGCTCATATAGGTCCTTGATCTTACTGCTTTTCCCTTAAGACATAATTTAGTTCTGGCTCTTGGTCTTCTAGAGGTCTTGGATTTGTTATAGGGTGTTGGAAAACTTGAGTAGAACAAATGTTCTTTGTGCTACCCTAAATTAAATGTTTGTTGCATGGTTATGCACCTGGCAAATGACACTACTGGAAAATGGTGAGTTGGGTGGGGAGCCCCAACTTGGAAAGTTTTCATTATCACTGAAGAGATTGTTAGGATAGCTTAAGGAAAAAAACTCCTGTCTCTTTCTCAAAGTCTTTGCACAAACTCCACAATACCAAAGGAGGTAAGCTAAACAAACAAAAATCATTCATCTAATAGAGCAGAAGGACCAAGGAGTAGAGAATATTTACATAGCCAAAAAAGAGAAGATAGAGATGTTTATTCTGGAAGTTTTCTGAAGTATGTGGATTGTAGCATTCTCTCTGATTAATACATGTAATAGACGAAGGGCTTGATATTTCCAGGCATCTAATTAATTTCTCCAAAAGAAACTCTCATCTATTTAAAGTGAATATTATATCATCATAAAGAGGAAAACTGTAGGGAGAAGAATCCAGCTAGTCTTTCCTGATCATCTTATGCAACAACCCCTGACACAATTAGGATGCCCCTAAGAAGGAATGCACATTAAAGAAAACATTCCAGCCTTTTTTGGTCAATCATAAAGACACACCATAAATCTCCAACGAAACACAGGTTCCTCTGTCAGCTTGCAGAATCGCATCAAGAGAGAACAGGAAGTTTACAGAAAATACTTGGCCAAGACTGTTGCAAGGTCTGAGTCAAATTTAAGGTGATCATAATTTCAAAGGAGATAAACAATCTAACAAGACTTCAATCTAAAAATTGAATAATGGCACTGCCTGGCAATTGTGCGGCAAGGTGAAAACGTATATGAACATATATGAAAGATATTGATTAAGGATTCACAAAAGTGTTTAAGCTATTATATTTTTGTTGTGTCTGCACATCTTATCCATGAATTGAAGAGATCCTTGATAACTTAGTTGGAAATTCATCAGTCTCCACTGTTGATCACAGAGTTTGCAAGCAATGATAACGCTTTCTTGGCAGCCCTCACTGCACCATGACGGTTAGAAGAATGAGTCTGCACTCCCTACCGAGCGTCCTGCAGCATGCCAGGACTACAGGGAAAAGTACTCTAATGACATACAAAAAACAACAGGATCACAGGAAAAAAAAGGTAGAAGGGATCTCAGAGACCAACTAATCCATCTTTTAGCACAAGCCAAGTTTAATAAAACTATCTTCTAGAAACTACTATTTTAATAAAATCACTCCTGACAGATGCTTCTTAAAGACCTTCAGTAATAGACGCTATACCACCTCTCCAGACAACCTGTTCTAGTGATTTCATTGTCCCTTGACAATATTTTTTATGTCCCACTTCAATCACTCTTGCTGCAATTTAAGCACTTTATTTTTTGTCCTGTCCAGCATGAAGCTAAAGAACAGATTATTCCCTTCTGTGCCTTTTACATATTTGTAGACAGTTATCATGTCTCTTCTTTTGGCACCCCTCTTTCAACTAATCACTCTTCTTTCTGTCTTTATAGGTTATGTCTTATAGATCTCTGATGATTTTTTGTTATTCTGTCAGCAGTCTCTCCAGCCAGTTCATATCTTTTCTGGAGAGCAGCCCCAAGCCTACTCTTTCTGTGTGAGGCTTTACCAAAGTTGAACTGGGCTGCAAGACTACTTCACCTGTTTTGCTGGCCATATTCCTAAGTACCATATTATTATCCATCTTTTTTTAAACAGTAAAAATTTATTTTGCATTCAGTTTGTGATCCACTCTAACTCTACGGTCCTTCTCTGGTCAGCCATTCATCTCCCATCTTGGATCTCGACATTTGGTTACTCCTACGTGAGTGACTGTATCGGTGTCTTTGTCCTTTCTGTACAACATCCTATAGTCCGCAATCATTCTCCTTATTTGCCAGGAGTATTTAGAAATCTAATACTGTTTTTCAGTGTCTGCCATCTTGTTCAGTCTCTGCAAAATGGCAGGATCTGCAACTGCAATTTTAATATGTTTACTTCCCATTTCTTCATGCTGCCCATTAAAGGAGACATTGGACAGAGTCAAACCTAGACCAGACAACCCTGAATTCTCATCTGAAACATTTGATCAAAAATTGTTGATAAAGCATTCCTGGGTACTGATTCCAAATGCTTTTGTACCCAGTAAGTTTCCCACTGACCCTGTTTTTCTAGGTGCTCTGAGTGACTGCTTTTGAATCCAGAATTCAGAACGTGTGAAGATAAACTACAAGGCAAATGCCTGCAATCACAGTCAGATTTTGGAGCTCTCAGATAATTACTTTGTCATAAAATATTATTCAGAGAAAGTGAATACAGAGGACTGTTAATTATTCATGGACTGTTAATATACCGAAGAAAATGCATACCAGAGTCACTCCAAGAGCATTTTAGTTTTTGTTCAAATACTACATATGCAGGACATGTGGGGGCAATCTCTGCAATTATAGCAAATCATTACGGCAAGTCTCTTTGCTAGTGAATGACTATATGCTATGGATTAAAATAGTGGGAAAAAATGTCCTAATGAGCTAAAACCTGATCAAGCCAGAGATTACAAAACTGAAGGAAACCTAGAGCTTAAGGAAAGCAATTATAATTTGAGTTTGAAGGAAAGAAAGAAAAAACTCTATGGAGTTCAACAAAATGAACACAGCTTCCTACTAAGCAGCAAGTATGAGAAAAATTTGCAAATCTGGCCAGAGAGAGCTTCTTTAGTCTAAAATGTGGCACAGCACAGAACATCATACCACAGGAAATTGTGATGCAAGACTACCCAGCACTTTCTTGATCATTATCTATGTATAATCCCTGTGGTACTATTTAAAATGATGTACAGCATATACTTTTATTTATATGACTGATTGGGCTGCTTTGGTTTCACCTTGTAATTAGTGAATCTTGTAAAACTCACTCAGAAAAAAAGATGTTTTCTGAGTTTATAATGAATTTGGATTCTCCACTAAGTCACATCATGGTAAAGGAAAAGAATATGAAAAGTAGCTGTTCAACCAAAGAAGAAATACAAAAGTGCCTAAAGTTCCAAATACCTCCTCCTTATCCTCAAGAGAACAGACATGAATTTTTAACTAGGCTTTTCTCTCCACATTCAGCCTTTAAAAAAAGACAAGAAACCAAAAAGACAATTTAAACAAATATTATAAATCTGTAATATGCAGAATAACTGTTTCCTCCACTTTCTTTCTCTTTTATGATGCTTTTATGATGATGAAAGCTATGTATTTGCTTACGTATTTGGACTAAGGCTAACAACGGAAAGTGGTAACTGCCAAAGAAATGGCGACTACCCAAACAAGCAGAATTTTACAAGATGGCACAAATCGGCTGAATTCTATTTGAAATGAAGTACTATTACAGCAAAGTGTAAGGCTCTGAATGGACCTTCAATACTATTTACTAGTAAGGAAGTACAAACAGGAGCAAAACAGAGCAGAGAGGACCAAGAAAACAATGAGAAAAGGTGAAAAAGCCTGATGTACAAAGTTAACAGAAAAATGGAAAAGCAGACATAAAGTAATTCATCACAACCTGTCAATGTCTTACAATGAACACCAGGGTCAGGAGAGATCTAATGGGGACACATGTTTTCAGGAGTGCTTTCTCAAAGAAGACTAATGTTTTGGAGGCCCTGAATACTCAAAAGGAGAAAATGTTGAACCTGTACCTATTTTATCTATTGACATAATAGGAAATATCCTTCACATAAAATCAAGGAAGTGACCAAATCCTGCCACGAGAGAATTAATTCCATGTCTAGAATAATCTTGACATGGGAGAATTAACAGCTCCCTCTGCACAGTCTTTTTCAGAGAGAGAGAGACATGTTTACAATCATTCTAGCACTGCAGAGCAGCATGCTCACATCTTTCATATGCAAAAGTATTCCTGTCAACAAGGGGGTGACGACAGCAATACCCTTTAAAGAACAGCTCAGCAAATAGCGCTTTTGTCCAGGAAATAGGACATCTGGGTTCAACTTTTTCTCCAACTCCTAAGCGTAGAGCATGAAGGACGTTTAAGGCATGGCACCTTTTCCACTCCACCTTGCTGAAGTTGTGGCAGGATGCAGCACACAGCTCAAGACATTAGTTAAGCCGCATGAGAACCCTTGGGGTGATGAACCCAACCCAAGACTTTCACAATTCAGTATGATGGCCCCAAGCAATAGGCTACAGAATTACACATACACACACATACACAGGCTCCAAGCAAGGCAAACTTCTTTCGGTGCAATTGCAGCTTTCGTTGGAGGGGTGGGGAGCACGCCTGTCTTCTCCAAGGCTAGTGATCAGGGCACACCTGGATTTTAGGAATCTACATTAACTCAAAACGCTGTGTTATGCACGACCAATGCTAGTTGTAGTTCTAGCAGGGGAAAGGCACCTATTTTTCATGAAGGACTGTTAAAGCGATAGCATACATACTGACAGCCCATGTTATCCATAAAATAAGAAAGCATTGTAAACCCATAAACAATGCAGGCAGGGCACAAGTAGTACTCGGACTAGGTACAATATTTGCCTAGTTACTTAAAAAAAATAACTGATCTGGCAAGGTAGTCAGAACACCTAACCAAGGCCCTTAGGGTTACTATGAGGTTAAAAAGTGGGGTGGGTGTTGAACGTCTAAGTCGGACTGGAGAGGCAGCCTGGATATCTACTGAGCAATTCACTCCATCTGCATGCTGATGAGAAACCTCTGAGCGCAGAACAACATGCGTTGAGCATGTCTGACCCGGCACCTGTTCGTGAGCTCCTTCGGCTATTCACAGGTTAGAACATGAAGACCTTGCTGTAGAAAAGGCACTTAAAGGAGGAAGGGTTGACGGTGCTCATTTTTCATGCAGTAACCTGGTGAATAGAGCAATTGCTCCCAAAGTACTTTTTAAGCTTTCTAAGCTTTCTCAGCCATAGATGTTTCTGAACCACCTCTTCCCCATCATGCCATTCTCATTGCAGGGACATCACTCTAACAAGAAGGCTTTGCATCCCTTCTTACAAAGAGGAACAACTGTGCAACTATTAATGCAAGATAAAAAAAAAAAAAAAAAAAAGGCCAGCAAGAGAAGAAGTAAAAGAGCTTGATTCTGAAGCTCACTCATGAGGCCATGGCTGGAGTTGGGAGGTTCTGCTTTTTGTAACCAGTGCTATTTACACATTTTATCCAATGATTTCTTTAATATATAAATACAAAAGCAACCCCTGGAGCACAGGATACTCTCTCCCCTTCTTTAAAAGGATAAAAAAACAGGTACTCCTTTGTCTTATTAGATATTGTCCTCGCTTGTCTAAGGGAGTGATTCCCTCTAGAGAGCTATGCGAAGCTGAAGTGTCTCCACGCCTGGCTTTGAACCCTGATGGAACTCGGCTGTTCTGAGCAGGACACTTGGGAACACAGAGGGCACGCCGGACGCTTTGCAGTCGGACGTGGAGGTGCCAGTGAGGTATCAGACGTGCTCCAGATCAGGCAGTGCTGAATAGCAGGCATTTTAGTCACCTCAAATCCATCAGGAAAACAGTGAGACTTCCCACTTAGGTGCCCAAGTAACTTACTCAAGCCAACCAATGACTTACATGTCGGATAGAGCTCTCACGAATTTCCTCCAGGTATGTGCTAGAACAAAACTGTTAGGCTCTTTCAAATGAGAAGTGGAATCTAGTGCATAATTGCTTTTGGCAAAAGGCAACTAAATCTTCCTATGCAGTCAGCAAATGAACACCTGAGTTTAGTTATGTAACTGCCCCACATCAGCTTTTCATATGATGAAACAAGTACATCACAACTGCACCGTCCTTAAAAAATGTCAGTGTTATTTTCCTCCCACATTTTCTTTCAAAAGCCTGAATTCCTAGGTGGCAGAGTATCATGTGCTGCTCATATTGAACAGATGACAATGAATGTCAGACAGTTCAACGACTGTTGTTTGAGATTCCTGTTGCTGAGGTATCTGAAATGGATTGGGAAAACTTTAAGCTGGAACAATATTGTGTTCTAGGTTTCAAACAGAACTTCCAGACTTTCTTAGTTCCAGCCAAGCCAAAAACAGGAGACCACCACCTTCCTTCTGGGTCCTTTGGTACTTTTTCTTCTGTTCCATATCAGGAATTTTAAGATACATGGAAGGAAAGGGAAGGGAGACAGTGACTATTTCAGGCCTTTCAAAAGTTTCTGACAAGTGGACATAGTGAAGGCATGTGGCACTTTTGACTTGTCTCCGTTACTCCTCCCACCGTCTCCATTACTCCTCTAATTCTTCATTACTTAGAATAAATTTTCTGTGTCTAAACTGGTCAGGGAGCAATAAATCTAATGATACTGTGACTGGGTTTTGACTATGCTGCTCACTGAGGTTTGCTGAGCATTCAACTCACAAATCCTGCCCATAAATAACTGCCTCTAAATCATGTTACTCTTCTCCTTTCACTAACTCTACATATGAAGATAGATTACATTCTGTTAGGAATTAGTTTATGGCTATTATGCTGCAGACAATTAATGGTGCACACTGATTGAACAGTTAAGATTTTAGGAGTGTACTTCAGGATTCAAGATTTTTCTGCTAGATAATCTGGTAAATTTCTGAATCACAACGGAATTTAGATCATCCAGCATATGAGGTACAGATAGCAACGGCATGCTGCTTTAAAGTGACAGACATGGCACAGATCTCTTCTTTAAAGGCTGAATATTATTTCCATGTTTTGTGCATTGTGCTGTATTTTCTGATGTCAGCACGATCTATTTGTTAATACCCATCATTATGCCCACTAACGGTTCCATTCTGTCTGACTGAAATAAGCACTGCTCTTACGAACATCACACATACTCTTCCATATGACGAGCATATCTGGGTGGATCTTCTAGGTGAACAGCTAAATCTAGCTAACCTGATAAAGTTTGTATCACAGACTGCTTTGGATTCTGCTTTGAAAGACTATTTTGTTTCTACAGTATTTGTACAGAGTCCAGGAATGAAAGAAATGCTTATTTGTGAATGAGAACAGCAACCAATTATAGACATTCTCCTGACCCAGCTTTGTTAGCTGAACCTGGTTCATCAGCATCTATACTCTGAAGGCCTCTGCTCTCCCAGTTTCCAAACGGGAAGCACTACACTAACCCAACATGTTGTGTCTAGAAGAGAGCATTCACACGAACCCACCTCCCACGAAACTGTGGGGGTGGTAACGTCTAGCTTGTGAGTGGAGCTGAGCAGCTGGGACACTGCTGTCTTCAGGCAGCACAGCTGTTTGCAAAATTAATGTCTTTTTGTGGTCTTCCAGGACAGGTCACTGAAGAACACAATGCTACCCATTTAAACTAAAAGAGCAGAAAGACTGAGAGCAGGCATAATTTCAACTTGTTGCTCTTACAAAATGTCTACAGAGAAAAGGGATTAGGAGAGCTCATTTCACTGCTGCCAGCTACACTGTTGAATCTTTCATCAGAAAGGAGAAGTGGAGCACAGTGGAAAGAAGTCCAGGTGTACAATCACACAAAGCCCTCGAGGAGTGTTGCCTACCTCTCACCAACACAGAGTTGTACAACTTCTCCTTCGACCCAGGGCAGCATCCTTAGGGTTTTGTGGGCCCAGTAATGACCCAGAGTTGGGTAAGAAGGAAGCTTACACTCTTCAAGCAATCCCTTAAGTAGACCTTAGTGCCCATCCATGTCATGCAAATACACGTATGCAAATGTCATTAATTGAACAGATGACATCTTATTTTGGAAGGCTTCTGACATGTTAAATAACCAAGAAGTGTCAATACCAAAAAGCTACTGGTGAATGTTGCCAGAATAGAGGAGGAAAACTAATTTAGTAAAAAACAAGGCCTAAATGAAGGAAAGACCTTTTAGAAGCCTTAGTGTAAAAATCATGCTCTAACAGCACTCTTATGTCTGCGGTACTGTGCTTTCTTGGAAACCATATATTAGCAGAGGAATGAAATGCGCCAATAAAAGGAGTATGATAAAAAGGCAAAATGATTCAGATCATGCCTGTCTGTTTCTGTTATATTCACTCCAGTCTGGAGAGGGGATGGAGAGAGACACGCACCTGTGTGTCATTAGCTCAGAGCTGGTGGTCAGAAGGCAAAGGCATAGAGCTCCTTCTCTGAACTACTTTGATGGTGTTTCTCGGCAGGGGTCAGAGAACGCTGTAGTCACAGCAGTTCAGAACAACACCAAGACACCAGCCTGTGCGTGCCTAACTTGTACTCTGCGAATCACGGAGCTGCCTCTGTCTGCAACCTGCAGACTTCACCGGCTAGACCTTTGATTATAGTTCCCTCAAACTCCTGATGCCTCTCGAGAAATATGAAAACACTTGTTTTTCAAAACTTTCCTTTTCTATAGCTCTAGTTTCTGTATTACCTGTTCCTATCACTTTAACAGTATTTGCACTTAAAATAAAGTTTCTCCTGAGGACAGCTATTTTTCCTAACCAAATAGAAATGTGTTATGCAAACATTCAAAGCTCTTGCTGGACATTCTTCCCAAAGTCCTATGTCAATCGCTACATTAATATGAAGAAAGGATAGAGAGAAAGGGGACTTGCATCTATAATTTGCCAGACAGTTGCAAGTTCAAGGGTCTGTTTTAAATCAAGATCACATTTTTTTTAAGAATGTTCTAAATCTGCTGACAATTTTTCCTTCTCTTATTACAAATACATTTTTCCTTTAAAAATTTGACTGTTCTTTAAGATACAGTTTGCCAGTTGTCATCTCTCACCACCAAATCATAACATCTGTTCAGAACATAGAATCAAAATGCAAAATAGCCACATCTATTTATTTTACCATCTTAAAATTATCTCACCAGCCCTTTGTAACTGAGTAAAGACTAATCAGCTTCTAAAAGTAAATGCATAAAGGAATCAACAGGATGCTGCTCTGCTTTTAAAGTATCTAAATAGACAGGTATATTTATGTGCACATGTGGAAGAACAAACATATGTCACAGTCACAGAAGTCCTTAAAAACAGGTTAAAATATCTTTGGGAAATGTCTAAATGCAGCTGACCCTACCTAAGGAACAGGGATATGTAGAAGAAGATGCCCCTTCAAACCTAACAGACTAATGATTTTTCTGTGGGCAAAGGTTAATGTAACTTAAAAAGAAAAAAAAAAAAGTCACAGAATAAATCTGGTTCCCCAGTTCCCGCATCAGATCACTTCTTTTTTACCTGCTAAGCTACAGCAGACATCTTTAAGCACTTACTGGAGACATAAAAGAGATGGTAACAACCAGGAAAAATAAATCTGAAGAAAACCCTATTTCCATTATTAAACAAGCTTTTAGCCAACCTTCAGTAATCATTATTTTAGACCATTTTCCTATTAAACTTTATAAATTCTAGTTTAACAGTAAAGTTGCTTCATTCATCTAGACAGCAAATAATTCTTTGGCAATTTCCCCACCTTGGGTGTCTGCTGGAGCATCTTTCTGGAAATGCTGCACTTAATTTGAACATCTCACTGAGGCTGACAGGCACCAAATGTTGCAGTAAGACGAAAATCCATATCCTGCAGAGTAATATAAGCAGCATACGTGCACCCAATAAATATGACTAAAGATCAGAAATTTTGTAGATGGGCACTATGGCTACATGCTGTCTCAGCTTTTTCCTTTTGGGAACAATGAGGAAAGCATTTAGCTAAAGCATTTGCCTAGGTAATGTTGCCTACTTACTTTCCTTCTGAATTGACAACTGAATGCATTTTAAGCATTAAATATGGAGCACAAATACTGCTCCATCAAGGGGAGAACATATTATTGTAGTGGAGGTTCAAAAAAGAAGAGGAGATTAAAGGGCCATTAAGACTCTTGCATTGGTTTTAATAGCACTAACTCACAAATATTCTTGCATACTGATGGCCTGTCTTTCACCACAAATTCTACATGTGGACTCTGGGACTGTCAAGAGAAACATAGCTGTATACCGGCATTTGCAAAGACTGAAAAAAAATGATACAAACGGACTGAAAAAAGTGAAATTTTAGGACTGTTTGTTCCACTATCAGCAAATTTAGAAACCTCAGAGGAGTGCTTAGACAAAATTTCAAACTCTGCAATAAAAGATCTGCGAATCAGTGAACATGTGGCAAATGAAGAGTCCTGGGTCATGTCTGTTCGCCTCTTCATCTTGCTTCTATGGACATTGCACGTAGATCACACAGGATTAATTTGCCTACTGCAAATCCTTAGGTGATTGTCTTAACTCCATCCTACTTCAATTTACGTTGCCTGTGGTCTCATATACTCATTAAGATAGTTCTCCACGTCCCTACACTTGCTCGGCCCATCACCGCAGTAGCTTACAGTCAGCGTTCAGCATTACTGATGCGACAGAGCAACTCCTAGTGATTTCCAAATGAGAAACATGCCTAAACCCGGCCAGCTACCGCTGCTACTGCCCAGACCACAGCTAGAAGGGCCACCTCACAGCAAGGAGGTGGAGGACGGGGTAAACATCTGGTGCTGGAAGCAGTCAGGCAGCAGGGAAGTTGTCTTGGCTGCCCTGGACAGCCCCCATAACGCCTTGTGTGAGCTGCATCGGCCACTGCCATGAAGGAAAACACCTGGGGTTCATTTCAAAGGTTAATGATCATTTGGGCCTCCAGCCATAACTTCCAGACATTGCAAACACAAACAAACCAAAACAATTCCTTTATATCCTACAGAGAAACCCACTTTCGTTTCCAAATGATGGGAATCCATTTTAGCCAATGTCAAACCTCAGGTGCAATTATTTCAACAAAGCTGCTCTCAGCCGCTAACTAGCATTCTGCCCTGGTGCGAGCAGCTACCACGGTGATCCTGCAACAGCTCGAGCACGTTAAACCAGCCTGCGGGGACTCCAGGATATCATCCCCGTGCTCCCCTTCCGGCATCCTCATCACACTGAGCTTTGCCTGTGGATGAAAACTTCTGCCAAAGGAACAGCATTGACCGTTGTTGCATGCTTTAGACTCAACCTGTTCCCCCCAGGCAAGGAGTTCTGTTATAGCCCCCGGGAATGCCCATCTCCGGGCCCCCAGAAACCCGCCTGGGATTTTGTCCCTGTGAAATGCAGCTGTGCTGGCGGGTCGTAGACAAGGAAGCAGCACGAGCAGTAAAACATGCAGTAATGATGCGCAGCGCTGCAGATTTATGTGATTTGGATTTGGAACGCATTCCAGAAGCAAAGGGAGGGTCCGTGGGTTATGGAAAACAATGGCATTATTTAGAATATTTAGGCTGTGCTTTTTTGCTAGATGCTGCTTTCTGCACGTCCTGTGAATTGCAGGCTGCATCACAGCCCACCTGAACTGCTCTAGATAGCTCAGGACAAAGCAGCAAGTGCCCACCTGAGATAAACTGCATTAAAATAGCATTTTCCAACCATGTTAAACCAAAATACCAGTCCTCTTTACCTCAGCCAGAGCAAGCAAAAATCAACGTGCAATGAAATACTGGTAAATACATCTGCACCGATAAGTATGTTATAAAATAAACAACAAACAAGCAAAGAAAAAAAGCAAAGCTATTGTTTTCTCCAGAATGTGAGTTCTTAGCAATACCAAGCAGGAAAATCAAAAATAAACCAAAATGATTTTACCTTCATTAAGGAAAGACTCCTGGAAAGTGCTGTTGAGCGTCATCTCCTATCGAAGGTAACAGAAGAAAATGGATGCGCAATGCCTCAGTGACTGGACACTGTCTGATTAAAAGCAGCACCGTGTAGCCAAAAAGAAACTACTTTTCTGTAGAGCTTGCTTGTGATTTAAAATTAGGCTGTCAAGTCCATGTACAAATAGTGCCTGTGCTGTTTTTCTTCTCTCCCCAGGAACCAGGCGGTCGCACTACCACGGTCACATTTCCTCCAACAGCAGCAAGGCGGTGGAGCGGGTGTGACGGTGGTCGCTGTGCTGCCCGCGATCTGGAGTCTTGGCCTTTTCTTACTCCTGCCAGCATTTTCTTTCCTTTCTCCTTCCTCTTCCTTTTCTTCTCCTCTCACTGCTATGACACGGCCAAACGCCGGAGGTCTTTCTGTGTGACAACCTCACCAGGAAACTGTCAGACATCACGACAGCAGGAGCTGCTGTGTGCGACTGCCAGGCCCACGCACTGCCATCGGCACCTCCTTGGGAATGGCCTGTGCAGAGCCAGGTCCCACCAGCCACCGTGGCCGGCCACGCACTGCCATCGGCACCTCCTCGGGCACCGCCTGTGCAGAGCCAGGTCCCACCGGCCACCGCGGCCGGCCCGTGTCCCTCACGCAGGCCGGGCTTCGCACCGCCTGGGAGCCGCGCTGTGGTGCGCGAGGCCCGAGCCCCTGAAGAGCTCGCCAGCTGCTTTTGAAGTCCCCAAGGCAGCGTGTGGCAGGCGCTCGGGGCAGGAGCCCTCGGGCTTCCGCAGACGAGGCGCCCGGAGCCCTTCCCCACAGAAACGCAGGCGCCCCTGAGCGTCGAGCGGCCTTTGGCACCGGCTGAGCGGTGATGGTGAAGATCACGGTTCTGGACAAAGCTGCCTGAACCCCGTTTAAGTCTTTACTTAGACATCTCAGTCCTTTTTTGGCTCTGAGTCCAGAGTGTACTATTTGTTTTTTAAAGCCCCTTGGGTCGAGCAAACGCTCCAGGAAAACTGTACAGAAAGCACGTTCTGAGAACAGCCCCAGGCTTCGGCTCAGACAAATAACCACCGGAAGCCCCAAAACACTCAGTTTAACTTCATCCCACTGAACTCGGTGAGACTCCAGTGCCGCTTTAGAGCCGGCACGTGCTCCCCAGCCGCCCGGCCCGCGTGGGGGGGGGGGGGGGGGCGGCCCTGGGGGCCCCGGCACCGCCCACCCGGGAACCCGCCGCCCCGGGACCCGCCGCTTGCGCCTGCGCCGCGTCTCAGCCTCGGGGCGCGCCCGAGCCGCCGGCGGGAGCAGCGGCAGCAGCGGGACGGACGCCCCCCCATGGCCCCGCCCCCGGGCGGGGTGGCCCCGCCCCCAGGCCCCGCCCCCGGGCCCCTCGCCCGGACCCTCTCCCGCCCGCGGCGCCATCTTGTGTTTCCTGCCTCGCCCCGCGGACAGGGACATGGGGGTCCCTCAGGGGAAGGCCGGGCGCCCTGGCACCATCCACAGCCTCTGGAAAACCCAGGCTGAGAAGCACAGATGAGATGTGTTGTAGGGAAAAGACACCATCCCTGGCATAAAATGTGCCCCCTTGTCTTGTTTCTGTGGGGCTGCTGCTGGCCCCCTTGGAGTGGTGGTTTGGTAAAGGTTCACTGCCACCCCTTGCCCAGGCTGTGCCTCCTTCCCCTTAACTTCACCCACCTTTTCTTCCCTTTCTCATTTCAATAGCCTCTTAATTATCAGGGAAAGCAGAGGGTGACTCATCTCTTTGCTTTACCCATGTTTACTTGTTTTTGGCAGCTGCAGACCACACAAACACAGCAGCCCCTGGAAGACGAGAAGCCGCAGCTGGAGTCAGGCAGCGGCCACCGCGCTGTGGCACAGGCTGGCAGCCCAGGCTCGGGGCACACAGCAGCCTGAGCGCAGTGCACGGCATCTCCGCCTGCTCTTCCCAGGCCGCGCAGACCCGGGGGTTACTCAGTTTGTGGGTTGTCTGCACAAGGGGAGCAAGCAACATGAGCGTGATGGATGCCTGACTGCTGCGTCAAGCAGCTGTCCCATCCGCAGCACCTTGAGAGCACTGGTTGCTCCAGGCATGCTTTTCTAAACATCACAGAGCGACTTCATGCCACGTTTTTGTGAGAGCAGTGGGCTTGGGATGTGTTGCACAAGTGATGTGGAACCAACCCGTGACTTGACTACGACTTGGAACCAGTGGAAACTCAGCCCAAAACCCTTCAGAAATCCTGTAGGTTATCATGTAAAGAGCCAGGGCTGTGGACTGTCAGTAACAATGCCAAACTGCTGCCCGCAATGGGACAGTTAGCATGGTCTGTGTGCTGGCAGTATGGCTTTGCTGCGGACACGTTTTTCCCTATTCCAATGTTAGAACCATCACTAAATTAATTCCCCATTGATTTGAAAACCTTTTTCTTCCTTTGTACTTTCCTTGCTTCTCCTCTCTCAATATACTTGCACAAATACTTTGAATTTCTTTAATTTACCTTGGTTTGTATTTTTGTCTGTTTTTTTTCTTTTATTTTTTTTTCTTTTTCTCACCTTTTGCCATTTCCTCGGCAAGCTGAGGTATAGCAGAATCCCCCAGATTTCTTTTTCTCCTTCTGCCTCTGAGAAACTTCTGTCAAAGCCACACAAGCCCACAGCTTCTTAATCACCAATTTCTTCCCCCCCCCCCCCCCCCCCCACTGTTGTTGTGCTGGAACCATTCCTTATTCAGGTAACATACCCTTATTCTTCCAGGCTCCCCAGGCAGTCTTACACTTTCCCATCAGTTTCTCCCTGCACAGATCCAAAGAGGCTAAGATGCTTCTTTCATGATGCAGGTATCTGACTGTCTTTGTTAGCTTACAGCTCCCTGAGTAGCCCGTGTTTCTGAACTTTCCCTCAGTGTTAATCAAGAATTCACACTCTCTTCTGGTTTGCTTTAGTTTCCTCCTGTTTGGTTTCCCTCCCAAAGGTTTAGGATTCCAGCCCAACCCCTTAATCAGTCACATTTGCCACAGTCAGACTGTAATACCTTAGCATGGTAAATATTACAGACATACAGAACTACCCTCCTGCTAAGCCTTGTTTTTCTGCCTCTTTTGTCTAGTGTGCCTGTATGTGTTCTGGCATGCCACTGAGGAAGCTTAACTCACTGACTTATGCACACCTATGCACATCACCAGTGACTCTCAGCATGAATTCTCTGGTTTTCCAAGAACTCCACTCTTACATTAAAAGGGATATCATTGATGGCTTCTGGAATTAAGTACAGAATGCATAAATTAAGGAGGAGTGGTTCCCTGCCACATACAGCATAAAGCTGCTCGCCTTTTTCCCAGATATCTTCAGAACTTTCTGCACCTCCCGCCGACCGGAACCGCTTCCAGATTTATCGAAGCGGTCGCTGCAGAACAGCAGGCAGCATTCACTCCCACGCCACAGAAGCTCCACACTATTAGTTTTATGCTTTTTCCAAGCCCTGCTGCTAGCTCTGGAGTAAAGCAGTCAAGCCCCAAGCACAAATCCACAGCATATTTATGTGCTATAATGCCACTGGAAGGCAAGGCCAGCCTGGCAGCACAGGATGTGTTTCATATGTAGCGGTTCTGGAATTACCATATATGGGATCAATATTAGGGCTCCAGCTGTAGAAAAGACACTTTTACATTTCATCTGCTTGATTGCCTTGTCATGCATTGGGGTTTGCTTAGAAAGTGAAGAAGCAAATCAGTCAGCAAGTCGTCTTGCTTTCATCTCTTCAGGTCTGGTTCTTCTCTTTCCTCCTTCATTGTAACATGACCTTCTGTTGCCTTCTAGTCTTCCGTTACTGACATCTGCTTGTTCCCCTCTCCCTGTTTTTTATCTCTAGTGGTTTTACGTTTCAGGTTTTTTTTTTTTTTTTTTTTTTTTTTTTTTTGTAAGCTATGATCTAAAATCAGAATGTCTGTTATCTATGACTTGTGTGCATCTTGCACTTACAGTTCCATTCCCTCACCTAGAGAGCAGGATAAGGATCCGTTTTTGGAAAAGAAATGCTTTTTTTGCTTTCCTGTTTCTCTAATCATATAATAGTGTGATAGGTGTCTTTTCACTGAACAGTAAGTCCTTCTTCACAAGCTTCCTTAAAAATGGAGGAATCACAATTCTGCCTTACTAAAGAAAAACAACTCTTTTATCAGAAGATATTAATGATTGCTAGCAAACATGCTTGTGATGTTGGTAGTCAAAGTTCTTGATAAAGCTGATAGGTGAGCTACCTACCTTTGATCCAGGCTAGTGGAAGATACCATAGCGCGTCCTTCTGTAACACCAGTAGAAACAAGAGAAACCACTGGCCAGGATGAAATGCTGCTTTGCAAGGCCTGGACAAGAACTAACTCGGAAATATTTTCTTAGGAAACTGGCTAGCAGTGCTGGTGCGGCATTGCAGCTTCGCCTGACTTTGTGACAGTGGGAGAAAGCAATTGGAAAGCCTGAGAGTTCACTGGGAGTCTGATGCAAGGAGAGAACAGAGACAACTCTTTAGGGCATGCGACTGGCTAAAAAAGTGGGCTTGGAAAATTTTAGCAGGGAAACTTCTGGCTATTGCTGGCCTTTACTGTGTTTACAGAAACAGTACTTTGGACACGTGTAAACAAGAAGCAGGGAACTGAAAAAAGATCTGGCTCACATCATCATTTTCACCTCCTAACAGAAACAATTTGGTAAGGCTTCAAGTACTGGCCATGTAGGCCAAGAGGCAACATAGCTTAAACAAGCTGTCTTCTGAGCACTGCCACCTGGTTCCTTTATGGGTATGCCTTCCACATCCCTTTTCATCTCCCGCAGCAGCACCCTGACATCTTCCAGTGCAGAGCTCACCCCTGACTTTTAATCCCTTTATTTTACTCCACCCCTCGGCTCCCTCCCGTTCTCCTAGCTGCCGTCCTGGGGACAGGCTGCACGCAAGCCGGCTGGCTCAGGGTGCATGTTGACTGGCCAGCCAGGAAACCCAGAAGGAGGGAGAGCACCTGAGCTCACACTAGAGCTCTTTCTCTCAAGATAGCATTAGTTGGGGTCTCTCTCATCCACCATCACCTCTGCTTGCACAGAACTGGTAACAGCTTGGTTTCTGCTAGACCTCTGCTGCTGAGCCACCTCTGAGTGAAGCTAGCAATGGGTTCAAAAGATAGCAAGGAGGTTATTAACAAATAGGCAAAACGACAAAAAGGCGGTGTAATTATATCAGCTTTATGTATTTAGGAAAGCAGGTTAAAAAGAGGTGTTGTTGGCAGACTGCTGCTTGTGTGTTGTTTCAGGGTAAGCAAACAGTAATGCGGTTATCCAATTTATCCCATTTGTAGCTGAGGCCCTAAAATATCAGGACACAGTGCTTAACCAATCATTCATTATTCATATTTCTAAAAAGAGCACCATGGAAATTTTTCTTCAGTATTTTTGAACTTTCAGAGTATTTTTCAGCTATCCTGTGTAACTGAGAGTGTTTTGCTTTCAGGTTCTTTGCTTTAAAAACAGAACAAAACAATGAGACTGATGTTTGAACATAGTCCTCTGGCACCAGAACCTGCAGCTATAAAATCCGAACATTGCAAGATTAGTGATGAAATTCTGGGATTTAGCAACATGGAGTGAGTGGCAGTCCAACTGAAATCCAAGTTTCAAACAGTTATCTGTGTGAGCTTCCCCTGATTCTGGAAGGAACTCTCAGTATTTCCTTTCTGCAAAAGATTTAACTGATTCCTTTCTCTATACAAAACAACTTGTGACATTGGGTAAGAAAAAGCTTCTTTGAAAATAACCTTTTGGCTTTTTATTAACACCTCATTGCTACCAGACTATGTTTTTTTTTTCTTCTTTGAAAGAAAAATCTTATCTAGTTCTTGTTATTCTAATTTTATATTAAACATACAACTGTGACTCTGTAGGGTTTTTTCTACTGAACTGAAATCTGTAGAATGGTAACAATGTTCTATTTTTTTATTTAATCTGAGATAAGATTATTTATCTACATTAATGCCAGAAATGGATATTTTAAATATTAATGACTGAAGCAGCTTTAATCAGTGCATAGCAGGGAGAAATACGCACACATATTTTTTGTTTGTGGAATTTTAATGACCAAATGCAAATGAACACATCATTTTTTGTGTTCAATATCTGCAAGAACAATTCCAATGATTATTGATTATTACTAGAAATACAGTCAGAAGTGTAGGATGCAAAATTTCCGTACCAATAGAACTTTTTATTTCGAAGTAATACTGTCACTCCCTGACAATTAAACCATTGCTTTTAATAGGATGAGATTTAATTATCAAACTCAATCATTTCTATATTCAAATTCTATCTAAAAGACTAGACTAATGGATCCTTGGAGAAGAGTGGTACAGAACTCATCTTAGACATGCATCCCCAGGCCAAGAAGCCAAGACATTCCTGTTTTATCATTCAAATACAAAATGGTCTTAGCACAGGTGAAAGTTACCTGTTTTTCCTGTGTATTTAAACAATGTAAACAAATTTCAGGTCATTATCCAGCTCATGGATGTCTTCACATAGGATTTAAAACCCTGTCTACTTTAAAAGTCGAGGTGAGGTTCCTAGTTGCCCAGCTGGTCGACGTACAAAGAGAGAGACAGACCAGAAAGCTTCAGAGGTGTCAAAGCCAGACGGGGAATCTCTCTTTCCCTGTCTCAGTTTTACAGCATACCTAGGCAGGCTGTTTTGAGCTAAGTGTATATGGATAGGTATGTGATACCGTCCCCCCCCACATTTTTTGTGTTTTTTCATTTTTATGTAATGCCTACATTAACCCTTATGTTGCATAGCAATTGTCCTCAAGAAGAAGTTGTTTTCTGAACAACACTTTCCACCCAAGTAACGTCTCTGACCTAATGATGTTTTGTGAAACGAGGCTGACTTAGTCTCGCTCGAGGTGGATAGAGGGCCTCCGATCTTGCACGCTAACCCCATGCACAGAGTCGGTTACCAGCTGGCGCATCCCCCTTTTCCTGGAACGTGACCTCTCCCTTTCAGAGTCTGCTTTGCACTGGTGTTTAGACGGAGTTATTTTCTTTAATGGCCAATGGGAGCTTTGAGTACTCAGTCCCTCTGGACAGTTAGGGTTGAAATTTTAAGTTCCACAGGAATCACCAGGTCAGAGGTAAAACTACAACTTCGGTGTTTTTGATCAGTGGAACAGTCTGGCTGGCGTGAGCCCTGGCACGGGGCGGGAGGTGGGATCCAGCGTTCGGTCTCTTGGTGGCTCTGAACGTCGCCTTCTCGGAGTGCTTCTAGTTACCCTCCGGCTTTGATCATAGCTGTATGCTGTGCTGCCTTTTGAGACTATTCTGGAAGCACAGAAATGCACACTGAACAATATTGAATTAGCGTTGTAAATGACCTGATTTACACCGCATGTGTGTTTAACTGGGACGACTGCCAGGATGCAGGTCTAACGCAACGGACTTTGGCAGTGTTTCGTAATAACTAATGGAAGTCAGATGATCAGTCCGCTCCAGGAATACCCCTAGGGATTTTGGAAGCACACTCACAATAATTAACACATTTAAGCTGGTGCTCACTGCAAAAGGATTCGTGCTGTGTGGATCTTTGTCCACAACAGACATTTCTGTAGCAGTTTCTGCCTCTTAAATGAATGGTTCTTTCACTGAGATAGTTATTAGGATCTTGTGTAATCCTATGCACAGGAAAGAAGAGTCACGTCTCCTTGCTGCAGTTGTGCAATACTGTCCGAAAAGTTCTTGCCCCTCAGGTGGTGATAACATATGCCCCAAAACTTCATGCCCAGGAGGTCTCTGTCATTTCTTTTGTTATGTTAGTGCATATGCAGGGGCGAATGTGTAGAGCTAATGTCACTTCTGGGGTTTTTTACCTGCAGCGAGTATCTCCCTTTGTTATGGCTCTCGCTTTCCAGTTTTGTGCCATTCCCATATTACTGTCTTTATTAGTGACTGCCGTCAGAACAATTAGTGTAAGTGTTAATTCATTCTATGATGTTTTTTAATTGATAAGTTAGAAGTTTTAACATCAAGAGGTACCATCTGAAGCGACAAATGGATGATGCTTTTTGAAGATATGTCTCTATGTTCTTAAGGGATCTAATATCACATAAATTATTTTACACAAAGCAGGGCTTTTAATAGCATTTGTTGGTCAAAGAGGAGATTTCTAATATGAGGAATTTGGTTATATTCATTGCAGAGATATGTAGCACAACATTTTCCCTCACTGAAAGCAGTCACTTGGAAGACATTAGAGGTGTTATTTCAGGTATCCTAATTTTCCTCTTGCTCTCCTTATTTGTTGATAACAAAGAGGGAATAGTACAGAAGACAACTTCAGTCTTTGCTTAGTGTAAGATTGCAGCTTGTACGTTCCTGAGTCTGTTACTATGCATTTGCATGCCATAGTTTGGCAGGGATATTCACAGTTCGTTTTAAGAGACTCCGAAATAGATCTGAATTGTGCTGGTCTAATCATCCACTCAACATCCAAATTAATGAGCAAATCAGCTTTTTATCCAGAGGTTGTTGGAGCCTGAAGAGTAGCTTCACATGGCTTTTTATGCAGTGGCTCAGTGAGCGGGAAGTAAACAGCTGTTTCGTTTAATGCTACAATGTTCTTCCACAACTGCTTACCTCCCCGATCTGTCAACTTTCTACAGTGTTCTTCCACAACTGCTTACCTCCCCGCGTCTGTCAGCTTTCTTCCAGGCGAGGCTGGCATCTGCAGTGTTAGCTGGCAGCTGAATATTCTTCTGGGGAAGCCCTAATCCTATTTTCTAGAAGCAAAGGGATCTATCAGTTGCTTCAGTTACTAAGATGCACGGTAACTCAGTTTAGTTAGCATTCATAGACTCCTCCTTCTGCTTCTGTGCAAATGGGGAGAAGTACAGAAGAAATGTGAAGGAGACACAAATGTCCTGACATTTAAATATGTCTGAGTGATGTATACTGGCTTAGGCTTGTTTGATGTTTCAGTCTATTCCCATTGAGACTCTGGTCCCAGCTCTGAACTCTAACCCCAACTCCGACATAGTTTTAACAACTTATGTGGAGAAGTTGTAGGAATGTGTGAGTTAGCGCTAAATGGTATGTGATTAAGCACTAATACTGGGATGTTCAATCTGAAAATATAAAGTGCCTCACAATTTCCAAAAGCGATCGTGATCATTAACTGGTATTAAGAGGAGAGGAGGAAAAAAGGATAGAAACTTAGAAGGAAGTGTGTCGTTTCAGTCTAAAGAGATTGCATTCTGTGCCAAACTCTCACTTGAACAGGCTGCTATGTCCTGAGATCTGATTAGCTATTACTTTTCTGATACTTATCTGCCTGATTTGTTTTATATTTTCACTTTCTATTCCCTAAAAAGGAAACATGCCACTAACTGAATACTTGGGTCAAGTATTGTTTGTCACTTTCATTTATTTTGGCTGCAACCTGAAGTCTAAGACATGCAAGAGAAAGGGTGGATAAAAGGAAAATAGACTGAATGTGAAAGAAAGTGATCCAAATACATGGTCGGCAAGCTGGACTGAAAAGATCTTGTGTAAAACCCATCACATGGGTCATTTAAGACGGTTCTTTAAAAGGCACACTAGACATCCTAATAACAGTATCAAACCTGCCTGTTTGGTGGGCTAGATGTGACTAGGGGCCGTCTTGTTAGATAACTACCACAGGTAGCTCAGCTCCCCCGTTTTGTTCATTTAACATATTCTGATGTCAGCAATGCTTCATGCTTTGGTATATTTTCTGACATGACTGTTATCGGTAACATCTATATATTGTGTGGGATTTGGGGAAGGAAAAAAGAAGAATGTGAGAAGTAAAGGTTTAGGTGATTGCTTTGTATCTTTCATGTTTGTTGTCACATAACAAGGCACAGAAAAATGTAGCTTAGTCTCATGCAGAAAGTCTTTTTATTTTTTCAAGATCTTAATGTAAGGAAAAATGAGTCCAGCACACACACATTCAGAGAGCAGACACAACTGACAGAGCTGAATTAGCATGCACATCCTGAATAAATTCACCGAGGCAATGGAAGAGAAAATCGTTGGAACTGGAAAACACAGAGCATCATCTATCTTCTAAAATGATTGTCATGAACAGAAGTGATCTTTTTGTTTAACTGGCTAAATGCAGAGAGAAATCAATTTTATTTTCCTTATGATAATTGTCGATATTTTGCAGATGTTATTGTTGCCAGAACCTTTTGGCAAGAGGATTTAAGGGAAGATGCTTTTTATCACCATTACCATATTGCTCAGCTAAGGGAGTAGGAATAAAAAGACAAGCAGACCTTTGCGTGACTGATAGCTACCCTCCCAGAGGGACTGTCTGGGTAATGAGTCATTTCGGTTTGATGGATGAGTAGCACAATGCCATTGCTCTTGCCATGTCGCTAGATCATCGCAGAGCTGTTTTCACTACACCTTGCTCTTGGACGGGGTGGACATTGAGCATTGAGCACTGAGCACTGCCTGGTCAGAGGTTATGGGTTTAGAGTGGTTCTTCGCAGAAGTCAGGCAGTATTTTATCATCCAGGAGGCTAGATATTTACTGAGTACATCCCCTGAGCAAAGATGTTTTTCTTACAAGAAAATCAGTAGCGGGATGGGGGGCAGGGGGAGGAGGAAGAGTAACATTTAAAGTGAAGTGAGAGAGACATTTATTCATTGCATATTACACTGACAGCTAGGGAACCACAATGATAGACACTACAGAGGGCTGGAGATTTACTTACTAGTTGTACAAATACAGGGATTTATTTCCTTTGCCCCCTTAATAAAACATACTTTGCTTTCCTCCCTGATGTGATAGGCAGGACAGAGTGGAAAGAACAAAGAATACTGCCTGTTAAAGGCTTCTAGGAAAGAAATCTTGTTTTGATCATTTTCTTACTTGTGTATTAAACCAGCTTGGCTAACACCGTCCATAAGCTGGAGCGTCTCCAGTCCTTTCGCACCTTCATAAGAGCAGTCCAGCTGTACTCCTGAACAAAGAGTACTGCCTGTTAAAGGCTTCTAGGAAAGAAATCTTGTTTTGATGGGTTTCTTAATTTGAAGAAGAATCGTACATGTTTGAATCTAGCCTTCACTGCTGCCAGCAGAAATCAACTGAAATAGGAGTGGAAGGAAAAAGAACATATTAAATAATCTAGGATAAGATCGTAAGGATGACAGAAATCCTAACCAGCTAGGATACCATTGTGAAAGGACAATCTGATAATACATGCTATCGGCATCTCCATGCTTGCATGGATAAGATAGTATACATTGGTTTGATCCTGCACATATGCTTTTTGGTTCTAGCTTGAACATTCTCTTCACATTTTATTTATTTTCATTCTGCTTTCCCCAGATAAAAGAATGGCAAAATGTAGTCAATGTATCCATTATTATTTATCACTTATATAATGCAAGATGTACATATTGTCCTTTGCAGATAGTAAAATCATCAAGGTCTCGAAGGTCCAGCCACTTGTGTCATATGAAGCTTAATGTACCGTGATAATTGCATTATCTTGCGATTAAAGTATTGAAGTGGCACTTGCCCAGTGGCGTTGTTGCATATGGATAGGAGCATCTCTGATGGTTCTGCAAGGGCTTCAGTTGTATGGCATAGATTACCAAGTTGTGGAGAAATACAGTTAAGAAATCAGGAGTATGAAAAGATACTCTAATGCAATAGCAACAGAGAAAACCTTCACCAAATGAATATGCTTAAGATGGTAACCTATGGCAGGGGAAGAGAGAAGGCCAGGAATAATTTACTTCTTTCCTGTCTTTTCTGCTCATTTTCAGTTGTTATATCACATTAAAAGGAGCTGGTAACATGAGAAATGACTGTTGGTTTTCCATATTTTTTTCAGTGAAAAATCTTTTTTTTTTTAATGCAAATATTTTAGGTAGTTTTCAGTATTGTTCTGTAATAGTTGTAGATATTTTGCCAAATTTTATTTGAAAATATTTTTTCAAAGTCACAATGGCATTTATTATTTTACCAATTTGTGATGAGAAAATATATTACTCTAAAAATTGGATTTTTTTTTAAGAGGAAATACTGCATTAAAATTTGGATACAATTTCAAGAACGTTTCTAGAAAAATAGGATAAGGAGTTTTGTCAAAAATTGACTAAGGGTGAGTCTTCGATGATGCTGAACCCTGTGAAATGAAATCAATTTCAACATGTAATATCCCCCCAAAATCATTTTCCTATTTTTCATCCAGCTCCAATGCTATTCCCCTGTGTAGAAAATTTCTGGAGTTATCTCAGGACTGTTGAGAGACTTCCACTGGGAGGAAAACTGTGCCCAGACTCACAGAACAGCGGAGTTATGTCCACAAAAATAGCCATTTACTAGAGCACAGTCCAAAGGATGAGTACTTTGAGGTGTGGCCTGTTCAACAAGACAAAAACTATAGCAAAAAATATTTTACAGTTGGAATTGCTTCCTGACAATCTTTTACTTTCTTCTCTATTTTTGGGGGGCACTTACCCTGACTCTGCTTCAGATCATGTTCTTCAACAACTTACAATAAGAAGGTGCTCATACTTCTTCCTTCTACTGCTACGCTTGTTATCTCACGTTGCCGTGAGTTGCTTATATGGGTATCATGACAAAACAGTTTGACGGTAGGCTTTGTTTGGTTTTCTTCTAACACATGTAGAAAATGTGCAAAGCTAAGATGCAGAACAAACGCAGCATGGGCAGCAGCTCTACAAATGTCCTCTGGACTACATCATCGTGCTTTTCCTTGAACTGAAAGGGGGGATACCTAAGGCCAAGCAATGCTTCATGTTAGTTGAGAGTGCCAGTCAGACTGCCTTTTCTTGCCAGCGTTTTCTACATGGAGGGCACCTGTTGGGCAAAGAGGGATATACATCATTTGAACAAATGTCATACAGTAACTCCCTGCCATGACTCACCTGTGACCAAAGGTCAAACCAAGAGCTGAAGAAATAGAAGTACCATCACCAACTGCCTGAGATATCCTGCTGACTCTTAGCTGCAATCATGAACAGCTTGGCCTCTGTTTTCCTTTTTGCTTCTAACGGGAAAAACATAAATGATCCCTCTCTAGGCCAGAAGGTAGCATTGTCCATCAGGAAAACGAAGTTCTATTTATTACCTTCTTAATTCTCCGTGGAGCCAAGGATGTTGCATGTGAGTGAGCAGCTACAAAAGAAAAATTTAATTAAGAACTAAAGCCATAAATCTGTGGAAGTTTGTTTTTTTTACCACAGCTGAAAGGCCCAAATGGTTTTATTTGATATTTGCCTTGAAAAGATCAACAGTCAAGGGCAAAAATGACTGTAATGAATGAAGTGATAGATTCATCTATTGTTTTCTCTTGCGACAGTGGAACTCAGAATCATGCAAGCTGGCTACGAAAGGCCTCCTCCCTTCGTGCTGTCAGAGACCAGTCCGTGGAGCTGGGCATGGGGGACTTGGGTCAATCGCCTGTGCTTTTGTTCCGCAGTACGTCACACTGACCTTTCATTTTCCAGACTTCCTGGAAGTACACTAATGCGTACTTTATTGTCATACAGTGAGATGTGTGTGGTCCTGGAAATACACGGGTGGTGAGTACTTTCTACGCGAATGAGATTCCCATGAACATTGAGTGTGCTTTCCTCTGAAGGTACTGGCACTGTGGGAGAGGAAGAGCCTTGCTGGGAGCAAGGCACTGGAGTACCCTGTCTCGGTGTGTTGGAGTTCTCCTTCCCATTTCATTAGTGTTCCTTGACTTGAATCCCAAGTACTCATCCCCTAGCAGCTCTCCTTTTCAGGCACCCTCCTTCCCTAATGTTTTTATTATGAGTGTGTCTTCCTATTTGGATCCCCACACCAATGCCCCACACCACTGCCCTCGTGTGGTAACTGAGGCAGGAAAATGGGCCTAACGAGGGATGGCTAACCCTTCTCCGGCTGGCTGCTGGGTTCTGGTTTACTAGGTTTGTCTCAGTCCTTGTGCTGTAGGGAGTCTTTGAGGTAGTGGTTGGCTCTGGACATATTCCATCCTCTAGGAAAACACAGAGCTTGGAGAAGTTGAAGTCTGCAGTTAAATGAGCAAAATAGGAGTTGTATTAAAACTGTTCTGACTGAAGTGATCAAGAGAAGAGACTGGAGACTGGAGGAAAAGAAAATCATCTGGTTTGCTTCTGTCTTCTAGAAGAAAATGAGTCCAGAAAGAAACAAGTAGATTCCTGAGTAGCTGTCCTGGGAGCTCCAGTAGCCTGGGCCAAGAGATCTTTCGTCTTTAAGCCATGAGTGCATTAGGTATTTGTGTAAATGACTGTTCAGCACTCTCCACCCAACCTTAAGAGAAGATCTGTGTTCTGCCCACTTCCTCCATGACGTATATATAGAGAAATTATGGTCCAGGCCCATCTTTAAAACAGATTTCTATTTTTAAGGACATGCCTATCTGTGTGCAGGGCAATGCTAATGCTGTCTGCCCCACAACAGGCCAGCAGAGAAGTTCTGGCAGGCGGCCTGGCCAGTGTTTATGACCAGTGTACTGTGAAAATGACCCGGAATACTCTCATGGACACAGCTTCTGGTTTATAGTATAGCAGAAAAGTCATTGTCACTGCCAAAAAAAGACAAAAGGCCACCAAACAATAACACAGCCATAAATAAAGGCTATAAATGTGCAGATGGATGGTAGATAACTACAGGCCTTCTCTCACACACATGGTATCCAGCTTGGAAAGTGTCCTTTAGGTCAGGTTGTTACTGGTTCGATGTGACATGGGAGTTAGGCCCAGTAGATAAAAGGGTGTCCTTGCTTATAGCCCTCCAGGCACTGTGGACACTTAGAAAACCTTGACTCATTTCTAGAAGTCTTTGCTCCGTTCCTGCTCTAAATCCCAAATGAAGCAGGTTTGTTCCTCATCATGTCTTCCAGTGGCTGTTTCTCTACATCACCAGTCTGGCCTACTGTTGGCCACCATCCTGAAGGAGACGTCTCAGAGTGGAATAACAATTACTCATTTTTCTATAGGTCCTTTCTTCAGTTGTGGCTCCCAAACACTTGAGCTCTAGTTGAGCCACTGTGTCCCAACAGCAGAGTGTGAAACGGAATGGCAGAACTGCTCTCGAAAATGAAGCACTTCTGGGTATATGTACATTGGTAAAGGTGCATGAAGAGGATGACACAGAGAAAGGCAGAAAAAGGGCTTTCCTCCTGTAATCTTGTGGGCCTTTAAATGAAGTGCTAAATGCAGTTCTACTGTAGGTTAGTTTTTGTCGTCTTCCTGCGAGACAATTGCGTGGTATATAGGGGAATGGCCTGGGAATCAAGACACTTGGTTACAAATCTTCGCTCTGCTGCTGTCATGCTTTTTGTCTGTATGATAAGTCTCATTTTTCACTGAGAGAGGGGAATTTAAGCCTGACTCAGTGTGAGCTGAATAAACTTACCTGAGGGTGATAACCGGAATCTGAAATGCAGATTGCAGGTTACAACGAGAGAGACTCTTTCATGAGCAACTCAAATTGCTTACCTCTATCACTGGTTTTTGTATTCAGAAGACTTGATGCTGTATGTGCATTTTCCCTTTCTTTAGGTGAATGTAGACTTCGTAGGGCCCTAAGGGTGTATTTTAAAGACAGCACTGCAAAGCACCTCTGCGTTCAGAAAAACATGAGCAGAGATCTGTACTATGAACTATTTATTGGTAACTGACACCACTAGCACTCGTATTTGGCTTGTAATGACTCAAAACAGACTTTGTAAAAACAAAGCTGGGAGGTGGCTTTCTGTTTATGTATTTCGTCTCATTTTCTTACTTGTGTATTAAACCGGCTTGGCTAACACCATCCACCAATGGGAGCGTCTCCTGTCCTTTCGTGCCTTCGTAAGAGCGGTCCAGCTGAACGCCTGCCTATTGCAGCACTGTGCCTATGGGTCAGATACCCTAAATAAGTATAAATGGCATGGTTTTGCTGGGATGTGCCACTTTAAATGGTAAAGAGGAGACATAAATTAGATAAAATCTGATCTTTTTAAATGATTTTACAGAGGTACACACCTGTGTGGGACCCAACATATGTTCAGGTGGTTTTGAAGAACGACTCTGTATATGTCCTATGTTCCCTGTGTGAGAGCAACCAAGACGTACCAAGCTGAGAGGTCAAACAAACAAACAAACAAAACCCAAGCAGGTATTTACAAGCAGGGAAAGCTGAACCAGCACTGCATTATTCCAACACGAATGCATTCAAATTCATATTGCCCGTGATGTGCAAGAAAAACTCTGAATTTTTGATTCCAGACTTTTGAATATCTACCTTCAAGGGAGCAAACAGTCCATTCTGAATTTGAAACTAAAATCTCTCTAGTGTTTTTGTGAAATGATTGTGCTGAAATACCTCTTCTAGAAAGAAAAGCAAAAAGTCAGTGTTTTGGTTTGGATCTCTCTTTTACTGAAAGCACATCAGAAAACTGACAAAAACTCCTTCTAAATCAGTATGATTCCCAGCAATGTTTTGATTTTAATAAAGCAATGCTTTTCAACAAAAATGTTATTTACTGAATGACCTCAGCTGCCAGTGAGTTTAAAAGGAGCTGGCAGTGTTCAGTTTTTAAAAGACACCCCACTCTTGCATTCACTACTCTGCTTGTTTTGTGTGTGTGTGATAAAATTGAGAACTAAGTCTTCCTTTTAGTGCAAGTTAAAACAGCTGAATATTTAAGGAAGAGAGAAGCGGTATCTGCTTTTTAATGTATGTAGCCGACCTCAGTGACACTGACAATTAGATGGCTGCTGTCTTGCATATGCACATTAATTCCACTCTGTTCCTGCTGTTCACGCTACAGGGAAAGCAAGAGCAGCACAGCTTCACAGCTAAGAGCACCGCGTGACTGTGGGACCCTCAGCGACTTAATCCGCAGTATAATTAGCTAGTGCTAATAACACTTTTTTATTCAATAAAAATACTTGCCTCTTTTGACCAGAATTGTTATAGTGATTTAAAAGAAAAAAAAACAATGTTTTTCTTAGCTTCCATGGATAAACATTAAAATGCAAGACCAGGGCTTAAGTTTTAGAGGAGAACAATAATAAGTAGTGCCTGCCGCCCCTGAACACCACGAAGTCCCTCACAGACAGGAAGCTCTATCATGAACTGGAAAGCAAGGCTGAAAAATCAGTTCAGAGAATGTAATCAATTGACATAAAATGAGGCTGCGGATACAAGTGGGAGCAAAAGGTTGCCCAAAGATCCCGATATACCAAAAAAATCACACTGATTTGAGCTGACTTCATGCTGTAGCCGGCCTTCTGAAACAGCCCTTTGTAATATTCGTTTGTCAAAGGCTGAAATGTTATTTAATTCTACAGTAAAACACTGTGGCTGTGTAACAGGCATAGCTAATGCCAGGTGGCTGAGAACAGCTGATTTGCATTGATGCCTACAAACGTACATTAGGCAATAGGTTGTTACTGCCATTGCTGAGTGTCTGCTCAATTATTCATTCTGGACTGCTGGCTGGTTTGGCACCTGATGTATAGGTCAAGTTCTGTTCAGTTGCAAATGGACTACGCATTACTGAAATCAAGGGAGCTATACATATCTGCACAATCAGATGGACTCAGTGAAAACAAGTGAAATTCTTCCTTGCAGAGAGCTTAAGCTCTACCCTTTACCATAAACAGACTGGGAGATGTATAGAAAAAGGAGCATTGTTTCTACAGCTGCAATCTAGCAGTACCTGTCATGCAAGAAAGAGGGGGAAATGGCAGATAGGGCTAGCGTGAAGAAATTTTCAATATGTTTCCTCTTGTAATATCTTTCCTCTCATTGGCTTGGTCTGGATGTCCAGGGTGGATTTCTCACTCTCTTCCCTAATGCAAGAACTGGAGGCTGTCAAAATACGTTGTGGGTGTTCAGAGCAATAAGAGGTGCTTCTTTATGCATCAGGTGGTTGAGCTGTGAAGCTCCTCATCAAAAAATTCTATGGATATTACCTTTGTATATGGGTTTGGGAGCAAACTAGAGCGTTCAAGAGAAAGCTGTCGAGGGTTACTAAATAAATGCTTGTGCTCTGTTTTTATTCTCTTCCCTCTCTCCCCACTTCTGGCTATTGTCAGAGTCAGGATAATGGACTATGGGATCCCTTTGTATTGTCCAGGAAGGCCGTTCTGGTGTTCTTAGGTAGTTCCCTTTCTGGAATCTTTCCCTCCAGCATTAAATCAAATCCTTGTCTTTACCTGCAAAGCCTTACATAACTCTGGTAATCCATATGTAGTCCTTTTTGTCAGGTTTATGTCACCTTGTCCTTCTCTCTGTGCCAACGCTCTCAGCCTCACCCCAATGTTTGTCAGGTTGTCACATCAACACCTTTACGCAATCCCTTCCAGGCAGCCCCGGTGCTAGCTCCGACTCCCTGTGCTCATCCTTGTTTTCCTGCTGACACTGAGATTTGAACTGAGAGGTCTTCAAGGCGGGGCTGTCCTTGGAGTTTGGAAGAACATCTGTCATTCTGAGTGCTGTGCAAATGACTGACAAGAATAATCATTAAGCAGGGTTAAGGAAGCAGTAAATGTAGTTGTATAATCAGCAGAAGAGGCATCAAGGAAGATGTGAGCGGTGAGGAGGTGCCTGGGGAGGGCCTCGCCTGCGTTTATGAAAGCAGAAGCAGTGAACAGAGAAACCCCGATCTGGCAAGCTAGAAGTGGTGTATGACAGGGTCGGAATAGTGATGGAAATGCACCGCATTTGTTCAAAGATTGGAGGAGGAGGTGTTGTAGCTTTTATTATCTGCTTGATTCTTCATGTAAAATTAATGCAAGGGTGAGGAAGAGATAGCAGTATCTCCATGGTATCTTCTTCCAGAAATGAACGGCAAAGTTGTATAAACACTCAGACATACGCTGATACACCGTGTGTCCCACAGCTACACAGATTACAGCATAAGGGCTGGTTCAATACTATTTAAGCAGTTGTTCTATCTTTGCCCTTTCTGGGAGTGAAGCCAGCTTGCCCTTAGCTAAGATGGTGAGTCAATAAAGAAAAAAATGATACCATATCCAAATACGCTTTTTTAACTAGGAAGCAAAACCCAGTGAACTTTAAGCACGCAATTCCTACTTGTCACAAATATGCAATTATTAGGAGTACATAACAGTAACATCCTTGCTTGTTCTCCTACAGCATCCTGGGACTTCCAGAAAGACTGTCAGTAACATTCTACTAACACTGCCAAAAGAAAGTTTGTTGAAGGCACTGTGATGTCCTCTAAACGCTGCAGGGGGGAAATGTGTGCCAACAGTTTCCATCTGTTCTGTTTTTACTTTGAATCATGCTAAAAGAACAGGTGGCCAAAAATAGATGTCTTGAAAAGCATGAAGGATTATGCAGAATTGTTTTCACTCTGCAAGTAAAGCAAAGCCTCTTTCCTGCTAAATGCCCAAGACTGATTCTCATGAGATTTTCCTTAGAAGCGTTGGAAGGATGTGTTGCCGAGGGATGAAACACAGTAGATGTGTTTCCCCATGTGGCCAGTGAAGGACTATACTTCTTCTGACTGATCAATCGCCTTCATGAGCAGGATCTTCCTTCCTGGGTTTTTTCCTCCCTCTAGAAGTTGGGTTCATGGAAGAAGGCAGCTGGAACATGTTAACTGGCTTACAGCCAACTTTGAAGAACTACTGTCTTCTGCAAAAGACAGCAAAGCATCCAGGCAATTTGTTCATCCATCTGCTGTTTATAGTTTTTCCCTATGAAATTATAAGGAATTCTGTCATTCTCACAGCACGTTTATCTTCTGGGGATCTTCCTTCTGGAATTCTGATCTGAATTTCGAGTGACCAAAGAAGTTGCTATCACCTTAAAAAAAAGAATATCTGCCATCACGACACTAGTAGACTGATGTACTGCTAGCTGAGAGCAGACTGGGAAGCTAAATGGCAATGTGTGTCACAGCCAGCAATAGCCTTTGTTGCAGTTGGGGCAATTACTTTCGTCCTTGCTGTTTCTCTATGTCCTCTGCACTGCAGTGTTATAACATGGAGCGTGTATAGAGCACTGATGACCACTTCTTCAAACCGTGATGGCAGTGCTCCTACAATACAACCACTCAGCAAATGAGTATAGCTTTAAGAAGTTTCTCATGATCTAAGGCACAACATCATCCTGCTCTTACTTGGTGTAATTGCCAGATTTGCCGCCAAGTCTCCCTCTGCTCCTGAGACAGCAGTAGTTTTAACATGCCTTGTAAGTCCTAACCCATGTGGTGAGCTCTGCCTCTTCCAAAGAAGAGACATGGGCAGAAGGGATCTGATATCCCATGAACCATGAAATACACCACATATCCATTCCCACATAGCTTTGCCAAAATCTAATACTTTAAACGAAAGATTTTTTTTTATTTTATGTCACTTGTGAAAAGAATGGATACATGACACATTTGCTTTTCTTCTTCAACATGAGAACACAGTAAAATTGACATACAAATTAATTTTATTTGAACGCCAAAACAAACATGGATCTTGTTTTCAAATGGCTGAGAGAAAACACAAGAGATGTTTCAAGATGGAAAATAATTTGCCATATTATGTCTGTTAAAGATTTCCATAGAGTCTTTTTAAACCTTGTGCCTTTTCCTAATGCTCTGATACAGCTAGATCCTTATGGCGGTCACCATAACTGTGTGTGTCCTTCTAGACAAAACTTATTCTGACATATATACTCTCGTCGATGACCAAAGGAATCCTTCACAGTTGTGTTGCTCAGAGGGTTCTAAAGGAGTTGATGGTGGCTTTTGGGATATCTGTCCAATATCTAAGGAACACACAGCTGTAAATATGTAACATGCCTTCTAATGAACACTGGCAGTGATGAACAGAAATGCCTTGGAAAAATTATCTGAGACATCTTTAGGGGCATCTGTCTTCTTCTCATGTCTCATTTCCTATGTAAAATGATCTAATGTGGTGTTTCCCGGACTTTTTCGGACCACAATCAACTTTCATCCCTCAGTGTTTTTATGGACCATCAGCAAACTCATTGGCCACCTTTGTCAAACCTTGAATAAAAAAACCCCATGAACATGGCATGTTTCTGTTGAACCAGGTATGGATGATAGCTAGGCCAGTGGTGCCCTGCAGACCACAGTTTGTGACCTGCTGAGCTAAAACCTCCTCAGAACTGGTCAACGGGACAAGCTCGTTACAGCGAGGTTGCAGAATGGAGGAGATGGGGTATTTGGAGACGGCCAGCAGAGGGAATGGGCATTGCTTCTGTTCCTCAAAATAGAAGGGTCTGAAAAGGGGATGGTTGTTTCATGCGGTCTTTCTGCTGCAGACCTGGAGTGCCCAGCAAAGTGCTAGGCATACGGGCTGGGGGGGTGGTGAAGGGGCAGGAGTGGGAGAGGTACGAGGACAACGGCCTGAGGAGGTGGACAGCCCTGAACTGGGGTAGTGATGAGGCCTTTATTTCTGCCCCTCAAATGAAATTTTGTTTCTTTTTTTTTTCTGTTTTTCCTCTCCTCGGCTTTCCTCTCCTTTTCACCTGTAATAGGGCTATTGACATACTTGAGGATTACTCCGAGCAGTATAAGAAAGTGATAATTCTGAGATTTGCAAAGCCGCAGGAGGGTTCTGAACTCCAGTTAAAATGAAGGAGAATTCCATATCCAGGCTCTAAGACATCTTTGAAACATCAGCCAAAAATTTTCCAGTTTCTGGTTTGTACTATTGTTTTGTTTAGCATTTTCCCTTTCTCTTTGGTTTACTGTTACTTCTCAGCTAGATCTTTGCACCATCAGTAATTTACCTCCTGGAGGGCTGCTCACTGATGATGTAGCAAATAAAAAGAACTGAAAAATCATTCATACGTGAAGGTGGCTCTTGGGCCTGTGCTGGATGGTTGTTTGTGAAGAGCGAGTGCAGAATTTATTCATCTATTTTCTTAAATGCACACTTAGGAAGTGCTCGTGAAAGCGTTTCCAGCCCCGAGTCCCCCTGCTCACGGCCGATAAGGCCCGCAGGGAAGCGCTGCCAGTTCCTGCTAGGTCGGTATCGCAGTGTCGGCGTTTCCCATCTCCCTCTGAAGAGCTGTGAGCGGAGAGTCGGGCTCCTTGTTTCACCAGGCATCCACATGAAACAGCACAGCACTCCCACACTGACAGGAGCCAGCAAGCAAAAGCGAGAAGAGAAAAACGAGACCACATGAGAACAGCAATCCCCTGTTAGTGGAATATTTTGCACTTTTTCTTTTGCCAGATTAAGATTTTTGTTTGGTTTCATTCATTTACTTTGATGGGTTGATCTGTTTATTTATTTAAGCACTTTGCTTTGGCAGGACAGTAATGAACCCGGATAGTTAAGACTGCCCTGGCGATGGCCCTCCGGACAGGTGCCAGGGAACACGACCGCAGAGGTGCTTCCTGTGCATAAGCATCTTTGCTGTAGGAGCTGGACTGAGCCCCTTTTGCTGTGGTCCCTACATAAATCTAAGCTGTGAAGAGTGGACTCAAAATCTGAACTCCAGACTTAATTGCAACACAGATATGGAAGTTTGATGTTTAACACTCCTAATCTTTGTGCCAGGGTTCATGACCCAGTTAGCTGGAGCTGTGATTGCTGGCGTGCAATCTCTGCCTTCCAGAGCTCTTCATCTTCCTCTTTGTGAATGTGAAAAAAATTAAAATCATCCCTTGTCCTTCTCTCAAATCCAGTTTCTTTCTGTTCTCCTCCCTGCTGCCGAAGATCTCCCAGGCTGCCCTGCAGTCCTGTTGGCACTGTGCGAGGTAATGTTGCCCCAGAGAAAGGCTTGGAAAGCTTATGGGGAGTTTATTCTGCAGGAGCAGCAGCGAAGGAGGGTGAGGAGGCTGATGGACCACTGCTTCCTTGCTCTTCCAACCCGGCTAGTGCAGGGAAGCACAGACTGTGCTGCTGTTTAGGAGGGCGGCAGGCAGCTGATGGGCGGGCAGTAACGCCAGGGTTGCAAGTTGGTAGAGTAATTCCATCAAAACCACCTCTGCTTTGCTCTCCACATACTTGTGATTGTTTCCCTTTGGACCTGCCTGTAGTCTTGGATCCAGTTTTGCTAATGGCTTTAACTGTATGAAACCAAGTGGAATTCCTCACTGGATGTTCCTATCCTTTTTCTTCTAAGAAAGACCATTTAAAAAGCATTGGAAGGAACCAAAACCAAGCATGTAAGTCCAGCAAGACTTATGTAGGCGATAGGAGTAGTGCCTTCCGCCCCTGAGAGTTTTCTGGGATAGATCTATTCAGTCCAATAAAACAATCTCGTCTCTCCTAATGTTCCAGAGAGGCCTGATCCTACCTCCGCTAAGTCACTTGGAACTGGGCCTATTTATGGCATTTGTCCTCGCTAAAGAGAATATGCAAAATGTTGCTTAGAGCATGATTCCCAGGGGGGAGCAATCTGTGCGACTCCGAAGCCTTACGGTGAATATGCTGTGTTAATGCACAACGCACCACGGTCCCTTTGCTCCCAGGGAGCCGCTGGGATGAAGTGAGAGATGGCAAAGATGCCATTTTCAGAATAGGATCCCATTTGAAATATTGGCAATTTCTGACTCCATTGTATTTATCACAGTAGGGCAGGTAAATTGTGAAGATAATACAAAATGGATTTGAAAAACAGAAAATGAGAGGCTGTAGAAACCCAAAGTGCATGGTAATGAATCATCACACTAGACTGGCAAGTTTGGTGTATTAATTAGAGTTTGCAAAAGGGATGCGGGAAGCAGGTACTAGAGGCCAGTAATAAACCAGTCAAATTCAAGATGTCATTTGCCTTGCGTGGTCCTGTATCATCACTACGGCACGGATTAAAAACGTGGCTGGAAAGCAAAACACAGACGACGAAACGGGGGTCTCGATCAGCCCCGGGAGCAGCGCAGGCGGGTGATGCGGGGTGGGGGAGGCTCGTGTCCTCCTCCCAGCTGGTGACACCGCGGGGTGCTGGAGAGCCTGGAGCCGGGTACGAGCAGTCGGAGGTTACTGCAGGCTTGGCGGCAAGGCTGCTCCTGTGTGACCCAACGGGGAGAAAAATCAATAGCCCCTTACCGAAATTGCCTGCTAGTGAAGTGAAAGTAAATAAACAGTGAAGCCTAAAATCCGCTGCCGAGTTACTGAAACAGGTGAGAGAAACAGCAGGGAAAGAGCAAAATGCCTCAGTGTGGAAAAACGAAGGCAAACAGCAGAGTGAAGCGTACAGCGGAGGTCGGGCAGAGCAAGGAGCACCGCAGAGGCGCTGCTGCCCGGCGCAGAGAGCACTGCGTGGGAGCGCTCACCGGGGGCTCCAGGGCAAAGCCTGACTCGCTTTCTGAAACGGGCGTAAAAGGCTTCTGCTCTCCTTTTTCATTTTTTTTGGAGGGGGGACCGGTACCAGCCCTGGACATAAGCGGTGGGAGGGGGAGAGCCAGGGAGAAGCGAGGCGGGAGCCCGCAGCGGTGGGGGAAGCCCCGCGTGGCCCAGCGGCAGCGACGAGGAGAGACGGAGCCCGGCGTCCGAGGAGGCGGCGGTGGCGGGACGGGAGCGTCGTGCCCTGCCCGCGGGGCCCCAGGAGACCGTGCTGTTGGGTGCCGACCGTGCTGCGGACCGTCCCAGGGTGGCTGCAGTCGCGGTGGTGTGGCTCAGTCCATGCCCGCGGCCTCCCACGTGCCTTCGTGACCACCTTCTCCCCACAGCGCTGGGGTGGACGCGGCCTCCCTTGGAGCTGCGGGAAAGGGCTGGAGCTGGGCCGTGCCCTCCAGCACCGTTTCTGGGAATGTTTCTCTCCTCGGCTCGGGAAGGGGGTCCAGTTTCCCAGGCTGGTGGTGTGTGTTGGGGTGGAGGGAGGGGGAGCAGTGCCATCTTCCCCCGCAGCGTCTCCCATGGGACAGTGTCCCCCTAAGACAATCCCAAGCCTTTTTCTCTTGGATCGCTTGGAAAGCCGTGACTTAAGAAGGAATGGGGGAGGGATCCACAGTATCTGTGATTCGCTCAGGGGCTCCACATCCTTCCTGACCCCTTCTCCAGAAGACGTGACAGCCTCCTTGCCCTACTTACTCTTTTGGAGAAGTTCAAACGGTTTCTCCCACCTCTGGTATGAAGGTGATGGCCCAGGGCCCCGCATCGCCTGCTTACGAGCAAAAGCAAACATAGATATAAAGGTCAGAGTCCCCTTTCTTGCCTCGTCTGCTGATTTTAAGTGGGGGAATTTGAGCCGTGGGCATCTGTCTGAAGGGTCCAAGCCCTGCTGGGAAAGAAGGTGCTTTTAGCAGGGATGTGGAGAGGAATGAACACCGGGATGAGGCAAAGCACCACTCACTCGGGGCTTGCTGTTGCAAGGAATAGCCCGAAAGCAAGATCTGCCCGGCTGTACAGTACTGAGCTCAATACACCGTCTGCTGTGGTGGGGCTGCCCGATGCCTGCTTCTATTTTTATGTTAAAACTTCAGGTTGCACACAGTTATATGAAACAGAGAGGTCTAAAGTGTCCTGTCGCGCTGGTTGTGGCAGGGACAAGCTGTGTGGAGTGCAAGGGGGGAAGAGCATGGTCAATGGGATCGTGGGGAGGAGGTCTCAGGTACTCAGAAAATCTCGCAGTCTTGGCTGGGAAGGAGCATAGCAGACGAGTGGGAAGGAGAAACCGGAGAAAATGAGTGAAACTGTAGGGGAGAGTAGGAGGAAGAGAGAGGGGAAAATTTAAGGCAAAGTAAAAGTAAATCTGTGTCTGTGGTTGCGTAACCTTCACAAACGGAGCTTGGAAATGGGAGCATGATTTGCGCTTAGACTTGCTTTGTGCAGCAGAGGTGAACGGTGCTCCTGGCTGCCGATTTAAAGTGTTTAAAGAAAGCGTTCAGTGCTCTCTGCTGACGACCGCCGGGGTAGCAGCTTGGTGCAAGGAGCCCTCGAGTTGTGACTTAGCTGCAGACAGCTCAAAGAACGCTTGGCAAATTTTTGAGCTCTTAATTCATTTGGCAGCAAGAAAAAACAACAAGCGAAGCCCGCTGGTGATGTGTGAAAATCAGAACTGATTCTGACCTTCCCCGAAGTGCTCGAGAGCAACTTCCAGTCTCCTGTCCATGCCTGCGCGTGAACGGGTATCCTCACACCTTCCGAAGCAGGTGGAAGTGCCCACGATTCAACCCGCGAGGTGCTGTGGAAAGTCAGTTCTGCAGGAGCGTCACAAAAGGCAAGGCCTGTGGCAAGAGAGAGGCTGTTTTACTGAGTCGAGATAGCTGGGAAAAAACAAACAAATGAGCTTTCGGGCACAGAAATGATAACCGTTAGTTTGGAGGCTGTTTTTTCAAATGCAAAGATCAGCAGATTTGGAACAAGTTGAACCATTAATGCCCTGTAACGGGTACTACAGGTCTGAGGAGGGACTTTAAGCATCAACAAAGTAGATGCTGTGACATTAACTTTTACAGGCCCATATCCCAGAGTGAGTGGGCAGGTTCGAAAGGAGAGGCGAATATCCCCAGCCAGGCACGCTTGGATTCTGTTCTCAGGTCTGCTGAGGATGTAAAAGCTTACATGGCTTTTATGGGCTGGACAAAGTCATTGAGAAAATAAGCCATCAAAATTATTTAACGCAAAGATAGCACTTGTGGCTCGCGATGTCCCTGAGCCACAGTTTGCTGGAGGCGGGAGCCTGTCCTGGAGAGGCCTCACCTGCTAGCTCTGTCCTGAGGCTTCTGGTCGCTGCCAGAGACAGGCTGTTGGCCAGGTGACCTCCCGGAGAGCCAGGCTTGTTCTCAGGTGCGCTTGCGATCCGCAGGCTGAGGGCAGCTGAACCCAACCCCTCCCACTTCACAGCGAAGTGCTTTAACGAGTAGGTGCTTACGCACAAGCGGGTGCCACCGTCAGTGCCCCTGGGCTGGGTTCGGAAAGCCACCGGGTGCCCCGCGCTCCGGGAGGGGCCGGTCCCGCCCGGCCGGCTCAGTGCACGGCCCCAGGGCGAATCCCGTGGGTGCAGAGCGGGAGAGCCTGGCTGCTGGGTGCTTCCCGCGGCGGGGAAGATGGCACGAAGCTGCTAAATCGTTGCCAAGATAGCGGCAGTCTGGGTGCGTGCGTTTGGGGGCTCAGGTCCCTTTCAGAGAGTTGCAGCCCCTCCGTCAGCCGAACCTGGATTTAGGCGGAACCTTAAAATCTGTGTCCTGGCTGCTCGTCACAGGTAGCTTCAGACTCACGTTAGACTCGCAGCGCGGGGTCCCAGACTCGCAGCAGGGGAACATGCAATGAGCACTGGAAAAAGCGTGCTGCTCTTGGGAAAGCCCAGTTAGTTCCTGACCTGGGCCTTGGAGCACCACAAGACAGCACCTTAAAGAAGCCGAGCATCTTCTAAACTCCTTTACAAAGAATTCGGCAACAAATTGTAACTGATATGTACAGCACAGGCATAGCTTGCCTAGAGCGACCACGTGAAAAACCTGATTTATTAATGGTCCGAGGAAAGAAGCCACGGCCACTGACTTCAGGTGGGTAGATGCAGTAAACACCGTACTATCAGGCGAGAGAGTTAGTTCCTCTGAACACATGCCCTTATTTTGAGCAGTGTAAATGGAAAGGGCATCAAAGAATCAAAAGAACAAAAAAGTCACGGATCATCTCAAAGCTGTACTAGTCAGCTGTGTCTCATGCAGTCACAGGAAATTTCTCGTCTGAGAACTAGGAAAATTAAGTAGGTCTCAGCTCAAAGCAAGCTTCTCTCATAGCAAACAAGCTCTGGAGAGATGGCCTTGACCACAAAGCAAGAACTAAAACTGGAGAAATGTTGGACTGGCATGGATGAGGCTGCAGCCGAAGGCCATCTGCTCAGCCGAGCACTGAGCATCTCCCGCGGAGCAGCTCCAGCCAGCTTCACCCAGAGACCAGATGCGTTAGAGCGTTTGCGAGGTGGGAACCTCGGCATTGCTTCCATTGGATTTTAGGGTCTCCCCATCTCTTTAAAACACGATTTTGTGAAGTCTTTTGCAAGGAAAATGGTACTAGTGTGACTTCCACACCATGTCATGTGTCCGGTGGATGATCCACCTGTTTCGGAGGGGAGTGTGTTTGTGTGTGCGCATACGTGTGTGTGTATTTACAGCCTGCTTTGCCCCCACGGTAGATTTGTGCCTGGATGTGGAGCCATGCAGTGTTGTGCATGCTCCAGTGCGTAAGAAAAACCCGTACAACAGATTCCCTGCTTCCAAATTCGTGGTTATGCTAACTCATAATACAGTAATTCTGTCAACTGCGCTTCGTAGCTGTCACTTAACAAGACCCAGAGCATATGGGGTGGCTGCAGTCCCAGCACTAAATCTTTCAGGACATGCTTTTCTGGGCCTTAATCTGCACAATACACCCAAGGCTGTTGAACATGTAGCCCTTCGTCTGACCCACTGATCCTTGCGTTTGCAGCATCAGACACTGGCACCCATGACACAGCCGGTCACTCTCAGTGCAGTTTTGCAGCCCACTAAAGCCAGCCTAAGTCTGCGTTGCTGCCGAGAGGGCGTTGCTGCCCTGGCCCCAGGTGCCCCGCTGCAGGCTCTCACTGCGGTCCTCGGCGCAGCGTCAGCATCCGTACGTGTGTGGCGAGATGGATCAAGGCCGCTGGCCCGCAGCCCTCCGCGTGACGCAGGAGGAGCGGCACCGTTACGGCGCAGGGCGGCTGCATCGGACACGGACCCCCGTGAGCCGAGCTGCTCCACGCCGAGGATGAGGTCGTGCTCAGTCCCCTGCAGCTCGAGCGCTGCGGAGCTCTTTTCCCTGGGGAGACTGCATGCTTAACCTGGCCGAAGCAGCGGGTTGTGAAAAATCAGAAGACTGGGTGAGAAAATGGTGAGCAAACTGACTGCTTAATTGCATTTCATACAGAATGCTTACACTTCTTTCAGTCTGACAGTCTAGCTTCTCTGTAACAGGGACTGGGGGAACTTCCAGGACTTCTCAGAAACATTTGCTGGGCAGAGAATGCCTGACTTTCAGACAAGAGAGACAAATGGGGAGGATGTCCCAGAATAGAAGGGTTAAGAACAAATCCGGTTTGGATGCACATCTCTGTGCAACAAATGTTGCCAAGAGCTCCTTCCGAAGCCACCAAAATGAGCAACGCGAGCTCTGCCTGCCCCCACCTCCCGAAGCCTGGGAAGGCAGCAGAGTTTTGCAGTGGGTCTGGCGGAGGAGAAGGGGAGCGGAAGCGCAGTGGGGGCACAGGGGGCCGCAGAGACTGCGCCAGGTCAGCGCTGCTGTGGAAACCAGCTCCCTGCTCACGGGAGTCAGATTCCGTGGGGCGCTTCGGGGACGGACGGCGCCTTTCGCCCCGCAATCCCGGGATGCCTCCGAGGCGACGCCCCTCGAGCACCCCAAGGTCCAGACCGTGAGTCGCGCTCAGCGCACTGTCAGAAACTTCATTTAGGGCCCGCAGATAAACCCCCGACCGTGCTGATCTCGTGCTGCTACGGCGTTTGCGTTACACGCGCACGGTGGGGGACAGACCCTGCGGCCCGGGGCCTGCGGGCGCCGCCGCTGAATCCCCAGCAGCAGAGCAGCGCTGCGGCGGGACGCGCGCGCCCGGTGCCCGCTCGGGGTCCCCGCTGCCCCGCGCCCGCTCCGCTCCTCCCCGCCCGGTGCTCGGCGCTGCAGGGCCGCCGCGCCCGCCGCCGCCGCGCTTTGCATAGCCCCGCCCAGGCCGCGCCGCCCGCCAATGGGAGGCGGCTCCGCGCGCGGGGGCGGGTTCGGGGGCGGGGCCGGGCCGCGGGCCACCCCGCGCCGCTCCGCCGGGTCCGCTGCGCGCGGTGCGGGTCCTGCGCGGAGCAGAGCGGGACGGAGCGGAGCGGAGCGGGACGGAGCGGAGCGGAGCGGAGCAGAGCGCTGCCGGACGGGGCCCCGCGCAGGTGAGGGGCGGGGCGGGGCGGGCTGCGCGGGGTCCCGCGGGGAGCGGGATGCGGGGCCGGGGCCGGGCGCTCCGCGCGCGCGGTTCTCCCTCCGTCCCTCCCTCCGCTGCCGCTCGTGGGCTGCGCTGCCGCCGCCGCTCGGGCCCCGCCGCTGTCGCCGCGGAGGCGGTGGGTCCCCGCCGGGCTGCCGGCGCCTCCCGCTCCGGCCGCGCTGCACGTGGGCGGCCCGGGGCTCCGCGCTGGCGGGACGGGGCGGTGCGGGCCGGGCCGGGACCGGGGTCCGGGTGCGGGTCTGGGTCCGGGTCCGGGTGCGGGGTGCGGGTGCGGGCCGGGGTCCGGGGTGCGGGTGGGTCGGGGCAGCCCCTGGGCGGGACGTGCCCGGGCAGGTCCCGCCGCGCTGCCGCGGCGGGGCGGGGCGGGGGGCGGCGGCGGGGGCGGGGGGCCCGCGACCGTCCCGCGTGGGCGCCCGCGGCCGGGACCCCCCGGGCGGGCCGGGGCTTGCCTGCCGCTCCGCCACGGCAGAGCCCCGCGCACGGCCCGCCCCGCGCCCCGCACCCGCCGCACGCAGCCCGCAGCACCCGCGCTGCGCTCGGAGCCTGCACGGCACGCAGCCCGCACCGGGACACTGGATGCAGTTGCCTGTGCGACCCGCGACACAGCCCGTGCCACGAGCACAGCCCGCACCACCCTCGCAGCCTGTGCAGCCTGCGCCGCGCACTGCACGGGCAGCCCTCGCTGGGAGCACCGCCCGCACCGGGCACAGCCCCACCGCATGCACCGCACGTGGCTGGCGCAGACCACCGCACGCACCGTGCACGCCACGCACACGGTCTGCACCACGTGGACGGTGTGCAGCCCACTGCACACACCAGGCCGTGCACCACGCGCGCATCACGCACCTTGCACCCGACTGTGCATCACGTGCACAGCTCACGCTGCTCCGTGCACCGCACACCGGGCCGTGCACCACATGCACAAGGCACACCTTGCACTCGACTGTGCATCACGTGCACAGTTCATGCTGCTTCGTGCACCACGTACTGGGCCGTGCACCACATGCACACTGCACACCTTGCACTCGACTGTGCATCATGTGCACAGCTCACACTGCTCCGTGGACCGCACACCGGGCCGTGCACCACATGCACACGGCACACCTTGCACTCGACTGTGCATCATGTGCACAGCTCACACTGCTCCGTGCACCGCACACCGGGCCGTGCACCACATGCACACTGCACACCTTGCACTCGACTGTGCATCACGTGCACAGCTCACACTGCTCCGTGCACCGCACACCGGGCCGTGCACCACATGCACACGGCACACCTTGCACTCGACTGTGCATCACGTGCACAGCTCACGCTGCTCCGTGCACCGCACACCGGGCCGTGCACCACGCGCACACTGCACACCTTGCACTCGACTGTGCATCACGTGCACAGCTCACACTGCTCCGTGCACCGCACACCGGGCCGTGCACCACATGCATACTGCACACCTTGCACTCGACTGTGCATCACGTGCACAGCTCACACTGCTCCGTGCACCGCACACCGGGCTGTGCACCACATGCACACGGCACACCTTGCACTCGACTGTGCATCATGTGCACAGTTCACGCTGCTTCGTGCACCACGTACTGGGCCGTGCACCACACGCGCACCGCACACAGCCACACTGCACGCATGGCTGCTGCCAGGCTGTGCAACACACACCCCACGCACTCCCCGTGCACAGCTCCTGCTGCACAGCCCACGCTGCACTCACGCCTCCGGCCACCTCCCCGCTCAGCCCGTGCCGCCTGCCCCGCGCATGGCCCGCCGGGCTGCCACTGTGCACGGTCACACCGCAGCCCTGCGCCCCCCATGCACGGTCACACCGCAGCCCCACGCGAGGCCAGGCTGCCCCCCGTGCACGGTCACACACCAGCCCCACGCGCCCCCTGCACGGTCACAACGCAGCCCCAGGTCCCCGCAAGGGCTGCCTGGCCCAGCCCGCCTCCTCAGGGCTTCGTCTGGGCCCTGCCTTACTAAGCCTGCCTTGGTGACTAAGTGAGAAGAGGACTGTCTTGCCCCAGGATCCGCAGGGCTGTCTTGGGTGAAGAACTTGCTGATCTGGTGGTGACCCGTCTCAGCAGGCCCTGGCGGGACCCGGCGGTGGCCGCGCACCGTGCTGTGTTCAGCCGCCGAGGCCACATGAACGTTTTGCCCGTTGGCGGGCTCCCGGCGTCTTCAGAGGTACAGGTGAGTCGTGCTGGATGAGTCCTGGATCGAGAGCCTGTTCTTCCCAACGCTTGTTACTGAAATGACGCTTTCCCCTTCTCGGTGTAACCTGTGCGAGGGTATTTATGACAATATTAAGACCTGAAGAAAAGAAGAAGGCCTTTCCAGATGCACTGAGTTATTACTGTAAGCAAGAGAGCAGCAATTATTAAGTACGTGTGGGGGAAAAACAGATTAAAACCCAAGGTTTTACAAAAAAATTTGTAGGAATTTGGGGAGTCTTACCTGAGATCGCTAACCAGGCAGAGTGTCAGTGCCCACCATAGCCAGAACTTCACAAAAACCCGTAGTTACGGTCCCGGTTTGTACGTAACGAGTGCACAAACGAGCCGCGTAGCCCAGGGCTGGCGGCCCGGACTGATGTTCTCTGCCGTCCTGTGTCGTGGGGGGTTTTCGCTGTATTTCTAGCGTCTCCCTCTGCGGACGGGGAGAGGGGACGGGGGGACGGACGTTGCAGCCGCGGGACTCCTCCGGCGTTGCAGCCGCTCCCCCGGCACCACGCGGGGATGCTGCTCTCCCCCAGAGCGAACGCCCAGGGTCCGGTCGTTGCAGACCAAACCGTCTGGATTGTCGTGTGGGTGAAGCTTCCAGGTCTGCTGGAGAACGTGCTGGTTCCTGAACCACGCTAAAAGATTCGGATTCATCTTTTCCTCTTTCCGTGTTTGTTTGTTGCAGTTCTTTCCTTTCTGAGCGCTCCTCAGTCTGCAGGGCCTCCCGGGGGGGGGGGGGGGGGGGGCCAGGATCAACCCCGATGGGCTCGTTAGTGTTAGTTAGTTAGTTAGGCACCAGGACACGCTTCCGTGGGTCAGGGAAGGGGGCTTGAGGGGTAGCGGAGCTGCGCGAGGCGTGCGATGGTGTTTCCAGATGCGTATTTGGTGGGAGTTTTTTCCTCCATTCCATTTTCAGTTTTATTTAAGATTTTGGTTCTTGAGTTTTATGTTTCAGTATGTTCTGGCTACGTACTAGCATTTCTTCTAAGATGATATTATTTATTGCCTGTTCTGCTAGTTTCCGACTTTTTCGTGAAGTGATGTGTAGAGATCTGCTTTGATGCTCCGTTAGCTGCTGCAGTGCTGTGGCAGGTAACTCTCTGCTAATCCTTCAGCCGTGGTAAGTCGGTGCTTCTCAGGGCAGGATAATTCCCCATGTCCTTACCGAGTGGAGTCTGGAAGTGTCTGAAAAGAACAGATGTGTATGGAAAACAAAATACGTAGCAGGCCAAACTGAGTTACAGCCGATGGCAGAAATGCAGCCTCAGACTTGTCCTGAGGAGAGGCTAGCTGCGGTTTCCATCTCTGCTGTTCGTGTGTGCTTTACCAGCTGCTAACAAATCAAAATGTGCCCAAAAAATCAGGAAGATTTTGCTTGACTGTGAGAGATCAAAATGAGAAACGTATGCATGATCCACATTCTGCATTTACCTCCTTGGGGTGCAGGGCCCGTGGGGACGTGCAGCGCGGGTGCTGGACGGTGCCGCGCTGCCGCGTCTCGCGTTGCGGCTGGCCGCAGCGAAGCGTGCGGGTGTGAGAGGGCCTTTGCGGCGCCCGGGAGTCGCAGAGCCTGCGGAAAGTGCTGCTGCCGTTGTGCCGGTGCATACGGGCATCTGAGGGCGCGTAATTTTTGGAAAATTAACTTTTTGCAGGAAAAAGAGCACCAGTGAGCTGCAGGACTGTCGCTGGGGTGAATGGTTACTTGTTTGCACTGCAGCTTTCCTGAAATGCTTTTTATCACATACGGTGAAACTCGTTCAGCAACTCACGTTTCCCCGTTTGAGTAACATTACGGCGGGGGTCATGCTCTGCTCGCTTTACTCAGGCGAGTTGTCCCATTAAGGCAGTAAAAGATGACTTTGAACAAATTACAGCTTTTTCGGAGTTAGGAAGTTTTATGCATCTTGAAACAATGTCTGTACATTTTGCTTCCCTCCAGCCTGAGTGGATTGATACTGTGTCATGTTTATACTCCTCTTTGGCAAATAAAATCCGTAGCTCTGGCAGTCACCTTGAGGTCCTGTGTAGTTTCCAAAGAGGTGGGAGGGTTTGGTTGTTTGGTTTTGCTTTTTACTTTCAGCTAATGAGGATCAGTTGTTTTAGTCACTTATGAGACTATCAGACGTTGCTGCTTTACTAGGGCAGTGCTATGTGGTTTTGGATGTATGCTTCGCTTACAAATCAAATGTCTTGGTTCTGGAATTGTTAGAATAAAAAATAAAAGCTTTGAATTTCATTCCAGATATGCAACAAAGCTTTCATTCCACGTATCATTGTATTGTGGCTTGAGAAATAGCAGGCCTGGTCTACGCTTAATAGTTTTGCTGGCATGGTTGTGGTATGATGTTTCCCTTGCCATCCCTAAGTGATATAGTTATGCTGGCAAATGTCCTAATGTACATGTAGCTGCACTGGCATAAGATTCCTTTTGCTTGTGTAACTTTTTCTATTTGGGAAACTGGTTTAAGCTGTTCCTCTCCTAGGGAGATAGGCTGCTGGGGATGTATCCGTATCTGCATGCCCTGCTGAAGTGTAGAGAAGTCCATAAATACACACCAGAGGAGGAGGTCAGGTAGGCTGAAGCTGTGTTCGCAGGGCAGTTTTGCCAAAGACTTCATTTTTCGACTGTATCTCTTTCTTGTAGTATGGTAGCACTGAAGAGAGCCAGTGAAAACCGGGGCCCTGTTGTTCTCAAGTTTCTGAGCTGTTGGCTCCTTTTCTGTTGCCTGCAACTATGTTTCATACCTGTTTTGCTCTTGCAACAAGCATACGCCTACACTAAATCCCGAACTCCAGACCAGTAGCACCAACGGCGCTGGTGCTCTCCGCAGTGGGCGGAGGCGTCTGGGCAGCCGATGGGGACCGGGATGCAGACTGGGATCTTACCCGGGCCTGGCAAGCTGGGATCCAAACCAGTGCAGTAGCAGCCCTCGGGAGCGGGCGCCTGCCACCCGCGCGTGCCTCTCTGCCTCTTTTCATTTTTCCTACTGCATTTAGCCTCTAGCTGGACTCCAACACTAAACCTGAATGTTTCCCCCTTGACATTGGCACATAGTTCCCCGTTTGCCACCTTCTGAGATGGTGACAAATTTCCTTTATTTATTCCATAGTGTCAGTAACCTTTACGCTATTTATAGGCTGTGATCGTGTCCCTCCTGAGATGCTTGCAAGATAAATTTAGCTCCCTTAGCTTCTCATCGTCGTATGTCTTCACGTCCAATCCTCGCCGGCTTTCGCTGCCTTTCCTTGTAGCACATGAGCCACCGGCTGTGAGCGTGAGCTGCGGCACTCGGTGACTCACTTTCTATGCTTGTCTGGGAGCGACGTCATGTCCAATGAATCCCGGTCGTTCAGGGACCGCAAGCCCGTCCAAGCGTCCACTTCCAAAAGGCAGCCCGCGGGGCAGCGGCGGGGGTTAGACAGGAGGGCAGAAAGAGCCAGCACGGGAACGGGTGCGGAGGGGACCTTCGCCTTTCGTGTCCCCTAAGAGCAGGGGGGTCGTAGCAGGGGAGAGCCGTGGCAGAGCTCGGAGATCGAGGGCTGCGCAGTCGTGCTTCCTCGGGTCTTGTTAGAGCCGTCGTCCTGGCCTCGCCTTTTCTTCTAATGAGGCTGTGGGTCAGCACAACTCCAGCTTAAGTGCCAAGTTTTCCTGGGTGTTTCAAGCCCTTAAGTGCAGTGTCCTTCAGAAGAGCGTTTTGGAGTGTTTCATGCTCCTGCTGAATGTTCAGAAATTAATTAGAGGTCTAGTTGGGGGTGGGTTTTATATGTTTCTGTCATCAAGGTAGGAGCTCACCCAGAAGATACAGAAATGAACAAACAATCCCCAAACTTGAAATAAATTGCTTGGTTTTTGTAGCTTGAGTTTGAGTCCTGCTTGTTCTCCCGTGAGAATCGAGTCCCGTGTTCCCCACTGAGCCGCGGTCACGGAAGGCAGAAATTGTGGCTCCAGTGAGGCTAGTGGCAGTTCTGCCACTGATTTCAGCTGAGCCATTAAATCACCCAAGAAAGGCTGCGGGTGGTATTTGACAGGGAAACGGATGTCTGCTCTGCCTGTCTGCCAGCACAGCTGAAAATGAGTCCACGGTGAACTGAAATCTGCAGAACCGGAGCACGAGCAGACTGTGCGACTCCGGACTGGAGTAGCAGGGTGTTGGATGTGTGTCCTGCCCTGCTGACTCTGCTGGAGAACATAGATGGGCACTGATAATGTCAGAGCAAAGCAGCTAAACTGACCAAAGCTCATCTGTCAGATCCCTAAGCTGAGACTGAGCTTTCTGTCTGATAGTCTGGGGTATCCAAAAATGCAGTTGGAACTAGCAAAATTCACTGATCTCCTGCCAGATCAGTAATCAGTGTGTCTAGCTTAATGCTGAAAAATAAAATGTCGTCTGTTCCGTGGTAAAGGCTGCTACAGGGCAGCAGGGATAGACGGTTCATCTGCAGCCTCACTGAGAAATCCTCTCCTTTCCTTCCTCTGCCCTTTGGATGAGAGCAGAGAGCCTCCCTCCTGCCAAAGTGACATTCTTGATGCGTAAGAAATGCGGGCTGGCGTCCTAGCGAAGGCGGAAACTTTTTTCCAGAAAAGGGCACGCTGCTTGACTTAAGGGTGTTGAGACTTGCTCTGACCTCTTTGCTTTCTCTCCCTACCTCCTTCAGGCTCCCGGCACCTCTCCAGCCTCAATGAGCTGCCGAGAGAGCGAGTATTTGGATGAGCACAGGAAGTGCGTCCCGTGCAGAACTTGTATGCCTGGGCAGGAGCTTTCCAAGGTAATTTTGCTGCTCCGGAAGGAGCAGGAGTCATCTAGCACCAAGGCTGTCATGGTGCTAGATAAATCCTCTGCTAATCTTTACTAGAAAAGATAATCTTAGATCCCAGTATTTTAGGAAGAGCGGAGACTTGGTGACAAGGGAAGGCGAGCAGCTTCGCTCGTCGCCACGGTGGGCGTTGGATAGCAGGGCGAGCAGGTGGAAGTAGCAAGCAGGAAGGGATTTCAGCTTGATGCTCAGGAGCCTCCTTCTTTCCTGTCTGCTGGTGGAAATCCAAATTTCTCTTTCACTTTGGGACCTGAATTGTCTTCCCATCCCAGTCATGAACCCAACCTTGTGTCTTGCAGGATTGTGGTGATGGTGGAGGGGGGGATGCACAGTGCATCGCTTGCCCTCCCAGGAAGTTTAAGGATAGCTGGGGACATCATGGCTGCAAACCCTGTCTGTCCTGCACCCTCATCAACCGTGTCCAGAAGTCCAACTGCACAGCGACCACCAACGCGGTCTGCGGGGAATGCCTGCCGGGGTGAGTAGAGCCGGCTGCTCAGCACGGAGAGGGTAGTGATTGCAGCCGGGAGGGAACATGTTGGGGGGGGTGGGCAGAGCGAGCATTTGTCTGAGGCCACTTGTCACATGGTACTTAAGAGGAGCCGTGGTGGTCCAGCGTTGCCCCTTCGAAGACACTGCTAATGATAGACAAATGCCCCGCTTTATAGCTCTGAAGAAGGCAACCTGATAGCTCCTCTAAATGGGCAGTGGAAGAACACTCCTCCCAGGCCTGAATTATTGCTGTGGACACCGGGATGTCTAAGGCCCAGGAAACGAGTGTCTGTAGAGCACTACTGCTAGTAGTCTCCAAGAGGGCAATAGAGACCCAGCCTAGGAAGATGAGTTCCTGTGTCCGAGCGGTCATATGGGGGAAGCTGTGGTTTTTGTAACTGTTCATTTTTAGTTAATTTTTTAGAAGAGTTACTGAATGAATACTGCTCTGTACAATTAGCCTGTGAAATGCCTTAGAGCTGCAGACCATTTACTGACAAACGATGCGATTTGTGACAGAGGAATGAATGTCAGAGCCCTGAGTGTTTTGGTCTCTTCCCAGCCAGACTTGCTAGCTGGCGTTTTGCTGTGACTTTGTTGAGCTGTTGATCACTACCACCCTCTTTAGCAAGACATGCGGGCTGTCCCAGAGTGATTCTTGGCAAAGGTGGTACAGCTACGAAAAGTAGGTCTGAATTTAGCCAGCATTTGAGACAGACGCTGTGCTTTGTGGCCTCTCAGCGTGCCGTGGCACCAAGGAAGATGGATCAGTTTTCTCTGAGCTGCCTCTTGGTAGATGAAGCGGCATGTTTTTCAAAGCAGCATCAGGCCAGGCTTTAGGGCCTCCAGCCTGCTGGCGTAGCACAGGCTGACGTGGGCTGGGGACCGCCGAGTCGCTCGCCCATCACGCGGCTGATACGCTCCCGCTTTGTTCGGCAGGTTCTACCGTAAGGCCCGGATCAGCGGGCAGCTCGACTGGGAGTGCATCCCGTGCACCAAGCAGACGCCCTCCTCCGAGCCTCAGTGTACGTACTCAGCAGCCCTTCTGCCGCTGCCCTCTGTTCGGGGGCTGCCGAGCTGTTTGCGGGATAAAGGGAGTGGTGAGGACATCCCAGAACAGGTTCATGGTGCATGTTAAGTCGGCTTCCTATCACTAGTCATTGTGACTGCATCCCAGGCAGACACAAACTCAAATGTGTGTTTGAACCATTCTTTGACCATTTTTCCTCGTTGGCCAGCTTGCTTAGCTGGTGCAAACACCAAAACACTGCCCTGCGCAGACCTGCTGGAGGAAACACATTCGTTGTAGATGAAGAGGGAAGGGACAGGGAGAGGAGTGGCCTCAGCCTCAGAAATAAGTTCCAACATTTTGTGACGGGTGTGTTTGCAGGTCGGTCCAGAACAAACCTGGTGAAGGTAGCTGTCCCCACTGTGCCACCACAGGACACGGCCCTTCTTGCACTGACCAGCAGTGCCCTGGTCATCATTGTACTGGTACTTCTGGCACTGTCCATCATCTACTGCAAGCGTTTTTGGAAGAGCCAGTGCCAGCGAGGTGAGCCGATGTATACAGTATTTTTCTGTTCCTTCTTCCTTTGTCCTCTTCTGTTTACACATGTTCTTCACTCTTTCCTTATGCAGAGCATTGCCATTAGCATTGCTTTTGTAGAAGCATGAAGTGAACCAAACTTTCCTCTGCTCACAGAGGAGAAGTACCTCATCGTGCTTTTTTCATCTGCAGGGCTTCTCTTTTGCTTTTTCTGCTCAAAGACATGGAGGACCTTTCTCTTCCCTAGTGCTATAATTAGTAGGAGGCTGTGCCATGCTTTCGTTGTCAAAACTGGCATTCTCTCTTTCTGGAGTTTCTTAAGGGCAGGCTGAGTCTGAGTGGCTTTTGGCAGGGCAGGACTAGAGCACCAGGAAATGCTGATTTCATGGTGGAAATCGGGCAAGAGAGGAATATGCTTGATAGCTCGGGTTGGGGTACACTGGCATCCGTCAAACAGGATACCAGTATGCTGGCTTCCCCAGCTCCGCACAGGCAGATGTACCGCGTAACTGAGGACTTTCTAGGGAAATAAGCCAAGCCTTCGCTCAGACTGGTTCTTCTCTATCCTCCAAGCCTTCCTGAGGACTCAGAATTTCTCAAGCCAGCGAGCAATGTTCCCAGCCTCAGCTGCGCCCGGCAGATTTCTGTGTGAAGAACAGATGTCTGGTCCCTGCTGCCTGGGCGTGAAGAACCTGAGCCCCTGCTACAGGCAGGCAGAAGGTAACTGCTCCTTTTTTGGGGGCGAGGGCAGGCAGGGGTGAATCTTGCTTGGTTCTGATTCACATGGTCTTGAGTCATACTGAGCTTCTGTTAGGGAGGAAGGAGCTGGAAAGTATCAAAGTTCCACCAAAATGCAGCATTTTCTCGTGATGACAGTTCCCTCTGGCATCAACCCTGCTGTGGCCGCTCTCAGCACAGAGCTCCGTGCTACCAAGGACCTTCTCCTAGGGCCTGTGTGGAAAGCAGAAGTCCCCCTGAATTCCACTGCAAGGCACGCAGGAGATGTGCAGTGTTTGGGGACCTTTCTTAACAATCGATTGCAGATTTTGTGCCAGCAGTGGGAACACTCACATTCAAGTCCTGTAGCTCATGTATCTCCCTCCAGTCAGCTCCTGCTGTCATTGTAACCCTGGGAGCAGGACTGACTGGACTTGAGGAAAGGCATGAAAATCGCCTTGTTCAGCAGTGGCACGCTGGGGTAAAAGCCTGACCACTTACAGCGGGCTCTTTACCCCTCTGTCCCCTGGACGTGTGGAAGATGAGATTTAAAGGACGGGCTGGTAGACCTCTGTAAAGGGGGAAGTGTAGCAGAGGAAGGGAGAACCCAAATATCACTAAGCTGCAGAGATTTTTTGATTTCAGGCCCAGTGGAAGCAGTTCAGTTCATATCAGATGGAGAAGCCATTGGTCTTCAACTCCCGGCTCTCCAGCCTGAGCTGGAGTTGCCTCAGGCGACTGCCGTCAGCCCTGCTCCCAAATCCCAGCTGGTGAGGAGCATGCTGGAAACTCAGCCCCTGATCAGGAACTCAGGCTGCAACGACTGCTTGGCGGGGGGCTTGTCTCCCTCTGACTTCAGGCAGGGCCCAGCCGGGGTGGCGGAGGCCCTGGCCCCCCTTTCGTCGTGCGCCTCAGAAATGCAACACAAGTGGCCCCATGCCCCGGTGGAGTGTACGGAGCTCGATCTGCAGAAGTTCTCCACCCAGATGGACTTTGTGGGCAATGAAAGGTCAGAGGATGCAGTGAGCCGGGTGGCTCAGAGAATCCCGAAAGAGAACAACGGTGGAGTACTTGAAGCAAAGAATGGGCTCGTTTTGGATCCGACAAGGGGCCTGTCCTCGGCCTTCCAAAATCCTGCTGCTGAAAGGGGGGAGCAACCAGTAAGTTCTTCCAATCTCGTCTCTTCTCTAAAATAATGTTGGCCGTAATTGGCCTCATACACAGAAGGCTGGAACTGCAGGCAGATTAGAAATGTAGGTTCCTAATATTAAGGGTAATTGATACCTAGGACTGCCTGGTAATTAGCAAAAATGGTTAGCCAGATGTTTACTGATGTGTTTGGGAGCAGATGAGGCTCATTTTCTGTGGGTTAGGCAAAAGGCCTGGAGCAAGTGGTGAGACAACGTAAGTCCAGCGTGTCTACCAGAAGAAAAGAACTGTGTTCTTATTGGTGATGGTTTTTGTGACATGGACGTGACTGGGCACTAAAGGTGGCATAAGGCCACCAGCACTCAAAGGAGCCACATTCAGATACTCAGAGGAGAAGAGCAGTTTATTGAATATATAGGCATATCTTTAGCTACGCATAATCAATGCACTCTTGAGAGATTCTTGTACTCTTGCTCATCTGGAAAGCTGACCTGGCACTGGAAGGCAGTGATTCCTGTCCCACAGCAGTTAGTTTGAAATGAACCAAATGATTAACATAATTGAGGTTCAGAAAATGGCTGGTAAAGAAATGCATTTAATAGCTTAGCTCCAGGTCGTGATTTCTGGAAGCGGTTTGCTAGGAGGCCCTGGAGCGTCCTGAGGAGGTTGTTAGCTCTGTGGGATGGTAATGCTGGATGGACAAGTGCCAGTCCTTTCACAGTTCTGTGAAGGTCCCAGGAGCAGTGGCAAGCACAACCGTTGCTCATCAGACTGTCTCCAACCTTGGGGTCTTTATTTTGCCAGGTGAATGATGCCCAGAGCCTTGTGACTCAGATCAGCAGCACTACAAAGGGTAAGTGTCTTTGTAGCCTCATCTTTTTCACCAAATATTTGGGGTAGCAGAGGGAGGCAAATTCTTGGAAAGGAGCTCCTCCAGAGGCCCGCCATGGTTGTGTCAGTGAGCCAGTCTTCACAAGGGTTTATCTGACTTCTGGAGCCTTTGGTGCTAGATTTTCTGTGATGGTGCCTGGAACGGCCTGAGGGTGGGTGGTGAATGGATGTTCAGCTTTTACCTGTTACCAGTCTCCACGGGACTGAGAGCCAGCTCCATGCTGCTGGGCTCTGCGAGTAGCAGTGCAGGAGATACCTGCCATGGCAGGATGGTGTTTCACCTGGTTGGTAGGGGCAGGGCCTTTAACGTGGCTGCTCTGTTTATTCTTATCCCAGCTGGGTATGTTGGTTTCTAACTGCACTTTGCTGTATTGCCGTCCCCAGGTCTCCTAGTAGCAGAGCTGCCCCATTCCTTGGTGCAGTCACTTGCCTTCTTGCTAGACCCTTCCTTGAATGGCGTGAAGAATTTCAGCCACGTGGCACTGGAGCTGGGGGTCACTCCCCAACTGTTGGGAAGGATACCTGGATTTGAGCAACTCGTCGCTCACTTCACCTGCTCGGGAGACACTGTCACCGTTCCTGTCCTGGCCCAAGCTCTGCAGCGACTGCAGCGGTTCGATGCCTTGCTCCTGCTGTGTGATCACTTTGCTCTCAGCCAGATTCAGGGCCGCCAGTGCTAAGAGGAGGCAGGGAAGGGACAGAGGAAGCTCCAGGCACTGTCTTTACTGGTAGGGGAGAGGATCTGGTAGCACCGTGGTCACATAATCTCTTCAGTGTGCATGTGGTGATTATGTGGAGATGGTCTTTGCGTCATGGAATAGAAGCACGTGAGCAGGAGCATCCCTCCTGGGAGGAGAGCAGAGGCGTGCTGGGGAGGTGACAACGTCATGTATCCTCACAGCCTTCACCTCTGCCCTTGTGGGCAGTTGTGAGGTTTTTCTCAGGCCCCTCCGGAATCCATTTTTCTTCAGCTGTATTTACATTCTTGTCCAGAAACTGAGTGGCCTCACAGTTGCTGTGCTGTCTGCTCTGTGGATTGGTGATGGTGTGTAATATTCTTTGCAAATCGTTAGCCTTGTAGGCGTTGTGGTTATTTCTGTAAGGTTCCTCAGCCGCGTTTGGTGCTGGGGTTTGGTGTTTGTGGGCAGCCCTTGAGCTGTCTCTGCTTTGGTGATGGAACAATTCTTCAGGTGCTGTACAGGAGGGTCCTAAGGTATCTTCCACTTTAATGGCACTGGGTGTTGGCTTCTGCTCCTCAGTTGTTTGCAGCTTTCTTACAGGCCCAACAATCACTTCTTTCCCATTCCAGCTTTTCAGATGTTGGACCTTCTTCATTTGGCCAATACTGTGGTTTTTTGGGTTCGCGTTGCCACTTTCTGAGTTTACTTTTTGTTTGTTTCTTCCTCTGTGCACAGTTCTTGGAGGAGAACCTGTCTGGCCATTACTTCTGTGGCAGAGGGGGTTAGGTATTCAGTTTGTGTGCCACCCCAAAATGTGGCATGTTTATTCCATTTCCCTTTCGTGAAATGGTACGGTTTTCTTGAAGGAGTTTTGGACTGAGCATCAGGATTTTTAGATATAAATTCTTCTTAAAGTTTCATGCTGTATTGCTCTCAGCCGGGGTAGCAATTTGCTCACTTCCCCCGTCTCTGCTCTGGTGTGTCGCCTCTGCTAGCAGCCTGCTTGCGGTGGATGAGGTTTTGAGAACTGAGGCTGCGGTGAAACGTTGGGGTAGCACAGGCAGGGCCACTTCCACCGAGTTCTGCAGGTGCCCGTGGAGGCGGCTGGAGGCTTGTGACTAGAAAGCAGTTGGTGTCACGCCAGCACCAGGCGCTTACGGATTTAGCTGAGGACTGAAAGTCCTTACCGCAGCTTCGTCACAGGGAGCACTAAAGTCACTGTGCCAATAACGGCAGGGCAGGCTTGTTTTAAAATGACCTTTTTCTGCCTAGAAATGATGTAATTTTCTGGTCTCCGAGAGTGCCTGTAGTGGAGGGGAACACCCTTCCGAACTTTAGCTGTTCTTGGAGGATCTGTCAGAGCTTGCAGCAGTTTGGCCCGCGCTAGACTCCCCCGTGTTCTTGGATGTCGTCCCCTGGGGCAGATTCCAAGGCTGGTGCCTGCAGGTTGCCGGGCGATTGCATGAAGCTGCCACCGGCTTCTGGGTTTCCTGTGTTAAGCAGGGTTTTCCTGGGCAGTCTGGCGGGTTGGGTTTGCGGGATGTGGTGGCGTATGAAGCGACCAGAGTCAGTCGGGAGGCTGGGGAGAAGCTGCCGCGAGGAAGCTCTGCGCTGACGGACAGCAGCAGTGTCAACGCGGGCCTCTCGCCCCGGTATTTTTGTCGGGGCAAATACCCGAGCAGAAATGAGGCACGCCCCGCAGCGCCCGGGGAGAGGCCGTGCGGAGGCGGGCAGGAATCCGGAGCTGGCGACCAGCTGCAGGAAGCTCTCCGGCGGCAGAGACGCGTCCCGGGCTCCTCCGCGCCGGCGCCCGCTCGACCGGGGGATTCCTTTCGCGCTGAGGTCATTGCAGCGGCGACTGCCCCGGAGCGCCGGGCTGGGGACGCTGAATTCGGTGTCCCCAGAATCTCCGCAAACCACCTTTAGGTGGCAACCGACAAGTATCTTTCAGACTGTCACCGAGGCTTCCCGGGCTGAAGCGTTTCGTGGTGTCTGGCCCTAAGCCGGCAGCCGCGGGCAGCGAGGCTCCTTTCCAGTACCCGCGGGGAGCGCGAGCTGGTTCGGCTGGTGGCTGGCGGGGGAAGGCAGCGGGTTCGGATCCCCTGGGGCTGTTGGGAAACACCATGCCGATTCTGAGGACAGGGCTGCTCTGCAGTGACTAAGAGCGAGCGTAGGGTCCGTAGGGTCATACCGGCACTGGATGCCCAGGTTACCTTCGCTGTGACGTGGGCGAGAAAGCTGCGGATGGGGTATTGTCACGCTTCAGCTTTCTCTGGTCAGGACAAGAGGACACGGGCGGAGAGACTGGTGCCTTCAGGGAAGAGCGAGCAGGAGGTTTCAGCGCCCCGAACTCCTCAGCAGAGGGGCTAAGCGATAGCGAAGCAGCACCGGGGTGTTGCTCTGGGGTGCTGCTTTCGTAGCATCCCTCCCGTTAGTGCAAGCTGTGCTGTCCCCCAGTAGCGGAGGTCGCTTCTCCACCGCCCGTCCTCGCGCAGGGTCGGCGTTTGCCCGCAGAGCTGCGTGGCTTTGGGCCCTGTCGCCTCTGGCTGCGCGTGCCGTGCGGCGGTTAGGGCGGAGGGACGTTTTCCACCTCCTGAGCAGTCGGAGCTGAGCCGGCGCGAGGAGCAGAGCGGCGGGGAGATCCCGAGGGCCGGAGGGGCCCCACCGCTGGCCGTGGTGAGCCGCTGAGCTGGGTGAGCGTGTCCCCCTCGGCCATGGGCCCTCTGGCCTCTGAAGGAAGCCGGGAGCCCCGCTCCCTCCAGCAGCGCCCTCGGAGAGACGGTGCTTGCTTGAGCAGCACCACGTCTGATCCCGGCTAAAATCCAACTGCCTTCAAATCGGTGGGTCAGGCCTTAACCTCTGCCGTGACGCACTGGGGAGGGGAGCAGGCTCGGCTCGCTTCTCCCTCTCTTCCCGAGCCACTTCTTGCCTCCCGGGTCTCCCTCCCTGCCTGCCTTTTCCTCCTCTCCGCCCCTTCCCGTCCCCTGGCCTGGTTTGCGGACAGGCCCCGCTGCGGGTCGCGCCCAGGCCCAGCGGCACCTGCGCTTCCCCGGGCCGCTGTCTTACCGGGGCCTGGTCCGCGGGGCCGGCTGCCCGAAACCGCGCCCGGCGCTGGGCTGGGTGGAAAACGCCAGTGTTTTTAAATCCTAAAATCCTATTTTTAAGTCCGCGGGGTCCGCGGCCCGGCCGCCGGCCAGGGCGCTGCTCCCCTCCGTGCCGCGGCGGGACGCTGGAGCCGGGCCGTGCCGGGCCGCGGGCTTCGCCCCTTATCTGACCGGGGCACTCGGAAAAAGCCGGCGGCCTTCTGGGAAGGCAGCGCTTCCTTCAGATCTGCCGGAGCCCGGGTATTAATAGCCGCTTTGTTTCTTTTTCCCGTTAAAAGCTGCTGAGACTCGAGCGCGCTCAGGATGTGGCCAGATAACGCGGCGGCATGGACTGTTTCAGCGGGACGTGACACCGTCCCTGCTCTTTCTTCCAAAGCCAAGGTCGTCTCGCTGCTCCTCGCTCTGCAAGGAGCAGGGGGGCTGCTGCGTCCTCTGCCCGTTGTAGGCTGGGGCCGGTCGAGCTCTCGTTGCGTGCTTGGTCATTAAAAGTGTTTGAGGAGCAAATGCAGGCTGGGGTTAGAGCCTCTTGTGTGCGGTTTATCTGCGGCAGGGAGAGAGAGTTGGAATTGATAATGCAGCAAAATCAATTAAATATTTAAGCTCTCCGTGGGCACGCTTACTCGCTTCCAACAGGAATTAAGATAAATTCAATGCAGGCATTTAACTCTGGAGAATTAGTACAACTTATCTAATCAGCTGCGGCTTTGAAGTCAAAGCCAGCCTAGGTGGGTTTTCCTGCCTGTCCTATGTGCACGTGTCGCAAGTGCCAGCGGCGGCAGCCCGGGAGAGCCAAGAGCGACCCTGCTCCGGCCCCGCGCCGGACGCAGCCGAGGGTGTTCGAGGGCCTCTCCCTGCTCGTGTGCTGCAGGCTTGCTGCTGGCTCACGGCTCGTCTGCCCCTCCTGAGCTTGTTGGGCGGTTTTGTTGATGCATGGGCTCTGAAAATTAAAAGGATTTTTTTTTCTTTCTTTAGAGAAATCAACCCCATTCCCGTTATAGTTTTTAAGTTAAACTACTGTTTTTCAGCTGTTTGGTGTCTGTGCTCCCCGGGGCCGGGGGCTCTCAGCGAGCCCGAGCGCGGCTGTGGCCCTGCAATGCACACCGGCTCCGTGGGCACCGCCGGGCAGGGGCGATTTTAGCCCGGTCCAAGAGTTTTTCACTTGTTCTTTGCCGTCAAGAGACATGGAAAAACATTGGACATGGGAAAAACTGACGGTCACAGAGCGGGTGAGCTTGGATTTCTTTAGCTGGGAACCAGTCGAATTTATACTTGACTTTGTTTTTTCTTTTTAATAGTTTTTCAGCATGGTAAGTGGAACGAAAGGGAAGGAAATTCCCGTGGTGCTGAACCGTGCGTTGCAGCCTTGGGAAGCTGCTAATGCCAGGTAGGCACGGCTCGGAAGGAGCTGGAAGAAATAAAGTAATCCAGCATCTGTGCAACCCGCAGCTGGGAATGAACGATGGAAATACTCTCTTTGCGGTGGGGTTTTTTACAAGTGATTGTTTTGATACCGGTCTTGTCTGATTTAGGGAAAATTTATAGGATATGTTTAAGTTCAGTCCTGTTCTGGAAAGCTCCTAAGCACACTCTTAACCATAGGCCAATATTAAGTCCTATTAAAATGAACAAGCACTGAGTGCGTCCTTGGGTGCTGTTCTCGAACAGGATGCTTAAGGAAATTGCACCTGCACGAGCAGGCAGTACTGAAGAAAACTCAGTTTTAATGATCTGGGCACACCTAAGTTCTCAGAAAACTCTGCAAGTGTTAGGGGGAAATGCCCTGGGGGTTTTAGATTACTTAACTGTACAGATTCTGGTGCTTTTCTTTAAAAACAATAAAAAAAATGTAGCCGTGGTTTACCCATGGTAAATACGTGGTATTTTTTATGGTGGATGTTATTTTTCTCCTAAGGTTGCAAATAGGTTATTTATATTTTTGTAAACCCTGTGTCGTTAGCGTTGTAATTCTGCACTGTAGCCGTTCCGGTGTTACTTGGAGAGCTGTCCGTGTTCGGACCACGTAACCGGAGCGGCCGACGCTCCCGCGCGGCCGGGCGCCCGGAGCTCCCGCACTCCTCCCCGGGGCCGCGCGGAGCGGTGTGGAGCGGTGCTGTGTGGTTGTAGTTCAATAAATTTCACAATCAGAGGTGACGACCTGCGGTGAGTTTTTCTTCCCCGCTCCCGTCCGCGGGTCTCGGCGCGTTTGCCTGGAAGAGCGCGACGCGAGACGTCCAGGGCTGCCGGCCGGTGCGGACGGTCCGGCCTCGTCCCGCTGCCGTGGCCACTTTATTTTTCCGTTTACTTTTCCTCAAGACGCCCGCGTTCACGTGCGGGTCGGTGCGCGGCCTGGGGCGCGGGGACGGGGGGACGGGCCGCGGCCACGTCTTGTACGAGAGTACAAGAGGGTGAATTCGGGGAGAAAGCCGGTAATTGCGTTCGGCTTGTTGCTGTGCCGGGAAGGACGGGGCCTTCGTGGCGTCCGTCGCCACTTCCCGCTCTCCGATGCTCCTCCCGCGTGCGGGACCCGGCCGTCCTGGCGCCGACCTCTGAACCTGCTCCCTGCCCTTCCCGTGCTCTCCGGAGGGAGCGGCGGGGAGAGGGTGGCTCGACGTTGGCTGCTGAGACGCGGATCCCCCGGAGACAAACTGGGAGCAAAACCGGAGGATTAACGATGAGGAGCTGGTTCTCCTGCTGGAAGCAGAAGTTCATTTTTAAGGGGAAACACTGCAGCGGTAATCATAAAGCTCGGCTCATTAAAATAAAAACTGGCTTTCCTCAGGGACAGCCTAATGCCAGCAATTATTACTATCCATCAAAAATACACTGTTATCCCAGAGAGATTCCTGTATTCCTTCCCTAAGCCCTGGTAGTAAATGAGGGTTTTTGAGACTGGCCGGCCTGCTTTTGTGTAGCAAAAAAGTTAATACGTTAAAAAAGTTAATACGTTAACTGGAGCCAACAGGCTGGATAAGAGGCTGATTCGGGATCCCAGCACAGCTGCACTGGGGGACAGTTTTAGAAAATGAATCATGTGTTTTTGGAAGCCGTTCAAGACCTCTTCAGTTCCCCCCTCGCCTCCCCCTCTGAGCCGCTTTTAAGAAATTAGTGGATTACGACCAAACAAACCCGCCGATCAGACACAGCGCAATAGCCGCGGTTTCGGGGCGCTGCACCTCCTACGACCGCTGCTGGGCAAACAGCAACGAGCGGGCGGCAACCGGGGTCTCGGCGCGGAGGTGCGGGCAGTGCGACGGCACGCGCTCCGGAAAGGTATCCGAAACAGAGGACGGCATCCCAGCGTCCACTGAACACACACACACACACACAAAATGCTTAAAATCAAATAGGAAAATACCGCAGTTGCTCCCCCTTCGCCCTCGGTCTCCCCTGCCCTTGCAATGGCCGGAGGAAACGCACAGGCTAAAGAAGACCTTTTTAACTTCACCCCACGTAAATTACTCGCATGCAACTTCACTGTACCATCTGCCTCAGATTAATGATGTTTTTGTTGGAAAACTCCAGATGAAAGAATAAGTTTTCCCAAGAGCAAGGTTAGTGGAAAGCGTTGCTTCACACGCACGTGCACGTATGACTGCATAGACGCGAGAGGGCAAGTTTCCTTGGAAGCCTTAGTTCTGGCGTTTCCTGTCTTTTTACACGTGAGTCTCCAACCCCCATGTTCCCTACAGCTTTGTTCTGGAGTATTTTGGAATACAGTGTTTCAGCAAAACCAGCATAACCTCCCTGAACACGTTGCTTTCCTGCTAGGGATGGCAGGATGCTTCTTCTTGCCAGTCTGCCCCAGAAAAATAGCAGGGGCTCAAATTCAGCTGGGTACCGGCTCGTAAGCAGAGCCCTAAACCCTTCCCGGCTGGTGCTATCCGAGGCCAGTGTGAAGGTAGCGTCCAAGGTTCCTTCAGAATACCTGACCCTGGTAACGATACTGCCACAAAAGAGGACAATTCATACCGTGGCTGGCGGCCTCTTTTTGTGGGGAGAAGTCAGGGCCACCCCACTAAAGGGCCAACCACCACCTTTTAGTCTTTCGTTACCACAGCTGCGATACCGCTTTTCTTAAACCCAGACCCCGCAGGTCACTGCTGCCGGTTCAGCTGCTGAGGAGGGCGAGGGGAGCGGATCCCTCACCCACTGCAGAGGCGGCTGGCGGTCAGCGTGCGCGGAGACCGGTCTCACAGGCATTGGCATCTTCACGGCCCTTCAGATCCTCTGTTTCAGCCTTGGAAAGCTGTGGAGAAACAGAGGTGTTTAAAGGCAAAGGAGCAAACGGATAAAACTCTAAAACAGAACTTTTCACATTTCCAAAAGAGCTTCTGCATCTTTACTTTCTCCAGAAATAGGGAAAAGAAACATCAGGACTTGAAAGCTGTATGGGATTTGGGCCTTTCTGTTCCACTTCAAGTATCTATTGGAAGAGCTATTAGCTAAACTGATGTTGCCATGTTCCCCTCCAAGGGCTGGGTTTGGTTAATCGTATGCCAATTCCATGCACTTTTTTCCTGATTTTAAACACAGAAGGAAAACATAACTGTTGAAAGCTCACAGCATTAGCAGTACCCAGTTTCTCTGCTGCCTGTAAAGAGAGGGTGGATGAGTCTCTCGAGTGCAGACTTCCAAACTGCACTAGGGCTCAGCCAGCCAGGTAAATCATAGATGAAGTCAGAGGCAGAATAGCTTTTACAGATGGTTCAGATTTCAGTCCCCACAGCACCAAAACTTATTTCAATTTTCTTCTTCTGCCACTCACACAAAGGGAAATATTTTATTTATTGCTCCATAGGAAAGAAGAATAGCCCCTGAAATGAAGCTGCTGCTCTATTTCTGCAGTTATTATTCCTGCATGCCATAGCCCCTCACTCAGGCCAGGCCAGGCTGCTCCTTCCCATCCCTCTCCTATTAAAAAAATCAAGCCCAGCCTTTCACCTGCCCCCTTGACCCCGTTCTGTAAATGCTTAATGTGCTGTAGGCCAGATTTGTCTTCCTGAGCACAGCTGAGATTTGCCTTTTTGAGCGGCATGCCCGGGGGTGAGGGGTCCTTTGGAAGGCAGTGCTCCTGGGGGGTGGGGGGCTGCTTGAACGGGAGGTTGGGAGGTGGGATGGGGTGGGGTAGGTCACAGCCCAGGAGCAATGGTTAGCAAAATCCTACACTGGAAAAGAGGGAAGCTGCCTTTAAAACCCATTTCAGCGCTGCAGTGTCCACCATCGTCTTGAGCAAGCTCTTCTGCCCTTCTCGGGTAGGACTTAGAGAGCGTAGTCATGAGCAGCCCTTTGTGTGGCTAGAACACGCGAGCCAGAGAGTTTTTGTAACGTTTGAGTTCGGGGGAAAAGATGAGCCCAGAAAGTGGTGGGTCCTTCTTTTGGGGGCTACCGGCCTTGCTTCGCTGTGGCTCGCAGGGGCCACAGTCCCACCGCTGCACGTGCAAGGGCCGCCTCGCCGGCACGGGCGAAGGGTGAGAGCCGGTGTCCTGGCCCCGAGGCCCCTCGCTGAGGCCCTACGAAAGCCGCTGCCTCTGCAGAACGACCTGAGCGATGGGCGAGCAGCGAAGAGCGACGGGGAGCGGCGCGGGCGCGGGAGGTGGGTGCTGGGACGGGGTGTGCGAAGGTCCTGCCCGCTCGTGCAGCAGCTGCTGCCCTTCGGCATGGCTTTCCCTTCTTTTTCCTGTCCCTCCACTTCTCCATCTGCGCTGTGGATTACATCAGAAATGAGATAAAAATTTGCACTTCAATTAGAATTGAAACCCACCAAGCTGACCAGATATGTGGGGCACTAAACTTCTTATTTGAAATATTCAGCCTAAAGATACCATCCTCCAGCTCCTCGCAGGAAATGTTTTGCCAGGGCATCAGTTAGTCCTTGGCGCTAAATCGCCTGTACTGGGGCCTGCTGGAAGGGGGAACGTGGCGATGCCTGGGGAGGTGAACGCCCGGAGCCAAGCAAATTGCAAGTTCGTATTCGATCCGCTCCCATTTACAGCCAAGATGTCTGAATATATTGCTAAATATTCGTGGTCTTTATTAGCTACGTTAATTGCTACACTTCACCCCAAAGGATGGATATAGTATTCCTACACTGTGCCCTGCCAGCTGTGGGGGACAACACAATACTCAGTGCCACAGGACGGAAAGCTGCGATGCAGCTTAATACGATGCACGTAAATGTAACACAGGCAGCCTTATGTTCAAGACAACCTGCAGGTTTCATAAGGGAGACAATCTGCAGCCCGCAGAGGAAATCTGAACCTGGGGAAGGACAAATGCCACGCCAAGGCGTCTACCTGGGGCTGCGGCCGTTGCCGCCTCCTTGTCGGGGAGCCTTTGGCGTTATTTACTGTTCCTAAGCGGAGACACCGATGGATTTGATTCAAGTAGAGTAGAAAATGAAGAGAGTCTGTCTGTTGATGCCTGACACGTGAAGACAGATTCAGGAACTACAATGTGCTGTGAAGGGAATCCTAAATACCGTCATGGTAAAACTAAAACTTGATTCCTTTCCAGCCTTTAGGAGAGGCCTGGTTTATTAACCTCAGTGCAAGAGATCCTGGCCATGTATCGTAGCTCGGAAGGAAATAAAAACTTTCGAAGTGAGCCCAGAGCCATCCAGTCTGTTGCAGCTTCTAATTAACCTGAGTTTGTAGTAGATCCATCGTGGAATTTCTGGGTGATCTAGGAACTCCTTACAACCCTGAATTCTTTCTTTAACGTGTATTATCACCAAAAGGTCAGCGTGGTAAATTACTGCCCTGTTCAGATTTAAAACCTCAGGTCCTCCGACATCAAAGCATTTACTTCAGTGTGTTTGAATCGTTGTGGTTTCATACCAGTGAAATGACTGTTATGCTTAAACTCCCGCCTAAGAGACTTCCTGAACCTACAGCCTGATTTGAGAAGAGTTTTATATAACATCTGAGGGTTGAAACATGGCCTTTGTTTAAATTAAATTAGAACACCGGCCCAGTACAGTAGAACCTTGCCCATAGGTTATTAAACTATTAAAATCTGGCTGCCAGATGTGGTTTGGGGCAAGGGCTGTAGAGCAGCATGTGCCACCGATGATTATCTACGCGTGGAGGAATATGATGAGTGAAAGCTTTTGAATTTCAGTTCTGGAATTGCACTTGGGGTTGTGGGTGTGTGGGGAGATCAAGTTTCACCCTTCTGGCAGGACCAACACCTAAAATGTTTTTACTAATCCAGCAGTGCTTGTGCTTCTTGCTTCCATTTATACATCCTCAATTCGAGATGCCATAAAAATATGCACTAGAAGTTCCAGGAAAAATTCCATCCCAGATAGAACCTGGGGCTTGGGCTTAAAACAAACGTTTAAATCCAGATTTGTCATTTAGGTATACGACTTGAGCACTAAACCCCCGGACAGGGCCGTCTGAGGCGGATCTGGAGCCTGGGTTCAAAGCATGAACAAGTCCCAAGCGAGGAGCCCACGGCTCTGCAAAGGTGTTGAGGGGGGGGGAGACGCGTACCCAGAAGTGGGATGAACTCCTTAAATAACAGCATGGTGGCTTAGAAAAAAAAGAAAAAGGCCTGCATGGTCACGAGACAGTTTAGGCTTGAAATCAACGGACCGCCGAGAGGAAGGCGGCTCTGAAGAGCCTGCGACCGGCAGCACGTGAACAACCCCAGGAGTTTTCAGTGTTCCTCTTACGCTTATCAGTGAACCTAATGAATTTTCCTCCCCAAACTGATGGCCTCAGTGATTCGGGAAGTCCTGCTTACCCTGAACACGACTGGACTGGCAGCTCTCTGGGGCAGGGAGGGGTCGATCAGAAACTCGTCCCAGGTGGACGCGTCCGCGGCAGGGGAGAGGCTGGCTGCACGTGCTGCTGGCCACGCTCACGGGGACACTTATCCGGAAATCTGCCAAGGATCTGCTGGATTACGCTTGGGGAAAATGACACGTAAGCGCTGGGAAACGACTGCTGTGCTTTCGGGGCAGCCACCTGCCATGGCGGGGAGGGCAGCGGGGCGGCACGGTGCTGCAGAAGCGGCAAAGCAGAGGAGAGACGTCTGGAGCAGAGACCGTCTTCACAGCTGAGTCAAACGTCATGGAACAGCAGGTAGACTGAGAGCAGTGGTCCACGTGGGAATTAGTGCAGGTTTTGCTTCCACTGCTGCGAGAAAGCTGATCTCGGAGGGACAAATTGCCCCTCTGGGAGTGATTTAAGACGCTTAACCCGCTTGTTTTGCCAAGGAGGATATTAAGAGGCGATTTCAATGCAGCGGCTGTGGGAGTATTGCGCTGTAAGGGTCTTTCCGTGGGCAGGACACGAGCCCTGGAGGAGCCCGTGCCTCGTGGGGAAGGGCGCGTTCACAGCCAGCCACCGTCTCTTGCTGGTTTCCGCTCGGGGCCGAAGGACGTTCTGGGGACCGCGGCGGCCCGGGGCGTGGATGGAGGCTCGCGGGACCGCGCTGCCGGGGGGACCCGGAGCAGGGGCCCATGTCCGGGCGGCTGCTTGGACGCTTTTCGGGAGGCCTCGTCCCCCCGCGCCGTCCCGGGCGTCGGCGTGAGCCGCTTCGGCTGCCGACGCGCTCCGCGGGGCCTGGTTGCCTGTCGGACAGATGCATCTGGCTGCAGAGCCTTGACTTGTTTAAGCAGCTTGAGTGGAGAAGAGATTTTGTAAATATGACTTATTCCAGAGGATGCTTTTCTTCTCCGAACGCCTTTCCACAGCTTCTGTGAAGTGTCTGAGCTGGCACCTCCTCACAGGTACAATTACCCATGCAATTTACCTCTGCTACACACAACAGTACTTACTTTTTCTTGGCTCTGCTTAAAAAATCTGCCTATTCCCTAGAAGTGCTTTGGGCTTGCTGGGGAGGAGGCTGCTTTATGGCGGTGGGTCTGCCCCAAACTCCAGGTTGTCTCATCAGCAACTGGATAACAACCGGGAGCTCTTCTCCTTGCCTTCGTGCTAGTGGATTGCCATTTTGCAGCCCATATAGGAAAAATTGGCTTTTTATCTGAACCTAAAGCTGACTTGCATTACCCAAATGCATAAATACACAGAGTGGGGTTAGGTCCGCTGCTTCATTTGTCTCACGGCTGTTGTTATTTGAGAGGGAAGCTTTGCTCTGGTTGAGGGCTGGCCTTTCCGAAGCCAACGGCTGGTTATTCTCAGGGGAATTCAGCAGGGTGTTGTCCTCCCTCGTGCTCTGCCGAAAGAGTTGGCAGAACCGATGTATTTTAATGAGTTGTGTCATGAGGAATTTAAAACATTCATTAATTTCAAAATTCCCCCCTCATTTTAGAATACACAACTAGGAAGCAGTAGGTAGGAAATATACCTTTTTTTAATGGCAGCTGTTCTGCTCGTGAGCAAATATCCACAGAAAAGCCCAGTTTTGCCTGAAAATGCTAGTAAGCGTCCTGGAAAGACCAGTCCTGTTTTGGCCTCAGAACTGTCAAAGGATGATAGGGAAGAAAGCCGGGTGCAACTTCCAGCGGCCGCAGAGAGATGCGTGCCTTTTTGTGCAGCTCACGTCGCATACAGATACCTACTTGCTGAATTCACAGTGATGCCTCCAGCAAGGAGTTTCTCCTCAGTTTACAGGTTCCCTTCCAGCACATAGATTTACTGATGATGAATAGTGAACAAAATTCATTAATCACATACAAAACCTGCCCTAATAACGAAGGTGTGTTTCAGGAATGCTGAACAGTGGTGGATTTCTCACTGCGCCAGCAGCTTCCCACCGCAGCGTGCCTGGGGTTAGCAGCAACCTGGAAACACAGTCACGAGAGCAGGAAAATGCAGTAAACCTCTCTTTTTCAGGAAATGTGCAGGAACCGCAATAGCCTTTCTCAGGCTGCTTCCATCAGAGATTTCAGAACCATTCTAGCTGTTTTCCTTGTGAGTCTGGGGAAAAGAGAGAAAAAAAAAGGGGGGGGGGTTAATGAGGAGAGCTTTAGTAAAACTTCTTGCTTTTCTTCTATCCGTTTCTTTGCCTAACAGTGTATTCTATTTTGTTCAATTCTCTTCCTCATCATCAAGGATGAAAAAAGGGAGGAAAAATGTTCTGCTATCTGCGCCGCTGCCTCAGTGAGCGTTGCTTGATGCAACATCTTCCCTCCAGAGGCACCAAGTCCACTTGGCCTGTAAAAGCAGACAGAAAAGCCACAACTGTCAGACGGATCTTTTGCCTCCACTCCCTCCCTTTCACCCGGGGCCCACCAGAACAGGCAGACAGGGTTTAAGAGCAGTAATGGGAGAAAGAAGTTGGCAAAGATCTAGGCCATTGATCACACAATTCCTGTTTGGAACAGCCCGACACAAGATATGGCAGCAAACAGCCATCGCGTCTGTCTTGAGAAAAGGAACAAAGTCTGTTGCTCTAAAACTTGCCTGACATTTTTATTACACATCATAAATTAGCTCTATAACACTATCCAAAAGCTGGTGACCTTGAAATCGCACTGTTGACCATGCCGAAGTTGGCTGCAAGCGTGGATTTGCAATAGCAATGACTTCTGCAGATCCGGCTGAGGAATATGATGCAGCTCTGGTAGAATGGCACAAAACTGTCAAAACAACATTCTCAGCGTCCCTGTAGCTCCATTCAGCTCCAAGCACCACCGCGACTCCCTGCCAGCATGGCACTGAGGCTTCACGGGCTGCCAGGACACGGTATGGTTAGATATTTATGTATATAGAGAAAGCATGCGGATAAGCTAGGTAGACATGACACTTCGCAAGGACATAAGCCTTTATGTTCTAGTAGTAGTGTTAATTTCAAGGTAATAAGCAGGAATTCCATTATGGAGACAGTCCCCATAATTGTCCCTTTTAGTGTCAGATAAAGCAATTATTTTTTCTCCAGCAGACAAGATTATATGTTGCATCAATCTGATTTTATACAGAAATTCTTATGTTCCTATCTGCTAAGGAGATTTTTATGAGGCCTGTCACAGAAACTTAAAAAAAGTCTCTTCAAGTGACGGACAGTCGTGTTGTGAAATCGGACACAGGGCTTTGGCAGGGCTCAGCTTGGTGACTGTCCCCCTGATCCCCGATCAGCGACAGCTGCTCTTCGGTGACAGCTCATTGCACCGGGTGCTGTCGTCATGAGCTGTAGCGTCAGTAAACAAGGGGTTTTAAGCCAGTCCTGGCTCATGAAAGAATAAACTTTTCTTATGGAGGCCAGATGTGGTAATTTAACCTTTATTACTGGGGAAAGAAGAAAATTACTTTGGGGAGGCAGAATTGCTTTTGCTTTGGTCCGGACGGGGACTTGCAGTAACTTCTCAAGGAAGGGTTTGCTGTTGCAGAGCGCAGGAGTAGGTGTTTGCAATCTTCCTTCATTTGACCCTGTTAACTTGCTTCCATTCTGCATAAGCACGTGTTACCTGTCCATTTTGGGTGCAATTGGGAGCATTACTTGGACGCTCACCAGCACAGCAGCAGCACGTGGCAACGTGTTCCCATACCCCGGTGTCGTGCCGTCAACTCTGCCGGTGAAGAGACGACCTGAGTCCTCCTCCAGCGCAGACGCCCTGCACACGGCAGCGTCGTTACCTCTGACGCCCCTGCCTTGCCCGGGGGCTGGCTGGGCCGGGCCGGGCGGTGCGGCGGTCCTCGCACGGGGGGCACCTGGGAGCACCTGGAAACCGAACCGCGGGCAGCGACCTGGGGTGTCTGCTGGCGCGTGGGCAGGGCTTGCGGCTGCCGTCGTGCGAGCGTCGACTGTGAACAGCGGCGGCTGACTGCTGCTTCGTGCTTGGCTGAGCGGACCTGCCCTTACCCTTCCAGCGCTCCCGCTTGGGCTCCATCCAAAAGGCGCGGAGCGCAGAAGCATTCTTCTCCCTACCACGGTGCAGAAGGCAGTAGCTGGAGGGAGCAGGCGTGTTCACTTCTCGGTCGGTGAGAGGGCAGCGCAATCTGCCCCGACATGAGGAGGGCCTCGTCGCCGCTGTCTGTGGCAGAGGCGGCGGTTCGTGATTTTCCAAGCGTTAACTCCAGGCATGCGCTTCGCATCTGATCTTCCCGTGTGAGGTTGGGCTCCTTCCCCCCTCGTCTGTCCTGATCTTGTAAGGAACAAGTCTGGTAACCTACGTCTCAGTGCCAGAGGGTGGTCTCCAACACGGACCCGGCTTCCCGCAGCTTGGTCTGGAGCTAGCCGAGAACATTCCCGTTTATTCCTTCGGCGTCCTCTGGACAGACCTCCTCTGTTTTGCACTCAAAGACCTAACTGCTAATACTTTTATTCTGTTTCTTCTTTCTGAGCTAATTTTCTGAGTCATTGTGGTTTCTCTCCTATTTTGTTTTTGTTAATCTGGTTGGCATTTTGAGGTTTTTTTTGTTCATTATGTGATGGGGCTATATAAGGGGATGTGTCTCTGGAATTCAGGTATCCTCTGCCCTGTGTTTTCTGTTATCTCCTTCATCAGTAATTATGCTGAAGGCAGTTAGATGCATTTGGCATGAGCTAACGTTAATAAATCTGGGTTGTTAATCACTCAGACATCTCTGCTGAGTCTCTGCATACTGATGCGTATGTGCTCAGATCGTTTCTCTGGAGCAGGCTCCTGGAAGCACGGCGCGTTCACAACCTCCCCTTTACCCGCCCCCCGCCAGGGCCCTGCGTCTTGGGCCTTCGCCGCTGGTGACACGGCCCGGCCACCTCTTTGCCAAGGCCGCCGGCACCGCGGGGGCCGGGGCCCGGGGCAGGTCCTGCCGATGCAGCGGGCAGGGGAGCCCTCCAGCACCCGCCCGGCCCCCGCTTGCCCCCGCTCCCCGCGTTCCCATCTCACCTCCCCGGCTCCGACGGCATCGGTGACCCAAGCGTGCGGCTCCGCCAGCCTCCGGCGCAGCTGCAGCCGGTGCAGGTCACCGCACCAACCCGCCTGCGGCGAGCCAAGCACGGCCGTGGAACCGGGGCAGCCCTGGGGGAAACGGAGAAAATGCCCCAGAACAGCAGCGACCTCCCTCCCCTTTCTAGATGCCGTGCGTTTACTGGGTGCTGCTCCCAGGCCACGGGTCTGGGCCAATTCTGTCCATCTCCGTACAGCCCGGTGGGGACGGCAGTGCTGCTATGGGCTTGTCCTCGGTGCTGACCATCTTGGACACGGGTCCCCTCAGGTGCGTGGGGAGAGTGGTCCTGGTCTGGGCTCCCCCTTGGTGCTGATGATCTTGGACACGGGTCCCCTCAGCCACGTGGGGAGAGTGGTCCTGGTCTGGGCTCCCCCTTGGTGCGGTTGATCTTGGACACGGGTCCCCTCAGCCACGTGGGGAGAGTGGTCCTGGTCTGGGCTCCTCCTTGGTGCGGTTGATCTTGGACACGGGTCCCCTCAGGTGCGTGGGGAGAGTGGTCCTGGTCTGGGCTCCCCCTTGGTGCGGTTGATCTTGGACACGGGTCCCCTCAGGTGCGTGGGGAGAGTGGTCCTGGTCTGGGCTCCCCCTTGGTGCTGATGATCTTGGACACGGGTCCCCTCAGGTGCGTGGGGAGAGTGGTCCTGGTCTGGGCTCCTCCTTGGTGCAGTTGATCTTGGACACGGGTCCCCTCAGGTGCGTGGGGAGAGTGGTCCTGGTCTGGGCTCCCCCTTGGTGCGGTTGATCTTGGACACGGGTCCCCTCAGCCACGTGGGGAGAGTGGTCCTGGTCTGGGCTCCCCCTTGGTGCGGTTGATCTTGGACACGGGTCCCCTCAGGTGCGTGGGGAGAGTGGTCCTGGTCTGGGCTCCCCCTTGGTGCGGTTGATCTTGGACACGGGTCCCCTCAGCCACGTGGGGAGAGTGGTCCTGGTCTGGGCTCCTCCTTGGTGCGGTTGATCTTGGACACGGGTCCCCTCAGCCACGTGGGGAGAGTGGTCCTGGTCTGGGCTCCTCCTTGGTGCTGATGATCTTGGACACGGGTCCCCTCAGGTGTGTGGGGAGAGCGGTCCTGGTCTGGGCTCCCCCTTGGTGCGGTTGATCTTGGACACGGGTCCCCTCAGGTGCGTGGGGAGAGTGGTCCTGGTCTGGGCTCCCCTTTGGTGCGGTTGATCTTGGACACGGGTCCCCTCAGCCACGTGGGGAGAGTGGTCCTGGTCTGGGCTCCCCCTTGGTGCTGATGATCTTGGACACGGGTCCCCTCAGGTGCGTGGGGAGAGTGGTCCTGGTCTGGGCTCCCCTTTGGTGCGGTTGATCTTGGACACGGGTCCCCTCAGGTGCGTGGGGAGAGTGGTCCTGGTCTGGGCTCCCCCTTGGTGCTGATGATCTTGGACACGGGTCCCCTCAGGTGCGTGGGGAGAGTGGTCCTGGTCTGGGCTCCTCCTTGGTGCTGATGATCTTGGACACGGGTCCCCTCAGGTGCGTGGGGAGAGCGGTCCTGGTCTGGGCTCCCCCTTGGTGCTGATGATCTTGGACACGGGTCCCCTCAGCCACGTGGGGAGAGTGGTCCTGGTCTGGGCTCCTCCTTGGTGCTGATGATCTTGGACACGGGTCCCCTCAGGTGTGTGGGGAGAGCGGTCCTGGTCTGGGCTCCCCCTTGGTGCGGTTGATCTTGGACACGGGTCCCCTCAGGTGCGTGGGGAGAGTGGTCCTGGTCTGGGCTCCCCCTTGGTGCTGATGATCTTGGACACGGGTCCCCTCAGGTGTGTGGGGAGAGTGGTCCTGGTCTGGGCTCCCCTTTGGTGCGGTTGATCTTGGACACGGGTCCCCTCAGCCACGTGGGGAGAGTGGTCCTGGTCTGGGCTCCCCCTTGGTGCTGATGATCTTGGACACGGGTCCCCTCAGGTGCGTGGGGAGAGTGGTCCTGGTCTGGGCTCCTCCTTGGTGCTGATGATCTTGGACACGGGTCCCCTCAGGTGCGTGGGGAGAGCGGTCCTGGTCTGGGCTCCCCCTTGGTGCTGATGATCTTGGACACGGGTCCCCTCAGCCACGTGGGGAGAGTGGTCCTGGTCTGGGCTCCCCCTTGGTGCTGATGATCTTGGACACGGGTCCCCTCAGGTGCGTGGGGAGAGTGGTCCTGGTCTGGGCTCCTCCTTGGTGCTGATGATCTTGGACACGGGTCCCCTCAGGTGTGTGGGGAGAGCGGTCCTGGTCTGGGCTCCCCCTTGGTGCGGTTGATCTTGGACACGGGTCCCCTCAGGTGCGTGGGGAGAGTGGTCCTGGTCTGGGCTCCCCCTTGGTGCTGATGATCTTGGACACGGGTCCCCTCAGCCACGTGGGGAGAGTGGTCCTGGTCTGGGCTCCTCCTTGGTGCTGATGATCTTGGACACGGGTCCCCTCAGCCACGTGGGGAGAGTGGTCCTGGTCTGGGCTCCCCTTTGGTGCTGATGATCTTGGACACGGGTCCCCTCAGCCACGTGGGGAGAGCGGTCCTGGTCTGGGCTCCTCCTTGGTGCTGATGATCTTGGACACGGGTCCCCTCAGGTGCGTGGGGAGAGTGGTCCTGGTCTGGGCTCCCCCTTGGTGCTGATGATCTTGGACACGGGTCCCCTCAGTGCTGGTCAGGAAGCAGTTCCCAGATGCCAGTGGCGTGTTTGAAGACCAATGTATGTCGAAGCACATCAACATCTGTTTACCTGCACAGTTGACTCAGACCTTGACCTGTTCCAGCAAAAGCAGAATTTTTTAAACTCCGTTTCCGGACCTTGGCGAGGTAAAACCACAAAGTGTTGTAACACGCCTTGCGGCTGCAGTTTGGCAGATACCATCTCTGGCCCCTCCGTCACCATGCCTTTCCCAATTCGAACAAGAACACTCAGCTTAGCCTTGTTTTATTTCACGCATTTTATTATTTGCCTGAGTGCTGGCGGGAGGATGCTGCTGCGTTAACCAGGGCATCCTCAAGCGTTACAAGAGCCTCAGGCAGTGGCAAAGCATGCGAGGCTTTGAGTCTCGTTCAGGCTTTGATAATTGCCAGTTTAGATAGCAAAGTCATTACGAAGACTCGGTACAGTCAGCGCTTACATCATGCCCATTTAGGGGAGAAAAACTCAGTGAGCAAGAAAGATGCTGCCACTGACACATCCAAGGAAAAGCAGCCAAGTTATTTTTCATGGCAAGAGGTAGCCGGCTGCGTGGCAGGGGACTGGCAGTAAACCAAGGGAGTACGAGAAAAGGCCTACTTCTTTGGAACGGGGTCTTTGATTCCTCCAGAAAAAAAGAACATGCAGCCATTTAAAAAAAGAAAGAAAAAAAAAGCACTAAGAAATCTCAAAGATGGACTAGAGACAAGATTAAACGCCTTCACAGAGCTCTAATTCATCCGCAGCACTTGCAGGGTGCCTGCCCCATCGAGCGGGTGACGGGGCTTCGTCTCCGCGGCTCGCCGGCTGCCTCCCCCCAGCGTGACCCCTCCCCAGGAGCAGCACGGCAGCCGCGCCAGGCACCGCTGGCCTGTACCACCGTTCCTGGACAAAAGCCTCAAGGAGCTGGTGAAAACGTCTGTCTGTAAAGCAGACCCGGGAATGGGATTTAGCCCCAGGCCCGGCTCAGACCCAGACTTTGCCAGTGATGCGGCAGATTTCATTTCGGAATCGCAGCAAGAGCTGTAGCCGTATGTTGCTCACGGAAGAGCTCAGCGCTCGTATTGTTGCTATGGTTATTTTATAGAAGCCAAAAATGTAATACGTCTGTGGAAAGGATGTAGAAAGAGACACCTCCACCTGAAGAACCATCTCCTTAGCAGCACAAGAGTTTTGTGTGTACAGTGCTTTACACAGTGGAATATGAAAAGAAACAGTGAGAGCAACAAGAGGCTCGGGGCACATATTAACAGGTTTTAGGCTTGGCTTAATGGTGCTCTGTTTTGAAGCAGTGGTTTCAGTCTTTCTTGGTCTAGGTACCACCAGGAGTTTCATAGCGGAGACGCAGACCGCTGTGCAACAAGCCAAAGCTCGGCGGCAGTCCGTAGGCTTGTTTAAACTTTCTGCTCTGAGGAATACCAGGCAGCGCGGGGTGGATCAGCCCCGGCTCAGCTCGGGTCGGCGCTGACGCAGACACCCCCCCCCCCCCCCCCCCCCCGGTGCTCAGCTGCTCCCAGGCTGCTGCGGAGCTTCGGGGAGGCACGAGGCAGGTTTCCATTTTCCGTTGCTTCTGTTTGAAATGTTTGCGTTTGCAGGTATCATTATAAGAGCTCTGAAAAGTTTCGTCCCAGCCAATAAAACATAGCAAATAATAAGGGACATTTTTCCCCAGGATGGTATTTTAGGTGACATTTTTCTAAGACTGCACAGTTTTCAGAAGACACCAGTGGTGTTTTTTTCATGAACATCTGAATCAGTTGAATAACTGTGAATAGCAAATAAGCCCATGAATCACTGCTAACCAAGATCTTTGTCTGCCTTATTAACTGATAGACGCTATTATTGCAGTTCACTTAGCACTACTTATACAGCTCTAAATAAATAAGTACTCTTTCTCTTAGTTACTGCTACTTGGCACGAATCCTATTGCCTCCCGGCAAACAGTGAGTTTAAACCTTGTCTCCTCAAGGCTCCTGCAGGGAAATATTGGAGAAATCGCCTAGCCCAGACCAAGTCCTCCAGACCCACAGCAAACAGCAGAGCCGGGACCTTTGGTGCCGTGGGGCTGTTGTTCCACCCTGGCTCCAAACCACATCTTGAGGGAACGACGTGTTTATCCAACAACCTCTGTTGCATGTTCTTTTCTGCTGATTTTTCATCCCTGTTCTAGACTCTGAAAATGCGGCCTTTTTTTTTTTTTTTTAGTTCGTTCTCTTAAAGAAGTGCCTTCCAGGATTTTTTTCCCTCAATCTCGATTATCCTGTCTCCTAAAAACCAGCTACCGGAGAGGATGTTCTGCCGCGCAGGGTGTCCTGGGCCCTCTCGGCGGACGCGCTGCTGCTTCGGCACGGGGTGGGCGGTGCGCAGCTGCACGCAGATACCGCGGCCAACCCCGACCTGCTCGTGGACCACTGCCATCTCCCTGCCTTGCTCCGAGGGCACCTTCACTCGCACCGCCAATCCCAAGGGAATCTTTCCAGCTGCTGAGAGAAGCCCGTTTACAGTCCCTTGTTTTATGCCTCGTTTACATCCTCAGCTCTCCTAAAAACTCATGCAACAGCAACCGAAGGGTGTGCGGTTTTTCACACTCTATGGCGAAAAGCCTCTCAGGCTTTGGAGGATATTTGTATGGAAACTGGTTGAAACCTTTCTGTAGCGGAATGGCGACGTCCATACTGACAATCGCCTTTCCACAGGGAAGAAACAGTATTTTAATAACCTGGAATAATACATGGTAGCTTGAGGGCCAATTGCTAGCAATCGATGAGGAATGAGGGGCGGTAAAAGGGCAAATGACAGCCTCTTCGTAATAAATGAACGAACTGATACCCATTAATTACAGCTGCTTTTGACATTTTGAAAAATTTCAGTGATGTTCTTAGACTGTAAAATCACACTGCACTATAGAGGGAGGGCAGTGCCTGGCACTCAGCGGGAGACTGCTTTATATTTGCATATTCAAATAATGAGTAGTTTCCAAATGAAATGCCGTAGGGATATAGCATTCATCCATTTTTTCGGTGATCGTACTGCTCTACTCTCTTCTCTTCACAGAGATGCTGAAATGTGTAATTGAGATGCAGAGGCAGCCAAATGGGGTCAAGTGGCCTGGAAGCGAAGACCCCCCCCCCTTTTCTTCTCACTGTGAAAAATGGGAAAAAAAATCAGTCCTCGGTTTCCCTCGCTCAGCCTCCCCTGCTCTTCTCCCTGGAGAGCCAGTGGGAACGCGTCCTCCCTCCTGCCAGCGGTCCCGACTCCTCCACCTCCTCCCCTGGAAGCAAGCTCAACCCAGGCTCTTGCTGGGGCAGACAACAACCCTAACACCGCGAGCAGCTGCAGCGTCCCTGGAGTTACTGAAATGCCTGTTGGAAAGCATTATTTGGGCTAGGGAAGTAAGCGGGGGTGAGGCTGGGAGAAGAACCTGGGGCTGCCGGTCGCTCCAGCAGCTCCTGCTGACAGCGATGCAGACGTCGCTGCTGCCGCCCTTCAGAATAACCCGGGATATTTCACTTAACGTCTGGCTTCTCGGCCCAGGAGGGGATGAAGTGGGAGATTTGTCAGGGAAAGTCGTTCTCTGAGAGCACTCGGCTGCTCTGCTTCACAGACGAGACCTGCAGATCCCCCTCACGTCCCCGGGCTCGTGACGGCCCGCTTTCTGCTCCGCCGCGCTCTCTGAGAGACCCGAACTCCTGCAAATATTAGTTGCAACCGCACCGGTATTTCACGGAGCTATTTTTATCCAAAGCAGTCTGCCTGGGTCTGTCTTCCTGCTAGTTCAATGTTTTCCTCTGAATTTCAGGTTCGAGGAACAGAGATTAACTACTCCGGTTAATCTCTACCAGTGGGCCCCGGTGATCATGAAGGTCGGTCCCCATCATACTTCTTCTCTCTCTCATGCACTAAATCTTTCCTGTTTTCCAGGTGCCTCCGGGAGACGCAGCCTCCCAAGCACAGCCAGACCGAGCTGCCGTTTTCCCAGGACTGTAAACAAAACCTTCCCTCTCACCCCGTCTCAACTCAGCTGTTCAAATGAAACTCTTTTACGGCAATTAGCAGTTACGCGGAATGACTTCATTGTTCAGTCGGTGCATGCTACAGCCCTGACGAGATAGTCTGTGACTCGAGATTAGTGCCACTGTGGGTTTATTTGATGAATTAATATAATCATAACGAAAACTAAAGGAAATTCTCAATGCACCGAATGAAATCAGGATCTAATTCAAAACTGTAGTTCTAGTCTAAAACAGTGATGTGGTAAAAAAGTCCCTCCCCATTCAGAGGCCCCGCTGGCCCAGGGGCTGTGCAGAGGGTGGGGACGGGTCTGCGCTCAGCTCTTCTGCCGGTTTGGCCGCAGCACGTTGCTCTGTCCGCCCGTTTCTCTGCTCCCGGGGTGCCAGCATCGCCGGCGCCCACCCCATCCCCTGCCCGCGCAGCACGTGTATTCACAGAGTTTGGCAGCAGGATTGAACTCTTCCCCGACGCGCTGCGCGTAGCCCTGCTGCAGACCTCCGCCCTCCTGGCTGGGCCACCAGTGCCAGCTCCAGCCGTTGCCGCTGCGCTCCTCCCCGACCCCCGCCACCCGCTGCCCCTCCTCTGCCGCTCCCTTCGCCCTGCTGCTGCTACCCTGCTTTCATTTTGGGTACTTTTCAGCTGTTCCTCCTGCAGACCTAGAGCAAGAGCAACAGTTTCTTAAGTCACTACTGCTGTTGACTGTGGCACTTACCCCGAGTGCTGCTGGGACGCCGTGGTATAAACTAGCTGGAGAAACTCCATCTGGACCAAGTCAGCCCTGGGTATCAAAGTTCTTCCTTCAAACACACGTCAAAATGTGTAATTCCTGTTGCTCTGCAAATGACCGTGGGCTCTGAGGCAGCGGTTACGTGAATGCTTCCACAGTGCTGACTAAAATGGGTGCTACCGTGAGACAAACAAGCCACATACGGAAAGTCAGCAGTAGTACGTGAGCGCAGCAGTGTAGATCTCTCGGGAGCAGCTGGGAGATGCCCTGGAGGTCCTCTGGACCCAGCTGACTGGATTCTGGATCCGGCTGACTTAGCTCACCGCAGCGCTTTGGCTCACAAATCCGTGTTGGCTGTCCGGACATTCACAGCAGAGCAAAGCGTCTGCGAGGAAGGGCCCTTCTTGCACCTGGCTTGCTCCATCCATGCCTCTCGGCAGGGCGCGATCACAGGCGGCAGCACGTTGTCCTGAGCCCGCGGCAGCTTCTGGCGCAGGCAGAGCAGCGACTTGAGCTCGGAGCGGAAGCTCTCGTTCAGCCAGCAGTAGATGAAGGGGTTGTAGCAGGTGCTGCTCATGGCAAACCAGTGCAGAGCGAAATACAGCCAGTTCCTCGTCTTGATGCCCAGGCTGGAGATGAGCACGACGTAGCAGTTGAGGGGGAACCAGCAGACCGCAAAGACCACCACCACCAGCACCAGCATCTTGATGCTCTTCTTCTTGTTCCTGTGGTGGGTGACGGACTGCTGCGTGGTGACGTCTCCAATGGCGTTGCGCAGCCACAGCTTCTTGGCCAGGCGTGTGTAGGTGACGGTGATGACGAGCAGGGGCAGGAGGTACAGGAGGAGAAAGGTGGACAGGTCCAGATATTTCCAGACCAGTTCTGCAGGCTCGGGAAAATCAGGGAGGCACAAACTCCGGACAGTAGCTTCCCTTGAAAACAAAGAAATGCGTATATAGCACGTGGCCACTGCTGTGTAAAAGCATGCTGCTAATTCGGCAAACCACAGTGGTGGTTTCTTGCCACCCACAAGCACATCCTCATGTTTGTAATACTGACAGCAGAGGGCCAAATACAAATAATCTCACACCGGGCAAAACTAAATTAAAACTCTGTTTCCCAGTAAGCGCTCATCTCACGATAGAGTGCCTATGTTTCTGCATCTATATCTGTCTCAAAGGGGGTAAGACTGCCTACTGTGTATTGCTGTCTCCTTTTTCCCTGAATTATGGTGTTGTTACTCTTTATCCTGGGAAGCTGAATGCAGGAGGAAAGGGGGCAGCGAGTGAGACCCTCTCTGCTCGTCTCCATGTCAATGTGTGATTCCTACCCAGCCTGAAACAGGACAATTATATCCAGGTTTGAGTGTGCCCACCCAGACATCCAGCCCGGCGTGTTACTCCTGCACGTGGGCTGTGCAACTGCTGTCCGTCCATGAGCAATTAACGGGGGAGCATTTGTGGGACGCAGCAGATTAACAGCACGTGTGTGGATCATCCCTGCAGCATGTCTGCAATAGCTCTGGTTTGACATTTGGGTCTGCCATCAAGGCACTACACAGACGCGCTCCTCCTGTCCAGGAAACGCCAGACAGATACAGAACCGCCTAAGCCAGGAGCTGAAAGCTGCTCTACGTGCTGGGAATTCACGGCCGTCATCGGCGAGCGAGGAAGAGGTTGCTGGGTTTAGAGGTCGAGGCGCGGAAGCGGTTCAGGAATGATCCCCACTTGCAGAGCTCTTTAGCTCTTGCCGGCAGCACTACTTCTTGGCCTGTCCATCCCTTTTTCTTGAGCTATTCAGCAGAGCAGTTGTTAAAACTTTGTTGCTTCATCCCAGAACGGACGTGATTATTAGAATAACTGATAGTTTACCTTATACTGGTAGGCAGATACCTAGCTAACAGAGGCGCTCTCAGCTCACGTACCTCAATGCCATCTGGAAAGGACTAAGTGTTCCTTCCATATGCCACAACAGATGACTGGGAATGCTAAAAACATGAGGAGAAAGGGGCACTCACAGATTTATTTCCTGTAGATGCTTTCTCCTTTTCTTTCCTTTCTTTTCCTTTTTTTCATTCTCTTCTTCCACTTTGCCCCTCCTTCTTCAAACCTTGTCTGCTGTTCACTTGTATTCCTCAGAGATTTTAGTCTCCATCAAGCTATATTATTTGTTGCAGTATTGATTAATATCTTTAATATCCTGTTGTCAACCTCTGGAGTTGGCTTTTGTGCCACAAATAGAAGATTGCTTGAAAATGGGCTGCTGTGAATAGGGACCGTGCGTGTGTTAGGGGATGACCAAGGGCACGGCGCGCCACTAAACCGCGCCAGCCTGGGAGGACTTTGGCCACTCTTGTTGAGCGAGGAACTGGTGCAGAAGGGGAAATCAGCCTTTGAGAAACGCACCCTTGACCTTTTCCTCCTCGGGATCGTACCGGCCGCGGGCGCACGAAAGGCGAGGCCGTGCTGGGCGCACAGCTGGGCCTGTCTGCTAGGTCACCGCTAAGAATAACCCGCGGGCCGGCAAGGGAGGGACTGCACTGGCCAAGGGCACGCGGCGGCAGGAGACGAGCAACGGGGTCAGCCCTGGGGTCCAGCTGGGGTCCAGAGGCTCCCAGTCGTTTTAGGGAAGGGGCTGCTTGAGAGCAAAAGCAGGCAGACTACAGCACTTTGATAAATTCTGGGACAACTGGATTTGGGCACACTACTGTGCACCGTAACCAGTGAAATTTGGCGCTTTTGGAGCCATATTCTTGTACCTCTAAAGCCTAGGTAACCAGGGCTATCGCAGGAGCTCTCAGCAGCACAAGGTTTATTACGAGCAGTGTTACAGCCGTGATTTTCACTCAGTGGAAGAGTGATGAGAGGTTCGCGTGCTATCGAGCCCCCCCGTGCCAAGGCAAGGCTGGGTTTCCTCCGGCCGTGCTGCCGGACAAGCGGGGCGGGTGCGGCCTGAGAGACAGCAGCACTTGTTCATTCATGAGCAGTTTGTCCAGCAATGCTCTGCCGGCAGCTGCAAAGCGATGCGAGTGCTGGAGTAACCCAGTACTTTGTTTACAAAGTCCAAGTAGCTGAAGACACTGTATCCCCCAGGAAGGTCTCGCTCAGGCAAACAAACTGTAGGTACAGCTGAGAAAGAGCAGTAAAACCCCAGGTTACACCCCCATTTTCTGTAACCTCTTGCATACAAACAGCGTTAAAAAGCCTGTGCAGGCAGTTAAACCAGCTCCCTGCCGTGTTCACAGGAGGGCAGTGTCAGTGCTGTAGAAGACGTTTGTCCTTGGTACAGAAGCTGCATGACAGAAATCGCCCGCTGCTGCCTCCCCGCTCTGCTCTCCGCGACTTGGCTCTCGAGTCGCAGCCACCGTTCACCACCGCCCTGCTCCTCCGCCCCGAGTCCGGCATCCCCGTGAAATCTGGGCACCAGCAGCACCGTGGAAAAGCACTGGCTTGTGCGGCACCGAGCTGCACTGTGGACTACTTCCTAGTCAAGAAGAGCCACAGCAATGCCCCGAGCTGCACTATGGACTACTTCCTAATCAAGAAGAGCCACAGCAATGCCCCGAGCTGCACTGTGGACTACTTCCTAGTCAAGAAGAGCCACAGCAATGCCCCGAGCTGCACTGTGGACTACTTGCTAGTCAAGAAGAGCCACAGCAATGCCCCGAGCTGCACTGTGGACTACTTCCTAGTCAAGAAGAGCCACAGCAATGCCCCGAGCTGCACTGTGGACTACTTCCTAGTCAAGAAGAGCCACAGCAATGCCCCGAGCTGCACTGTGGACTACTTGCTAATCAAGAAGAGCCACAGCAATGCCCCGAGCTGCACTGTGGACTACTTCCTAGTCAAGAAGAGCCACAGCAATGCCCCGAGCTGCACTGTGGACTACTTGCTAGTCAAGAAGAGCCACAGCAATGCCCCGAGCTGCACTGTGGACTACTTCCTAGTCAAGAAGAGCCACAGCAATGCCCCGAGCTGCACTGTGGACTACTTCCTAGTCAAGAAGAGCCACAGCAATGCCCCGAGCTGCACTGTGGACTACTTCCTAGTCAAGAAGAGCCACAGCAATGCCCCGAGCTGCACTGTGGACTACTTCCTAGTCAAGAAGAGCCACAGCAATGCCCCGAGCTGCACTGTGGACTACTTGCTAGTCAAGAAGAGCCACAGCAATGCCCCGAGCTGCACTATGGACTACTTCCTAGTCAAGAAGAGCCACAGCAATGCCCCGAGCTGCACTGTGGACTACTTCCTAGTCAAGAAGAGCCACAGCAATGCCCCGAGCTGCACTGTGGACTACTTCCTAGTCAAGAAGAGCCACAGCAATGCCCCGAGCTGCACTGTGGACTACTTGCTAGTCAAGAAGAGCCACAGCAATGCCCCGAGCTGCACTATGGACTACTTCCTAGTCAAGAAGAGCCACAGCAATGCCCCGAGCTGCACTGTGGACTACTTCCTAGTCAAGAAGAGCCACAGCAATGCCCCGAGCTGCACTATGGACTACTTCCTAGTCAAGAAGAGCCACAGCAATGCCCCGAGCTGCACTATGGACTACTTCCTAGTCAAGAAGAGCCACAGCAATGCCCCGAGCTGCACTGTGGACTACTTGCTAGTCAAGAAGAGCCACAGCAATGCCCCGAGCTGCACTGTGGACTACTTGCTAGTCAAGAAGAGCCACAGCAATGCCCCGAGCTGCACTGTGGACTACTTCCTAGTCAAGAAGAGCCACAGCAATGCCCCGAGCTGCACTGTGGACTACTTCCTAGTCAAGAAGAGCCACAGCAATGCCCCGAGCTGCACTGTGGACTACTTGCTAGTCAAGAAGAGCCACAGCAATGCCCCGAGCTGCACTGTGGACTACTTCCTAGTCAAGAAGAGCCACAGCAATGCCCCGAGCTGCACTGTGGACTACTTGCTAGTCAAGAAGAGCCACAGCAATGCCCCGAGCTGCACTATGGACTACTTCCTAGTCAAGAAGAGCCACAGCAATGCCCCGAGCTGCACTGTGGACTACTTCCTAGTCAAGAAGAGCCACAGCAATGCCCCGAGCTGCACTGTGGACTACTTCCTAGTCAAGAAGAGCCACAGCAATGCCCCGAGCTGCACTGTGGACTACTTGCTAGTCAAGAAGAGCCACAGCAATGCCCCGAGCTGCACTATGGACTACTTCCTAGTCAAGAAGAGCCACAGCAATGCCCCGAGCTGCACTGTGGACTACTTCCTAGTCAAGAAGAGCCACAGCAATGCCCCGAGCTGCACTGTGGACTACTTCCTAGTCAAGAAGAGCCACAGCAATGCCCCGAGCTGCACTATGGACTACTTCCTAGTCAAGAAGAGCCACAGCAATGCCCCGAGCTGCACTGTGGACTACTTCCTAGTCAAGAAGAGCCACAGCAATGCCCCGAGCTGCACTGTGGACTACTTGCTAGTCAAGAAGAGCCACAGCAATGCCCCGAGCTGCACTGTGGACTACTTGCTAGTCAAGAAGAGCCACAGCAATGCCCCGAGCTGCACTGTGGACTACTTCCTAGTCAAGAAGAGCCACAGCAATGCCCCGAGCTGCACTGTGGACTACTTCCTAGTCAAGAAGAGCCACAGCAATGCCCCGAGCTGCACTGTGGACTACTTCCTAGTCAAGAAGAGCCACAGCAATGCCCCGAGCTGCACTGTGGACTACTTCCTAGTCAAGAAGAGCCACAGCAATGCCCCGAGCTGCACTGTGGACTACTTCCTAGTCAAGAAGAGCCACAGCAATGCCCCGAGCTGCACTGTGGACTACTTCCTAGTCAAGAAGAGCCACAGCAATGCCCCGAGCTGCACTATGGACTACTTCCTAGTCAAGAAGAGCCACAGCAATGCCCCGAGCTGCACTGTGGACTACTTCCTAATCAAGAAGAGCCACAGCAATGCCCCGAGCTGCACTGTGGACTACTTCCTAGTCAAGAAGAGCCACAGCAATGCCCCGAGCTGCACTGTGGACTACTTGCTAGTCAAGAAGAGCCACAGCAATGCCCCGAGCTGCACTGTGGACTACTTCCTAGTCAAGAAGAGCCACAGCAATGCCCCGAGCTGCACTGTGGACTACTTCCTAGTCAAGAAGAGCCACAGCAATGCCCCGAGCTGCACTGTGGACTACTTCCTAGTCAAGAAGAGCCACAGCAATGCCCCGAGCTGCACTGTGGACTACTTCCTAATCAAGAAGAGCCACAGCAATGCCCCGAGCTGCACTGTGGACTACTTCCTAGTCAAGAAGAGCCACAGCAATGCCCCGAGCTGCACTGTGGACTACTTCCTAGTCAAGAAGAGCCACAGCAATGCCCCGAGCTGCACTGTGGACTACTTCCTAGTCAAGAAGAGCCACAGCAATGCCCCGAGCTGCACTGTGGACTACTTCCTAGTCAAGAAGAGCCACAGCAATGCCCCGAGCTGCACTGTGGACTACTTGCTAATCAAGAAGAGCCACAGCAATGCCCCGAGCTGCACTGTGGACTACTTGCTAATCAAGAAGAGCCACAGCAATGCCCCGAGCTGCACTGTGGACTACTTCCTAGTCAAGAAGAGCCACAGCAATGCCCCGAGCTGCACTATGGACTACTTGCTAATCAAGAAGAGCCACAGCAATGCCCCGAGCTGCACTGTGGACTACTTCCTAGTCAAGAAGAGCCACAGCAATGCCCCGAGCTGCACTGTGGACTACTTCCTAGTCAAGAAGAGCCACAGCAATGCCCCGAGCTGCACTGTGGACTACTTCCTAGTCAAGAAGAGCCACAGCAATGCCCCGAGCTGCACTGTGGACTACTTCCTAGTCAAGAAGAGCCACAGCAATGCCCCGAGCTGCACTGTGGACTACTTCCTAGTCAAGAAGAGCCACAGCAATGCCCCGAGCTTGCTGCGGGCTGCGGCTTTCCAACTGAGCGGTGCATTTGCATCGCCCCAGCCAAGAGGCGACACTTTGATGCTGCAGTGCCAAAGCTTAGTACGTGGCTCTGCACAAGCCTCTCCGGAGAAGTCTCCCTCTTTGCGAGGCTTCTGTGGGCCCAAGGACCAGAACAGGCTGGACACAGGGAAGAACAAAAGGTCACAGGGGCAGAGCAAAGCAGAATGTGTGGTTCTTTATCCCCCCGTGGCAGAAGGGATGACTTCCTCGCAATGAATGCCATCGCTGGACGAGCTGGTAGAGGGGAAGATAAGTATCTTTTCCTGCTTTTTTTTTCTCTAGAACAGAATCTTCAATTTCTTCTGATACTTCAGAAATCTTCCTGTGGATGTGAAATTCCACTTCACCTCCTTTCAGCAGGTTTTGTTGTGTTCAACCAAGCAACGCGCTGCCTCCACTGCCAGGCGAGGCAAGGCAGCATACGAAGACGATTTCACTTCCCCGTGGAAGCACCGCTCCTCTCATCAGCATTTCACTGCGGAGAAAAAGGTGGGCATCTCTCTTTTGCTTTTCTCGTTTATCTAATGGAGGGTGGAGGCTCCTCAAGCTCCGAGGAAAGCTGACCCTGCTTTTATAAATCCAGACAGACGAAAGGCCGAGAAGCTAAAACGAGTGGGTCCCCTTTGGCGAGTGAAAGCGCTTGCGAGGTCTGGGCGAGCTGTGCTCCACATCCCCGCGGGCTCCCAGGGCCGTCCTCCCGCCCGCGAGCCCGCTGCGTGGCCTTGCTGGCAGGAGGAGCAGGGGCTGCCGTGGCGGGGCTTGCTCTGCGCCCTGCTCGGGCTGTGGCTGCACGCCTGGATAGCGGGCAAGCCGGCTCGTCGTGGCCGTCTGAGCACCCAGAAGGTGAGAGAGGGAAGAGGAAAGGCCGGGGGAAAGCTGCCGTCTAGGACAAAGCTGACCGAAGGTACGGTGAGGCTCCGGAAGGCCCTGCCCCACCGAGCCGCCACGCTCCGCAGAGCTGCCCTGGCCACGTGTCCTCAGCCTGCGGCCAGCACTGGTGGCACTGGTGGCACTGGTGGCACTGGTGAGAGGAACGCGGGGAGCAGACACGAACGCGCCGAGACCCTGAGCCCCCGTTGCACGGAAGCGAGCCAAGCGGCCCTGCGCCACGGGCCAAGCCTTGGCTGTAGGAAGCGAGGTTTCATCCACGCACACTCTCCCAACCATTCCCACCACCCCCATGCCAAGCCCTCCGGCAGCGGTGGCCTCCCACCGCCGAGCGCAGCCGCCTTCCGGCAGAGGCCTGCAGGGCTCCGCGCGCTGCCCGGGGCGGGCTGGGGCGTGCAGGGCGGTCCCTCACCTGTAGTGGTACTGGAAAAGCTTCTGGTAGACAGCGTGCGGCAGGGAGAAGCAGGTCGCCAGCAGCCAGATAACGGAGATGCTCAGTGCTCCTTTCGTCAGCGACATCCTTTGCTTCAGCGGGTTCAGGATGACCTGCAACACAGACTCTTCGCAGTGCCCGTTCTCTCGCGGAGAGCAAAGCCCCTCCGCCAACACAGAGAGCAGAGGCATTCTTTGGCACCATCTAACGCTATCAAGAAAATCACAGCCAGGATTAGGAAAATCATCCTGCTTATTAGAGTGACCCAGAGAAAAATGAAACCTTGGACTTTTCAGACTGTTCAGAACTGCTTTCAGATAAAGTTTTTTCTATTTTGTTCTGTGAGAATCATTTTCCTTAAATCATGGATTACATTAAGTAAGGAAAGATAACTATGCGAGTCTCTTCACTTTCAGCTGTGTTTGCTTATTTTATACGAATCACAAAGAAGAAGTGTCTCCTGTTCTAGCTAAACCCATAAAGCTGAGCCCGCCTCCCCATTCGGAGTCATTAGTTCGCCTTATATGAAATTTCATTAGTTAGAGGACAAGATGAAGAGCTTATAAAAAACCTGGGGTCTGGGGAACGCTATTTGGCTGATAGGGAGGTATCGTACAGGAAGGGAGAACAGTTGCTAGAAATAAGCACGTGGCCTAGTCTGCATTTCCTTTTCTGTATTTGTAATGAATTGTGTTTATTGTAGTGGGGAACAGATACAGTTTGGCTGTAGCTCAATAAATATGAACAGATGCTGGGGTAAAGTCTTCTCCTAGCTCAGAAGTGTCCTCCCAACATTTCCAACAGAAATTTCCCCCTCCGCTATTCCCCTTTATACTGGCCAGCGTCAGCCCCAGAGCTCTGCCTTGGGACTTTAATCTCAAAATTGCCTTTTATTCACTAATACAGTGAGCTGAGAATTGCTACGAACTCAAACTGTCCTGCAGCTTTATGATACAGCAAAAGCCCAACGGGAAAAGAACAAACGAGCGAACGTGCGACTGTATCAGAACTGAAGCTCAGCATCCTATGACTGGTGCTTATGATTTTTGGACAGAGAAGTAAAAAAGCTTTGAAAAATTCCCTGCACAGCTGAAGTGACACCTGGCATTCAGCAGTGGCTCTGCCATCTTTCAAAGCCCACCATTCCAAATGAAGCCTCTTGAAACCATTTTCCCCACCGTACTTTGGGAGCTGGATTAGACCTGGCTTTTAAGCAACTGCTTGGCAGAGGCATCCTCACTCCTTTCTGCTGAAAGTTTGAGAATATCCCGTGAAAATGTGCTACCGCGTTCTGTTTTCCTCCCTCCTCCGCAGGGTCCGGACGCTCGGCAAGCCGCCCTCACCCCGACAGCTGAGGGGTCTCTCTGAATTTAGCTCTAGAGCGTTTTCACTGGATACGCCTTTAATCCCCAAGATTTAACCACCCCGAACCCATGACTCAGCCAAGACCGGCTGGGCCCTGAGAGGACCTTTCCGAGAAAACCGTGGGCGTGCGGAGCTTCACCTGGTGCCGGTCCAGGGCGATGGCTGTTAGGGTCAGCGTGGAGACGTGGAGGGAGCAGTACTGCACGAAGCGGCTGACGTGACACATGGCCTTCCCGAAGACCCACGTGCTGTGCACGAACCGAACCTGAGGGCAGCACAGGAGGCCATCAGCAAGCCAACGTACTGGAGCCAGAACCAATCTACGTGGAAGCCATCCGAACTCGCATGTGCTTTTTGGGTGGCTGTCTGGGCAACGCCATCTGAAACCCCGAGAAAGATTAGCTATGCTGGATTCTGAAACCCCTTTAGATAAGAGTTTATGAGGCCACGATGGCCTGTTCATATAGACCCTATTTGTGAACAGAGCTAATAACTTTTTTATTAGACTAACAGTTATATTTGGAAAAAGCGGGTCAAGTTTTGGTCACATAAAACTTTCACTGAGGACGTTACCCAGCTGGCAGACCTGAAGAAGAGCTTGTCTGCTTTTTTCCATTTACCTAAGTACCACTAGCATTTGAGTTGTTTCGACCCACTTAGTTTTAAGTTTGACCCTGTAGTTCTTGCCTGAATGTACATAAAAAGTACAGGTACATGCAGACATGGATTTTCCGCATTCCACAAGAAGCTCTTATGATTTGCTGTGGTTCAGTGGCAATGCTTGGAAAGACTTCAGAGCTCTTTTAGGAAATACAGCATGGAGTGGAGCAAAGGGAGCCCAGAGATCGCTTAAGGGTTTTTGTTGCCCGGCAGAGCTGTCTATTAGACTGGGCTGCGGCGGGGTCGCGGCTGGGTCCCAGCAGGGCGTGCGCAGGGAGGGTGTCACTACCAGGCAGAGCATTTCTGTGCCCGGCTGCCTTCCCGGCCGGCGGGACAGCGCGGCACGCAACTTACCAAGGTGAAGGGCGTGTTGAGCATCGTGATCATGATGTCCGACACCGCCAGGTTGGCGATGAAGAGGCTGGTGGCCGAGTGCATCCTCCTGTTCTTGAGCACCACGTGGCACACCAGCATGTTCCCAAAGAGGGACATGATGATGATCACTGAGTAGGCCACAATTAGGAGAGCTTTCACCGTTGGTTTCTGGGATTCTGGCTCGTATTTAGCCAGTTCGGCAAATTTCTCCCACTCAATAATTCGACTGTCTGTCCAGTTGAAGGAGGTCCTGTTAGTTGCTTGGTAGACTGACATGAGTTTGGCCAAGGAAGAGTAAGGGTCAAACTCCTCGAGGACACCCGTCATCTGTGACTTGGCTGAGTGCAGCAGCGAGCGAGGCATGGCGAGTTAACCTGAGCGTCCACTCGGTTCAAGGCGGCTTGTGGGATCACAGCTCCGGCCAATGCAACAAACACTCTGCCAGCTCCAGCTGCTCTGGGTCTCTAGGAAGCTGAGGAAGATGCAGTCGCCATTAGGAACACCGACTTACGACGCGAAGCTGGAGGGAGCCGCTGTGGTGCAATAGGTTCTCCAGGGGCACCACGGAGAGGCGGGCGCTGGGCAGTGGGCGCACTGGAAAGGGGCTTGTTTGGGACCGCACCCTCCCGTAACGCCTTCACATAGCCAGAAGAGCAACGGCCCCGCAGGCAGGCTGGAAAGAAGAGCCGGTCGCTTGCAGTAAATGTCTAAAAACCACAAAAGGGGTTTGAAATTGTTTTAATCCCACATCAACTTCTTTTTCTTTGTTCTCAGCTGAATCCATTTTGCCTTCAAGTTTCAGAGAAGGCTGCTCTGCCGGTGCTTTCATCCTCTATTTCAAAATACCTGGGTCTTTTCAGCAGAAATGTAAAGGCAGAGCCATTTGGGGAATCGTTTTTAAGAGCAAAGGTAGCTTTTGTCTGCATCTAACCCCAGCAATTATCCGAAGGTGATTCAGAACCTGGAAATCACATCAGAATTTGACTTTAGTCTATCCCTTATTTGCTCTTCCAAACAATAACTGTAAATATTGCTCCCAATGTTTCAGCTTCTGTGAGAAAATGATCTCTCTGGCAAAAGGCGAACCTTAATAGCAGTGAAGCAGCATGCAAGTCGCAAAGGATGCACTCATATCGTATACAAAGAAAGCAATACCTAGACCTAGACGTACAAAAACAATTCCGTAGACAGAAAAATCTCTGCTTACTTGCCTTGTGCCTCCCTTTACTAGTATCCACTTTTAGCTGTTTCTGGTGATTTTAGATCGTATTGAGCATTTGTTGATGTTAAGTGAGACTTGCTAGCTGTGCACACCGATACTTACGGACGTGCTGCGTGCAGCAGAAGGGTGTTCAGAAACCCTGCCAGGTTCTCTGCAGGGGTGGCTGCTCCGTGCCGGCCCCTCCTGCCCGGCCCCTGGCTGGGTGCGCGGATCAATGGACCTCACGTGGAGCGAGGGATCAGTAAGCAGAGCTTTCAGGGCTGTAAAAGCCCCCCCGAAACACCTCCCCACACGGTAAAGGAGCGGGCTGTGGAGGGCTGCAGACCTGCTGTGCAGAGGGCGGTGGGCCTGAAGCAGCCTTCCAGCAGGTCCCAAGCTCGAGGATACGGCTGCGTCGTGCCAGCGGGCCTCAGCGGTGAACGCCAGCAAGCAGGAGTCGGAGGTCAACTGCCTGCTTTCCTACGGAAAGACGGTGTAGGGGACTGAGGTGCTGTGTCTGAATGTCTGTCCCTCCCCAGGGAACACCTGCTCCGGCTGCTGGCTCACGCGGGTGAGGGTCGCGGAGAGGACGCCTCTCAAAGGCACGCGGATGTCAAAACACTTCTGTCGTGTGGCGTGGAAAGAACAAGGAATTATCCAAGAAACAGAAGAACAAATCTTGAAAGCAGCCACTGGCTGTTTCCTGGGCACATTTATGAGTGAAAGAACAGGGAGGACAGAAAGTCTGACAAATGCTCTTGGCTTCTGCTAGGGCAAGGCAACTGTAATGCAACAGGGAGAAAACCACTGAAAACCACCAATACCGAGAGCATCGATCTGTACCAGGACCGCGTGGGAGCTGCTGCAGGTGCGATGCAGTATTTCTGTAACAGAGAAACACGATTTTAGTCAGCTCCAGCCGAAACACTTTGACTAGTACTGCCGGGATGCCCACGCTACACGAGAGCTGACGCTGCCGTGCAACACATGAAGCCACGTATAGTCTTCCCTGCATCAATTTATTTTGAGTTCTCATGTCGAAATTTGTCTTTGCTGCCATGAGAGGTGGGCTTTTAATGAAGGCTGAGTTTCAAGAAACCACTATAACTTACAAGTCATGTATTCATATCAGGAAGAAACTTTGGACAGATTATTCAATTTTAAAAAGCCAAAGCAGGTTTTCTGAGGCACCTGTGTGACCGAGACGCTCATTTCTCAGGGCAGGTCTGTAGGACCTGTGCCCTTGAGCTGGTCACGGTGCTCAGGGAACCACGGCCTTCACCGTGGCTGATGACCGGCGGTAGCTCTTCTTCCTCACCGCACAAAGCCGTCTCCCTCACGCCTGTGCCCACCTCGCTGCACCACCAAATAAAGAAGCTGATCCAGCTAAAAATTAACTAAGAAAACCATTTTTCAGCTGGATCAGGTTCCCGACCTGACTTAGTGCACGGCTGAACCTTTGTTCACAGTCGTTCTTTCTAGGGAAGGGTCTAGGAGCAAACGGTGAATTGACGAGGGAAACAGAAGAGCTTCAGAAGACGATGGAGCCACAACCTACTTCTCTAACACGGAATTTCTTCTCACATCTTTCTGCATCATGTAAAACGTTACTTCCAGTAACCGTTGAAGCACTTGGTGCTGGCCACGGACTTGGACAGACCACAGGTGCAGCAGGGAGCGAGGTCCCGTTTTCCCGAGGAAATGTGTGTGTGTGTAAGAGCGGATTATCCTGAGAAGGTGAAACACTGGTTTCATGCAAGGAGAGAGTTCAGCTTTCAGGTTTTACAGGTTAATACGATCTGAAGCATCAGGGAGAAAGATACCACCTCAGCTTAACTTTTTGCAGCTCTTCTACTCTCTGGTCCAAACAAGTTGCTGAATACATCTCACTGCTTTAGAGATCCCTTCCTGACGCAGAAACGTTAACCTTTCACGCTAAAGACTCTAAAGACATCTTTCCAATAGCAGCCTGTCAAATGATTTCAGTTCTGAATATAAATCAATGTTTCATTCACCGAAGCAAATAAATCTTTTAATAACACCATATACATTGCAAGCACAAGTTATAAACCATTTCTGGGCAAAATCTACATAAAGGGTTGGAAAATTGCCCCCAGTAATTTCCCCTCCCCATCAATCTGCATCCTTCCGCACCAGATTTCCCAATAATTCCGAGGGTTTGGACAGCAGCTTGTTCAGGTCTTGCTGCAAAAAGCACCCCCCGTCCAAAACCGCGAGCCCGTCGCGGCCCGCGCCGGCCCTTACCGTGCAGCCTGTCCCGCGCCGGGCTCCCGCCGCCCCGACGCCGCGGGGAGCGCCGCAGCCGCCGCAGCCCGGCCCCGCTCCCCGGCCCCGCTCCTCGCTCCCGGCCCCGCCGCTCGCTGCCGCCGCCGCCGGGTCCCGGCACCGGGCGCCCCCCCCGCCCCGCCCCGCCCCCGCCGCACGTGCAGCCCGGGCGGATGCGGAACCACCAATCAGCGCCGGGGGCGGGGGGGGGGGGGGTAACTGCTCCCATTCATAAAAAAGCCCCCGCCGCGCCGCCCCGCCTCGGCAGACGCGGAGCATCGCTGGCGCGGTGGGCGGGGGCACCTCGCGGGGTCACCCCCCCCCCCCGCAAGCACCCTGCTTGCACCTCCCACTAGCACCCCGCGAGCACCCTGCTTGCACCCCCCACTAGCACCCCACAAGCATCCCACTAGCACCCTGCTTGCACCCCCACTAGCACCCTGCTTGCACCCCCGCGAGCACCCTGCTCGCACCTCCCACTAGCACCCCGCGAGCACCCTGCTCGCACCCCGCGAGCACCCTGCTTGCACCCCCCACGAGCACCCTGCTTGCACCCCCCACGAGCACCCCACAAGCATCCCACTAGCACCCTGCTCGCACCCCCACGAGCACCCTGCTTGCACCCCCCACTAGCACCCCACAAGCATCCCACTAGCACCCTGCTCGCACCCCCACGAGCACCCTGCTTGCACCCCCCACTAGCACCCCGCGAGCATCTCACTAGCACCCTGCTTACACCCCCCACAAGCACCCCGCGAGCACCCTGCTTGCACCCCCACGAGCACCCTGCTTGCACCTCCCCACTAGCACCCCATGAGCACCCTGCTTGCACCCCCACGAGCACCCTGCTTACACCCCCCACTAGCACCCCGCGAGCACCCTGCTTGCACCCCCCATGAGCATCCCACTAGCACCCCGCCTGCACCCTGCCAGCTCCCTGTGAGCACCCCTGGGACCCTGCCGAGCCCCCCTTGCTGCCAGGGGAAGCTCTGCTCTTCTTCCTTCCCCCCCCCATTTGTTCCAAAGATAATTTCCTTAGAGAAACAGCTAGGGAGGGGGGAGGCAAGTGAAGCACCCTCGCTAATGGGGGGGGCTGCAAAACCGGCCAGGCAGAGGGCCCCCGCGGAACGCGCAGGGGGAGACGCTCCCGCCTCGAAGCGGCTGCGAAACCCGCGGGCTCCGCGCCGTCCCCGGGGCAGCCGACGGCTCAGCGGGGCTGGGGGCGGCCTGCGAGGGGGGGCCGCAGGCCGGGTGCCCCGGGCAGAGCCAGTGACGCTCCTTCCACCCGCAGCTTCCGGGGGCAGCAGGCAAGGGGTAAAGGGCGCTTTTCAGTTCCCTGGGTTTTAGCACAGTTTTGCTATGTTAAACTTGCTAGTTTACAAGCTTTATGTTATTGTTCATTTTAAAAAGCCTAAGAAACAGCAGATGCTGCATCTAGTAATAACTGTCACCGTTCCCTTCGAGTATAAGCTCTGTCTAAGTTCTTGTGAAAAAGGAAAAAGACTTTTTTCTTCTCCTGAGCAGAGTTGGTTAGTCTCCAAAGCCGTTAACGGGAGCTAGAACAAGAGCCCGGTTCTTCTTGCGTGTGGTGCCAGGTCGCAGACGCCCCGACGCTGAGGATCAAAGCCCGAGCGGCCCAGGACGGACTCCCAGAAGAGGAGGGTGCGGAGAAGCAGCGGCGGCACCAGCTTTCGGAAGGGAAATTGCTTGAGAGCTGGCTCGGAGGCCGGCGAAGGCTCGGGGTGCCCAGGGCCTCCAGCGCGACGGTCCCCATCCGCGCCGTCGCACGTGCTTGGGGGTGCGAGCGCGTCCCGAGCAGCCGCGGGACCGGGAGGCTGCAGCACGCGGCCAACACGGGCAGCGTCGCCCCTGCGGCACCCAGACCCGTGCTGGGGAACGGGAGCACCGCGTCCCTGCCGCCCCGGTGTGTCGTGCGGCAGTGCCTCGGCCGCGCTGGGCCGCTGCCGTGTCGGGTGTGATGGTTTCAGGGTGGGGGGAGGAAAAAAGAAAAAAAAAAAAAGTCATGCAATTAGATACAGTTAAGCAAAAGCTGGAAATAAGCTAGATGTGAATTCTGTAGCTGTCAGACGACCTTGCCATCTCAGCTGAAAGAAGCTGAAATAGTCTCAGCACGAGACACGAGCGGCCTGGCAGCGCTGGGGCTCTGCGCTGCGGGGGCATCGGACACGGCCCCGGACCACAGAGGCACCAGGGCCCTTCCCTGCCTGGAGGACGTGCTGGGGAGCCGGGATGGAGCTGAGCCGGGCTGGAGCCGAGCAGAGCTGGGCTGCGGCCGCCCGTCCCCGAGCACCGCCAGTCCCCACCGCTGCCAGCCGGGGAGGGAGCACGCGGTGCCGGTCGCTTGCGGAGCTTGGTCTGGGGTTTGCACCCCGGGTGTCTGCTCCCCGGGACGCAGCCTGAGCATCCTGCCCGCACCAGGGCAGGCAGCGGTTCCTGAGTAAACAGCAGAAAAAGAGAGGCCGGGCTGAAACAGGAATTCCTCCTCCGAGAGGAAAAACATGTACGTGGGACGTACGTGCCTCCAGGAGCCAGTTCTTCACCCAACATCTTGTATTTATTGCTTCCCAGGGTCTTAGTGCTGCTCCGGTTCAAGGCTACAAGAAAAACCCCATTGCTTTCTACAGAAGCAGGATCTATTATATAGGGTGTCTCGCCTGAGGGGTGTGAAAAGGATGTTCTGCACATTTATTATCACGACAGCACAATGATCTTGTAGGTTTCTGCTTTATCTTGCTGAAGCCATTCTCATGACGGCAGCTATGAGATTCCCGTGCTTTAGAAAAGGCCTTTCTTTATCCTCCCGTATTTTTCTTGCCTGCCACACTTTATTACGGGCTTTGTAGCTGCAAGTATTTTCAAAGCTGAAAGCTATGAGTTTACTCTAACCAAATTTACAGCAAAATCCCAGGCACATTGTCCTTTTCCAGGTGCAAATTGCTTAATTGCGGGTATGTGCTAGAACCTCTCGAAAGACTCTCACACTTGCTGGTTTAAAAATTAAACCCTGAAGCATTGCAATCCCTGCCTCTCTCTCTCTGCACTTCCTTGCTGGCTAAAACTGGCGTTCCTAGACCAGCAGGTCTGCCTGCAGCCTGCAGCCGATCCCGCGCCGGGAGCCCCGGGCGAAGCGGGAAGTGGGTTGAGGATGAGCCGAGCTCGTCTGCGGGCTCCAGGGCTGGGGCGGGTTTTGGTACCAGACTGCAGTTAATGCTGACGGGTGCCTGAATGGTCCAATGCACCCAGCATCCCAGTTTGCAACCCGAGATCCAAGTGGAGACCAAAATCAGTGTTGGTCCTGCTTCCACCGAGGCAGTTCAAAGCATTTGACCGAAGTCGAGCCATTTTGAAAGGATATGTTCAACCAGCTGTGTCGTGCTCTGGCTTTGCAGTTCCCCTGGGGCTGATGGCGTAGCGGATTTGGACGCCGCGCAGCTTCGTCTCTGCTCCGGGCCAAGTGGCTCCCGCTCCCCGCGCGGCTCCCGGACCCAGCGACCACTGTCCCCGGGACGATCCGCGGAGCCGCCTGCCCTGTCTTCCCACCTCCGTCTCACGGCCGCTCCTTGGCTGGTATCAGAAAATGTTGTGGGAGCAGGAATAGCTGTGTCGTGGAGTAACATCGCTTAGAGATTTTTGCCTGTTTTTCTTGGGGAAAAATTCATATTACCTGCCAGCCTCTGTGGAGAGTTTGCAGACGGAGGATATTAAAGGCAGCCAGTACTTTTCCTCCTAGTGCCTTATTTTTAAATGTCAGACTATCCGCCTGTCTCCTGGAGGGCCAGGTGCCCTGGGGGCAGGGGGATTAATAGCACCGCAGGCGCAGAGAGGCGGGAGGCATTGCGACTTCTTTGCTCCAGGAACGCATCCGTTTGCTCTCAAGTATCCGTGGCACGCTGTCCTCATCACCGTGTTTCAAGGCACAGGCGGTGCAGCCAAGTCCCCCGAACCTCTGTTGCCGTGCCTGGTGCCTGCACGCGCCGCGCCAACCTGCACCGCCGCAACGGGCAGCACGCTCGGCCCTGCGCGTGTGCCGGACACGCGGCTGCAGACGCTGGCTCGCGCTCGCCCGGCAGGGTCGAAGCCCCAGCGCCGGGGCGGCGGGGCAGGATCTTCCGCACGGGGCCGTTTCCTTCGCCTTCCCGCCTCGCCCGAGTCCGGACCCATCCGTGCGGAGCACGAGCCTCCCCCGCGGCACCGCTCTGCAGCGGCCCTGCGTGGACACCCCCGACCTGGGGCAAAAATGCCAGATTTCTGGACAGCTGACATTTCAACAGAAACCGTAACCAAGTTCCAAATTCATCTGCTATCTTAATTTTCATTAAATTTCAGGTGCTGGGAACTGCAAACTAACCTCTCGGTGACAGACACAGTTTCCTCAGGGTCAGGACACGACCGAGCATTAGCTGCCCAGTTAAAGGCAAACAGTGCTTTCGAACACGTTATTTCAGACAGAAGTCTGACATGAGCATATATTTTAAACAGCGCTTTTATTCACTACAAGGGAGTGGGTGGAGGGGTGAGTTCTACAAAAGGGACTTCAATAGGCAAAGCAAGAAAAAAGCAACAATGCAATAGCAGTTGCATTCGGTTTTCTGCGGGCAGTTACAATTTGGACTTTGTTATTCAAAACACAAATGGCAAGTACATAACAGCTAGCAATAATGGCACTTCGGAGAGGACGGAAGGGAAAGGCTGTGGAAGTGGGCTTGGTGGTCCATGGATTTTCGGCTCAGGCTGACGGCGGGGGCACGGGCAGCGGCGCAGAGACCCGGTGCGACCCGGTAAATCCGCGTAGGACCCGTGCAGGAGCACGGGGCAGAGAACATGTTTTCCTTAATAGCAAACACAGCGATGACATGACGGCGAGCGGCGAGGACGAGCAATCCCGTGTGTGCAATACGCCCGTGGCTGTTGCTTGCGCGTGTGCTGCTCCGGCGGCGAAGCCGGGTTGCTCCGTGGCGCAGCGTGCTCCGCTGTCGGTCCGCCGGCGAGGCGGCCGCAGGAGCAGAGGGCGAGACGCCGGGTCCCGCCGAGCCCTGGCGAGAGGCGCGCTGAGAACCCGGCTTCGCCTGCAGCTGCCGAGGAGTCCCGTTGTCTTTGGTGAGAAGTTCAGAAGTCGCTCCCTGAGGCTTTTCCCAGCCTTAAAAATAAGCGTGGCTGTAAGTGCGTTGCTGGTTTGAGGCCAGAGGCTGGAAGTGCGCAGGCAGTAGCTCGTGGTGGGAATCTCACCCCCCCGCTCAGCGCTCTGAGTGCTTTTGAGGCATTTCTGACGCAGAGCCAAGGGACTTGGGAGACACAGCAGACACCTCTCATTTACACCCCACCAAGGATAAGTGCAAAAGGCAAAGCTATTTGGTAGGATTTGGATGCATTTGACACCGTGAGGAAAAGTCAGGTAGCAGCTCAGCACATTTTCCTGGCTTTTAATTTGCTCCTCATCTCTTTTCCCCTTAAAGGCCTGGTTAATCTGAAGGAGCTACGTGGAGGGTTTGCAGGATGACTCATACACAGAGCAAGGCAGGAGTGAAGGAAGATGAAACTCAGAAAGTTGTGGTAAAATACACATTTATTTCAGAACTCTGTCCCTCTGTGCAGCTCTGAGCAAGGGAAAAGAGGTTACAATGAAAAAATGCATAAGCTGAGAAAGGAAGGACAGGGGTCTAGAGGAGACGACAGACCCTTCGCGGTGGGGTGGAAGAGGTCTCCACGCGCTTTCCCCTCCTTTGGACTTGGGAGGAGAGGAGGGTTAAGCTCCCAGATGAGTTATTTGGTGACAGGTATCTTGCTGCCTTTCCCCTTTAATCTTCATTTTTCCTCGAACCCTTTTGCTGCACAGCGAGGGCCAAACTGGCCCTTTCCGAGGGGTCACGTGCGGCTCCGGCTGCAGCTCCGAGCACTCCGAGCACGTCCATCTCCCATCCCAGGCAGGTCCGCAGAAACAGCCTGGAAAATGGGATTGACATGTGGAGAAATGTGACTTGACTGGAGTGAAAGTCCAGAAACCTTTGTTTTGAGGAAAGTGCTCTTTGCTCGAAGGCGGCAACGCGGATAAGGCAGTCCCCAGCTGTACAGCACCCTTGGGGTCCCAGGAAGCTTTTGGCCGGGTTCCTCAAGAAAGGCGTTTGACGAAACGACGCTGCCGTGGGATGACGCCCAGGGCAGCCCACCGCTGCAGCAGGGAAACCCGGCAGAGACCCGGGCCATGGCCTTGCCTTCTTGGCAGGATCTGCCCTGCCACGGGATGCCTCCCTTTGGCATCTGCCATCAGTAGATTTTGCTCTGATGCTGCTCTGGATTTTAAGCATAATTATTCTGGAACTAGGACTGTGGAATAAGTGCTGGAGTCAGCAAAAACAGAGGGAAGTGCGTGAAGCTTTACTGCCTCTTATCTTCTCATGGGCTTTTCGTCTCAGAAAGCTTGCCAGGGCTTCCCTGCCTTTGGGGGAGGAAAAAAACTGCAGATCCCTGGTTTCTAGCTGCCAGGCTCAGTCTGCCTGCAACTCTGGATGCCTCCTGCTACAGGGAAGGATGCCGCTGGCCCCTCGGCGCACGCGTGCAGTGACGGCTGCGCATCCGCGGGGCGCGAGCCCCCGTTCCCGAGCACTCCCGCCGGGCCGCTGCCGCTCCAGGGATTCACCTGCACGCACTTGCTTTGGGTTCGTTGTCTCCGGGGAAATACCAAGCATTTGCCAGCTTCAGCTAAGTTCCTGCCTAACTCAGCTTAAGGAAAAGCACGCAGTTTTGTTAAACCAAAACATTAGGTTCTCATTTAGGGACATGGAAGCAGAGTTGCAAAAAAGAAAAAAACACCTCGTACTGGAGGACGCTGGCAGTAAAGCTCCCTCCTGTCACATCAGCACTCACGGGCACGTCGGGGACCGGGGCTGCGTGCGGGAGGAGCAGGGCTGCAGCCCGCGCTGACCCCGGGCTGCGACATCCCTGCGCGCTGCTCTCCCGCCTCGCCGCAGCGGAACAGGGCCGGGAAGCGCCGTGGTTGCTGCTGAGCTCAGACGAAGCTTCGAAATAGTTTTGGAACCGCTCGGTTTCCCTGGTGGTTTGGGGGAACTTTGTTCAGCCGTTGGGCATCTGTCGGAGCAGATGAGAGGCTGCTCGGCCCGTCTGAGGATGGGGTTCCGCCGACACCACGAGAGGCTTCAGGAATGCTGATTCCCTGCTGCCTCTGCCCGCTCGCTCGAGCGACTCGTCTCAGTTACAGCCCTGTGCGGTTCCTCCCTTCTCAGACATAAAAATTATGAAACCCTCTCTTGCTTTTATAACCTCTGGAGAGCTGCTTATGAGAGCAGGTGCTTGCTCTGCCTGGTTCTGGTACTTGTCTGCGGCTTTTCGGAGGGACGGTCCAGGATGCTGGTGAAGGGCTCGGGCTGGGGGCTGCCCGGTCCCCCGTCCCCCCCTCCCCACCTGCACCGGGCGCGTGGTGGAAACCACGAAACGTGTGACTTGAGGCTACGAAAGATCTGATGCCAAGGAGAATGAAATCTATATTATTTCAGAGTGTCCCTGTGGGTAAAAACACAGATGCTGAGCAAAACGCCGCTTAATAGAGGTTTTTCCCAAGAGGAGATGTGGAGCAGCATTTCCTGCTTTAGTCGGTTCAAGCCCTGTGGAAGCAGAGCCAAGGCTGACACCGAGCCCTTCGAAAGCCTGCCCGCACCGCCGGCTCACCCAGCCCCTGTGCAGTCACAGCTCGTGCCAGCAGTGCTTAATTACGCTGGATGATGGTCGGATTTGTGTACTGGGGGCTTGTCCAGCCTGGAACTAGGGTTCCGTCCGTTTTTCTTCCAGCGTTTCTCCTATCCTAGCTGGTACCTCAGCCAGGAAACTTAGATGAAAAGAAGTCCCCTCTGCTTTTCTCGGTCCAGTCTGAGGCATTTATTATCAAGTAGTTGTGGGGATCAGGTGGAAATCTCTCTCACACAATTTCTCCTTTTTTTGCGGCTACGCAGTGCCTGGAATTTTAATGCACATTGGTGCTTTGTGTTTTCTGTTTCGCTGATTAGCTTGGCAAGCAGAGGAGCTAAATCCTTCCCAGAGGCAAATGAAAGGCTTCAGAAGAGGAATACCACGAACCACTCTTTACCATGTTCCCTTTGTTAAATTAAGAATGTGAGCAATTAGAGCTGAAGAGACAGTCATTTCCTTTTCATATAGAAAATTTATAGCCAAATGCTGGGCTTGGAGAGCAATTTTCCTTTATCTAGTCAGTTTATTTGTGCTAATGAACAGGGTATAATCTAAGTGGAAAAAAAAGACAGTCTGGATAGTTCCTCCGGTCACCGATGCTGCCTGGTGATACGGAAGGAGGCCTGACATAGACCAGTCTTAACAGATTTGTGGAACTGTGCCCTAAAATCCTTCTGTTATGGACACAGTCTTCTGTTGCCCCCCAGACACAGGACAACACCTGAGCAGCTGGAGCTAGAAGTGTCCGTGTGCTAAAACCAGAAGCTGCAGGGAGGCCTCATGGCTGTGCCCACATTTCAGGACAGAAATCCTGGTGGATGGCCAAACCCACGCGGCCACGGTTTCACGTCCCGCTCTCCCACTGCCTCTTCCCCAGCGGGAACCCTGCACTCGGCGTGAGCCCAGCCTTCACGTCTCCGCAATAGTAGCACCACTTCTGGGTACTTTCATCTCTGCGTCACCCTAACGTCATGCCCGGGGCGCAGGTCAATGCTGGAGACCTGTACGAGGACAGAGATAAACCTCTGGGCTGCTGCAACCTGCTTAATCTTGCAGTCCAACCTCTAACATCTGACTCAGGAACGAGTGTGTGTGTTTCCCCGGAGAGAAGACGGTACAGAGGTGGCTGTTACAACCGTGTGGGAGCAGTGAGCAGAGATAGGCAGATATTCTGCTTCGCTTGCAGCTAATGTGATGATAATTTGACAACTTCTCTGTGTGCGAGGCTCATTGTCAAGAAAGATTTGCTAAAACTATGCGTGGTTTTCAAGGCAGCTCTGTACCCACCCCTCCAGGTCATGCCAGCCGGCGTCCTCTGCTCCGGTGAGCAGCAGGACTGCAGGGAAGCGGTGGAAGCGGCTTCCCGAGCACCCGTGTGTGCCGCTTCCTTGCTGCAGCCAGGAACCCGAGGAGCTCCGGCAGGGAGGTTCTTCCGTGCTGCTCGGCGAGCAGTCGTCCCTCTGCTCTCCGGAGGAGATGACTGGGGTCATGCACGCAAAGGAGTCTGCAAAGGCGGCCTTGGAAAGAAACTGAGAGTCGTGTGTATGTGTGGGAAATAGGAAGAGCAAAATAAATATCATCCTATAACCTAAACCTGCCGGTTTTTCCTTGCTCCTGAAGGACCAAGCGATGGACCTTTTGGCAGCTGCTCTGCTCAGCCAGGAACCGGCTGTGCTTCAGGAGCGGCTGTTCGTCAGTCGCTGGGTTGACCAGCTTCCAGCAGCACAGCCGCGCAGCGTCACGCTCTGCAGCACAGCGTGGTCCTGGCTCCAAAATGTCCCGGACCCGTCTGCAATCTCATCCACGGGGAAACTGCCTCGCGGGACGCTTGCCCAGACTGCAAAGCGGAACACTCAGCAACCCACAAATGCCAGAATTAAGGTTTCTTGTGCAACATGAATCCATGCTGCTGACATGCCTGCTTTTATGATGGTCTTCATTTGCACAGTTCAGTACTGTTTCTTCACCAGGACTTCTGTTTCCTCTAGGGCATAGGACTGGATAATGTTCCCTTAATGAGCAGTTTATCAAAATTCAGCGGCTTGGAGATGAGCTGCCAGGTGGTGATGGCATCTTTCTACTGGATGCTCTTCAAATTTCCTACATAGGCATTTTTATTCAGAAGTGCCTAGTTTTCTAATAAAAGCTTTGATCTGCCTGTAGCTATCACTACTGGATGCTATCCCGGAGACTGTGGGGTGGTCTAAAGATAAACAATGAATATTCAAAAATTCAAATCTAGATTAAACACTAGTTTTTCTCTGTGTTAGCTCATGTCTCTTTTCCAGAAATCCATGGTGCATTAAAAGACAAAGCTGTTAGGTGTAGTAGTTCTTCAAAGAACTTCAGAATCGTTTGAAGGAAATGTCAGCCCCAGTTTGGCAAACCTCCGGCGAATCTCTTCCCTCCCTCAGGTGCTGCAGCTGCCGGTGGAGCCAGCGCCCGCTCCCCGGCCCAGGCAGCGGTTCCCCCTCCCCTGCCCGGGCCCAGGGCTGCTGCAATGGTCTGCCGTGGAGGTGGTGCAAAGCCCAGCTGTTTGCGCTCAGAAACGTCAGCGAAGTGGGTCTTTATCCTCTTCCAGAGGCATCACCATCTCATGAAATCTGTTTTCTTGAGGAAAGATCATCTCCACCAAATGTTGCACATCATACCAGAAGAATATAACGTGGGCTTTGATGCTGGTATCTGGGTTTGTCTGCCTGTTTCTCAGATGGTTTGAAATACGTGAGACCGCCTTTTACATACTGCACTGAAACACTGCCGTTTTTGGCAGGGCTCAGCTAATCTGAACTTTTCAACAGATAGGGAACATTAAAGGGAAATAGAAGATACAGGGCAGCACTTCAAAGGCTGCAAAAACCCCGCTGGAGTTCCCACAGGTCGAGTATCCCCGGGTGCTTGGGCAGCTTATCAGCGTGGTGGAGAAGAGGTTTCCTGGGCATGTCCCCAGAGAGCCGGCTCACGGGTTTCACTGCGACGCCAGAAGGACGCGGCCGCCTGAGCTGTTGCGCTCTTCCAGCCCAAGCTGCACGAAAGGACTGTCCGTATCTTCCCGACCCGAGAAAGACGGAAACAACTTTTCTTGAAAAAATTATAAAAACATATAGAAGCTTGCAAGGATGGCAGAACTGGCACTGTGGTGATGTTAACCGCGACAGGGGACGGGAGGAGGAATCCTTGCTGGCCGTGGGGCGCGTCGCCTCGCCGCCCCTCGCCTGCCAACCTAGCCTCGCTTGCTCCACGTCCTTTCACCTCACCCTGTCCTCCCTGGGAGTTTTTTCCCTATCTGAAAACATGACTTACTTTAAATGCTCTTTTGTGTGTGTGTGTGTGTGTATTTGGTGGGGTTTTTTTGTGTATTTTGTGTATTTATTTTTGTGTATTTTGGGGGGTTTTTTTGTGTATTCATGGGGATGCCCTTCAGGATTGCAAAGGATGCATCACTTCCTTAAGGGCTGTTAGAAAGCATACTGCTTTCTTAAAACCTAGTTGTCTTTAAGGGTTCTGGGCAATGGAGTGTAACTAATTGCTAAATTTGCATCTCTATTTACAAGCTGTTGCGCTGCTGAAGCTAAATCATAGCAGAAACAAAAAAGAAGTATCAATCTTTTTTTTTGAAAGCAGATCAACATCTTTGATGTCGGGTTATTCTATTAGACAGCAGTTGTCTTTCATTTTGCTTTTTGGTGATGTCTAAATAATTTCTCTCCCTTCAAATAGTTCTCTGCTGTCCTTACCTGTATTTTCTCCAGTCATTTTACCAACTCAATATGTTCTACTACATTCTGTTCAAACTAGCATGGTCTTTACACCAAAGGAAACAGGAAACTGATGATCTAACTCACTGAATCACCACGGTCCTGGCCATGCAGCAGCGCAAAGAGAAAGTGGGGAGTGCACATACCGGGGAAAAACAGGTATTTTGGAGCTCTTAAGTGGAGAAGCAGTGTAGAGTCTACTTAATTCTTAGAAAAAGCAGAAGTGCTTGCTCTGTTTAGGGAAGCTTTTGTTGTCTTCTTCTTCTGAATACTTTCGAAGCGCATCACGGGGGATTTGAGTGGCTGCTGTTTAAAGCCCGGGTCACAGACTCCAAACAGAAATAACAGATCCTGGAATGCGCAGCGGTTTCACCCCACGAGTGGAAGCTGAGAGCAACGTGTGAACAACCAACACAGTTTCCGTGTGTTCTGAATCAGCATTTTCAAGCATCTCTAAATGGCATCTTTTGGGCATTGCAGATTATTTATTGGGTAATTTCTGAGGCTGGCATGGGCAAAAAGGGCAGCCTCGGCTGCCACAGGAGAACGTAATGCAGCTGAACTCCCACAGCCCCACAGCTATGCACAGAGTCGGAGCTGGCTGTGAAACAGCAGAGGAGTGCGGCATTATGGAAAGATCTGTAAGAAGAAGAAATCACTTCATGACTTTGAAAAGCAGATAAGGATGGGCAATTATACTTATTTGGGTAGCAAATAAGGCTTTTAGTTGCAAAGGGAAAGTCTGAACTCCTGCTGACTCTTCAGGATGTGGGGACTGAAATTTTGGTTGCATCAATGTGAAAAACAGAGCTGCTTGCAGGACACAGATACTAAAGTGGAGAAAACCAAAAACAAAACGTGTCAAGCAAGACCAGACCTGGCTCCTTCTCGCCACAGTGCGCCAGTCCCAGCTCTCCTCTGATGTGGGAGACTCAGTCTTCCGCTCTGCGCGATGGCCACGTACCTGCCAAGCGCCCGAGCCCAGGGAGCCCGGACGCGGCCACCACCCAGCCCGTGGGGCCCAAGGGTCTGAAGGCCGAAAGCACAGGGCCTGAGGGGTGCACGTGCTCCAGCTCTGCCCCGTTGCTGCTGCGTGGGCGAGGTGGGAGGCAGGAGCGGTCCCAGGGAGCGTCTCCAAGGCGCTGGCTCCGGCCGGGCCGGGTGCACGGGGCTGCGCACGGGTTTCCTCCCCCGCCCTCAGCTGCCGGTCCCAGCGGTGTAAAGCAGCCTGCACCCGGCTCCGGGCCGCTTTGCGTGAGTCTCCTGGCACCGAGGATTGCCAAAGACTCGTTATGCTGCGCTGCGCTGAGCAGCACAACCGTGCCTGCAAAGTTCGAGGCCAGATATTCAGGCAATATTGTATAACCCATAACTCTTCTAATTTTCTGTGCCCCTCTGAGAAACTGCCCTGAAGTTTCCTTCTGGTATGGTGCTAAATCAGAAGGGAAATTGTTTCCTTATGAATCAGCACAGCCAGTATCTTTTGCTTGCTTTAGCTGGCTGAGTAATTTGTTCTTGGCAGGGAGAAAATTGTGCCCACGATCCCGCGAAGCGTCCAGGGTCAAACACCCACAGACCCAGCAAGGAGAGCGACCCTGGGCCTAGGATCCAAACCCCAAGCCAAATTTTTAATTGTTCCTCCCATCGCTGGGCGCTCGATCGGGTGCTGCCTGCTCGGAAGTGTGCAGGCAGCATCTCCCCACGGTCTGCGGGGGAAAAGCCCTGAGATCGCCTGGCTCCTACCATGTACTTTTACAGTGTGCTGCTCTTCTTTGTTCCTATCGACACGGCTCTTGTCCTGGCACGGTTCTCGCGTGCTGCTGGCAGCAGCCGGCTGCGTCCCACCGCTCGCTCTGGCGGCGCCGGGGACGAGGATGGCGGAGCTGCCGCACGCGCCGGCAGGGCTGGACCCAGCCGAGCCCGGGCTCCCGCCTGCAAAGCTCCCGGCGCCGCTTCCCGCAGGGTCCCGGGATCGGCACCGGCGCCGCTTGCCCTTGTCGCCGCGGGGCTGGTCGGGCTGGTCGGCCGGGCTGGCCCGGTCCCCTGAGCTCCGGCAGCAAGGCTGCAAACTTGGCTTTTTGTGGTTCTTAGGGCGACACATTGTCAACAGGGACGTTAGAGGGCGGCAAAGAGGTAGTGATGGTTTCCCGAGCACAGGCTCGTGTTAGGGCAAACTCAGGAGAGAGACAGAATCCGTGTTTACAGCAGCCTGTTTCTATTAAGTAGAAATAACTCGGTATTTTAAAATAAATGACATGAAACCTCTCCTCTCAGCCCCGAGAGAAGCTCCAAATATGTTTTTGTCTCTGTATTGCCAACTTTTGAATTTTATACAAGTCTCACAACAAATGCTTTTTCTTTGAGATTCCAGATCTTGCAGTCATACAATTTCTCAAAGAACTGTGACTTTCACAAAAGTGAGTTAGTAATTCTTCACTTTCCTGATAAAATCTGAATTGGCACAATCATAAAGGTTTTTTTTAAAGTACTAATTGAAAAAACCTGGAATAATTTATCGTCATGTTTATGGGGGGGAGCCCCCACCCCTGCCGGGGGCCGGCAACTGCGACCGCACAGGGCTGTGCCTGCTGCTGGGTCTGCCCTGGAGCTGCCCGGGCAGGAGGACCCTTCCCCAGGCTCTTCACAGCTTGTCCATGCTGGTGCGACCGTGGGACCTCTCCAGGTTCTGCCCGCTATTAAAAGCTCTCCGTGCTGAGCTGTCCTGTCACTCTCACCTGGATCCTGTCTACATGAGCTCAGTCTGCTCCTTATGGTGCTTGCTGGAAAGGTCACGATCTGACTCACAGCTCTAGTATGGTGATATTTTTGGCTCCATTTTAATCATTTCTCCTTTATGTCTCATGCGCTGCCTGCTAGAACTTCTTGGCCTCCGAATTACAGTTAAAATAGATCATTAATGACAGACTATAACTGAGAACTAGTCTGGAATTATTGACATAAATGAAGAATCTAGTCCAAGAATACGAATTCCTTGTTTATCTTTCCCACCCCAGTGCTGGAGCTGGGATAAATGTTGGACCAGCCTTTCCACAGTGTGGCTGGAGGGAAGAAAGCAAGGGCGATCACTTCTGTCTGCTGCTATGAATTTTTGTCTTAAAATCCTGATGTTTAATAAATTGACTTGCCAATGTGACAAAAAGGTAGTCAGAAAATAATCACTAGGACCCTTCCCGTTAACCTGGGCGTCTCCCTTCCATTTCGAGTAAAAGAATTAACACTTTTAGGTACTCTGAGGAAAACCAGTTCCCTGCTACCTAAACCCTTGCTCCTACCGCTTCAACCATAGCCACTCCAGTCCTGATCACATGAACTCCCAAATCTTTTTGACATCTAGTTCATGTTCCTCAGTCTTGACCTGTCATGCCCAGCTATTTCACTCCTGAGATCCCAACAACTTTAAAAATGCATTTCCTCTGCAGCAATTTTGTTCCGCATTAATATCATGTCTTTTATGTCTCATATTATTTGGCAAATGTTAATTCATCCCCAGCACTCCTGTGAAGCAGAGAAATTGCTATCATTAACCTTATTTTATGAAAAGGAGGAAGTGGGTTGGAGAAATTATGTGGTTTGCTGAGGGCAAAGAGGCAGAATCAGTATCGACATGGGAGTAAGAGCTCAAAGGTCTTGCCTCTAAAGCATCCCTCTGCCCAGCGTCCCAAGCTGCGGCAGCCTGCTCTGAGCGGCCAGCACAGACACCTCCCGCACACTGCTCACGTCTTCTCTTTTGTTTTATACACGTAAACCTTTAATAAATGCCGGGGTGTCCAGTCCTCGGATCAGGTATGAAAGGCTCCCTTCCCTTCCTCTGCTGCCTGGTGCGTTGGTGGACCGGGAGGGTTCTGCCTCCGGGACCGTCTCCTCCAGCCCGCAGAAAGCACCATGGCCCCTCGGGCAGAGGGTCGCTCTGCCCACGCCGCCCAGCTCCAGCTGCGAAGCCCCTCTCTGCTCCCTGGCACGGGACCAGTCGTCCCTTGCGGGACGCGTTGCCCAGGTCCCGCGCGTCCACGTGCTGCCCGGGCGGCTCCAGCCAGGGACCGAGCGTGCTGGCACGGACCCGGTGCGTCGCGCCCGGGGAAGCGGTCGTGTCATCCCCTCGCCCTGACGGTCGCGGCTCTGACATGCAGAGACGCTATCTGCCAGCTTCCCAGAAGTCGGAGCTTTCTCAGCTGTTTTTATTTTTGCGGAGTGACACGTTTGACAAACGGGAGCAGTTAGCTGCGTTCCCAGCTGTCACGGGAGCCGCAGGGAATGTGCCGACAATACTCAACGCCGGGACAAAACAAGAGCTTCTCCTTAGCAATCAGCCTGTACCCGTTTCTAATGCTACATGTACTGGAAACTCGTATTTCAGCTAACAGCAGTCTGTAGTGCCACAACCTAGATCTGAGCTTGCAGAGGTGGCAGTAAAGATATGTTTGAAGTTCTGGGTGAGCTCAGTCAGTGAAGTGCAATTATTATGAAAAGCTGTAGAGAAGACTGATCTGTTCCTGCCCCCTCCCCGCCCCGGGATGCTGCAGCATTCAACTGTGATAACCAAAAGGCAAAGTGGAGTATGCAGAGTTTAGGGTACAAAAATTTCTATTATTAATAAAAAATGTATTCAGGCTTGAGAGAGAGAAAAGTCTGGATTATATCACTGCATAACCAAGTTATTTAATTTTCCTTTTCTGTTTCTTTCTCATTTTATTTTGCAGGAGATTTTATTTCTCTAATGTATTTTGTATTTTATTTATTTTTATTTTGTGTGTTTATTTTTCCAATAAATGTGTCCTAAAGAGAGTTTTCTTAGAGCCTGAAGTGTGACTTTACCTACAGAGATAACTTTACCATAAAAATGATGCTAGTTGATTGACTGATTGATGAAGGCTGAGCAGAATATTTAGGACTGATGTATGATTAAGGACGTGGCTGGACTGGGGTCATATTCATGGCCCAAGTCCACAACAGTTCAAGCCCAGAAACCGTTGAAGTGTATTTTTTCAGAGTCCATTAGCTACTGAGTGGTGATTAACTGCAGATAGCTTGCACCTGATTAAAAGGTACTGAGCAATTTCTACTGCTACTGGATGAAGAGAAAAAAGCATGGAAGAGCGTACTGCATAAACCGTGCATTCAGAAAGCGAAAGAAGGGAGTCTGTCTCACGAGCACAGGCAAAGTGGAAGGCCGTAGCCACCTTCAACCCAAAAGGCAAACAAAACCCAAACATCCTTTACTGTTTCCACAGAAACCTTTGTGCCAACCTTTTCTGACTAGGTAGTAACAGAACACAGGACAAGTCTGGCAGCCTTTGCAAGGGAAAGTATTTTCCTTTGAGACATGAGATGTTTTTTGACATGAAGTTAAAATAACATTAATAAATGCACTACCAAGTTGTAGCAGGACCCTATTTTCAGGCTATCAAGAATCCCAAACATATAATTTACAGGAGTTTCGGTGTCACTCTTAAATGTTTTAGTTTTTGTTAGGCAACTTAGCAGAAACCTGAGTCAGACTACAAGAGAAAAGGCTTCTCTGATTATTCTCCAAAACCAATATTTTTTTTGACTGCTTTAATATGTTTTGTTCGTATTTGAACAACTGCATTTGAAAAGATAACTGATCCAAAAGTGTTTCTGTAAGTTGACAGAGTTACTATGATCTAGGCAGTTCTAACAAATACTCTTTAAATATTATACAATTATAGGGAGAAACTGTGACACAATTAAGTATAGGATTTTTTCCAGCTTTCTGTGCCTGCACTGCAGGTTATGCCTGGTTAAATAGAGTAGGCCAGGCAACAAACAAGAATTACCTCCCGTTTATGTTGTCCTTGATATTTCATTTAGTACCAAATGGAAACTTTGAGAAGGAAAGCAGGATTGCACCCTTCCAGACAGCAACTAAATATACCCAGTTTTGCAGAAGTGTCTGGAGTGGAGCATGGGAAAGACAGGGAAGGAGATAACCAAGAAATGAAGAGCGTGGAGTAGAACACCAGCAAATTCCATAGAAGATAAATTCAGTTTGAACGCTACTGAAATATGAAGAATTAAAGGATTTGACCTGTCCCCGCAGACTCTTCAGAGTTTTTTCTCTTGAGAGCATTCCCTCACTGTAGTTCGCTCAGGATGTTCGGAGGTGGGCAGGCTGTCGACGCCGTTTGACGTGTCTGGTGGAAGGGCGGGGAGCAGAGGCAGTCCTACCTCAGGGCTCTAGCTAGCATGGGATCACAGCAAGAAACAGCTTGTGGCACCAAGATGCCAATTGCTTGTTCATGTACTGTGCACGAGGGCTTTTAAAATGGACAAGGAGAAGTGTCCTGCTGCTGAAAATCCTGTTCTCCTTTTTTTCTGTCTTCCCTATGGTTGGCCGTGTCCAAAGATGTAGAGGATTGAAGGCCGGGTGTGTGGTGGGATCAGGATCCTGTTTCTGAGATTTCAGGGACACAGTGCTTTACTACACTGCCAAACCTGCCCTGGGACTACAAGCCCCATCTCCCTTCCTGAATAAGTGCCCAGCCACCAAACGAGGATGACTGAAATAGAGACGCTGGAGCCGGACTGAGAAAAGCCAGTGAGTTTTTGCCCAGTCTTTGCCAAGATCCTAGGCATGCAATATCACACACATTCCTGTGGAGCATCCTGTATTTCTTATTGTTCTCCTTGTGCCTCGGGGATCAGAGGCAAGGCACCGTCTCCAATAGAGACATTTATGAGGCCATGGACATCTTCCTGGCCCAAAAGCTTGGAGCTGATGCATCTTTTTCTACTTAAATGATCTTGCTAAAAATTTTTTTGATTACTGCCCTATTGGACTTCAGGGTAATTCTCCTTCTTTTTCTTTTCCCTTCTCTCTTTTCTGCACCAAGGAATTTTTAAATATATAATGTAGAACAGCTTTCCACAAGAATGCCTGTGTGTCTCACACATACACAATTTTTCCAAGTAGGTGTACGTTGGAGGTAAGGGCATTCTCCAAAGAGGTGAGAAATGCCGTATGAAACCCCCTCAGGCTGAGGAGGAGATTTTCCCGCTGAGGAGAAAGATTTCCCACTCCCTGGGCGAGTGACTTAACCGTGCCCTTACAATACAAGTATTGCTGCTGAAAGCGGCTTCTTCGTGGACCTCCCCAGTTCTGCCTGCACATGTTAGGCATGTTTTATGAAAGCCCACCTGACCAACCCCTCAGGAGACACTGCTAGGAAGAACATCTCTTTTCTGGGTCCTTATCCAAATTGACAACTTCCTAAGCATACTGTCCCTTTCCAAAACATGTGGCTTTCATGGGAACCTGGAGGAAACTGGGGTTGTTAGGAGAACCAGAGAGGCACCTTTGATCTCTGGAGCTTTATGGGTTTGCTCTTGCTGCTGCAGTATTCCCTCAAGATGGATGGTGACACATGCATCATCGTGTCAGCCAGTTACACTCCCAGCCCTTTAAGCCTTGAGCTGAAATGTAATACTTCAGGAATATTCTGCTTTAAACAATTTTAGTCAGTGAGTCCATTCTGGGTTATCGTCCTACAGAGGGAGAGTGGTTACTCTTCCTCCTAAGTTAGCAGCCAATGAGCTCTTTTCTGTGATGAATGTTGTTTTAAAGACTCATCTTGCTTATTAGCTCCAAGTACAGGGCCCATTAATCACTGCAAAGGAACACTGGCACCCTCTTCCCTGTAACTATTTTGTCCCAGGATGACTAGTGTAGCATCACCAGAATACAAAAGAGGGAGAAAAGACAAGACATGCTCCCCATCAGTCACGTGGGGAGATGTGACCATGGGAAAGTCTCCAGGAATAATGGTAAGGATGGGAAGTAGCGTGCAAGTGCTTTCAGCACTTCCAGACCTAAAAATACTAGACAGCAACTAAACCTCTGCCCATCTTCAAAGTTTTGCCTGGCCTGGGAGCCTATCTGAATGGGAAAGATCCTGTGCCAAAATGTGAGGAATTCTGAATCTGGGCTCTGCTTGCTATATCTGACACCAACTGATTGATCAACGCCCTCCCTCAGTTTTTATATGAACTGGGATTATTTTCATTGATGTTTTCTGTCTTACCAGTATTTAACTCCTTCACTGCTTATACAAGCTTCTCAGTTTGGCCACAAATCTACACCTATCATGTCCTCTGCAAGCTGCAGTTTGCTGATAGGCTGAGGGGGAATAGCACTTAAATAGATCATGACATTAGATGAATGTGCTAAGAAACAGAGAGAAGTTCCTTCTACCTGATTTAGATTTCATATTTCAGTTTCTGGAAATTGAGAGAATCTGTGATTATCCCTATCGGGGAGGTAGAAGGAAGTGTGGCGATGACACCACAGAAAATCCTGATTTTGAGCAGAAAATGTCCCAGATGCATCAAATAAGTGGTTATTTATTTTAATTTGCAAAGCATCATGGAAGGGTGGTAACTGCAACAACTGCCAAAATGTGATCCAATCTCAATAAGATCTAGGATTAAATTTGTTCATGGTCTAATTCCATTAGTTTCTGTGGACACAGAACAGGCCTGTGAAGGAGATTATATCTGACATAAGGAGTGTACATGTATATATAGATATGATACATATTTTCAAGGGTGAAGAAGGGGGAATCATGCTCTAAAATACTGTGGAGCTAAAGACTGATGTTGCTTCATATTTGACTCAGAGCGTGAGGAGGAATCCAAGCCTGGTTTAAAAGGAGTCATGAAACACAATGGGGTTTTGCCTGGGTCTGGCAGATGCTAAGCTTTTTAAAAACTACATTGCCCAGATGTTTTGTTCCCATTATGATGTGAGTAGCAAAGGAATGCTGACTGCTTGTAGCTGATTGTGTTCTCACAGCATCATTTCTATTTATTCCCCATGGGCTTGGTGCTGCCTTTAATTTTGTCTCAGCTCGGACTAACTAATGCATATGCTTATTTGGACCACTTTTTTTTTTTTTTTTTTTTTTTTTCTCTGAATTCTTCCAGATAACATCTGTCTTTCTGAAAACCCCTTTTTCTGCCTTCCAGGAGTCTCTCCAAACTTCTTGAACCCATTCTTCTCTGCTGAGACTCCTTCCTTCACCTGGGGCCTTGTTTGGAGGATGGTCATTTGAGGTGCTAGGCAAGGGTTTAGAGTTTCACAGATAGTGCTGGTCTTGTAGACTTTCCCATTTACTCAGAAGGTCAAGGACACCATGGGCCACTCTGCTCCTGGCCCTGCTTATTGTTCCTTCCTTCCTACTAAACCTTAACAATTGGGGAACCAGTGAAATACACTGAGGAGAGAAATCGAACCTTCCCCTGCCTTGTTTATGTTTCCCCATTGGCTATCAGTGGGGACAAGATTTCAGTCTTAAACCTTAAATGGTTATGACTTGCTATAGCATCTCTCTCCCCAACAGAGCCCAAAGCATATTAAACAAGGGAATTGCTCTGGCTTGGCTTGGTCAGAAAGGACTACCTGATGCCTACCAACACTCATGGGAAGGTAAATTCTCTTCTCTGAGTCCCATAACACCAGGGAAAGCTTTATAAGGATTTTTAAGGCCTGGATCAGAACTCACTGAAACTTCACTGAAATTTGTTCCAATAGGTTTTAAATCAAGTCATAAAGGGCCATGAAAATCCTCCCATGAACTTCACTGGGCCTAGCAAAATAAGACCATTAGTTTTACAATTCCTTCTTCCCATAGCTTTTGCATTTCACTTTCCAGAACTTTCTTGTTCTGGCATTTGCACTGTTTTATGAAGAGCCCCCTGAAGACGTAAAAGGGGGTGATCATGTTGGTATTAGGTTGAAGAACTCATTAGCAAAGTCATTAAAATCATGTTTGAATGTTTTAAAATTAATAAAGCCAAATTCTTATGTATCCAAAGCCTTTAAAATTGTGCAAGCTATGATAGGAAACTGGGCCAAGTGCCTGCTTGATTGTGCAATGTACTGAAGGGAATGATTTTCCAGGGAAGAGAACTATCAAGCAGGAACAAGGTCCATCTATAGAAGAAGAAGAGTTTCTTTCATCACAGACTTGCTTACTTAGTGAAGAAACCTTTAAACTAAGATTGATGGTTGGTGACATAAGCCCATAGGTGGGTCCAAACCACAGCGACCTGGAAGGAAGCCTAAAAACTGGTAGTCAGAGGAGGGACAAGAAGGAAAATAATGGCTCATTTTGCTCACCCTGTTTGTTGTCTGTATCCTAATGAGAGATATACCATAGTAAGATCTTGGTCAAGCGGAGTGAAAGATTCCTATCCAGAAACTTTTCAAGCAGAAAGGGAACTGCTCATGATAGGAAAATATTATAAAATAGGAAATATTTTAGTTTCTGCTGGAAAATATTCCCCCCCCCAAGATTTTTTTTTCAGTTTTAGGTTGATAATGCTTTTTTGTATTTTAAGCTAAAAAAATTCTGATTTTTCCATGGGGGCTGACAACTCCTTTTTCTGACTAGAGCTCTTATGAAACCAGCCTTTTTTCCATAAAACATTTGGAAGTTTTGTGTGACTGACAATTGGCATACTGGTTTTATGTACTCTTCTCTTTTATCCCCCTCCATTTATTTACTTAACTCACTGTGCCTCTGAATTATCTCTGGGCTTTTTTGGAAACGGGCAGAGGGAAGCTGCTGCAGAAGAAGAACAGACCGCTGCTGGTTCCAGTTCTTTGGTCCCGGGTAGTAGGTGCGGATCGCTTCCTCTCCGACAAACGATGCCAGAATCGCCAGAGCCCCAGGCAGCATGGATGGGTCCAGGTGGAAGACTGGGCCTCCTCCTGCAGAGATGCAAGTGGGTGGAAGGGTCCAGGGCTGTGCCTAGTCACATTAAAGAGGTGTGTTTCGCATTAAATGCTGAAGGACTTTGCCACTGAGCACTGCTTCTCATGTGGAGAGCACTGGTGAAGGGCTTTGTAAGCCAGGGCACCCGGCTCTGACCCATCGCAGGCTCTGCCGTTCCTCCAAGATGCTACAAGGCAGCGGACAGGCTTGGCCTCGCGGCACCGTTATTTAATCACATGCGCTTTCCTGACAGCTTCCAGAGCGGCAGATCCCCCAGCCTCGCAGATCCCCCGCCTCGGCTCCCTAGCACAGAGATAAGATATTCTCCTGTGGCTTCAGCGCTGAAGAGATGCCCTTCGCGTTGAACCACAAATTATTATTTTGAAGAGACGTGGATGATTCATCATCACATTTCTTCAGTTTATGCTGAAAGCTCCGATACTGTGCCAGAAAAGTTAACAACAGAACTAATCAAAGAAAGCTTCTTGTATTTGAGGGTAAATACTTGCAAATATATAGAAAATGAACATTTTTGTTTCTGTGGCAGGTTTTGCTGACAGGACAACATTGCTGTTTTTTTTAAACTGAGAAAAATACTCTTTTCTTATAAAACACTGCTGCTTGACGGTAACTTGAGGACTGCTAAACATATGTGGATATCTGAACTGGAATTTCTGCAATCTGCTTTTGAATCTAATTGTTTGCGTACGCTGAAAATGCCTTTGCCTAGAAAGTATTCCTTTCAGTGAAAAGTTTCAAATTCATCACATCCACAATGTTTTCAAAGGTGGTCTGGAGGTTTCAGGACCGTTTTCCTCCGTTGCCAGCGCGAGGCACTCATGGATGTCTGCCTGGCACAGGGCTCTACGGCCACGGCCGACGCTGCCACGGCTGTGCCGGGCCAGGCGCCCTGCGGGCAGCATCTCCACGGGCCGAGCACGGCCCCGGGCTGCCAGAGCTGGGAAGGCAGGGGGATGCGGCATGCAGCCCAGGGGCCTCCGCCACCGGCAGGACCGGGACACTCCAGTAAACTCAGGGATCCGGCTCAGTCTGGCCTCAGGAGTGTGGGAAAGAGGGGCTTCTCCTAAGGATGCGGACGAGATCGTGTGAAGTCCGCTGCAGCCTGGCAGAAGGTTCCTGCTGCGACCAAGCCTGAAGAAAGGGACCTCTCACGCCACAGTCCAAAGGGCAGAGAAGTGAATTGTGACACCTTTTTACTTCTCTCCCATCTCTTTTGGAACTTCTGCTTTTTCAAAGAGTTCCTTAATCTAGTTTTTCTTTGAATAAAACTTTGCCCTGGGGTTTGCAGGACCCTGATAGTGTATTTGAGGTGCTCCGTCTAAGGATCTCAAAGGTGGGGAGGATCTGGGACCTTGTCAGCTTTTTTTCAGCTGAGACATCAAATGTCTGCAATATTTGCACCTCACTGCTTCTCCTGGCATGGAATGATTTTTCAGAAATATGCAGGGAAATGAGCTCAAGCAAGAACATTTTCACTCTAGACATGTGAGGCTGGGTCTCCTGCACTTTCAAGTCTAACATCACATCACCCCTCTATCCTCAAGGCAGTACTAAAGTAAACCAAGCAAACAAAAACCTGCGTTAGGAGAGAGCAGAACAGCAGGGACAAGCACACAAGCACACTATAAAAGTCACAGAAGAGCGAGTCTGTCAGAGATGCTGAAAATCCCACTGTGAATTTCAGAAGTGACCCCGGGCTGTTTTTCTGGCGGACTAGTTACATTGACATGAGAACTTTTCTTTGTTTTCTCATAACTTTTCTGAAGCAAACTAGCCCTTATGGGTTATCTTGCTGAACTTGTTGCAAGCCCTCGCGGCGCGGGTCATTGTTTTGAGCGTGCTGACCTGCAGTTCGGCTGATCCAAGCGCAAGCTGCCTTTGTGTGATAGCAGGCAAGTCTCTCTGCCTGAATTTTCCATCTCTCCAGCGCGTTAACAGCATGACCAGCCGCCCCGGGGAGTGCGGGGGATCTCGAGGAACACCAGAGGAAGAGTTTTCAGAATAACAATCAGACTCTGGAGGACATGTTCATACGAGGGGAAAATATTTGTGGGATTTCTCTGTTTGTTTTAATTTCTCTAGGGCAGTTCACATCTTTTCCAGTCTTTCTTACGCTTTTGTGTATATTTAGATGCAATATTACTAACAAATAAAGTCATAAACTGGAAAGGAGAGGGATTGTTATGCCAGAAAAAGAAAAATAAAGCTGTCAAAATTTGGTTCCGCTCCATTGCAAATCTGTTGCCTACCTTGTCTTTCTTGTAAGAGTCCAAAGTTTTAAGTTCAATGTGTCAATGATATTTGGCTACTCTGCTTTGGCTGACCATAGCAATTTAGCCTTCAAGATCTATTTTTAGTCATATGAGTAATGAAGAACATTTTTTGAGTGAATCATGAAATCCTCTGAGTCTCAATAAGAATGTGATACTGGCACTCAGTGGAGGTTACTTGCAAGTGGTTTATTTGTTCTTTTGCATAGTACCTTTTTTAATCCTAGTGTTTGTAGTGAACCACATTTCCTCTGCCCACTGCTTCCTCATAAAAAATAGTATAATAAAGAAGAGCTCTTACACTAGTTAGTATTCAGCATAGGTCCAGGAAGCTAAGCACTTCTATAGATTGTTTTCTATGGTCACGAGTACAAAAGACCCTGCCAAAGTCTGCTCTGCCAGACTGGCTTGTTAAGATGTGCCGGTGAAGTGTTTTGAACATAATTGCTTCACTTCCTTTGCTGATCTCTGCTATCATTTCTGAGAACTCGGCACTCATTGTAATTACCCAGCAGGGCTGCATTAGATACTCGAGGTCTGGCTACCTTATCTTATTTATTTTAATGTGTTCTTTTAACTTAGGTACAGAACTCCTCAGATATATGTTATGTCTAAGTTCCAAGAGATTTCTGCCAAGCCAGCAGGCAAAGCTCCAGAACTACAGCACTGGCATTAGTAATGAGTGATTTAAACTGGGGCACAACATCAAAAAAGGATGTTTGTCTGGTATATCGGGACCTTTGCATTCCCTGAACTGCAGGTGAACTTCGGGGGACATGCACGCACACACACAAATTATCTCCTTTTGCTCTTTCATTTTATTTCTTTGTTTGTATTGCAGATTAAATGCTCGAGGTAGGTGCCCAAATTCATATTTGAGCAGTTCTTAAAACTTCAATCACCTTTTGATGTGATTTTTCAAATTCTGTGAAAAATCCCTCTTCAATCATCCCATTAAAGCACTACTGAAAAACAGCACTTAAATTTACATGTCTGAGCATATGACAATCTTCATCTTATTTTCCATTCCCAAAAGCAGCCTGAAAGTTAATAAAGTTACTTATTGAGATCGAGATTTGGAGGACAGACTCATTTTCAGAGCAGTAGGTCATTTGCTGGCTATTTCTACTCTCATACCAGGCATCTCTGAGAAATGCAACAACGGGACCAGTTCTCTAAGGTGGGAGTAGCACAAAGTCAACTGCTTTACAACAACTTATTTGTCTCATCTTCCACCTGGCAGCAGATTATATAATTTTTGACATTTATTTCAGTTTCTCCTCTGAACTTTTGAATGTTATTTCAATCTTACCCATGTCTAACCTCAGCCAGCAATGCTTCATCAAATGCCATTTCAACCCAACCCTAAGCAATGCTTTCAAAAGCACTGGCTGAATCACAGGAGAGGGTGCTATAAAAACAGATGTTTTCAAAATGTACTGCATCTGTATGGTCTTCAAATGAAGTAAGCAGGTTTCAGTGCTTCTTGTTATCCAGCATGTTATACAATTACCCTACAGGGCCCTTCTGAGCTGCCATTTTGAGGACTAGAAATCATTGGACCTCTTAACCAGCTTGCTTGGGAGGAGAGCGTTGTGGCACAGGATGAAGAACATAGCAAGTAATTTGTTTATCTGTTATGGGCAGTGATCCTTGAAGACAGGCAGCTGCAGACAGAAAGGCCAAAACCCTGTCACTAAAACCTCAACCCTAAAAGTGATGTCCAGCTTTGAAGGACAAACCGCCTGAAGAACTGGCCCACATTAAAGAAGAGAGGAGAGTCTGCTGATGTGTTCTGCAGTTCCCTAGATGAACATCCATTGCAGAATGAGTCACAGTGTAATTTTTGGAAGAGTAAAACCCTCCTGCATGCAAAGAAAAGTAATGTATAAGCTTGTTTCGGAGCGCCATCTTGTGACTCCCATGTCTGAATAATGGATTTGCAAACAAAATCGGGGAGAAGAGCAACAGAAAATTAAAAATAAGAAACATAAGGCCATTTTCAAACTTGAAAGGGAAGCTGAACGAAGAAGTTCCCATTGATTCTTATTTCATTAAAGTCATTGGCTTTTCCCTTCCCTGCTAAAACAGTGTTGTGCACTCTCAGGTTTGGGGTTTTCCTTTCAGACCTGACTCTTACTGTTCTGTATTTGGTAAGATTATTGTCTTCGGTTTTGTTAAGGAAGGTTTCTAGAGCTGAAGATAGAGAAAGAGGCGGCCAAAGTCTACTTTAAAGATTCAGCAAATAGAAAAAAAAAGAAAAAAAGAAAAAATGTCACTTCACAAGCCACTCCATCAAAAGGAAATACAAGAAAAAGGTAGGGAAAAGCAGTGACATTTTTGGAAGTCAATGACTAACTCAGGATGGAGGCATTAACCTCTGTTTGCTTTTCTGATTTTCCTGTGTGTATTTTCTTTACCCTCCTCTCGCTCTTTCCTTTCTTGAAAAATAACACAATCGACAACCAATAATATGTGCTGACGAAGGAACACATGATAGTTTTATGTGCGACTCCTGCAACAACATACATTTCAAAGCAATATGCAAAGCAATATAATTTAATATTATCCTGCTGTGCAGTGGGGGGATCAGAGCTAATTCTAAACATGCCAATACCAGACATCTGAAATAAATACATAAATAAATACCAGAAATGAACATGCTTACCAACAGCTTGTCCATGACAGGGTGGACTTTCACGCAGGCCATTTCACCCTAATGCATTTATTCCTCCTCTGCAGATACTCTGCTCTTCTGGCCTCCGTGTTTCTTCCCGCCAGCCGCCCCAGCACCCACTGGCCCCGGGAGCCACCGGGCACCGTGCAGCAAGGTGCCGCCAAACTTGACCGGCTGCTGTACCGCTCCCGCGGTGTGAGACAAGGCTGCGCTGGGCTCCTGCAGTCCGGTCCAGCAGCGCCCAGAACAGAGGCAGCAGCCACACAGCAAGGCAAAGGGCGAGGCTGGGACTACAGCTCATCCGTTCAAAACCTGCAGAGAGAGCAGAGCAAAGCCAGGTGCGGATAGTCAGCGGTCCACCTCCATGCCTCTGAGAGGACTTCTGCAGCTGCGGCCAAGCTTGTGGGGTAAGCGTTATTCCAGGCTCTGCTCTTCCACCTAAAAAGCATCTTTCACCCTAACCAGCAGTCCTCTGGCTAGCAATGCAAACACTGGAAGGTGGGACAGGTACATACTGTGAAATCCTCACCACAGCAGGGAGCAGCGAGGCCAAGACTTGGCCAGTGCCGGAGAACAGCTGAAGCCCGTGATGCCCGTGTTGTGGGCAGCCACGTTAACGCTTGCACTGCTATGACTTCCAAGTGCAAACACCAATTCTGTCTGCCTGTCAAAGAGCAGCAGATGGTATTTACTACAAAGGACTTGAACTTGGGTAGGTACTTACAGAAATAATGGAAATTTGGCTGCTTTTCCATTAACAATGAGTTCTCAAAGCCACTTTGATCTGAGCCTTGTAGCATTTTTCCTTCCCTTGGGACTCCAGGTACTTTGAACACAAATAAGATTTCCTAGAGCAACTTTCTTGTTACCTCCTTGCCTCTGACACTGTGCACAACATCTTTTTGCTGGGTCTCATCGCCGTGCTGCTCCAACATGCCCAGGACAGGTGGGTCCCTTATGCAAAGCTAGGCACTGCACAGAGGGGCACACTCCCCCCCTGAGTCCTTCACACTCCCATGAGACACGAGGGCTTTCGTCACCCTGGAAACAAATAAACCATTTGGATCAAGTCAAAAAGCTAGAATGCAACATGAACATTTGTCTGAACTGGAACTAGAGGTAACGCAAAAAATGACAGCAACTTCTTTTTTCTCAACATGCTATGAAAAAAAAAGTCTTTATATTTATATGGCTCTGTAGCGGGCACACTTCAGCAGGCCACACTGGCAAGATAGGTGAAGTGGAGTTTCACAGCTGGGCAAGCAGGTGCTGGGAGTCAAAGCTGCCGATTAGGAAGGCATTGCTCCATCACCGGAGGTCCTTCGCACCTGTCCTGAGCTGTGTGGGGCACTGCAGTGAAGAACAAAGATGTTCTTATTTTTCACTCCACCGGACTACTGCAATTATTGCCTTTCAACTTCAGAGACAAAGACTCATTAAAGAATCTGAAGTAGATAAAAGATTTAATTCCTGAGGGAATAATTTTCGTTTTTGACAAATTAGCTTTTTGTATCAGGAAAATGTTTGTCAGCAAATTTCTGTCAAACTCTGCTTGCAATGATATGAATGCACACATTTACCTAGCCTTTCTGTAGCTGAAATATTCCTGGGCAAATCTGGCCCTCCCACAACATCCTTCTTTGTCCAAGGACAGTCTAGAGGCTTTGGTGGTATGATAATGTGACAGATTCAAGTGACACTGCTGGAGGAAGGTGACTGCTTTTCAGCTCTCCTATGGAGAGGGCTTGTAAATGTACCCAGCACTTGTCAGACACATCCCTTCCGCTCCAAAGAATTCACTCTTTAAGAAAGGCAAAGCATACGAAGTCAAGGTTACAGCCAGCGCTGGCGGTATTGCTGTAGGTGCGAAGGACTGAAGAGACATAGGTCAAGGAAATGAGATTTTTAAGGAAGGACTGGTCCAAACAAAGGAAAAACAGAGGACTGGAGAACTCTAAAGAACAGATAGAAGAACAGGAGGAAGGAAAACTAATATTCTTGTGTTAACAGGCTAGCTGGGATCTTGGGCGTATAACCAAAGGCTTTGATTGGGTGGAGCAAGAGGCAAGAATCCAGCGCAGAGAGGTGGTACAGCTGGAAAGGATGGGGACATTTAGCCAAGAGGGTGAGGAGCAAGAGGAAAAAACAGAGAGGAGGAATGGACAAAAAAACTTTGTGGTTAAGTTTGTAGAGAAGAAGTGATAAGATATGGAAATACTGAGGAAGAAGCACCAGACTTCACCAAGGGGGGAATCAAAGACTAGTACAGATGGAGACCCTAAAAAACAGATAATGCAGTAGACAGCAGGAACAGAAACAGCAAATAAGGAGAGAAAAATAAGCTCAGCTTTGGAAAAACTGAGCTAAAAAATTATCATTTAAAAGAACATCTATGTGAGAGACTGAGCAAAAAGGGACAACTTAATGGATCCAGAAATAGACCTGGGTGTCCCAACTAACAGTAAGGAAGGGACCACTGAGAAAAAGCGTGGCAGCAGAGATGAGTTTAGAGCCATCTGGATGGTGCGAGGCAGAAAGTTTGCACAGGATCATCTCGGGAGGAGAATGCAAAGGAACACATGATTAACTTTGCTAAGTCTCATGGGAGCTCAGAGGGAGGTAAAACAGAAGGTCATTTTGTCCTTTGCTGTTAGTGGTCAAGGCAGTTTAGGTGGAAGAGGGCTGGAAACATGCCAGGAAATGTCACAGCCTTTGCTTTGAGCCCAGCTTTATGTGACCTGAGGACACTGAAAGTAATGATGAGACGAGGTTCAAAAAACTTTCTATCCACAAACTAGCTAGACAGACATATTTTATCATTATTAGAGTCTGCGATCAGTAGAGAAGAATGAACTTGCAGAAGGATTTTAAGGACATGTTTCCCCCTTACATTTGTCTGTAGTTCCAGGTAGGAGTCATCTTGCCCAGCATTAATCTAGAAGTTAGGCACATTGTCTAAGACAACAGCTAACCCCTCTTTGTGACATGCAGCTCCAGCAAAGAAGTAATTTCTTACCTTCCAAGGGTATGACAGGTCCTTTGCTGGCGATGGCTGTCTCTCTCTTCACTGACTGTGGAGGTAACTAGTTTAGACTAGACACCTTATTTTTGACAACTAAGATTAGATGAGCTGAATCACTTCCATTTCCTGCCAGACATGCTGGTTTGAGGCCACAAAACCATGTACTCACAGCTGGAAGACTCCTGACAGTCTGCTGATTGGACTGTAGGCAAAGATAGATGCTTCAGTCTGAGATGCTGTCCTAGTGAATGGTGCTGGGAAGAACCATCAGGAGACAGCAACTGCCTGTCAGAACTGCCTGGAAGAAAGGACAGATGCTAAGCTTCAGAGTTTTCTCAAGTCACACTCTCTTAGCTGCTACATTAGGATGTGTTTGAGATGTTGATATGAGAACGCAGCCTCTTCACAGGTACTGACCTGAAATAAGGCCTCCATTCTGAGCCTGACCTCATCAGAAAACTTTGATCTGGGTACAGGATCCCTGCCAGGCTTTGAGAAAGATCATGAACACTTCATCAATGCACCAGCAGAAATGGGTTCTAGGTAGTGAGGGAGATAGCAATCACTCTATTAACAAGATCCAGCAGTAAACACAAACAGCATCTATCTCTTGTGCACGATGGTGCACTACGAATTTTGACTCTGGTTATAGTTTTAAATCAGATTCTGGTCCTTAGGACTGTGCGTATTATTTGGATTTTGCCCTAAAAGATAATGCTGGAGGAATCAGTTCCTAGATACATTGGGGTAAGGATCAGTAAGACGTTATACAGAGGAGCTGAGCTGAGATCATTCCTTTTTCAGTAACCTCTTCCAGGAGATAATAAAGACATGGACTTCCTGTTCCAGGCTAATTCTAAATGGGTCATTTCCTACGAACACCATCAAAAAAAAGGAGAGGAGGAACAAAAGCAAGTGCCAGTTCTTTGCACAGAGGGAGAAAACTCACTTCTCACTCTCTGCTTTCAATAAAAGGATGAGAAAATTGCTTCTTGAAGGGCTTTTTACAATGGAAGAAAAAAAATCCTTCCTATTACTACACATCTGTTTAAACACTTAGAAAAAGGTTGACCTCCTGATATTATGTGATTTCCTTTGTGCTAAGAATCATCCAGTAAATGTACAGGAGGATTACTGGGAACATTCTGAAACTTGTTGTCATTTGATTTAATAAGGTTGGGTGTAGAGCTTCTTGATGGCTCTGGTTCAGAACAAATCATTAATTACTAGTATCTCACCTCTAGGTTTCATGGAAGCTCTTACACAGATGAGACCTGCTATATTTTCATGTTTTCTTAACATCAGACTTCTTTTGCAAAAAGAAGGCGCAAAGTGGGCTTTGAATCAGCATGGTAAAACACATACAAAATTTATTTCCAGCTGCAGATTGGTCAGTAATGTTTGAATTGGCAGTAATCCACACCGAGGAATCAATTTTTCTTAGACCCGTGCTTGGAAACTGCAGCCACTGTCCAAACGCTGCATGGACTGTAGATACTGGTGGTCCCCCCGAACCTGCTCCTCAAAGCACAGCGGCATGGATGCGAAGGGGAACCAAGCTCTTCTCACGCTTTGCATGTTACGTAACATCAAGGGGAGGGACTGGCACGAGGGGCTGCCTTCCTAAAACACCTGCCTGCAGCGCAGGTGCAGCAGCAGCCGCTCCCTGCCTAGTTCTCGTCCTCGAAGCCACTGTCACACAGCAGTTTATTGCTGTTGCACTGTCACACTATTTGGAGATCCCAGCTCCTGAAATCTCACACTTCACATAAACGGTACCCTTGCCTTTTGGGCTTAGGATGAGACAACAGGTGAATCCAAGAGACGAGTGATGGAAGTAAAAGCTCGTTTTCTGAGTCTGGCACAGATCCCTCCCTGCCACTCTTGAGACAAGCCCGAGTTTGGATAGAAACATCTGTTGTTTTGTGACTGCTGGTGATGGTGCCCTTCGTGTCACTTCTGCCATCACTTATATCTAAGCTGCTCGCATTACTTTACCAGCAGGAAAGTAAAGGGTCCCTGTCAGCCAAGCGAGTGCTGGGGAGACATGAGCTCAAGCACTCCAAGGCTCATGCCACTGAGCAGCATGGCCCCGCCTGCAGATGCTCCAATGGAACAAAACCTGTTTTCCATTGTCGAAAAGCATTTCTTTTTTCCCGCAATCTCCTCCCAGGTCTTCAACACACTTAGTTCTCCAACTAACTAAAATGATAGGGCTTCATTTTCTAGTGAAACGTCAAGATGTTGATGGTATCATATAATCCCAGAACTGTAAGCCACCCTTGTCTCTGCTAGGTCTCAACCTCTTTAACTCACTTGAAAAGTCCATTCTATATCTCACCAAAATATTCTGGAAGAAAACAAAGCAAACCACAAGGGAAATAAGCCACTGCACTTCAGCAAAAGAGCAAAGCTGTCAGATGAAACAGTACAGTGCTGTTATTCAAGCAAAATAATCGAGCAGTCCTAGTAATGCTAATCTTATAAAAACAATGACAAGGCCTCGACTGAGGCCAGAACCTCAGTGTGACACATCCCATCTGAAAAATAGGTTCTCGTCTTCTGGAGCTTTGGGTGTGCAGCGGGTGAGGGACATCACGTAACACAGTGTGTTGCACGTCACCATCCGGGCCCTCAGACCCTGTAAGAGACCGTTAAGGACATGCGAGTTGTTAATGTCTCTAACATTGTCACAAGGCGAATTTTTGCAAACCAGTCTGCACGGCAGCGGCAAACCACAAAGGAAGCGTGCCAAAAGCCACGGCGCGGGGCCGCCCCTGCCCGGGAGAAGCTTCTGGAACCCGGCAGTGGCGGCGGCGCCATTGGGCAGCGCAGGACCGGGGTGGGGGGGGCGCCGGGGGCCCACGGCCCCGCGTTCTGATTGGCCCTGGCCTGGCCACGGCGGGGCGGAGCCCCCGGGGACCCCGGAAGCCCCTGGACCGTTTCTGGAAGGTTCCGGGGGGCTGCGCGTGTGAGGAAGTGCCTCCGGGAGACCGGGCGAGAGCCGATAAAACCGCAGACTCTGGGAAGCGCGTGTCGCGCGCCCACCACCACGGGGGGATTGCCACGGCCGTCATGGGCATGGCGGGGTCCAAGGGTGGTGACGAGCTCCTTCTCTGTCTTTCGCTCCTTTCTCTCTGTTTCTTCTTATAAACATTTCAATGGAACCCACACCAACCATTTATGCTTTACAAGTTCAGGTTGCCTCCAAGTTAATGTTGTTTCTAAGTCCATGTTAATGAATAAAGCGTGTAACCGATCATTTGGTGTCGTTTCACCTTAATTTAGCCCAAGGGAATCACAAAACCTGGATCTCTATGACCCAGGGTCGTAACAGACCCTTCACAAGTTACCAACCGACCGATTCCTCACTGGTTCTCCATGATGCCTCTCCTTACGGTGTCTCCATTTATGAAGACATGCTTTCACATCCCAGTTTGTGACTCCATACCCAAGAATAGCACTTTGCCAATACACAGAGGTGGGATTTTAAACAATAAATGGGACGGATGGGACTTTAGACCAGACTTCCATGAGTATCAATACAAATCCCATTTACACTTGTCCACTTCTTGTCAGGGGAATATTAAAAATGAAAAAGAATTGGGAGAAGGTTAAGGGTCAGCACAGATACTGAGCATGAGGATTTTCCACTTAACAAAGCTGAGAAATTTGTTCCCTTAGGAAAAAAAGAATCACTTCTCATTTTGTTGTGTAAAAAATCCACTCTTTCTCACCTTACTGGACTCTAACCTCATTGAAAAGAGTCACGTCATGACAGTTATGTCTTTCTTGTAAAGAAAATAAAATCATCGCCAAGGAGCAATTTTTGAGTCTGAGTCAGTGACAAAAAATTCAAAAAACAGCCAAAGTCCACAGTAGAAATAAAGTCATTCTTACTCTTACTAGCTTAATAATTATACAATCAGCTAATAATTACTGCACTAGCAAGCTTCTCTCCTGCAAAATTAGCACTGGATTACTTAGTAATAGCAATAATCCAAATCTAAGTCTAAAAATAGGTTATCAATCTGACTAGTTTATAGTAATCTGATTGGGAGCATTTCTCTCTTTGGGAGAAGAGGAGGTAGAGAGCTATACAAATGGATCTTCAGACTTCTTCCTATCACAATTACAATCCAAATCGTCCTGTATGGATGGATTTATTTCCCCATTCCTCTTGCTTACTTATATCTCTCTATTTCTACATCTCTCTTTCTCAGAATAATGGCATTTGGTTTTGTTTACAAGAGAGCCACAATGCTTTGTGCTTTACTGCTGATGTGAAGTGAACCCAATTAACTGGTCCTGTTCTAATAGCTCAGGATATGACTAATTCCCTCATAGCCTGTTATGTTAGTCATATCCTGCACCAGGAGAATACGGGGATATCTATCCTGCCTTTCCCTCTGATGCTGGGGACAAATCACTGAGAAAACACACTGCACCAAATGCTTGATGCAGACCTGCCTGAAACCAGTGAGGGATTTTCCATTGAATGTAAAGACCTTTAAATCAGGTTACAAAGGAAGGAAAAGAAGTAACTTCTGCCAAGTGCTAAAGGAGGAAAAAAACATCCATGTGACTCAATGTTATTTTTAGACCTTTGATTTTTTTTCAATTATTATATAGAAAAGAAATGTTTGTTTCTGTAGCATAATATAATAGATGGCGTGGCACGGACTAGTTGCACATGAAAAAAGAAAAAAGACAGATCCATATTAAAAGAGGTTACTTAGTGCCAAACTACCTTTACCTAGATTACTCGGAATGGCGGGTGTTTTTGCTATGCCGCATGACACTTCTGTTCTTCAGCAAGCTTCCATAAGAACATCTCTTTTACTTCCAAGAGAAAAAAAAATAATCTTCACAGAGCCTCTTTTATAGAGGCCTTGTGTTGTTTTTACAGAACATATCGCGCCATCATATGCTATTAAAGCTCTGTCAGTAGCTATAACCCAAGGACGCAGGTCTGTATCCAGGAAGCCAGCTGTTACTTCCAGCATAAAACAAAGATGTTGCTGCTTTGCTGCCTCCAGCTTGGTCTGAGCAGAGGGAGGGGAGGGCAGACCCTGTAAAGCTGGTTTCCTTGTTGCCTACTCAGCCGGCTGCAGTTTGAGCAGCCGGGGCTGCAGCACACTGGGACGTGCATCACCTCTGCACGTCTCGCATCCTTCTGTGCTTGGTGGCAAGAGGTGGAGGTTTAGAAGTGAAATGCACTGGTTCATATCTCCTGGGGACCCTTCTTTGCCTGTGCATCATCAAGTCTTTTTGAAAGGGTTTTCACAGAGTTCACACATAGGGGGACTGATCTTCATTCTGTCTGAACCATCTTCCAGTACAAATAACCCAAAAAATGTCTTGGCTGTGCTATCGTTTGGAGCTCACCCTCATTGTCTGGTGTCTGTATTCAAGTCACTGTACTCAGTAACTTAACATATTTTCATACATCAAATCCCTCCCAGGAAAGACAGATAGTCTTCTGACCTTTCTGGAGCTGCATGGAATGAAGGCAATTAGAGCTGGTTAAATGATTTACAGCTGCAAGTTCACTATTCTATTTGTAAAGCTTCTTCGAAAGGAGAGATATGACTCTTAAAAGAAAACAATGAGATCTGCTTTCCTTCTGGTATTCTTGCTAATTTTAATATTTTGAACAATAAAGGATTATTTTAATGTAAATGTGGGACTCCATATATGCAGAATATTGCTTTTTTGGGGAAGCAGGGAGCTGAGAAATGATGTAGCTACAACTTTAGTAAGCAAGATACCTACCGGACACTTTGGTAGTCACACCTTTAGCTTTGTTTCCAAAGAGGTTGACAGGGGTGTAGCAGTCTCCAAGGTACAGACTTCCTGCCCTATTTGCTTGGCGGCAGGCGATGGAGAGAGATATGTCCCCAAAGAGGGAAAGGGGTACCATGAGATGTCTGAGGATCACTGTAGGACCACTTGAGAGAGAAATGCAAAAGAGTCAGACTGTACTTCCACCCATGGAAATGTCTGTTGGAGAGTAAGATTTAAATTCAGGTTAGATGTGTATGTGCCCCTGTACGGGTTGAGGCAACCTAGCTACAAGAAGTGCTTCCGAGATCAACTGTTTACTACACAGAGCTGCAGGTTGGGAATGAAACCACATTTATAGTTGGTACACATGCACTGCTGACTTCTAACCTGGGCAATTGTAACTCTGCTTTTTATGAAGGACTTTTCACACTGCAAGATGACAAAACACATGCAGACATGAGTTCTGGTCACGGCTTTGAGAATGTCAGGAGCATTCATTCTCTGCTGACTGCTTAATCCTCTTGCACAGGAAGAAGGGATACCTCTTTTTCAAAAGTTTAAAATTTATTTCTGGATTATAGGTTTTTCAACAAAACCTACAGGAGAGGGAGGGTCTTAAAATGGATATTTTATCTGGCTGTAATCAGCCCCCAACAACTTTTGTGAATTGAATCTTTTTGTACTACAACCATACAGAAATTTTAACAGAGCTCATTTTGAAGCAAGAGCATCCAGAGGATGTTAGCATGTAATGGTGGTAAAATCTGCCAGATTTTTACAAAAGCATAAACTTTTGACAACTATCTGGTGGAAAGAATTTGTTTTAAGGCAACACAACGTTGGCAGCTTGCCAAACTACAGATTCTCACTGAAGAGAACACTAGTTGTGTAAGAATTAGCACAGGATGTGCAGTTAGAAAATCAGCATCAGTTTTCACTCTGGGAGCAAACCATCTGCCGCAGAGACGTTGCCAGGCTGCGGGAATGTCTCCCCAGCACCCACCACTGTGCCATATGTACACGGGGTACACTGCCCAGCTAGATGTGACCTTGACGTACCACCGTGCATCCCTCTGTGCAAAGACTCACAGTGCAAAGTCGGAATCAGCTTGCTGTCCAGCTAAAAAGATGAGTAACAAGAATAAACTCTGAATCTCCTTACTCCGTGCTATATTGCAAAGTACAAGGACTGAAATACTCCTAGCCAGGAAGGAGAAAGCGCTGTCCTGGTTTCTGCATGTGTTTGAGGAGGTTTGGGTGTGGGGAGGCCTTTTCTTCTTCTTCCTAAAGTCCTCCCTTCTTTTAAGTGTGATTAATCATCTGGCCATGGGCCGACACTTGAGAAATGTTTTTGTGTTGTTTTCGCTCAAGTTAGCAGGATTCAGTCTGTTAGTCATGGGACCTCCCACTCCCATCCCAGTCACCCCACTGCATTTGACTTTAAATAAGAAGGGGGATTAATTCAAAACAGCCAGAGGCAGGTGGATCGGAGGTCTACAAACTAGCGATAATCTTTTGAGCATTTATTTACTTCCCATTGACTTAAACATGTGGCCGTAAACTCTGCAGGCTGCCTGCTCAGTAGAAATTTCAGTCTAGTATTACAGGGTCTCAGTGCCTCATTTCTTTCTTGGTATAACCCAAATCATATTTATGCCAGAGGAATAAGTTCTAGCAGTTCTCTGGGAGTGCAGTGGGACACACATTTAAAGTGCATTATTTAATCTCATTAATTTTTTCCAGTGTAAAAAGAAGAACATTTGAATGAAGAGATGTTTCAGTAAATTACTGATCTGAACAATGTTCGGATCAGATATTCCGCTATCTTTTTTTTTAACAACAGACATCTTGTTTATAGAAACATTCCAGAACAGTTATGTTATGGAAATACCATTTGCAGTGGTAAAAATTCCAAGTATTCCAGCTATTAAAAAGAAAGCTAGTGGTAATACCGGGTTTATATTGTTATTTGCTTGCAACATAAAATGAGAGATTCAGGTGCTTACCTCTGCTGTGCCAGCTCTGTTCAGATCTCCACTTACACTTGTCTATTAGCACAAACAGGTAAACCAAGTAAGCACTCACAAGCCCACATCATAAAGTCTGTTAAACAGGTGTTTTGTAGGTGAATTGGAGAAGATATGAGAGTCTCGGGTGCTTGTTCTCTGTGAAAAGATTTTCTAATTCAGTCTCTTTCCCTAGGCAGATCCTTCTGCACAGTAATTCCTGTGCAAATGTGGTCCTGATGAGTTTCAACAAAGTATCACCATTTGTAAGAGGGAACATTTACTTAAATGGTGTGAATTGAATATGCCAGTGTGTTTGCAGTATTCAAAGCAATGTATAATCACTATTTTTTGTCTGGTGTACTTCTATCCTCTCCTGCTTGCCATAATTATCTTAGTAAGAAGCAAGAATTGCATTTTACTTAGTCTTTTCTCAGCTTCACAGTTTCTCCATTAGATGCAAATACACTATCAGGTTACACGTTCACATTTTACATACCTATCAAAGTAACTTGATTTCCAAATTAAAATATTCTTTCACTCACACTGCCAGTCTTCAGCAGAAATTCTAAGCTGTATCAGTGTAATTATTATTATTTTGCATAGGAAGGATGAACCTCATTTTCCTTTCACTGTACTGAGACTAAATCCTTCACAATCAAGAAAGCTGAGCCAGCACTGAGTGGATACAAATGAAAAAAACTCATTATTCTTCCTGAGTAAAAGAACAATGCCACACTGGTTCATTTTCAAAGCTGTTAGTTTGAGTTTGGTCATGGGCTCCCGCTTGCTATTTCTCACTGCTGGCCCAAGCTCAGCTCTGACACGACCGCGGCTAGCTCCCACGGTGACCAGCTAGGCGAGTAGCTCTCTGCACCAGCTGTCCAGCCCTTGCACACCTGCCTGCCCACATGCTGAAGAACCTCAGCTATTTCATTACATATTTGCAGCCACTGCTCAAAACAGAATAAATACTGTTAAAAGCACTTGACCAACACTAAGAGTAGCATGAATGTGAATATCAGTATTTGAGGCAATTGCTGTGGCATATTATGAGATATTCTACTTTGTGAAGTGAGGGAATATATGAAGGTTTATAAATAAACTCTTTTCATCTAATGCTACCTTCTCCTGTCTTCAGCCAGTGGGTTTTAAAAACTGCTGATCTGCACTTAACACTTAGAGTTAAAATGGAAGGTTTTACCTCTTATGCAAAGCAAGGTGCCTTCTTCAGCAGGTGTCAAGCAGTTACCATGGTTAATTCTAGAAAGTGAGGGCAGTATGGCAAGGTCTGCGGAAGGACTGCAAGTCTGACAATGAAGCCACTGGGACACAGCTCTTGAGGACTGTTAAAATATTACTGAAACTGAAAATAATTGACATTTTATAAGAAATGCCAATTAACAATGTTAAAACACCACAATATATGTTTTCTTAGGAAATATAATAGTGTGAGAAGTTCCTGAGGGAAAACCTAGAGACTGTAATGCAGTCCTACAAACATCAGCTGAGCAGGTACCCACTGGCGAACACCTCTCGTCTCCACGCAGATCCTGGTGAGGCAATTCAGACTTTACCATCTCTGCATGCTTACAAAGCCTTTTTATTCCCAACCAGGTGTTTGGGGAAGAGATCAAGTGAGCTGTATTTGTGCAGCACCACACTGGCCCCCACCTTGCTTGCCCTGCCGCGAGCCCATGTTCCCAGTGCTGGGGAAAGCCCCTCGTGGGCCACCTCCCATCCCTGTCCTGCCACGTGACCATCCCCAATTTAGGAACGAGGCAGGAGCTCAGTCTCTGAGGTCTATCAGTCCCTGAGGGCCTTCTTTGAACGTACTAACGAGGTTTTCTCATGCAGCCGCGGCATCTGCCTGGGAGTCACCAGCTTAACTTGCTGGAACCAGTGGAAATGTCTCTCACTCTGTTGGACTCAAACTGGTGTCTGCACTGGTCACTGGTACGAGCCGCATATAATGATTTTCATTACCAACTCTTGACTTCCAAATTATCTCCTATGTATATCTCTATGTATAATCAAAAGACATCAAAAATTAATGCTGCAAAAAGTACAAAAACTGGACAGTTCCTCTGAAACCAATTCCGTTTATTGGTTGGTAAGGGGAGTTTGTTGAGTGGGCATTTGTTTAATCCTTAGGAAAATGATATGTGATATGTATTTTAACAAAGGGTTGCTTCCTCAGCTGGCTAATGCTTGGGAATGATCTCACTTGAATAATTTCTTTCTCGATCACAGATTACAATATAAACTATGTTTTATGGTGACTACTAACAATCCTTACTGAACAAAACCATTTAAAGAAGAATGCTTGCAAAATGGGGTGAGTTTTTCGCTGTTCTACTTCTAAGTTGTGTTCTCATTTTGTTTTTTGAGGTATTTCTTTGATTGTCGCTGGGAAGCACAGCTGTCTGGTACTGGCAGAAACACTTATTGGTTTGAATGAATCAGATGTCCAGATCTGCATAATAAAAATAACAGCAAATTAAGCAGCTAAAATGTTGCATTTTTAAATTTGAGAATGGCTATAAATGTTATTCATCTTGAATAAATTAAAAATAAATACCAAGTGGGAACCAACACAGTATTTCTCTATGTATAAACAGACATCCCATTAAAAATGATGTGCATTAGCTGGTGTGTGTATAATCAGTGTAAGTTCTGTTTATATGCTTATGAAAGATTTCATGTGCTATTAATTTTCTTAATTTTTGCCGACTGTTCTGATTAAAAATGCACCTGGTACCACACACTGGAGCCAACATGTGGGCAGTCCATCCTTGGAGATTTTCCAAACCTGACTGGACAAGGCCATGAGCAACCCAATCTACCTTCAAAGTTAGCCTGCTTTGGGCAGGAGGTTGGACTAGATGATCTCCAGCAGTCCCTTCCAACCCGATTTTTCCGTAATTTTGCGATTATAACACAATATGGCCTGGTCAAGGGTTTAGTTTCCTGTCACAATTGGCTGAACACTGGATATGTCTGTCTTTGCAGAGTTCCTTTGGGGTGAAGCCCTTGTTTTCTGACAGGCGCTGTCTCTTTTATAATGGCAATTCTCAACCCAGGCGTGCCTGAAAGGAGGGGATATGGACTGCAGAGCATGGCTCTGGGCTGCACTCCTTCGCCGGCACACACACAGCAAGGATTTCAGCTCAGATCGGAAGCTCTCGTTCAACCAGCAATAGATGAAGGGGTTGTAGCAAGTGCTGCTCATGGCAAACCAGTGAAAAGCAAAGTACAGAGCGTTGTTGCTGTGGATGGCCCTACAGGAGATAAGCACCACGTAGCAGTTCAGAGGGAACCAGCACACTGCAAACACTATCACCACCACCATCAGCATCTTCAGTGTCATCTTCTTTTTCCGCTGATGGGCATAATACTGCTCCATGGTGATGTCCCCAATGGCATTTCTCAGCCAGAGCTTCTTGGCCACCATGGTGTATGTGATGGAGATCACAAGCAAGGGCAGGACATACAAGAGAACAAAAGTTGTTAAGTCCAAATACTTCCAGAAAAGGTCAGCAGGAGGAGGGAAGCTGGGGAGACAGACCATTCGGATTGTTCTGTTCCTGAAGAACCAAGGAAGAAAGAACTGTTAACTCCACTATCAGATGCAAACAGTACCTGGAGGACAAGCATCTCAGATATTCTGAGTTGCGGTAAAGGCATAGACAGTAGAGCTCAGTCAGTAACATGGGTGAGTGCCTCCTTCAACAGAAAATCTTGCATTAAGTTTGGCCTCAGTGCTGATCTTTTTAAACAAATCACCAGAAAAAAAAGATTATCCATATTGACCTCTACTCCGCTCTAATGAAGGAGGGGTTTCTGTGCCTGACTCAAATTACAGCACTGAATCTCTGGGCTGAAACCAACTAACAAGCAAGCCTGAAAGCAATTTCAGTGATTTTCATTATCCTTTTGTGAGAAACACAGCATCTGGTCAAAAATACAAAAGACTTCTCCATTTCACCATACTTTCCTTTTATAGGAACACAGAGGGAGAATCATGTGCATTAGAATCTGTGGGACTTCGATTAAGTTGAGTGTGCCATATAAAAAAGCACTGTGTAAATATCTTACCCGATATAAAATCTTGCCAGAGTCTGATAAATGGCGTGAGGCAGTGAGAAGCAGCTGGCCATAACCCAGATGATAATGATGCAAATCCCTCCTTTCACCATGGACATGCGTGGCTTCAGAGGGTGCATGATAACCTGCAGAGAACAGCCATTCCAGAGGATTTTAAATGTCCTCAATTGAGAAAAATGAACTGCAATTTTTGGACAAAAATACACCTTCACTTTAGTCATGTCAGAGGGCAAGCATTTCTCACTGATCATTAAGTGAGAAGCAAACAGCACGTATGCCTTCCAGGACAGCAGATCATATTCACCATGGATGTTCAGTGTGGTGCAAGTTGAAAGCCAAGAGGCTGTTCTGGCTTGCATTATAGATAGTGGAAGATGCGTCTTGATTACTACAGATTAGGCCTCAAATGTACACGGCAGCCATAAAATTCACAATATTTGGCATTTGGTCACACTTTACAGAGTGTGACATGGTGCTTTGAGGCAGTCCAACATAGGGCAGTCTTTGGCCAACATATCACTAACAAACCTTGAAGTTGGTCTGTTTTATTGTCACAGTCTGCCCCACACCACACGAGCCACACTGCAGTGCAGAGCGTGTGTCTGCTGCCGCGGAGGGCTGCTTTGTCTGACGGCATCCTGCTCACTGCTTCCACCCCACGTTGCAATCTGAAATGCTGCAGCAGCTCCATGTCCCACGGAGGGCTGAGGGGTCGAAGTGAGGGACACCCACGCTGCTGAGAGCACGGGGTACGAGCCGGGGAAGCCCTGCCCTGGCCCTGAGCCCCTCAGGAGCATTAAGCAAGGTGCTTCCACTACCTCAGCTTCCATGTTAAAAGGGGAGAAGGAGAGGACCATTTCATGGGACTTCTGAGAGCATAAGGACTGGAAAATGCAAAGAACTGTAAATATTAAGTGTTAATGCTGGCACAGTGCCTTCTAAGCAGAGAAACAGCTCAGTATCACCCAGCAGCTTGGCTTCAGAGATCATGAAGGCGGGAAGCCCTTTGAGCTACATGAACTATAGATGATTATATTAGGCAGTGAAAAAATAGTTAAAAATAGACCTATCATGTCATCCATACGATCTTTCGGCTAATGAAGTCTTCAGTACTTTTTGCATGTCTTTTCTAGTCCATTTTAAATATCTACTTAACTGAGTTTCAGCTCCCCTGGAGCATCTGTCCTGCTCTCATAGCTCTCAGGGCTAGAAATATTCTTAGAGACAAGTGTTGCTTTCTATTTGCTCAGTTACATCTCCTTTTATTTATATCTCCTTGGGCTATACTAACAGATACCAGTTCTGGGGAATCTACCCCCCATGATCTTAAAGGCAATTATTGTGTTTGGCCTTAATTAAACAGACACTTCTTGATACCTAGCAATGCTTTGCAACCAATCCAGGAGATGACGATTAAAATGAATCAATATTTTAAAGATCCTTCTTGTGAATCGGAACTCTGTGCTTGCAGGAGCTGCAATGTTGCATGTTACCGAACTTTATATGGTAAAAAAGAAAGAAGTGGATAATAACCCATATTCTGGCAGTCACTGTAATTTTCTGACACCAGATGGAGCACATCACAGACGATCAGAGTGGGATCAGTTATTGTTCTGAACTTCATCTAGCCGTGTCATTTATCATGTGAAATTGCTTTTCAGCTATAACTTAACAGTGACTCCAGTGCTGCAAGAAAAATACAGTCTGCCCGAGAGTGCACCTTGCAGAACTTGCCATCCCAGTGCAGAGTATTTATCAGCCAGCAAAAATGTCAAATTGCATCACCCTTCAAGGAAACCCTTAGGTTTCCCTGCACTCTGCACTCCCTGTAACATCCTTCTGGTTGGTATTTGCCAAAAACAGTATCTTGGTGGGGGAAGGGGGAATTACTCAACTTGAGCCAAATGTACTGCAACAGTTCTCACTACTGCCAATTCTAGGCATCCCAAAATAATGAGGCAAACCTAAATATCATAAGACTCATTACAAATAAATGGTGCTGGGTTGCTGATGTTTGAACTTCAGCATGTATTCACGCCACATTTTCATGGCTGTGCTCCACGACCATGAAAGCTAGAATTTGTCTCTCCATTCTTTGATTCTCAAGATAACACAGGGGTCTAGGGAAGAACTAAGTATTTAGCGTCTTATTTTCTAGCAAATATAGGGGTAAGTATAGGTATATTGCATACCTGGTGTCGATCCAGAGCAATGGCAGCAAGGGTCAGTACAGATACATGAACTGAGCAGTACTGAACAAACCGGCTTATGTGACACATCAGCTTTCCAAAAACCCAGGTGCTGCTTACAAACCGCACCTGAAAAACAGACAAAAATGGATTAAAACTCTGTGCATTATCTGAAGAACAGGCTTCCCACGAGTTTTGTAAGGATGAACTGCTTTAATATAGTTTCCAGGTGCTTTGCAGATCCAGTATTTCTGGGGGAAAAAATGACTATGCCAAAGGCTTTGAAACAGTGGGATTTTTTATACTGAGCAAATAAATCTAGCTGTCCTGCTTGAGTAGTGCTCTGTGTATGTGCATTTGTGTGCACACGTGTACATGTAATATGGCCCTTCTGGAAAAAGGAAAGAAATCTTAGCTCGACTACTTGGTGAGATTCTTTGCAGGGAAAAACATTAGTTTGCCTCCTTGAAAAATTTCCATTTTTATTATCTTTCAAATGTTTAAATTTGTGGATGCTAAAAGTTGCAAAGGTCCAAAGACTGATGAGATAAATTCATGGAAGAAAAATCCTCTGAGGGCTGTGAAATACAGAGATAACATCTCTGGGAGAGGAATTACCTGTCTGTGGGGTATCCCTGCATACTTGCCCTGTTCTTCTACTGCTCCTGACGTCTGCAGCTGTTAGCAACTCTGAGGAACGATCTGGAGCTCCGGCGGCACGGCAGGGTCTCGCCTGCACTCCGATGGCTAAGCTAGATTCTCCTCCTATCACGCTATGCAATATGCATCAACAGCAATTTCAGTGTTGTCAGTTAAGTTTCACGATTTTACTTTCTGGCTGAAAAAGCAATAAAACTTTACAAGCTTGGTTGCCTTCCTCATTGGTCTGAGCCCTGCACTTATCACGGCTATCTCCACCTGGGCATGAAATCTAACTGCTTTTGTGCAGGGAGGGCTTAAAGTGTGTCTCGAGATGGCAATGGAAAGGTCGTGATGGCATTTCTTATTCATGTGCAAAGAGGTGTTGCTTATTGTGGCTTTTCTACAACAGAAATTATTCCTGAATAGTTGTTCTTGTTTTAACCCCTATGCAAATATTCTTATGTTTGCAATATTTATCTTATGTGCAATATTTATTCCAAATTAGTGTAACCCATCCTGGAAGCAGATTAAGCTAATTTGAAATAAAACACATTTACTCTAAAACGTGTGTCCACACAGAAAATTAGTGAAGGCTGGCTAATATGTTTTCAAGTAATTTACCATTTTAATCGAAATTAATTTCCCCATAAAGACAACTCAAGTAGCAATGACTTGGTCTCTGAAGCTGATGTAAAACTCTTTTCTAAGCGGAATTACAGTTATTTAATTACTTGTGCCTAACGTGTGATTGTTGTTGTGCAAACACACAAGAGGGCACTGTCCTTTCCCTGAACAGATTAAGAGCTGCAAATCCCACCAGAGTAAGGCAGAGACCCTTGCACAGCTGATGGGCGAGGGCAGAAGCAGTAGTATTTGGGATACTTTAAAACTAAAGGACTTCATCAAATTCAGCTATACAGGAAGTCATACTTACACGTTGTTTCTAAAACACGACAGTGGGGCAAGAAGTGAATTAGTTAAATTCTTTCTGCCTCATTCTTTTAATTTTCCTTTTATGTCTTATGCTTTTAAGTAACTAAAATTAAATAAAGGACGATCAACTCCAAGTGGAGATCAACACAAGTAAGAGACGTGCCAAACGGCCACAGCTCAGCACAAACCTAGCTGTTTTCTCTGCAGTCATCTTCACAAGGAGTGACCTCGTCTGCACCATTTCCTTAGGTCACTGGCAGCTAATTGGACTTTCTAGTGCAATATGTGTCCTCATTTCCTTCCCCATCAAAACACAAACAGGACTTAGACATCTATGTCTTGCCACAGTCCAGAAGGAAAGATAGGAAGAAAGCTACAGGGGAGTGCCTGCTCCTGCGAGGCTCTGCGAGGTGACAGGCGCGAACCCCGAGCCTGCGCTCCCTGGCCGGGAGCATGTGTGCAGCGAGGGGGAGAGGGGGAGCACAACCGCACTCGCTGTGTAGTCCGAGAGGCAAAGGAGAGGGGAGCGAGACAAAAAGAAAGCGTGTTTCAGCCTGGCACCAGCCAAATCGACACGCAGACGCACAGCTCTGACAGGCACGCACGGTCAGCAGCAAAGCACAGACAGCTGGATGCACCCACGCCCTGGAGTTCAGACACGCACCCAGGCGTACACATGCACCCTGCTTCTTAGCGAGCTGGAGCACAGAGGGGAGCTGGACCCCGTGCGGTCCACGTGCACCCCGGGGCAGGGCTGGAGCCGCGTGCCCGGCCGGGGTCGGGAGCGCTGGGCGGCGAGGCGGGGGTGCCCCGGGCCGCGGAGGCGAGAGCCGTGTGCTTACCAGCGTGAAGGGGGTGTTCAAAATGGTGATCATCACGTCCGCGACCGCCAGGTTGGCGATGAAGAGGCTGGTGGCTGAATGCATCCTTTTGTTCTTGATCACCACGTGGCACACCAGGACATTGCCAAAGAGCGAGATGCATATAATCACCGAGTAGGCTACTATTAGCAGAGCCTTCACCGCCCGGCTCTGTGACTCGCCCTCATACTTGGTGCCACTGTCGAAGTCGCCCAGGTCCTTCAGGTCCAGCTCGCTGTGGAAGAAGGACTGGTTGGGGAAGCCGTAGAGTGCAGAGAGGAAGCTGGTGCTGTTGTGGCTCTCTGCGCGCCAGAAGGGCTTGGAGATGTACTGGAAAGGGAACCAGGTGTGCCTGCTCATGGTCGGGGGGTAAAGGGCGAGGTCTGCCCGTGTCCCTGGCACCCCGAGGACCTGGGAGGCTCGGCGTCTCTTTCTGCCCTCCCTCCTTTCTAGGAGCTCAGGCGCTGAGTTGGCAGCTGCCGGAGAGAAGGTACACGCTGGAGTTTTAAAAATACGTCCTGTAGTGGCAAACTACATAAAAGACTTGATAAATGGGTCCTTCTTCCTGTGCTGATTACATGTGAGCTTTGCTCCAGGGACTCTCCAGCTGCTGTTCTTCTTTTCCAGTCCCATATGTCCTACAGATGAGCTGATTTGATGCTGAAATATCAAAGATCCCAAAACACTTTCTCTGTGCACCTAGGAAGAAGTCCTAGCGAATATTTCCTTTTGGACACTGTTCTGCTTCTCTCCCACAGCTTGTCCTTGGAAATCTGCTTTATTGCTTTTCCACATAGTCCTTAATTCAGCAGATCCCTATTTCTCAAAGAGTTTTCAGAGCTTGTCAGAATCAAAAAAGCAAGGGCTGCTTTTTCCACTTCTTTCCATCCTTAAAGTACCCTGAGCAACACACTGGAAGCAGTCTTGCTCAGAGACTGAGTGGTCCCTGCTTTCCCTGTGATATATACAGCCTGCCAGATGACACAGTGCACATGAAATAGCCAATAGTGTATCTCTTCCTAGCTTATCCTGAGATGTATCGCAGCCCCTCAGACACATGCTGGGAGAGCCTGACATTTGCAGATTCTGGCAGAGTAGCAAAATGCAGAGAACGGGGATGTTTCCTTATCTCCCTGTCTCCTCCCTCCTCCTCCTTTCTGCGCACCCGGCACAGTGGCTACGTCTTGACTGATTTGCAACATCTTTCTTTTTCTCCCTTCCAGAGTTTGTGCAGACAGAGCACCTCTAAAGATTTCTGCCTCCGGAGAGCTCCCAGCTGTGTGCCTGGCACTGTCCCCTTCGCAGTCTCCCGCGAAGCAGGGCACAGTGTAAGAAGTGGAGTGGAATTTGAAAAGGCGAACATAAGTTTCAGGAGGCTTCACATGTCCAGGGTAAGAAAAGGGAGCTGGCTGCTACCACGGCTAGACCTCCTGGGTGCTGAGGCAGGGGGTGGGGGAGAGCAGGAGCAAAGGGGACAGAAGCAGCGTGGGCAGAAATCCCTTCTTTTCTCCTCCCCTTCCTTCCCAGACACACTCATTTGCAGAGCAGCCTCAGGCTCCGAGCACAGCAGCTCACACGAAGGATCCCTTCCCGTCCTACCTCCCAGCCAGGGACCCCCAGGCCTAGAGGGGGGAGACGGGCTACTGCTCTGTGGGTGGAAGGGGCTGCGTGGGGAACATGCAGGTTTTTACATGCTGGATTGGGCCCAAAAATCAACTTCTCCAGGGAGGTAGGGATGCCCCAAGTGTGAGATTGGAAGCAAGACTCTTGTCACCAAAGAAGAAATGGCAAACATTTCCCTGCACGTCTTCTTACAGACTGCCAGAAATTGCTGCCAACAGCTTAGCGGCAAATGCCAACCTACTGCTGCAACTCTCATTTTCTCTGCTGCCTCCACCAGTTCCCCTAGAGAGAAGGATCTGAAAAAGCAGTAACAGTTCCACTGCTTGAACCAGTCCTAATTCCTGCAGCTCTTATATTCCAAATAGGCAATTTTCAGGTGCTGTTCAGACAAGAAAAAATAGGTGGCATTTGCTATTGGCAATGAAATGCCATTCCTCTGCTCCTCTTGGAAACCTACTGCTAGCATTATACACTATGAGATCAGAATAATGTTACAGGGATCTCTTTTTTTCTAAATCTGGTGATTCTTTTTTCTCTGGTGGCTATTCTAGCATCCTAAATCTCACTCTTATATGAGCTGTAAACTTCCTGAAGGCCGAGACAACTTTTCTTTATAGATACAAAGCGATATGTGCCCTGCCTGATTGGGTCCTCTATGTGAGCAGCGCGGCAGGCAGGTGTCTGCGCTACGACCCTGGCGGGAGGACTGGCTGCACGCGCCACAGTCCCTGGCCATGGCGGGGAGCCCGTGGAGCCCGTGGAGCCAGAGGAGCGTCTGTCCTCCGCCGGGACAGCCTCTCCAGCCCAACGTGGGAATGCCCCCAGGGATCGCCGTAACGACATTACGACATTACGTAGGCTGCGGACCTGCACTGCAGAAACAGACTGGGTTTCATCCTTCAGTTCCTTCAGTGATGTTACTACATCTCTTCCTTTGCCGGTGTTCCCTTCCATTTCTTTGTAGTGCATTAGAGGGACAATTTAGCCGAACAGCATTCAGATGCGCATGCATAAAATAGATCTTTTTAAAATGCATGCCAAAGACATGTCATTTCTTAGCATTCTTTGCAGAATTGATTTATTCTGTCAAAGGTTCAAACACTTAAGCAATCAATTGCTATTTTGTTACAGTTATTATCCACTTACAACCATTCTGAGCTGCTTCCTACCAGACCTCAGTTCACGTCATCCATCATAACTTAACATTTGTGCTGGTTGTTCTAAATCAAACAGTGCAAGCAAGGGAGAAATGTACTTTTTCAAACATAGCTTCATTGCACCTCTGCTACATTTAATTGCTGTATTTCAATTCCTCAAAGTCGACCTTCATTTCTATACAAGGCTTTGGTACATTTAGACATTACTTAAGCCAAAATTTTTTGCAACTTGTCATTTGCATGAGAATATTTAGTTCGCTGGTCCTTTTCTGTATCAAAAAGAAATGTCAAATCACTGAATTTCCCATTGAGATGAGGCTATACTCTCCAGGCAGATCTAATACAGACTAAATATTGATGAGCGCCGAAGAAATCAGAGCTGTACTATAAAAATTCAGAACTCTGCTTGGTCAGTAGTCTAGCAAAACTAAAATGTAAAGAATCAAAGCACTTTTTTTTTTTAAAAAAAGAAAAATTTGGTTTTGAGTTTGACAGGTAAAATAAGGAAAAGTGTGAACTTCTCGATACAATTTTCCAGTGCTTTACAACAGATATTGGTCCCATGACTCATGTCATTAGCACATGTAATCTGATTCAGTTCCTGTCACTAGCTTTGTAAACCTACCTGGAAATGGACACATGCATTTTTAAAATGTAAACTCAAATCTCATCAGTGCAGCTGAATTGTCTGTTAGGAGATTAGCTGTGTCTGGATCTATAAACTCTTAAGAATTTCATCCCACTTGGGAATATTAGATCACCAGATTATGAAAACTTTCACAAGTCATTGCTACAGTTCATCTTTAAATGGTGTTTCGCTTCTTTACCTTTCTCATTCAGTGAAGTCCATTATGACTAGCAACATGGGACAGCACGATCTTTTGGACAAAATCACAAAGACTGAATTGCCTGTACTCAGAGAGGAAGAGTCCAGTTGTTATGGATGAGTCACTGGACTTCTTGGTTTCATGATGTCTTCTGAGTACTTTCCTGCAAGGACTTTTTTCCTGACTGACAAACACAAGTCAGATAATTCTGCAGTCAGTTTCACTGTCCATTATATAAAGGTGTCCGGGGTCAAGACTGCTCACTCCTGCACCTCAGTCTAAGCCAAGTTTAAAGAAATGGCTTCTAAAGGCATGATTCATCTTCCCTACCTCACAGTACATAACTATGATCCAAATCATGTTTACGGAGTCTGTCCCCCTAAGCTCTGTTACCAGTCTTAGTGGGTATACATTTTTAAAGTCTTCTCCCTGTCTGCTCCCATGAAAAGCTGTCAAGATGGTTTTACTGACATTTTCTTGAGGGGGAGGATGCTGGTATTTGAATGCAGATGGTGTAAAACAGATGTAATTCTGCTCACGGATAAACAGAGGTACAAAAGAGAATAGAAGAACTCATTGCTTCTTAGTGTATCTGGTCTGATTAGCTGATACAGAGTCAATCACACAGGCTCAGCCGTGTGCACTGAATTTGTCGACGAGCTGCTGGTAAATGATGGGCTGCTCCCTTCCTCATGTCCTAATCCTCCAAATAACCACAGGACAGAGTCAATTCTCTTCCTTTCCTGATACAGTCCTAAAGGATCTACCCATAGACCTTCCTCCCGTTTCCTCTGAGATAGATGGAAACCTGGTAAATATGTCTTTTCATAAAATTTGCTAATATAAGGTAATCATAAGGGTTAGACAACACTTACTCTAGTAGGACAGAATCCCTCTATGCCATGGAACAGCAGCAATAGTGTTAACAATATCAGCCAATACCAATACCTGGTTTTTACATAGCACTGTCCTTGAATGACTGCCAAAGAATGTACACAGGAGGTCAGCAGGATCAGCCACTTCTTTTCCCCATCATTCTGAGAGGGGAGAAATAAAACCAGTCACAAATAATTGTCTACAAAAAGAGAGGCCATAACCAGGTATAGAAGGCTCTACTCACAAACTAGCACTACCTACTTCTTTCACTAGGATGGTCCTGCACACTGGACCATCATCAATCTTACCTTCAGCCAGGAACCATGTTCTAACAGATCATTCTGGGCTTCATCTTGTAATTAAGCCTGCCTGTTTAATCAAGAGAAATAGCCAAATTGAAAGATAATTTATAATGTTATTCACTGCAAATCTCTACCGGACAAAGACCAGGATTGGCCTGGATATTGCCTGGAAGGTGCACTGGTCTACTTTTGAGAGCTAGTATGGGTATCAAAAGGTTTGCTTTCAACCAGAGTTGGCAGACCATTTTAAAGACCAAAGACTGGGATATCAGCAGTGCTGGAAGCCTAAAGTGAAATGAATTGATGGCATTGTTCAGAGCTTCATCTAAATGGATTCTTCCTACACTGGGCTAATGCCAGTGGGAATAGTCACATCATTTAAATGGATATGGGACCTACGGCTAAATTGTTCAGTGCAACTAAAATCCTCAATAGTGATATTTTGGGTCATTTTTCAGTATCAGAAAAGAATATTTTAATATATATAATCCATCTATGATCTTTGTATCAGGTGCTGGGAGCCAGATTGGCTGATGAAGTCAGAATCTGATAACAAAAGTGTCATTGTGCAGCAAGCATAACAGGGGGAAAATGCTTTCATTACTTGAGTAATGAGTTCGTAAAGCTGAATAACATTCCTAAGGTCCCTAGAGGTTATTCTATTTCATATTTGTAAGTTATGTAAATTGAAGAAAGATACTGACTATACAAGGCCCTTAAATTAAACATTTTCCTAATCCAAAAGTTCCTATTACGCGTAAAAGGTGTATTCTTCCCCCTCCCCTCTGCGTCTCTCCCTCCTCTCCGAGCTCTGTCTCTGGTGCTGAGCGCCGGCCTCCCGTGCCAGCGGGAAAGGTTGTGGAGAGCTGCCTGGCAAAAAGCAGCTAGTCTGCAGCTGTTCGCCCTCCCCACACAGGCTTTTGAGCCATTTACCTTTTTGCCTCAGAACATATGAAGCAAAGCTTCAAAGAAACTTGCAGTGCCTCTGCCAGAGCTTCCTCCCTCCAGGGAGCCGAGGTGCCCTCGCAAGAATGCATCAGAGGGAAGGAGGGAGCGCAAGGTCCAGCGTCCTGGATGTGAGCACAAACTATTGCAAAAAGTTAAAACAACATCATCTGGTGAGATAATGAGATTTCTGGTTTGAAAAAGAAAAATGTCTCTGCTTTGCCACCCAGATTTGAAAGTGCTTGGAGTAGAAGGGGTATGCTTCCTTGCTTGAGCCTTGTCAACAGGAAGAAAATTCAAAAGCTAAAACGTCCAAGTCTAAATGAGAAAAAATACCCTCAATGTGCCTATTGCATCAGCCAGCTTTGTAAAAGATTTCTGATCGCTAGAGAATAGCAGTGATTCAACTGAAAGTCATACACACCAGTGCTTTGTTTCAATTCTTTGTTAGACTGATATTTTACACTTTTCTGTTTTAAATATACAGTTTTGATAAATAACAAGAAACAATGAAAGCTATATTTCAATCGCTAAATTTTTTCTTCCATTTAAAAGGTACGTTATAAATAACAGTTTGGATGGTCCTTGAAACCCATGATCTGAGAAATTTTTTCTTTACATTTGCTTTAATGCACTGAGGACTATATTCTTCTTAATTTGCAATGACTAGTACTACTTTTATGACTCAGAAAATGTGCAATGAACAGGTACAGAAATATTGCAGGACTTTACATGGACTTCACAGTAAGACTGAATAAATTCACCATGCTTATCAATAATGCAGTGAGTACCCCAGGAAGGAATTAAAGCATCTCTGTAATACAGACAAATGCTATCAATTAAAATTCATAAAAGTATTTAATTTTGGAATTGTTTATTGTGTAGAACAGTTTGATCTCTTGATGGTAATAAAGCTGCACTTTGTCTGAAAATTGGGAAAGGCAGACGAGCTCTTGCATGCACAGGGACAGGACTCCTGCTGCGAGTTCCCCCGGGGGACCGGGAAGGAGCTCGGCACGCCGCAAGCCAGCCTCCACCTCCCCGGCACCAACAGGAGCCCGGAGCGGGTGGTACCCGCGCACCTGCAGGCAGAAGCAGTGCCCTGAACTGCTTTGACTTTGGAGGGCACTTGGAGCCTTCCTACAATGTTACATGCTCTGGAAACTAAGGACACAGAGCGCTTTGTTCCAGTGGAGGTACACGGGATTACATTACCTTAACTAAACGGAGAGTTTGACTTCTGGCGAAGAAAAGATCCACTCTGCCCGCAGCGCTCGGCAACACGAGTTTTGACCTGTGCATCCTTTCACCCCTGCTGACGTTATTCACCACGGGCTCTCTCTCGCATTCCCCATCGGCTATGTAAGAGACCCTTCAGATACAATCCAGCTTTTACATAATTTTTTAATTTACTGAGAGTAGAATTTCAGGTAAAATCATAAAATTTGACACACTGAAATAGTAACAGCTGCTAACACTTAGGTCAGATACACTCTCTGACAACTAACTCCTCCTGTATCTACTTGAAGCAATAGAACTGGTAGATGTGTTTAGTGAAAATAAGGATTATGTAGGGAATCTAATAAGCCTACAGTTTAACCTTCGCATTGTGAGCACTTAAATGATTCACTGCAGCCCAAATATGGGAGTCCCTTCTCTTTAAATGCACCACCCTGTGTCTCTGTCAGAGTGACTCAGTTCAGACCCAGACAGGATCCCCACAGGTGTGATCACGAACGATTACATCTCCCACCTCTGCTGTTTTGTCTCAGGATCCTATTAATACCCCATTTAACAAATTTTTAATGATGTGGATGCTAAACTGAAGTTCTCCAGTCATTTAGCATAGCCCAGGGAAGCTGCTGGCCAGGCCTTTGGCATTCAGGACTAAACACAGGCAGATGCGAGCGGGCGACCTCCGAGAAGAGGGACTCTGCTCCAGTCTCCTGACCCAGGCCGCCTTACCCGCTCCTGAAACTCGCTTCAGAGAAGGGCGACCTAGCATGCAAATGTCAGAAATCTGCCGGGGAGATATTCTCACGAAAGCAAAGGGTACTACGTACAGAGGAGAAGGAACAGCATTTAACTCTGATGGCCACTGTTGCCTGTGGTAACGTAGCATTACCTCGGTGCCTTGCACCCAGCAGTGTCAAGGACCTGCTGAGCATCAAGGAAGTGTTGCTGCATAAATCACTGTTCTCAGACCTCAGCAAGCTGCAGTAAGGAACAGTGGCTTTCAATGCATTCAGCAGACAAGCGCTTATAATATTTCTTCTTTGGTTTGGGTTCTTTCAGCTCCAAATTTTAAGGAACTCGCACTCTCAATGTAAAATGTGTTTTAGTCATTGTTCTTACCAATTTTCCCTTAAATCAATTAAATGAATGACTACAGTTTCATCACTCCTCTTCTCTTTTCATGCTCATGCAACTCAGGGTGACCCTGTGGATTTCAGTGTGACCCAGGCACAAAATGAAAAGTTTATATGCAGGGATAGTCATGAACTTTGGCCAATAATTTAAAGTTTGGATGTTTGCAAATAGAGAACCCACAAAGGAAAATTATTTAAGACAATTGAGTCTTTTGGACCTTCACTTCTGAGGGAGAGAGTAGGAAATATGGCCCTATGTCTCTCCCAATAACCTACTCTTCCAAATTGGGTTTCTTAAAGAGAAGAAGCCAAATCCTAGCCAAATATGTGAGTGCATTATGTCCTTTCCCAAAATCCTTATGCCCATCTACTCCTTCTGGGAGACCCAGCAGGAAAAATCTCAGGAAAAATGTTCAGGAAAAATCCCTCCAAGGTGGGACTTGCTAGGGAACACCACTACCCAAGAGCTCACAGCAAGTCACTGCGAACCTGCTGCAAAACTTTCTTTCCAACTAATGGGACTGACACAGGAGATGGATGAATTCTTTTTAACTATGTTTAAATATATGTGAAATTGCTCATTCCTTTTATTGCTACATGCTGCTCTGTGATTTTAGTAGGGGAAGAGTCCATCACTAAGAGAATACATTAGAAGAACAAAGCTCCGAAGGAAAGGCATACCTTACTGCAGCCAATTGCCTTGAATTGAAGCACGAGGCTGCTTCTGATAACAATGAGCAAAACAGAGCCAGGTGCGAGTCCTCTCTCTCACATCCAGCTGAAGGCTGCTCAGGTTGAGCTCCTAGAAAAGATGAAGCACGCCTTTCATACTCATTTACGCCTGCTCTCCCATCAGCTCTTGCCCCCGCATCGCTGAGCGTTACACCACATCACGCCCAGAATATTTGTAATTGTGCCCAGGGGCCAATTCCAGCCTACGAGATCTTCCTTAGCAAAATCATGCTTTTCCCCTTGATCCAACTCTGAGATAGGATGCAAGCTGGCCAGCTCTGCTGGCAGCACAGATGGTGGCCTCCACAAGCGCAGCTTGCTTCGTGCTTGGGACGGGCCAGGAGCCTGTGCACAGGCAGCTGCTCCCGCTCAGCTCCCCGCGCTGCGGGACCGTCACAGCGGCAGCAGCACCCCCCTCTCTGCTACAGCAGCGTCTGCAAGGCAGCGCTCTGTGTTAAAAACCCACGTGCTTATAAGCCTAGGAAGAAGAAGCAATTTATACCTGCTTTCTTCTTTGAAGAAGTGGCATCAGCAAAAAAAGAGAGAGAAATTAATTGTATAACAAGAAAATGTTCAGCCAAAAAGGAAGGGGGTGGAACTCGGTACATTTATTTTGTCACTCCAAAGTAAATGTCACTAATTAATTTCAGGTCCTCCTTGTAGTGCTATGCTTTCTTTTCAGTGGAATGAATTGCCCTGAGATGAACAGATTTTGGATGTTTTTTTCACAGAGAAAAAAAAAAATCCTCTTTGTGGTGAAAAATGCAAATGAAAGATGCTGGGTAGGATCTGCCAAAGTACTTGCATAGATCTCCTGAAATAGTATTCAAGCTTTTATTCTCATGAATTTCCTGGGAAATTATCCCCATTTTGCAGACAGAGGACAGGACTAGATGACTCATGCAGGATCACTCAGGTGTTCCCTGCCCCCCTCCCCTTTTTTTTTTAAACAAAACCCTTTTTTCTATTATTTATTGTTTCAAGCAGCCCAGAAACATTTCAAAATATAGCCACCCTAAAAGGAATCACTCCAGTCAGGAGTAATATACAGAACCTTTTGCATGATCAGTTAAAAAAGATTATTGGGCTTTGTAATTTAACAGCTGTAACAGTTAATATACCATATACTGATATTTTATTCCCCAGAAAAAAAGAAATCACGCTCCTCTTTGACAGAAGAAACCTATTCATAATGCCACAATGCGGAGAAAAAACTCCCAGGAATTGTTCTAACCTGTGTCTAGGTTTACTTTGTCTTCCTCAGGCTTTCAAGTTCATCTTGTTACGCATAGCTGGGATGTTGTCCTGACAGTTTTACTTGCATGTTGTCCTTCGGCAGCGAGTTCTGCAGCTGCACGACATTCTATGAAGCAAAAAGAAGTGGAAAACAGAAATGGAACAGGCTAATCCACAAGTGCAGAATTCTGTGCAGCAGAGACAGCAGCCCATCACACACCTACCGCCAACCCCACAAACCAGGTAAGGGCTTCCTTGCAATCCTCTCTTCCAAAGAGGCCTCTGGTGAAGCCTTTGAAAGCCTCCATAGGAGGAACACAAGTTCCTAAGCATCGGTTTGGCTGAGACATTCAGCTGTGCCCTTCGGTTCTGACCAAAGATGAAGCAGACATATCTGCCCACTTGCATAAGCACTTAGTATGTGCGGTTTCCTTCAAAACCTGCGTTGTGCTGGTCAGAACCATACCAGAGGCACCCTGGCTGCCCTGCTCCCAGGGGTGGACCTGATCCCCACCGAGGTCAGTGCTGCAGATTCCCCAGCTTCAGCTGCAGCTCATTTGAGCTTCCAGCACTGCCGGGAGCAAGGGAGGCAGGCAGGGCCTGCAGAAACTATCCCTTTCAAAGCACAAGGTGACCTTTGCAGTCACAACAGAAGCCTGATGGTTTCAGAGCAGAAACAACGCCAGGCGCTGGACTGCTTCACCGAAAAGCCTTTGAGGTTTGCCTGGTGTTCCCACGTAAGAGGCCTCCCTGTAACCTGCCTTTACAGACTTCCCCATGGAGAACATTTTAGGTATTTACCAGCGGCGGCATTTATTGAACAGCAAATACATCCCCTTGTTGATAGAGCCCTTTAAAAAGTGTGCTTGGTGCTGGTTTTGGTGAATAAAGCGAGGAAGAAGAGATAATCAGTGCGTGCTGACCTGGAGGAGGAGACCGTTTCCCAGGGCTGCCTGTGCAGCTAAGCACTGAGGGCCATCAGTCCCACGAGGATTACAGGTTTTATGTTGCAAGGGCGACTTCTCTATCCGATTAGGATGTAGCAGGAAATATCATCCCTAGGTTATCCCTCAAGGGAGGGCATCTTTTCAAAAACAGATGCGTCAAAAAAAGTATGGCTTTAAAGTGATGAAGTGTCTTAAACACAGCCCAGAATAGTCTGTTGGCCAGGAAATTATGAGAGACTTAGGGAACAGAATAGAGAAAACTTGGTACTGTGTCTGTGGGACGTAATAATTAGAAATGAAGAGGGGTTTTCTAATCTCATGGGCCTGTGGAGGAACAATCTGAATCCAAGGGGTGATCCTCATTCATATTTTCTCTGCTGCTCCACAGTGTTCTTGTTGTTCATCTCCAGGGTCGTTTTCAGTTATGATGTGCAGAGAAATATTGTCACCAGCCCTGAGGACCAGGGGGAAGATAGAGATTTACTTTCATTAAGATGTAGCTCATAACACAAGCCCATGTATTTTAAAATCCACTGCCCAGTATAAGTCTGAAACTCCACTAGAATAAAAACTGAAGTTTCTGAGAATAAGAAAAAAGACTCTGACTTTACTAGCAGCTACGAATGTTCAAACAGGAACCGAGAGCCTATTCCTTTACTATATGATGCAGAAGATAAAATGATTTGAAAGCAAAAGTGAAATGAAAAGCCTTGAAGCATTTCTGAAGACTCTCTGGAGGCAGAGATGGCATAAGCCATGAAATACCACTGCTGCAAAAGTAACTCTTGAACATCAGATTCCTTTTTTCAAAAGGTGACTGGAAAACAGGTGGAGCTCTTCAGGTCATATTTGAGTTCTGTTTTCCTAATGAAAATGCTGATTTTTCACTGAAAATCTGAATAAAAGCCAGGACATAAATGTAAGCAGCACAAACCTGAAAATTTAGCTATAGACCAGAAAATTTACCCAATTCAATAATAATAAAAAAAACCTGTTTTCCTTAGAAAGCAAGCATTTCTTTACAAAAATAAAATTTTCAACTTCAGTCTCTCAAGCCAAACTACTGTTCTTGAGTTTGTCTGCTGCCAGCCCATGAGGCTCTTACTTCAGAGCTGAAAGCTGGAGGAGGCAACCAATTTAGGAAGAAGCGCTCTTGTGCAGAAAGCATGTCTTTTAGGGAAGAAATTCTCAGTAGAATGAAGGATTTCAACCTATATACACCTGATCCATTAGATGGGGAAGACTGCTTTGTCTCAGGTATATGGAAGGTAGCTTTGAAAATCACCCTGTTAATATCACTCCTTACCTTCATCAGATTAGCACTCATCTACTTTACAGCAGCCTTTTACATCCCTTATGGCCCAGGCATCTCCCACTGGGATTCTTTTGCCCTTATAATATTCCTGGTCTCTTGTAACAGGATTTACTCTTCATGAGATTTTTTTTAACATTTCTTCAAATATTGCAGTGTTTCTGGGGAAAAATTTTGGAAACATTGTCTATTCCAGTTTTGATTTGCATTAATATTGCAAAAAGTGTTTCTTCCAAGCAGTTCCTTTTCTCTTTCCAACTGCACTTCATTCAGCTTTCTTCCTACAATCACAGGAAAAGCAGAATTACCCAATGCTTTATTTTCTCTCCTTAACCTTATTGCCACATTCCCATCTGCACTCACTAAAATTCCTGCCTTTCAAGAAAAGAAGTCTACATTTATTCTTTCCTTTCAAAGGTTAGATGCTCTGTTCATTTTCCTGAACGATCTACGCAACCCTCCATCTCCTTTCGATACCCAAAATTTTAGGGATAGTGACACCACACACTCCCTAAGGCAAAACTCACTCTCTTGTGAAGTGACACATGGAGATAATTGCATCATTAGCAGGAAGAGTCCTTTCCTGAAATAGATTTATCTGACTCTCTGTGCTTGAAATGATTTGCTTGCCAAACTGCAATTTTCTATCAGTGTTGTTCACACTGGTGCTCAAAAACTGAAGGTCTGTTTGATACAGAAATATTAGGCAGGATGTCTTCAAAAACGCCCTCCTGCCTGGCTCTGTGACACGGTGCTCCGGCGGGTGGCAAGAGGAAGGCTGAGCCAAGTGTCAGCACGTAGCTCCACATGACAATTTCTCTGGCAGCCAGGTGATTTTAAGAGGTTGTTGACCATCTCCCAGCTACATTTTAGTGCCTTCCAATCTGTGCCTAGACATCCCTTTATGGAGCTGTAAACCAACTCCAGGGATAAAAGTAAGCCTTGCCACTTCACCTATGCACCTGATGAAAGGCAAGATTTTCTAACACCCCGTATCTTTTGCTGATCCATTTTGGAGTGCAGCGCAGCCACAGCTGTGTCAGCAGCACAAAGAGATGTTACTACAGTACAAGGACAATAAGCCAAAACCTCCTAAAACTGCTTTGTTACATAAAGGTACACAGCAGCTACCTTCCCTATGCATTGGCAGTAGGATGTGAAAGACTGCCTTATCCAAGGTCATCTTTGCCTCCAGACTCTCTCGTTTCTAGGGAGATAGCTCATACAATGGGACAAACCAAAATCCTGCACTACCAGAGATCTCGCATCAGGAAAGGAGGAGGGAACCCTGTGTCAAGCAGCTCCGAAGGCTCAAAGTCCAAGTGATAAAAGCCTGCCTGCAGATGCCTTGTGATCATGGTGAAGCAGCAGGAGGGAGATGACTCACAGCCCATTAGCAGTATCAGTTTTAATTAACTGGGCTGTTATGATTTCATTATTGTTTTCAATAATCTTAATTAAATACTAAGTGATAACTTATTAAGTAAGTTGAGCTAAATCAGCTTCTTTTCATTTATCATTAATTACCTTGAGATGGTTCCTAAAGATCTGAACGTAAAGGTCCAATATTTCCTGTTAAAGCTAGCAAAAGTTTCAATATGGGCCTAACTGGGGGAACTCGAGCAAAAGAGCTAGCTAAAATGTAAATCATTCCTTATGAGAGCCATCAGTGGCAGGCTGACATTCAGAATCAATCTTGAATTAATTCTTCCTGCCCCCAGAAGTGAGCAGAAAACTTGCAGGCACTACACCAAGCAGATGCAGGACTGCAGAGATCTAAAAGTGGAATCTATGACTGGTACTGTGTATTTCATGTACCTTCATCTCTAAGGAGCAATCGTACCTTTGCCTGGGCATTTGAGGACTCCATTCTTATAAGCATGCTTTTCTTACAGACATAGGGCCCAATGGCAAAATTGAACAGTGGCTGTTTAACTACAGGCAGGACTGCTGAAGGAAAAACAAGGCTGGAACCTTCAAACACTAGAAGTACACGTCCCTGCTGTCTGAACTAGAGGAATAGTTCCGATATCTTCAAATAAGTACTAGCACTCTCATGTGGTGATGTGGTACGGGCATGACTACAGGGTAAATACAGGCTGTATATATAAAAATTGCTAGATGAAAGTATTTTCAAGGAAAGATTCTAAGTGTCTGGGCCTGATTCAGCTCTCAGTTATGCCAATTCTGCATTGATGAAACCTTCTTTCAATTTCGCACCTTAGGGCATCTCATCAAGTCCACCTTGCACTTGGGAAATTGTCCATTTGCCAAAGAACTATGTGGATGTATTTTCCTCTACATAATCGGCTGGTGTGTTGCCAATAGTTTTAAACTAGCTAACACCTTCATGAAAACAAATTATACCTCTTGTGTTTGTCTATTTGTTGAGAGGTGAACTCCTTTTTCCAGGCACAGTGGTGCAAGATTTAACAGCAAGGACCACGGAGCTTTTGAATTTGCAGTTTTGATTTGTCAGACCCAACATCTATCAAACGCCAGCACCAAAGGAGAAGAATTCAGACTGGGTTGTGGCAGAAGCCCAAATCCAAACAAACAATTAAGTGTAGGAGATGTTAGTGCACAGATGTGCCCTCCCCTTCCATCCCAGAGCTGTGCTTTTCCTTCTCAACTGTTGTTGGTGCTGGTGCTTGTGGCATTGCCTCCATTCTACTCTCCATATGTTGTCCCTGGAAAGCAAAGATCCACAACTGAATCACACCAGGGTGTTTCTATTTAAGGCCAGCTTCAAGAAGAAAATCATAATTACACAGAAAGGAGCCTGAAGTGTGCAGGGGTAGGAGAAGCAAGTGCTCCAAACACACCAGCACCCTGAGCACACCTGGGGGTTAGCTTGGTGCCTGCTGTACCGACAAGCTCTTAGTAATGCATGTCCGTGCCAGCGGCAGAGGCCCTTGTGTTCAAGGCCTCTCCCAAGCTCGAGGCATTGTGTGTTAGAGAAATAAAGGTGAAATTCTCCAGCCACCATCCAGTCGATCCCATAGGCTATAGCACAAAAACTCCTTCAAGGAATGGGGCTTACCTGACTCATCCTGTATGACGCAAAAAATCTGACCACCAAATCAACATCCTATTTCCATGCCACTACTCCTAAGTGTCCAACCCACATCTAGCTCTGCTCTGCTCTGCCTTTGAATTCTGACTCTTGGGTCACGGTAACACCACATGAGGCTCTATCCATCCAATCACTTCTACACTCTCTCTAACGTCGCCTTCACCTATCTTAAACTCTTCCCCAGTGAATCACTTTCCTCTTTAAAACCTTTCTTGAAACTCTTTTTAAATTCTGAGTAACTTGTGGTTGGAAGTGCTTGGTAATACTGTAAATTACTAGTGATCAGTGGAATAGAGATGATTTGGTCTTGTTTTTCTCTCCCAGAACACAAGTATTCGAGGAGATTTTCTTGGAATTGAGTGAAGGAACAACAGTTAAGCATCTGTGCTTATCTATTTCTCTGTAACATGTTCTACAAGAGCATGAATGTAAAAATATCCCAGAAGCTCCTTTATACCTGCTCCAACAAAAATAAGTAAGGGACTGGAAGAACATTTTCATGCTGTGTTCCCTGTGAATCAGTAGGAGAACAGCTTAGCAGCAAGAGCCGTTAGCAAACTGAACTACCCACTGTCCTGAAGGTAATTAATATATTGATAAAGTGGAAAATATTCTGAAAATTAGATAAAGTCATTCATTTTCTTTGTTGGGTTGTTTTGAAAGACCAAGGATTGCGTCACTGAAAACCCAAGTTCATTGGTGCAAAGGAAAGCCTGTATTACAGAAAGCCATACTACCCCAAAGGCTCTGCTTTATGATTCAGAGCGGTCGTGTTCCTCCAGAAACATTTTTTTATGACAGTATCATTCATTTCTCTAAAATTAGTGAATATCAAATAAGAATGATGCCACTGGGGCTGCAGTCATCATGATAAGTAATTTCAACTAAGACTATAATAGTGTCTGGAACTCCTAGAAGAGGATCTCAGCCTTGAAGAAATGCTTGGAAGGAAAGAACAGCAAAAGAAGAAGAAAATAAAAAGCCATCATGTTGCCTTACCTCCTTCCTTACAGTCAAAGGTTGAACAGAAATCCAAAATCCATGGGTCAGTTCCTACATGGGAGATTTCCAACACAGACTACAGTTTTGTGAGTTTTCTCTCTCCTGTTCTGTAGTGCTGCCAGTTTCTTAAACTAAAGAACTTCTCTTTAGAATAGAAAGAATAAGGCATTAAATGAATGTGGAATGCTTCTTTGATGTTTTATATTTCCTTTGTTCATCAACAGACAATACAGCAATTGCAGCTCTCCTAAAATGGATAGGAAGAAACAAGATTTGGGGCAATCAAATAATCTAAGCGATTCACTTTTTAGTTCTTTGGTTTGACTAATTAGAATTATAGTTTACAGTTCCATGGTGATTCTACTGTGTCAGTTAATGTTTTGCCTCTCAGAGGGACAGAAGGTAAGGGAGTTGGTAGACCCTTTTTGGAATTAGTACTCAAGAGGAGTAAGAAAGAAAAAAGAATAGAACTAGCAGAAGTAACAAGCTACTTCTTTCCAGAGAACAGACACCTATTGCATACATCACCTTTCAGGCTCAAGGTCTCTTCAAGATCACGAGAGAGACAAGAATTTGCTTTCAAACAAATAGGGACCCTGTGATTTACTTTGAAAGAGCTCTCCTGCAGCCTGAACGCTTGATGAATTGCTTGCCATAAAGGAAAGTTTCTTTTATAAGATTGCCAGTTAATTATACACCTTCATAAAACAAGCACCTGGAGCTTTGTTTAATGTCTCAAACCCAAGAATAGCTGTGACTGCATTAACAATAGCATAAGTACCAGTCCTAAAAAAAAGATGTTTTTTCAGTACTACAATACTCCACTCTCAGACTTGGAGCCATTCATCTGAATCTTGCTGCTTGTGTCGTATCACAGCAGCTGGAAAGATGCTGACCAAAGACTAAGCCAAAATTTAGAAAGACACAGCTTATTCCACATAAGTAGTTCAGAAATGAAAACATTTATTTCTGTCTTTAGTTCACTACCACATGAGCTAATCCTGATCCCTTTGAGATGAATAGCATTCTCACTGTTTATGTTCTCCTGAAGTTTCCCAGAATTTAGCCCCATGAAATATTAAAAATAATAATCTGGTGGGGAACAGGCTGCCTCGTTTCTTACATTCAAAACAAGAGCACCGCTAACACTGGCCAAAAAAGATTTTATGTGACTGGCCACTGGGGTATTTCTAATTTGCATGGAAATCTTACTTCCAGGAGGTATTATAAATTTTTAATTACAGACAATCTGAAGCAAAGTAGCCTTGGATCATATCCAGTCGTCTCCCAGGCTGGGTAGAGGGTTCTGAGTCTTGCACTTCTGTAAAACCCTTCAGCTAACCTAACAGGCAAATGCTTACACAACCTCGAGATTCTTGAAAGGAAGTGGCTATTAGAGCAAAGTTATTATTATCAGCAGCAGCATCTTAAGTTCCTAAACCTCCGATGCTAGTACAGAATGTCTTCATAATTAAATATCAGCTCTCTTTTTGAGTCACTTTGGAATATTTGCTGCAAGTCAACCTGAAACAAAATAACAAGTCTCTGAAGCCTGCAAACAAAAGATGTCTTTTTATCCCATGATCCATGGTTTTGCCTTGATGCATATCGGGGAGTGCGCTTTTAGAGCAAATGCTGCACAGTTAAAATCACTGCAAGGTACAGCAACAAAAATCATGTCCTAAGCAGCTGTACAAATTTGCAAGAGGATTGAAAAGATTATGTGTGTGGAAAAAAAAAATCAAAGAAAGAACTTCTGCATAAATATTTGGTTTAGGATTTGTACTTGTTTTAGTGCTGTTTCTGTGATAGTGAAAAGCAGACCAAGTGAAGGCAAAACTAGCTCTGAATTTCTAGTCTCCAGCTTGGCCAATCTGTTACTAATTAGCATCTCAGCCAATAATGATCTTTTCTCTACTTTGTATGCAATCAACTTCTCAGGGCAGAAATGCAGGAATTTGGTGTGCTGATGTCTGCTCTAAATGTTTTGACAGCAGTGTAAAACATGTCTTAGAGTGATAGTGAGAAATATCTGTGTGAATCAAGATTTCTTGACAGCTCATTGGAAAGGGCTGAACAGGGGTGGTCCAAGACTGGCACAAAAGTTGGACCTGTAGCTCCAGAATGAGGTGGTCCTCACACACTTCCGACAAACAGGAGAGGAGGTTAGTGCTTCAAGACAGCAGATGCTGACTTGGAGCCTGGATGCTGCAAGTCAGGAACGAGAAGCGTCGTGGAGCTTTTGTGGAAGAGGCCGTGCCAGAACAGCTGGGGCTCTTCCTGGTCAGAATGGGGTCTACGTGGTAGAGTCATGTCATGGACCAGAATCATCTATTACAGATGCCTTTGGATGACTCAGTGTTATCAATGTCATAAATGTTATTTGGATGGTTAGTAATGACTAAAAAATATGCTTTCTGGCTGAATATCTGGGGTGAGCAGCAATCTGCTTTTACCTTCTGGCTGCTAGAGTAACATAATGGATACAATGCTTACTTTCTTATGGAATAAAACCTGTATCAAAAGAAGACTGCCTGGTCTGCAAGGTCAGGTCTTTGATTTGATAGTGCTCAGAGAATGGGCTATCGCAGCGCTGACATTAACAACCTTGGGGGCTTTTCAGTGACTTTTGTCACCATACACAAAGCGCAGCGTTCATCACCTTGGACTGCAGCTGTAAGCATGAAGCACTTCCAGAAAACAGCCCCAGTACCAGGCACTCTTACAGCAAAGGCAACACCGCTGGTTACCACCTGCGAGGAGGCTGCTCTGCGTGCCTAACACAAAGTCCATAGCAGAACTAGGAACCCAGTTCCCCCAGGCAAAAGGGAGGGAATGTGTCATATGGTTGTGATTTCAGCTGAGACATCTGAGCCCTGTCTCTCTCTTCCCTCGGCATTCGGTCAGTCTCAGCACAGATACCACGCACATCCCCAAAAGGGAGCTGCCTTCTGCAGCATGCAGTCAGGGAATCAGGGGGAGCTGCTGCCCTGTGCTAGGAACATGAGTGTAATGCTGCAGAAACCAAGAGCTGACGCATAAATTTCTCATTTTCCTGTTTTTTAAAGCGTGCTAGAAAAGAAAAGCATGTTATCATAGCCAAGAAATTAACACTGTCCAGGTTCATTTGGCATGGTAATCTTCCCCTCCCAACCTTGCCTACCTGTAGCTGAGCTACCCTCCTCACCAGTATATAATTGTGCTTCATCTCGTGTTCTAGATGTAGACCCCAGAAATGTGCTGATGAACATATGCAGACCCTCAGCTGAGGTTCATCAGACTTTAAAATGCTTCATTTCCATCTCCCTGGAACTGTTCACCCAGCCATATTTTAAAGCGTAACCTCCTGAGTGAACTTCCAATTAAATCAATTTGGGTAGAACATTCATATCCATAACTGCTTTCGTAGGAGGTACATAGAGACAAGTCTGTGCAATTAAAATGTGTTCTGATAGGGTTTAGTATTGGTATTGTTTTTAAGCTAATGAAACAGAAAATTAAAACTCCATGGTTACCTTCTTGGTAGCAAGCAGTTTCTACACTTTCAGTTTTACTGACAAGCACCATGAAATCTGAACGACTGTCAGACCCTGGAAGTCTGCACAGTGCTTGTTAGAACATGTGCCTTGTAATCACAGTCCAGTTACGCAGCAACACCACGACAGCACCTGGAAATGGTATGGGCTGAGTTGACAGGAAAGAGTCACAGAAGCCATTGCTTTTTGAGCTATTAAAAGACTTCTTAAAAGCAAAGAAAGAGCTCACAACTTGTTGCATAGCTGTTAGCATGGGGAATTTTTTGTGACATGTTCATTTGCAGAGTCTCACTTGGGCTGAAATGACTGAGAACAAACTGCAGGCTCTCAAGCTTCCCTGAACATTTGTAAATGACATCAGTTTCTGCATGCAGTGAAAGTAATCTAAAAGCAAGTGCCAGAATAAATACGTATGGCTTCCAGGTAAGCCAAGGAACACTCACCGTGTTTGCAAAGTGGTGAGGAGCATGTGAGGAAAATGCCTGATTTTCCACACTGTACTGTGGAACAGTGTACTAGGTAAAAAGTAAGTAAGTGAATGAACCTGGGGTTCATCATCTAGATTTCAAATTTCCAATTTAAGTAATAGCTAGATAAGGACTGAGAGCTTAGTCATCAAGAGTTCACAGATCATCTACTTTGCTGAAATGGGAAAGGGTACTTAGTCTTTTAGGCAGAAAGTGATTCATCCAGAAAGCAGATACAGCCCTTAGATGGAATACAAGTGTGGGCACAAAGACATGAAGACCGAGTATCTAATGAATAAATATCAACACAGCATTTGCAGATCTTTAGATAGAAAATACTTAATTAAATGTTATCACTTTAAAATCACCACAGCTGTTACCACAGTTTCCTCCTGAAAGATGGGAAGGTTGATGTTATCTTCAACGCGTGGCCTGCACTCCCGAGGAAATGAGGCTTAGGTGACTGTGTGTAATGTACATGTGCACATACACAGCTGTCCCTACCGCATCAGTAACTGGTCTGCCAAAGTCAACCAAATTTGACAATGGAATAGAAGTCTCGAAGACATGAGTTTCCTACAAACTGGACAACTTCAGTGTCGGTGATGAATATGAGAACCTGCTGAATCCACCAACCAGAGAATCAAACACAGTGATGGTTCTCATTAAGAATGAAATGTCTGATGAACCTGCTCCTCAATCAGATCTTCTCACAAATATTTCCCCACTGACTACTGAATGGTAAGGATATACATGTGGGATGCACTGCGTGCCCGTAGACTTTAAACAGGTGAAACACCACTCAGAGTATACAGAAAGTCGCTAGTGAAGAGGGCTAACAATTTGGGATCGTAAGCAGTGTTTGTTTCTCTGCAGGCTGCATAGACAAAGATACATGCATATACGTCCCCAGCAGCAAAATTTGTATTTTCCTGCACCGAAGAATTTGAAAAATAATTCTGCCATGTCCTCTAGGACTCCCTTCCTGTGACAGGAACAACACTATCAGTATGAGAGCAGAACAGTTATGCACAACCTCTGATGTACACGGTGCTGGTACGTCCTCTCTTGACATCAGTAGGTATCATAGAGAGCTGAAGCAGTCTGGGCCAGGATTTCGAGTGAAACAGTTGAGATTGAGGCTGTGGCATTCAGCATTGTACATAGTGTAGTTTGTTTAGTTGGTCTTGTGAAGGGTTTGATTTTTAAGGATATCCATTTGAAGAGTAATCCAAATAAAAGTCAGGCTCCTTCTACCATTGTGGTCTCCAACACACTCTTTTTATTATACGAGAAAGACTTCTTAATAGACCAGGATGACGCAAAATTACTTGTTGCATCCAAAACAAACAGTGATAATTGCTACTTTGGAATATTATTCTCTAAAGCTAGGATGACGACAACAAAGCAATTGGTAACGGCTCTATATTTATTACAGCACAGAACCACAAAACAGCAGCTGGATTGGACCTAGTCTCACTTGGATAAATAAAAGAGGAAATGGAAGTTCTTCTAAACTCCTCAGTTTGTGGAGATGTCACTTCATTTCCAAAAGAAAAAAAAAAGAAAGCAGCAACAATGAGAAGGAGCTAAATAAAGTCTGGAAAATAACCTAATCTATATAAAACAGATGTGGATCGTGAGTTATTGGGGTAAAATTCCTGGTAAGGAATTTACTGGTAAGGGGTGAAAGCGTGTATTTTGCAAACTCCTCAGAAAAGCTATGCTTGATGAACTCACCTTGAAAGTATAATAGGGGTTCCTCTCAATAAGATTTGGTAAACAGAGGCAAAACCTAAAAGTTTTGGAGAAGGTGGTTTTGGAAGCTTCACAGTCTGCCTTACTTATAGGCCATAAATGCTCTGCCTCTGTCAGAACACAGCACTGCTTTTTTTGTTGTCTGGCAGCCTGCAGCATGATGCCTTAGCGTAATAACATGCAATACATAGCATGAAGATTTAAGATCAGCCCCTGCCTTCGGTCAGCCCTGGTGTAATTCCGTTGCTTGTAGTCAAAATTGTCTATAATCTTGCAACATTCAGACAACTTATAAAACTACCTCTAACAGTAGTTAGAAAGTTTTGACCCAAGGCAAGGACATTACATTTGCTCTTTTGGATGGGGGAACAAAATCAAGCCAAACTATGCTCCCTGATGAGGAAGCATGAGGGAGAAGGCAAATGGAATGCCAGGTGAGATATATTTGCAGGAAGAGCACTTCCTTTGATTCACATTAAAGGCACTAGATTCAAAAAGAGGCCAGATAATGACCTAAAAATTACTGCAGTTTCAGTAAAAGATGCTCTGAAAGAAAGCCTTGCCTTTATTCTTAATTTATTTGGTTCCTCAAGAGCTGGGCAGCATTCATAGCATAAGTCATTGGCCCTGATTTCTCTAAACATGTTTTAATGATTTGTTGGACACTATGAGAGCACAAGTACATGGCCTGTTCCATTAAAATCATCATCTGATTCTAATCACTCCAAACAGTTTCAGCTATATAAAAGTGCCAGGTTATGAGTAGATATTTAACAACTGAGATGAACGTTATTTTTCCGTGGTGCCCATATACACTTTCCAAAGCTTCACAGGATCCAGCTGTATTGTCAATGCACCCCAACCCACTTATAAAAATTACAGCATATTTGTTTTAAAAGACTCACAATTTACAGAGAAGAGGCAATAAATCTTGTCATTACAAATCACCTGAAGAACCAGTCCAACTGGAATGCATAGAGCAGCAGGAGATCCTTGGAGAGGTAGTCCGATAAATTTTGGTGGGAGCACAGGGATGGAACCTACAAAACAGCAGCTCTCATGAAGCAGTAATGACACAATGGGGTTTTAGAGAGTCAATTAAATAAAACAGTAAAAAGCAGCTTAAGAGAAAGGAATTAACACAAAAGTTATAGTGCATCATGCTTGCACAGCTAAAGAGCTGACAGAGGCCACAGAGCAACTGAAGTAGTTGTATGGATCAGGATATAGGTATTTGATTACTGAATTATTGTTCTAAGACTGATTAGAGATAGGCAAAAACTAAGAAGGTATTTGGTTTGATCAGGTTTTATTTGAACAAAATGGAATGAGAAGGATTTTAAATCTTGGTTCCATTTCACCTATTTGAAATCCAGTAAATTCTGATTTTTTTTATTTATTTATTTTTTTAAATCAGAAAAGCTGATGTTCTCTTTGGTAAGAATGGAAGTGCTGCATGTAATACAGTGGGAAATGCCAAGATCACCTGTTTATATTCAAATTCTTAGAAAACCAAAGAGCTCTATTCCTAAAGCCTTGTCTAAGCACTTATGATACCAACTGCCTCCTTATAGTCCCCAGGCACATAGAGATTAAGCATTGTTTTAACCAAACTGGTGCCCTTGGGCAATTCTACTCATTGTATTACCATGGTTGAGCAGAATCATTCAGGACTCCTTTCCTCACATCTCCTCCACTTCGAGGTGAGCCTTGTCACTGGCCTTCATGCTTTTAACGTGATCAGACACCGTGACTTATCTTCACAGTGATCTGAGTTTCTGAAAGAGGGGAAATAAGTAGCCTTGTCTTATATCCTGAATCATTGTTGACAATGATTGGATACGATGATGAACGATCACCCTTCCGGGAATTTGTTGGCTGATGAAACATTGCAATCAGTTTTATCAAACCTTTATAAAGCTTCACCTAAAGGAAATCACATAATCCAGCCTTAAAACCAAAAGCGGATTTCCCAGAAGGATCCTTATAAGACAACAGCAAAACCTGGTATTTATTACACCTACAATTTGAAATTTCACACTGAACCTTCCAGCCTCTGAATCCCACTCACTCTAGGAAGAGAATAGCACCCACGAGAGAGCCATTTCTGAGCTATGAATCTGGAATATCATTAAAAGCATAATAATCATGACAATGATACCTTGAGCTAATTCATCATACACAGGGCTTCTCAGACTGGCCATTAGCTTTTCCAAAGGATCCTGGCTAGCTCTTCCAGCCTAATTCATGAAACATCTCCAAGCTGAAGATCTCTGAGGGCTGCAGAGAAAAAACCAAGAGCCATGAGCTATTCCCTCACATAAAGCTTGCAACCATGTCTTTAGATAGAGTACAGGTGTAGAAGGAAGTGGATGGAGAAGGACTGGGCTCAGAAGGAACTGGAAGCCATTGTGCTAAAAGTCGCACCTTTGCTTCATGGTGTGCCTGAGCAGCAGGAGACGAGAAAGGTTTCTGCTTGGGTATCAGGACTCACAATGAAAGCTGTAAGATACTACAGTGGTCCCTGTGCTAACATATTTAGTTTTTTTCCAAGATATTTTTTCTCCTTTTGGGGGGATTTATTTATTTCTGCACTTTCCAGAAAGCTATTCTGATTTTGTATCAACAGCTGCAGAAAGAGGAAAACCCCAAAATTAAGTCACTGTAGGTTCTAGTCCTGGCCTAAACAGTTTACTACCTCTTTGACCTTGAGCAAGTCATGTATTTGATCCCTAGGCTAATTTTCAGGTATGAAAAGAAACTGTACTTGTGTTCACAGTTTATTTTGATTGCTAGCACTTTGTAATAATACATATTCTTACTCTGTAAGTTACAAGTGACAGTAGGGATTGGCTAAATATCCTGGAAGGCAAAGGAATAGGAGCTGTCAGAAAGAACTTGTGTGAAGACTTTATTGGTATCTATTTTTTGAAACATCAATTTGTTGCACCTTGTTAAAAATTAAGTGAAACACTGATAGCATCAAAACATTTGGAAACTGATGCAGGATGAGAGATTCCCCACTGGACATGGGATTGGGAGAAGCTCAAAGGACAATAAGGACTCCCCTTGTGTGGTTATACAACTGTTTCAATAAGATGTTGTGCATATGTGAATTGGGCTGGTGCAAAATATGCATGTGTAAAAACATCGGTGCACACATTTGACACAATGTTAAACATTTAGGAGAAAGTGGAGATTAAATGAAAGAACTCTCCCTAATAATAGTTTCTTTTGTACTGAAAAACAGAAGCAGAAAGGAAGGTTTCTGAGGTTGCATGCTAATTGTTACCTATTTATTGTATACTCACAAAATATTGATGAAATAAGGCCAAAGAATATGAAGCTCATTACACTCAGTAGGTAAGTCAGGACATGGCAGTACTTTCACTTAAATGTAATTCAGCTCACAAGTCACCTGTTTTCAAAGCCAATGTTCCTGTTTAAATTTGTTAAAAATAAAAAAAACAGTGTGAGTCTAAATTGGACTAGTCACAATCCCTCTGCTCAGTTTTGTTCAATATATTTTCTTTAACTTTTGAAAAGTCAGCTCAAGTTTAAGTCGAAATCATTCAATCCACTATCTCCCATCTGTGGCAACAGCAGAGTTCTAGAAAATTGTTTACATGTAAGCACCCAATTTGGATTGACTGAAGTTACAAGAGGGCACACAGTCACAGCACTGCTCCAGCAGCCTCTCCAGTACATTGTGTTTAACTTATGACCTGTCCATATTTTGCATTAAGTGGAGAAGAAACCTCTTTACCGATACAGTAAACCTGTGCATTTCCTGTGGCACAACTGCCATTTTGGACACAGCCTTTTGCAGAAGGGATGCACACATACACTGACATGCAACCACATTTTCTAGGGGTCCTGAGTTTTGCCATATTCTTGTTTTTCTCTCAAAGCAAATCAGCTTGACTTGAAGCAAAAGGCTGCTCTTTGCTTACCTCTGGAATGCAAGCTTTCATTTAAAGAAAATAACCCCTTAAATACAGAAAAAAAGGGTTAGATAGGAAGCCCATGTGGGCAGGGTTTTCTTTTTAATGACAGATTGAAAAACTTTCCACTATCCTTCTGTACAGAAAGGTAAGATGCATTTTCTTTACTATTCTTGATGATACTGAATAACAGAATTTTTTCCTCTTATGCCCAGCTCTGGGGCAGATTAAGCATGATCAGCAGCAGCAGTATCACACCTATTTAACTGTCCCTTACACAAGAGACTTTTTGCCTGCATCTTCTCCCAACAGACCAACTTATTCTTTTACTCTTCATCTATGGCTCATTGGGGGATAGGTGACATTTCTTTCTTCCCCGCTGGTTTAAAGAACATGGCATTAAGCCCATCTTCTCAAGAAAACCTGAGGATATGAAGTATACAAAGAATGCCTGTTGAGTAATAGATTTACTTTTCCCAAAATAGGTGCAAATTAAACAAATTGATTTCCAAGACAGGTTGTAACCAAATTTAAACACCATAAATGGTAATTTCCAGTAAAAGTTGTTTCATCAACCACCTGTCCAGACCTGCCGTTCTCTTATCACCAGAATAGCCTATGACTAAATTAATCATTTGTTTTTGAGACCAATGCTTTGGAAAGTTTGGTATCTCACATATGCATATTGCTTCTCTGTTTTCCCCTTCCCTCCACTGTTCATCCTTCTTCTCTCTTGGGCTTTACTTAGCAAGAAAAGAGTTCAGATGCTTCTGTGGTCAATTTGGATGTTGTGCTGCCCCACACAATCTATTCCCAAATTCTACCAAGTTCTTTCAAAAGTAGCTTCTCCATTAATGATGAGGTATGAATAGTAAACAGACAGGCTAAGAGCAATTTAGGATCAATAAAATCAGCTTGAATAAGGGAAGAACTAGCATGCAGAACTCAAATGCTCAAAGGAGTTGACCCAGACAAATAACCACCCCAATTTAATGTCACCATACTAATGTTCAGTCAATTATGGTCTTCAACAAACTCTGCCCAGCCATCATACTTCGTTGATGCAGCTTTGTTCCAAGGAGGCCAGCACGCATTTTGATGGAGCAGAGCCCCATGCTTCACAACAGTTTTACTGTGCTTATTCCACCTCACAGAATGATCCCAGAATGCTTCATTCTGTTTATACTGGTTCGCAGCTAGAGATTACAAGAAATTTCTTTGAATCAAAGCTATGAAAAACATGAGCTTCATTTAAACTCAGTAGCAGAAGGCCTTTTTTAATATGGGGAGTCCCTGTGTACACATCCAAGAAAGCGCATCCACTTCATAGTATTGACAGACAGATCACCCAAAACTGGACAGTTTGGTGATTACACCAAGCCCTCACTTGGAGCAAAAAGGACAGCAAGAGCAGACAGCATGGATACAGAATCGGTAAGAAAACACCCCTTTTGAATTCAGTGAAAAGAGCCCCACACAACAAAGCATAACTCAGGTTGGCTTGAAGAGACCCAGACTACTGTACAAAAGGGAAAGACAGTACAGGTATTTTCTGTTTGCCTGAACAGCTGCAGCAATGAATATTCATTTAGGCATCAAGCGCTGTTTGTATGCCAATAGTTTAAACTACCTCCTGAAACAAAGGCTGTGCCAGTCAACAACAAAAGACACAAGCTTTGCCAAACCTTGTGCACCCAGTTATGTATAGAAACCTGGCTCTGCCATGCAGGACCAAGCCCTGGGTGCTGCAGACTTCTGCAAGGGCTGAAAGCACTTTACAAACAGCCTGAAGAGCTTGAAAAGAGCTGCCAATACAACAGCACTGCAAGCGCAGCACCCTGCGCAGCTCCTCCAGAGGCCTCTGCAGCTGCTTTATCTGTTCAGCCTGGCAGGAGACCCCTCAGCGTCCTGTGACCCTTCCTGTGCAGAGAGCACCAACCCCTTTCATTTGCTAGATGTCCTCCAAATCTGATCTCCCAAGGAAGATCCAGAAGAGCTTGGAAAACCTCAAGGGAGCAGCAAGAAGAAAGGTATTTTCTGAGCTATCATTATTCTGGTGACTTAATTACAGTGCGGGAGGGAGCAATGATCTTGGTCAGTGGTTTCTTCTACTGCCGCTCTTTAACCAACAATTCTTGTTATCATCCTCCCTTGCCAGTGAATTTCATCTTTTTCCAGTTCAGCTTTCCTGGTCAGTGGTGCTCTCATTTAATCCTAATGCACTGTCAGTTTAAAACTCCTCTCCATTCTCTCAGTCTGCACAGACAGTAACTACGTCTCTTGAACTTCCCGTTGAAGAGCAAGAGAAGAGCACTAGGACAACTTTAAGAATGGAAATGCAATTTCAAGAGCATTTTGTAAAGTCCTCTGCTGGCAAGTGGAAGTTTGACAGGGAATAAACTGAAGGCCAACTTTTACTCAGATCCAACCTCTGACTGTGATCTTGCAGATTGTCTTGTTTTGGCAGCCACTGTGCTCGAATTTCTTTCCCCAGGCAGTACACATGCACGTGGCTCAGGACCTCTGCTGTAATTTGCTGTGCCAACAAAATTATAATCATTGTAAACAGTCCAGTAGTGATTATACTTCACAAAGCAAGCTGCATGTTAAGCCACACGTTATACAATTCAGAACCAGAGAAGCTATGACACCTGAAAAGCATTAAAATTTTTCCTCTGACAATTACCAGTGTTAGTTTTTTATGGTGTGCCTCAGGTTAATTTGGCATTAACTTTCGTGTTGGGGGCAGGGGGAAATCAAGATAGCATTTTGTGTTTCCGTGTGCAAGTCCAAAAGGCACCCTACTTGCCTAGCTTTCACGTTTGTACCATTAGTAGGTGTATAAAAGAATTTGTCAGCTGGGAACGCCGGCCCTGGCACTGACATGGAATAGGGATGCAATTGTCTACCTGTCGAAGTAACGTCGTGTTGATTACGCCCACTGCTGAGCAGCTTCACAGCACTAATAAAGGGCTTTTCATTCCATCCTGCGGCAAGCATCCAGCTGCTGCCATGTAAATGAATAACTCAGTTCTGCAGTCATTTAAGACAACCTGGAAAACTGTGAGTAACCTGAAATGGGCAAGTAGTCATCTAGGTAAGTGTCTAGAAAGCTTAGCAAGTCTAATTGGAGCCTAAGGGTAATATTAAAACTTCAGACAAAGAACACTCACTTAAGTGAATATAACAGGAAATAAAAGCTTCTTCTTGTTTCTCTCATGCAAAACTTGAGACCAGTTCATTCATGAAAGTAAAACTGTCCTAAACTCATAATGGCAGCATGGGCCAGACTTTTTTTTTTTAATAAAAGGTTTCCTATAGCATCAAATAATCCAAAAGCATGGATACGTGTATTTCTCTCCCTCTGCCCCCATGAGCTGAGCCATTCTAATAGATCACATGAGCACTTCTAATCCTTTTCACTGTGTATTATCTTGAACCACTACAGAACAGTTTGAGCTGAACTAGTTTATTTTGCAATGGCTGAGTCAGTCAGTGGGAAAACTTATGTGATCTACTGCCTCAGCTCAGCATGGGAGCTTAAACCTCTATTACTATTTCCAGAAAGATCACGCCTGTAGGTCACGGTAGGTTGTTCTTTGGGTTTAACCACTGGTCCCATCCAGGACACTTTGTGGACACACCAACATATGGTCCACACGATTAAAGAAGGCTAGAAAGAGACAAACACATAAAAATGCTGTGAGAGCAGTGCACTAAGAGCTGAGAAACCATTAAATGCTAGATTTAGCCTAACCTGTGCAGGAGCAGAGAGAAAAGCAGAATACCATCCCAGTGTCCACCTGTGGAGCAGCAGTGTGCAGACTCTGATCGTGCCCCGCTGGTTCCCTTCTTAAGAAGGTGACTCCTTGGTGGCCATATGTGCATCAGGGATAATCACTGACAAGGTCCTGTGGGATGCTCAGACAGAAGGCTTGCTGCCAAAGCAAACAAACATTTGCTCACAGGTTCCAGCTCACAGTTACCAGAACTGTGAAACATCTTTCCTCCTCCACATACTCCCACTGGCTGGTATAGCCAACTTCTGATGAGATGCAGTTGTGAAGCTATTGATACACTGTCCTCTGTTACAGTCTGTTGCAACAGAAAGTTTCAGCAAAATGATCAGTTTTGTCCACAGTATTTCCATAGAGTTTTCTGTTTGGGGTGCAATTCCTCAGCGGACACAGTCCTCTCCAACACAGCCACTCAGCTGAGGCCTCCAGGTTGTGTCTTCAAGAGTACTTCAACTACCAAAGCTGGAGAAGAAGTCTCTCTTGATTCATGTTCCACTTGGCCCAAACAACAGTGTTATATTGGAGGAACTTTGAGAGCCTGCTCTTTAAAGGATTTGTACAAATTTAAGAGATCCAGTTCTAGTCCCTATGTCTTCCTGTTACTGAATCAGTACTGAAACCCAGGCTTGCTGTATTCCAGCTTAGCACCCTAGTTACCAACGGAGGAACTGAAGGAGGATGAGTTTTCCTCTTTCTCGAAGAATACATTTAAAATGACTCCCTTACCTCAATGTCAGCTGAGAATTTTTTTTTTTATTTCGTTCTCCTCCCCCCACCCCAAACCAGAGGAAGGGGAAAAAAAGTTTCCTGCCCAATTCTTAGTCCTGATGACACAGCTTCCAAAATTCACCCAGAGGTGTAGAGCTTGATCTCTGGTTTGCAACAGCAGCTGAACCAGGGCTGACGATGAGCAAAGAGCACCCATGTTCAGAGCATTCAACAGCCCTCCAGCTCCTCGCCAGGCTTAATGAAGTCTAATGAAAGGAAAATGATGAGCTTTCTCCCCACTACCAAAGGAAGAGGCAGCTAGAAATATGCACGGACCCAATATGAATTGAACATGATTAAGTACGTTATAACTGTTGCTGTGAATAAAACAGAGCTGATACATCAAAAGAGCCTACAGCACTCCCCTGTCGTTACAGCCATTTAGCTGGCTCTGCTTTAATTGCCTTTGAAAGCCATGCAGAAAGGATTTCTTTTCTGCGCTCTACAATTTAAAACCAGAGACTGAAATATAAAAGCACTAACCTGCATCCATTTAGATAATGGGATTCAGTGGGACAGACAGGAAAACAGGTATTTTATCAGGAAATGCTTGGTGCCTGACGTACAGGGCAATGAACGTGATGTGTATGGCCACAGCCGCATATGGAGGATCATCGCCGTTGCCTGAGGAAAGGGCTTCAGAGCTCCAGGTTTAGTCATGGGCTACACAGGGCACCCCCAGGACAGGGGCTCTTGGCAGGCACCTGTAACGGAGACTGACGGTGGCAGGAGGGTGCTGGGTCCTGACCCAGAGGAACCCCGGCGGCTGGAAGGAGACAGCGTTGCACCGTCCCCCTCCTGACGCTGAGCAGGACAGGAGTCTTCTGGCTCCCCCAGCACTCAGCTCCTTTCTCCTGCGGGGACAGTGATTAGCAGCAGAAGGTTCAGTAGACAGCAATGCTCCACGAGCATTTAAGACAGGCCTCTCCATCTCTAATGCTTTTATTTCTGTGCTGTCTAAAAGGCAAGGGCCCCCCTTTACATTCCTTCTTTACTGCAAGAATTCCCTTATCTCAGGCCTGCACTACCACATGCTTCAATGACTACAGGCAAACTTGCTCTATGCTATTAAATTACACTGGCACTCTAGCTCTCTCTCCCTTCACAGTTGTCAAATTTACCAGGAGAAAACTGCAATTGTACCATTGGGGGAAGAACTCCATGTTTTTTTCTGCCCCAAGCATAAACTCACCTCTCACATGATTGAGTCTTTGGCTTGGCTCACAGCAATAACTTGGAAACAGCTGAACTCTGGAGGTAACTTCAATAAAATGTATTTGAAAAAACACAGAGCAAACCACATCACAAAATGTCACAGCATCCTTCCTCCTATGGCACAAGGAACTGGATAGATGCTGTGGTACAGTACTTTACACTTACAGAACAACAGGACTGATATGCAGGGAAGCCATTAAGACACTGCAGCACATGCAAAAGCTTCATTTCCCAGTGCAAGGCACAGGATGCCTGACAAACACATTCCCTGGGGTATGTGGAAGCACAAGGATGTGTCAAGCAAGGGTGATGGTAAGGCACAGCTGCTGACATGGTTCCTGATGAAGCTCTCTCAGACCCTGTGACACGTACTGCCCTGAATTTATATCTGTCCAATTATTCGCAAAAAACTCAGTGATCTAAGTCTAAATTAACATTTTCTCTTCTGCATTCTTATTTGATTCATGAAAAAGCAAAGATTATTTTCCCCCTTCACATTATTTAGGTTAAAGGCTCACAGTTCTACAGATCTGTTGGGAGAGAGCACCCAAATCAGCTCTGGCAGTGGAGCAAGACTGGAATCTGGTCTGAAAGTTCTTTTACCAAGACTGACCAAGTAGAGTTTTCTGGAGAGAAGAAAATAGGGGAAGTGTCTCCACTCTTTCTTGGGGAAGAGGAATGGTTTTAGGAGAACCTTTTGACTCCTGTTACTTTTCTTCAGTTGACTGAAAGAGTCCTCAGATGTCTCCTGGAGGGACCTTTTCTTTACAGCGTGCTTAGGAAGATATATGAAGAGGTCAGAGCTCCAACTTTCTTTCTTAGCTTTCTAGAAGTCCAGTGTGTGACTGAAGTGATACCCCAACATCTTGGTGTGGTCAGCGATCCAGCCTCTGCTCCAAGCACACAGCCAGAAATTCTTACATGGATTTTATATCCCTTGATTCTTTTTAGACATGAGTTTGAATCCGTCATCCAGGATGGACCTCCGATTGCGCCTTAACCTCTTTTGCTTCTCGAGATAGATGACCACTCCCAGGAGGAAACAGGCAACCAGGAAGAGCACCATTCCTGCAACAGCTAGAATGATGACTGTAGCTTCTACCTGCCCTGGAGCCATCTTAGCTCCAAACAGCATGACCTTCTGGGACTCATCCTCAGGTGGCGTCTCTGAGAGCAAACAAAAAGATAGTGCCAATGAGTGCTAGAAATACCACAGCTGAAACGGTCTGAGAAATACGAAGAAAAGTGGTAAAAGACAGACCCAAAGCAATCAAAGCAAGTCAAAGCACACCCAATTGCTGTCCATTCAGCAGATCTTCATCCCTCAGGTCATACAAGAGTTTGCAGAATAAATGGTTCTTTCCCTTCTCCAGCCCACTCCATCCCAGGACCTCACTGTCTCTCTCAGCTATTCAGTCCTATCAGCTAACCATTGCTATCCCGATTCACATAGCTGGAGATCTGAGGTTATCTGGAGAGTCAGTAGCTGAGCTAGGAACAGTACAGAAGAACTGAGATGAGAACGCATGCCAGGACCAGGGCTGCTGCGAGTTCCCCATCCTGCTTCCAAGCTCATCCTGGATGTGGCTTCTGCTGTCGTCCTGTAGCATCACTTTTCAAGATGCACTTGCTCGGTCATGCCTGTGGCGAGATCCTGAGCTCCCTTATGTTTCCATGGCAAGACAGCAGAATCCTTTTGATAAGGGTGACTATTTGCATGGATAAGAACTGTCAATCAACGCTTTTTGCCTGGTGAACACTTGATGCATGAATCTGGTATAAAACGAATTACTTAATATTGTCCCTACTGCTCTGATGCATTCCCTACTCCTTGTCTTTACTCCCATCTTTAGTGAGGAAAATGTTGTTGTGAAAGAAATAAATGCAAAGCCAGTAGAGAAAGACTGAAGAGGTGTAGATAGATGTCTATTTTCAGCCAGTCTAAGCCGCCTCTGAGATCAGCTCAGATGGATCTATTCACAGCAGCAAAAAAAAAAAAAAAATCTAGTAGCAGTTGTGGAGAGAGATGAAAAATCAGGAGAAGAAATCACCACCACACACTATTCAGACTTTTACCCTCACGGAATTTAAGAACCTTGTCTACTACTTCCCTTCTCCCTGGTCCTGCCAAATCAAATGTTATCTCACATTTGTTCTTTAAATAATTCTAAGACCCACAACACTTGTTCAGGCTATTTTCTTGGGGGAAGAAGAGACCAGAAGGCAGATGTGTTTGTTTCCATATTGATACGTCCCTTCAGACAGTAATTGTGCCTGAAAATTCTCTAGACTATACAGTCACTGATAGTCCAAGAGGTGAGGATAACTGATCTAAGGTGCCCCTTGGGTTTTGATTGAAAGGGATGAGAAAAAAAAATCCCCTTTGCAAGATCCTCCTGCAAACTCTGCAACTCTTTGAAACTCTGCAAGTTTTTAAGCTTGCACTCTGCTCCATATATAGCAGGTACAACAGGAAGCAAGGCAACTAAACTTTCTGGCTTAACAAGGAAAAAAGTCACAAGCCTAACTTTCTTATTTTTACCATCAGAGCAGAGATATTTAGAGTACAGATGGACAAACCTACCTGGAACCCCCGCTGTTATCCACCATTGGCCGAGCCTAAGACTAACAAGACCTCTGTGTTTATACTCTGCCCAGCCTGACTGATGAGAGGTTATTCCTACTAAGAAAGGAAGTGGGGTTCTTTGTGCTCCTCCATTCTCCCTGTACAAGTCTAAATCTCTGTACTGGTAAGGAACGGCCCATCTACCTTCCTCCTTTCCCTTCCCTCCCCCCCTCCACACACACATTATTTAGCAGTGCACTGTATACCATACCTTCATTGTAGCTCATGACTTCAGGTGCTGGCTCTGAAAGGAAACAAGGAGTGGATAACAAAGTGTTGGGCTCAATAGGTAGAGTCCAGAACACAGCATTTTTGGCAAGGCTCAGATCTGGACACAGAGTGGTTTTCCAGTGCTTGTAGTTTTATTTTCTCTTGTAGATGTTTTCACTCCCCCACATTAAATCAAGAGGGCTTTTGCATTATCTATTTCAAGAGCAGACCTACTTCATTGCATGACTCTCTACAGCCTTTGAAAGAAAAGCATGATCAAAACCTTTGAGCATCACTCAGCTTTAAACACTTTCTAGTATTTCCTGGTGAAGTTAAAAGCCTTAGGATGTGCATTTAGACTACAGGCAATATTTTAGTAAGAACAATTACTAGCTGATGGCTGAACAGTGCTTCCCAAACACAAGCTAAAATAAACCTCATAATACCCTAAGCAATGTAAACTCCTGAAACCAAGCTGTTAAGTCCAGCTGCAGCTATTACAACTTTCAAAGGGAACACCTTAAATTACTAGTACTTAATTACTTAACTGCCCAATTAACTGGCTATTTATGGTATGTAAAGGACTAAGTGTGATGTAAACACTAAGAATTTAGCCACAATGGTAGAAAGTGTTGTTAGATGCTTATGGTAACAATTGGTGCTCACTCCCTACCTGGTTTGGGCAAGACTTCGAAGAGTATCTCCATGCCAGCATGAATATGATCAGATACATGACAATGAAGCAGCCATCTCCCAGGGTTCCCAGCCAACATCTCCACCATTTCAAAGGTCCCAGGGAACAGATCCACAACATCTGCTCTGTAGCCTCTGCCTTTCTGTCAAAGGGACGGGAGGCTGTTAGCATGCAGCACTCTGTGCATCTTTTGAGAAATCTGTCTAGAGCAGTGAAGATCTCTGTTAGTGTCACTAGAGACCTCTGCAGTACTACTACAGTTTATAAAAGCTCTACAAAGATTTCAAAGAGCAGCTCCAGGGCTGTGGCTGGGAAAGCAATCTGGTAACGCATGCAGCTAACCCTTCTTAGGATCAGGTATCAGAACTGTGTAAAATCACATCCTTTTCCTAATTAGGTGAATTGGATGATTGCTGTGAATCCATGCAAGGAGTTCAAGTCAGAGTCAAGCAAAAGTAATGATTCCTGCTGCTTATAAAGCAGAGATTGACAACAGGTTATTCTTACCTTGTATGTGAAGGTCTCAGCATGAAAGTGGACTGTGTGCACATCAATCTCCTCACCCATTCCCAGCAGGTACCAGTTCACCCACTCTCCTTGGAACATGGTCAGTCCAGGCAAGTTTGCATAGAGCTTCCCATTGATTGCTGTGCAGTAAACATTGAGAAAATAGAAATGGCTGTTACTAAAATGGCAAATATGCTGCACCGTCTCAATAGAAGAACATGCATGGTAAGTTAGATGTTTCAAAGCTCATTTAGAAGCCAAGGCATCAGCATTTACTGTCTTCCATATGAGTCCCCAGAAGCATTGGCAATCCCTCCAGCTCAACTACCTAATTCTCAGTGGGGCCAGCAGATAGGTAAGTGACTTGCCTCCAGGGCTATACTATAGCTTAGCTCTGATAAGTCTCAGACTCTACTTCTTTCAGAAACCTTGAAGTCAGCCAGAAGAGACAGCTGCTTCTAGAAGTCAGGATGTGTAAGTGTGTCTTCCTGGCCCAATGCTAGGTGCATATGTGTGTGCATGTGTGCATACACACACGAGCCTCTGAACCATTTACTTACTTAAAAGGAAAACAGGTAAATCCTGCCAACAGACAACCCTGTCATTCTGTGTCTCATGCTGGCTCCACACATTACATGCTGATCATTTGTAAAAAATCGCTGCATGGTGGGACTTCATTTCATAATTAGCACAGCAAGAAGAAAAACTGCTTTGACTGCAAATGCAGGAAAGGAACCAAAACAGTGACTGAGCTGAGTGATATGTCACACAGTGAAACCTCCATGTTCAGAAGACAGAGAAGGGAATAAGATGGAAAGAGACATGATCTAAGCACAGGAAGCATCAGTGTTTTAATCCCAGCTCTATCATAGAGACTTTCTGTAGCCCAAAGCAAGAAACTCGACTTGTGTGTGTTGATTTTGCTACCTATAATATTGGGTTGATGATTATAACTTATATCATAAGTTACATATTAACTTACTAAAAAAAAAAAAAAAAAAAAAAAAAAAAAAAAAAAATCTATTTAGCCTGCTAAGGCAGAAGTAGCTTTTTGATAATCAGCTAAAACTGATTTGTGTATTCCAACCACAGAGTTAGGTCAATTAATTTGAAAACATATTCTAATGATCCCAAGATCAACAGAATGAAATTAGTCTGACACATTAATTTCACCTCTGATCATATTTTCTGCCCTGAGTCACTCAGATACATTAGAGATTAACCTCCCTGACCCGTACGTTGCTATTCCTCCTGACAGAGAGGACCATAATGATTAGCCTTCATTGTAGATCAGAGACTTGTGCCTTACATGTGCTACAATGCTGAGAACAACACAGTTTAATTCTGTTTGTGCCACTGATGAAACAAAAGGGTGAGGGCATTCACTGGGAATCAGGTTCCTGGCTTTTGGACTTCTGACTATTAACAGAGGTCGCAGGGCCAACATCAACTTTGCACAGATTGTAATGGGTGTCTAGGTGCCTAACAGGCATTACCATGCATTTTGTTGCTTTCCACAAATGTGTCATCCAGCAGGTTGATATCTCTGTGATTCCTGCGAGTGTAATGTTCCACATTCTCCTCCAAGTACCAGGACTGATTTTCATCAAAAACCAGGAACAGTAGGGCAAACTCCCTCTTTACCTCCTTCCTGATCCCATCGGATTGCAGCACCCCTTTCCGGCAGATCTTCAGGGGTCCAATCAGGCCACTGTACATATCCTAGTATGAATGAATAAGAGAAACCTCTGAGACAATGATCTTCCTACCTTCCCCTTTTGTACGCAGTCCTTTGCCTTTCAGCAACCATGTTTGCTGTTCCCTGCATCACCCTCACTAAAACAAATGGTGTGTAAGTAATCTCATTGATGAGTCAGCTATTAAAACACAAGAACAGAGTCTATACATACTCTTATGAATGCAAATCAAAAGGACATAAGTATGAATGATATCAAAATATTCTCCACACTGTAACTGCAGAAACATCTGGATCTTGAAATAAAAAGCCAATGATCTTTGGGCTGAATGAGATGCATTATTGCAGGATCCTCCAGACAGTTTCCCATAGAAATCAGCAGTATGACAGTTGATGCTAGCAATGCTCAAATCTCCCTATTTTATTCACCTGGCCCAACTTTGGACAATTTTTGCCTTTTCAGATTAGCCCTGTGACTCCAACTAATAGGAGCCTGATTCACTAGGAGATGTGCTCATACTCTACAACAACTGAAAGTTATTGTCAAGGGAACAGTGGAACTGTTTTACAAGGGTTTGTGTTGGAAAAAAGGATAAACGGCAGGGTGAATTTGGAAGATTCCCTCTCCAAGGAGAATGCCAGATATGTTATCGGATGGTTCCTCTACCTCTCAACTGCGCTAATCTCTAAAACATATCAAAAACATTGTTTTGTAGAGGGTTAGAAAAATCAGTCTAACTGGGCTTTTCTGGTTCTAACTTCTATTCTAAGATTCCAGACAGATTTTACCTTTACTGGGTCCACCATGGAGTAGTAGATCCAAGGGACACAGGCTGAATCATTCGGTCCTGGACCAGATCTCTCAGGAACTTCCCATCGGTATGTCACAATGTCACCTGAGTGACAGAAAAGCACCATTAGCACTTGTGTGATGAACTTGTGAGTCCCCAGTTTGCTGAGTAGTACTCAAAAGCAAAAAAACAACAACCTTCCCCCCCACCCCCCCCAAAAAAAAAAAAACTTGTCATCCTGTCTCCAAAGTGCAAATACAATTCTGGTTCTGTCAGACATTGCACCTTCTTTCCAGACACAGAAAAGCAGAAAGGAGGCTCCCCTCTCATATATAAATTGGGGGGCGGGGGGTGTCACAGGATGCACACACTAACTGATATCAGCACAACTGTTTTATCTGCCACTTCCAAGACTAGCCCTGAGTAAAGAAATTCTACCTGTCTTCACTACAGATGGAGCTTGAGATGATCTTTGAACTCTCAAAAGTATTTTTATGATGCTCATTCAAATTCCTTTTTAAAATTGCTATTTTGGGTATTAGCAATACGTCTTGGAAAGACAGGGACCAACTGAAAGGCTGGCGGTTCTGGAGACAGAGCCTGTTCTGAAGAACACGCAAGTTGAAGGGGGCCAAAAATCACACTGACTGGCACCTGGACAGTGAAACAAATCGGCAAGCTCAGCCTGGGTCCTGGGAAGCAACTTCTTGCATCACAAAAGCTATAGGTCCCAAAGGACTGGGGGTGGCTTCCCCCATCATGGGCACTCAGGCCAGGATTACCAAGGGATGGCTGAGCTGTGAACAGTCATCACCTTTCTCCTTCCCAGGCAGACCAGGCACACTGTGGGGGAGAAGGCTGCACAGAGAAATTGCACTACACTTATTCCAGAGGTCAGCGGAGAATATTAAGTCCTCCAGGCAGCCATCGACACACAAATGACAATCAATAAAACCACAGCGAACCTGAAATAAATTCCTGTTCAGTTCCAAGTCTTTACTGCAAAAAACAAGTATGCCTAAGCCTATTTAAAGAAACAAGTCTAGCTCCAGGCTAAAATAAACTTCATATGCCTATACAGAAATAAAGCTGGAGAACAGTGACTTACCAGGGTTTGCTGCTTGTGGCTGACCTGTCTCCCTTTCCAGCACCCCATGTGCATGAATGGAGTAGGGTCGTGTAGCATTGTTCTTAAACACTATGTTGAGAATATCTCCTACTTCCGCCCACATAAAAGGACCTTGAGATAGGAAGAACATACTTTAAGATCAGCAAGAACTATCAACGTATCTCCTAAGAATGTTCTCACCCCTCTCTCTCACCATCTTCCCCTTCCCAGAGATATTTCCCTATAATACTTATGATGATCCTCTCATTCTTTATTACCATATGTTTAGCCCTCAAAAAGCAAATTGGTGGCTGGTCCCATTTCAAGTAGGTCTTAGAAAACTGGAATGCAAGTCTCACAAGGTGGAAATGAAGATTGCTATGCATTTTCACTGTGCCCAGTGCAACTAAGATTTGATATCTGAATACTGCTATATTAAATGTAGCATGATATTTATCATCCCCTGCTGCTGGCTCCAGATGACCCGGTAATACTCAGTTTGGCCTGAAAGTGTTACAAATCAGAGCCACAAGCTATTTTAAATGGCATACACTACCTCACCTTGCTGGCCTGGCACCATTTGTAGTCCTGGATTCATATCCCAGAGCTTTGTCTCCAAGGACTTCTGTTGGACATTGTAGTGCACTCCATTTCTCAAGGCCTGTCTACTATTACATCAAAAGCATTTCTTTCACAGCTAAATTTTCACCTACATCTCTCAGACTGCTTTCCAGAAGTCAATGGTTATTTTTGTTTTACACTCAGAGAAATGCAGGTGTGAAAAAAATAGTTGGAGATATCAAAGAAAGCCAGCAGCAAAGGCATGCATGAGAATCCAGTCTTTTCTACTACAGGCTGTATTCAGAACTCTGTTTTCTTCTGACCTGTAGACCTGAATAGGAGACAGCCCTCCTCACTTCCATAAACAGCATATACTTGAATATCTGGGAGGCCATCAGATTACAGCCCACAGAGTCCAAGACCCAGCCCTACATGAATGAAAGATATACCCTCTACAGACTTCCTTACCCAGTATCCCTAGATGTTCATCACCGTTTATCCTGGCCTTAGGAGTCTGGAATGTCCCATCAGTGTACTCCCTATAAACTGCTTTCTTGTACTTTGAGCCGAGCAGTCCATTTTCATTGCTCAAAAATACATTGGAATAGCTGAAAAATGCAGAGAGAGTGCTGTGTTACCCAAATGCTCACAGGGAATAAGCAGGTAACCGGTAGTAGGGGGTTCATTAGCTGAACAGATTTCACCTCCCAGTGACCTGTTTTGGCTGAAAAGAGTGGCAGGTGACTTAGGGGGCTGCGGCCCCCATCAGCACCAGCAGCGTAAGTGCCATATGACAAGAGAGTGAAGTTTATTAAGGTATTTTGGCTAGGTTCTACTGAGAATCTTTGCCTGAGGCTTCCTCAAAACAGAGGCACTCTACCTCTCCACAGAGTGGTTATGCCGTTCCCTCTCCCAGCGGCGATCGGGTGCGTAGTCCCACTCCACCTCCTCTGCCATGACGTAGTACGTCCGCACCCCTTTGTATCGACGGACAGGAGCAGAGTCCCTTTTGCCGCACTTGGAAACAGAGTAATGTTCCCTCATCCCAGCATGGTAGTGATTGCTTGTTTGACAGTAGATCTCAAAAATCCCTGAGGGAGGCAGCACAAACAAGGAAATCAGCTAGTTTTAGAGATCCCATGAAAGAGCTGCTTCTCACACAAAGCTTGTGCCATGGCTGTTACTGGTATGTGTTGTATACATCTATGTGTTTGTTTAGGGGAGGTTGGCTGCCAGAGGCTGAGATTCAAAAGGGTTTTTAGAGAAATCAAGCAAGAAAGGCCTAGATAAGAATCATCTCAGGAGGCTTCCTTACACACACAATAAGCTGGTTATTAGATGTGAAGAAACCAATTAGGACACAACTGTGTTACCACTGCTGAGATTCTGGTTAAGTAAAAGATCTAGCCTGCAAATACCAAGGGAGAGGAGATAGCTGACAACATGCCACAGCACCCTTTGAAAGAGACACGGTATTGCATGTCTAACCCTCAAACTGAGAAGACCGGGATCTGATGTAAACGTAAATCTCTTCAAGCCATGGACAGAAGAGTTAAACTCTGACAACTCTGTGCTACTTTACTCTGAAATAGAAGTTTGCATATTTCTACAGGTCACAGGCAGCTATATCCAGAGTCATTAGTACAGATATGTATTAGGATGTGGCAGCCCAGAGAATCAGTCTGACACAATATGGGATGAGATCTGCTATTTTCTGTTCCTCCCCAGAATCAGATGCAAGAGGCAGGACCTCTGGCCTCCTAAACGGGGCCAAAAGGGGTCTAAAGCACAGCTCACCCTGTAACCTGTAACAGGTCACACAGTGCTAAACACATCAGCCACAGGAGCAAATACTACAACTTAAGACTTTTCCTGCTGCTAAATTAGAAGTGCAGGTACTTACCTTTGTTATCAGGCTGCATAAAGGCGGTAGCAAATGTGTGGGGGAACAGATTGGTAGAATCTCTCCGCATCCCATTCATCTGCAGGGTGTTGCCCTGAAACACAGCTCCATGTACATCTGCTTCAGTGCCCAAGCCCAGAAGGTGCCAGGACACATTGTCTCCTTCACACACATCCAGCCCAGGCAAGTTGCCAAACATAAATCCATTGATGGCTGCAAAGGTGAAGACAATTAACTGTTCACAGTTAGACATCAGCCAGAGTTCATTCTGTACACATACCTTGAAAGGACAGGCCTGCCTGTGAAAGTGCCTCTTGCTTGTAAATTCACCCCAAATATACTCAGGGCCTACCTCCTGCACTCCTGCACATACAGCTCTGCTTTATGTTCCATGCCCCACCCTCTGCCTTCATACTCACTTAATTTCAGGCCAGTACAGCACATAGCCACTCCAGTCTCCCAGCCCAGATATTGGATGGACACCAACCTATGTCTTGCAGTTTTACTCCTGCTGCCTGCAGAACAGCATCAGGCCATACCATGCATCCTGTTTGATTCCTTGAAGCCATTATCCTTTTTCACAGAAGTCTCTTCCGTCCTCAAATAGTATTTTATGTTTGCATTTAAATACCAGCTGAGATTCTCATCAAACACACTGAAGAGAAGGTAAAATTCTTTGTCGATCCCTTTCTAAGATATAATCACAATGACAGCTGTTAATTGTTAAAATGCACCAATTAACCATCAGCCTTACAGTTCAAGCTGTCTTGTCTGGCTCTTGTTTTTCCCTTTTTCTTTTAACAAGGCTTGTTGAGAGCCAGGGATCTGTCCCTTTACTCATGCTGGATGGCCCTTTTTTACTCCACGAGGGGCACCATTGCACATTTGCACTGGTGTTCCACAAGTGAAGGAATCTAAATTCAGCCAAGAATATAAGTCTCATCTCTTTCCCTCACAATCCCTGGGTTTAAGGTGCTGGGTTTCACTACCTCTCCAAAACAGAACTCAGATCAGAACTCTGCCTACGAGGCAGGTTTATGACTGTTTCGCCCCTCTTTTCTCCTACAACAGTCTTGAATTTGGGATTTTTATTATCATAAGAGAATTAACATTTTCAGGGATTTAAGAAATTCTCCCAGTATTGTCCAGATTCTCATTTTCATATGAACCTTCCTTAGTTATATCCAGGAAGACAACCTGCAGAGGGGCTGAGAAGTGTTTTCCAGTCTGTGGCATATAGGTGTGTGAGAAGTAGCTCTGTGCCTTTCCAAATGAAGCATTCATTAAAGGGTTGCTTAACACTGGAGCCAGAATTGATGGCTCAGGCAATTTCTCCCTGTCCTCCCTTTCCAAACAAGTCTGTTTTGCTTACACCCTTTCAATACCTGTGTTTTATCATTTTCACAGCTACCTCATGTGGCAGGCTTTATATATTCATAACTCTCTCTACTCAGAAGATTCACATTTCTATCCTGCTGAACATGCTGATCTCTTCCAAACTCTAAATTTAGGCACATCATTTTGTCATTGAAAGTGGAGAAAAGGAAACTCCTCCAGGGAGTCCCTAATAGCAGCTGTTTTCAGATCTTCCAGTCACTACCTGATTTAAACTGCAAGGTAGACAGGATGACACCAGGCTGATCGTCTGCCACCTACTTCCCCACACCCAACCCCCACAACAAGGCTCTGTTAATCTGTCCTTCATTTCCACAGCAGATTAATTTTATTGCCTTCCTTAGACCAATGAGAAGAGTATCCCATAATGAAACTCCAAGAGGCAGTTCTGGTCGGCTTTTAGATTTCAGTTCTTTCATCAAAAGCATAGACTGATATGGATTTTCACATGACTTTTTGCAATCAGCTTTACTTGAAAATGAGCTGATTTTGCAGAAGAAAGGAGGCTCACCCAAACCTCAAAGCACCCCATCACTCGAGCAAACCATGTAGATCTTCATCTCCAAGTACATGAATTAACATTTTGGTGTTTCTGAGACAGGCCAGTCTGCTACACAAGTCTCAGGACAAAAGTTACCTATAAAGTCACATCCAAGACACACTTGTTCAACTGAATTTGTCTCACAGTTTTAAAGTCAAGCCCAGAAATCAGTTTAATGAAAGCTCATGGGACCCCAAAACGTTAGCCTTTCCCACAAGAAATCTGGGGCACAGAGCTGTCCTGATGTAAGCAGCAGCTATAACCTGCCTCATCACTTTGATTCAACTCTCTTGGCCTTGTACCTTTGCATATGTTTATTCACATTTTATTTCCTACGACTTTGCTAATATTCAATGTCTGCAGGAGAAAGCAGAGAGCCTGATAAGAGTGTGTCAGGAATATCAGTTTTACCTGCTTGTTGCTGTCATCCAAAGTCCCAGGCTTGCAGATCACCAGAGGGCCCACTAAGCCTGAACTGGTGTCTTTGACGGGATTCACAGCAGAGCTATACATCCAGGTCAGGCAGGGAGGGTCACTAGGTGTGGGCCCAACATGCTGGGGTACCGTCCAGTGGTATGTAAAGTTGTGCAGAGGCTGAACAGAAACCCCATTCTGTGACAGACCTTTAAAACAGAGATTGGCATAATTATTCTCGAGGCTCCTTTACAAGCTTTGCTACATTTTATCATTTACATTCACACTGAGCTTTACTTCATGTCACTAGAAACCAGACATCTGAGGAACACTAGTTTTTATAAAGTGTTCGGATGCAGCTATTCTTAATATTTTGTAGTCATTCTTGGTGTCATGGCAGACATAGGTATGGTGACAGGAAATAAATCGGGTCCAGTACATCCAGCAAGATGACTGTGGTTATCTAAGCTGGAGTACACTGTGCATGTTCCCCTGATCATAGCGTCTCAAATAACCAGAAACAGTTTGAGCTTTGATTTATAATTTTCATCCAAACAAATAGCACCTCTGACACTCTACTCCTTCTGGTATCCTTCCTTCCTTAGGCACGAGTTCAGCAGAAGCCCTCCTCTACTGAAGCCTCAAGCAGGCTCAGAGCACCAGGCAGGCTTCCACCCCATTTCTGAGCACATTCAGTTCTTTCTGCATGCAGAAACCTTCCTGCAGAGCCAATACAGACCATGGAGCTCCACCACCTGGATCAGCATTGAATTACTCAAGAAAAATGAGCCACAAACCATCATGGTACCGCATCCCTTCCCACGCCTTCCCATAAGACACTCCGTGAGGCTGGATGCTGAAAGGCCAGGAGGCTTTGTTAACAAACGTCACCAGGATAGTATCTCCAACTTCAGCTTTTATCACTGGACCTATATAAACAGCAGAGAGACCATGTCAGCCAAGATCACTGGGGAAACAAAAGCAGCCACAGCTATTTTTTATCCAGGGCTCAGGAACAGTTGATTTAAAACAGAAGTAGAGTCCTCACACCCTGCATGCATTTATGTTGCATAACACTATTGAACTTTAACAAAGGGTAGCAGGGGAGTTGACAAAAATTATTCAAAAGTGTTTTAAGTCCACAGGAGAATTCAAAGGAGAGGCTTCAGGCCTTTGCAGCTGGAGTAATAAAATGGGCAAGTGTGTTGAAATGCCCTCAGGAAATGCTTATGTCTCTCCCTCAACTATATAAAGCCCCCTTAGCCTTCTAACACAGGTGCCTCAAGCAGGTGTGTAAAGACTGGTGTGAGGTGCTCTAAACCTACATTTCAGTTCAACTGCTGTCTAAGAGCATCTGTGAGCCACAGCCTCAGGCAGCTGGGGCAGGGGGGACTGTCAGTCTTTAAAACATCTAATGGCTTTCCTCTGGCCTGCAGATTCCTGAGAGTCCACAGATTACTCCTAACAGTCTGAGACATCACTAAGAAAAGCCAGGCTGCTATCCAGAAATCCAGGCAGGCAAAATCTGTATAGATCTGTGCCATGACATGCTGGGGTCCCCAAACTGAAAATGCTTGAAAACCACCAGTAATCGTGAACTATCCAATAACTGCTCTATGCCCCAGAAGACTGCTGCCTTTAGGCTCAACATTTCTACTGTAGGTGGCATGACAATTATTCAGAAAAACCTCATGCTGTGTCCTTGCTTTTCCTTGATTAATGCACCATTAGGCCTTCCTGATGTGTTTGAGGGCACCATTCAGGTCTGGAGCTGTGTTCCTCTCCTCTCCAAATTAAGATTTAGGTTTGGACTACACCTAGCAGTTCAGTGGGATTGTATTAGCATGTTGGTTTGTGACTCAAAATCTGCTGCTGTTGAACAGGTCAGTCCCACTGTAGCTCTTCCACCTACGATGTTTCCTTTTCATCTTCTGCATCCTTCCCCTCCTGAGTGTCCCAATCCCCTCATGTGCACCACCCCCACTACTCATTAAACATCTCAGGCAACTTATGGAAGTCATAAAACCAATAGACAACTCCAAACAAGTTACAGCTCAGCGAACTGCATATGCTTCCACAGGGTCTGATAAGCGCAAGGGATTCAAGGCAGCAGCACAGCCAACAGCCAGGGAGTGAAAAACATGTGGAGGGGGAGCAGGAGCAGGCCTGCCCTGCTGGAGGGTGAGGAATTAGAGAAGCCAGCTGTGTGCAACAGCCCCACGAGGAAAAGTGACAGTGCCAACAAGCAATCGTCCAACCTTCCCACAGCACAGCTTCATGTGTTTTAGGATAAGAAAGCAACAGAGAAAAAGCAGCATAAACCCATGGTCCACTCCATGCATTATGGTTGTCTGCATGGCACCCCATTATTTCTATCAGTTCCCCGTTCTGGAGCTCAGTCCCTCATAGACTTGCGTCTCTTCTAGGACTGCCTGACCATGACTCCTTCCACCCACTTTACACAGTTCACGTGTCTCTAGTGGCTTTAACCAGTCAGCTAAAACAGTTTAAATAACTCCCCCTATGGATGTAGCTTATGTGACTGGGAATTTTCATCAGTTACCCCTTCTGTGATTTTAGTTACAACTACAATTGGTTTAATTACAAGGAAATACTTGTAATGTCTTTGTAGAAAGTCATATCCAAGATTTCCTTCAGTCACCTGTCTTTCTAGGAGAAGGTGGTTGTTTCTGGTAACCCATTATATTTTTTCCTGGTTCTTAGAGCCACAGCAAGATCCTCTCAGCTCCTGACAGTTATGCTCCATTGCTTTATGCATAGCTCCATCATTTTACTTCTGTTCAGCTGCTTACACTTCTTTTTGCTTTCTGCTCTCTTTCCACTACTCCTTCCCCCCCAAATCTGCATTTTCCTTGTGCTCTTTCCTTCTATGGTCTTCGCTGGGACTGCTGCTGTTGCTAATTTATGGTGTCCTTAGTCACTGCTGATACAGGAAACTGGGCCACACCTAAATATTTCTACTGTGTATGTGACAGCTATCACGCATGATTCATTTCCCTCTGCAGACTCTTTTCTTCTCTCATTACCCTCACTGTTACCTGGCTATAACAGAGAGGGAGCCTTCTTGGGAGAGGAAGCTTTCTGTGAGAAAGTGGGGTTTGTACCATGTCTTAAAGATGCTCAGTCAAAAACACATAACCAGATGCTAATACTACGATCTGTTTAGCTAGAGTTACAAATAAAATAATGTGTCCTTCAGCCCTTACTATTAACCTCTGAAGACTGCCCTGGCAGAAAAATGATTCCTTTGCTCTATGATTCCACCTCCTACTTCTGTCCACCTTACTCTTAACTGCTATCAAATACCACCTCGGTAGAAATTACTATGTCAAGAAATGAAAGGATAGTAACAGTCAACCAGTATTTCTGACACCAACATATTCTCACTGGCACTGAAAGAGGATTTGTGTTGCTGGATGATTCCTACCAAGTATACCAAGATGTTTCTCCTCTTCTGATTGCTTCTTTTCCTCCCGGAAGGTCTCATCAGTATATTCCACATACTTTGCCTTCCAGTAGATTCCCCCAATTCGGTAATGGCTACGCTCGAAAAACTGTTCAGCAGGGCTAAATGCAAAAAGCAAGTTTCAGGTGATTTTTATGAAAATCAGTCCTGTTCTCCTTCCCCCCTCCAAATCTCCCAATTAAGCAGCTTTTCAGACAAGGACAGCATCTCTGGTTTGCAATGACCCTGCAGAGCCCCGCATAGTTTGTCTCTGTGAATTATTTTCATCCTACAGGCTCATCTACCAGCTGTATTCAGGGGACACCTCTGGCACGCAGCTCTCTCCAGGCTAGAACAGCTGGATTCAACAGTGCAGATTTGAATAGCATCTCTGCCCAAGAAGTACAGAAGAGGGCAATGAACAAAACTACGGTGCAGTAAAAAGGGTGCTACAGCACTGGGTTCTTCTGAGGCCAAGACAGAGCCCAGAGGACAACTGCAATCATAACAGAGAAAAACATACAACAGCTGTAAAGAGATTTATTTCCTCTGCCACCACCCTCCCCAAACAGACAGATGTAACCTGCTTTGCAGGAGAGGCAGCTTGGTTACAAGGACAAGTAACAGATGTAAGAAACTTTCAGTTTTAAGGTCTGCAACAGAGTTGGAACATGGCTTCAGGTAAATTATTAACCACTCTGCATTTCTATTTTTCCATCTGAAAGAAGAACAACCCACCCAATAGCTTCACAGGGAAGGGAGCAGAGGAGGAGGAATGTCTTTGTTTCAGTTAGCCAAGCTTTGAAAGGGAAACCACATACCAACTGCTATCACAACCTTCTGACATGTGGGATGGAAGACTCAAGGTCACTGGTTTTGATTTCCTAGAATTTGATTGCTGTAGCAAGCCAACACTGAAGCGTATCTGCAGGCTAGCTCTGCCACCCTGTGTCTGCTGCAAGACATGCTTAGTGAGTTCAGACTTGCAGGTCTCTCTAGTTCAGGCACAGTGAGCAGAAATGAAACCCAGAGGTAGCTGAGGCAGCTCACATCCTATATAAACTGGGACCCCTAGAGCCTGTTGGTAGGTCTACACACACAAGTAGACCTTCCATGTAAAATCCCCTGAGGTGCCTAGTACTGTTTCTAGTGCAGTTTAGCTACAGCAGCCTACATATCTAGACGGGTTGATATGCTTTCTTCAGTAACACGTTCCATGTGAATTGCAGGCTCATGCATCTTGTTAAGAAAGAACTTCCACATTTTCCTTAGCAGCCTCTGTATCCCTCACACAGAGGCAGAGGCCCCCCCAAAGACTGCTACAAGCACACCAGCCTTTTACTTACCTGCCTGCCTCACTCAGCTGTTTCCCACTGCTTTGGTCCAGTCCGGAGGGTCCATAGTCCCACTGTACTTCCTTCGCAGCTATGTAGTATTTCCGAACTCTCCCTTTTAGGGTGGATCTTGGGGCTTGCTGAGAACAGGGTCGGACTTCATAGAGCGCTCCCATTCCAGCTGCCCAAGACAGGGTGGATACACAGGCTTAAAATTTGGTCTGCCAGTTTGCTCAGATAGTGAATGCAGGCCCACCCTCCTATCATAAACTGGCCATTCCTCCTCTGTTGACCCAAAAGACACATGGCTGGCAGAGGGTGATTAAGTAGTCCCCACAGAAAGGGGACTTTGCTGGTGAGCAGAGCTTCTTACCTTAGATATTGGATGCTATATGAGAAAGGATGGAAAGCAAATAGAGCCTTCTGCTATCCTCAGATGTATCATGCAAGTGTCTATTACAGGGACTAGAGTTCTTATGACACTGCCTCATCTTAACATTCAGCTATGCCAGACTTGATGTGTTCAGCACTGACTGATGTGGAACATTGCATGGTGGGATATGTCATCTCTAGAGTGTTTGGCCTGCATATTAATAACCAATGCATTCCAATTTATAAGATACAAAGATTCACCCCATTCACCTGGGGTCATTTTTTAAGCACGGAACACTGCCCAAGGCACTGCCCCCTACCACACTGTATGCCAGGGTACCACATTGGAGAGAAATGGAAGGCCAGAGAGTACAGGATGGATTCCAGCCTCTGCCTTACCTTGTATGTGATCATTGACCTGACAGCTCAGTAGCCATCTCCCAGGGTTACTGGGGATCATGTCTGCTGTGACAAAAGTGGCTGGGAATAGGCTGGCCACATCTGTCCTGTGGCCTCTGATAACGAGCATCTCTCCATGGAAGTAGGCTGTGTGAACATCAATTTCATTGCCCATCCCAAAGAGGTGCCATGCAATGTAATCCCCAGCACACATTGTCATCCCAGGAAGGTTCCCAAAGACGTAACCATTAATAGCTGCAAAACCAAGCAAGTCAAAAGCACAATTAGAAAAGGAGCCTTTAGAGCTTCTGCCTGCAGGTCACAGTACAGAAGTGTCTGGAGGATGGATCTGACCAGAACCTGTCCTCCTCTTCTAGTTCTGTAGAGCACAGCTCCACAACTCATTTCCTAACGTGAAGCATATTCAGCATCTCCAAATACTTAACATAGGCTCTCTCAAGCCAAAGATTAAATCAAATTAATATGTATTTTTTTCTGGAGTTGCTGCACTGTCCCTGTGACATTGTTTGCTTAGCACACAATCTCATAGCTTGCTATCATCCTTCCTCCCCCTGCCCACATCCTGGCATACAACAACAGAAAGCACATTTCAAGATACCAGAACGCGGACACCCCTGGAGCATATGCAAAGTCAGGGGCTTCACAAAGGTGACACTGACCGTGCATTTTGTTGCTCTCTTGGAATTCTTCATCATCTTTGTCTACAGAGCCTGGATCTGTACAGAATGATGCTATGTTCTCATCCAGGTACCAACTTAGGTTCTCATCCACCACACTGAACATCAGAAAGAAATCAATGTCCACATCCTGGCGTCTTTGAGAAGTGCCAGTCAGTATTCCTTAGGCCAAAGAAGAGATGAATGAGTACCTCCTCCCGCATCCAGAAAAGCAGGTATCAGTCAAGGGATTAACACACCAGTAGAAGAGTAATTCCTTATCACACAATTTAGGGACTGATGCTTTTCCTCACAATTCTAGTCCAGCTCTGCAGAGTTCTACCAACCACTCTCATACTGCATTCCCTGCTACTACACTTCTCAATTCCAAGCAGCTCTATTACTGCTTGATGCTCCTGAGCTACACCACCCTGAGTGTTCTTACTCTTCCTAAAATCAAAATCTTTTTTTCTCTTCCTGTTTTAATATACAACCCAGGTCTTAGACAAAAATCTCACTCCTAATGTGAATTTAAATGGCGCTCTCAAAGAAGCCTACAAGCTCACCTGCCCAGCCAGTAAGGGATGAAGACAATGTAATTATCAGAATCCAGCTGGAACACAGGTCTCCAGCAGGCAGCTCCCAACTTCATGGGATGCAGCATGACTGGAGCACCTCCTCATCCTATCCTCACTCCAGTCACCACCCTCTCCACAGTATTAAACTGCAGCCCTAAGCTGCCTTCTCTTGGTAGGTAAAAAGTTTTACCTTTTTTGCATGTTAGCAATGGCCCAATTAATCCAGACGCAATGTCCTTTGGTGCATCAATATGAGAGTGGTAGATCCAGGTCAAGCAGTTTGGGTCATCAGCAGTTGGGCTGTGATCTTCAGGGACAGTCCAAGTATAGGTGTAATTCCCTCCTGGGAAGATAGCATCATCCTTCTTCTGATTCTGGGGGGACATATCGGGATACAGGGATCCTAGAACAATTGAGCAATCACAGCAACCATTCAAGAAGAGCAGAGTCCATATGTGCAACCCTATACTGAGCCTCTCATACTCAGTATAGGAGAGAGTGCTACACGTATACACTTTGGTAGCAGCTTTCAAAGCAAGACTCGCCATCCCAAGTTGAAACGGGGTGTTTAATCATCATTCTCCCAATGAGTAACTGAGGCACAGAGCTATTATATGGCAACTTGCTCAGTAAACAGGTCGACACAGTCAGAAAGACGATTCCCATTCTGCCTATTGTTGCTTTGCCCTCAAATCTAATGCTCTACAGCCAGTCTCTCTAAAATCTCCAGGACTGTTCCAAATAGCAACTCTCTGGTCTCATATGTCATCATTCTTACAAACTTTCAGGCTCATCATACTCATGGCTCTTATACTACAGCACTTTAAATAATGACTATTAATTAATTCTCCTTCTGTGCCGCTCTCCCACTGCTGAACTTTTGGTGATGCTACTAAATTCAAGAGGAAATCTAGCCTGTGTATTGTAATGCCTAGGTCAGGAAATTGCTCACAGACCCATCAACCTACCAACTCAGCATCAGGTCACTTCAGTAAACACTTGAGTGCAGTTGCTTTCCAGCCATATAGCTTAGGTCTAACCAGGTTTCTGGATTCTTCACAGACATCATTCCTTAGTGCATACTTCTAAATTCCCAATGTGAAAACTCTGCCTCCGTTATGGTAGTGGCTCATTTACCTTCAGAGTCCTTTTCGTAGAAAACACCATGAGGATGGATCGTGTATGGCCGACCAGCAAAATTTTTTAGGTGTACTTTAATGGTATCCCCCACTTCGGCTCGGATGACAGGCCCAAGGAACCCCAGCCAGGCAGGTTTGGGAATCTCAGTGGTATACGTGGAGTCTGTGTATTGCTTATAGACAGATTTCTTGTACGTGCTTCCCACCCTGTCTCTGCCGGGCTGGAGGAACACTGAAGCCTTGCTGTTAAATTCAGAAAAGGGAAAGGCACCATAAGTCACATTATATAAAACAGCTGATCTATAACACAGTAGAGCGATGATAAAGTTCTCAAATAAGTCCTAAAGCTCTTGGCATGCTACAAGACATTCCATACCATACATTAACATGCCCTAAGCCAGCAGCATACTTTTCTTCCCACATCTGATTGTTGTGGCACAGGTAATAGAGCCTAATTAAGAAATAAACAGCACCAGCCTTTAAATTTGTCTGCTTTCTGAGCATGCAAAATGCAACATGGGACATTAGCAAATTAATAGTTTGGGAAGTCTTGGGCCCAGAGTCACAAGTGAAGTGAATTCTTTGTGAAAACGCATGCAAGTGCACCCCTGAAAGTGTGCAACCATGCTGTGCAAGTGAGGAAGATGTTGCTTCTCTACCTGACAATCACACAAGTGAAAGAGGGAAGACAGAGGCCCTTTTCATTCCTGTTCTAGCTGTCATTGAAATGAGTTTCTAAGAGATCAATGCCTTTGTGGAGTTTGTAGCTCAGTCACAAGAGGGAAAAATATCCTGAGCTCTCTGGCTAAAATTCACTCTAGAAGGTGATTTTCTAGTTAACAGATTCCAGACCATTTGTAGAATGACAGGCTGCTCAGGCAGATATGTCCCCAGCACATGACTAACTTCAGAGTTAAAACCTACAAGTACTAAAGGTCAACACCAGAGAGTATTTACTTTTTATGATTATTTCTTAGCAGATAAAAGATGAATCATGGTCCAGGTATTAGTGGGACAGGACTAAATGAGTGCTGGAAGTCTTCTCCCCCCCCCCCCCCCCCCCCCCAAATCTTAGTAATAATCACCCCACGGCAATATATATATGGTGCTGAAATACAGGTAAACTCTAATTTTATCTGTAAAAGATGAGCAATGCAAACCAGAACACTGAAACACTGGCTTTGTTATTCAAAACTGTGAAGGGCTGTAGCTATACAATTTAAGCTCATATTTATGAAGTCTTCTTGATCTTTTGATAATATTGTCAATATTATCAAAAACTTATAGATAATCCTGCTTTACTGCATACCTGCTTTTTTTCCATGTAGTCCATTTCTTCCAAATAAACAAAAAAATTCTTAAAGCATTCTACCACCTCTATCACTCATACCAGTATCACATCATTTCCTTGTTGCTAGTTAATGGGTTTCTATAATCATCATAAGTAAGTCCCATTAGCTAATTGTTTGCAGCAACAGAATAGTTTTTAAGTTGCTTTCAAGTTTAATGGCCTTTTATTTCATATTCTTCTGCTCGTCTATTATGAGACAAGGCAAACAAGAACACCACTGTGTTTGTTATTACTGCAGGAGTCAATGATAAGTTATTTTCTACTTATCCTGAATTCTTTGGGTTTCTTTTTTCTGTAAACTAATTTCAGTCTATTCAGCATCTCCAGATAGAGCAGACTTTTCCAGGCTAAACTGACAGAGCTTATTGTTTTTCTGTGAACCTCTCCTGCTGGGCTGTTTCTGAGTGAAGATATCCTAACATCTCAGTGTTATTTATTATGGGGGGTGAAGGCAAATGACACAGCAGGTCAAGATTCCATAGATTTCCATAGAAAATGGAAACAAAAAACGCAAAATGCGTTAAAAACAGCTGCTGAAAGCAAAACAAAAGCAAAAGAGTTCAGGGTTTTAAAAAACAGAAATAAAAATTGGTTTTGTAGTGACTCAAAGTAGTTGTTACAGTTTTCAGATTTATTTTTCCACAAAACAATTTCAATTAACCCCTAAGATTTCATGCAGAAGTCTCCATTAAGTCTAAGGCTTGAAACTGCATTTAAATACATACCAGCCAGCTCTACAAAGTCATTTACATCCAGGTGAAAAGTCATCATGCTTCAGGATATGCAAGCTGATCACCAGCTGGAACTAGGAAAAACTAAACCTCAGGGTAGCATATTGCACAATCTGCTCTATTATAGAGTATTTGTACTTTCCTCTAATGTAAAAGGCATTGGTCACTGCATGCTCAATTAAATTGACCATTCATTTTCCCAGTGTTACAGTTTCTATGTTTCTATGATAAAACAAGTTAACAATTAAGCCCATAAAGATCAGATATGTGATCATGTCTCTTGCTTACTTAGATGCCCCAGAATACTTGCATAAAACTACTCAGACAGCTACTATTTTAAGCCAGTACCAGACCAAATACTTATAGAACTAAACATACAGGTTATGTGCAATGCTTTGATTAGCAAGTATGTTCCTTCCTGTTGGAGCATAGTTCCAGTCCACCTCATGGATCCCCAGGTAATAGACTCGGGTGACACCTCCAGCAAACGCAGGCAATAGCAAAGGGATGTAAAATGACAACCAAAGCAATCCCATCATAGCCTGATGTGAAGGCCCTTTGAGGATAAGCCTATTTGGGAGAAAAGAAAAAAGTAATGAATCAGAAATGGAATCAGACCACAAAATCTTATTGTAAATAAGTTGGTTTGAAGGTATTGGATATTCTACAAGGGTGTTAAACACACACAGAGGCAGAATACATACTGGGATCATTATTCAAATATCCATGGGTTCTGAGACAAGAAGTCAGTCAGTCCCATACATTAACACACAAACTGGAGATTATGCCTTGCCAGTCAGTCCCCTATACCAAACCCTGCTTCTCTCATAAGTTTGATTAACTCAGTTTTTATCCTATTTCTTTTAATGGTCTGGGGTGCTCTTCCCCATTAAGGCTTCATTCAGTAGGAGAGGAAAGGAGCAAAGCCACAGCACTATGTTGGCAGAAAAAGGTACCTGTAAATCTATATGTTGTATAACTCTTCTTAGGGTGCCAGGGTCACCTAAGCAAAGAGTGCTAAGTACACTGGAATCCCAACTATTTTATTAATTCTGATGTCCTAAATCATCTTATAGGACCAGAGCTAACAAGAATAATCCTGAGCAAGTAACTTTATTTTAAATTGCTGCCAAGGTCTTTCTACTCTACTAAACCACCTGAGGAAGTGTGATTTAGTCACTTTAAAAAACTTCAAAATCACTTTGTAAAGTTGATCTCAAAGGGGTGGTTCTCACTCTCAGAGTGTCTCTCAAATGGGTTGCACCAGGCTGTTCCCTTAATCTAGTTCCAGTAAATATTTTCCCCATGATTTGGATCATGAAGTAAGGAGCTTATTCATTAAGCTTCCAAATGACACCAAGTTGGGTGTGAATAAGCACCAGAAATGCTCTGAAGAGATATCCAAGGTTTAAAATGAATGTGGCAAGTTGGAAAGACTGTCTGAAATCAAGAAAATGCAATTTTGTGAACACAAGCAGAAATTGATGCCGTATGGAGCACCAGAATTGCAACTGAGAAAGAGCTTGAGGTTAAAATGATGGATGACAAACTAAATATAACCACACATGAAGATGCTTAAACCAGATCTCCTTCAGTGATACAATTAACAAAGCTGGAAGCAACTATTCTATTCCCCTTGATGATCAAACTGTCATCTAAAATAAATGCTCAACTCTTGGCACCACAGAGATAGACATAGGAAACAGAAAAATCTCAACAGAAAGAAACAGGAAATGAGAATCAGAAAAATGTGTTCTATTAAGAAAGGTTGAAGGTATCAGTTCTGTTTAACCTCAGAAAGTAGGGGATGACGACAGAACACTGTCAAACACAGAAAAGGTTTCTATAAAGAGGATTGTGATTATTTCTTCTCCCTTATCCTTAGTAATAAGAACATTAATAAATCAGGTTTATTTGCAGCAAAGCTGGGTATTCTGTAAGCTTTCCATTAGCATGACACCACACTGGAACATGTTTCTCAGAGGAGCTATGAAATCTGACTCAACCCTAGTACAAGGGAATGAACTAGATACCTATTCAGTTTACTTCCAGACCTGGATTCCTACGATTTCCAGACATGTTATCCCAAATCTCAGAAGCCAATGATAATTAACTATTATTGATTCAGGCCGTCTTTAAATTTAGAAGTCAAGAGAAAGCAACTCTCAGCTTGGAAAAACCCTCTTTCCAATCCAGTTTGGGAAAGGGGGTTGTAGGGAATCTCTCTAAATCTGAGAGAGCTTTCTTATCTACAGTCTATCAACATGGTATAGCCCTTATTCAGCGATTCCATCATCTGTAAGCACTTAAAAAGAAGGTCAGTATCACATTACCTAAAGAAACTCAGGTAGAGAACAGTCCTGTCCCCATGATGCAAGCAGGGTAGAGATCATGGCAGAACACAGGCCTCCTAAATCCTGCTGTTACACACTCTCCAAAAATTGTGCCAACCTCATCCTCCTGCTACCGCAATAGCTGGTGCTTTTCACAGGTAGGTGAAATAACTGCATTCATGCACTCACTCTGTTCTCATAATGAAGTTTCAAACCAAGGAATTAAGAAAGCTGTACCGACACTATTTCACACACATATCATAATGAATATCAAAAAGCAGTGGTGACAACCATGAGAAAAGAACAAAGACAGGCTGGCAGTGTCAGCCCTTAGCCCAAAACTTCCGGTCATACTGGCACAGACCCTGCTGGGAAAGGGATAGTGGATGCTTTTGACTCAGCCTGAAGAGTGACCCACTTGTCAACACAGGTCAAAACAAGCAGGAGCGGCTTTCTGGGGAAAGTACACCTAGCGTATGAGTTGGCAGTCCTGGAGGACTAGGAGCAGCTGAGCCTGGGGGAGTCGATATGAGCTAACTTTATGTCCTCTTCACTTAGGATTTGATATTCCTTGCAAAAAACACTATGAAAGGGCAAAACTTAGACTTTATACCACATACAAGCAGAAATTCTTAATTTGGTTGTGAAAATCACTTACTGAGACAAACCCCTGCTGTGTCAGCCCACTATTTCTATGTGATGAGGTCATTACTTAAGACATTAAACTTCAGCACTGCAACATCAATATATTTAATCGGGTAAACCGGATCAGACCAGAAGTCATGGTAACCTAAACACCTTGTGAATTTGCTCTAGCCTTGGGCGAAAACCCATGAGAAAAATCTTTGGGATGACCTCACTGAAGTTGTACAAAGGTTCAGTTAGACCTTACGCCAGAGTTTGATCATGAAATTACACACCCCTCTGTGGCAATTTTAGGACTTCTTACAATTAAGTTTCTTGGACACTTCTGTTCTCACATTCTCTTTACAGTGATTCACACTAGTTGAGTGACTCAGTGGTGATAAGTTGAAGGAAGTTAATAATTCTTGAAAGAAATCACACACCATATTCTTTACTTTAAAGAAATGCCAGCCTTCTAATTCTGTTCATCCCTGAACCTTGATATTTTATAGCAAATTCTTTACTTGCACGATTTTATTGGTTCGTTAATAATACCGGAATTGCAAGTGAAAGGAAAACTAGATTTCGGTGTTATTTGCTAGCTAATTACCCTCTATTTTATCAAGACAGATGGACTGAATGCAGGGTTGCTTGTGGCATTTCACTGCAGAGACCATTGCCCAGGAAAGAGAAGAAGGAGAGGAAAAGCAAATAGCAGGCATTCAGTGAACCAAACCTTCCCATCCCTTACTTTGTCGAGCAGGGCTGGCCGCAGGTCCTGTCGGGAGGGCCAAAGAGTCAGTCAGGAGACATTTTCCTCCGTTTGCCCGGAGCGCAGATGCCTGGAAAACCGAAGATTCACGAATGCCAGAGGGGACAAAGTCTAGGTCGTAAAGAAGGGAGATGCCTGGCCTCCCGTGGGCAGGTCGGAGCGACAGGCTGCAGCGATTACGAACCAGGCACTAAACAGTCGTGACGCAAGCAACGGGAGTGGGCAGCGCACACCTGATTTGACTGAAATGCCCCAGGGAAGCATCGCTCCTAATTAAACGCGGCACCGGGACACTCGTTTCACTTTCAGCTGCCAGGAACAGCAGCAGTGTCACTGCCTGGCGCCATCCCCAGGGGTTAATTATGGAACGGAGCTGCGCCCACGTTCCCTTTATGGGAAGGAAAAGATTACGCACAGCAGCAGCACCCTGCGCGCTGCTCGGTGAGAGCGGAGCCGCGCAGGGAGCAGCCCCGGCGCGGCGCAGCTCCTCCTCCAGCTCCGCCGGGCAGGTTTCACACCGCCCCTCCTCGCCGCGGGCTCCTCCCGCCGCAGGGCCCCGCCACACCAACCTGCTGCTCCGCGGAGGGGCCGCCGGCATGGCGGGCGGGCGGGCGGGCGGCCAGGCCGCGGCCGTCGCGGGGGGCGCGGAGCCTCCGCCCGCGCGGGCGCCCAACGCCACACGGCGGCGCGGCCGCAGCGGCCCCACAGCCCGCCCGGCCCCAGGCGCGGCCGCCAGGAGCCTCGCGGCGGCCGGACCCGCGCGCGGGCACTGCGCAGGCGCGGCGCGGGCTGCCCCCACCCCCGCCCCGCAGCCAGGCCGGCAGCGCCCCCTACCCCACCGCGCGCGCGGCCCTTAAAAGCATTCCAGTGACGTCACCAGCGCCCCTCGCGAGGCCCGCCCTGCTCCCCCTCCGCGGCGGGAGCACAACAAGAGTCACGCGCGGAGCGGCCGGGGGCGGGGCTTCGCGGCGCGAGCCAATGGGAGGGCTCGCCGCGGTGGCGGCGCCGCCCCCGCCCCGCGTCACGGCTGCTGCTGGCCGCTGCCGCCGCTGCTGCGCGCTGGGGGAGCGCGGCCCGGCGCCGGGATGAGGGAAGGGTCGGCGCTGCCCGGCGCCCCCGGTGCCGCCGCGGTGCCCGGCTTCCTGGCCAAGCTCTGGGCGCTCGTGGAGGACCCGCAGAGCGACGCCGTGATCTGCTGGAGCAGGGTGAGCCGGGGCCTGGCCGGCCGCCGCCCGGAGGCAGCGGGGGCGGGCCGGGAGGGCGGGGCCGGGGCCTGAGGGGCGGCCGAGAGCAGGGCCGGGGGCCGCGCGGGAGGCGAGGGGCGGGACGCAGAGGGTCTTGCTGGGGGGCGGGGGGGGCTCGTGTGGGGAGGGCAGCGGGGCCTGTGGTGGAGCCGCAGGCGGGGGCGGGTAGGGCCCCCGGGGCCCGCGGGGTGCGGAGCGCTCGGAGGGGCCTTGCGGCGTTCCCGTGCCGCAGGCAGCTCCGGGTGCCCCCGGCTGTCCTGGCACGGACACCGGGTGCGTGTGAACATGCCTGATCGGGGCGGTGGTCATCTCCAACGTCTGTCTGTGGCGAGCACAGCAGCGCGCTGCGCAGCAGCTCAGCAGAGAGCGTGTGAGCATGCAGACACGCGTAGAGCAGCGCGCGAGGGCACGCCGGCCCGAGGGACAGGCCTTGAGCGGCGCGCGCTGGCTTTCCTGCCCGTACTTCGCCCCGAGTTGCGTGGCTGCGGGAGAGCCCTTGCTGCAACTGTCCGTACGATCAAAAGTGAACAAGCGCAACAGCTTTAAGTGATCTTACGCTGCACAGAGTAACACATCAGAATATTCGTGTCTCGAATTGTATGTAATTACCTAAGAATGGTGGCACTCAGGAGAAAAGACTCTTCAAAAAGTAATTAACTTTTCATCTTTTCTTCCTAAGATTGGGAAAATAAGCCTTGTTGGTCTCGTGTGCCTTCAGGCATAGAATGTTACGAGCACAGGCAGACTACTAAGACGTTTGAGACAAACACAGCCAGTATTTACTTTAGTCACATGGAATTTTTAAATGATCAGTTTTCGTCCACTTTTTTCAGATGTTTGGCCTTTTACAAAGACAAAAATGAAGAGAAACTTACTATTTTTCTTCTTTGTGAACAGCATAAAAATGTCAGAAATACCTACCCGGTTTCAGGAAAGTTGAGCTTCAAAGTATGATAAATCTGAAACTGTTTGTGTCATAGTTACCCTTCTTCACTGCTGGGTTGTGTTGTCTGAAGTTTTAGTAACTCTGCAATGTTACCTGGTTATTTTTAGCAGTGACATAGCGCACACAATGGAAGAACCTTGTCAGGAGGTAGTCAAACTCTGATCGAGGGAGACATAAGCCCTCTAGTGGCATGAATTCCAGTGTGTTTGAGCAATATTTATGTCTCCTGGGAAACGAAAGAGAAGAAGATATGTGAAGGGGTTTTTTTTTTTCATTTTTCTTTGGCTTAAGCTCAAAACTTAAGGTTTTTTTTTTTAAGCCTCTGTTCAATAAGAATGTTGCATGTAGCTATCTTCTTGGATTCAAGCTTTTTAGTACAGTCCTCAGTACTCAGAAGGGCCCATGCAGGCAATTCCCTCAGTAAGTGTTTTGCCCTTTCCTGTTGTAGGAACTGTCTCTGTCAGTTTACATCTTGACATATGCGTAGCTTTAGAAATAGTGTGCTTGTTCTTTAACTGTTACTTTGGTTTATGTCCTAGAATGGTGAGAACTTCTGCATTCTGGATGAGCAGAGGTTTGCTAAGGAGCTACTTCCCAAATACTTCAAACACAACAATATCTCCAGCTTCATACGCCAGCTTAACATGTGTAAGTATCAACTGTTCTCATGTGTTCTTTCTGCCAAGTTCATTGCTGCTTGGCATCAATTTGTATTTCTTTAATCAAAGCAATTATTTTGGCAGATCTTTCATCCCTGAAAACTTGAATTCTGGTCTTGAGCTTGCTTTGCAAAAGAAAACAATACTAACAGAACTTGGCTTAGTCTTCATTTTCTGTATTTCAGCTTTGAGTCTTTTTAAGCAACGACAATAAAATATTGTTTCATGTGTCGGTGCATAAAGCTTAGGTAGTTCACTCGGCTGCAGTAGTGGTGTTAATGGTAGTGAGAAATTAATAGCAAACTTGTGCATGTTTGGAGGAACAAAAGGCCGTATCTACACCCATGCATCTAGTGTATGAAAAAAATTGCCTAGATCATGTTGTTGCCTGCATTGCTGTGTTGAAAGTATTAGTCATACTGATGGAAAGAGCTGAACCAAGTTTTTCATTTATGTTTTCTGTGCTCTACTTCTGAGCATGATGTAGTATTTGTTATGTAATACTGTAAACATACAACTTGTACAGGCAAATAAACTGGAGCGAGATGGTAATTCAAAGACACAGTACAATGTGCAGGGCTGCAACACACATCAGAAATAATTGCTTTTCAGTAGATATTTTATGGGCCAAGTGAAGGTGAAAACTGCATAGAAAATGGCCCTCTTATTTAGAAGGTCCATTTGAGGTGAGGGGGATTAAGTGACTAAGCACATCCTTTTCAGGAAAGGAAAGGATCAGAAAGATGCTCTAGGTCTGAACTACAACTCTTTAGGAGCTAAGTCGGGTATTTCACCAACCAGCTAGCTGTATATATTCCGTATCTCTTTACTCTGTTCAGTACAAATAAAATCTCTACCTTTTTTCAAAAATCCTCCTGTTTCATTAGACTAGAAATGTGTTTCAATTATTTTACACTCCTCCTTGAAAGAAAAGGATAGAATTTGTCATACAACTTTGCTAAAGTAATTTAATTTACAGCACTGGACTGATAATAATACTATGGCTTAGTTGCAGGGAATTGTTGAGAGGAGGTGGAAATCCTTGGCCAAGTGAATTTGTCTAGTCTCTCTAGCTCATACATGTTTAGATTCCATCTCAGATATGAGAGAAAGTGATCATTTAGGCTCTTGGCATAGTGGGGATGCTACCGTTTGTGTCAAGTGTTGAGATTCCGATGCCTCAATGTCAAAGGATAATGTAAACAATCAATTGTCAGTTGTCTTATAGCAAGATTAAATCTGAAATCCAAATATTCCTGTAAAGACGTGCAGTGTCATGGAAAGCTCCTTTTCCTGCATTGCCTATCCTAGGTTTGGGTAATGTTGTCTAGTGGTAGTGGTGCCAAGATGCAGTGAAACTGGAATACTTTAACTATGTTAAAAATTTCAATGAGGAGAGATATGGATTGCTTTGTCAACTGTATTTTGCATCTAGCCTGTGATATTTAAAGCAGTAATGGAAATAGAGCTTGCCGTGCCTTATTTTATGCAGGCAGTCTGAATGGTATGGAAGAGGATTGTGTGTGCATGTCTTTGCATAGGCTGAGATCTAATTTCTCTTCCTTAAATTGTGCTGTAGACCCTGGTGGTACATAACATTCATTTTGTTGTATAGCTGCTTGGGATTATATGCATGAAAAGGAAGGTGCAAAGTTCCCCTTCTTCCCTTGGGACAAGGTTTTATGCAAGACTTCCTAATAAATCTCCCTTCTGATTAACTTCTGTGACTGTTTGGACATTACTGTCTTGCCTTAGGATACTAGTAATAGGCCTTTGCCATGCATGTTGTTTGTACAGCCTTTGCTTTCATTCTCTGCCAGATGGTTTGGCAATATTGTAGATATGTTCCCCAGCTGTGAAAATCAGAGCATCTGAAATGATTGAGCACCAAAGAAAAACTATGTAGCCTCTTTTTCATAGTTGCTACTCCCATTAACTATTACTGTAGGTATTTCAGTACCTCTGGGGTTTTCTTTAGCTATGTGTTGTAACAGTTAGCTTTACATTGAAATAAATGATTTTTTTAATCCCTCTCCACAGATGGGTTCAGGAAAGTGATTGCTCTGGAGAATGGTATGATTACAGTGGAGAAAAGTTCAGTTATTGAGTTCCAGCACCCTTTCTTCAAGCAAGGGAAGGCACATTTACTGGAAAACATTAAGCGCAAGGTATAATCTAATCATGTATTTAATTTGATTTTTCTTTTCTTCTTTCTCTTTTCCTTAGGAAAAGTAGCTTATGCGGAACAAGTCTGGGGGTCTCAAACACTTTAAAGTGAATAATTCCATGTGAACCAAAAGTATCATCGAGGTTGTGCATCAGCAAGTTTTCGTAGCTCTGTTCTGAATGCCAGGCTTAAGGCTTGGCTTGGCCTCTTCACATCAGCTCTCAGACAAAACACACCCTGCCATTCTTTTAGAAGGCTTTGGAGGAAGACCCCAGTCTTTATAGTTATCGAACTAGGTCCGTTTCCAATGCAGAGTTCACACACACAATTACGGCTTAATGAGTCTTCAGTTTTGCTGGCTTAGCAGAAGTGGAAAGGGTCATAGAGAGAAAGAAGAGAAAGAAATACACTCCCATTTGATGGTCATTGACAAAAGAGCAAAGGCTACAGCAAGGGCAGCAGAAATCAGTTCATTTGGACAAGTTTGTGTAAACTATGTTGTTCCCCCAAAGCTATGTTGCCACTAAGCTGCGTCTTTGTTAGGGCTTTCCAATTTTCTCCTGTAGATTCAGGCCTTGTCTGACCTGTTTTGGCACAAGTAGTTATCCTCTATTTGCTTGTTACAAGCCGTAATATCCTGGCTGCCAGAGGAGACTGTCATGATGGATCATGCTGACATTTAAACTGCAGGGTCTTTTCTTCAGAATGTCATAATGTGGTGGCTACATTGCCCAAGTTAATAAAAGCACAGTATAGGCTTGAGGATTAGCTGGAGAGTCACAATTGTGTTTTGATTGATCCTTCACTGAACCACCTGTGCTCAGAATCACAGTTGATCAAATGTAGTTATACAGTTGCTGCTCTGACTCAGGCCTCCTCTTCTCTTCCCAGATACCGTAATTGCTAACTTGTCTTGGCTTGCCCACCTCGCTCTCTGGTATGTTGGGACAGGCAGCTGATGACATTAGGTATGGCAGCATGTATCCCAGGAGTGTTGCATTGGGTGGAATATTCTAGATGGAAGACAAAAACTTTTATTTAGCACCAAGGACATTCAGATGGAACTGTTGAGTTCCATGAGTAGGCTGATAAATGTGTTCTTTGTTGCACAGGAGTTGTTGGTGATTTTTCTAATGGATAAAACCTTCGTCAGATTTTCCTGCTCTTTTATAGTCTGGAATGGAGTCTAATTTCAGCACTTGCTGTAAGCTTGCTTTCAAACCTCCAATAGGAATTCAAGTTTGAATGCAGGATCTCCTTTAATTAAACTCTTTTACTGTTAGTGCTAGGATCTCTGCTGCTGTGCGCCATTCTTGATGCCCTCACTAGCTGTAGACTCTGAAGAGAGCAGTTCCTGAAACTCAGGTGGAATGTTTTACTTGATTGGCTGGTTTTTTAGATGCAGGCTGACTGCATTTGAAATGTCCATGTGCTGCCTGCATCTTTTTGGTGGCTTCCCTGTACAGGTGGTATGCTGAAGAGGAAAAAGACAGTCATGAATTCATCTGGGCTACAGAGTGTATACCTGACCATCTACAACAAATAGCAAAACATCAAAGAGTGCAGACATGGAGAAGAACAATCAGGGCATTCAATCTATCCTTTGTAACATTGGAAAATACTAGGAAACCTGTTAGTTACTTCTGTGGAGCCATTACATAATAATTCTGTTCTGTTTCATTATGGAGTAATAGGATGTTATTTTGTAACAATGTAGGTTGATTTCCGTCCAGCCAATTTTTCTTGAAAAAGGGATCTGTGAGTCAGCCTGCCGGCAAGCTATCTGACACTTCATAGGGCTGATCCCAGATGCTTTTACCTCGCTCTTGGGACCCCATAGAAAATAAGTAGAATCAGAGAATAGCGCAAGTTGAAAGGGGCCTCTGGCGGTTTTCTGGTCCAGCCCCAGCTGATTAAGTTATGGTTAGTGTCTGTCTACAAGATTTTTAAAGTTATGCCCGCAAAACCTGAACATATAATTCAGGTATGTGATGCACCAGACCTATCTTTTTAAAATCTTGAATTGTGTATTAGCCATCAATGCCGCCACCTCAGAAAAAAGTTATTGAAGGAAATGGAAAGTTTTGAATATGGAAGTGTTGCAGGGAGGAGAGAGTAAGCTTTTTGCTTTCTGATGACTCTTTCATCATCATTTGAAAGACCAGCATTGACAGATTCTGCTGTGGGCACAAAAGCAATTTGGGCTCTGGAGACGAGTCTCCATAATTTTGGAATGTCACTGGGTGGAGAGATAACAGAGGAAATGACAATATAGGAATCTTCAGTTCAGGTGGTGTGGGACAAATTTTCAATCAAGTAGGATGCATCTAATTAGACCCGTATGTTTTTTTCCTAGTAATTTAATGGAAACTTGTGAGCCCTGTGCTGAGAAATTTACCCTTACTTAAGAGGGATGTGCCTATTGCATTATTTCTGCATAAGCAGCTTCTGCATTTTGTTTATGACTGGGGACTTGCCCTGACACTAGGAGGCAAGCTTTCACCAGGCCTATCAGAGAGGACTGCTTAGGGAAGGCCATTTTGAATTAGTGATGCATTTTTAGCATGAAATACAGTGATGAATATACTGTGTACTCCAAGTGCTATTGTCATGTGCTCACTGACATCCTGGTTTTCTTCATACAGCTGAGACTGTCCTAAGGACTGCATCTGTAGCAATTGTAGTGTTTTGTGATACATAAAAATCATATAATCTTACCTAATCTTTTAATGAAGTTTGATCCTGTTTGTCTACAGACTAACTACACCTCCTTTAGAAAGGCGTATACAAGGCACAGTCCTTAGTAGAGCATATGTAACCTGATCCTATTTTAGGTATCTGCAGTCAGAACTGAAGATCTCAAGGTCTGCACAGAGGATTTACACAAAGTACTCTCTGAAGTCCAGGAAATGAGAGAGCAGCAGAACAACATGGATGTCAGACTGGCTAATATGAAGAGGTAGACCCTGTCTGTTTCAGAAGCACTTATGTATTGAATGTGGTTTATATCTAATGGACCTTGACTCTAACTGTGGGTTTCATTTGAAATGAAAACAGATTAAGCTGTATTTTTTCAAGAATCCCCCTTCTACCCAACATAGCATTCTGAGTCTTATTTATTTACATAATTCAATAACAGACCAGAGACTAAGATTGAGCGTTTGTTGACTATCTTGAGATTTCATTTTGGTTTCCAACATCTGTAGTTGTTCTTTAGGGGGACCAAAGCCTTTCCTGTTCTAAACACACAACAGGCTTAGATGTAGTGAGGGAGAGTTAGTGTTTGGCTTTCTTTTTACTTGGAAATGGGCTTTGTATGTCCTCATCTCTGTTCCTTCAGAATCTTTTTTTATGAGCACTGGGAATTCACTGTGATTATTGGCATGCAAGCAGGTTTCAACCAAAGCTCAGGAGATGCCTTCACTCCCTCTGTTTCTTCTTTCTTTCTTTCTTTCTTTTTCTTTTTTTCTTTTTTCCTTAATACTTTTAAAACTTCTGAGGTAATCTGTGTTATGCTTAACCTGTGTCCAAACACTAAGTCCTTATTCTAAGGCTGTGGAGGCTTTGAATGAATACCTCATGTCAAGATTATTGGTGGAGCAGCAGAGGATGGGAACATCCTTATTAGTGAGGGTTTGGTCCTGCCTGGTGGAATATGGAGTTAATTTAACCCAGAGCTGGTGGATTTGATTAACTGATTGTTAGTCACCCAGAGAAGGAGTGTTGCCATTGGTCCTGCAAAGTACTGTGAAAGTTTGAAAGCTGTAGAACTAGAGCTTATAAAGTAAACTCTGTTCATCCTCTGTCTTCTGATTTATTCTGCATTGCAGAGAAAATAAGGCCCTGTGGAAAGAAGTGGCAGTTCTAAGGCAGAAGCACAGTCAACAACAGAAGCTGCTGTCTAAGGTACCATTGCAGCATCTTCAGTGCTACCATCCTTATTCCTGCCTCTGTGATACTTGATGGCATTCTTTGCTTATGTAGAATGACAAATGATACAGAGCTGAACAGGCTGTATTAATGCAGTATAGAAAAAACGTTCACAGTTCCTAAGTGTCCAAGAAGGAGAGAAACAAAGAATCACAAGCAAAATACTAAGGAAAAGTCTCAGGGAAAAAGATTTCAATGTGTTTGAAAGCTCAGTGAGGCTAGATTATTTGGAGAGAAATCACTAAATCAAGTTTTTGGAAGAATGCAGCACTGGGTAAGCGTGGGGCTAGAGGCAGTGAATGGTAGTAGGAACATAAAAAGAGAGATGGCAGGCACATGGAATGGAGTCTGTGAAAGATCTCTGACCAAGACAGACTTTGACCGCTCAAGAAGTCAACTCGGAACCCAGAAACTATAGGCGTTGCTGCAGCGGATCAAATTTTCTCTGGTTTCTCTCTCAGCTGTTTCTGGTCTGGTATCTTCTGTAGTGACTTGTGGTGTTATATTAGGTTAAAAGAAAATCTGTCCAAATGGGATAACTTTTCAATGCCATTTGTAAATATCCTTTTGTTTTTAAGACAAGAACACAAATGGAGATTTAATTTACTTATTAATTTCAATCACATAACTACGTGACTTTGCACTAAAGCCTGAATTGTCTGAATTTATAATTTAGTATTAGGATTGCTATGCTGATCACTTGTTCTTTTATTTTTTGTTTTTTTTTTCTTTTTAGATACTTCAATTTATACTAAGTTTGATGCGAGGAAAGTATATTGTTGGGGTCAAAAGAAAAAGGTAATTATTGGCTAGGTCACAAATTAGTGTTGGATATGCATTATGGGGACAAATCAGCTTCTAGAAGCAACATACTTAAATTGCAAAAAGAATGTTTTTATCACTTGTGTTCTTTCATTCAAATTAGAGGATGCTGATGGAAGTGGAAAAAAGCATGAAATGAAGATTTCTTCTTGCTTATGACTAAAAAATATCATGGAAAGAGAAGATATACCAAATTTTAAATTTTGAAGGGCCAGAAACAATAACCCTTAAAAAGTGCAACTGTAATTGATTTGTTACAAAACAAAAAGGGTATTTAGAATGTAATACATCTGCAGTACATTTAATAAAAACAATTTCAAGAAGCAAGGTTTCTTAGAAGTGAAAATATAGTTGTTACTGTTACTGCACTTACTTGGCAGTGCTACAACTTTTTACTACTGAAGTGTACACGAAAGCCATGTTTCTTCTCAGGTCTCTAACCGACGCTGCAGGTGCTTCACCTTCCAAATACAGTCGTCAGTATGTTCGCATACCTGTGGAGAGTGGCCAAGCAGTAAGTCTTCCCAGGGGATGAAACACTGGGGTGGACAGGATGCTATACAGTGGTTTCCACCACCCCCCACAAGTCTTCCCTACAACTGTTAATATCCTAATCTTCTAATCAAATACAGTCCATTTTGAAGTGGACACATTTAAAGCATTACCCTGTCCACAAAATCATGCAATCCGTACAACTTGGCTTAGATGAAATCTATGGGGAAGAAAAGCTGCAAGGAGAATGCAGATTCTACACCAAAATAGTCAGAATTTTGATTTATTCATTCTGTTTGCTATATCCTGTAGATGACTTTTTCTGAACATAATTTGGATGGTGAGGATGGAAATGGTACAGGTCTCATCATTCGAGATGTCACTGACACTCTGGATAATGCCACTGATGGGCTCCTTGCTCTGGCCCACACAAGTGGCAAAGCCAGGTATGTATAAGGATGAGAAAGTATTTGTGCTTAAGTCTTTAACTAAGTAGTCGTGTTAATGTAAGTGACTGATATGAATAATGGGAAACAGCTTCTCTTAGTTTTTTACTATGTCTGCACATGACAGGCTTCTTTGTAGGCTGTCTTTTTACAGCATGCAGCATTGGCCATGGTAAGCAAAGCTTTTTAAGAGTTCATGTCTCTTTGAGAGTGCCTGTAATCTTAGCAAGTTGGTTGACACTTGGAGCTTAATTTGGTGAGGCTTTTCTGCCTACTTAACAAATAAGCGTGTTTAACTTTTTGACTGAGCAGGGATCTGAATGCATATGTAGTTTACTGTAAGCAAACCAAGACTTACAGTTTCCGGTTTAAGTACAACTCTTGGTATTATGCTAAGTGCAACTGAAGGGAAAATATTTTTTGTGTGGCCTCAGGTCCTTGTAAAAACTTATTCAGTTGTCAATATCCAGAGTCAAATATGGACCAGTTTGGAATCTTTTATTTTGAGGGATATGGTGTGATTAGTTTCCCTCCCACCGCATGCCCGTGCACCTCTGATGCCCCCTTTAGTCTAGCAAAATGGGATGTTCTGCTCTGATACATGCTCTCCGTATAAGCTGTAATAAATGATTCTTCATCTGCCTTTAGGAAGGTTTTCTCCTTCTTTTTCAAAAGACCAGTTGATTATTTGAACCCTTGATGGGTTTGACCTTATTAGGTATTAAGATTTGAGATACTAAACTTGGAACAAGGAGCAATACAGTTGGTGAATTCTCCTGCATCTTGTTTCCGAATGTGGCATATTATATAAAATGTCTGTCATATTTTATAGAGAGACACAGACGGCTCTGGATCCTGGCTTACCTATTTGTCAAGTATCACAGCCGGTTGAGTTATATTGTGCGGAACCTAACGCTCCAATTCAGATAAAAGATGCTAACAAATCCAGCGAAATAGGAAATGATGCTGTGGAGCTCCATACTGCACAAGCTAATGCTCCGGAAGACCCTGTGTCAGTGATTGACTCCATCTTGAATGAAAACAATTCTGGAAATCAAAATGATCCTTTACTGGACAGGTTTGTAGAACATGATACTAACTCTCTTGAAACTGTTTTATGCAGTCATCATCCTGGGGGATCTCTGTATTAAATGCTTCTGTGTCAAAGTTTTAGAGGATGTGTTTAGTAGAACATAGTAAATATATCTGAAGTTTTAAAAAGCTGATGTGTCACTGTACTCAGTGCAATCTGAAGGCTCAGTACTATTCTGCCTCACTGGCACTGCAAAATATGGAGCAATGGCTTGGAATTGTATATTGTTTGTAGTTAAATATGGTAGTATAGGAGATAGCTTGCAGTACAGCAAGAAACTTGGTATTGGAGCCGCAGCATGCAGCTTCCTTTCCACTTGTCTCCTGTCCTGCCCACTGTCCTGAGAAACAGTTAAAACGCAGCAACGATCCGGTTACTCATGTTACCAAAGAAGATAGCGTTCTTTTAGATATAGATTATTTCCAGCCCTTTGCTTATCATGTATTGTCCCAAGGTGAAAGCCATCAGACTGCAGCTTAAACAGAGATTAGTATACAGGCTGGCATCTGAGAACATTCAGAAGATATTAAAATGAGGGAGGAAAAATGTATGGAAGGAAGAACTGCTTTTTTGATATGATAGCTATTAGTATACGTGCTGTTCAGATGGCCTTCCTTGTACCTGTTCTGTAAATAGTCAGACCATGAAAAGTAATATGGGAATGTGGTTTCTTGTATTTGGCAATAACCTGTTCTGCACTCCATGCTGTATCAGTTTGGCTCTCCTTTTGCCCCAACAGCTATAGTAACCAAGAAGATAGCAGATCATTTCTGGAAGTTTGTCTACATTGTGTAAAAGAAGGCCCTAACTGCTGATTGTTTCTCATAGTACAGTATCATTTTGCCTTTTTAGGGAAGAAATCCAGGATTTTCTAAATTGCATTGACGCCAGCCTTGAAGAGCTTCAAGCAATGCTATCTGGGAAGCAGTATAACCTTGGTTCTGAAGCTTTCAGTGATGTGAGTGTCTTTTAATATATTCTGATTTCTGAAAGATACTAATTAGGTTGTATTATGAATTTTTTACTGATTTATTCCATGTTGTAATGGGCAAGAGGGAGGAAAATCTTGAAAAGTAAATAATTTTGGGTAGAATGGTACATAGTCATCCTCGGAGTCTAACAAAGTACAAGTTAATACAAGAGCCTTTTCCAGTTCATATAGTATTTCTGCTGTGTATAACTCAAATTTTTGAACTGTTTTCTCTTAAGCCTTTTCACATACTACCACATCCTGATTATGTGTTTGATTGTGTGTTGTGATATGGAATGAAACTCAGCCATGTCCCTGGAATTACTGAGCAATGTGGTGGCCTTCTCTTCTGTGACCATCAATTTTCTGCCTCGGGTTTAAAGTAACTTGCTGTAGGCCTGTGGAGGAGAGCCACCTTCCCTGTGCGTTAGTGGGTGACTGGAGTGGTCTGCCAGATCCTGCTGTCCTGTCAAGATTTCTCTGAGGCTCTGATTGAAGAGCCTTATTATAAGACGTGTTCTCTTACATATGGTCTGTTTTTTACTTTCAGACATTTAATCCTGAGCTGCCAGCCCTGGATATGAATTTGATGGGAACTTCCCCTGGTATGGAAAATGTAAGAGTGAAATTTTTTCTGGGATGGGGAGGATTAATATGATATCGAGAGCTAAATTTTGACTGACGAAGTTTGAGGGTGGGGACTGATGGATAGCACAGTATAAAGCTGCTCTTTTCTCTAATCTTGCTGTCCTAATGTTTTCAGTTATCCCTGTTGGCATATATACTTTAAGAGAGTTCTCAAACTTATTTTAAGTCTTATGTTCCTAGCCCCAGTAATATACTCAGTTTAAATAGGTGTTCAGCATACTGTCACTTTGCTTTGAGTAACATATTCTTTGCTTTCTAAATGCATCTGAACACATCAGGAAAAGGGAAACAAACTGGTGTCTGTTCACTCAGCTGTCTGTGTTGAGAATTTTTTTTATTGTTAACTATTACTTCTGTACCCTTTGCTGAGAATGAGGAGGCTAGGAAAATCCTGTCATGCTTTGTTTCAAGTGTGCAAGTACAGTTTCTTAGCTTGTTTCCCCTAGCATCAGAGATTCCCAGGATGTCTTTCTGCCAAGTGATAACTAGGTCTGGGACTATATTTCAGATGAGATTATATGTATTCAGTCTATTTGAAGACTGAAGAAAAAGTATTAAAGGAAAAAATATAATGCAGTACATTATATTTATTCTGAGCATAGCTGTATGTCCTCAGGGGACACGCAGAAGTTCTGTGCAAGTGTTCTTTTCTTGTTTTATTACCTAAAATTGTTTTATGCTACAGAAAACTTGCAAGTGTCATTTGTTTGTTTTATAGTTGTGAAATAATACTTAAACTAGGACTGGACCTCCCTTTCAGAAGAGCTTAGATCACAACTGAGGTAGAATGCTGCTGTGTTCAAGCAGCACTTGCAGAATTTAATGGTATTGATGAACAGTGGGATTTAACTGTGCTGTTCCAACAAGATGGACTATAATAAGTGTTCTAGTTTGGAGGGTAAAGTAAATACTTGCTAATCAGAAGTTTGTTTGGCTTTAGTAAGTTTGTCATGGTGTTTCACCATGTTTCACTATTCTTCTATGAATTCCTGTTTGCTGGTCCTCATGAGCAATAAAGGGTCAGAAGTTTGCACTGGCCAGCTGTTTTCTGCCTCTTCTCTCCTCCCTTCACTTTTAATTTTGTTAGCCAGTCAGTAGAGACTTGATTGGGGGGGGGGGGGGGGGGTGTTCAGCATTTTGCCTTATTTTGTGTACATTTTGCTTCAGATTGCAAACTTGGCAGACAGCACTGAAGATCTGGGAGCAAGTGAGAGAGAAACAGCAGGAAACAAAGGTGGGCAGGAGGGAATCTGGGAGCTGTAGCAGTTCCAAACTCTTCCAAAACTGTGTGTTCTTAAATGGAGTTTTTCTGGCCTGTAACATGGCTTACTTCCTTCTGTTTATGTGGAGACTGGGAGATACCGCTGATCTTAATGGAGCTATGCCTCAATCTTACCAGCTCCATTCCGTGCCCCATATATGCATTAATTGTTCCCCTTTTCTTACATACGGCAGAGTTCCACAATAGGGAACACAACTGCAAATCTCCTTGCAGATGTGTCCCCTATATGGGCTGCAAAACCCCACAAATGCAGTGCTCCTCATTTTACTACTTGAGTGCTGCTGTTGCATGCCGTGTGTATTGGTGGCTTGAAGCATGCTTCAGATATTGATGTTAACAGACACAGGAGCCTTCGCTACAGTTCTCTTGCTGCTGTAAGCGTAGTCTGTCAGAGCACAGCTGTACAGTTTTCTTCAGTGAATGAATTTTTGAAGCAGCCTCTCCAGTTTTCCTTGCCTTGAATAAGAGCCTTCATTTAGATGTCATAGAAGTCTGGAGTTTAAGATATTTGTTTTCCCTCAGATATGCAGCTGATACAGTACAAGGCCAATCCTCTGCTTTCATTATTTGAAGAACTATCCTCAGGCGAAGCTGCAGGGAAGATACGGGATCCTAAAGACCTAGTGACCCCCCTGGAGGAGAAACCTGAAGGAGAATGGAGAGCAGATAGTGAAACTGTCTTGCCACTAGCAGCTCCATCAAACCAGGCTGAGCCTCTTGATGCTCTGGGAATGGGTGATCCACCTCTCCTCTCAGAGGATGGGAATGGAGAGTATAAACTGTTTCCGCTCTTGCAGCTCAGTCCTGTTGCTAACTTCATAGAAGAGGCCTCTGAGATAGAACCTTCTTGAACTTGTGTAACATCTATAACTGGCTTAGTGATGTAAAATAGGTAACAAAGATAAATGGGTCAGCGAGAAGTTTCATCTTCTCTCTCCTCTTCTGCCTCCTGGGTGTCATATTCTGTATAGACAAAAGAAGGTCCTCTTTCTGCAAGCAGAGAGCAAGCCTGGAAAAGCTGACAGCAAGGTCAAAACAAGAACTAATGGGACTGAAGGCGTTGGAAGGAGGGAAGAACAAGCTCCTTGTAAACATATTGCAATGTATTCTGTAACCATTTTTATCTGATATTCTTACTGCAAGAGGAAATCTGTTTGTATCCTGTTTGTAAAGTTTGGCTGTTTTTTAGTTTTTGTTTTTGTTTTTTTTTTAAGCTGGGTAGTAATGTGGTATGTAATATTTCAAGCATAGGTTTTACTCTTTCTGAGAGCCTGTTTTAAATAGATGGCTTGTCTACTGATTCAAATTGTGTGGTTTTTTTGGTTTTTTTTTTTAAGTTTGAGATTTCTTTTTAAATAGTCTGTGGCTATAAATGTTTGCATCTGCTTAGATCACTTACCTACTCCTAGACTTGCTCCTAGGTACTGGCAACATTTTTCCTATGGAAAATTACATTTTAACTGTGGAATATTACTTTTTAACGTGCTGACACATGTCCATTGCCATGGATTTTAGGTGTTATGGTAGGAAATGCTTTCCACCCTGCATAAAGCTGATTTCTCATGCACATTGCATGGCAGTTCTTCTAGGGTAACTTGCACTTAGCACACGGGTCACTTGTTCTCGGTAATTTTGAATTGAACTGATTCAGGAGATGCTTAGCAAAGTCCAGCAGCTGTCCTTGAAACAAGAGCAAAGAAAAAGGAGTAATGGAGTAATTTGCATTGACATATGACAGTACATTGAAATTTCTCTTCCGCTTGCAGTAGCTACTTGTTTATGTAACTGTATATGAGCATTGGACTTTTTCCTGCATTTTCTGCTTGTGGAATCTTAAAGATAAATGTACAAGGTGCATTAAATTCCTTGACAGTGAATTACAAAAAATAGTGTCTGCTTAATCAAAAAATCTTTCCCCCAAATTCCTTCCTATGCTGTTCTCTTAATTTTTTGTTTGCAGCTGTAATATACACATCAGCCCATAGCCCCAGCTTCTCGGTGGGACAGCAAGTGCTCCTTCACAGATAACAAATTTGTAGCTGTCTATCACTAGCAGACACAGGCCTGAAATTTGTCCTAGCGATGCAACACTGTTGGGGCTAGAAGAGGTCTGGAGGCAGGTAGAAAACCAGTTGTATAATATCATGTGATATTCCTACCCGCGGAATTACTTTCCCAAAGACCTCAATTTTTCCAGGAGTAAAACAGTGAAAAACAGACTTTTTTGTATGTTGTCTTGAACAAACTGCAGACAACAAATTTCTGTGACAGGCTGATCTTCTGCAACATCCATTTACGGAACAGGTTAGATTGAAATGTAGTTCCTGTTACAGGTTCCCGTCATGTTCTTCCATGATGGAGTCATCCAGTCGCACTGCATCTCACTGTCAGATATTTGATCTAATTATCTAGTAGTTTTTTAAATTCACTTTCTCTCTTAAGAAGATAGGAAGCCAAGTCTTAACAAAACCGCAAATAGAAACTTGTGCTGCTGTATCTGGTTTATGTACTGGTTTGGGAAAAGTGTGTATTTATGCAAGTTTTACTAACAAAGATTGCAATAGAAAGGGGATGGCTAAATAGCAAGAAAAAAAAACACAAACTAAAGCAATTAAACTCATGGATTGCAAAATCAGTACTGTGTTTCTTGTATGTTGTATTTTGTGTGTGTTCCTGTGTGTGCTAATACATTTCCCAAACCTGGTTACTAGGAGAGCTTTAATGCTTTTCAAGGAGTCTCATGCAGTTGCTGCTGATTCGAAAATAACTGAAGTGCTAAGGTTAGCCCGGCACCTGCTTTTTGGAGCTGTCAGCCTGAGAAGATGGAAGATCAGATTTATTCTTAACCCATGTTCAACATACCATGGAATCAAAGCTTTTGGGAATGGGACTGACTGCCACTGACAGTGTAGGGCCAGGTTGAATTTGAGAGTTTGTGCATTGCCTATATGTGGGTAGCTTGCTGGGTACCAGCCTTCAGATCCAAGCAGTGAGGGGACTTAATATTAAGTGGTTTTCTGAGGTAGTGGTGTAAAAGCCCAAAACACTGTATTGTGATGTTACTGAGAAGAGAACTTGTAGTAGAAGGCTCCACAGTTGACAACTGAAAGTCGGATGGATTGTGTGCTGTAAAATGGCAATTCTATCTTTTCAGACACTTTAGGAACCTGCTGTATTTTTAATTTCAAACAGGTGCTGGAGTAAAGATCATCACCGTGCCCCAGGCTCAGCAAAACAAATGTTACTGCTGTTACGAAGGAGCAAGTATTCTTGATACTAGAAGAGATACAGCACAGCCATCCCCTGAACAATATAGGAGGGCCACACAGACACAAATCAACTGAAGTGAATACATGGGAAGTGAAAGGGAGAGCAAGATGAAAGGTAGGACAAAAAGAATTTGAACAAAACTTAGTGGAAAAACCTGGATGCTGTCAGCTGCACTGTCACGGTGTAGGAAATATCCGGTCCCTTTAATAATTCAGAGTGGACGATGGGGCTCTGTGAGAAAATCCTGGAGGATGAAATGGCATTAAGTTGGTAGGTGTGCAGAAGTTTTTTGGGTGCCACAAGCTCCTTGGTGCTTAATTTGCTGTTGATCTTGAAGAGCCCTGTATTCAAGCAGATGTCTCGTGTCAGTCCCTTTGTGTATGGGTGTTTGAATGATGGGCAGGCGAACGGAGAAGTTGTAAAGTTGCATCCTTTTCAGTGGATTTTGTAGAACTCCCTAGCTCTTTGTTTTTTAATCCAGAAAAAATCAAGTTCTGTCTTGAGACACCGTTTCCAAAAAGCAAAGAGATGAAAGAGGCTGATAAGACCTGCAGAAGCATTTCCTGCTTTTTTTTTTCCAAGACCTCTTTTGTGGAAACTAGTTTCCTCTTGCAAGTAGCAGGAATAACATAATCCCATCCTGTGTCTACAGTGTGATGAAGGACTAAATTACTAGCATATCTTTCTGCACACTGTTTGTTGAAGCTGTGCTGAGTGAAAATGTCAATGCCTAGGAAAAATCAGGAGAATAAGAAATTTTAAATAAAGGGAAGCATTTGAATTGGGGGGGTGGAGGGAGGAAGTTCTTGGAATGAAAAATTCTATGGTAGTATCTACTATGGTAGATACTATTTTCAAAATTACTTCAGATTGCCATAGGGTATAGGATAATGATTCTTTTAGTGATGCTGTAACCTTAAATAGGCCCTTCTTCCCAGAGCTTGGCTGGGGTTATGAGGAACTTAAGATCAGCCATTGGGACATCTGGGCAGAAAGGAGGTTAATGTCCTTAACTGATCCAGTACTTTTGCACTTCTGTGTCAATTATCTCAAAGACCTTGTGATGTAATCAAACTGGAGCATTGTTTTTCCTCTCTCAAGCTGGGATGAAGCCTGCATTTTCTTAAATTTCTGCATTATTGCTTGATAAATAAGGAAGGACTATGCTGGGACTTTTGTAATGACTGAAACCATTATCTTAGCCGTAAAATATAAATATTTATTATAAAGGACTATATTTGTTCTGTGAAAACCATGCTGGAATTTGGCTGTGAATAGAGCCAATAGACAAGTCACTTGGAAATTATAGTTGGCATAGAAAGTGGACTTTTTCTTGGATATGGTTGTTCATCAACAGCAACCTGTCCTAAACATCTCGCCTCCTGACCACTACTACTTCTTTTTTTTTTTTTTAATAAGGTCTGAGATATCAGGGCTGCTGCAGGTCAAAGGAGGTTCTGCGCACCCAGCAAAATTGTTCTTGAGGCTGTTGTGAGGACAAAAACACAATCGGGCTGTGGTTACTGAACGGGCTTTCATTTCTGCAAAAGGTCCCTTAACGTGCAAAAACTGAGATATGATGCTGGAACTCTTTTTGCTTATTCTGGGAGTCCTGAGGAAATTGTCTCAGCCTGAAACCATACTTAAGAACGTTACTCAAAAGGAAGGCATAGGGAGATACCCCAGAGCAAACAATACTAGGTTGCTTATGCAGTGTTGGGATGTTCAGATGTTTGACACATTGTCGGTAGTATCTGAATGATTGTTCATGGCCAACAGTGCTGAAGGTGGAAAGGTGAATCCTAGGGGAAAAGCTGAGATTACAGGTCTGTCTTGTATTCAGCATGGGAACTGAGAATGCACAGACAATGCTCACCAGTACTGAACAGAAATATGACATGGTATTAACCTACTAAGACCTTGCTAGGTATTGCATGAACAAAATTAGTGAATAACAAAAGTTCTGTGATTGTCAGGATGGAGAACAGTTGCCATGTTGAATGGAATGACTCCTAAATTTTGGAGGGGGAGTGTTTTGAAACAGAAGAATTCTGGATGCAATGGACATGTTTCCTTACCTTTTTGTGTTTGTGCAAATAAACATTGTCATAGCAGAGGGAGGTTTCCATGTATGTGACAAGCAAACTTACTCACTAGGAAGCTGTGCCTTATCACTTATAGTGTATCAGTGTAAGTTTTTTTATAGATCCTAGTAAGAAGGGCATTGAGTCCATAACGTATTGATTAAAATACCATTTATTACAGATAACATGAGAAGGAAAAGGGGGATAGCACAGATAGTCTTAAGTCCCTTCAGATGCTGGGAACCCCGAGTTGTAAAGCAATAGATGGACCTCTAGTCAGGGCATGGCATGCTGTGCAGATCCCATTCATGCTGAGGTTCACTTTATCTTTAGAGTTTTTTATAGTATTTTCTTAGAAGTAAACAACTCCATTCATTATTTCTACTGTTGAGAAAAAGAAGGTTGCTTCTTCATGCTGCTTCACTTCAAGATAAAAGACAAGGACAGCTTGGTGGTGTCATTGCCAGGTGCCAAGTGGGAGCTGCCTACATGCTCCTGCCTTACAATTAGCCAGCTGAGTTTGTCCTGGGGAGAAGTGATATGTGTAGTTCAGCACAGGCCTGTGCCTACTCAGGTCAGCTGTTACGTGAAATACTAACTCATGATGTACAATGGTCTTCCGGTTAAGAGCACTTCACCCCTGCAACCTGATGCAGAACAAGTTAGTTTTACCAACGCCCATAGTTGCTTCATTGTAATGCAAGTTTCCTTCCTTCTCTGTCGTCAATGCCCAGGGCCAGTGCCGCTTGCTTCTAGTTTTAGTGTGCTGTATCGCAGTAGCTGGGGAAGGAAGGATCCATTTTCCTTGACTTCAGTGTGGTAAGAACTTACAGAACACACCCAGGCATGACAAGCACAGTGTGAACAAACAAAAAGTGCCCATCACATGCTCCTTTCATCATCAGTTTTTGTACTCTTTCAGACTAGCACTCTACCCTGCCTGCTGCACCTTAGCCATCCATATGTTACCTCATATTGCTTTGTGCTTCCTCACACAGAGCCCTCCAGAATAGGAGTTAGTCCTGTGACTTGCAAAGGCAAGGATAACAAGCCATGCGATGCCTATGAGATGTCCTCAGCTGCTTGAAGAGAAATACCACAGTCCAATAAAAGTTAGATAAATCCTCTTCTGAAAGTTCATCCAGAGAGAGAGAGCTCAGCTCATGATGGTCTTCCATGTTTTCAGTAACTTAATTTGATACCAGTCTTTCCTGGACTGTATGATGCCACCTCATCCAGTTCCTGCTAAAAATACGTTGCTGTCTCCTAAAAAAGGATTGCTGTTTTGAAAAACAATATCTGTGTGATTACAGTTCTCCCAAGCAGAAGCAAGAGACATGACTACTACCAAGCTTCATCTCTGTGTACAGGTGTCTGTACTTAAGTTGCATCATATAAAGGACCTGAGAGATTTCTCCTGCCCGTATCCCCAATAACCACAAATGTATATATGTCTGTATATGTACACACATGCCTTTTTTTCATCAAGCAGTGGTAGTTCTCAGTCTAACAGTTTCAAGGATGGCACATACACTGCTAGCGGTAGGTTCCCTTATGACTTAGTTTGAGTCAAGCTATGCTTTTGCCTTCCTGCCCAGCCAGCCATGGAAGCAGTTTCATTCGTTTGAACTTAAGGTGTTCTTTTCTCTTCTTTTTTCGAACCAAGAAGTATGCGAACACTGCAACCAGCACAAACAATTTCTTCCTCTCAGTCTCAGTGAGTGCAGATTGGAATTGTGTCTCATGGAAAACTTCTGATGCAGGAAATACAGGGCTGCAAAGAAGCAGCATGTGAAAGCAGGTCCCAAAAATCTCTTGGTAACTAACAAACATTTTTGATTTTTTTCAAGTAGGACATTTGCAGAAGTATTTAGGCTTTAGGTTGGCTAGGTGTCCTCTTTAGTTAAAACTGCAAATGTAGTGGACTGTAAGAAATGAGTTGAACTGATGCTTCTCCAGGCTGTGACTACAACAGGTTATAAAGACTTTTTTATCCAAATAAAGGCGAGGAGAATCCAGAGTCGGAAAACTGACACCTGTGTGTAGTAAAATCACAGTCTTCAGGGAAACATAGATCAAAATATTATAACCTGAAAAGAACCAAATTCAAACTCATACCAATAACATTGCCATAATTAGATCAATATTAATAACAAATAGTCAAAACATTATATATATGCACATATGCTTTTAAGCACCATTATTATGCAGAATGAACTAGCAATGACTCTAGAATAAGCATGCATGTAAAAGCAATCATACTGAAAGTAAAAACCATGAAAGAAAAAGGAACGGGGTAATATCTGAGGCCCAGGTCTGTATACACAAATCTCCCATTTTCAATGTAAAATTACATAACAACCTAATTAAGCTGCCCATAAATGATAATATAGGTGGAGCTGTCTTTAAGCTATATATAAGACTACAACAAGCAAATTTTCCCCATATTTCCAGTACTTCAGAATCAGGTGTGCAGAACTGATTGCTCTGGCATCAAGTACAGATGTAAATATTGTCTTACTATCATTCAAGGGAATTGTATTTTAGTATATGGTCTAAGATTTTGTTGACTGTGTTTTATTAGTCTAGCTACTTGCCTTTAAGGACTGGAGGTTGAATATGGACATAATAATAGCAAAGTGCTTACATCAATTTAACTGAATACAATGAAGCATTAAGCCTAAGAGATTTATGTCATGAAGAAGGTAAGAAAAATGTGGAGCTATAGAAAAGAGAAATAGGTAGGTAAAGTCTCTTGAAGATTATACTTCAGTAGAGAGTAGATATTTCTCCTAGACAGATCCAATGCTCACTACATTCCATGAAAGTTAAGAAATCATGATTTCATAGCCTCAGAGACTTTTTTTCCTTTTTTTTCTTTCTAGGCATATCATTGTTTACCTGTTTTCAAAGTAGTCCATAGGGAAATACAGGTGCATATGTCCCTAATCTGTATTGTTAATTGAATTCAGTTAACCAATTATTCAACAAAACAACTAAATTGCTATGTGAGAAAGAAGAATCAATCTGTGATAAAGAGTGAGATAGTCAAACCAGTTACTTGCAGTTTCTGGAAATGATTTGTTTTCAGATTTCTATTTCTAAATTCCCCACCTCTTATGTGGGGTTAGTATGATATCTTTTGTTTCACAGTGGTAATGTAAAGATTTAGGGGGTGAGGTTGATGAATATTAATTTAAACCACAATGGTTAGTTCTATAGAAAAGCTGATGAGAAAATGAATAGTAAGGACTATTTGCTTCTCCTAATTTTAGTTAATAATGCTCTATCAGACCTTGTTATATGTAACATGTATATTAAAATTTTTTATTTAGAAAGCAATGCAAGGAGGGAAAGAAGAAGAGAGAGGTGCTCAGGAAAAGAAAGAAACAAGACAAAGGAAATGGTTATTTCAAAATGGAGTTTAAAAAATGGAGGGGAAAAGCAAACTCAGTAGGAAATATGGTCTAGAGTAGAAATAACTCTTAATCTTTCTTCTTTTTGTCCTCTGCTCACACCTCTGACAGCCATCACTAAAACACACTTGTTTTGTGAAAAAAAGAGGAAGGAAAAAACAATCAGCAGCTGTTCTGGATTTTAGATGACAAAGTGAATAAAGAAAGGGAAGTGGTGCTGATTTACTCCCTGGCCTTGAGAGAGCAGGTCTGTTTTACTTCAAGGGAAGAAGAAGCCCCAGTCCTGGAGAGGATGGGAATGCTGGTGAGAACTGCTGTGCTTATGAGTCCTCTTCTTTTCTGCAATGGTGAGTAATGAAAAAGTTCTTATGTTCAGAGGAAACTCCTTCTCTGACACAGGTGTGTGTAGGTGAATGTTCGTACAGGGGCTTCAGGAGCAGAAATATGGCCAAAAAAGCCAACTTCTTTGCATCCTTCTGGTTTTGTATTCAGTTGTTTCAAATCTAGTGGCTACAGAGTGTAAGGGTGCATGAAGTGTGTGAAAATGCTGCCCGTACAAAGCTCTCAGATCTAACATAATGAGTTCTTTCAAAGAACATAGCAAGCAGCACAGCATTAGACATCTGGTTAGCTCCGATGTTCCTTGAGCTGGAGCCCAAGGTCCTGGGAGAGTCCCTGCTCTAGCTGGCATGTCAGCTTCCAAAAAGCTCACTGTGAAGAGAAGCATGAATAGCTGTTAAAACTCAACAGTGGCAAGGAAAAAGATAAATTGTTGTAATCACAAGGCTAGAGATACAGCCAGACACGCAGTTCATCTGTGTCAGATCCTGGTCTACTTCTTCTCCACTTGCATGAAGAAGAGAGAACCTGGCATCTGAGGTTAGATTCATAGAGCCCTTCATCTTGACCTTAGATGTGCCTCTATCATCTGTAGGATGGCACCAGCAAAGGGGAGGTTTGGAAACAAGGAGGAGAGGTAAAGGCTGATGTTGTCTGGAAAAGCGTCTGTGGAAGTATAGGTTCACCCCTAACAGTAAGGAAAATGATTTAGGGAAGCTTTTTTTTCTTTAATGGCAAAATTTGAAGAGTTCTAGACTTTTCTCTATTGTTCAAGTTGCTTAAATTCAGGGTAGTAAGGAAAAGCAAAGAATTATTGTTTAGACAGTAGGGAAGAAGAAGAAGCATAAAAACTGCATCATGATTTGCTGTTAACATGCAGTGCTTCCCAGGAAATCCCTGAAAGTAAAATTAAGTGACAGAAGGATAAATGCTAAGTGTGACTGGGGAGCTGTGGGACTTAGATTTGGAGACAAACCGCTTCTCTCAAGTTTAAACCTTCTACTAATTCTGATCTCATGCTCTGCCTGAGGCTGAGGTTTACACCAGAGAGAGCACAAGAGCCAAATTCAGCACACGTGCTGTATTTCAGTTTTTCTCGCAATCAGCTGTCTTCTTCACACCAAGCTGCTCCTTTGTTAGCCCATACCCTGAAAGACATTCCTTCACTCTATATTGACTGCCAGTGTTTGTGACTTGGTGAATTCCACTTGCTGACGCTCTCACCATTGTTTCATGATCCGGGAGTTACCTTCACCACAGTGGTGGAGTTTTTTTTGCCTGGGTTTTCCTGGATTTTCTTTCCTTTCCCTATTTTTCTTGCAGCTTTTCTGGACCTGGCTGGCCCCAATGAAATTAAAGGAGTGTGGAAGGGATCTACCATCTTGCCCTGTAGCTATGTGCCTGTGAAGGACTTTGTGCAGGAAACGCTTACTTGGACTGTGGTACACGACCAAAGGTCGGGTGCTATCTTTCGGAGGGACCACTCTGGTGATCACGTTCTACTGTCCGAATACAGAGATAGGGTCAGTGTCCTGAAGAACTCTCCAGGGGATGTGTCTCTTCATATTTTGAAACTTGAAATCTCCGATAGGGGAACCTACACCTGCCAAGTCACCTGGAGAGCCAGCAACAACAGTCTGATAACAAAAGAGATCACCACCAGAGTTGAGGTAGTTAAAGGTAAATCCAAAAAGGAACCTGTGCTAGAGTGGAAGTCTTTGTCATTCAGACAGTATTTAACCATTTAATAGACTACACAGCCAGTGATCGCTTGCTTCCAGTACAGGATCATTTGGCTGAATGGAGTCTGACTCCTCTGAGAAGCGAGAAATGGGTCAGGGAAGGGAATTAGGGCCCATGATACTGCACTGTCTGGTTCAGGGATGGGGGAAAGTTTTGTGGCCTCTCACTTACTAATTTGTCCCTGACTCTCTTTGTATCCAATTGCCCGATATTTCTATGGGATATGCAGCAGAAAGGAAATGACTAGATATTGCATTGTTCTTTGACCAAATATCATTGTACACCCCAGAATTCCCTTTATTTGGGCAGTGATGATTTATAGAGGAATGGAGATGGCATCAACACAGCAGAAAAGGTCTTCAGTGTAGGAGTTTCAATGGGCGGCATAACTGGTGTAAAGCTGTCTGTAGGGACAGGAGAGCTGAGCTTAATCTGGGCAGAGAGGAGACATGACAGTGGTGCCTCTGTTCCTTCTGGGAAAGGGCTTAGACCTGGCAAGTGAACTGCCACGGAGCGCAGGGAAGACTTCTAAACCAGCCAAGGCCAGCGTGACCTGAGCCCAAGCTGCTTGTCTTTCAGTTGCAGTGACTAAGCCCGTCATCAGGGCTGGTGAGCTGGGACTGATGGTCCCAGCAGGAGCCAGGACCAGCCTGACCTGCGTGGCCAGCGGATCCCCACCCATCAGCTACCGCTGGTTCCTGGGAGAGCCGGGAGGAAAAGCTCGGCAGCTGAGCAGCCAGGCTGAGCTCACGTTTGACAGCGTGCGACCCTCCGACTCGGGGAAATACTACTGCGAAGCAGAGAACAGGGTTGGGGCAGGCGTTGCCCAGCGGAGCGATGCCGTGGAGCTGACGGTGAGAGGTGAGTCCCCAAACCAGAGCTCGTCATCTCAGCTGCAGGAAATGATCAAGGCAAACAGTCTCCTCTTTCTGTACACAGATCAGACAATTAATGCTGAATATGAGTTGTGATTTTTGGAACAGTTGCACATGAGTGCAAAAGAGTGTACAGCAAAGGAATAGGAATTAATTATGACTGCTTTCTAACACTGCTAGCAGCCAGTCCCCTACTTGTCCTCTAGATGGTTGGTTGGTTTTTCACTGTCTTATAGGTCACATGGAAAAAGTCTCCTGTATTACTGCAGCAAAAGAAACCATGGTCAAACTCCTTTTTTGCCTGTCACTCTTGTTCAACTTGCAGATCTGCCCACAACAACAGCAGCTTTTGTGAGTGATGTGGGAACCCCGGAGAGACACCACACAACCACAGGTGAGGAGTTTAAGCAGTTATAGCTGACAGCAAGAACAAGGAGTCAACAGGAGGGTTAACACCAGCATTTTATAATGGGTTTTGTTGCTGGTGAACACACTCTTGACAAAATATTATTTTTAGTCTGTTTGCCTCAGTTTTAATCCAGCTGTCTCTGAATACAAAGCATCCTGCTTTCCTAACTCTCCAGTCTGTGCAGGGCTTTTTGCTTGCTTGTACGGGGTTTATATCCCATCCTTTCTGAGGTCTAATAAGAGACTGAAGTGGTGTGTTTAGTTGTATTTATACGTGTGTTTTTATGTGTTGCCACAAACTGCTCCATCCTTTGGGCTGGTTTTAGGCTGGCAGCGTTTTGAGCCTGTATTCTCAAGGATGGCTGTAGAGAGACCAAACTTACAATTTCCATGGTCTATGGGGGTTGTCGGGTAAGGATTTGGGGCATTGGACCACCTTGTCATCTTTGTGGGTTTTGCGCTTTTGGTTTGGTGGGGTTTTTTTAAGTGCACTTCCACCCCATCCCTCCATATATGTCAGCCAGCCTAAAGTAGGATTGTCCTTGGAGAAACAGCCCAATAACTCATGGCTGGTGCTCACAAGTACCTCAGTAGGCCCTCAAACTCTGCCCCCAACAACAGGGGTCTTTCAGGGGGAGATAACTTTCTTTGCCATTAACTTCCACTAAGCTCCTTGCACTTGTGTTTGTGTTAATAGCAAAGAAAAGTGTCAAGTTGGAGGTTTAATGCGAGCACTTAGTATTGTATTCTGCTGCTGGTGAAAAGGTACTTAATATTTTTGTTGCTTTTGCTTCAGCTTTCTGTCTGAATGAATTTGTATGTGTCTGAGGGCTGCTGGAAATACCACTTCTTAACCTGTAGACCAGATAGGATATTCTAGAATTTGTTCTCTTTTCCCCTCTCTTAAAGGGCTTTTTGCTTGTTTTTTTTCTGGTCTTGAGTGAAAACCACTGAAGTGGGAGGCAGAGTAGTAGTAATTCTACTGGTAGATTACAGATGATAAAAATTGCTTCAAACCCTGTCCGGAAATGGTCCAAATTACTAAGGACAGTTGTTTTGAAGGAGGCTTGTAGTTTGTGTGGTTTATCTTTACGAATTGTGGGTATTTGGACTTAGGATAGAGTAGATTTGCTTGTGGAAACTATATTTTTGGGCAATGCTTTGTCTGAACTTATAGTATGCCACCAGTCTCACAGCAGGCTGTTTGAATCATCTTCAGCAACTAGAAACTGAGGGAAAGATGTTGACAATTCTTGACTTCTCTTACAGAAAAGTGTCAAACAGAGCTGGTGTTCAGAGGTACCTCAGTAATCCCTTGGACTTCACGAGGCTCTACCACTGTGGCAGGTGCACATTATATATAGCACTTTTAGGGCTTGCCTATTTTCACTGCACTGTAAAGGTAATGGAGACAATGTGTTTTTGCAGATCTGCCCCTAACAGTAATGACTTCTGAGAATGATGTACAAAATCCAGGAAAGAATCATACAACTGAAGGTAAGTGGAGAACAGAACAAAAGCTGAGAAGGAGATCAGGGACCCAAACTGGTCACTCGATCAGTCCCTTCAGCCCCCAAAATACTGTTCTGCATCCTGGCTGCAAAAGGTGCTCTCAGTGTGTCCAGATTCCTGAAGCATTGACCTGTTCCTGTATCTTATCCTAGTCATGGCTTTTTATGATGTGAATGTTTCATGATGGCCCTTGAAAAGATTCTGGATGTAAGAAAAGATACAGTTTCATAATTAGTGGTCACAGAGTTCTTGTTGCATTCCCAAACAGTTGTCCATTCTGGTCTTTTCTTTGTGTGAAAGTTGGATGAGCAGAAAAGCCTCAGTGTTCAGTTCAGGCAGATCTTTCGTAGCACATCTAGCTTTGCGGTGCCATGGTGGGTTTAAACAGCTCCAACAGCTGAACTGTATCTGTGGATGAAAGGGGCTGATGGTATAGACTGAGCCCCCAGATCTCATGGCTTTTGTTGTAACTATTCTGTCCAGCTCTGCTCGGAGTGGTTCTGTCAGCCTCAGTTAGTCTGAGCATCTCCAAGTAAGAACTTCTGCCAGTGGCCTTTATGGTCCCGGTGTGTCAGTGAGACGCATGAACAGCAAGTCTAGCTTACACACACGCACCTACTCAAAGCCAAATGACTGAGGTGATGTTAGGGTGGGGAAAAGCAGGGGCAAGAACAGGTAGTATAACTGCCTGCCCGTTAGGAAGGCTGGCTGAGCAGCCAGCCCATTTTTGCCCTCGGGGAGATGGTCAGTATCGTGTAACTGCTGCTGCTATTGCAGCCCAGGGGAGTTTCTCTGTTTGAAAGGCTTGTGCTTTGTCATTCTAGATCTCCAGAAGACTCACCTGTCCTTGTACCTGGTCATCCTGATCGCTGTGGTTTGTGGTGCTGTCGTTTTCCTTATCCTATCTATTATCCTTTGCATTAGAAAGCCCAAATATGGTGAGTAGTGTGTTCTGGAAAACTTGAATGTGCTGTGCATGCCCAGCTTGGTTTTACTCCTAAGGGCTTTTGTGGAGGAGTGTGGTACTGTACTCGTTACTGCATGATTCAAGTATCAGGGCTGCTACAGGAAGGTGCTTAATTGAAATATACATGAGCAAAACTGGGAGACTGTAAAGGGCAGAGAAGTCCCTTTTTCATTGGGGGGGGTGGAATCTCCTAAGTCTAAGAGGCTCTTTCAGACACTGACAAAATACTCCTTTTTAGAAAGGCAGCAATCGCATTATGCACTCTCAGGCTGTTTTCTGGACTTGCTCAGCTCCTGCTTACTGCGGCCCTGGGGATGTGATCATTTCCCAAGGGCTTTGGCCAGTCTAGGTAGTCCACAGTGAATCTAGACCCTGTGGGGTGATGCTTGGCGTTTGCCTGGAGCTGCTGCTCGAGACTGAACACCAGAGGGCAGGCAGCTTTCAGCAAGGGCCAAACTGGCCCAGGAGCCATCTCCTCGGATTTCCACTTAAGGCTGAATCTAGAGTATTTTGCTAATCACTTCAGTGTCTCACGTGTTTCCCAGGCATGGTTTCTAGTAATTCCAGATGCCCAAAGCTGCCTCCTTTTGACACTGAGAACCATGCCTGTAACTGACTGGCTGGAGCCCACTGGAACTAGTTGCACTCGGTAATTAGACCATAGAAACAAAATGAGAGAGAAGCATTTCATATTTGCTGCCTCTGAGCAGACACCGTATCAGTGCAACTCCTACAAACTGTGGAGAAAAAAGGGGCTGCCAGAGGAGGCCAGCTTGATGTTAATTCTGCTGTAGAAAATACTTCATTTAAATAACTTATTTAATATTCATCTACATGTTGATTTGAATAGGAGTGTATCATAGTCTCTTTCATCAGAGTGCAATGTCAGTGTTACTCAGCTTCTTTCCTGCATTTTTCTCTGCTCTATCAAGCTTACACGATGGTTATTTTCCTCTGGTCTTCATGCACATTGCATAGTTCCCAAACCTACATGCTCTACAGAGTTTCTTGGTCAGATTTTTTTAAAGGTTTTTGATAATAAGTTAATCTTGTCTTGCTGTTTTAAAATACCTGTTTGTACCAACTGCTGTTTAATATTTTCCACAGTTAGTATCTAGATGAAAAAAAACTAGTAGTTGTAGTTAATTCTCCTTATTTGATGTGAATTTCTTGCCTATTTATTCTTCAAGCGTAAGATAAATTCATTGAATGTTTGTCTTCTGTACTAATATTAGAAGATTTCTGACCAAACACTTTGTTAAAATCTTTTCTCACTAATAATACAGCAGAGTTCGGAAAGCTTTTTTTCCTTTAAATACCAGTGACCACAGTTTTCTCCTGTTCCTCTGTTTCCTTAATTACCTTTCTGCAGCTCCTTGCTATTAATTAGTATTAGTTATCAAATACCACTTCTTCCTTTTTTTTTTTTTTTTTTTTTCCTTTTAAGAAATCCAAAGTTGTGCTTTGAACTAATGAATAACAGAAGTGTGGGAACTGGGAGCTTCTGGTTCTAAACTCAACTTTACCTTTGACCTTGGGCAAATTATTTTGGCCCAGTTGTGTTCCAGCTGGGATATTTTTTTTTTCCCCCATTTTCTTGACCTGAATCCTGGGAATAGGAGTCATCACCCACCTAACACAATCTTTAAGCTTTCCATTTTTATTCTGTCTTCAGAAGTCACTTGCTCTTATCAAGGAAAGATATAGTAACTTTCATTTGAGAATAAAAATGCAAATTATTGATACACATTTTTGATTGTTCTTTTCCAGCACATGTCTTTGAAGTAAAACAGTGAGTATAATGCTTTATCTAACATTCTGAGGAGGCTTTGGGGACTGTATCAGAGCAGAAAAAACTGTTGTCACTTAGCTGTCAAGATGAAAAATCACTTTGGCAGTATGGATGAGGAGATTAAAAGTTACCTCAGTAGTACATCTTATGGATGTTTTGTGGGCTTCCCACATCCACATATAATGTAGGAAGAGAGATCTTTTGCTTTGCAATATTAGAGTCATAAAAATGAGTGGGAACTGTTCAATTACTCCTTGGCCTGATGATGTCAAATGAAGACTGTTGTCCAGGATAAATTCCCAGTGTTTTTCCAAGTGCAAAAACAGGAATTTCCCTCTTTCTAGAGAGCCAGTACTCCTGATGCAAGAATCAAATGCTGGTGTTATCCCCAAAATATCCTTGGCTGAGCTTGCCTCTTTTAATCACAGCTGGGGCAGGATGTTTTAGCTATATTTCTAAACTCAAACATCAGCAATCCTGTTCTACTTCTAACCTATGCAAGACAAGCTGAAAAGCCTAATAATCTAGCCAAAATATACAGGCCACTTACTTCTCTGCTGTTCTGTACATCTTTATTCTGCAAAGAGTAGTTGTCTGGCTATGTCATTCCAAAAAGTGATACCATAATTCTTGTCGCTTAAGTATCTTTTGCTACCTCTGAAACTCTCCCTGAATTTACAGCAATGTTGCTGTAATGTCCAACATTATCCTTCATCTGGAAGCAAAGGACAAGATGCTTTCCTTCAGGATAGCGTTATAACCCAGTGGCCCAGACTTACACAGCTCTGAGTCAGATCAGAATCTGTCTCAAAATCTCTTCAGCTGGGAGATGCTTTATCTACTCTAGTTGCAACTCTTCTTTCATATTGTACTTTGATTTCAGCCATAACAACTCCATGAGAGCAGAGTCTTCTTCAAAGTTTGACTGTGCGGGTTATTATGAAGAACCCATCTCCTCTACTGAAAACAACTATTTGATGGAGCCCATGAAAAACAACAGATCTGAAGAAGCAAACCTGAATGAATATAACACCCTTAGAAATGCAAAGGAATCTGAATATGAAGTGGGAGACACTGTATAAGAACCAACAACAGTTCTTATTTATCTCCCTATTCATCTTTTTCTCTGAAAAATAGGTTTAACAAGCAGTTTTTGATCCTCTGTGGCTTGTGGAGCCTTAAATTTCTGCAGTGAAAATGCAAACTTCTTTAGAAACTTCACAGCTGTAGACTGCTGTACAGGTCTCTTGATTTTGCTTAAGACAAAAAGAAAGACAGCTTAAAGCTAGGTTAAAATCAAGGACTTTACCATGCTAAGAGCAGAAGGATGAAAAGAAATGTCCTGTGAATTCATCATGCTGTACTCGGTATGCCTTTCTGTGGTACACTCGCAATAAAACACAGACACTTTCTAATTACAGTGAAAGCTGACAGCTTTCAAGCTCGACAGCTTGGGCAATTATAATATTGCAACAATGCATATTCTTTCTGAGATCAACTTTTCTATTCTATTTTTTGTTGCATTTTTAATATTCAAAAGAAATGAAATACTTTTCCTTAAGCTTGTGGCTAGGGTTGCTTACATATACCCAAATTACTTTGATATGAACATGAATATTTTTACATGACCTGCTCATCTTTAAAATGCCAGCAAGCACTCATTATTGCAGATATCCAGTAGTTACTCATTAAGTGCTTTCCTTAGAACTTAAAAGGTATGAAGGGCAAGTAAGGATAGTAAAAACTATGTATAACAAAGGTTTTCACCTCCCGAGTAAATCAGTAATACAGATACTGCAGAGTTGCAGGAGAATCATTTTATAATGAATAATAGGGCAATGCTATGTCAGACCAAAAGCAATGCAGACAGACCAAAAAAACCCAAAAAATAAAAACAAAAAAAAAAAGAGCAGGTGATCTGTCAGGGCCAGGGGGGAATATTAAAGACACAGATAAAGACATAAGCCCTAAATTTGCTGTTACAACTCAGCAAATGTGTGTACTTTTTCTTCCTGAAAGTATCAGCTCATAATTCACCAGCATTCAAAAACAACATTAGGAGCTATTGGGAAAGGAATTAAAACATAAGAGGAAAACACGATGATACTACAACAACGCAGGGAGTGCTTGCCTCTTATGTATGCCTTATGTGCGTATCATCTTAAAAGGATTTAGTAGAACTAGGAAAGATCTAAAGAAGAGTAGTAAAAGATGATTAGTGACCTGAAACCACCAATGTACAAAAACAGATTAAATGCATTTAAATTTCTCAGCTTGGAAAAAAGAGAACAAGGGAAAATATGAGCAAAGTGTCCTAAAACATGACTAGTACAGAGAAGATGAATAGGCAGCATTGTTTGCAGTTTCTCAGAAGACAAAATGCAGCAGACATTGGATGACATTGAATAGGATAATCTGGTAGCAGTTTTAAAGGGAGATAAGTACTTTCTATATGCAATACATGACAGAGTGTGCAACAGGTTATTGCTCATCCACTGCTATGAAAGCCCAAATCTACATGGAGGCACCATGAGTAATTAGAACAATTAATGATATAAAAGTTCAACAATGACTATTAAACACAAAGAATTAGTGATATTTTAACAGTACGTATAAGTGCTCTAATACTTTTTCCCTAAACTTCCTGCATCACAAGTTTCATTTCCTGTTAATAAAATACATAAAAATCAAGGGCTGGGCAACCTCAATTTCAAATGAAAAGGGAACAAATAAGCAGTGTTTTTTGTTGGTGATAATGTCTTGGAAAAATTTATCAACATGTGCATGCAGCTTATAACAAATGTGTGGAAGCAAATGAAAATGATTAAAATTCAGGATTGTGAAGTGAGCAGATTTTGTTATGCTTCTCCTTATTTTGCCTATGAGGCTGGGTGTGCATGAATGTTTGTATGTGCCTAGGAATTCAGCTCCTAGGTGCTTATCACATCCCTTTACTTGAAAGCAGAGGAATTGGGCATCTGCTGGAGTTTGGGATATGTTCTGGATGTTGTGTCAGGTGATATTTGTAGACTGTAGTCAGCCATAGTTGAGGCAATAGAAGATGCCAGAGTTTCTGCTAGTCCAGTTTGAGGTTAGGAGTTAGTGAAATGAGATGTTTAGCATGTGATAGAAAATGAGTCTTATTATGGAGAATGAAAAAAGCCAGTGAAGTCTTACCAGTGTTTTTTCCTAAGGAGGAAGGTGAATAGGGAGGGAAAACTGCTGCATTCATGCAACAAGCCATGCAATTGTTACTAAAAGGGTTTTCTAGAGGGCAAAAGAAAAATCACGACTGGACAATGAGATGCAATGACAAATCAACAGTCATAACGTTTTCTGGGTAACTGTTGCATCTTCTTGCATTTCAGCTCTAGGTGAGGTTGCAGTTTTTGGAACCCTGCAGTAATGTTCTCTTAGAAAAGGAATTTAAAAGAAAAAAAGCGTGGGTGCTTGTTGGGGGGGCATGTTGAGAAGAGAATATTAATGTTACTGGAAAGCAGTCCACCCATCTGAGGTCTACCTCAGAAACTAACCCATTACAATGGGAATGCAGGGCTTCAGCAGTATATGGAGCAAATGGAAAGCAGAGGTTCTCCAAAATCAAGTGACAGGGCGTTGAATGGAACATCTGAGCAAAGAGGGGTGGGGGTGACGCATGCTGCTTGGAGACTGAGGAGAAAGGAGCTCATCCTTTTTTGTAAATGGGAATGGTAGGTACGGCCAGCCACACCAGAAGACTTCTCCCTTCAGGAGAGAGTTGAGCTCTGCATGAACAAAAGAACAGCAATGCAGTCAGCACAACAAGCTGTTCCCTAGCAATATTTCTATTGCTGCTGGTTTTGACCCCATGTGCTGTGCTAATTAGAGGCAATTATTTTAAGCAGTGTAACCCCTCCTGTCAGTTCTTAGGAGCTAGCTGTTTTCTTCCTTCTTTTCCTCTCTGTTTTTAGAGAGAAGCTGTGGGTTTTGCACTAGATGTTGGTACCCCCTGAAGGATGTGGGGGGAAGTTGGAGTGCCATTGCAGTTGGATGGAGACACCCATGTCGGTAATGCGTTGTTCTTGCACAGTGTATTTTCTCAGATGGGAGTGCGGCAATGCTTGATGTACTTGACCATCTCAGCATGACTGCCACCACTACGCAAACTGATGCCTCAGTCTGGCTGCCCTGATGTTACTTGCACTGTTGTCCATCTGAAGTGGTGTGATGTGGAAAAAAAAATGTTTTGTATCTCATGGGCAGAGCTCTGGCACAAGTAAAGAGTATTAAGGCAAGCAGCAATAGAGGTGCAGAAACAAAAAGGATTCCAATGAAGGGCAGGTTGGTTACAGTGTGATCTGAGTATATCCAAGCACTCTCACTGTCCATATCCTATAGATGATGGCTCTCATTTATCCTACAGCTGTATTTCAACTGTGCCACAGATTAAAAAATCAATTCAATTCCAGTTGCATTGCAAACCCACAGGTGATGCAGCCCTGCAAATGTGGATAAATAGCAATTTTATATTAGCTGGACAGCTGTGACCTGGAGCTGATGATGTAAAATAAACTGTTTTAAGGCCAGCAATAAAATTCAGGCTCGTGAGACTGAGAAGAAATCTATAAATTAGGTTCTCTGTGTGGTTTGTATCACAGAGGATGCACCAGGATTGCATATGCTGTTGGACAGCAGGATAATGCAGGATAAGGACTGGAGCCTAATCCAGCGTGGGATCTCTCTGGGGGAAAGAGCAGTTGCTCTGCATCCCGTGGAGTACGCTGGTGAAATACTGTAAGGAGCTGCAAGCCAGGAAGACAAGCTGAGGTTAAGGCAGACCTTCCTAGACCGACACTTCTTCTTACCGAAATCAGAGTTCCGCTAGCCGTCATGGAGCTGCTGGAGGAGGAACAGGGATGTCTGCAAAGAACAGGCCCTGTGAGAGCAGCGAGACTGCCAAAAGCATCGGGAGCCCCTAAGAGTGGGATAACTGCAGGTAAAGGAAGGATTTGTACTGATCTCATAGCTGAATTTGGGAAGCCCATCTGTACTCACATCCAGGGGAGGCAAGGATGTGGGCACAACTAAGAAATGAATACTCGACTGCCAGCGTATATGGACCGCTTGCGTACTGCTGGGAAGTGCTTACAAGGGTTGGACTGAGGTAACGGACAACCCAGAACTGATGTCAGTGACCTGGAGATTCCTGGTAAGGGAAGTGAATTTTCGGAAAGATCACTTGTACGTTGTGTTCTTGTTGCATGACTCAGGCCTTGAAGGAGAAGCTCAATTACACTAACTTTCTGGTTCTTTAGGTGGAACAAAGGCCACATTCTCATGACTCTCTGTACTATTAGCTGGTAAATGTGGTAAAACTGGGGTGCACATGATTGTGAAGGCTAATGCAGTTAACTTCTCTGAAACATCCCCAAAGTGTTTAGTAAACCTGATTCTTTTTAATCAACTCCGAGTTTGCTATGGCTGGACCTACTAAGAATCTCTGATGTCTTGCAGTAAAACTTGTCTTTTTTTTTTCTCTGAGTGCAAATGGTTCATAAATAGTATTCTTTCTTTCCTCCTTCCCTCCACACAAAGGTTGGTATTGCATTTCACCTCCTGCAGCCTGGAAGTTATTTGCATCACCAAGAAAACAGCATAGCAAACTCTCCTCTAGCTGTTGCCAGACTATCTCAAAGCCTGAGGGTAAGGATTCGGGCTCTGGAGGGCTGGGCCCCATGAGTATCCGCGGCCCTATCTGTACTCCTTTTTGGAGTACTCCTTTTAAATACTTCATTATAATAAACCAGGTAACTAGGCACAATGTCTAAGACATTAGAGGCTTTTTCTTCGTGCTTTCAGATGCAAAACAATGAGGAGTCCCTTTAGAAAGAAAGAAATGGGCAGACTGTGTGGCTCAGGGAGGAGAAAGCTAGGAGATGGGTCTCTGTCCACAGGAAAGAAAGATATTAACTAAATCACATTTGAGGAACTACAGTTTTTGATGTTCATTTTAGCTAAGTAGTCAATTTTTATCTTCTATAATTATAGCTTCAGGAAGTCTTGCATGTCCGGTTCAGAAAATAGTCATATCAGCAGTTTTAGCTTGGGTTTTGAGCTTTTGCTGGGGCATGTTTCCCCCAAATCCAACTTCTTTTAAAGTCTTTTGAATGGGAGATAAGTTTTTCAGGACAAGCTTCGTTTACCAGTCATGGGCCAGGATGTACAAATGGTTGGTTTTAAATCATGTCTCTGAAAATGGACTCACTCACCCTTTCAGAGATGTTTGAATTTTAACAGTGCTTTTTTCCTCCAGGCAGGACTCTCTCAAATCTGGCTAGTGGCAACTTAGCGGCAGAGAAGGGACGGATGGGGTATGGGCATTAGCCCACGAGCTAGAACTTGCCGTTCCAGTTCAAACGAACTGGTTCCATACTGGTAGCTTCAGCAAAGAAGTCAAGAAGAAAAGGCAGCAAAAATCAGCTTTCCATCGCACCAACAAGGTTGTGTTCTGCAAGAGCGTGCAGTGCTCTGCCTGTTACTTTCCTCTGCGGGAAACAGCTGGCGCTAACTCAGCCTGGAGCCTCGCGTACGCCTTGCGCAGGTCTTGCCGCACCACACACGGCTGGTTGCTCCAGGCTGCCGGCGCTTGCCATAGGCAGGTTTTATTGCAACAGTCAGCAGAACTCGGCTTAAGTCACGTTCCGAAAGCCAAGAGTGGGTGTGCTTCTGTGCGAAGAGTGAAAGGAGACCTGCGCTGTGCTCATCCGTTGACCAGTTTTGTGAAGACGAAGATAGTTACTGGTTTTCATTGCCCTGCCCAGAGGTGGGAACAAGCCGTCATTGACAAAGCGCAGCACTTCCAGAGACTGGTCTGACCTCAGCTGCTGTGTAAACACTTCCTAACTAAACCAGACAAATATCTGTTGTGATGGGACGTAGCTGTGGCGAAACCTTCCTGGTTTTAACCTTCCTTTCCAGGCCCATCGGAGAATGGATCCCTGTATTTCAAACATGTCTACCTTGTGCTCAAATTTTATACTGAATTTCTTGTGTACCCTAGACTTCCAGTACTGATGTATGTGAGAGAAGACTTTCAGGGTAGTCTGCTGTTTCTTCCTATCTATTATTCTTTTATTTCAAGCCAAAAATCCTGTCCAGACAGAAATCTTCCCCACTGACACAACTGCAAAGAAGTGGAAGGGAAATGAAATTATTTCTTGGAAGAATTTTAGTGGTGGTGGTGAGTGGAGCATTTCTTAAAACTAAACACTAAGGCATAAATGTTGAATAAATATCAACAGGCTGCGTTAGTGAATGACTAAATGCCTGTAACAGAATCCACTAGGTCAGTAGATTTGCTTGTATATGCATTTCTTATCTTCTGTAATTCCTTCTCCCATTGTTAATACTTAGGCACATGTTGATCCTATGCATAACACCTGTTGATAACTTCTGCATCTACTTATGAAGGTGCTACTACAGAGTGTGCCCAGAATGCCTCCTGGGTTGAAATCCCCCACCCTCTGCCATCTGTAAGCTACAGCCTCACAAAACCCTGCACGTGTCTGCAGAACACGAAGCATGATGGCTTTGGCGCGTGAACCGGACTGTTGCAACGGAGATGTGCACCGAGACAATCCGTGGTGCTGCGAAAAGAAGAGCACCAGGCAGTGATTATCTGCTCACCTGCAGGTGGTAAAAACTTGTGTAACGTTACATGCAGATGACTAGGTCGTTAATCTCTGGTTTCCTTATGCACCTTCTCCATATCCCCGGTAGCTATGACTGCATCTATAGCTGCACCATGACTGGGCGTAGCTTCTGGCCAAGTGGTGGAAAATGCAGCTTTTCCGTTCCTACTGTAGTAAAGAGCAGCATGTTGTTTTCAATACCTCTTCTCCCTGTCACAGAAGTGGCGTTGTGCAAATCCCAGTTACCCCAGTTAAGCACAAGGCTTGTTCCCTTCCCCGGCATCAGTTGTCTGGGCTTAGGTGCTAGTTCTTATTTCCTCGTATAGGCTTAATTGTAGCAGGAAGAAAAGAGAAATCCTCCCTGGACTGTAAGCGGTGGTACAGTTATGGGAAGGGGAAGAAATCCAAGGAAAATCACTGCATCAGCAAGCTAGAGATATAAACCCACATCTTTTTCTTCATTTGTTCTCAACGTTTCCACACCGTGACTCGGACATCTACGCACTTCCCCCTCCCCGTGATTCACAAACACTTTGTGCCTGCGCAGACAGTGCTTTCCTCATTAGGGAGCGGGTCCCACAGTAGTTTAGAAGTGCCAGTGCCTGGAGTGCCGTGGCTTGAGACACCTCTGCTGCTCTAGAGGGGACCCCCGCATTGAAAGGGATAGGTGGTTCCTCCTCAGTAAGTGACCCAGGGCAGGGAGCTGAGCTCGCCCTGTGGCCATGCTCAGAGACTTCCCATGCGTTTTGTGTGTTTAGTGGGGTACCTGGAAAATTGCATTTTTTAAAAAAATGTTTCATGCAACTTTCTCGATTTAAAACAATTGAAAGATATCAGAAGATTTTGTTTAAAAAAATAGCAGTGTATCAAAAAATTGCTAACTTGTATTTCAGGAAATTTCATCACAACAGGAAAGTTACAGAAAGACTTACACTGAAAATTTCTTTTAGTCTAAGTTCCATTTTCAATTAAAAAAACCAACTAATAGAAGTGGCATTCTAAGGTTTTGCGGTCTATAATATTTTGTTGTTCCAGAGTGTGTGCTCAGCATTACTCAGGGTAATTTAAATTGTGCTAGTCTCAGTTCAGAGAATGCACCATTCATCCTTCCTAAACTGCCAATATACTGTAGGTACTGAAATTTCTTTTTAAGTTGGACTGATATTTCTTATCATATGAGCTTGTTCTCAAATGATTTTGGTTGTCACACTGGTGGTATTTTAACTGGTAACTCCTAGATTTGAGTTCATCTCTGATTGAGTAATTTAAAAAGAATTTTAGTCACACCATCTCAGCCATTACTGAGAACAGAAAGATTTAGACAAATGTATCTGTAGCCCATATCAATAAAATAGGAAACTGCTTCAGATAAATAGTATTTTGTGTATATTTTTGGCTTTTAAGTAAATTAAATAAATCAGTGCACTTTTTTTTTAAAAGACAGTAGCAGTAAATCAAAAAATTAGCAGCTTGGGGGGAAAAAAAGGATGTATCTTTGTGCCTTTCAGCAGGGACTTGAATTTGGCAGGGGATGCTGAGGATGAACCTTTTGCTGTTTGCCATAAAAGCCTGCCCAAGCTGGGTCCAAGTCAGAACCTTGGGGGAAAAAGGCAAAGAAGCTGGGGCTGGCTTTCCTCCTCGTCCAGGGCACAGACTGGCCTGCGCAGAAGATGCGTGGGGTTGCCTCAAAGAAGCCTCTTGCTGCAGAAGTTGGTACGTGTGCGTGGTGCAAGAGCTGAGTGCTGAGAAGACAGGACATGGAACCGAGCCTGCACGGATCAGTCTCTGCTTTGTGCTCCTGGATGATGTTAGGTGAGGCGGTTCACATTTCCCAGGCGTAGGCTACCGTGCTTTCCATTTCTGGACGCCTGGTTGGGAGCCCTCATGGTGTGATGGACAGAGACGCTGAGCACTCCCAGCCACTTGTAAAGGTGACGAGAGCAGTGTTTTAGATGTCCCAAGTGCTGTGGGATGTTATGTACTCTGGAACCTGAGATCATCCATGAATTCTGAAATTGAGCATCCAAAACGAGGAGATATTTGAGACTTTCAGTTCCTTGTGCCACAGTTCTCTGCACGTACAATGTGGCTAACATCATGCTTGGCCTTACGAAGGTGCTGGGAAGATGAACTGACTGATGGGCAGGAGCACTATTCTAGAACCACAGAGGAAGATGGGATGGAATAAAGCATAATGTTAGAAGCAGAGCCAGTGAATTGACACCACCTGTCCTGTGCATGGCAAAATAGTGCGCAATTGTGTAAGTAATGCCAATGTCAGCACACACAAGCCTGAGAGAACTGAATTCACGCTTCTCAAGCATCCTGAAATTTGCTTCCCTTGCTACTGAGTGCTTGACTGTGTAGTCATAATAAAGCTCTTTCATTGTGAAATGACTGCAAACATGGAAAGAAAGAAAGCAAAAAGCCTCCCACCCAATTATGAAGAGAATAAAAAAGAGCATTTAGAGCATTTCTTGCAAAAAGTCAAGAGAATGATAAGAGAAGTGGATGGGGACAAGAGAAAGTGAAATGGAAGCAGAAAGATCCTTATAGTCTTTGTTCATCCTTCACCCCAGTCATCAGTGAAATGGACTCGTGATATTTCAGAAAGAAGGAAGGAAAAAAGGCAGCAGCACAGCCTGGATCCTAGATGATATAGGACAGAAGAAAAGGAAGTATTCTTGACTTGTGTTCTGGTCTCGGCGGTGTGGGTCTCTCTCTGAGTAAGTGGAGGGAAAGGAGGACAAACCTGCAGTTCCGGGAGAATGGAAAAACTGCTACAGATAGCAGTGTTTGTGAAGGCTTTCATCAGCTGCAGTGGTGAGTAAAGGCTTCCTCATGTTAGAAGAAAAATCTGAGTACTAAGAGGGCAGGGGAAATTTTTTGAATTATTCTTCATTTTTAAAAACTGTCAAGTGTGAAAAATCCCTAGCTTCCTGCATGAAAAAAATAGAGCCTGGGAATGCACAAGAGTCTCTTTTGGCATCAGACACAATGATGTGCCTTGGAGAGTGGAACAAACAGTATAGTGTACGGTTAAAAAGTCAGATCCCATGCGCTCCAGAGCGAGAACAAAATAGGATTGTTCAAGATCCTTGGAGAGGATCTGCTCTGGTATGTCAGCTTCCAAAACGGTCTTTGTGGAGCTGGAATAGGCACGTTCTTTTAGAGCTTAACGATGCATCAGCACTGTTTTACTAGCATGGTCCTGGGAAGGAAGAAGGGGTACAGCTGTAATTGTGAGCCTAGATTCAGACGTAATTCACCTTGGTCTCTCCTGCTCTACTGACTCTCTAGGTGCGTTACAATAGGCGATACTGGAATCTTTGCTTCGATTTACATGCCCATGAAGCGTCTGTGCCTGCTCCTGGTGCATTGACGCTGACTTGGAAAGGTCTTGGGAAACAGGAGAAAGGGAAAAGCTATAGCTGCTTTGACAGTTGTATACAGAAGCACAGAATTGCTCCTCTTATTCAGAAAAACAGGTTAGAGTACTTTCCCCATTCTGTCATGAAAAAAAGCAGCTTTAGAGGTTTCTGTGATCAGCCTCTTAAGCTGCTTTTTGTGAGTTAATGCAGCTGAATATAACCAGTGCATTTCTGGGGGGAAAAATAAGGGGGAGGGAGGAGGAGGGAGAAGGCAGCATGGATAAAGGTGAGCCAAGTCTAGCTAAATTCAGGTAATTTGCCACTTAGATGAGGCACTTCCCAAAGGAACTATGGTCTCACTGGGCAGACAGCTGGAGATATTGGGACAATAAGCTGGATATCACAAAATACCTGCTACCCCTCCTCCCCCTTCTCCTGTGCCCACTTTAGTGCTTGGAAGGTACTTGTTTATCTGCTCGGGGCCAATGTGAATCAAGAAAGCTAGGTTATATCTGAAGTCCTCCAAGGCTAAAGCACCAAGATCAGGTTCGGGTCCACAGTTCTTGTTTCAGGTCCAGTACTTCAGAGCAGATACCTAAAGGCCCCTGTCTGCATGGCGCTTCCACACCCCCACGAAAGCTGTGTGCTGGCAGTGTAGGAAGGGAGATGTTCAGTTGCTTGACAAAATGGGTCAGGATATGAAAGTTTAAAATTTTATGCTGTTACCATGCATTACAGATGATACAAATCCCTCCAACCTGTCTGGGATACTCTCTGATACAGCTCTTCAGATTTTGTCTAGTGCAGCTCTACCTACCTCTAGTGGGAGGATTTACACTGGAAGATTACATCCCAGTTTAATAATTGCCCTGGGAGGAAATATTTCCATTAAAAATGCTCTGTCAGAGATTTTTCTTTTGCTGCATTTCTCCGTTCCTTCCAATTAGCTCTCCTTGGGGTCAGCCCCACTAGTGCTGGAATCGATTACACGCACAGTGCCGTCAGCTGCACAGGGAATCAGGGCATGCTAGCAGCTATTTCATGGCACGCAGCAATACAAAACAATACTGGAGAGATGTTTAACTAAAATTGTGTCTGGATTAATATGCTGGATGCTAAACACACTTGAAGTAGAGAGCACCAAATGCCTTGAGAGTATATCTGAGCAGTTTTTGAAACAGCTTTCATCCTTCCTAATTTTTCTGAATATGAGTCTGTGAAAAAAGGAAGAAGAGAAATTGAAAAACTTCAAAAGCAGATATATCAAGGAGTTGCATTTGATAGAGATGTGAGATTCAAAGAATGGAGCTGTGCCTGCCCTCTCAAAGTTATTTGATAGAGGAAAAACAGTGCTCTGTGTCAGAAACAAACTTCCTCTGCGCTCAGCCCCAGCAGCCCCCTAGACTGTCCTCCTGGACGGAGATCGGCAGATCCTCACTTCCCCTTGAATGGTCCCTCCTGAGAGCCCTGGGACAAGCTACCGCACAGGGAAGTGCTTCTGCCTGCGCAGCCACACTGCTGCGACCTGTGAGCAACAGGGAAGTTGCATAAGAAATTAGTGATGTTAATCAGTGCGAATGTCAGACTTAACAAATGTGCATAATTGCAGTAAAACAATAAAAGTGACTTGTTCATCCTTCCTCCCGCACGTAAGGTACAGAACAACACTGCAAGCGGTGTCATCAGAGCACCCACTGTCTCTGGGAGTGGGAGGAAGGCCACTGCTGTTTGACTCATCACCCGCAAGAAGCAGAAAGCCAAGCAGCAAAAGCAGAACACGAAGGCTGGGGCTGGGGAGCAGGAATTAGAGGTGCATCTTAAGATCTCGTGAACACTATAGCTGTGATGCTGCCACAGGAGCAGGATTTGTGCCTCTCTGTACCAAGGAGGAATTGAAAACTGGCAAGCATCCAGAGAGAAGCAGTAAAAATAGCCATGGGTTTGAAGGAACTGTTCACGTCCCTGTGCTCTGTGAGATGTAGAGCGGCTCGGATTTAGCCGGCTGTGGTCTGCAGCATGTCTAACATGCTGCTTCACGGCGGCTTCCACCTTCCGGTGATTCCTGTTTATCCTAAGGACATTTTCTCCTTTGCAGTGTTCTTATTTCTTCTCTTCAACTGTTGTTCCCTGCAGCCCTCCTGGATCTGTCTGGCCTCCACCAGATCGATGGGACGTGGAAGGGATCCACCACCTTACCGTGTACCTACGTGCCCGCAGAAGGTTTCACGCAGCAGACACTCACCTGGAGCATGGAGCGAGACTACAGCACCTCCACCGTCTTTCGGAGGGATAGCTCTGGCGACCACGTCTTGCTGTCCCGGTTCAGAGACCGTGTCGCTGTCCCGAAGAACAGCCCGGGGGATGTCGCGCTTCAAATCAAGGACCTTGAAATCACTGACAGTGGGCACTACACCTGTCAAGTCGTCTGGAGGTCTGAAAATAACAGCTTGATAACAAAGGAGGTGACCACTACAGTCAGAGTTGTCAAAGGTAAATCCAGCAATAAAGCCCTGCTCTTGCATAGCCTCTCTAACTCACAGAGCGCGTAGCACAAGAGGTAGCTGGCAGGAAGCACGTAGCACCAGGGAGAGTCTTTCGCAGCACGTTGTCTACCTGCATCCAAACCGGGTGCTGCGGCATCCTGATGGGAAGAGTGTCCGCCTCTCCCTTGCTGCTGCTGCCTCTGCTCTGAGGAGGACATGAGGCATCTCAGGGCTGCGGTGGGGTGGTGGACTGCGGAAGGGGGAGCAGTTAGTTCAGACCCAGATCTGGATCTACCAGTGAGCCGCTTGAACCCACTGCTGCTTGAGACAGAGAGCACTCAAGCACTGTCTTTGGTTCTGTCCAGATAACCAGTGTCTCTGTGGTTCCTGTAGCAAGTGGGAAAGCAGGTGGGTGTTGTACTGGCCAAATACTCCTTCTCCCCTACCAGCGCATCCTCAGTGAGTGCTGGAACTAACTCTCTTTCTGCAAGGTGGGTTTATGGTGGGGCAGAGGGCACCAATCCAACAGAGCAGACCTGTGACATGGCAGTTGCAATGGCCGGCATAACTGGTGTAAAGCTGTCTGTAGGGACAGGAGAGCTGAGCTTAATCTGGGCAGAGAGGTGACATGACAGTGGTGCCTCTGTTCCTTCTGGGAAAGGGTTTAGACCCGGCAAGTGAACTGCCACGGAGCGCAGGGAAGACTTCTAAACCAGCCAAGGCCAGCGTGACCTGAGCCCAAGCTGCTTGTCTTTCAGTTGCAGTGACTAAGCCCGTCATCAGGGCTGGTGAGCTGGGACTGATGGTCCCAGCAGGAGCCAGGACCAGCCTGACCTGCGTGGCCAGCGGATCCCCACCCATCAGCTACCGCTGGTTCCTGGGAGAGCCGGGAGGAAAAGCTCGGCAGCTGAGCAGCCAGGCTGAGCTCACGTTTGACAGCCTGCGACCCTCCGACTCGGGGAAATACTACTGCGAAGCAGAGAACAGGGTTGGGGCAGGCGTTGCCCAGCGGAGCGATGCCGTGGAGCTGACGGTGAGAGGTGAGTCCCCAAACCAGAGCTCGTCATCTCAGCTGCAGGAAATGATCAAGGCAAACGGTTTCCTCTTTCTGTACACAGATCAGACAATTAACGCTGAATACGAGTTGTGATTTTAGTGCCACTCAGAGAGGAAACCACAGGGTCTGACATCCTCCCTGCTTCCGAGCATGGCTGATGTCCCGATGGGACCCAGACTGTGCAATATGGGAGACTCGCTCCTGCTCTTGGCATGTCTTCCTCTTACCTGGGTTGTAATGGAAATCGTCGGGTGGCCAGTCCCTCCCACAGGGCGCCAGTCACTGGGCACTGGGACCTGCAGGCTCCCCAGATGCAAGCTCAGCTCGCAGGGAAGGCTGAAACGGAGGCCGGGTCAGGGCTGCAGAGGAAGCACCGCTTTCTTCCTGGCAGTGTGTGAATGGTTCAGGGCATGGAAATAAGGCTCTGGACTGAGTGAGACAAATCTGCCTGTTCCAGGCGGGATAGCGGTGGGAGCCCACGTGCCCCGGTGCAGGTGCTCAGCTCTGGGTGGCCGGGCCGGAGCCCCTTGTGCCAGCAGCCCGGGCAGCGCTTGGGGGGCCGCGGCCTGGGAAGCCAGGGTGTCGCGCGTCCTGGGCAGGAGGTCACCCGGGCGCAAGAACCTGCCTTGGGCAGGGCTTCATCGGGGGAGCCTCGGGGCCCAGCTGTCGTCTGCGAAACACCCCGGGACAGCAGGGCATCGTCGCGGGAGAGAGGAAGTGAGAAAGTCCTGGGGAAACCTGGATGAGGCCCAGCGAGACAGAAAAGTGAAGCATCCTCTGCAGTTACAGATGTGGATTTGATGTGAAGCCAGCCACAGGCGCTTGTCTCTACAAACACGCCGTGTCTGGCAGGGTTACCATCGAGGCGTTGGGGCGTGGAGGCCAGCCGAGAGATGGCAGGTCAGGGATAGCAATGTGTCTCGTCACTGAGAGCAGGTCAAGTGGGTGTTTTCTTTCCTTTTGCCTCGGAAGCATTAGCCTGAGAGAGTCAGAGCGACGTTCTCGGTGAAAGGGGCTGGGCAGCTTCAGGGCAGCCGCTACCCGCGGGCGGTGAAGCGCGGTGCTGGCCGAGGGGCACGGGACGGGCTGGACGGGCGCGCAGAGATCGTGCCCCGGCACCGCCGCTGCTCCCAGAGCAAACCCGGCTCCCGCCCACCGAGCCCCGACGCCGCGGGAAGCGTTGCAGCTGCGCTTTCCGCTTTTGCAGATCTGTCCACAGCAACACCGGCCGCCGGGGAGGACGCTGCGTCAGCAGGGCCTCCCGCTGCCACAGGTAAGCAGAGACCTTCACAGTGCTAAGCCAAAGGCTCGTGCAGAAAAACACAAGATCAGCACTGACAAGGGCAAATTGACAGCCGCTGCCTGGCAGACCAAACAGGGGACTTGGCGGCTGCATTTTGCAGCAGATTTTGTTTCAGGGAACAAATTCCTAGCCCGTCAAATACTGGATTTTCTCTAAGCAGGAATTCCCCTCTTGGCCTCCCGTCCACAGGTCTTCTGGAGCTCATTTATTGCCTTAAGTTTGCCTTGTGTTTCTGCCTTAAAGGGGCTGAAAATTTTAACATTGAACTCAGGCACAGGCATCACAGTTCATCTAGGTGTTCGCTGCTGTCGAAGGTTTCGTTTGGTTTAAAACCAAAATGAGTATTTACTGCAAATACTCACCAGTCTTAGCGACTGTGCACAGCGGGGCTGGAGGCAGGGGCTCCAGAGCAGGCTGGCACAGCTCGGCTGGAGGTCCCACTCGAAATGCTCCACACCACCCCTGCAATGCCAGCCCGTCCCACCCACCAACCCGAGTGAGAAACGCTGCCCCACGGGCACGGGTCAGGCCCAGGGTCCCGGCGTCGCGCGACATCCGCGCGGGCTCTCCAGCCGGGCAGGGAGGCGGCAGGTCCCGGGGCCCTGCCCCGAGTTGGCGCTGGGCCGAGCATCCCCACGCGCCCCGGGCTGCGGGCAGGGACGCGGCCCCGCTCCGCCGCGGTGCCCGTGGACCAGGGCTCCTCCGTCTCGCCCAGGGCTGCGGCGGGGCGGGCTGCCGCTGTACGTCATCGTCCTGCTGGCCGGGCTCTGCGGGGCCGCGCTCATCGCCATCGTCGCCGTGGCCGTCGCGCGCCGAGGGAAGGCGAGGGACGGTGAGCAGTGACGCGGGGCGCGGAGGAGAGGGGCGGCGGGCAGGGCACCGGCGTGGTCCATCAGGGTCGGGCGCTGCCTCGGCGGGGCCGTGCCGCTCGGCCGCTTTGCGCGGGCTGCCCCAAGTAAAGACGGGAGGCTTGGCTGCAGCCAGCTCCACGGGGCTCTGCCAGGGCAGCTCTGCTGCTTCTGCCCATCGGCCTCCCTCCGCACCAGACACCCCGGGGCAGAGCTTGAACCCCCGGCAGCTGGGAACCACCTCAGCTCACGGGCTGGGGAGGCAGAAGGCCTGACAGCCCCGTGTGTCACTGCTCGTTTTTGTCTGGACGCTCTGGAACATCTCCGTGCTGATGGGAAGCCTCTCTTAGGGAGAGGCAAGGTGGGAAGGTGATTTCCTGGAGGTGGGAATGCCTGGGAGCAGCTGCTTTTTTCTTTGGCAGATTAATAATAAAATATATTGATGTACGTCTTTGATTCTCCCTTTTTTTTCAGAACCTCTCTATGAAGTTGCATTGTGAGTACGATTCTTCATCTGTGATGTTGAGAAGACTTTGAGGGATTCAGTACTGGCATCTGTTTCAGAAAAACCTCTTTTCTCACTGAACAGTCAAAGATTTCCTTGACTTTCTCAGGGGCAGGATTTGAATACCTTGACAGTGCATTTGATTAGCAGCATGAGGGCATTAACATTTCAATGTGGAAGATAGTAAGAGAGGGTCTATTCTTTAATACGTTAGAATGAGAGGAAGATATTTCGGGTCCTTCGCTCTGTCTTGCAGGTGCCGTGGGAAAGCTGTTCTCTGTAGTAAATTTCCAGTGTTATCTCATAAAGCAGAGAACACAAATTCTCATCTCCTCCCTCAAGATAAGTTCCTCCTGCACATGCCTTTCGCTTAAGAAACATACCTCAGTGCTTATCCAAATATGATATTTTGTGCAATTGCTGTTTGCTTCTCCTTATAAGAACATATTTCCCGCCCCATCTTAATCTTAGCCCTTAATCCCCTCATCCTACTTTGCTATTCAGAGATATACCTTACCCACCTGTGGCCCCACTGATTGCTGTTCTAGCAATTATTAATAGCAGTTATTTTGCAAAGGCTGGACTATGTGGTGATAGTTCAACCTTTGGAAAGCCTGTTGAATACCAGTATGACGATGCCACCAGTGACTGTGGTGCCAATGTTCATTGTTTATTTCCTCTTTTTGAGTGTGTGGGTGATTCTTTAATATTGCTTTCTGGTGTCTTCATTCCTCCTCCTCTTTAACCTCTCTCTGTTGTTTCAGCCATAGCACCGCAGATGTCATGAGAACAGAGCCTGATCTGGAAGTCCCTGCCAAATGCCTACAGAGGGAGTTAAATTCTAGCACTGAAGCACCATATGAAGCTGTCACCATGAAAGACAATGACTACAGCAACATATTATGTACAGGGAAAAACACTGAGTCTGAGACCCTTGTGAAGGCAATGGAATCAGAATATGAAGTAGAAAACTTTTAGTAGAGTACCTGCGTTTCCACACGAGCAGCTGTGCAGAAGATGGAGCTGCAGATCTTGAGTGGTGAATTTTACCAAAGGAAGCTATTTTTCCTGTCTGCCTACTCCGCTGATAAATATACCAGTCTCATTGCTTTGTTTAACCTGGGGGGACTGCATAGTCTTGGGCTCTGGTGAATAAGGTCCTGCCTGTTGGTGCGGAAACCCTGAGCCAAGTGGTTCTCTACCTACATTTATGTAGCTATTAATTTACGAGCAGCCTGAAGGACGAAGGTGAGGAAGAAGGGACCTGGAGGAGCAGAAACACAAAAGCCTTTAGCCTGCAGGTCTAGGTGCAGCTGGTTGCAACACTGCTGGCCAGTAATACTGGCAGGGTATATTCTCAAGCGTATGTTCCCCTGTTTGGACATCACATACTGCAAGGGACCAGGAATTGTGCCGGGAGTGGAGTGTTCCCTGGCTTTTACCGTTCAACAAATACTGGTTGCACAGCTTGTTTGCCCTTGAGTCTTTTTCATTTGAGGATGGTGAAGGGACCACAGAGGAGGTTGATGTCCCAGGAATGTCATTTTTCCAATCAGACCGGAATAAATTACTTAGAGAAGAGGGAATGGCCCAGAGCTGATGATCCTCCTAACCCCCACTGGCTGTTTTTCTCCTGGAAAAGCAGAACTGGTGTTGAAAGAAATGTTAGAATTTCATAGTTTGGGAGCCAGAGGCATAATAACATAAAAGCATTGCAGAATATTAGCCTTCTCGATGACTGCTTAGAGAGAAAATAAGGCTTTTGGTATAGTGATTGAGCAAGGGACCTCCCTGGACTCAACTCAGATTGATACCAATTCACTGTGTGGAACATGACGCAATCTGTCTGTCTGATTACAGTGGAGATACTAATGCTGACCTATGTCATGGGGTGCTGTGAGCTTTCAGGTTTGAAAAGTGCTTGATTAGTGCAAAGTGTTTTCTTCCCCGGGGCAAGCACAAAAGACTTCAAACCGCATACTGATTCTGACTTCCTGGATATTTCACCAGTGCCTTCGTATTTCTGTTGCTTACAAATTTGTGCTTTTGCTCTGTCTCCTGGTTTAATTCTGAGGAACAGCTAGTGGTCCAGCCATGGCCACAACTTGACTTGGGAGTCTGACTTGTATTTGTCTTCTGCAGAGAAAAGGACAGGACAGGGACAGCATGCCTGCACATCAGCCCACATCTAACTCCTTTCATGACTACAGCCTACATCAGACCCTGTAAGGCAAGTTTTCAGGGCCATGGTGCTGCCCCTGCTTGGGAATTTTCACAAACCTGCAGACACCTACCCCCGTGGTGACAGCACAGTAAGATATAGGAAAGTGAAGGTGACAGAGTGAGGCCTGAAGTCAATGGAAAAGCTCTGATTTCAGTGAGCTGGTTAGGTGCATCAGTGATCAAGCTAGGCACACTGGGTTGAGGGTTTCCCAATAGCACCTTTCTTCCAGACCCTTCAGCTAGTTCTGTTTTTTTAAGGAGTTTATCAGTCACCGTGGGGTGATAAGTGTTGTTATGCTACTAAGTCAGTGTCAGAGGTTAGGAGGATTCTGAGGATACTGCAATAGTGACTCTTCCTTCACTACCACTGGAAGGGTAAGATAGGAGCTGGAGAAGACAGATCATCTAAATGATATAAAAACCTTGCCTGTGATTTAGCTCAGGAGTTAAAATCCTTGGCTTTCATCTCACACCATTACTCAGTATGTTGGTCTGCTCTGAAAAACAGTTATTTAAAAAAATCTTTGGCTCCATATTTTTTGGCTCTCGGAGACTCAAATCAGCTATTCCTCTCCAAGCAAAAGCAAAGCTGTTTTCTAACAGCCAGTGTTGCAAATGCCTTTCGGTCCCAGAGTCTCGAGCCAGACTCTTTCACTGCGGGCTGTGCAGTCCCGTGATCTTCAGGCTACACAAGCCTTGAGGACAACAGAGTCAGCAGGACCTTTGATGACCTGATAGCCTTGAATCTGCAACACCTTCCAAGGCTGTGTCTAAGCTGCAGTTCAGGTGTCATGATGTGCAGATTTATGTGAGGGAAAAGACATGGAATAACAGTGTGGTTATCTGCTACTGCCCACCACCGTGCTCTGTGCAAGCTCTTCAACCCCAAGGTACCACTGGAGCCAGAGGAAGTGTCCCCCACACTGAGGGCCTGTCCCAGGCGTTAACCTGTGAGCATCACCTGTCCTCCCTGCTCGCAGCGGGGCTGCTGCTGGCACAGCTGAACCGCCCCCGGTCCGGGCAGCAGACTGCACTGCCGCTGGCAGGCCCTCGCGGGCGAGCGCCTCGGGCAGGCCCACAGGACCGCGTTGCCGTGGGCTCCGCGGCCGCCTGGCCTCGGCATACCTGGGTGATGGCTAAGTGTCGCAGTCGCAGCCTCGCTGGAAGGTAAAGGTTGCATTGACCCCACAGGTCTGACAGGAACACACAAAACCTTAAGAGTTCATTGCTTGCCCTTCCCCAACCTCTGACTTAATATACTGATGACTAAATCTTTTCCCAGGATTGATTCCAAGTAGAAGCAGTCATGTTGTGAAAATGTAGCTTCGCATGCAGACAACAACTTCCTCCCCACCTGTCAAACATAGAGAGGCTGTGAGGATCAGCGCCAGAGCAAGGCAGGAGAAAACAATACTGAGAAACAGTAAATCACTTCCTCCTGAGACACTATTTCCAGTATACATCTTAAATGCCAGGGCCAGGCCAAGAGAAGCACCATGACTGTGGCTTAGAGTTGTGTGGCAATCAGAAGAACTAATACTGCTGGGAGAGGTGCAAGGAAGGTCACATCCCCATCACTCCGGAAGGCAGCAGGCCCCGTTCAGAAGCCTGGATGAAATCAGCTGGTGGTCTTCATCCGGCTGCCGGACATCGGGTGTCTGTCTCAAAACCTCCAGCTCTGAGAGCCACACCACACCAGGCAGCGTTTTATGTCCCCAAGCCAGAAGGCTCTGCTTCTCTTCTAGCACCATCTGCTGACAAGGAAACAAAAACTGCCCTGCTGTAGGAAACGACCCCAAATCGGAGCGCACGGACTGGAGGCATGCCCTTACACACGCTGCTGGGAAGCAGCTGATCGAGGCAGGAGCGAAGAACACTGCACGTGCTTGAGCGCATGAGAGGAGGCATCGCGCTTACGCGGGTTGGGTGGTGTAAGGCTTGGCTGGAGGAGGAGGTGAGACCGCTTGGAAAGGAAGGAGTGAGAAAGGTCCGGGCTCTGTGCCCCCTCCTCTGCCTGTAGCAGGGCATGGCACTGCCTCTGGCTGCCCAAACCCCGGCTGAAGGCGTTCGCTGCTCTGGGAGATGCGATGAGCAAAGCCCTCCTAGTCAGAGTCTTGTCAGAGCCAGTGGGTTTTCAGGAACCATTTCAGTTTCCACACATTTCCATGTCACAATAAAGAAAACTATTTAAACAATGGTCCCCCACCAGGCCGCAGACGTGCCTGGCTCTGACACCGGTTTTCACCAGAGCTCAGGTCCCGGGAACTCAGCTGGAGCTGAGGGCAGATTGAGCTGAGTGTCAGGCAAACTGCAAGACTTTGAGCAAAAAGTTGGGGCTTCTTTTAAACTTTTTTGTCTTTGTAGCCTGAAAGGTTCACATTTTCAAAGTTCCTCTGTAACCACCAGCTCTAGAAGTGCATATACTATTAAAGCTAAGGTTTTTACCTAACCCTGTGGCTCCAGGAGCCGGGGCTTTGAGAAGGATGCCGATCATCGTGAGCCTTGCGATGAAACCCCAAGCCCTGCCGACGCCGGCTCCCCAAGCGGCTGAACTCGTGGTGGACGCTGCGGTCACCCCGCACCGCCGGGCTCCGTCATGGACCCCGCAGCCGCAGGCCCGCGGGTGGGCTGGCCGACGGGCAATGGCGCGGGGCCCGCGGGAGCGCTCGGCCTGCGTTCCCGCCGAGCAAAGCTTCCTGTGTACCGACGGCTGTTGCCTCCTTCCACCACACGGCTCCCAGCAGCCATCTCCCGCCCGTTCCTCTGCTTGGCTTCAGCGCAATTAGAAGCAGATTGGACAGGCCCAAAGACACCGCGCCGAGGCCTGCTGCCGCCGTGAGGGAACGCAGCCCTGCCGCGGCTCAGCTCCGGGCTCGGGCCTGCTGCAGCTCTGCCGCGCGCTGCACGGGACCTGGTCTGCAGACCGCCCGGCCGCAGCCCCTGCGCCAGCCGAGGGAGGGGACGGATTCCTGGGGCTAAAAGAGCCGAAAGAGAAACTCGGCTCCTTCTGGGAACCCCGCAGCTCTCCGCAGTCCTGTCGTGCTGTCGCAGGTAGAGGAGGGGTTAAAACCCGCAGGAGGGGAGGTGACGGGGAAGCAGGGGCAGCTGGGCCTGGAGAGGCCTTAAAGGAGGGGGGGGGGAGGCAGCTGGCCCACCTGCCCGTCAGTCCGTCTGGTCTGTCCCTCTGTCTGTCCTCAAGGGAGTTTCTCTGTGGGATGAAGGGATCTGGGGGGGGTGTCCCCCCCCCCCAACCAGGCAGCCAGCTGCAGGCAAGCGCTGGAGCTTCCACAGGTGGGAAATACCTCTGCTCGGCTGAAGACAGTCGGCACTTGGAGAGATCTGCTCCGAGCAAGGCGGCCTGAGGTAGAGGGAACCATCGTCTAGGTGGGAAGCTGAGGAAGCCCCGCAGGTGTGTGCCCGGGGCTGAGGGGGCCTGTTGGCTCCTCTTCTGGTGCTTGCAGGCTTTGGAGCTGCTTGGACAGAGTCTCTTTCAGAGCAGCAGTGCTTCTGCTGTCAAGAGGCTGGCTTAAAAAAGGCGAAAGCCCAAGCCCACATGCTCTGCGTTACTGTTAAGATTTGTCTCTGAATGTGCATTTTGGCTTCCCCCTTCTGCCATATGGTTCCTGAGCTATAGGGGCATACGTCACATTTCCAGGGTCTTCCTCTCAAGCAGGAGTGCTGAAAAAATATGTTCTTTAATGCAAAACCTCTAAATTTTGCTAACCTTGGTTTCTTTTTCTTTTTTTTTTGTAATTGTGAGGAGAAGCCCCCCCCCCCCCAAATAAAAACCTGTGAGCCCAGTGCTAGTGGGTGTAGGGTTTGCTGTAGGGTGTGTGAGCTGTCACCTGTGCTTAAACCCACCCCAGGGCATTCCTGGGTCTCTGTCAGACACAAAGCAGAAATGTTCCTTTCACAAGGGCTGTAATGCTGCACGGGCTGTTCCTGCCTCCAGCTGGAGTCTCCTGCAACAACCTTCGTGCACGAACAGGCTCATTTGTGTCCCCTGTGTTAATCAGTTGCATCTGACATGAGGAGCTGCCGTTGTGGGCACTTTGCCCAGGGGCTTCTTGCCTCTGGCCTGGCCTGTGCACTGGTGCTGTTCGTCTGCTGCCCCCCCCTTCCCCCCCCCCCCCAAGTTAGACACCTCCAGGCAGCAGCCATCTATCCTATGGATTTGAGATGCAAATACTAAGGGGGGAAGGGGAAGGGGAATGCCAGTCCTGCTTTAGCAAACTAAATGTATAGGGAGAGTTGTTGTCTTTTATTAAATCACTCAATACAGTTGGGGGTGAGGCATCAGATGCGATCTGGGGCATGCAAGCCCTCCTTCATGGACTTTTACCAACCTGGCATATGTCACTGCTGCCTCGGTCTTCCCTTCCCGGGTAGGCAGCGTAATTGCAAGTTCATGTAGCTTTTTATGGCCTGAGCACTGGCAAGAACAAAGCTTAACTTCTACCTTTAGATCCCTGGATTACAGTGATGCTTCTTCTTCAGGACATTAGTTGATTATCAAGCAAATTTTCTTTCCCTCTCTGTATGAGCGTTATATACTGCCTGTATTACGAAAGGTTTCCTCACACAGCAATGGACACTACAGGATGGTTGTGCTGCAGTGTCAGGCTGTTGTGCTTCCCGCGGGCTGGCAGAGCCTGGCTGTCCTTATCTGGGTTGCGGCAGGGCCAGGACCTGCTCCAAGCATTGCTCTCTCGGCATATATCTTGGTGCTGCGGTCTCGCACATCTGGCTGGCTCCCAACAGCTGGTAGCGGAGGGGAGCACTGTCCTGCCCAGCAGCAAGAAGTGTTGAGACCACTGCAAAGGTGCGTGAGGTCTCCTGGGCTTCGCTGCTGGGGACAGTGTAATTCACCCTCACGCAGCGGTGGTAGCTAGTGCACAAAGTGCAGCGCACACTTCCCCAGAAGCTGGCCCTGAAGACACCAGGTTGAAACAGCAGCTTCTGGTGTTAGCAGTTTCAGGGGCAATGCAGAACAAGAGAAATGGGTGGACCACACAGAGTCACCACTGCGATCACGCGGGGTAGCAGCGTGTGGTGCAAGGCTGGTGCTGTCAGGGGAAGGAACTGAAATCGTCTCAGCTTCCCCATCCTCGCCTCACAGCAGCTCCAGACCAACAGGGAGGACTGGCTATCTCTTTTTTTGCTTTCCAAGTCCCATCCTCTTTATTTTTAACAATTAACCTAGTGTTTTATTCAAGATTTGCTGCCATTATAAGCTCCCAAATCCAAGTTCCCTCACTGACTGTATAAGACCATGATTTTTCCTACTTTTGATTCCTCCAAGCACTGATGTGCTCTGAGGAGCTCCAGGCAGCTTCTTCAGAAACGCTGAAGCTTGGGGGAAGCTGCAGATGGAAAAAGCAACAGGGCTGAGGAAGGGGTAGCAGCTGCCCCGGCTGGAGCAGACCCCGTGTGCTTCAGTTGTTGGCACTGCCTCTGGTTCAGGCAGCAAACCAGTTTTGATCATCATCAGCTGAACAGCAGAAATGCAAATAGCCCTTCTCCAGTGCTTAGGTTGTTGTTTCTCCCTGTGCAGCAAGTATGCAACTTTTTTTAATTTATATTTTTGGCATGTTTGTTAGTAAAAGCTTTTTTTGATCAGAACATTTTTCTTCTGAAAGTCACAGAGGGCTTTGCCGCGCTGTGTCTCCATCGAGCAAGAGAACTTCTCCTTTCCTCGCGCTGGTCACTCACCCACTGACGTGACTCACCCGAAGCGCCAGCTCTGCACCAGCACAGAAGGGGAAACCTCAGCTTCCGCTCTGAAACTACACCGCCTCCGGATAAACGCCGCTTTGTAGTGGCCAGTACAGTGTCATGAGACCTGCGACTCCCCTCGCTTCAAAGCAGGGTGGAATTGCAAAGTTTGTACATTTGAGGGGACGCGTTGACTTTTAAATTGTCAGGTTTCCCGGGCTTTCAGAGCCATTCTGAAACTGCTGTTCTCAGCCCGGAGAAAGGAGAGAAAGTTCCGGACAGAGAAATTTGTCACACTGTAAGTTGATGTTTGTTCTTGCAGGCAAGGATGGAATTAAATTTATTCCCCTTCCCCCCCCCCCCAACCAATCTAGAAGGAATTGGGGGCTACCTAGAGAAAAGTTGGCAAAAAAGGAGAAGGGCATACACCAGCAAAGGCAAAAACTGTGAAACTGTAACAAAACAGTGCTGAAGAGCTTAGAATGAACACTCAGCTAGCTGTGGTGCAAGAGTCTAGGTCTGCTGAAACGATGGGGACTGTGATGGCAGAAAGGGTTTGGGCTGACATAGCTGCCCGCTACATTAAGGATCCCTTGGAGACAAAATGAACCCTGAGATAACAGACTTTGTTCTCTTTTGAAGCTGACCTCAGCGATATGGATCAGGGTGATGTCTCTGAGTCATGAGTAGGTGCTGGAGAGCGACCACGGGAGTGTGAGTCATAGTGGGTAGAACCGTGTTTGTCCAGAAGTGCACAGCAAGCCCTGCTGATAGGACTTGGTCAGAAAGCAGAACACGGTTTGCTTAGGCAATGCTATATATTCACTGGTCACAGCTTTATACAAATCACAACTTCTTCAAAATATTTGGCAAGCAATAGTGGCAAGAAAAAAAACAAAAACATAGTATTAAAGTTTATCAGTAGTCTCAAATGTTGCAAAATTTGCTGGTGGTACTGCCCTGAAACAAGTATCTTGGGGTTTTCTTTTAGTTTCTGAGTTTTCAATTTTAAACATCTTTAGAGAATTCAAATTGTCAAATGAGGCTGGGCACTCACCCTATGACATCCTCCCACCCTGAGATATCTCAAGCTGCGGATATGAAATGGCACAACTCAGTCATTAAAAATGTTAACCAATCATTAGATCTTCAGCTGGGATGATTTAGAGGGAATTATTTTATTAAAAGAGCGGAAATGTAGCAAAAGCAATAGGCAACCTTGTAGCAAGTGCTGACTAGGAATAACCAGCCAAAACCAACAAGTCTTTTCCAAACACAAAGGGCTTCAAGGAGAAGTGATAGACTACATGGCTTAATTTAAAAATGGATTGAGCAAACAACTTTGCACTGGCCAATGGGATAGAGGGAAGTGAAATGGCGGCATCATTAGTTTCCACTTCAATTAGAAGAAGATTCCTATAAGTCAAATTAAAAAATTCTATGTTACAGATAATGCTGCTACTATCCATAATGCTGTGATTGTAGTAGCCATAATAGCCATAACCTTTAACTGAACAGGAGCTTAATTAACAGCCTGCTAGTTAATGTTGCGAAAGAGAACGGCACTCTTTGGCTGCAGAGAATGAGGAACCTGGGCCAAATTCTCTGCTTTCCTGTCGCAGTGGAATTGTGCCAACACTACTTTTATAGAGATTTGCCAATAAGATGAGAACCCCAATAGGCATTTCCAAAACTGGGGTGGACGGGAAACCTGACAGCGTGGGAGTCAGTCAAACATTCAGTAATGAGATGGTTCGTTCGATACCTCTTTGGGTTTTTGGCGAAGGGAAGAATACGGACGGGAAATTTCCCGCCCGAGTCAGAGGAAGGGGCTGGTCTCCTCGGTGTCGCGCTGTGTCGCTAAGCAAATGCCTCACTTGGGGTATTTGACAAACTGACACTCTGCCACACTGAGTGTCAAACTCAGCTTGTCAAATACACGCAGTGCTGCACTGCGGCTCTGAAGTGCCGTCGAACAGGTCTTTGCTGAGGTGTCATCCTGGGCAGGTGGAGAGAAAAAAGAAGGGCTGAAGCTGCTGTTAACTTTAAAGGCTTTTTTCCAATTAGCAAAAACCTTCATCATCCCCACCCCGTTTTGCACTCCAGTGCCTTCCTTCGGGTGAGACAGACCTGCACGAGCAGACACTGCCTTCTGCTGCGGAGAACAGCTGCTGTGTTAATCCAAAGGCTGAGGATCAGCGAAGCTGGAAATGATGCTGAACGCTCCAAATTAACCTTATGCCTTCGTTATACAGCTACCTTGGTAGCTTGGAATATTGACCAAATGGCCAAGCAAACACCCAGACATGCAGTTTGGGTACATCATCAGGAAGACCAACCCTTCTGTAGACACAGAAAGTCTAGACAAAGACCCGGAGAGCATAGGGCTGGGGAGCAATTTTGCACTGGATAGAGATAAGGGCATAATGATCTAATAGACTTTTCATAGCTTTTATTTTTATTCTCCTAAATTTGAACAGGTTGTTGAAGTTTCTCAATTTAATTTCTTTTATTGGGTCCTTGCGGTAATTTTGCATTCAAGTAGTCAGGCACTCCCCAGTGCCTCCGTATAGTAAGGTACTCCAGCAAAGTGCCTAGCTCCAGATATGCGAATAGTTCAGTTGTAACCAGCGTGACAGATCCCAAAGAACACGGGATGGGGCTTCCGTGTCTTAACGCAGGTTGGGGTAAAATCCTGACTCCATGAATGCCAAAGATGTAATTCCTATTGGCAGGGATAAGCTCAGCATTTTAGCTCGTACTGTACCACTGATAGCTAAAACCAACCTTTTTACCCAGATCTAAGGAACTGAAGAGGGAACCTTTCAAGCCCAGCTGAAAAAAAGGTATAAATCTGCTTCTGCATACACAGGGCGATTTGTCATTGACTCTGCTGGAAGTAAGCTCAGCTGCCAGCACTGGCTCAGAGTGCAGTGCCATGTGTGTTCACTTCTGTGAAAAAAGTAACCACAGCAGCCTCTCATCCTTGCAGCCATCAGTCCCAATCTCCATCTGCCACCAGGAAGCTGCACCGTTAGGCAGAACGGTTGCAAAGATTGTAAATGAAAACCAAACCATTGCATATGGAAACAATGAACTTCTTCAAGAATGAAGTGAAACTTCTGTTGTCAAAACTAACCCCTTCTGCTTCATTGCCAGCTCACAAAAAAAGCCTCTGCTGCAAGAAATGGAGCTTTCCACCCCCACAGGCTGACATAATCCAACCTTTAAGCACAAATGTAACCCCTCTCTCCCACTATTCCTTTGCACAAAGACCAAAAGATTCCTTTAGCAAGATTGTGCATTACATGCAGCAATGCATTAAAAAATTAAAAACAGAAATACACAGGAGAAAAGATATCGCTAAATATTACTGTGCTCTGTGTCCTTCTGGGATGCTGATAGTTCAGAATCTGAGTTTAAAAACAGATTTGAAATTCTGATACCATGCAATTCTTCTCAAAAAAATCATCATGACTCCTAAACTACACCTACTTTGTATAACACTATTTTAATGTAATGCATACTCTTTGCAGGCCAGGCCCAGGCATAGCCTAGTTTTAATGATGGCACTTTTTGCTTTCTTCCAGTTCCCCTGATTTTAATTTCACATGACCAGCAGCACCAGTTTCTAAGAAAGAAGTCAGGCTAATTTTGATACCACAATGATAAACTAAAATGGGTATGTTAATTATATGTTGGAAGGCAGACCATGAAAGGGCACAAGAGTAGGATTCAGCTAAGGTACATTAATAGTGGCCTGCAGTAGGTGATTTATTCAGTCTTTTCTGTCTCTAACTTCTAGGATTCTACTTTAGAAAGATGATCATAGGATCCCATCTAATATTACACACATAGAAATAAGCCTGGAAAGAGGAGAGGTTTTTATGTAAAAGTACAAAATAAGAAGTGGTAATGTCAAATATAGGGGTTTTATATGTGCTCCAAAAACAATAAAGAGCAAAATAAGGATTTCACAGCAAAGAACGGCTATAGCTTTGAAGATAAAATCCATTTCTAGACAGAGTTACTACACCCCCAACCCTTCACATTAGGCCTTTAGTGAGATGTAAATAGTGGATAGTTCTTTGTTCTGGCTCCTAATTCAGAACGAATTTCAACCATGGTAGATAAAAGAAGTATGTCACAATGGATAAAAGAAGTATGTGCATTTCTTGAGTACTGGAAAACTTGTATCAGTGTTAATACACTGATTTAAGACCAGTCTAGCAAAAGATATATTGATTTAAGCACAATTAAAACGGATTTCTGTTATCTCCCTCAAGGTTTCACAGCAATGTAGTGATATGGGCTGAGGTATAAAGCAGTCAGGCAGGTGACTTCTCCTGGTTACTGCAGCAGAGGGGCACCCAGCTATCTTCTAGGCCTTCCCAGCATTTTGCCGCCCTTGTGCAAATGTTTTAATGTAATCAAGGCTCTATATTAATGTTTGTTAATCTGAAATACTCTGATCTGTGGATTTTAACAACACATCAGTCATAAAGACACCTGGGTCCCTGTCTAAAGTCAGTCTTGTTATCAAATTACTGTCCTTCTATGTTGAACTCTACTGCATAACGTAGAGTAACATTTTTTAACAAGCTCTGAAGGGCTTGCGTAGGGTTACTGGTGTTAGTAAAACAGGGGTGCTCGCTCCTTACCTGGAAAAGATTTATTGGTAAGAGTTAGATACCACACACCATTGAGAGCATTCCATTTGAGAGCAATGTGGATAAAAGAAAAATGAACCTGTGGTCCCCATAAGGACTCTCAGCCACATGAAATCGTGATGCAGAGGCTGCACAAAGAAAAGACTGCATAGGCTCTTCAGCAGATACCAGTTGCCAGACTTTACTCAACTTCAGTGCTGATTTCTAACAGTGGGAGATCTGGCCTTGAGAGGAAAAAAAAAAAAGATAGCATTGCTGCTTCTATTGCACCTTAAAATAATTCCCCCATTGTGGCTTTCTGAAGGGAAAAACAGCCACTCGAAATGTTGCTGTCAGCAATAGATAAGAGAAGGGTCACACAGTGGAGATAATTCTATCAGTAGATAGGAATGGAGCTCACTACCCCACCCGGTAATGATAATATCTGTTTTGAATGGATTTGTCATTGTCGGAACTTCTGGTTTCAAGCTGAAATGGGTATTTCCAAGTAAAAGCCTAGCGTTATAAAACAGACTGAGAAATCAGCTGCTAGAGTTTTTCTTCCTGCATTCTTCAGTCAGTCCCTTATTAAAGTCACAGAAAGCTTCAGCTTTCCCCTTCCATGCCACATGTGAGCTCAGAAATTTTTACAGGGCTGTCAGACTTCTGCAGCTTGTGATGAAAATCAATGAAAAGTAAAATTATTGGATGGATTTGACTCTAAACCTAACAACAGCATGCATAAAAGTATGGCTGTGTGGGTTTTGCATGCTGAGGGACAGGGTCCTAAGATGCAGACTGCAGCCATTTCAGAACAAGCACTTGTTATGCAGGGTTTGAGCTGGGTTCCAGGCCATCACTGTTTTCTGCTTAGCAGAGAAACCCAATTCTCAGATTGATCTGGAAGCAAGACTTCCCAAAGAGCTGTGGGGAACAGAGTTTGCTGAATCCCTGACCATCAGTAACCTTGGGACATGCTTCTCCTAGAAACTGCAAGGCTTCACTATAGCAGTCAAATTCAGAAGCCTTTACTCTGTGTGAACTTCCATTGGATGCCGTTCTGATCCATTTGGGACCTTCCCGTGATCCCAGCCCTTCAGCTGATTCTGCTGGGACCTTTGCCTGACAAGCATTTGAACGTTTCGCTCAATGAATTCAATCTCATGTGTCAGGCAGGCTCCAGCAAAGCCTGGGGCTGCTGCCAAAGGGCTTGCTGCATCGCAGGCAACTGGGCTGCATAGCCAAGCGCATCTCTGCAACACATCTGCTGACTTGGATGAGACAGTTAACAATATAGAAGCGGAGCAAGAGGCCAAATGCCACAGGCTGTTAATTAAAAACTCCTGCTTCTCAGCTGACAGGTGCCAAAGCAGCTCCATGCCTGCCTGCTTGGCTGCGCCGTGCAGCTCCAGGCTAAGGAGGCTGTTGCTGCTGGTGGGGCCAGGCTCTGCCTTCCCAAAGGGCTGACACCAGCGAGCAGAGAGTCTTTTCAGCAGCATACAAGCCACTTGTTCCCCAGGAGGAGCTGTGCAATGGCAGTGCAGGGAAACAGCTTTTGTGACACCCTTGTCCCTGCCTTTGATACAGACGGGAGGTGCCAGGCAGGTGCTCCCTTCTCCCCTGGCTGTGGAGTGAGTGGGGAGACCCTTGCTTCCTCACAGGGGCTGGGAGGTATCTTGGGGCTGCAGCTTACTGGATGGTGTGCAGAGCAGCTGCCATGCCCTAAGGAGAGCTTCTGGGAACTGTAACAAGTAAAACAAGTAATTCAGCACTCTTCCCCCATGGACACATATGCCTCACTCTTAACAAGCAGCCACATGGTTTTATAGCCTGTGCGTTGATAGCTCCATCCCATTCCTTCCTGCTGTTTGCACCTCTGCTTCACCTGCAAGCTCTTTCACTGTCAATTTGTCCGTGTACAGCACCATGCTCATGGGTGATGTCATGTAAGAGGTGACAGTAACACTGCACTCCCATCATGCCAGTGCAGTGAGTGAAATACCTGGTGCAACGTTGGTGTCTTTATTTCACACGGTCTCAAGGAGTTCAGCAGGATTTAAGAGGGATGCAGCACCCTTAACATGAAGGCTCACCATCAGACCCCTAATACTGGAAAGATTTTCCTGAAGTACCCAAGAGCTGTGTTCTCTTGTTCATGATAAAAACCTCTCCCATGAGATAGCGAGGTGGATGGGCCCATTTACAGCTTTGCTAAACTAAGCATCAGGAGTAAGCATGTCCCTGATAGACACATTGCTGAAATCTGGGATATGCAAAAATCTGTATCTAAATTTCATGCCTAGGATTCACAACATTGTAAGGGACAGAAAAGCATAAAACATCCCCCTGTATTCTTGTCTGCCCCACAGTTTAGAGCACAGAGAAATTAAAAGTCACGAGAGGCGAAGAGCCTTTTCACAGCTGGTAAATACATCAGGGAGGAGGCTGTGGGTTTCAGCCACGGCTGCGGAAATGGCTTGAGAGGCTGAGAACTAGAATACTGCAACTGGTTCTTCACGATTTATGCAAAGACACCAGGGAAGGGCTTGTGAAAACCCTTGTTATCTTGAACACCACTGATCCCCACACCCCTTCTCCAGTCCCTCCTCAATACTCACCTTTGAGCTCTGGCCTCTGCCCTCAGCTCCGCTCTGCTTTTGCTGGTCTCTGCTCTGACTGCTCGCATCAGTAACTTTTAAGAAAAGGGAAAAGAAAAGTGTTTGTGTGTTGAGGGGGAATCCTTGTCTAATATTCTGAAGTCACCTAGGCAGAAGTCAAGAAAAAGAACTGAAGAGCACACTCGCGCCTGCTACTCTCCCTGGTAAAGCCCTCCTCCGTCCCGCAGCTTCCCCTGATCTTTCTTTGTTGTTGCCCTGTCTCATCTATGACTAATTTAGATCAAAATCTCCCTATGGCCGGCAACTTATCTGTAGTGTGTGTGTATATATGTGCGTGGGGGTGGGGAGCATGCGCATGCCTCTGAACCCCAGGTACGGCTACGTACACATCACTGTTACTATTAATTATAATTCATACTCATCAATGGATCATGGTTCCAGGGGCAGACCTCCTCGACTGGAATCGACAGCATTTCCATCCCCTAACCATATGCTTACAAAAATATACACTGCCCAACAGCAGAGCTTTTCCTTGGAAGGGAAACATCAGGAAACTCCTCTCATTGAAGAATATGTGCTCTTGGGCCCATGATGATGCTGAGGGGATGCAATTCAAAGGGAATCTGACTTTGGTCCCCTAGCAAGCAAACATACCATGTGGGGTAGCAGGACAACTTTCTGTGTTCCCAGGAATGTGGACATTATGGGGGTTTCAGTATCCCAGCCCCTGCGGTCCTTTGCAGGCTCCCAGGGAAGAACTGGGATAACAAGCCCTGGGGGACCGATCCTTCCCCCCACCTCAAGCCACCCGTTCTAGCCAAACAGAAAGAGGAGCTGGTACCTACCGTGCCTAACCGTCCGGGCCCTCTCCCGAGGGCGGGCGCGAGGTGCAGGCCCGGCACTCGGGGCTGCGGGGCGCCCAGGGGACCGCGAGCAGGAGCGCGGCGTGGGGGTGCAGCCCAGGCACACAGCTCGTTTTTGAAGGGGCTGCTCCTCCTTCAAGAGGAAGCTGCGAATGGGGAAGATAAGGCTGAGGTTAGATAACAGGAAATGTCTGGATGTGAGTGACAACATGTCCAAGTTGTGAAAGCAGCGCCTCTCTCCATCCTGCTGCCGGGCTGCAGAGCTCGCGGGCAGAGCTGAGGCGAGGGCACGGGGGAGGCACGCCGCATGGGCCAGCATATAACCCCGCCACTTAAGCGTGGGCCCGGAGGCCAAGGCACAGCCGGGCAGCCCTACTCCTTGCACGGATGCCAGTAGCGTAGGGAAGGCCATACCTTGGGGTTTAGGCTACAGTCCGGCAGACCTTCGCTTTTAGACAGCAAAAGCGTTTAAGCAGCTGCACTGCCTCGGCTGGTCCCGAGCTCCAGCCGTCAGACGGTTCCCCGCCCCATGGCGAAGCCGGGCCCTGTGCACTCGGCTGCCGAGGACCGGGGAGCTGCAGGGGTGCCGGGAGAGGAGAGCGGCAGACGCGACGGAGGCAGGGCCGCCAGAAAGGCTTTGTCTCGGGAGATAGGTTCACTCACGTGCTCTGCCCAGAAGGATTTCTTATTTTGTGCCTCCAGTTGCGTAAGGAGCAGAGTAAGAAAAGGTTCTGCTTGGCAAAGGAGAACTGCTCCTCCGCTCCGCTCAGATGGCTTCACTCCGGGGTTCCCGGCGGGGCCCGACTCTCTCCTGAACCAACCGATGCAGCTGCAAGGTCTCTGCTCCCAGCACGTATGTGGGCAGGCAGCCTTCGTTTTCTCTGAATCACCGCACCTGATAGGGAAATCAGCCCTGGGTCTCAGCCTCTCTGAATCTGCCAGTCCATCAGCCTTAGCCAAGGATTGCTGTCACTTGAGTAGCGTAACATTCCCAGTGCCCCCATAGAAAAGTAAAGATCAGTGTTTTCTTTAACATCCTCTAAATTGTAATTAAAGCTAGATCAACTGTTTCTCACCTCATGTCCTCTCCTGGACTGTCCACAATAATGGCTGCTTTAAGGTAGACAGCACATCATCTCTTAATGCCATTTGCAGCTAACCTGCCTGGGAGCGAGATTAGTCAATGCAGCTCTGGAAACAGTGGCCAACGAGCTGTCTGTGCTCAGGCTCCAAGCGCAACCGGTGCTGCAGAAGCCAACCTGATTGGAGCAAAAGTGGGAATTCTAGAGAGAAATCCCTTAGCGTGGTCAGTATGGTGTACCACATCTTTTATAAGATCAGGACTCATTAAAAACATGTCATTCTCTGTTTGCATTATCCCTAACATGTTTGCCATCAGCTAGCAGCGCCAGCATGATGAAGATTTTGGGATCATTCTTGTGGGATCAGTTTTCTCACTCCTGACACTCAGTTGCTGCCTTTCCTTTCCAGTTTTTACATCTCAAGCTTTCCTTTTTCCAGCCTCCCCACTGTTATCCCAGCTCTGCAGCCAAACCACATGGAAGTTCTGTAGTGTTTGCTGCTGGGGCCCTAAATTAAGCCAGCAGCTTTCAGTTACGTTATCAGTATGCTTGGGTTGCAGCCACATATTTTATTACGTTCTTGCAGTTCTGTTCAAACCCCTGATCTGGAAAACACTTATGCATCTGAGTAACTATGTGCACTTTGAACTCCTTGGGACTGCTCACAAGCTACTCAGGAGCCTGCATACAGACACAAGTGAGGCCCAGCGTTCCTGCTAAAAGCAAAATCTGGCCCTTGTACCTGAGGGATAGTTAGATAATGAGGAATACAGTCAGTGTCAAGTTCCTCTTTCATTTGCCTGTATTTTAAAATACATAACGAAAGAGGAATGGAAAGGGTTGGGTGATTTGGTTTTGTTTTTACTTTGGTTTTAACTGGGGAAAGAAGTAGGTGCATTTATGCAGTTTGTGCAGTTTTTTCTAGGTTTTCTTCTTCACTCTCTCTTTCCCCCACTTGTATGCAAAGGGTTTTGAAACAGGTGAACTTCCAGGTCAAGTTCTATGGAAAGACCAATGGGCAGATATTTCATTTCCATTTTTTTTTTTTTTTTTTGGTAGAGATTTAGTGCAAAGAAAGTGCTGAAAGGCAAAATGTTTGGTCCCTCTCATTGGAAGATAATTAAAAAAAAATCTTGAGCTGGCCAGAGTGAGAATTCCCAAAGCAAATACCACAGCATTTTGTAATTTCTAAAAGCCAGACCCAAACTCAGATCCAATATCCACAGCTCACATCTATCTCTTAGAGAGATTTTGACAACTATCTTCTCAAACAGCAGCTGTTAACTACGCATCTCCCTTAATTTTCTACTAACTGAATTGCAGATCTGAATTCTGTTCACTCATTTTTGCTAGTTTCTGTCTCAAGTTTGCAATATTATTGATAAAACACTGTCAGACTATTTCTGAACTTGCTCGTATGTCATTTCCATCTATGTGACTCCCTGAACTTCACTGGAGTTAGTAGTGGTTTGCAACAGTGTGGCTCTGAACAGATTCAAGCCCCGAAGCAAAGACAGAAACAGGACTTGATATATGTAAAAAAATGTGAAGACAATTCAAATACTTTCCTTAGGAGAACAAAAGCAGTATTGATACATTGCTCCACAAATTAAACTCCCATGAACAAACTGCAGTGCTCAGAGCACATCTGACTTCATCTTCATGATAAACATCTCCATACTGCTCTAAGATTAACTGTCATCATGTGGTACATTTCTTATTTGGGAGGTTAGAGTATTTAATCAGAATAGTCTCTTTTGGCCATTGCTTCTTAAAATAACTTTTGAACAGTTTCAAACTGTAACTGCCCAAATGTAGACTATCAATTTTGCAAGTAGGCTGGCAGGTAAAAGCAGCCCTCTGGCAAAAGATGTGGATCCCTAGCCTCACAGCTGTGGACTTCTGCATATCAGTCCTTTCAATTTCATGAGTTTAAGAGATTGTTATGGGTTTGGTGATTTTGTCCCGCTCATTTTTGTGTCATCTGGCAGCAAGCCTTGTGAATCTGGGATCTGAGTCAGGCTGGAAAATGCTCTTTGGATATTTCATGTTCCCCTTGGGTGGTTGCACAGAGTATTATTGACCAGTAAAAAATGATAGTAATGAAACTGAATCAATGTGAAAAGAAGCAAGACCCTTGCACATCCAACAGAAGGGTTTGGACCCTAACAGCATTTCTGCAAACCTTCTATTAGAAGCTGAGAGATGCTTCCTTGTTTACCTGCACTGAATCCCTTGCTGCCATGCCTACATGGCATCCATCCAATCCAGGTAGCTTAAAGGGTATTCAAGCATGGCAGCATCAGCTGCAGCCAATGAAGACTTTCTAATAGACATGCCAGCACAAACCTTTAAATCTGAACCTCATTAGCCTTCACAGTAGGAGATCCAGTGCCTGACTGCAGCCAGGACACCTTGCTTTGTGCTGCACCTAATTGCTGCAGTCTCACAAGCCAATGTTGATATCCAAAGTGGATGTTTCACAGTGAAGCTTATTTTCTCTATAGTTTAAAAATGTCACCACACTACTCTGCTCAGTGCAATAACCTTGAAATTGCACTCAACATTTCCTAATCGACCTATTTTTTTTCAGTACATTTGCAGCATGCAGCTCTGTGGCCTGCTCTGGGAAGACAGAAGAGGAAGAAAGGAGGTAGAGAAGCTGGGGGGATTATGGACTGCCAACAAATACTGTTTCACAGAGGTTTTTGCATATTGCTTCCAAAAAGGACAAAATTTTCTTGGAAAGCAACTGGAGAAAAGGGGCTAAAATGAGTCATGCAGTCCATTTAGTTAGCACGCAGCAAATTCTCTTGCATTTTAGTTTTGAGTTCTTGCCCTTTTTACTTGTCATGGAATAAAACATGAATTAGCAGGTTTGTATCAAACAAGGACAAATTGGGGCTCATTCTACATCTGTGCAGGGGAGGACAAGGCCAGATAAATGCAGTTTGGTTCACCGGTCAGTGGAATATAAATGTCGTCTCCCTCCCTTCCTGCCCCCTTCTCAGGCAGCCTCACAGTGGTAATAGTCAGAGGCTGGGCGCAAGCAAACAGAGGATGTTTCTGCTCGTGGTTGATTATGTGTTTGTCGCTTTTATTTTAGACTTCTGGTTAAGAAAAAAAGAGAGAGAGAAAGACAGACACAAACCAGGAGGTGCAAACTGTTTTTCAGATGGACAGTGAGAGATAAGAAAACCCCATTAACTGTCACAGCCATTGAATGACCTGAAAGACATGCTGTACAGCAAATGCTATTACTTATAGCAGCATACAATGAATAATAGTAGTATTAATATAGTAACTCCAGAGAGGTAGAAAAATAGCAGCAACCAGAGGCCAAGTGGGTTCAGGTAGCTTATTTCTTGTTCTATATGAGTAAGACGGACCTTCTTTTGTTTTCCCCAAATCCATCATCCCTGTTCAGCAGAGACCAGTTCTCTGTTCATGGGTGCTGAACAAGAATCATAACCTTGCCTAGAAGTTTTGCCTTAAAATAAACTCTTATTACAGCTATCTATCTCCTTAATTCCAGCACAGTATACAGCATTGAAAAATAAAGCCGTATTTTTCCATCTTTACTCACTCAAAGGACCATGTTTCTCTTGAAGTAATCTTACATGGCTAGACAAAGAGGGGAGTCTAATGCTGGGTGTGAAAGATTGATAGGATTTATCTCTTAAAGAAATTAGGAGCTATGGAGCTGCATTTCATTCACTGCTGATGTCAGTGCAGTTACTCCATACATATATATCCCTGAGACCAGAATTCAGCCCTAAAATACCACAAAAACAGCCATGGATAGACATCATTTTTTTTAGCATCAGAAAGTTTTAATGTGTGTTTAAGTCTCCAAAAAGACAGGATTGTGCTGATGCTTTTTTACAGATGATGACAGCAGAGAGAAATTGTGTTTCTGATGTTAATCGTTGTCTTTTACTGAACACATTAAGATACTTTTCTCTATATACTACTTTCAGAAACCATGTTAACCAAGTTTGTCTGCTGCCAGTTTCTGGAGGTCTTATCAAACATCCTTGGGTATAAGGCACTGCCAGTTTCTACACAGTACAAGCAAAGGCCTACATTAAACCCACACACTCTCCTTTGTGTGACTACAGTCTTTGAACTGCAACAGGCGCTTTCCTGCACGGGAATGCATGAGAGGTTTCCAGCTGTAGTATGGTTCATGGAGATCAAGGATGCATAGCTAATACTTCTGGTCTAGTTTTGTTTGGCTACTCAAAAAAAACTGTGTCCCCCCTGCTTGCTTTGCAGAACCAGGACACAGCGCAGCCAGGTCCAGGCCATCAGAGCATTGGCTGCACTCATAGGGAGCCCCAGTGCCCGCGAGGCTGAGGTGAATCAGTAAAACCTGTCGAAGACATTCCTAGTGCCCCGTGTGCTTTCAGGCCAAGCCAGCTGATCAGCACAGATCCGCTCTGTGCATTTTTACAGGGAGGGAAAGGAGCTTTGCAGAGCAGCGTTCCAAGGTGGTAATTTCAGACTGGCCTTCTGCTGTTGCTAAAGGTGCCACTGCTGGCAAAAGCAATTAGGAAAGTCAGGGAAGAAAAACGCATCGGAAGAATGTTCCTGAGCCACAGATAACTGGAGACTAGGACTGCACTAGGGAGATACTGGTTGTTCTGTTCTTCGATTCCTCCCTTGGCATCTGCTGTTGGCTAACCTCAGAGATACGGCTCTGTGTTGGCCAGCCTCTTGGTCGGACCCTGGACAGATGTTCCGCTGTTCTGTTAGGCCTCAAACACAACTGCAGAAACAACATGGAACCAACAGTACCGGGAATACCTGTAACACAAAAATGGTCTGTTTATCAGTCCCGCGCTTCTGCAGGCCCGGAGGCAGCCACCACAACATAGCCAAGACGTTAGCATTTGCTGTTCTCGGCCCCTTCGCTTTGGGCTACCGAGAGCAGGCAGATGTGTAGCTTATCACTCGCCCCACTTCCAGCACACAGAGGGCATTTCAACACTGCTGCCTTCGCTTGCACAGTCATTGTTGTAGGGAAGTATGTGACCACCAGGCTTCAGCTCGCAGCTACTGTGCTGTTACTCAACAGTGACAGTTAGGTTTACATCAGCCATCCTCCTCTGTGGCAACGAAGTGCTTCCCTAACGCTGGAGCTGCCCCTGAGCTGAAGAAACCGTTGTGACAGAACAAAGCAGGGCTTTGCTACACAATGCACAGCTGTGTCAGCCTGCGAGGTATTGCACTGCTGAGCCTCCCTGGAAGCATTGCATCAAACCTGTCTTCTTTTTGGATATGGAAGATCTTTGCAGCAAGTTGTTCCCAAAAATCACCTCTCATAGCAGGACCACCTGCTCCATCAGACCTTTTAATGGTGGGGCAAGAAAGGCCCAAACAAAATTATGGGTTGGTACATTTTTGTAAAGGTGGGAGCCCTTTCTTTCCATAAGCCTTGCACTGGCTGCCTGGCAATGTTTCTCACCCTTCCCAAAAAGAAAACTATACTTTGAAAGATCATCACAGTCCTCATAACTTAGGCAATCCTTTCTCTTCTTCTGAGGCTCTTAAGAGATTATTTGTGAAATCATACCACTCCACACTGGAGCTGAACTGGAACAGACACAAAACAGACCAAATACCTCCAACACCCAGTATCTATTTCCAGTACTTCTTTCGTGTGACGGAGTTCTTGAAACATTCCACAGCATTTTCCACTCAGTGGAATTCCTTCAGCACACCTCTTCCCACTGCAGCACTTCAAATGCTATTTTCTAGAGCGGAGATGCCAGCTGACGTGTAAGCATGTAGGAATGGGGGATTTCTTCTCCTTTCCCAGACCAGCTGAATTGCTTGCCATCCTTTACTCAGTCAGGTGTAAATGAAAGACTCCTTCAGGCAAGAGTATGGAAAGATAATAAAGGCAAGTGACTGATTTTTGTCTCCTTGACCACGACATTGAACTTATGGAGGTTCTATTGAACATGATGGCTGTGTCCTTAATCTTATCCCATGATGTGATTGCCAGTGAGCTTTGAAAACCCTCAGTCGAGTTCAAATGTATAAACAAAATAAGTTGCTTGGAAAAGAGAGATTATTAAACATTGTGCAAATCCAACTAGGCTCATGAAAAGCGTATTTTAACTGGCACCCCAGGTTTGTTCAGACAGTGAATTTACACATTTGGCACCAAGAGAGACAAGAAGTTGCCCATCAGAGCACACTGCCCGAGTATTAGTGTCAGAGCACTGATTACTCTGCTGAGCAGGTTAAAGTGCCACCAGGCAACCAGGCAGGTTTTCCGCAGGCCTTCTGCAGGGCAGTTTGGAGGGCTTGACGAGGGCATGACTGTTCTCATGGCCACCTCAAAGCCTGCATAAATACCGGAGTTGAATCTGAAGTTTGGAGCAGACAGGGTGACTTTGCAAGGCAGGGCAATTCTTCTAAGCAGCAGGTGAGCTTCTAGCCGGGTGGAAAGCTGTGCACGTGCGGTGTTCTCGAGGAAGAACAAAGCTGCTGTTGCAGTGTTTTATAGTGAAAACCTCAGTGTAGAATTCAGTAGGGCCTACAGGCACAGGTATAAATATTTTTTTAAACTGTTCTGCTGTGTGGTATCACTTCTACATGTTATATTAAGGCTTTACCTAAGGATTTGTAACTTTTCAGTAAATACAGAGCCAAATCCAGAGCTAATGATGGGAGGAGGGGGAGAGGAGGGTGTCAGGGAGCACACCCTGCACCCAAAGCTCCGTGCTCACGTTGCTCACTGCTCCGGCCTCCTCCCGGACTGTGTTTGTGCCGTCCTCCCTCTCTCCCCCCACCCAAAATAATCTGCTTACTGCACGCACAGATAACAGGGCTGTTAAAGCACACGGGGCCAACAGCGTGTCTCTAGTGGAGACCTTGCTCTTAACGATGGTCAGTGGGGGTCCTGGGGGGGGGGGGCACACACTTCAGCGGCAGCCAGGCCTAACCGGGGCCGCCGAAGCAGCCGCCAGGCCCCGCCTGGCCCGCGCCCCCCCACCGGGGCCCCCCGCGCCCCCAGGCCCGGCCCGCGGCCCGTTTCAGGTGGGCCCAGGCCCGCGGCCTCGCCTCCGCCCCGCCGGGTGACGCCCGGTGATGGGGGCTCGCGGGGAGGCCGGCGGCCCCGAGGCACCGCGGCTCGGCCCCGAGGCACCGCGGCTCCCCCTCGCGGCGCAGCCGGCCTGGGGCCGCGAACCGCGGCAAAACCCGCCAGCGCCTCCCGGCCGCGCGCAGCGCACGGGGCCTCCCCGCCCGGCCCGGCCCTGGCAGCGGCGGGACGCCAGGTGGCGCTGCCGCCCCCCGCACGGGCCCCGCGGCCGGGCGCGCGGGGGCGGCCGGGGCCTCGGCGCGGGGCGGGCGCTGGGGTCGCGCGGCGCCGCGCTGCCCGGATCGGGCCTCCCCGGCGGCGCCAGGCCTCGGCGGCCCCGCGCGTCCCGGCCGCGGAGCCTCAGCGCCTTCGGACGGGAGCAGAGCTGCTGCTCGGTCGTTCTGGAGACGGTCCCCCGTTGCACTTTCCTTCCTCCCTCTCTTTCCTGTCTCTTTCTCGCTTCCTTTTTTTTTTTTTTTTTTTAAACTGAGAAGAATTCAGTGAATGGGATCCAAGATATTTTTATCCTTCCTTAAAGGACTGCCACTGTTTAACTTTCGTAAATTTAGACTCATCTCAGAGGGGAAGAAATGCCAAAGTTACAAAGGGGCAAAAGAAAAGAAAATAAGGACGAGAACAAGGACAGAATCATCCCTCACTCCTCTCCGCAGCACATGTTACTCACGTCACCTGGAAGGAGACCTGGAAGGGCCCTCAGGAGGCCTCTCCTTAGGCCTCCCCACCAAGCGGGCGCAGGGTCCGATGGGGGACACTTCTCCGGTGATGGAGACCCCACGGCTTCCCCAGCCGAGCTGTTCCCATGCTGCATCACTCCATGTTGGAAAGCTTTCCCTTTTGTCCAACTTGCACTTTTTTTTTTGCAGTTAAACTGCATGATACCATTTTTCTCTATCCATCATGGACATGAGAAACAGATTCTTCTACCCTTCTCTTTGCAATAAACGTCTACCTGTTTGAAGATAGCTTCCACATCTCGCCTCAGACGTCCCTTATTAGATGAAGCATGCCCAGTTCATGCAGTGTTCTTCATACCTCCTTTCTCACCCAGGCCTTGGACATCAGTCATCCTATCACCATCAGCTGCAAAGCAATCTGATCTAGTGGAACTTGTTTTGAGCACCTGTGAGAACAGATGAGCTCCTGATACCGCTTTCAGCCTGAATTACCCAGCAATTTTATTCTAAGAAAACACTGGGGAGAGCTGGCGAGAAGGTGGTATGCCAGAGCAGAACTGTTTCTGCGCAGTGGAGGTCTCCGAGGCTGCCGCTGAGTGCAGGACGGTCTGCGCAGTGTGTGTAAGTGGCTGCACGTCTCCAGGGTTTGCCCCCAAGCCTGCACAGCCAACGTGGAGAGTGTTAGCTAGCAAAACAAAGCACCTGCTCCTGCAGGAGTTAATGGGAGTTTGGTCTTTGTCTTTAATGGAAAAAAAGGAGACCAGTCATCTCCTGTCTAGAGACCATTGCACTTGGTCCTGAGCACCTGCTTTATTTTCATCATGTCTCCAGGTCTAAAACAAGACCTGCCTCATGGTCCTGTCTTTGCCAAAAAGCAGCCACTAAAGCTAAGGCATGAGAGCGGTTCTCCTTACCCCTCCCGTTTCCCCAAGCTCAGCCCATCCATGACCAGTCTCTGGTTCAGATGGGATCGTTGAACTCTCCATTTTGGGGCAGGGGTGGGCTACTGAACAAGTGTGGTGGAGGAAGAGTTAGTTGCCTTTGTTGCCTCTCTGATGGCCTGCTAGCTGGCAGATTCCCTATTTCCATGACGGGCAGCGCTGTGGAAGCTGCATGGGAACATTCTTTGCAATCCTAGGCTTACAGTCTCTCCAGGGAAAGAGCTGCTGGTCAGAAAAATACAAGGAGGACTTTTCAGTCTGGGGGCTGGATTTTATTTTTAAAGTTCATGTAAAAATAACGCAAATAAAGATTTGTGTCTGCCTGTGGAATCCAGAACACAGAGTGGTGAAACAGTTGTACAGTTTTCCCAGGCAGCTAAGAACAGTCCCACAGAAGAGTGTGACTGAAATAAAAGCAGCCCTACTGAATTCTTTGCCCTGGGAATTGCCTTCCTACCAAGCAAAATATGACCTTTGGTGTCATTATGTCAGCTACAGCGTTCTGCTAGGACTTGATTAAGAAAATAAAGAAAGGTCTTGTAATTACAGTAATCTTAAGAACCTGGTTCTCGTTGACCTCCAAACCAAGCAATGACTGGGACCATCATGGCCCACTGCCTGCCTCATCCCTCCCTATCTCAGCGTTTCTCCCTGAAGCACAGTGCACCTTTAGAGACCAGCAGCAGCAGCGTTCCCCGAGAGTGTCGGCGAGCAGAGATGTTGGCAGCCCCCCGTGATGGGGCTGCTGCCTGGTCGCAGGAGATGTTCTGCGTCTGCACGGCATTGCCCGCTTGTCTGGGCGTCTGCTGCCTCGCTGAGCCCCCCTCCTCTGGGGACGGTACGGAGTCGAGCAGAGGACTGGCCTTCCCAGGCAGGCAGGCAGGCATCAGCTGCCTCCCTCAGCAGAAAAGCAGGGACACTAAAACAGATTTTTAGAAGTGTGCCGTTTGTTCTTTTCCTGCAACCACTGTTGCTGGCTGGAGTTGCCTAAAGGAAGCAATTCATTACTTCTGCCATTTCAGGGCAAAGAAGTCAGGAGGGCAGTAGGAGAGGAAGCACAAAAGTATTTCTGCTTCTTCTAGAAACTAGCTAAATGCTGGCACTGCACCCCGAGAAGGTAACTGGAGGGGTTATCAACCTCTTGCATAAACCCTTCCATGCCTCCTTTGCTGTCCCTTGTGGCACAAGACCAGCGGGTGAGCCTTGCAGAGACAGAGGGCAAGCAAGGGAGAGTGTGGAGAAAGGAGGTCAGGGCTTTCTCTGACTTACTCTCCAGATATGTTTTCAGCCATGTCTGTTCTTAATTGTGGTTTAAAATGAAAACCTTTCTCTGGAAACTACAGCTGCCTGTCATGCCCCAAATACTTAGCATGCCTGCCCTGAACAGGAGTGCAGGACCACCACCTTCTCCTTCGCATCCCTCCTCCAGACCTCCATCTGTTATGATACCCGGCTGAAGGCAAGCAGTTTTAATTGACCTTAATGCTATCACTGGGCAGATGTGCTATGAGCATTCATGATCATATCAGACTTTATACCTTGAAAGTGCTGCCTCCTCCTTCTAGTAGTCCATCCATCTTGTGTTTCAAACTCTTCAAGGCATGGGCAGTATTCATCACAGTCATTCTACTGTGCTATAGTGGAATACAGTCGTATTTGTATAGGCATTTGTATGACAGGTCAGGGCCTGGCTGTGCTCGTGCCTCTGAACAGACAAGGGGAGAGGTCCTGTCTGCCCCAGAGGACTTATGGATTACGTAGCACAGGCAAAGCTGAGAAGGCAGCAGTCAGAGTGATGTGAAGTACTTGGTCCAGAATCACACAAGTGTTCCTCATGTTCAACCACTGGACTGTTGATGACAGCCCCAGACCACTGTGGCAACGTAAGTCTTAATAGAGTGATTTGAGTTTGATTGTAAGTTGTTCAGCTCCTAACCGTCTGTACTTAATATACCTAAAACTTAATAGTCCTACTATTGTCATAGTCTGACATCAGGCACCTAATTTAGATTCCCAAGCTAAGAGCCTAGCTTCCTTGCTGCACGTATTATTGATATAGAGAGGTAGACCCCATTTTGCCTGAAAATGCCTCCATCATATGCTTTGTAACCGCTGCCTACTCTGGATGCTCTGTGTTGGCTTCTGGAAAACCTCCCCTTTTGCATGGACCACAGAGAGAGTTGAGGCTTCCAACTTGGGCTCCACTGGAGATGTCTGCATTAGGTGTAACTGCTATCACTCTCCTTGTGATTCTTCTTCAAAGAAGTCCAAACTGTCTGCATTATATTTGGGTTGCTCCTTTTCAGGCCCCTTCGAGAGCCCGTAAAAAACATCTCCAGTTACATATGCTCAGGTCTTGTGGATGCCAAAAGCAACCAAGATCAGAGCTGCATGTGCTGATGAAATGGTTTTAACGGGCTTCCCTGGTGGTTCTTCTTCAAATGCCTACCAAACTACTTTGCTCCCACTATTAGTAGAAAACAGAAATACCCTAGAAGTATTAGGGCTGGGAAGGAATTGTTGCTGATTATTCCTAAAATCCAGGGTGGCCAACGCTTTAGTGGAAAAGTAATTAAAAACATTTCAGTGTCACTAAGCTAAAAGAAAAAGCATTTAGGAAGAAAAGCTTTTAATGTGTTTTGAAGGATGTTAGAGTCTTTTAAACAACTCATTTTCTTCTCTTGAGAGCAGCAAGAATTACTCATAGTCAATAATGTATTCAAAACAGTTCACCCTTTGTAAGTCTTCTGTGCTGCCCCCCCCCCCCCCAATTTTCTCAAATTGACCCATTATTTGAAACTATTTGCTTGTTCCAGTCTGTGGACACATCCTCCATGCTCGGGCCCCTCACAGGCAGCTCCTGGCTCCGGTGCACTATTCGCAACCTGACCTGCTTTACCAATACACCTGGCTTACGTGGAGTGACTCTGTCCCCGGTGAGATGACCGTTACCACCAGACTCTCCTTTCTGCTGCCGTTCCCTAATTTAACATTCATTCTCAGCAAGTCTTTGTCTTTAGTTCATGTTTTCTTAGCTATTTCTAGCAGTCTGTTCTTCTAGGGAGCATTCATGGAAAGTAAGGGCAGAAGAAGACCAAACTCCATTTCGTTTTTAGAAAGGGATCTCTATTTGCTTGTACTGCTTTGCTCTCAGCAGCCTGAGCCACTGGCACCAAGGGGTGAATTGGAAGGCCCCGGTTATTCCTTACTGCTGGCATTCCCCACTGTCTGCCTCTGCTTAGGTGGTGGTGTTGGCCTGGTTAGGTTTATCTTTGACTCAGAGGAACCCAGCCACTATAATGTCTGATTTCACTAATACTTGCACATTCGTCGCTGCTGCCGTCACAGCTTGCTGATGTTGCCTGACACTGCGAGTGTCTAGGCCAACATGTAAAACCTCTGAATGAGGAGGTGCTTTGCTTTCCCTGCTCTTTATTTCCTTTCTAGAGTGCTACAGAAGTCACATGGCACAAAGGATAAATCGATCTCAAATTTGTCTATTAGGTTAAGAAACGTCTGCCCTCCGTGGCGTCCTTGTCAAGCCTCAGCTCTGGGGTGGGGAGGTACGTAGGGGTGGAAAGGCACTTTGGCCCAGCATAAGTTGGCTTCCTGCAGCACATTCCGAAGCACGTGCCTGTCAAGCCCAGATTAAAATCAGTTAAATGTTAGGGCTTCCATCCATTCAGATGGGGAAATGATCCCAGGGTTTTACAGCTCTTGTTGCTATGACTTTTTTCTAACCAGGTTCAAATTTTAAACATCCTTTTGCACAGTTTCATCCCATTAGTTTCAGATACAGGCTAAAATTAAAAATAATGGGATGCAATGAAGCCAAGGGAAATGCATTAAGTCATGTTTGCAGAGAACAGGACAAAATGTCCTAGGGAAGACAAAGAAATTGATTACTAATAATACATCTCGCAGTGCAGGCACTGAAGAGGTTGTACAACCCGCTGTGAAGTCAGTGTGTATTGACCTCATTGTACAGACCTGCAAAATCAGCACAGACTAGTTGGGATAAAGGCGGCTCAAGGTACATGACTACAAGGTTCATCTAGATCTCGTGAAGTACGGAGCAGCCCTCAGTCCTGCCGCCACAAACTGAGAAGGTCTGAAAACGAGATTTCTTCAGCGTTAGGCACCCACGTGGGCATCTTCTGGATCTGCTGACTTGCTGGATACACACAGTGAGTGGTTAGCTTTTAGGAGCAGGGCTGAAACTCAAGAAGAGTGGGTTAATCTAACTCTGTGTAGCTGACAAACCATATTTATTCGTGTGGGAGTTAAACAGTGTGGAGGGACGGGATCCACCATAGTGGTCGCTTGAGTGAAAATGGATTCTTATTCTAACCCCTGGGTAGAGGATCTGGGTCCAGCAACCTCTGACAGTAGCTGTGTTTGTCCCAGTTATATTTGGCAATCAGGAGAGTTTTAAATTGATTTAATCTTTCTTGCTTTCTGTAATGATCAAGTTCAAATGAGAGTCATGCTGCGAATGGAAGGAACAGTCCAGGTCGGCAGGCCCCAGTATCTGTCAGAGAGAGAAGTATGAAGATGGATAAATAGGAGAGATTTGAGCAGGATGATGAAAGAGGACAAAAAAGCGAATGCCAAAACTTGACAAAGACAAATTAAATAAAGCGGGGATCTCTCAGTGAGCAGAGCGGCAGCAAGGCAGATTCGAAACATGCTGGGACATCGGACCGGTCCCTAACCCCAAACCGCCTGAATCGCTGCCAGTGGTTTTCCTTTAGCAGCTTCAGCTACAAAACCACTGCCAAAGGGGAAGAATTAGGCAGCAGTTGCAGATGAGGAGATCCAGATATACTCACAGCAGGTACAGCCCAGATGGCTGCAAGCTCAGTATCTTTTAGGCAACACATTGGAGTCTTAATGGCAGCAACATGTATAACAAATGAGGTCACCAGGACTAATATTATTACAACAAATTCCACAGGAATTAATCATGTTTGAGCCATAATGATAACAAGAGTGTTGGTTAGCAAGTTATCTCTCAAACCTCCCATCTCTCATAGGCCAGTTTCTTGGGATGGGGCATGGGACTGTTTTCTTTCAAACAAAAGAAGAAAATTCATTTAGTCTAATTGAGGTTTATTCTCAGGTAGGCCAGGTTTACAGTGTAAGTCGTTCTAAAACTGCATTATGATATATTTTTGTGGGAGATTTTTTTTTCCTTTTTTTCTATGCAAAATACTGTCAAGACCCTGGGAAAGCTCCATTTAGCCCCTCACCAGGCTTATGGCTTTGCGTTAAAGGTAATCTCTATACAAACACACACTTGTATGTCTCACCTGCAGCCTAGTTCTGGGCGAAGTATCTGCAATCAGTCAAACCAGTTCTCTCCCACAGCAGGTCTGAAACACAGTGAAGGAAGCATCTTGGTGAATGCTCATCTTAATTTCTGTTCTTTAATAACAGGAAGTTCAAGTGAAAGACTTGACATTAGTCCTTGCACCAGCAAAGCCTGTGACATCTCCAGAGAAAGATTTTCTTGAGTCAGTATACCACATACACCAATGTATATCAATAATAGAAACTGTTCTGACCGTGACAGGGAAGAACTGTGCAGGGGGAGCTACCCGTGTGCATGTGTGTGACATCGAGGTGTAACTGCACTGACTTAGCATTCGCGTGTTCCCTGATGCTGGATTGGCTGATAGATTTTTACCAAAGGAATTAGATAAATACAAATAAATAAATGAATAAAAAGAGAGAGAAAGAACTTCGACCACACTCATGGGAATCATAGCAGTTGTTAGGAATTACACATCACAAAATAGATTAAAGTCAGGTTAGTGGCAGTGGGTTATCAGTGCACTGTTTTTCATAACCTGGTCGTCCCAGAATAGCTGTTCTGCTTCGGTTTCCAATACAAAAGCTGTCTCTGTCGCTCACATGCAGTAAGCAGGAAACCAGCAGGAAAGAGTGAGGATTCCACAGAAATTCTGCCTTTTCCTGTACTACTGGCTGTGCTGATCCTTTCTCTTGTTTGACTGCTGGGCACCCATCCAGATTCACCCTCTGGCAGGAGACAAGAAGTGCCGTTCATAGACTGAAAATTGGAGCGTCAGTCTTGAGAGAACATTTGGCTGACAGATGTTTCTTGTCCGGCTCCATCATTATTTTTTTCTCTTACTAATTTCTGTCCTAGGAAGTGCGTGGCACTAATGCAAAGAAGGGAGGGGAAAAAAAACCCACAGAAAATAAAAACATTTAAAAAGCCTTGGGACGTGAACTCTTAAACACTGGAGGTCCGGTTGTGCCTGGAGGGGTGCGTCTGCACCTCTGGGTCTGGGTGGGAGTCTGCCTGCAATGAATATTTCATTCAAATCAAAGGGCAAACGTTACACTGTGTCTCTCAACTTCCATTTCACAGAGCAGGGAGTGTCAGCAGTCCAGCGGTTCGCAGAAATGTCACGGTACAAAATTTGCAGATTTGGGCCACAATCCTGCAATAAGCAAGAATACCTCTACCTGGGTGGAGTTTGTAGTTGGTGTCCAAGCCTTTGATATAAGGCCAAGAGTCCTAATGATGGATATGCTAGAGGGAGAGGTCAGTGAAGTATCAGGTAAACCTCTGGAGGAAATCTGCTTTCTTAATTCCTTGAGAGGATCAGATCTCATGTTATTTTTGCCCCTTCAGTGAGTCCCCGGTGGATTAAACTAGCGCATGAAAAGGGAGCACAAAGCTCAGCATGTTTTATCTTTGGAAGCCACCTTCACACACACCTTCAGAGGAAGCTCTGCTTCTTCAGGAAGCTATCTGACTCCCTGGCAGCTCTTGGGCAGCTTTTCTGCACTCACTGATGGACACTGGCACCCGTCCTCTTGCTGGCTGCGTTCACTGTCCTCCACTACCTCTCTTCCTCCCGACTCCTCTGAGCTCTATCTAGCTGAAGTACTAGAGGAAAGTGGCCACCTCTCCTGCTGTGATTAAGAGGAGAAAGGGAGTTATTCACAAGGGATGTGAAATAACTTCTGAAACAGCGCTTTTAAAGAAGCCAAGGAATGAAGGCAGTATGTTAATTTGCAAAGTGTAGCACGTTCAGTCCTGTGCTGACCTAAGCATGTCGATAAGTGATCCCCTGCTTTCTCCAGAAGACTTTTGACTGCAGCTACAGCTTTGATGTAGTCCACCACCTGCTCAAGTCAAGCCTAAATCACCATAATCAGCCAATATCTGCTTAACTGATTATATAAAATAGGTCGATGTTTTTTAGGCCCTCATCTGCTGCACAGGTATAACCGCGTACCTATAGCTGAGCAGAGACTGTCACCTTCCACAGTTGCTGTTGGAAATCTTTTTATTGGCCCTAAATTTATCCACTAAAGCTAGACTGTGACCTATTCAGCCTTCCCCATCATCATGAAAGAGTAACTTCAGGACATAGCTACACTTCAAAACGTGCTGCTTCCGTTTACTGGGCTGGGTAGTAAACCGAGAGAGAGGGGCTCAGGATACAAAGGGTCACCTTCATCCTGGGATCCCAAAAGCCTGGAAGATAAGCGGCTCCTCCAGCCCTTTGATAGGGAGTAAAATCAGGAGCAGGTTAGGCAAGTGCGGTTGCTCCTCACAGCAAACAGTGGAAACTCTTTCACCGTTTAGAGCAGAAGATGATTCAGGAAGAGCTGCATTACAGCTCTGCCTTCTGTGAGGGGCAGCCCGTTTTACCTTCTTGTGTACGAATGGCTTCTCCGCATGAGCCAGCAGCTACAGTCCCGACCAGGGCAGGACAAGGTGTTGAGTGTGTTTGGATGGAGCAGGACCTGAAAATGAAGAGTTCTGGTTTGCCAAGCCTTGTCTCTGGGCCCTGAGGACGTCCTCCACGACTCACCGTCCCTGACCTCAGAGTTCTGGCACATGCTGAGGCCCAAATGCTGCTTCCCAGCAGAGGAGACTGGATACCCAGGGCTTCTGAAGAGATGGTGAATGCTTTGAGCTGCTGTTTTTCTTCTTTCCTCCCCAAAAAGCCAGTGGCACAGGATGGGGGTCCTCAAACTTTTACAAGAAACAAGATCATTTTCAATGGCCTTTCAAAACAATGCCTTTTAAGGAGGAGAAATCCATGAGAGCAAGTGGTGTGCATGCGTCAGCCACCCAAGTGACTGGAATGGTCTCTGCTGTGCATATCTGCAAAGCCGCTCTGGAGCTGTCCCAGAAGATAACACCAGCAAGCCTAGGGCAATGAGACCTGACACCCAGAAGAGCTCACTGGCACCTGAATTTTAGTTTTCCTCTGTATAAAGCTGTCTTTGGACATGTGTAAGCAGTACCACCATCCAGCCGTGTGTAATCCATCCACTGCAAAATTCAAACACGACATCAAGGGGACATCCTTACTCTTTTGCAAATATTTAATGATCTAAATGCAAGTGCAAATAAAGAAGGAAAAGAAATACTTGACTCTGCAGCATGATGTTGGTGCTGTGCTATATAATGCAGGGCCTGTGACCCAGTAAGGCTCCCTGTTCCGTTCAGGTCCACGGTGAACCAGAACCCAGCAGGCTGGGGCAGGAAAGCATCAATGAAAATAGGACGCTTTCTTTGAGATGGTAAAACCGTAGCTGCTCACACATGTGGTCAGAAATGTTGCTTTTTGATGCGGTTCCTAAGGGGAGCACAGCAATTCATGCAAACTGCAGGCTGCCGTGGAGCGTCTGTAAAGCAAAGGGGCTGGAGGAAGCGTGGCCAAGGCTGCTGCCACGCAGCAGAGCCGGCCCCGGGCTCCCATTGCACGGACAGCGTGCGGGAGGGTTGGGAGGCCCCAGGGCACGCTGGCTTCAGTGGGCCGGAGAGAATGCACTTGTGTGGCTCCAGCATTTCCTGCCGTGGACATTGCAATCAGAGGGGCTCATCCCAGGGGCTTCACATTCCAGGAAATAGGAATGCTCAAGCGGGAGGCTGGTGAGGGATGGAGGGCTCATGCAGCGCAGGGTGTGGCTGACTTCTCCCCTGCCAGGTCCCTGCACACTTGGCAGCCGCAGTGGCAGCCGGGGAGAATGAAGAGGTGACGGAGATCCAATTAACCTCTTCCTCATCCCGGGGTGCTCTGGCTGCTGCCTTTCCTCCCGGCTCTTGTCTCTGCCCTTGCAGCAAAGACCAGCAAGGGCCAGGCCAGCGCTAGGAAAGCTTCCTCTCTCGGAGGCCCCCTCAGTACAAAACTTCTCACTGGATAAAGAGGGGAAAGGGAAGAGGAAAGAGAATGAGGTCAGGATTGCGCTCCACCTCCAGCCAGCCCGCGCGAGAGAGACTGCTCTGTTCCTAGCCTGGCTGCAGACTTGGTGCCAGGTTCGGGAAAGCAGGAAGGAGATGAGCAGTGGAAACTGGAAAACTTCACAGTGTCTGGTCTGGGACAGGGAAATTGCTCTATTTAGGACCTGTCATTTAATTTTATTTTTAACCTGGGCTCTCAGACTCACACGCTGTTGTTATTGATTTTACAAAAGGAGGGCGGAGGGGTTTCCTTGCTGCAAGGCGTCTGTGTCTCACTGGGCACAGGATGGGCTTGGAAAGTTTCTAATTCCAGGAATGCATCTTTTTATAGGTTCTGATCCAGGAAATAAAATCACATGGCTGAATTCTACCCTCAGATACAAGCTATGCGGCCCTTGCATGCTAGGAAAAGATTAACCAGAGGAGTAAAGAGAAGCACAGACATAAACTTGGTGATATGAAAAATGGGGAGAAATGATATATTTTGGTTGGAAGTCTACAGCTGGGAGGAATGTGAAAATTGTGCAGGGGAGACATTGAGCTGACTACCAAGTAAAACTTCCTTATAGTGAGATACAAGCTTTAAAGGGAAATAACAAAAGCCCTTGTACCTGAGCATATTTTGTACCATTGCCACCACTAAGCAATTCTAAATCCGTCCCTCGGGCCTTTTAACCCTGTGCTAGATAAGTCCCTGGAGCATGCTCTTAGAAGATACTGCACTTGTACTGTAAAAAACCTGCTAAAACTGACTAATCACCAGCTGAGGCAAAAGGCTGAAAACAGTGTTGTGTACAATTTTTTCTGGAGTGGACGCAGTAGCCTTAGAGAAGTCACACATGCTTGTGTTTGCACACACATGCCCAGCATGAAGGGAGGACACATAACAGGAGAAAAATGGTGCAAGAGACTAGATTGGTCTGGAATGGCCACCGAGCTCCACTCCACCTTCTCTCTAACTCACCTGCAAATTGTTAAAGCATCTCATCAGCTTCAGTATGCTCAGGGACTTTGACAAAATCAGACCGCTCTAATCATCACCCTCTTTCAGTAGGACCTACTTTAATGATGAGTTAATTGCCCATGATGAGACTTTGATTTTCTTGGAATGCCTCAGCTCGTTGCAATTTTCAGGTTCTGGCTTATTCACTGGCATTATCAGGAATGATTGCAGTCCGTCATGGGTAATAAAAGAAGACACAGTCCCACCAAGGAAAATGAGCTACATATTTTCAGTCAGTTTGCTTCTTTCAGCCTTCAACCAGATTTCATCTGCCCCCATGGAAGTCACTCCGAGAAGTCCAACGTTCGCTCCCTCTCCAAACTGTATTTCTTCACAGGTTTCTTTACTCAAGTCTTCACTCAGTACTTTACTTTTACTCAGTCCAGGTGAACGGAAAATAATTGCGGAGCCAGCAGTTTTCGACACTGAGCAAAGCCTGTGCTGCTGCTGGAATCCAGATTGGACAGCTTGAGGCTTTGGCTCTTTAAATTAGGAATGTGTAGATTTTTGTGTGGTTTGGCATATAGGCAACATTCCACAGATGCATCGCAAAAATTAAACATAGAAAAGACCTGTTGGTAGATCTAATGCATTTTGCTTGGTCTCGCGCAGAATTGGTCCCTCTGGGACAATTTCTATTGTTTGCTCGAGACAAGTTTTAAATTTCCCAGGTGATGGAGCTTCCACCAATTCTTTTGAGGAAACAATTAACAACCTAACACATCTCGCTGTCAAGACATTTTCCTGAGGTTCTTCCTACATTTTTTTCAACATAGAGCTCCTAGCTGTGTCCCACTGGACTGTTATAAATAATTTCCTTCCCACCTAAGTGCATACATTTTCAAATATTTCTGGTTCGCTCCGTGAACTAGGCTGAGGATAGAATCATACATATTGTGATTTCCTAATTCAGTCCTTTTTTATTCCTTCATGTAATTTTTCCCTTGAAATCCCCAATCAGTAAGTTGTTCTTTTCTAGATCCCCCAGCTTGGCACTGTTTTTTCCAACAAAATGGTGCTCAGGCTGGGTAGAACAGCCTCCCAGGTATGTGAGATGGCACACACGCTATTCAGCACTTTACCTTCCTTACAAGAAGTGTGCTGTAGGAGTTTTTCATGGGCTGTATTAACCTGCATGTTCCCAAGCTGTTGACCATTTTGACATTTGTTTAATCTTCAACCACAAGTATAGTTTTTTATTACTGGAAAGTATGTCAAGGCTTTAGCGACCCAGCACAAGCTCCTCTTCGGTACTTGTTTTGGTCAGGTTCAGTGCATGATGTCGGTCTCATCCCGGCGTTTGTGGAACGGTTACTCATTGCCTTTCGCCGCTCTGTAATTCGGCACGCTGGATTAAAGCCAGTACTGTAGCTCTGCGGCGAAGAGCGCTGGCAGAAGTGCCCGGTCCCCACCTGGAAAGGGAGCAGCAGCTAAGTGCCACGCTTAAAGAGAGCAGGTGAGGCAGGACCCGAAATAGCAACAGTGCTGGCGCTGGGGACCAGCTTCACCGCTGGGTCTTGCAAGGCTGACGGCTGACAGAGCATGACACAGCTTAAACACAGCTGTGTGAAGAGACAGGGCTGCAGCGGGAGAGGGAATGTTTTAAGAATGGAAAGCTTTGGCAGGGAGCACTTGGAAATTTTTATCTTTCAAGGGAAGATTTTCTGAGACCTCGAAGACACTCTCATTCATCTTATTACTCAAGACAAGGCCCTCTGCCAGCTTCCCCTACTCGTACAACGTAGCCTGAGATGTGCACCATTCTTGGTTAAGTGCTGTGATCTATGAATGAAAAATGCCGTGTAATTTTGTAAATTTAAATGCTATTTACATATATGTAAATGAAATGCAAAAATACTATTTCTATGAACATCATTTCATGATAAAAAGCACCACTAAAGGAAGTCTGGTGCCATTTGTTCCTTCACAAAACATGACTACAACAGTGCAAAATATTATTTAGTTACCCTTTGGTCTTCTGCTGCTGAGCTGATGAAGGCCTTGCTTACAGGTGCTAAAATACTGTGCACTGAAGTTGGATGAACTTGTTTGATGGCAGAAGTTTTCAAATTTTCTGGGAATAAACTTCATCCTCTCCCAGATTCGTCACATCTGGCATTCCCTTCCACAGGCAATTTGCAGTAAGGAATAAATAGGGATAAAACAGGACTCATGGGATTCCAGTTCGGTGTGGCTCTGACATCCCTAATGTTCAGGTGCGTGAGAAGCGGTAAACAAGCCCAAGACTGACTGCAGCCAAGAACATGTGCATTGAGTCTGTTTAATATTTTCTGTGCCCTCCTTAGTGATTTGTTTAGCCTAATGTATCTTTACTACATACTGTCTTTAACCCCCAGGCTTCTCCAGGATTCGTTTCACTTCACTACAGGTTCATAAACATTTTGACAGTCTCATACAATTAAAGTTGTTTTTATGTGCATACAATGAACCTCACTTGTACTTTCAAGTGATAAAGATTTACTGTTTCTTCTTAGCACTTCCTAGGGACACAGTGGCAATTCCTTATCTGGCCATGTTGCTTTGGAGTCCAGAACAATTTTTTTCTCTTTCGCAGAGGTATTAAAACTGGAGCAACCCTAAGCGGAAAACCTACATGCTCGACTTGCACTTTGATTTGCTAGCATGAGCCTTTCCATCAGCAAAACAGTGCAAAATTATGGCTGCTATTGTACACCCACATTTCTGAGGGGTTTTTTTCCTGCTTATTTGTGTTTTTAATGACTGGAATCATACTGGAAAATGACCGATCCAGCTGGAGAAGGAGCGGCAGCCTCTACAGACTGTGTATTTCCTTTCGCTCCTAGATGCTCCCGCCGTGCTCCACGCTCAGGACTTCTTGCTGGGGCTCTCGTAGGAACGGTCGGCACCGGCTGCTTCCCGGGAGCGAGGCCTGTAGCGTGAGAGAGGGAGCGGATCTGCTGACTGCCACCAGGTTGGCGGCCACGGTCCCTTCTTGCACACGGCAGTGAATAACCCCCGTCTCATCTCCCGCGACCGATGGCGATGTGAATCATCCTTCCAGCGGGCAGCTGAACACCTTTGTCTCCAGTCGACGGGTGAGGCAATAGGGAGATCTGGTGCCTTCCTCGAGGGTGGGAGCAAATCACGGGTCGCATGTGGAGCAGAAGCAGATTCCTTGAGGCAGCCAGTGAGGAGAAGCAGCACCATGCACACCGCATGCCTTCACTGCCTGAAGTCTCGCCTTCTCATCCTGCCGCGCTGCTGCTAGCATAAATGCACTGCCAGCGTGCCCGAAATTGCCTGGAAACGTGGATTCTTCCTCCAGGCAGGCCTTGCAGAACAGGCTCGAATAAAGCAAACTTCTCCCGGCTATTTTAGAGCCCGTGGGGAACCGCAGTCTCTGTCGGAGGGTGGGTCTCATTCACAGAGGCGTGTCAGGGTTGACAGACGAGCACGAGGAGCATTCAGCGGGGATGTGGTCCCACCGATCCCCTTGTGAATAAACCACTCTAGGAGCTCTCCGCTGGCAGAGGGACCGGCTGCGGCCCTCGTGCTCGCCTTCGTAGGCTGCTGCGAAACGGCGGGGCGGAAAGCTGGCTCCAGCGGTGACGTGCTCCGTTGCTCACATCTGCTCCCCAACGTGGTCCCACTCACGTCCTCTCTGTCTGCAACCCCCTCCTCCGCGCCTGTCGTCCTCGGAGCCTCTATTTCCTTCCGTTGTTCCCAAGCAGCGTCCTGGGTGACGTTGTCTCCTTTCTCAGCCTTGTAGATGGTCTTGGCCATCAAGTGCGAACTGATGGAGGGGCTTTGAACAGCAGGGCAGAATAAACGTCTCCTCCTCCTCGGAGGTTTCCCCCTCCCCAGTGTCCACAGCCCTGGGCACACACTGAAATCATGTCTGTCTTCTCATGTCCTTCCACTCAGGGATGGAGGCTGGGGAGGGTTTCAGAGAGATTTTCGTGTTGTCTTGTCCCTTGGATAAAATGAGCTCCTGCTAGAGCCGCCAACACAGCCTAGCTCAGCGCTGAGCTGCTGGGCAAGCACTGAGCCGCGTTTTCCTGCTCCTCACCCTCTTCCCAGGCATTAGGTGACGTGAGCTGGATTCGCCGAGGTGCTGAGCATCTCTTCCGCAGCCCTCAAGCCCGTGGAAGCCAAGGCTTTCTGGGAGTCCGCATCGCTGGTCTTTGGGTTTATTTCTCTTTTCTCCTCTCTCTTCCTCCCTCTTCATCAAACGTCGTTTTGTCAGTGAAGACAGAGAGAAGGAATCGGCTCCTTAGTGACTCCTGAGCAAACGTAGGAACACTACTTCAGCCCAGATGCCCCCAATATTTCTTCAAATCAAAGCCATTTGTATCAAATTCTTAGAATTTGTTTTAGCCAGAAAACATGAAAAAAGTCGGGAGATGGCCATTTTTCATTTTGGAATAAAGTTTAATTTCAAACAATCTAAGATTAATTAAGAAAAAATAGAAACATACAATAGGATTTTTTTTTAACTGTAAATAGACCAAAAGAAAGGGAAGCTTGATTTGGTTTGGCATGGTCTGGTTTTGGAAATGATTTGGCCTTGGTGCAAAAAGGTAAGAAAATGGAAACAAAAATGTTGTTTTTGTTAATTTGTCATGGGAGCCACAAAAATCCATTGCTGGGATTGTTTTATTCCTACCTAATGCCTATTAACTTTACAGTGTCCCACGAAAGGTCCCATAAAACCCCTGGAAATACGGACAGCAGAACGACTGCTCACGCTGTCCAAATGGTGATAGAACAACGAGGAGGGTCAGGATCCCTTTCTTGCCACAAGCTCAGGTACATCGTTCATTAGCCCCGGTGCTCTTACCCGCCTGGTAAGAATGTTCTGCTCCTCGCGGTGCCGCTGGGACTTGCGGAGGGATGCGTTTTCATTTCCTCGGTAGGACAACAGGGCTCACCGCTCAAAGAGGGAAGCTGGCAGTCCTTTACAGGTGGTCGTAGAACTGGAGCATCTGCAGACATCGGGGGGGGGGGGGGGGGGTTGGCCTTCTGGAGACCTCTCCGAGCTCGTCCAGCTTTGGAAGAGCGTAGGACAATGGTGTTAGAGGGAGAGAGTAAGATCTTGCACCGCTCTTTTAATGAGTAAGCGAGGTCTCAGGCAAATTAGCAGGCTGTTGGGAGCAGATCAGGACAGTTTCCAAGTATCTATCATTTTCCTATTAGGGGTTTTACCACCCCAGTAAGCGACTTTCCAGGGCAGGAGCAGATTGAGGGGAAACACTTTGATCACACCTTGGCCATCCCGTTCCCAGTGAGGCTTTCAGGAGTCAGCTTTGCCAACCCCCCCGCCCGGTTCAAAGCACTGTGACTAACTCTCCTGCATGCAGCCCATTTCCTCAAAACGCGATCAGAGGCCGCAGGCAGCAGGCAGAACCTGCCGATGGGAGATGGTCATGCCTGAGTGATGTCCTCAGCGTAGCCAGCCCAGCGCAGCACGGTGGAAGGGTGTGACACCATGCCTAGGAATTCCAGTGTCACTAGGTAATTATTTGCAATAACTGGGAGTAACAATTTCCATATGTACAACCCAAAAACAAGAACTACAAGTCAGGAGATGCCTCCTCCAGCTTGTTAGATGAGAACAGGGTTTCTAACTCCCCTAAAGTAAGAACTCTTCTATTCCCTACTCTGCTCTCCATTACTCCAGCAAAAATAAAATCAGCTGAACACATGTATTTCACTGGGGAGAGGTGGGATTTCTGTTAGAGGTTTGGGGTGAGGACGGGCTGGCAGGGAGTTAACTCTCTAGACACCATGATCATATTTTACAGATTAGAGACCCTGGACAGATGCACTTTTCACATGCATTTTAGGTGACAACCTCGAATGTCTCCTCCAGGACGGTGAGTTCTGCTCAGTGAGTCTGGGAAGCCCCTGGGACAAACCTCCCGTATGGTGCTTGGGTTTTTTCAGGCCTATCCAGAATATGGAAATTCGGAAACCAAGTGAAAATGGGGGTAAAAAACTAGAAAAGTGGGGCCTATGGCTTACTGAGAACTTCCTTTCAAAGAGGTTTGTGTCCTTCCCTGCATGGAAGAATGGGATTTCTCCTTCACCATCCCTCTGAGTGCTCCTTTGTTCAGCTGGACAGAAAAAGCCGCCACCGTAAGGTTTAATGCCAACAGGACTATTTAGCTTTTTCTTTTCCTCAGTGCACACCTCGACTCACGCATCCCGAAGCAAGTAGAAAGGACTTCCCCGTGCAATGGGGCGGCGGGAGGTTGGCCAGGACCTTGGTGGCACCACGAGCTGGTGCCATCCTTCTTCTCCCGCTGTGCCCCCTCCGGCAGTGCCACCTTCGCCCTCCCCTCCTCAGCCGCTCCGCGCGCCAAATCGCTGGGACTGGAGGCAGCACAAATGTTTTTCTGTTCCTCGATCCACTGCGTCATCTTGGCCGTAGCCAGTGCAAATCCTTTGGCTTCCAGACAGGCCTCAGGGTTTCCCCCACCCCTTCTGCCAAAGCAAACTGACTTCTGACACCTTCCCTTACGTTTTCATCCTTTAAAGGATGGAAAAGCTGAAAGCCTGGCTTTACTATATTCACTGCCGTGCTTTCTCCTTGCTCCCCCACCCAGACACTAAATAAGCTCTTTCAGGGAGAACTGGGCACCTGGTTTGCTAGGACACGGCTGCTTGCAGGCCCAGGGAGCATGCAGTGTGCACGTGCACACGTGTGCCTGTGTGTTGAGGACCACGTCTGGGCGCAGGTCGGGGTCTTTTAGTTGCAGCCCAAGGAAAACAGCGCTGGCCTGGTAGTGTAACCCTGGCTTTCTCTGCGACCTGTCACAAACTTTACGTTTCAGGTTCCTGGGCCTTAACCGCCCCAACTGTGAATTGTGGCTAACGATTTTTGCCTCCTTCTGAAATGTTTGGTGGAAAGTACTGTGTGAGACCTAGGTGTTACAAATAGTGTCTAAAAGTGACAATAAACAATAATTTAATAATTATTTAGTTAGTATTTATTCCTGAAAGTATAAATCACCACCACTTCTGTAGCAAAACAGATCTTGGAAAGTCATTCTAGGAGAATCCATTAACCATACTGAACTGGTATAGGACCAAAATATTTTCCCTCTTTGCCTTTAAACCATTCTGATGCTTTTTTACCTGTTGTTTCCTTGTCATCTAAAAAAAAGCTTAGACATTTGGAAATTGTTAGAAATAGGCCCCGATATGAATCTATCTCAAGATTTAAGCTGTCCAAAAATGCAGGGGGCAGGAGCACTCAGGGCCCCACATTTGGTCCTGGAAAGTCTTGGCAGTGCTGATCAAGTAGTTCTTCCAACAGGGAGGAGAAAACTGCTGAGAACCTACTCTTCCCACCAGTAAAATGCAGCAAGCTGGGAGGAACACGTCCGCTAAGTACCCAGCAGTAGCACACCCCGGCTCAGCCCGTGAGGGAAGACACATTCTGTTCTGTATGCGTTTTACCTCTCTCTGCTAGAAGAGACTGCTGCACAGCTGTGAAATGACTTTCTCATGGGCTGCTACACCAGCAGTTTTCCAGTTGGAATCAATAACAAAGCTTGGAATCAAGTTGACTGCTTAGAGCAAGAGGATCAGGAAACCCAGCCCAGTTCTGAATTAGAAAAATAACAGAAACAACTGCCACCAACCACCGTCACATACCTCTCACATCCATGCCCTTCCTGCAGCCTCCCCGAACCTGCTTCGTTGGAATATGAACCCGAGCATGGGGAAGCAAAGTGTTCACAGTATTTCATGTGCAGCTCAGGGAGAATGTGACCTGTATCAGTCAGGAGAGGGGTCATCTGTCCCCCCCCATGATTGCTTTTCCGCACAAGAGGGGAGTACCATTTCCTAACCTGGCTAGTGTATGGGTTTTTTGCATACTTTACCAGCCACGCACTGAGCTGTTCTGAAGCAGTGACTCAGAGCTATATTCCCCCTACACCTGACAGATCCTCTGTATAGATACGGACAGGTTTCTTCTGCCCTGTAATTTGCAGGTGGCAGTGCTTGTCTCTAAACTTCGGGATTTGGAAGTGGAGCTTTCCCCCAGCTCACAGCCACCCTCCCAGGCCACAGCCAGTGAAGTTGCCATGAACGTTTTCCCCAGGTGCAGGTTTCTCCGTTCCTGCTCGTACTTCCCATCTAAACTTGGCCGAACCTCTTCAGAGCAGGGCTCGCAGTCAACACCCGGCAGAGCAGCACGTCACCGCAGCCCAGAAACCACTGTCATCTCTGCCGCCTTTGGCAAGTTCTTCTTCTCCCTTCACAGCTCCGTCAGTCATTCTGAATGATCTTCCTAGCATCTAAATTTACTTTTTTTTTTTTAATTTTACCAATAAACATGTACAGATGTCCTTTTTTACTAAGATTTCTAATACTTTTTTCCAAGAGGAAAATGACTTTATCTTGCTGCCACCATCTAATGAGTATTTTGGAGTGTCTGAGCTGTGCTAAGCACCGGCAGGGACTGGGGTTATCGCTGGGCTCGATCTCCAGATCTCCACTGATGGGCTAGTTCCCTTGTAAGGTGATTTGTACATTTTTGGCCATTCATACATGTTTGGTGAATGAAGGCAGAGTACTGAAATGCCCAGAGTGTACCATCACGCTTGAGTCAAAAGACACGCAGACAAAGCAGACAGAAGAACTGAGTTTGCACCGATGTGCTGTTGTCTAGCCTGGAGCCCGTCATGCAGCAGGCTTTTGGTGGTGGAGCTGGCCTTCAGCGGCAGTCTTTGGTAATCACACATGTGAGGTGTTGCAAGCATTGTAGCACGTGTTGTGGGTCGCAAGGCATTAGCTCTTACAATGCTTGCCAGGAGACACCCCCGCCAGTACCCGAATCATCACTAGCTGCAGTCTGGTTGCAAAACATTTGGACCACATGAAAGACAGAGAGCATCAGTAGTGTCACTCCAGGAGCACACCAGACTATTGCACCTATATTCTGCGGATCATTCACCTGCAGCATGAACTTTCCCAGCTGGAAAAAGCACTGCAGTTATTTATCTGGGAGATATGAAAGATGCCTAGTTCATTTCCAGGACAACTTTTTCAACAGTCGGACTGGCAAGTGAATGGTACGAAGGGCTTCTGCCAAAACATTAAGACTTGCAACATCTCTAATGATTGATTTTTGGCAGCACTGTCTCCTTTTAATTTTTTTCTATAGCTTCTAAAAAATTGCATCAAGACTTACTATGACCCTTTACAGGGGCGGAAGAACTCAAAAGGAAAAAAATATCCTGAGATCTTAGCCCTGTGTTAGATATGGACGTGATCATTAATCTCAACCAGATTTGTTCCATAGTTCGCATTTTCAGCCTTCAGCACTTCAGAAGACATGTCCTGACATATCCTTCCACTGTAATTGATGCATGTGTGCCAGGAAGAGCTTTTGCATCCTCAGCGCTTATATAAGTAACAAATTTTTCTTGTAAAGTTGGAAGGGTAATACAGAGCATTTCAAATAAATGTCACACTGCCTGTATCACAAGTACAGTACAAGTTGGCCTCTCTAGAAAGCACAGCCTTTATCTCTTCTTGGTGAACAGAAGCTGATGACCTTTATTTGTCCCCGAATCTGAATATGGAAAAGCGTGGTTTGCCGTGTAAATAAGCTCACTCGCTAGCTGTCTGCCCTTTCAAAGCGGTTTGCTTATCCCTGGAGGTGCGCGTGCCACACCTGGTCTAGGTCTGAGCACTCATCTCCCTTCTTCTGAGTTAAGCGATCACCAGTGACAGCACTGGCCCTCTCGCTCGACTCCCGCTTTGCATCAGCTCCTTTAGATCCGTGTCTCAGGGAAGCAGCAAGAACTGGATGCTAAGAGGAAGGTGACTTGCTCTGCATGTGGTGTCGCTCCTCCACTGCGATCGGTTCCCGGTTCTTGTGCCTGGGCTCTCTGCGCCAGCCCAGCTGTAAGGGAGGTGAACACAGCTCCTTAAAGCAAAGCCACACAGGCAGTAACGGTGGGACCAGTCTGCCCCGGAGCACTTAGGCATAGAGCGTATCAGGCTTCTTACGGAGATAAAATGTCCTGAAATTGTAGCACGTCATAAAACATGGCCAAAAACTAAAAATAGTGTGTTTGCTCTCCATGAATCTTACTTCTGTGGAAACTTCAACAAGATCCAGATGAAAGAAACTAGCAGAGAAGGGTTCATGCAGGAACACCTAACAGACGTCCCGCAGAGTTAATCTTTTATGAGTGGCAGAAGGGATCTCGTCCCATGGTTCCTTGGAGGCCTCAAATGTATTCTTAGCTTTGTTTGGTAATAACACAAAGCTTTTACTATCAACCGAAATACGATAGTTTTTTAAACTTTGGAAAAGTTTCAGCTAGCTTTTTTGGAGTTTTCACATTTTAAGGTAATGAGGTTTCTACAGGCTTTAAAAACATGGATTGAACAGGGAGATCTTAATATTGCCTTCATTTTAGGAAAGAATATCCCTTATTAGACATAACAGAAAACACAGCAGATCACAACTGTGAGATAAACCAGCGTTATCTAACCCTGTGGATCACGGACTTCGCTGTCTTCTTGAAAATGAATCTTTAGAACAGTGCTTTGCTATCTGAGACAAAAACCTTGAGCTGGCAGATGGATTCTGTCTGTGAGGGTGGCGGAACACTGGCACGGGCTGCGAGTAGAGGTCGGGGAGTCTCCCTCCATCCTTGGAGATACTCAGGACCTCGCTGGACAGGGTCCTGGGCAACCTGCTCCAGGTGACCCTGCCTGAGCAGGGGGTTGGACTAGATGGACTCCAGAGGTCCCTGCACACCCCTCCAGAGGCTGTGTGGAAAAACACTGTGTCGCAGATTAGGGCAAGAAAAGTGCCCTGCCAGTATCTGTTCTTCCTTGGTTTCTGGTGCAACCTGTTCTGTTACCGTAGTGGTAACTTAATACGACATTCCTTAGCTATACGCAGCCATGGTAAGGACATCTCATCCTTGTCTGTAACAAGTTCAGGGATCAGAGGTGATGCAGAGTGCCACAGAATGTCAGGATGCACCATCTGGCCTTGGAAACTGGGGAACAAAGAACTTCCAAATAAATGTTCCCTGGGACCACATAGCGAGAGCACAGACAAACTCAAAGACATACGGAGAGGACTGTCTCCCCTCCTCCCTCCACATGTGCTTCAGTCAAGATGTTTGTTCAGGAAGAAGGTCAGTTGAACAATAAAACCCATATGTCAGCTGCTGGGGGGAAGTCTGGAGCCGAACATGCCAAAAAAGTAGATTGAGACCAGTTCATCCCTCAAATGGTAAGATTACCCACTCAGATATGCACACCACAACATCCTTGTTAGGGGACCAAACTGATACTAGTAACAGTACTAGGTACTTTGAACTTTTCACACATGAGTTGTAAAGCACTTTACAAACATTGATAAAGCCTAAAAATATCTCTCTGTGAGATGGGGGGACTGTACAGAGATTGCTTTGCACACTTTGAGCGTGAAAGACACACAGTTCTATTACAACACAAAGCAGAAAGCTGTATCCACCTGAAAATGGGGCTTTTGATGAATTTTAATGGCATTAGACACAGATAGACTCCAAGGCCAGTAGGCTTACATGTTTTCACACTTACAGAAGAGGGTTCCCGTGATCTTTTATAATTACAGTTTAGTACTAAAGATGATATAAAAAATGGGTTCAGCAATCCCCACCTCAATAAATATGTCATTATTTATTCAAAATGGAACAATGCCAGCAAGCTAATCTGAGAAATCCTCGTAGATAAAGGACAGATCACTAGCCCCATGTCTAGGAAGCCTACCCTAAGGTTGGGAAGCCCAGGATCTAACTTGAATCCAGCAGTAGGCTAAAGCAGGGTCTCCAAAGAGACCATTGCACTGGGCAACTGGGTCTGAATCCCTCCTTATCCTGGCCGAGACATCCTACCCTTTATAAACATCTTGAGCTACACATTAGAACTAGCCAGGTTTTTGTGCCCACTGCTCCGTGGGGAGACTGCTGCAGTGAGTCATTCCTTTGCGGGTTAGGAAAATTTTTATAGTTCCCAGGCTAAGAGGCTTCATCACCAGTACAGATACATCCGTCAGCTCTGTCCTTTAGCCTTCAGCTGTCCCAACGGCTTGTGTCCCCCTCCCTTCCATATGGGTGCCACATTTGCTGGTTCCCATCCTGGCGGTGCCAGCCTGCTCGGGCAGCACTCTCAGAAATCCTTCCCGTCTTGGGAGCAGGGGAGCGTGTCTGGACCACCATGCTGCTGCCCAGGGGAGGGAAGGCTGGGCCTCCTTGCCATTCCTGCCCGAAGCGCTTTGTCCCCGGCCCTAGAATGCTTTTGTGTCAAAAAAGGTGCCAGCATTTTCAAAAGGGTTTCATTTGGTAAAGAAGCGTTGTTGCCCAGGGAAGAAACAACCAGCATTTTCTGAACTATTTTTATGTAGTCCTGACGTGGAGATAATGGGTCCGAAGCAGAAGTACTGGCTTCTCTCTGCATCTTCTCTGCTCCACGGATATCCCTTGGCCTCCGCTGTCCAGCCAGTAACTCAGCAGGCTGCCGGTATGCTTCAGACTGGGAGGACTAGACGCTTCTGTGGCTTGCTGGAGATCTCAAAGTGCGCTGGAGCCGGCTGCCAGGAGCCGTTGCGGGGTACCAGCACCGCACGGTGATGGTCTCTGTAGCAGGGAGTCCGCCCTGTAAAGAGCTACAGGGCTGGAAATTAGTCTACCCTCTTTTGCAGCTGACTTCTTTTAAGAAAGGGTATCTGAGGCTGCAAGTGCAGCCACGTCAGGGTGAGGATATTGTTAGGAAGAGAGAGGGGCCTGAGAATCAGCTTTTGAGGGCTGAGCTGAATCCCGTGGCCAGAGGGAGCTGTATCTGGACACGGAGCTACTCCGTGGCCAACTCCAGACCTTCACATAAATGCGAGTGTGAACAACTGGACTGGAAACCTCATGAGAGCTGAAAGATCTGCCATAAATTCTTGATGTTTTCCTGCTGTTAGTATGGCTGGAAATGCTGCAAGAGCAACTTTTATTAGCACTTTCTTTGTTCAGAGCTACATTTATTCTGTGTTCAGGGGTTTATTCATCCCTCAAATAATGGAAAGGGAAGGAAAGTGTTGTGGACCAAGTCTGACAAGCCATGACTTGAAATGAAGTGTACGTACTGGGAGGTTTTACATCTGAGCACTTGAAAATCTTTATCAAATTTTCATCAGATTCATTATTTTTGGCTGGACAGATGTTGGCCTCTCATCTGTGTGTGGGAAAAGCTCTTGTTAGCAGGGTTTTTTAACATGTAACTCAAAAATACATTGAACTTCTGACCAGCCACTTAAGTATTTTGGTCTGAGATGCTGCAGTTTTCCATAGGAGTGGTAGCTCGTAGGCTTTATGTCTCCCTCCTTCTACAGACAGACTTTCCCCGCTGGGCTTCCTCCTTTAAGGCGACCTGCTGCCACACGCACTGTTTGCCAGGAAGAGGGGAAGTTCTGGGGCCTGCCCGGGGCCCTCGGCGGAGGGAGCACGGAGCAGCCCTGCCCGCGCGGCCTTTGAGTATCTCCGTGGATGGAGATGCCACATCATCTCTGGGCAACCCGTTCCAGTGCTCTGTCACCTTCGCAGTTAAAATGTTTTAGTTTCCTTCCTGTGTTTCAGTTTGTGTCTGTTGCCTCTGGTTCTATCGCCGGCCACCACTGAAGGGAGTCTGGCTCCATCCTCTTGACACCCTCCCTTCAGATGTTTGTATACATTGATAAGATCCCCCCTCAGTCTTCTCTTCTCCAGGCTAAACAGCCCCAGCTCTCTCAGCCTTTCCTCACAGGAGAGATGCTCCAGTCCCCTAATCATCCTCATAGCCCTACACTGGGCTCTCTCCAATAGTTCCACGTCTTTCTTGTACTGGGGAGCAGAACTGGACACGGTGCTCCAGATGTGGCCTCACCAGGGCTGAGTAGAGGGGGAGGACCACCTCCCTCGACCTGTTGGCAACACTCTTCCCAATGCAGCCCAGGATACCACTGGCCTTCTCGACCACGAGGGCACACTGCTGGCTCATGGTTAACTTGTCCACCAGGCCCCCCAGGTCCTTCTCTGCAGAGCTGCTTTCCAGCAGGTCAGCCCCCAGCCTGTCCTGGTGCATGGGGTTATTCCTCCCTAGTGCAAGACCCTGCACTTGCCTTGGTTGAACTTCATGAAGTTCTTCTCCGTCCAACTCTCCAGCCTGTCCAGGTCCCTCTGAACGGCAGCACAGGCTTCTGGTGCATCAGCCACTCCTCCCAGCTTTGTATCAGCAGCAAACTTTTCATCTTTTTTGGCTACAGGCACCTCAGAGAGATGTTAATGTCCCGGAAGTGATCCTGACGCCAAGTTTGTCTATTAAAACCATCTCCAAGCAACAATCAGTTTTGCCACATGCCTGTTGTCTTCATCACTCTCGGAGTCGCGGCATTTCAAAGACTGGGGCTGGTTTTATTCCATGCCTTTTGCTCCTGCTGCTGCTGTCCCCAGGTTCAGGAAGGGCTCCGAACAATGGAGGGAAGATGAAGGGGTGGGGGCTGCGTCTTTTTTTATCTCATCTGGCAGTTAACCCCTTGCAAAATGTATCAAGCCAGAGAAGGGGAGGAAGGGGCTGGTGGTGACGTGTGAGACATATGGTGCCTTCAGATGTTGCGGCTTCCCTCCTGCATTTCTTTTTTCTTTTGTTTGTGTAGCACTTACTTGTCTGGATGAGAAGTAAGCAGCAAGGGCGGTTACACTCCCGTCCTTGGCGCTGAGCATCGTCTTCTGTGAGAGGGCTGGGGACCCCTGTTACAAATAATGGCCCCTAATGCGCGTTTGGCTGCTCTTGGGTTGGCAGTGGGGGAGAGCCAAAAGTGTCCACGCCTGAAGACTGGCAGAGGAGCTCTTCATGGGGGGGACTGGAGGGAAGCAGCTCAGAGAGACCACTGGGAATCTCTTCTGGTCCAGTGCGGCCCCGTGGGCTGTACCTCACCCTAATACAGAAAAGCCACTTGCCTCCTAAGATATCGCGAAGAAAGCGCGTGCATATGGGCAGTGTGCTGCTGCTGATCTGATTTCTGTTGTTGTGGTTATCTGGGTCCCAGCTGTGCGTTTGGGGGGGGGGGGGGGGGGTCAGCGTCGCAGCCGGCCCAAGCTGGTGTTGCTCCGGCTGCACGGAAGCTGTTCTGCCTTGCAGCGACCGAGGCTTCGCTGCCTCCCTGGGAGAGGGTTTGGGGACCTGTGTGATGTGAGCTGGTGCTCTCGGAGAGTCTGCCCTAAGCAGCGGTGCTCTCTGGCCCTTTCTCCACCACCTGCACCAAGGAGACCCGGGACGTCACCACACGTGAAGACCCTCCCGTGTTGCGCTGTTCCCACGTGCCATGTCACAGATGCGCAGGTGTCGGGGGAGAGTGTCCTGGAAAAGGCTCCCTGTTGCAGCCGCCCCTGCTGAACTCGTGCTGGCAGAGAGGCGAGGGGCTTCGCTGACGCGTCCGCAGCCCCAGCAGCGCAGGGCAGCGCGTCACCGCGGCTGCCAAGGCCGGCCGTGCCGCTTGCCCGGGCGTGCGGGCGGGAAGCCGTGGTCTGCAGCCGGGAGCGGGTCTGGCGGGAGCCCCAGCTCCCCCGGGCTCTCTGCGCGGCGGCTCTCGGCGGGGCCGCTCCCACCCCGAGTGCGCTATTGCAGGGGGACGCGGGGGGGACGCGGGGGGCTGCAGGGCCGCGTCCACAAGAAAAGGAAATGCCTCTGCTCCGCACGTGCCCTCGGGAGGGAGGGCGTCTGCGTGCCGGGGCGGGGGGGTGCTGTGCCGGGGGGGCACGGAGGGGAGGGTCTGCATGGAAACCGCAGGAGATGGAAGTGTTTTGGGGGGGGTGGCGGGAAGGGGGAGAGAGGGGCTGCGTGTGGCTGTGAGAGGGAGTCTGCCTGGAAGGCAGCGGGAGCAGGGGGGTGGGAGCATCGCCCGGGCGGGGCGGGAGGCGGGAGGCCGCCGCGTGTCCCCGCAGCACACAGCCCAGCCGGACGCCCGGCCTCGACGGTCGCACCGCCGCTGCTGGGGGACACCAGCGTTTTACCCGGTTAACGCCCTGTGTGAATGCACTGTCCTCCTCTGAAGCAGAAAGGCTGTGCTGTTATAGCCTGGGGAGTGTGCCAGGCTTTAGCACAAGCTGTCTATCCCTTCAAATAAGTAAACGCTGCATCTTTCCAAAGCGCCCTGGAGGGAGCGGGGAGACTGCGGAGCTGCCCCGGTGCCTGGTGGGTCAAGGAGCACCGCGGAACAGCCCCACCCGAAAGGATTCCCGGTTCTTGAGTCAGCATCCATCTGCTTCTAGTGCCACGGTGCATTTACCAGAAGCACTGGTATGTTGCAGGTGCACCGCAGGGAAAACAAAAGCTTCCTCCTTCGCTGCAGTGGCGTTCCAGCCACCCTCTCCCATGTGGCTTTGACCCTTTGCAGTTCAAGGCTCTGTTTCGTCTGGTTTCAAAGCAGATAGCTTGGGTCGGAGACTGGCCGGTCCACTCGGACCATGGCTTGGGCCAGGATGTAGCTGACCGTCAACGTCCCAAGGTACTAAAATCTGACATTTAAGATTGGATCCATCTCTAAGCTAGTTTTCTGATCCACAGCTGGCATGTGCCAAGTAGGCTGACAAATAAAATGAACCCAAATGAGCCAAAAAGGAGAGAAACATCAAAATTGCCGAGAAATATTCTGCAGAGAGAGAAAACATAGAAATAGTAACCAAGTAGGAGACTGTAGGCAAAATTCCAGAGGATCAGGGTAATTTGATACTTGCGCTGACTTCATGAATTTGGAGTCCCTCTGGAAAATCAGGCCGCAGCAACACACATTTTGTCTTAGCCCCGCATGCGATCTCCATGCCCACCTGTTACGGTTCTGACTTGCAAAGGGTTTCTGTTTGTTCCCTTGGCGGATTCCAGTTGCCCTGGACCAGACTCAAATAGGAGGGAAAATGTTAAAAAAACAGAAGAGAAGTCTTCAAAGGTCTTGAACATTTTGCCTGGTGATTTCATGGCAGCAATGACCTCAGAGGTATGTTTGACTTGGTTCAAATTCACAGAACTGCCTCTTGCCAAAGATATTTTAAGTGGTCCAAAAACATGTGTAAACACACCCGTCCAAAAGCACATGCTGCATACAGTCGCAAACACACATCTCGCGCCAGCCGACATATGCTCCTGATACAAGGCGTGGGCTCAGCACTCGCAGTCAACCTGTCAGAGCAATTCAGCGCTCAGCTCCGGTGCCCCGGCAGCCTGAACGCGAAGGAGCTCAGGGCGCGCAAGCCCATCAGCTTGCAGCCCGTGCCGTGCAGAACAGCTGCCTTCTGTGCAATCCGTGGCACTGGGTCCCAGACGGGGACTGTTCCCAGCTTCTCCTGCTTTGAGTGAAGGTCATTCCCAGGGTAAGCCATGAGAGTTTCCCTGCACTCCTCACTAGTAACCTACGTCTATGGAGGAGGCAGCCATTCCTGGGGGTCCGTCAGGGCTTTCACGGTAGCTCCCTCCCTTCACTCCACTCGCTCCCCTTCCCCACAGAGTAAGTGGTGCCGGTTCCGTAGACGCAGGGGCACTGCAGATGCCGGGGATGCTGCTTAAGGGTCTTTACAGTGGCTTCCACCATTGCTGCTCTGTGTCAGGAGCAATTCCGTGCTGGCCACGGAAGAGAAATCTGCCCTCGCACCCCTTTCTATGACAGACTAAGAACAAGAATTCCTAAATAATACATGTTTCATCACCAGTGTCCCACTTTTATAAGCTATAAAACTGATATAAATAACTCCATCAGCCACACTGCAGCTGATCCTGGTTTGTACCTGAGTAAGAAGAGACTCAGGATCTGGGTTCTGTTTTCCGTTACTCTGGATCTGTACAGGTTTAACTCCAGCTGAATCTCCAAAGTTACTCCAAATTCACACTTCTCTTGCCTAGAGCAGAGCTTGCATAGCTCATGGACTTTCACCCTGGACCCTGGGCATTTACTAGGGCATGCAACACGTATATTTCTGCAATGGAACAGAATAATTTGTGTTGCTGCCTAATAATCCCAGCACACCAATTAAACCATGTTTATCAATCCACTGCATCAGCAGATTAACCTGAGCTGAAACCAACAGGATTCACACTAAACTATGAAGCCTTGTCTGTGCCCGCAGGCCTTGCCTAGCTCATCTACTGCTCCCGTCCTCGTATAGTATGGGAAAGACCAAAATACATGCTAGAAGCTGCATTTCTGTACTTGAAACAGATGACTCCTATTTGCATTTAACTGAACAGAAGGCAAACCACGCTTGAAATGAAAACCATAGTTTCCTTCAGACAAAAAAATGCTCCAGCAGCCAGTCTTATTATTTAATGTTCATGCCGCAGTACAGATTGCTGACTCCATTCACCGTTCTGTCCCCCGAGCATGGCAGACAGAGGCACTAGTAGCAGTTAGGTTTGCATATTTCTGGGGTCACATTTACATACTTCTAAGCATAAATATGGCCCCAAATGCTTGCTTTGTGCATACCCAAATTATGAGAAATGTGGATATCCAGATCTGTGTTCCTCACCTGACCTCTGTGCTTGTGTGTTTGTAGCTCAGCGAGGCTGAAATGGCCCCACACAGGAGCAGACAATCCTACAGAGGCCAGAACTGCCATATAGCACCGCTGGGGAGCTACAGCAAACGGGGAGGCTCAGAAAACGCAGTACTCAACGGAAGCTAAATCTCTGCATGAACGCTAAGAGTTTCCTGACCTTACCGATTCGGTGTGAAATATTGACAGAAAATCACGGAACGGTTTAGGTTGTTAGGGACCTCGGGAGAGCATCCAGTCCAGCCCGCCCCTCAGAGCAGGTCCAGCTAGATCGTGTTGCTGAGGGCCTTTTTCAGCCAAGCTTTGAATATCTCCAAGGTCGGAGACTCCACAGCCTCTCTGGGCAACCTCCGTCTGTGCTTGGCCATCCTCACGGTGCAAAATCTTTCTTAACACTAATCAGAGTTTCCCGCGTTGCAGCTTGAATCTGTTGCCTGGCATCCTACCACCCTGCGCCTCTAAGATCAGTCTGACTGGCTTCTCTTTACCCTCTCCCTAAATACGGCAGTGTTCAGGCAGTTCTGCCCTCCAGGTGACAGAACACGGAACTGAAGCTGCAGTCACGTGAAAAGAGCAAAGAAAGGGGCTAGAAGGAAAGCAAGCAGAGCCCCGGAAGAATCTCATCCTAGAAGCTGACGGAGTGGAAGGGAAAGGATGGAAATCCATGCTTTTTGTCTGTGTATCGTGCTGCTCACAGCCACGAGTATCTGACGCTGTTCGCTCAGAGCTGCTCCCAGCAGTGACTGCAAAGGCACAGGCTGATCCCGCAGGGAGCCCTCGGTGCTGTGCCGGCCTCACATTCCCGGTGCTCAGCGCACGCACTAAATCGAGTTCACAGGCTGCTGTGCGTTCCTTTGCGGAGGCACACAGGATGCACCACTGCCTCTTTCCTTCTAATGGCTAAATCTCGCGTACGCAGCCAAGGCTGGAAGCTGGCAAGAAGAACAGCCCTGTGCACGTGGGCAGAGTGCGACCACGGCAAAAGCTTATACTCCCCAAAGCACATATTTTCCCATAAATGGCCAGTCACTAAGACACAACACGAATGGATAAGGGCGTGGGGAGGAGCTCTAACGGCTGTTTATGATGAGAGATCAGCTTTGTGACAAGCTTGAGCAGCAAGATAATATTTTAGGTGTGCACGAACGGTGTTCAGGGGCTCCGCAACCAGCAGCCAGGGCTTAGGCCCTTGAAGGACAAGGGGGGAGCAAACCACAGTGGTCCAGCACTTTCCTCCTCGCGGGTCAGTCCTGTTCATTGAGCCAATGTGCCCTGAAGCAGAACCACAAACGGGGTTCTCAGCACCTTCTCTGGGAACAGCAGCCCATGGCCCCATCGCGTTGTTTTCTCCCCGGGATGGGGGGTGTAAAGGAGCCAGGGCTGCTTTGGTCTCTGCCCAGGCAGTGGGCTGAGGGGGCTCCGGGTGGTTTCCGTTTCTGCCCTGCGGCCGGGCTGACCGCATGCACTTGCCCCGTGGTCCGTGAAACGCAGCGTTCCCCACCCGCCCCGAAAGAGGAGCTACGCGGTGCTGGCTGCGAGGTAGGTTGCCCGCAGGGGCCGGGGCGCACGGCAGAGGCAGCCCCGGCAGTGGCCCCCGTGCTGCACGTTTAGACTCTCTTTCAGCACGTGCAAGTAAAGCAGCAGTGCCCTGGATGTCTGAACCACGCAGCGCGCTCCCGCTGACCGCAGCCTCATTTGCGCGTTGATGATGTTCTCCAGTTCTGTCACCTGAATTAACTAAACCACGTTTAAGTAGATATAACGTACCAGCATACTGCAACAACCATAGCAATTCTTTTCTAAACTACTTCAGAAAATGCATAGCTTTAATTACCCGTTTAAACTATTTTTCAAAATCTGTGGTGCATAGTGGGGCTTGCGAAGGCTCCCGTAGCCCTCTGACATTCAGCACGTGCTCTCCAAGAGTAACGTGTATTCCAGTGTGTTGTCAGGGCTCCTGTCAGCCACTGCCAGGCCGAGGTTGCAGAACCACATCCACTGTCACGGTCACCGTGTAAACAGACCTGTTCTGTCCCTTTCAAACCAGCCGTGTGACAGCCTGTTCCTCGACAGGCAAAAGCAGGAGCAGGCACGTACAGAGGGCTTTCCTGGTGCCATCGCCACTAGAGATCTAAAGACCAGTTCTAGTTCCTCTCCTCCTGGGTCCCTTCCACACCTGCGGAAAGCTGTTCAGAAAACACAGCGTTCCTGACTGGGTGGTGTCCTCTGAGGCTGCAGGACTGTAAATGCGAAGTAGAAGCACGGCAAAGCCCAGTTAATCACTTTGCTTGAAATTATGGCCCAAATCTTGCTCAGTTTGTTCATGTGATTAATGTTTCGTCGACAGAGGAACAGGGAGCAACCAGTGCGTTATCCCATTGATTTCAGTGGGTCAGGGATATTTGCATGGGCATTTCCAGCTGCGCTTATGGCTCAATGAAGGCTTAACATCACACTGAAACTGGCTAGTTCAAGGCACGGAAATGCACGGAAATGCAAAAGATGAGACTCCAGAAGCCACAACACCACGGCCAGATATCTGAGATCTTTTCTAATCCTTTCTGCCTGATTACTAGTGTGGCAAGACACGCTGCAAGTTTATCTTGCAAACATGAGCACAGCTCCAAATAAAGGTGGCTTTGAAAGAGCTTCATGTTCTCCGGTTGCCTGGGTTAGTGCTAGGAAGGGTGAGGGTACCAGTGGGAGAACGTTACGTGTGTTCTCGTGGAGACATTTCTCCCCGGCCCAGCAGCAAGACTATGTGACATCCCACCCTAACAACTACCAACCGGGCAGTGAAGGGAGCTGTTGCTAGTTGAGCCTTGATTCTTTTTTCCATTTACCAACCTGTCTGCAAAACACTTTTCACAGAGCAGCAAGCCAGTCACTTTCTTCTCAGCTGTTCGGGACCTTACAGACACACACACACACACACACACACACACACACACATTTCAAGAGCTCACAGGTTGAGGGTAAGAAAGGGCAATAACTGGAAAGTGCATGGAAATGCATACCTGAAATGATGGTTAAGAGGACTGTGGCAAGGAGGACTGTTTACAAACAGTCTTTTGGGCCTGAGGAAGGAAAGAAAAAGGAATATCTGCTGTTTGGAAACATGTTCCGTTTAGCAGCAGCCTTCATGCTCTTCGGAGATGCTGAATCATTGTACAGATATCCTTATGGTATTTTTGGCCTTGAATGAAGTTACAAACCTGCCTTGAATGAGCCAGGCAAACAGGATGCCAGCAAGCCCTGCTAAAGGAAACCGTAAATCAGGGAGAGGAGTACACAGTGCATATAGGATGTTTCATTCTGCTGCAGGATCAGCTCAGCCTTTGACGTGAGAAGGAGATCCAGCCGGAGGGAGCCACGTTTAACAACGACACGCAGGGATGACATGACGGGCTAGTCTTCACGCGTCGAAAGTCATCGCTGAATCTCCGGGCACAGGAACACAGACTTGCACCGATCTGATCCACGGCCCGGATAATCCAGTAATCTGCCCCAGCTGTGGCCTATGGCCGAATGCTTCAAGGGAAGGAGCAGCTCCCCGGGTTTCAGCTCACCGGCAGTGTAGTGCTAGACATGGAGGAGTTTCTTAGCTGATCCCTGCATTTGTTCAGCAAACATCTCATTAAGACTGCTGGACCTCAGTGCAGGGTGAGTTACAACATCAGCAGCCTGGCAAATGCGGTCATGGGTCGTGCAGCATTTCAGGAGCCTAGTGAATTTAGTCGTTGATCATGCAGGTTGACAGACTCCTTCAAATAATTTCTCTGCACTATCAAATAACTGCTCCAAAAAATTAGCTAATCAAAACAGATATTCCTATCTGTTGAGAAATTTATTTTTGCTCAGCACTGGCCTGTCTCTGCTTGAGTCGCTCATGTCACACACAGACCTGGCAGCAGAGATCTGATGGCAGCAGGGGAAGTTCTCAGCCGTGTCCCACACACAAGGGAAATATTCCAGGCGCTTTCTGCCTACACAGGGGGAGGAGGACTGGATACCACTTCCAGATGCATGAAGGACAGGAAGGGGATCTGGAGTAGTCAGCACGGTTTTACAAAGGTGAAATTGCACTTAACCAACTTGATAGCCTTCTGCAATGGGATGACTGGCTTGGTAAATGAGGTGAGAGCAGTGTATATTGTTTATCTCAACTTTAGTAAGGCTTTTGACAGTTTCTCCCATAACAACCTCCTAGGCAAGCTGGTGAAGTATGGGTTACATAAGTAAACAGTGAGGTGGACAGCAAACTGACTGACCTGCCAGGCTCAGAGGCTTGTGATCAGTGGCACAAAGTCCAGTGACTAGTGGTGGTCCCCAGGGGTCTGTACGGGGGACCAACACCGTTTAACATCTTGGTTAGTCACCGGGATGATGGGACCAAATGCAGCCTCAGCAAGTTTGCAGGTGATGCAAAACGGGGAGGAGTGGCTGATCCCCCAGATGGTTGTGCTGCCGTTCAGCGGGACCTGGACAGGCTGGAGAAACAGGCCGTCAGGAACCTTATGAAGTCCCACAAAGGGCTGACGTGCTGCCCCTGGGGAGGAATAACCCCATGCACCAGTACGGGCTGGTGGCTGAGCAGCTGGAAGGCAGCTCTGCAGAGAAGGACCTGGGAGTTCTGGTGGAAAACAAGTGGAACATGAATCAGCAGTGTGCGTTTATGGCAAAAAAGGCCAGTGGCATCCTGGGCTGCGTTCGGAATAGTGTTGCCAGCAGGCTGAGGGAGGTGGCCCTTCCCCGCAGCCTGATGAGGCCACATCTGGAGTGCTGTGCCCAGGTCTGGGCTCCCCATCACAAAGATGATCAAGGACCTGGAGCATCTCTCATACCAGGAGAGGCTGAGAGAGCTGGGACTGTTTAGCCTGGAGAAGAGAAAGCTCGGGGGGGTCTTAGCAATGTGTATAAGTATCTGATAGGGGGGTGTAAGACGATGTAACCAGCCTGTTCTCAGTGATGCCCAGTGACAGGACCAGAAGCAATGGGCACGAAAAACCTTTTTCATTGATGGTGGTTGAACACTGGAACAGGTTGCTGATAGAGGTTGGGGAGTCTCCCTCCATCCTTGGAGATACTCAGGACCTCGTTGGACAAGGGTAACTGGGCAACCTGCTCCAGGTGACTCTGCCTGAGCAGGGGGGTGGACTAGATGATGTCCAGAGGTCCCTGCCAACCTCACCTATTCCGTGATTCTGTGATAGGACTACACCAGGTTTTGAAACAACTCCGTAACCAGCAAAGGGAGCAGCTGTGCTGGAGTGGAATCCCTTGGCTGATTCTTTATTTTGTAATGTAGATGGGGCTAGAGATGTGCAACTGGGTCAGTCTGAGATGCCTCCCATGCGATACTGCACAGCTTGCGCCTTCCTCCAGAGCACAATGATCTGGAATAACCATTGCCAGGCAATTTATCTTGAACGTTTTTTTGAGAAAAAATTCTCTCTTTTTTTTTTTTTTTTTTTGAATGACTCTCTAAAGACTTGCTTTGAGGACTGCAGTTGATTTTGATCTTTTTGCAAATGGGCTTCCCTGATGGAAAAGGCTGTTTCAGCGGAGCTCTGACATTCGGTGCCCCCTTGAAAGACACCAGGGGCCTAGAGACCACTGATGCTGTCAGGTTTCCAAAACTGAATTCCTCCCTGTAATATCCAGGCTTGAAGCCAATTTGGCTGGCTTGGAGCAGTCGTATCTTTAAAAATGTTTTATGTGTATTCACATTTCAAAATAGGAAACGGAAAAAAAAAAACCATTGCAGAGTGATTCAGAAGGACAGGAAGATAGGCAGATGATGGAGCCCAGCAACGAAGTCGCAAGCAAAGACAACCCAAGCAGAGATGACCTTCTCAAATGCCATGGTGCTAATTCCGCTCCATATTGAGTGTATCAGCATTTATCTTCTAGCCTGATACATCCATTTCCTTTTTCCGTAGCTGATCCTCTACACAGCTGCTATAATACCATAAAACAAACTACTCTGAGAAAACGGCATCCTATTTTTGAGCCCTTTCTTATGAAGATTAACTATGTTTCAGAAAATGATTGTTCATGGATGTTTCTTGGGCAGGAGGCTCGTATCTGGAGAGCTCCTCTGGCAAAGGCTGTGCCGTTTTACCTGTAGCAGTACTGTTGTAACCGGATAGCGGGCAGAACCGCTTCAGGATGGTGGATCCGGTTCACCGGGCACAGAAAAACATGAGTGAAAACAAAGGATGCGGAGCATCTTCGTGACCAATATCAACCATATCCACCAGTAGCCATCAGTAAGCAGCAGCACTGTATGCAACCTTAAATTTGTCTGGCCTATTTGTACTTTTTGCCTTATTGGAAATGCCTCCAAAGGCATTCGCATTAGAATGAGAGCTGATGGGGAGCTGTGCGGGAAGGGATTGCTTAATTTGTAATATTCCATTAATATATGTTGGGGGGAAGGTAGCTGATTCAGTTTTTCTTTTTAAAAACAAGTCACATACACATGTCTTCGGGGGTTTTCTATTATTTAATTTTCCAAAAGTATCTCTTGGGTATCTTACGCTGGAAAATATTTGTAAAGGTTGTTTAGTGACAAAGGAGCGGTGTCGTTACTGAAAAATCTCAACTTTTTAAATCTCATATGCATAGAGAAACGTAAAGATGAGACGACAGTGTACAGACATCCCTCATTTATTCATTTATAGTTTTTAAAATCACTTCGTTTTGCAAGGCAGTCCTGTGTGACTGAGGTGTGATTCTTTTTTTTAACACCTCAGTTTTTTTAACGCTTCTAGTGCTCGTTTGCAGCACTGAATCTTTAACGTGGAAGAGATCAAAATATCTTAGCATGGAGTTCATTCCCCCTCCCCAGTGCTTTCTTTCCAGCACGTCTCCAGAGAGGACTTTGTAGCACAGAAATTCCTCGGAGCGATGGAACCGTGGAAGTCTCTCGCCCTCGGTACCCGTCTACCTTGGAACAGTCTCTCCGGTGGGGTTTTCTCAACACATATTGACTTCTCCACATGGACAGATCTTCCGTGCAGTGCAAACAGAAAGCTTTCTGAAGGAAACTTCCTGCAGCACAAATAAAAACGAGGGAAGTAAACCCGGCGCCTCCTGCTCCTCGCGCGCTGCGGGTGACGGGCGGCCCCGCTCCCCCAGCCCCTGCTCTCCGGGCCGTCGCGCGCCTCCCTGCTCCGGCCACGACGGCAAACGCATTCCCGACGGGAGCTTTGGAGCTCAGCAGGGGAGCCCCTGGCTTCAGCCGCCCCGTTACCCTTCCTTCCAGCGAGAGCTAAGCCCCTGCTCTGCGGCCCTTCCGCAAAATCCCACGTTTTGGCCACGCTGACAGGTGACTTGACGATAAAATGTGCCCGCACCACTGGCGCGGACTGGCTTCCTTGCAGAACGGTCCAGGAGGAGGCTGAGGAGGTGCCGAGGAAGGCAAGCGAGCCGTTCCCACGGGACGGCCTCTCCTCCCGGGCAAGCACCAGAGGTGGGTGGCGTGGCAGAGGCACCCGCTTGCTCCCGTCCTGGGCGTTCAGCGAGTCCCCGTGCAGGGCCATCTGCCTGCTGCTTTCTGCGGTGCAGGAAGAGGTGCTCAAAAAAGAAAAAATAACCCTTAAAAAAAAGATAAAGGTAGAAAGACACATAGTAAATAAGTAACAAAATGTTCCAAGCAGATACTTAATAAAGGAGGAGGATACAAGGAACGAAAAAACACAGGCCTTGCCAAGGCACTTGAAAAGGGCTAAAAGATCTGGTAAGACTGGTGATAAACGATGGCATCCCCACGATTACTCATCTCATAGTAATTAGAAAGGACAAAAGCAATGGGCCATCCTGGATTTTCTTCCAAAACAAGAATCTGCATTACTAAACGTGCTTACTCTGCTACTAACCTCCCCTTTAGGACCGTCGTGCTTCTCATGCACCAGCCCTGCAGCAGGGCTGCGGACACGGACACGAGCGGGGGTTGCTCCACGCCGGGGAGGGCCGGTGGGTGCGAAAGGCCCACGAGGGTGGAAAGCTGGATGCCTGCCACCGCGGGCTATTTCTGGTCCCATGAAATGTGCCGCAGTCGTGGCTTTGGTTGACACAGAGGGAGTTTTAGGAATAATTTCAGAGAGGAACGTACCTGCTCAGTGCCTGCTTTAATTGTTTTCTGTAATAATTTCTGTCCAGCAGTCTTGGTAGGATTGCGGAGGTGATGGATGGACTTTCTATCTGGCCGAGGACCCAAGGAGTCCTTGAGCAGCAGCAGCACCCAGCTGATCTGGCGACTGTGACTCTGGCACTGCTTGGGTCCATTTCTGTAACGGCACCAGGACTCCCGGCGCAGAGGAGCCCCGTCCTGGAGACGTCCCAGCCACACAGCCGGGGCTTCCAGCCCAGGTGCCAGGCGTCTGCCGTGAGAGCAGCAGCCCCATCCACGAGGCCTCCAGCACCTGACCAGCCCCCGCCGAGCTGACCTGCTCCGTGCTCACCGGCTCCTGAAACTCGAGAGCTTCGGGCAGGCAGCGGAGAGGCCGAGCTGAGCTGTGCCGGAGGGAAACGGTCCACGCCAGGGCCTTCCCGCGCGAGGCTTTTGCCCGAGTTCCACCAGATGTGCCAAAATGAACATGTTTCCTCCAAATGTGAGCTGTTCGTAAGCATTCGGGGAAAAAAAAGTTCCACTGGAAAATTTCTTACCATTATTTTTATATCTGCATTGCAATAGATTGTAACCCAAATAAAGGTTGTGGTCTCTCCCTCAAACAGCTGCAGTCTAATTGGAGAACAGATGGCAAAAAATGGAGAAGTTTGAAAATAAGGAGGCAAAAAAGCCAGAAGAAGATGGGAATAGTGAGGGTCAGGAAAAGATCATGTCACGGAGGAAACGGCTGCAATTTGATGGCTCCAGATAATGTGATGTGTACTGCTCAGCTGCAACCAGAATCGTTCTCCCTAATCCCACCCATCGGTGGATGACCTGCTGTGCAGGGCCTGATTTTTTTGGAGTTTTCTGTGGAAATGGGATGTAAGGAAGGATGCAGATAGGCATAGGCAAAGTGGGAAGATGACTGATTACAGGAGAAGCTGGAAAACCAGGTGGGCAAGGCTGCTGGTGGTGGAAGCTGGGGCAGGAAATCCGAGGTGGAGGTGAAGGAAGGCGGCAGAGCAGGAACTGTGTGAGACGCTTTGTAAAATCACTGCCACTCTCCTGCTCAGCTGTCCAAGAACAAAAAACGTGACTGTCTCCGGCCGCATGGGTCCTTGGCTCTTCCATGGAGTTTGCCCAGAAAAAGTATCTGTCAGCACAGTTTTGGGGTAACTTTCCCCATCTTAGTCCCTGACTCTGGTCCCGGCAAGGCCCACCGTGGGAAGGGAGGTTGTGCACCGAGGAGGGCAGTGACCCGATCTGCTGGGCCTCCTCCCGCGGTAGGTTCGCTTTGCTTCGCTTTCTGGTTTTCCAGCCTGCAAGGACTTCTGCTGAAACCCTGCACAGAAATGCTTATTTTTAACAGGCAGATTCTGCCATTCTCCCCCGCACAAATCCTTTTCCACATCCTATTTTTCTGTCGATGCTTTGAGCAAACGGAGATGATGAGAGGTGAACACAGGGACAGGAGGGTCATGCCGTGCAAGCTGAGCCAGGAGCAGGCCATTCCCCCCCACTTCAGCGACGGGGTGACTTTTCCACTTTGCTTTCCCACCTGGAATTTCTCCGGAGGGAGCACAGGCCGGGAAGCGCCTGCCGGGCTTTGCTCTAACGCAGACGGGCCGATCCCTGGGCACCCGCACCCGGGAGGGGGGAGGCGGCGAGGACGGGCGCCAGCCCCACGTCCCACCGCCCCCAGCCCCAGCCGAGCGGGGGGACGCAGCCTGCCCAGGGCCTGAGCACTGGCCCCCAGCTCTGCGCTCCCCCGCACGTCTCCCCCCCGCACCGACCCGGGGGCACCGACCCGCCCTCCCGCCGGGGGCTGCCCGGGGCCGGGCCGGCTTCCTGGGCACCAGGGGAGCAGCACTGCGTGCCCCCGCCCCGCTGTGCACCCCCAATCCCCCTGTGCCCCCAATCCTGCTGGGTGCCCCCAGTCCTGCTGTGCCCCCGCCCCGCTGTGCCCCCCCAGTCCTGCTGTGCCCCCAATCCCGCTGTGCCCCCCCAATCCTGCTGTGCCCCCAATCCTGCTGTGCACCCCCAATCCTGCTGTGCCCCCAATCCCGCTGTGCCCCCCCAGTCCTGCTGTGCCCCCAATCCCGCTGTGTGCCCCCAATCCTGCTGTGCCCCCGCCCTGCTGTGCCCGCCCAGTCCTGCTGTGTGCCCCCGCCCTGCTGTGCCCCCGCCCCGCTGTGTGCCCCCAGTCCCGCTGTGCCCCCAATCCCACTGTGCCCCCGCCCCGCTGTGCCCCCCAATCCCGCTGGGTGCCCCCGCCCCGCTGTGTGCCCCCAGTCCTCCTGTGCCCCCAATCCCGCTGTGCCCCCCCAGTCCTGCTGTGTGCCCCCCAATCCTGCTGTGTGCCCCTCCGCTGTGCACCCCCCCGCTGTGCACCCCCAATCCTGCTGTGCCCCCAATCCTGCTGCACTCCCCCACCGCGCTGCACGCCCCCCCTGCACGCCCCTCAATCCTGCTGCATGCCCCCCAGTCCTGCTGTGCCCCCCCAATCCCGCTGTGCCCCCCAATCCCGCTGGGTGCCCCCCCAGTCCTGCTGCGCGCCCCCCGCCCCGCCCCGCCCCGCCCCGCCCTCCTGCGCGCCCCCGCCCCGCCCCGCGCCGCTCCCGGGGGCCGCCGCCGCCCCGCGCTCCGTGTGCTGCGCCGCGGGCATGACCGCCGCGGGGAGCTGCCGGCGCCGCGGAGCCAGGCGAGTGCCGCGGACGGGGCCGGGGCCGGGGCCGGGGCCGGGCCGGGGGCTGCGCTCCCCGCAGCGGCGGCTGCTGCCGGGGGCTGGGGGCGCCGCCGGCTCTGCCCGCCCGGGGGCGGCGGCTCGGGGGCTCTGCGCGTTGCTCCCCGGGGCCGCTGCGTTTCGGTGCGGGGGGGTCGGGGTCTCCTGCCGCCCCCCCGGCGGCGGCCGCGCTTCAGCGGCAGCATCGGGAGCGCCCGCGGGGAGCCGGAGCCGGGGGTCTGCGGGGCGGGACAGGGGACAGGGGCCGGGGGAGGGGGCGAGGGGGCCCCGGCGCCCTGCTGTTGGGGTGCGGGGGGGGGGGGTGCGCGCACACCCGGGTGCGGGGCGGCCGCGTGGGGCTGGGCCGCGCTGGCGGGCGGCTCTGTGCGGGGCCGTGGCGGAATCGCGGCGCTTTCGCCTCCGCGCGTTGCTTCAGGTCTGCGCGGCGCGCGTTGCTCTGCGCCCGTGCCGGGACGTGGTGACGGAGCCAATAGTCCCTTTGCTCCTGGGTCGCATTTTCAGAAGCACCAGGAAAACCTGCAGTCTGTGGAGCGGAGCCGGGAGCTCGTGGCACTCGCTTCAGCGCAACAGCGTGCTGCTGGGGGGGGGGGGGGGGGGGTCGGTTGTACCAAATGGCAGCAGCCTGCGGCGCTTTTAAACTACAACAGAGCAAACAATAGAATATCATGTTGGCATGGAGTTAGCCTGAAATAACGGAAAATAAGGGAGAAAGCAGCAAACATTATTCAAAATGCCAGTCTGAAATCCTCAAACTAATCATCCAGACAAGCAGTGGCTGCGTGGAACAACTGTCTGTGGAGGGAGTTTCCACTGAAATAAATAGTAAGTTATATTTAAAAAAAAACAAGGAAACCTGTGACCGGCTGTGACACTAATGCTGCTCCCTGCCTGCAGGGCCTGGAGGGTGCCCACAGCTGTGCTGGACCTGTCCAAGGCAAGGCGTTCCTGTGCAGTCCGGAGCGATGTATTGCTGCGTCCTTGGCTGTCCGGTCTCTAGAGACACTTCGTTTTTATCTAAGAGCCCTGCCTGGAAAGGATCACGCAGAGATACCCACTTTTCCCCCTTTCTTTCCCTTCTGCTGCTGCTCTAGACCATCCCTTAGTGTTCTTTTTCCTAAGGGGATCCTCTGTGTGCTGGTACCTTGGTTTAACGCAGATAAACTGCTGCTGCGGCAGCTCTGCGTTACCTGTGGCTACGAGAAGCAAAGGCCTTGGAGAGCGTGTCCCCTGCCTCCGCCCCGTGAGCCGTTGCTGCCCGGCCTCCGACGAGCGCTGCCGCGGGAGCACGGTGCTCCCGCATGGACCGCGCGCTCCGGGATGCGCGGAGACCCCTCGGTGCTGCGCCTGAGGCTTCCCAGCGCTTTCTTTTCCATGACCTGGTCATTAGTTTGTCCAGCACCAGTTTAAGTCGATGAAGCCGGCGGTACTTGGTAGGGGTGCGTATAAGCGGTAGTGCTTCTGCTCGCGGGACAGCTGCCCCGCAGGCTGGCTGAGACCTCGCCCAGCCGCGTGGAAGTTCCCGAGTGGATTTCTGGGCACCTTCTGCTGCCCCAGCTGTGGGCTGCCGCTCTGCAGGACGTGCCCGAAGACAGGCAAAGCGTTTACTTGGGGAGCCGGGGAGCCGGTGGTCAGGAGGCCATTTTGATGTGCATAGGTCTTGGGGAAAAAATACAAGGGTTGCAGCTAAGCAGTTTTCTCCAAAATCCTGCTGCTTGTACTCTACTTGTGTGTTTAACTTGATCGAGACGCCTATTTGTTTAACGCCCTCTAGTGATGTTTTGAAAGTTAACGTAGATTGCTTTTAAGAGGAAAACAAGCATCAAAGTTTGTTGGTTAAAAAGATGTGAATTTTCTGGAAGCCAGCTGCTTCAGGGGATCCCTATAGGACGTCAGACCACACTTTGGGCAGGAGCATGACCACATTTTGGAAGGGTGTCTCTAGACAGAGACGGTGACGGTCGCTGCCTCCCCTGCAGATCCTCAGCGGTGGTCAGTGAAGGTTCTTCCCTTCAGCAGCACCGGGGGCAGCTGCGTTTTCCTGTCTTCCCGTGCTCCTGAGGTCTACTCTTTGGCTGAACCCACCTGCAAATCGCTTAATGTGGCTCTGGTCCTGGTGAGCTTTGCATTCCCGTCGGGTACCATTCATGCTTCTTGGTGCTTCTCCTTTCTTCATTCTCCAGCTGGCCTCAGAAATGGGAAGCATGTAGCCTTGTCTTTGCGGAGGAGCCTCCAGAGGCTGAATCTGTTTCACGGTGTCGCTAGGGGATTTGACCCAAGAGTATCTGTGTAGTCGAACTGCTTTTTCTTCGTGGCTGTGTGAGATGCTCGGGAGTGTACTCTTGGTGTGGTTGCTCGTAGCAGCCTGAAGATGCAGTGGATGTTTGCTCGTGGTGATCAGCCGTGAGGGAACCCGAATCCCCTCCTCCTTCTAACATGGGAGGTTTTGAATTTTAGAAAAGTGCGTTTTCCTGGTAGTTTGTACAGGAGCACACCAGAGCTGCCTCCCGCAGGGCCCTGTTTGGAAGCCCTGGCTGGTGATTACTCTGCTCCGCTGAGACCAGCTGCTTTACATGCAACCTGCGGCATGGAGCTCCTGCGCCGACCTGCAGCCCTGGTGCGGAGCTCTCCTCCGTGGGACAGCCTTTCCTATTCCCTCTTAGGCAGTATTACACCCGCACCCCTTGCTCTACCTTCCTCTCTGCCACAGCTTCGCCACGGCACCGTCGCTTCTCCCCTCTCTGTCATGCCAGTGCCCCCACAGCCGCCTCCAGGCCCCGGCGTTTGTTCTGTTTCCCTTCGTTCCCATGTCGCTCGCTCCTCCGTCCTTGCCGGTGTCACCGCCACAGCAAGCAGCGCACCGGTGTTGTCTCGGGAGAGCGAAACACAGACGTTTCTGCGACCTCCTGGAGCCGCACGTCCCCTCTCCGTTACCGTGCGTGCTGCGTAGCGCTGTGCTGTCACAGCCGGGTCCAGCCCGTACCTGCTGCGGACCAGCACCCCAGCAGCCTCCCGAGCGCCCGGATCAGCCCCCCCCGCTTGGCAGCGCTGCTCAAGGGGCCATCGGCGTCCGTCGGCTGGAAGCTGAAGCACAGAAGCCATCTCAAGATGGTGCTCGGGCATGGTACACATCCGATCTGTGTGGCCGTGCCCTCGGGTGAGATCTGAAGGTCCAGCCTGCGAGGTCCCCCCCCCCCCCCCCCATGTCCTTCTGGTTGGGGACTTTGCCTCTCCTCGGGTTACTCTCTTTAAGTTGTCTAGGAGAGCATCACCAGTACGATTACTTAGGCCCTGCACTGCATATGGAGAGTCTGCATGGCAGCACCTGCTCCATTTCTGCCAAAGGCTGGGATTGCGGCAGTAACTATGATTAAAATAATAACTGTGTTCATTTTGTACTTCTCCACACCTTCTTCTGAGGGGTGTTAGTGTTCAGGCAGGGAAGAAGGACTGGCGTAAGGGTGCAGGGTGTCACCCCCCCTTTGCCTGTCCCCGTTACGCTGACCTTCCCACATTCCCCTGAGAGCAAGTTGTAGGACAGATGAGATGTGAGTTTCCAAAACCTGGTGCCCATAATTGGCCCCTCTGAAAACAGGTAGGGCGGTGTCTGGCCTGTGGCATGAGAGAGAATCTGAAGCAAAACAGGATGTTTTTGTGATTAAAACTTTTTTTCATAATTCCTGTTGAAATGTTTGTTTTGGTTTGGTTTTGAAGTTGCCTGCAGCTTTTATTGGGAACTTCAAGTCCAAGAGCTCTGTGCATGCATGTGAGTGTGTACACGCGTGTGTGCATGCACGCGTATGTGTACGTGCACTTGTGTTTGCATAGGGAAGGTAAATGAGGAGGCTACTGTTTAGCCTCAGGACAATTGTACCTAAAAATAATAAAACCAGTAGGGACTAACAGCTGAGGGATGGAAAAGATAAACCCCATCTGTATAGCTCTTGTGTGAACCTTGCTGGACAATTGTTTTCTGCTCTGGACATCTCAAAATCAGAAAGGTTCTATCAAATTGTAAAGTACTGATTGAGAACCCATAAAAATGCTTGTGATTGGAGGGGTTGGTTTATGTATAGTTGCATGTTAAACACAAGTGATGGGGAATAGGGTGTAAGGGGCAAGTCAGGAAGCCTTTGGGATCTTCTGTACTCTATAACATGCCCTATATTTGGCCTAGTTTCAGCTGATAATTGTTTTCACACTAATTCCCATGGGGTTAAGACAAAAGCAAAAAAGAAATACTGGGGAAAAAAAGGATGCATGTAATAATATTATATAATGCAGAAGTAGAATTATCTTTAAATAGAATGTTTCTCAGAGTTTTCCACTGCCAGCTCCTTCAGGCCACACCAGAAATAGAGGCACAGAGAGTGACATCTCAAAAAAGCCTCGTGGCCCAGGGCCCCTGCTTTCCCCCCGCTAGCCCAGGCTGGGTGCTCCGAGGAGAAGGTGAGACCTCTTTGCCGCAACGCCTGCTTTGTGCTCCTCTGTTCTGCACAGCAAAAATGCCTCCCTGACCTCATCCTGCTCCCTTGCAAGGGGCTGTGAAGGGTCTGTATCTTATCTAGCCTTTGTCTGATTCGTGGGAGATGCTGTACCCACTCCTATAAATCCCTGGGGTGAAGCACTGGTATTTTATCACTGATTGCAATGGAACAAGAAGTTTTCTACCTCACTCTTTCTCCTCCTTGACTCGTCCATGAGATTCTGCACTAGCCTGCAGCAGTTGTTCCCATGGGATAATTTTTACAGACTCTTGTAAGGGGCTTGATGGGAGTAGTTTAATTCCACGGCTTATCTTCTTCCACCTCTTGTGCCATCAGACTGGACTAGGTTCTCTAGGTCCACACAATGTAGCTTGTGTTGGTTCATAGCAAGAGCTTTTTGCTGTAAGGTTGTGAGTATTTCCTTGTTAGGCTCATGTGGCAACTCTCCTTTCAGTCATCTCCGTCCTGAGGCTTCCAGGTTATTTGATCTGAGGTCTTTGTCCTCTGTGATGAGCTCTTCTCAGCTCGCTCACATCTTTGGGCTGTTTTCAGGGCCCTGCTTCACACCTTTCCCACATGGGCTCAGCTAACGAATGCTGCTGCCAGCTCCGCAGCCCGCCTTTCCGTTCCGACCTTTGCCCAGCTGCTCAGCGGTGCCTCTCCGTCTTGGCCTCCCTCGCTGCTCCACCCGTAATGTCTTCCCGCGACTCCAAAAAAGTTGGAGCAAAGGAGTTGAATCGCTTCAGCCAAATTCTGCTCTTCTTTACCCACTCGTGTAACTTTAGACTTGCAGCTCCACTGAAGTTGATGGTGTTTGGATCCTGGCTGGAGGCTGGGATGTCTTTTTTTGTTTCCATCACCTGCAAAATTCAAGGGGAGATTGAATCCTACAATTCAGCACAAACCTAGAGCAAGTTTCGAGGAAGCATCCAGCAGTGGATGTTACTCATAAGGACGTTGCCAGTCCTGATGCTGACAGGCAGATGAGCAAGCAACAGAAAGAGGAAACTGCCTTTCATGGTGCGCGTTAGAAGAGGTACGGTTGATTAACTCGCTTTTTCAGCCAGCCAGCTCTGAGAGTGGCATTTAACAACCTCAAGGCTGCACAACGCTAACAGGATGCTTATAAGGTATAAAGGGATTAATGTTTAGCTCTAATGAAATCCAGATGCACAGAGCTGCCTCTTTTCAAGCTCTTTTCCACTGCCAAGTTGTGAATAAAATGATTTAATCATCGTAAATACGTGAGGCACACCAGACTCGCGGCATGCGCTGGGTTCTTGAATTCGCAGGCACCGAAGCCGCTGGGTTTCTGCCAGCAGTGAGCGGGTGCAGAGGGCCGGGTCACCCGCAGACCCTCTGCTTGCAACACGGCCGTTCGCGAGGCGGAAACCTGGGACCTTCCTTGGGGAGCACAGTTCACGCATGGGTTTACACTAGGCCTGGGGAAGCTGGCGTGGAAATAAGCCTGCTTCCATCTGTGCAGGCATAAAGGCGGTGAGCGTTTGGTGGGTCTCTCCCAGAGCCGTGCCGGCGGTGCCGCAGCCCAGGCACCGGGCCTCGGCAGCTCGCGGCGGGAGGGCAGAGGTGAGGATTCCCGCTGCAGCGGTTGGGACGCGCGTCTCCTCACGGAGCACTGTCCGCCCAGCGGACCTGAACCTGTACTGTTTGTAGGTGACATTTTCTCTTTCTGGTACAGTTCGTGTTTCCTTACGTCACATGCCGAGTATGGGTATTTTGCGTGCTTGACACCGGTGGTCAGTCTGGGCCCTAGCAGCAGCTGGATCTGAACGCTTGCACTCAGAGGCCTGGCTTTCGGAAGGCTGAAATAATCCTGCTAGTGGACAGACACAGTTGTCTATGCACTTCTTTATTTTAATATGGAAGCAATAGCAGTTTTGAACCAGGGAGATGGGGGAGGAAAAGGGGGCTCTTTTAAAGACATGAAGGAATGTGTTACATTCTTCTGTTCCAGGTTTGGCTGCTCTGCAGGTTCTTCGTTTTGCCAAAGCTCAGTTCAGTGAACCATTTATTTGCATTAAAAAAAGATCCCATTTCTTAATTTACTTTGGCCTCAGTGATGAATTTTTACACTGTGAAATCCAGTAAGTTCCCTCCCCATGTTATATATACATCCAACTGTACAATAGGAGCTTCTACTGCGGAGTGCCAGCCTTCATTAAAAGGTGCTAAGGGCATTTTAGCAGTCTCCTGCCACTGATTTCCCGCGTGAGCCTTATCGTGAGTTGCCCTGTAATTGTTTGATGCTACATCCAGTATCAGCATGGCACAAGCTGATGCTGGAGATCGTAAACGTGTGTAAAGCTATAGAGACTTTCTGTAGAACTAGAAAAGCAAGAAAGTATTCTTTGTGTTAAGTTCCTTGGATAACTTTTGGCATTGGCTCGAAGGAAGGAAAGGGATGAGAAAGAGTCCCTTTACTGTTAAGAAAGACTATAAAGTTCTGCAAAAAGTGCAAGTGGAGTCCGTGGAAGTGGATTGTCACCATGGGATAAGCATGGCAGGAGAATCCAAACAGTCGGCAGCTACGTTGTCTAGCTTGTGGTCAGCAAATATTTCAGATTTACTCAGCTAGAACCAAGACCTTCAGGACCTCTTGACCTCCAAAAAAGATCAAGAAAATTATTACAAAATGAAGTTTTACTTTTCCCATTGCTTTTGGCCTATCCAGCTAGAGCTGGAAGGGGAAGTGCTGACATCTTCCTCTAGCAGCTGCTGGTTCCTCGCCACTCCAGAAGCACGAAATACAGAAGTATTTTTAAACCAATGTCAATATTTATTGATCTCTTCAGGGTCCATCAACTAGTGCCACAAGGTGCCTGCTGGGAGCTTCACCTGCTCCCACCCCCCAGAAAGCAGCGGGAGCTGTAGGGAGAAACATCCTGCAGAATGAAATACCCTTCTTTGAATGGAAAATACAAGCAAAGCTATAAAAATCCCTTCTAGTCCCTTTCAAGGCTAGGAAGAAGATGTAGGAAGAAGATCTCGGTTGGCTGCTGTGAATGGAAATAAAAAGTCTAGAAGAGAACTTAACCGTTACAAACAACCGAGGGCCTGGACTGCCCATCGCGTCTCAAGTTTGGTCGTTCCTGTCATTATTGTTGTTTTACGTGCCGTGCTTTTTTGTTGTTGTTGTTGTCCTCCCAAAACATATAGGTGTGCACCCTTGTGCTAAGCCTTCAAATTTACAGAGGAAAGAAGACCCACAGATACCTTCAGCAGCAGAGTGGCCTGTGATTATCACAGATTCGTTCCAGCAGCTCAGCGTCAGGGGGCTGAGACTTGGAAATAGCAGGACTAGTTTTTCTCGCGTTCCTCAGCTGTCACTGCTCCGCCCGTAGCGGGGTGTACCTGCCGCCGCGGTGCGCAGCACGGAGCTCCGGCTGGGTGACCCCGTGCCGCGGAGGCACCGGTGATGAACAGAGGCAGCGTGGCCTTGTTTTTCTGCTCGGAGCTTTTGGGCCCCTTTTTAGGAACCTGTTCTGCAGTTCCAGAGGCAGTTAGGAGCTCCACTTTGCTTCAGGACCCCCGGCAGTGTTGCAGCAAGGGACCGAAACCCTGCGCTGATCTCCATACGTCTCTTGGTGGAAGAGAATACCACGCAAGTAGCGGTGTGTTCGGTAGCCAGAAGTGCAGACCCAAGCCTTGACAAATATCAAGTGTCTTGATTTGAGGTGCAGCCCAGTGTTATTTAAGAACATGGACCATTGCATCTGCTTTTGGGCAAGATCAGCTTCAGTCTGGGAGATCTGCGGTGCTCTCCATGAGACGACAGTCCCCTCTGCGCTTTTGAGAACATCCTTTTTCTTTGCCATCCTGTGTCAATATTGTTGCAGGGATCCTGAGGAAAGAAGGCCGGCAGGAACAATTAATTCATGGGCGCAGAAAAAAAAAATGACATGGAACAGATTAGTGTGAGTCAAGCTAATCCCCAGCCACCTCTGAGTGGAAAACCCAGCTGGCCTTTGGCAGCCGAGGGCTGTTTCTCCCCGTCCCCCTTATATGGGACGTTGTAAAATAAACCAGCAGCGTTCCACTTCTTGGAAGGAGAAGGAAGCTCGTTTCAAAGAGTGTCCTTGCAAGCCCATTTAGTGCCATCGGGCTCTGCGTATTTCAAGAAATGTTTGGGTTTGGTTGGAGCTACTTTTCAGCAGGGAGGGAGAGGGAAGCAATTAGTGAAACAACATGTGAAGAAGAGCTTGTGTAAAGCAGCTCAGATAAATATTTACACCCAAGTTTCTTAGCTCTGAGTTCTATTTAAGCCCAGCTCTATCCCTCTGAGGGGGCTTGCATCCTCACGTAAAATACTGGGTTGTGGCCATCCAACGTTATTTATGCTTCCTCCTCTGATGAGTTAAGCTAATTATGGGTCTAAGGGAGGTCGAAGGGTTAAGGTGGTGGCTGGAGAGTTAAAGGCTCTCCCTAGCATTTGCGAGGAAATACTGCTTTACCATATGCCTGTGCTGGCAAAGTCTACCCTAAAAGCTCAGAAAGGCTGCACTTTTTTTCCTCTCATCAGTGCACTGAATATTTGCCCTTTTCAAAGTAATGTGAACTATTAAAATTATAAATGAACAGCCACATATGTCCTTACCTGACTCGAAGCGATGTGGAAACACTGGGCTGGCTGGATCGGGGCCGTGTGACATTAGCCAGATAACGCAACGGGCTGCCAAGTCTCGGGGCCGTCGGTGCAGCGCTGCGTGGGCTGCCTGCGCGGCCGGAGCTGCTCCGCGTTAGGCGGGGAGTCGCCTGCGTTACGGAGCGGCTGCTCCTAGCCCAGCGCTAAGAAAGGGACCTGTTTCTTCAGCCAGGCTGATGATGCACGTTTCCAGCTATCATCAATTCCCAATAATATTCCCTGAGATCGATTTCCTCTGAGTCTGTCTGCTCCCATGTGTCGTTAGTCCGTGCTCTTGGATGAGTGCCCCGGGCAGGAACTGTGTCCATCTTGTTTTCACGGTGAGAACGTCACAGTGATGACTCTGGGGAATATACTGGGTGATCTCAGAGGGTAAACCTGGCTGCTGAGCCTAGTTCTGCCACTATTTTTCTGCTCCACTGTGGGCACGTTACTTAAGTCCCCATTCTGCGCCATCGTTTCTGTTTTCCAAGCAGTTGCTTCTGAGGCTGGAGTAGAGATATATGGGACGGGGTAAGGGAGCCTTGATGAGTAGTGGTTGTAACGCGCTTTGAATTTCATCGGCTGGAAAACCGCTAAGGTAAAAACGGGAGAGTTATATCGGGAAAAGCAGAAAGCCACTTTGCTAAGGCCGCCAGCGTCCTGGAAATGAGCTGTATCCGTCCCCTGGCAGCACTGCTAGCTGTTGGCAGCCCTGCAGAGTTTCAGCGATGGCTGTAACTTGGGGACCTGTTCGCGGGCCTGGGCGGTGGTGGGCGTTCCTCTAGATGGGCAGAGTTTGCTCGTCTCCCCCTCTTCACCAGCCCTGAAACGTCTCCGGAGCAGCCGTGAAGGCCTGTGCACCCCGGACGCCCGCGCGGCATCGTCCGGGAGCTGGGACGGGCTGGTGCCCCAGTCCCACGTGTGGAGCTGCTGCTACGGCTGCGGGACGTGCTGCTGTCCTCGGAATAGGAAACCGCGTGAAGCATCCGGCGGGCGAACACTGTGAGCTGGAGTTTTTGGTCAGCCTCGTTTTCTCCTGGCTCTTCTGGGCAGTGGGAGAAGGTCCTCGTGGTGCCCGGGGCGGAGGGTCTGGCGGAGGCGTGAAGCCTGCGTGCAAAGCCCCGCTCTGCGGAGCGGCGGGGCGCGGGGCAGCCGCGGCTGTGGACGGCAGCCCTGGCGGTGCCGCAGGCTGCACCAGACCGGCGGAGCGTGTTCTTTCCCGGTCGGGCTCCCGTGGCAGCCCGAGCCCGGACCAGCGCGCTGAGCGGGAGGCTGGGGTCTGCCACCTCGCAGAGCAGGGCGGAGGGGCAGGCTGGCCAGGCCACGGACCGTGTAATGCTCAGTCTCCAGCAGTCAGCCAGCGGTTAAGTTGTTGCAGGAAACACGCTGAATTGCACAGGAAAGAAACGTGTTCAGCTCCCCACCCTGAGGTTTGGTGCGCTTCCTAACAGAGCCAGCAGCCCCTGCCGGCCTCGTACTCGTGGCCTTCCTACGCCGACTTGGAGGAAACCAAGCACAGGACAGATGTAGGAGATCTCATCTCTCGGGAAACCCGCTCCCCCTTTCTCCGGTCAAACACTTCAAGCATGTTTCTGTCACCTGAATGTCTCGTCTTTGCAGACTCCCTCCCTCAGCCGCACGCCTCGCAGCGTGTGCCGCAGGCACGGCTAACCTGTCTGCTCGCATCCGTGCTGCTTTCTAAAGCTGACGGGCACTTCACCGCTGGAGATGAAAGGTTTTGGCGTGGCATGGCTTCGGGATGCCTTCTGTAGACACTTAGCGCTTGAACAGCTCTGTCACTTCCCAGCATTTCCAAGTAATGCCCCACCAGGTTAATTCTTCCTACTGCCCCAGTGGCAGGAAACAGAAGACTCTTCTTACATTAAAATAACTCGCTGTATGCTTATTTCACACTACCGCCCTAGCTAAATCCGCTATGTTGTTAAAGAAGCAATGTGTAAAAAGTCCCTCAGCATCCCGTGGCTTTGGAGAGCTCTTTCCCTACACTAAGTGAGTATAAAGCTGCTGACTTGAGTGGAGCAACACCGACTTTCCCCCGCTGAGGACCTGGTCCTCTCTGCAGGCCCCATCCCCTCCTGGAGCCGCTTGGGGATGCTCTGCCGCTCCCCGGCCCCCCGTGCGTGTGCCAGGACCTCCCTCGCCGCAGCCGGGACCTCGGGGCCGCCTTTCTCCCGGCAGCTGGGCCCTCGGCGGGCTCGCGTCGTGCCGGGGCCGGGCCCGGGGAGCGGCAGCGGGGAGGACCCGGCAGCTGGGCCCTCGGCGGGCTCGCGTCGTGCCGGGGCCAGGGAGCGGTGGTGGGGAGGACCCGGCAGCTGGGCCCTCGGCGGGTCTCGCGTCAGGCCGGGCCCGGGGAGCGGTGGTGGGGAGGACCCGGCAGCTGGGCCCTCGGCGGGCTCGCGTCGTGCCGGGGCCGGGCCCGGGGAGCGGTGGTGGGGAGGACCCGGCAGCCGGGCCCTCGGCGGGCTCGCGTCGTGCCGGGGCCAGGGAGCGGTGGTGGGGAGGACCCGGCAGCTGGGCCCTCGGCGGGTCTCGCGTCAGGCCGGGCCTGGGGAGCGGTGGTGGGGAGGACCCGGCAGCTGGGCCCTCGGCGGGTCTCGCGTCAGGCCGGGCCTGGGGAGCGGTGGTGGGGAGGACCCGGCAGCCGGGCCCTCGGCGGGCTCGCGTCGTGCCGGGGCCAGGGAGCGGTGGTGGGGAGGACCCGGCAGCTGGGCCCTCGGCGGGCTCGCGTCAGGCCGGGCCTGGGGAGCGGTGGTGGGGAGGACCCGGCAGCTGGGCCCTCGGCGGGCTCGTGTCGTGCCGGGCCCGGGGAGCGGTGGTGGGGAGGACCCGGCAGCTGGGCCCTCAGCGGGCTCGCGTCATGCCAGACCCGGGGAGCGGCGGTGGGGAGGACCCGGCAGCTGGGCCCTCGGCGGGCTCGCGTCATGCCGGGGCCGGGCCTGGGGAGCGGCGGCGGGGAGGACCCGGCAGCTGGGCCCTCGGTGGGTCTCGGGCAGGCGGCCTGGGGCAGGAAGCAGCTGCCCGCGTCAGGAACGGGTGCACGCGGAACCCGCTTGTCGGAGGGACTCCTCCGTCGGGGAGCCCGCTGCCCTCTCCCCGTGAGGTCGTGCTGGCCGGCCTGCTGCGTGGCAAGCTGCAAGGGAGCTGGCTAACCATGTCTGGCCGTGGTCACCAGCGTGACAACGTATCTCTTCTAAATACAGCGTCTTTCCCTGACTGGGAACCGGGCGAAGATGAGAAATGGGCTCGGGAACCAAGTCACGGCCTGGGCCTTTGTCTTCGCCTAAGGACCCAAACACTGCCCTTCTAGGGGACGCGGAGGCTTGGAGGAGAACTGGAGTTTCATTTTGTGCTGGGCAGCAGGGTGGGCAGGGAATCGAGGCAGAGGGGAAGACAAGTCCTGCAAGGAGCTGCTGGCTGATGGGAGGAGGAGTGCAGTCGTCTGCGCTGCTCCGGCAGCGTCTCAGACCAGCGTCGCCCAGGGTGAGGCCGGGAGGTGGTGGCACGGGCCGGCGGGGTTGGGTGCGGGGCACAGGCACGCGCAGGGCCGGCCGCCTCCCCGCCGCAGCACCGGGTGCCCGCGGAGGGTTTCCCCAGCGGGGACAAGGGGACGGCTCCGAGACAGCAGTCCGTGGAGCAACTCTCGTTACCTGATGCCGGGTTTCCCTTTTTGCAGTGGGAAATCTTCCCTCCTCTTTCTTTGCCTCTCTCTAGTTGGGTTTTCTAACTAGAAGTGCAAATGCAACAGGTACGAGCCCTCCGTAAAAGCATCCTGCGCTCACATAAACAAGGGCCTTAACAGAGCAGAAGGCAGAAGCGTCTCGCGTTGTCGCACATTAAGGTACTTGGGCAGGAACGCTGCTGCCAACATGAACTCGCTGTTAGACGGAAGGGCAGCAGCGGTTGTTTTCACATGGATGGATCCGAGCCCAAACTCTTGGTTAATTGTTTCTGTACTCTTGTCTCTTATTTTTTTTTTTTTCAAAATTGCCTGAGAGCTAAATAACCATGCTATGTGTATGCAGTAACTTTACTGTGTTTAAGTAAATCACTGGAAAACATGCTTTCGCTGGAGATCAGTTAGTTAATAGCAGTGATCGGCTGTCTGCCGTCACAACGTGCTGATACTGCAGGGAAAGTATGGGCAGGTAATGTTTCACAGAAATCCATCAGAGAATGAGAATAATTTCAGCCTTATTGGCTCCAAGTGCTCCGTAATGCTCTAAATAATCAAGGATACTGTGGCCCACACTTTATCCCTGGCCGATTTAAGCATTAGCATGCAGTTGACTTAGAGGCCAGACTCACAAACAAATATATTAAAAATAAAATCAGTATATGATATTTTTTCGCTGTCTTCACATTAGAAAGTGGACTGTGGACTTGGGTAGAGTGACACTGATGGGCAAATTTTCCATACAAAAGCGTGAAATATAGTGCAAGCCAAGATGGACTGGGAGAAACCAGTTTCCCTGTGGAGTGAGAGCTGGGTGCCTCCAACCATACCAGCAGCACTTTGCAAGGCTTGCAATCCTTTTTCTCCATTTAGCAGCATACAAAGAACTCATGGCGAAACATCAGTTTGTGGTGAATAAGGGTAGACCTGAATTAACCCTCTCCTTGTACTTGATCCTCTTGCTTTTAGCCCCTCTGAAAATAGGGAAGCCAGTCCAGTGTCAGGTCTGAAACGTGAAGTTCTTGTTTCCATATGATGGTTTCTAATAGATCGCGGCTTCAAACTTCTTTAAATCTGCTTGTGATTGGAACAGAGTCAGAGCATGAACACCTGAAACGTGTAGGAGGGAATGGAAGGAGAAGGGATCGAGCCAGATTCACAGCTCGTTGGGCCAGCTGGACTTTTCTTTCACAGCAGGTGAAGTTTGATGGGTGAATGTCCCAGAACTGGAGTCACATCTCAGTTTTTAGAAAGTGTCCGTCTCTAGCAGCAGGGAACATTGCCAATCTGTGCACAGTGCTTCCCTCACCCCCCCCAGAAAAAAAGGTGGGGGATGGCTGTCGTCCTTTCCCCAGCAGGAATGTATGGGATGGACGTCAGCTAGCTGGCTGGTCTTCCTCGCTGTGTGTCCAGACCTCGAGAAGGGCATGCTGATGCAGCGGGCTGTAGGGTGTCGTGGACATGCCAGGCTAGTCTGAGACCTGAGAGCTAGCCCCATTTCTTGGCAGAGCGTGTTAGACTCTGCAGAGCTCCAAACTGCTATTTCTACACCACTACTTGTTTTCAAACCAGCTGTGAATCTCTGTTTCAGTGAAGACGTGTGCAATGGCCAAAGCAGACCTACTCCAAAACTTTCCGGTAGTGTATTTTTTTCCCTGGAAAATGCAGATTCACTGAAAGCAAACTTTTCATGGAAATGCACTGCTTTGGAGGAGCCTTCCTGTAAAATAAAGGGATTTTAAAGCTTTCTGCCAGGCAAGTTTCCACTGGAAAATGCCCTTGTTTCTTGCCAGCTTACCTACCCAGCTCCATGGTCTGCAGCTTTGCGGCAGCCGTATCATGGATTAACCCTAAGATTTTAAGTCGCATGGATCCGTAGCGTCTTACCTTGCAGAGGGTCCCGCAGTCAGGCAGCCCAGGGCTTGCAGATGGCCAAGCCGACCGCTCCTTGGCCGTCCAGCTCCCATGTCTGGTCTAGAAGCATCAGGGTCTCCGGCCTGAGATAACCCATTCCGTCAGAACCTGCCATCCTTCACAGCACCAGCAGCTCGTGAGTGGCAGAAACACGTTTCCCTGCTGCTTTACGCCGACCCCAGGGATGAGTCCGACCAGGCAGATTCACGCTGCTGCTAGCGGAGGGTCCTGGTCTGGTCACCTGTCAGCAGCCGCTGCGGTCAAAGAGAGCACGCTGCGTTTTTCTGAAACACAGTGTATTGATGTTTCTGAAACAAACACTTTAAATAATTTGTGTTTTGCAGGAAACTTGAACTATTGAAGCAAAAAAAGACTTATTTCCATTTCTGAATCTGAATTAAACCAAATACCAATATTCCAGTGACACAGATGTTGCAAGCTTTGACCTGCTCTTATCAGGAGGAAAATTAACCTTGTACTAAGCAGGTGTCGTTGTTTTTCAGTTCCACCCCACTTTCACAATCTGAATAATAACATTCAAGCGCAGAGGTCGGTGGGGTAAAAAAAAAAAAAAACACTCACACTGGCCAGCTGAATCGATATTGTAGGCCATACATGGGTTTGGAATGAGGGGTATTAGACTCACAACTCTCCCCAGTGCCAGGAAATACACAGCTAAAATTGGCAGCTCGGGGATGAGTAAGGCACAAACAGAGTCCAGAGCGTTGCAAGTGTTCGAGCACTTTCAAAGCGTGTTGGGTAAACTAGCATCCGTTTCCACAGCAACCGAGCAGCGCGAGATCATGCCGTGTCCCTTCGACAGCTCTCGGATTTGAGGGCCTGGTCAATGTGAACAGAGCTGACTCCCAGCAGACGTATTCCCTGGCTGTAGCACAGCAAAGCTTCCCCTTCGTCTGCAAGCAGTGGAGCTGCAGTGAGGCTTGCCGCACCTCCGGCTGCACGAGTGAGCGCTGGGCTGCAGACCACCGCCAGCAGCCTCCACCCAGCCACCGCTGCAGTGCAGCCGCGCGGAGGGTGGGCAAGGGGCTGCGGCAGCTCCGGAGTGGTTCTGGGTGGTACAGAGGCCCCACGGCATTTCGTCTTCATAGTGAAATGGGAGGTAGAAGCTGGAGCTGCCTGCTCCGAAAGGTGTGTGGGAGTGAAAGGAAAATCAGCTGGTTGCTGGTGGAGAGGGTCAGTGAGTGGTTTAGTGATTCCAGGTCTAGTTGATGATAAGCGTCTGTTAGAGCCAGTACGATATGATATTTCAAGCTTATTAAAAAGGTGATCTCTGAGCTGATCTCATGTATGTGAGTAATTAATTGGCCAATGGTGTAGATCACATTAAAGAAGTGCAATGTAATTTCCTGCTCTTGTAGGACATAGGAAAATTCTTGCACTGCATTTCAAATGATTTCTTGACATCTCCAATGATTACCTCAAAGAGCACAGCTTGCGTTACCGCCATCAATTTATTAAGCTTTATCATGGCTGCATGAGGCAAATAAAAATTGTGCTTCACTTGTTGACAGAGAAATGGAAAGACAGACCAGGAAGATGACTTTATTTTTCTCCCTGGGTCTCTTTAGCAGCAAAGCTAGAAAAAGAATGGAGGAGTTGAGCCTCATACAACTGCTACCTGTCAGTCCATAGTGACACTCGCCTGTAAGGCAAGAAGGATGTTCAGGAGGGCCAGTTAAGTTAAGATACAGCTTCCCCCTGGGGCCTTGGAGCCGTGAAAGCCCAGTCGGGCCCCCGCAGAACCCAGCAGCCGCTCACCTGGGGCTCAGCATCCCCGGACAGGACTGTTCGGTCAGTTCCCTGCGGCAGAGCTAGAGCAGAGGTGCATGTGCTAAGTGAAGTGGCCAGTCCTGTCCTGTAATAGCGAGACCTAAGAGTGCAAGTATGTTAAATGATACAGAGAGCTGTCATGTGTGGTTTTAACCATCTCTTCCATTAGTGATATGTGCCGTCACGTGTTGGTATCCAAAGTCATATGATGCTTAGTCAATATAGCGTTCCTTGGAAGATGGCAGTAGTGAGGACCTAGGATTTCCTGGTCCAAGAACAGGAAGGTCAGGTCAGATAGTGTCTAGTACGTTTCCATAGACCCATCGCACCCAACATTTCAGAGTTTTCATTGAGAGACATTTGACCAGCTCTCCCGGTGAGAAGGCTGAGGACTGCCAAAGGATGTGGTGTGAGCTCTGTTTCTTCATCTGGCAGGGTATGATTTTTGACATTAAAACGACGTCGGTCTGATTGCCTTTTTCTGACTTTGCTGGCTGGTGTTGGCATGTTTGCTCCTCTGTTTGTTACTTTGGTCACATTTTTTGGTACATTTTGGTTATCCCTTGGCGGGGGGGGGGGGGGCGGTTTGCAACAAAGCCATGAAGCTGTGAACTCTAAAAATATGCAGGATTCAGAGCACTTTTTTATGTCACTGGAATAACACTCAAGGTGTCAGAAGACTTTTCTTGTCCAGTAACCTCTTGAGGAAACATCACCTACATTGGCTAGCCCATATAAACCAAAATTGGTTAAAACAGGGCACACAGCTAGGCTCTCCCAAGAAGGGAAGGAGAAAAAGAGCAACTGTTTTGTCCTGCATGTCTACTTAACGCAAAGGCAGAACAATTTATTCTTGCTCTACTAAATATGCAAATCAAGTGAAGTATGTTAAAAGTGAGAATGTCAGTTAGTTGTGTGCCCCATTCACCCAGTAAGGTCCCAGCTGTGTGGTCCCGTGACCGTCGTCTCAGTGGTGTCCTGCCAAGGACATGTGCTTGGCGGGGGTAGCACAGACCGTGGCTGAGGGCTTGGAAGGCTGTTTGCTGATTTGTCTGAGGTCTATTTTGGATCAGGCAACTGGACCTCCATGCAGCTGATGATGTCAGTATTTGATCTGGAGGCTGAGTGTGGGGAATAGCTTGTGTCTTGCAGTCACAGCATTTCACGGGAAACCCCGGGCTCTGCCTGGACTGCGGTACCTTCACTGGTGGTCGGGTGGCTGCTGGAAGCGGTGCCAGTGAAAAGGTCACCAGACCGGTCTGGAGAAATGCACGGGTGGGCACAAGCGCGGCTTCTTGGAGGGCATGCCTGCCGTCACTCAGATGCAGTCTGAAACCATTCCTGACGATCAGGAGAAAACATACACCAGAACTTTTTCTCTATCGCTGGGTAACGAAATCCTGACTGTCCGATTTTTCCCCTGATATTTATTCTGGGTAAATGACTTTCTACACTACACTCGTGTTACGAGTTATGTTGTTGGTATTCCTAACCAAGTGGCACCACAGAGGAAACTACAGTTCTGGGGAGACCAAAACGATCCCTTTCCCTGCAGTAAGGTTTTTATGTGCCGCAGGGTCCTTGGGAAGAGAGGATGGTATCACTTGCAAGGTTGCAATGCCACTCAAGACGATACCACAGTGCCCCTGGCCCAGAGATGCCTCAGGCCTCCTGCACGTCCACTCTGCTCGTTCAGCTGACGACCACCGGGGATCGTCACCACCCCCCCTCTTCCTTCCCGAAGATGCTGCATTTAGCAAGATACGGCTGCTTTACTGTATCTTATTTTGTAAGAACGTTTTATCCTACTAAGGCACCTCTGAAAGCTAGATGTTCCCTCTCGGTACCCTCTCCTTTTTCAAAACAGACATTTTTGAGCTGGTGTTATTTTTATTCAGTTCTCTCTGTGAAACACCCTAAGACAGGCTTAGATCTTTGCTTGGCAAAGCCAAATCAGGGAATGAGGGAGAAATTGCCATCCATTTGCCTCTCTGTCTACATGTATACAGATACACAAAGAAACTGCTTAAAAGAGTGTTACTGATGTTGCAAATCTGAGCATTTGGACTTTAGGAAAAGACCTAATTAAATCGTTCTTGCGACCCCACTCCCACTCTGAGTTCCTTCATCATATACGCTTTTTCACAAGGCCACCTGTGCTTCGGAGTGCACAGATGGACCTGGCCAAGCAGTGAATCAGAGATGCGTGTTATGGGGAGCTCTTGCCTCTGGGATTCCCTGGACCTTTGCTGCGGAAGTCGCCGGTGTCTCGTAAAGGGGACGGGACGTGAGGAGGAGTGTGCGATGCCTCCTGGCAACTCGACTCCTTGCCCGCCTCTGCCGCAGTTCCCTTTCCAAAGCTTGGTAAATCACTCCCATCAGCTTTCGAGGTGGCCACTAATGACCTGTTCTCAATTTTCTGGATTCCTGACGTAAATCCCATGGAGACAGAGTTACAGAAGTGGGGAGCCCTTTCGGCTCCAGCAAAAGTGAGCAGGAGCCGTGCTTCAGACGGACACCACCTCCAGCCAACCTTTCTGTCTGCTCAGAAGAATGAAATCCAGTGTGCTGAACACCCACATTCATTGTAGTCACTCTGTTCTGGGGCTTTCCATCAGAGAAATGGGGATAATACCTTCCTCTAACATCGTAAGAGTGTCATGATAATGTGGTTAATGTTTTAGGTACTGAGCTCTAATAACATAATGTACTCAGAGACAGTATTAATGAGCTCACATGCAACGAGCACATTCTGCATTCAGCACAGGGCTTGAATAGTGTACAATAAATAAAAATAGCTCTCTTTCTCTAGGGGACCTCTCCTCAACCAGCTATCCTGATTTCTCTTATTCTTAGGATCCTCCACATTTCAGTATGTTCAAAAGTTGAGAGGTTGATAAGTCTCAGCATATTCTCAACTTTTGTGTTCCTAAAGCTGTAAGGCAGGCACATGCTGAAATTGGGAATGAGCTGTGCAACAGATTATCCCTTGCTTACTAAGCGTGAGCTCTTCATTTAAGGGTCTGTCTCCTGGGCTAAAATCTGGCATTTTTCTCCAGCACAAAATTCATTTAGCAAATAAAAGGAGACCTGTGACCTTCATGTGCATATGTTGACTTGGATGCTTACCAGGTCTCACCGACAAGTCTCACCATTACAGTCACCTCATTTGTGTGTCATACAAGACTTTGTGGCTAAGACTGTTAAAAAAAAGATGAGTGTCTTGAGGTTACGTAACCTGGAGCGGGGCTTAATAACAGTCTATTTCCTGAATCTATAAGTCATGGAAATTAAAGATAGAGAAAAATCTGTTAAGTAATCTCATCTGTTCCTTTAGACCATAAAACATTGCTCCTACAGTATTGTATGCTGCCCATAACTTTGTTGAGTCCAGTTTTAAATGGGATTTCCATACCTTTCCTTAGCTGACTATTCCACTGTCTACAAGACATGAGTATTAGGAAATTTTTCCTGACCTTCAGCCCGAGTTTTTTCTCTGCTCAATTTCATGCCATTGCTTTGAATTTTGGCTGTGAAAACAGGAAGCATTTCCAGTTCGGAAAGTCTTGAGCATCCCACATAAATGTGAGAGTTGACAAGCTTTTTAATAGCAAGGAAAGGAAGGAAGTGTCTCTGAGAGCACAGACTGTGGCCTTCAGTGGTGAAGTTCGGTGTATTTAACAGATAAAAAGAAAACTTGTGGAGTGCAATAAGCAGGGCTGCTTCCCAGGTGGCCACACTAACGGGAATGTATTTTTCTCTTACAGAAAATGAAGCCCATAGCCCAAAGAAGACGATCTACCCCTTCTGCCATTACTAAAGCTCTCAGCAAATCAAAATACCATCCCAGGTAGAGGAAATGGCTTTTTGAGCCTTTATTTTTACCTTTCTACATATACAGACCAAACCCAAGCTGCTTTTCTAATTCAGTTCACAATGTCAAGGGTAATTTTTGTGTGGACAGTTATGGAAGATTTTCTGCTTTGCTGGAACATGCTTTAAAAAGGTAGTACAGAGAGTGTATAGTGCCAGTGATCTCCGTTACAGAGATGTAAACCAGAATAACTCCAGTGAGCTTGGTGGAGTTACTCTGGGTTTGCAGCTTTGTAGCAGAGATAAGAGTGTGACCCTTATGGAAGAATAGCCACAGCGAAGGTGAACTCTGCGTGCCGCTGGCTGCACACGCGACAGTGTTTGGTTACCCGTAGCAGCCCGGTTTGAGAGGCCAAGAGCAGATTGCCCGTGACAAGACACACCGTTCCCCACGGTATGAGGCCTTCAAGGAGGATGGGCTGGAGACGTCTGCAAGGTTAGCTGGTTATTTTCAGAGCAGTCAGGATTAGGTCTAGGTGTTTGATGCCCATCACATCAAGGTATACGTATACCTGCCCGGTGCTGCGCAGCGCAGAGCCGCCCAGGCAAAATCAGGGACTGCAAGGTGTGCAGGTTTCTACGGTGTGTTTCGCTGTTGTTGGAGCTGGGATAAATGAGCTCCGACACGCCTCTCACTTCCCTCGGTGGGGAGTTCGCACTGCTGGCAGCGCAGGCATCACCCGCGCAGCCCCGAGAGCAGCGCGGGGACCGGCTGGTGAAGGGCCCTTCCTCCATCCCTCGCGGCGCAGAGCCACTCCACTCCCCGCCGTCAGCGTATGAAATGCTCTGTACAGCCCAAGTGGAGCTGCGTGACAGATCTTCCAGGGTCCCCGACAGCTCTCCTGGCCCTTCTGCCGTGTGCCCTCGTGCCCATCAGCCCGCTGACTTAGCGAAACCCTCAAGCAGGGGCATGTTCAGAGCTGGCAGGGCCATGGCGTGGCTCTGCCTGCGCTGCCGTGCTTGGTCTCCAGGTCAGACGAGGACCGAGTCTCCTGAGTTGTCACCTGGGAGTTGCTCCCCAAACTCGCACTCGGCTGGAAGCCCGGAGTGCCTCCCTTTCGCCCGGGCAGGGCACCGTGCCTGCGGGAAGCCACTGTGCTCCTGCCAGGCAGCAGCGAGGAGCCACCGCTCGCAGACGCCGAAGCCAGGGCACCCTCCTCCTGGGATGCCGTGACGAGGTCACTCATCATCATCTGCACAAATGCATGCTGGTTTGTTGCTTGGGAAGCCATGCCCCCTAAAAAGAATAAGAGATTTTCCTTTTATATATATACACATATATCTGTATATCCCCCCTATGCCTGCAAACAGCAGAAGCAGCACTATTCCAGCTGCTCTTGCAAAGGAGACAAGCTTCCCTGTGTGGTTCTGGCTGGGCAGTCAATGAATGTTTAGCTGATGGATTCACTGCTGTTTAGTCTACCATCTCGCCAGCAATGGGCAATGGCACGAGAAACAGAAACAGAGGTGCCCTAAGAAATGAAACAACTGATGTCAGAGGGGAGAGAGACAGAAACAAACTTTGGAGACAGAAGCGGCCCAGTGCAGAGCGTTATGTGAAGGGCTGCTCTGTGCTGGGACATCAGTGCCAGCAGTGTGCGGCTGCGGGTGAGCAGCAGAACTGGGAAGCGTGAAAACAGAGGACCTTGGTGAAGAGAAGCCCTGTATGGGCCTGCCTGTGTTCTGCGCTTTGGGTGAGAGCGGAGTCAGCCCCCTCCCCTGGGCGCTGACTACAACAGGGGGCTGACATTTAATTTGAATTAAAGAGAAAGAGGCTGTAAACTACCCCAACCATGAAAGATCTGGAAGGAGCTGTTGCAGGGAGAGGGAGGTCAGGCAATAACACTGCCTGGACCACAGGTCTCATTGATGGAACAGCCCCGGGGCGAAAGTAGCTGCCTTCAGAGCAGGTGCAGGGCAGCCCAGGTGTGTGGGGACGGTGCAGCAGGGCACAGGCACGGTGCGGCACTCGCTGCCTCTCGTGTAGGCCCCTCAGCTGCCTCCATCCCTGGTGAGGATGCTCTGGTTAGCTGCCCCCCCCAGCACGCCCGTGCGGGACTCGCCGCAGGAGCTCTGCCCGTTCCCTGTCCTGTCTGCTGGGATCACGGGTGGGAAGGGCTGGTTTTGAGATTCAGCTGTGTTTCCAGACACAGAGTCCTCTGGGAGCGTGTGGAGGCTGGGAACAGCGTTTGGGGGGACACTAAGGAGTCTGCCAGCTCTCTGTTAGGATATAGATTAGGATCCTCTATAGGATGAGGGCATCCCATGCTCCTGTCTGCCTTGATCTGATAACGATCTTATAAATAACATTTCCTGAGGGATTTGTTTAGCTTGGGTTTTTTTTTTTTTTCTTTTCTTTGTAAGAAAAAGATGACAACATTGGACTGATTTACATTTTGGCCATGACCAGCCCTCCTAAAGATCAGCCCTTTTTTGTCGCCCTGTAGGTAATTGCTGCAGGGCACATCCTGCTTTTCCGAAACATCCATGCAGGAGCCAATCTCACAGGATTGTTTAAAACAAAGAGCAGAATTTGTTTTCATTCAGTTGTGTCCTGGCCAAGTGATGTGGCTTCTTTGCCGTTCTTCCCTGCCCCCAACTTGCACTAAAAAAAAAGGAAAGAAAAGAAACAAATTCTTGACTTTATTTGGCCGGAGAATATCCTTGTGAGGGAGGGGAGCTTTAAGCGTTTCTCGTGATGGATTGCTCTGAAGGGAGCTGGTACGATGCCATCTTTGCTTAGGCCACCAGAGTATTGGTGAATTTTTTTGCTTTCCTGCTGTTGTGTTTACAAAGCTGTGCGACTCCTCCAGCACTCGGAAATCCAGTGCCGAGCTGGAGCAATGGTGTGGCTCCCACTGCTCCAGTGAGGCACACGGGAAGCTTTTAACAGCAGGTCTAAAGATGATTTTTTTTCTCACTGGTAGTGGCGGCAGCTGCAGAAGTCAAGCGAGCACTTGCTGGTAGTGAGGAGGGAAGGGTGGATTTCTGCCTGCGAGAGTGCAGGTGTTTCTGTGGCTGGAGGATGATTTTCAAAAGCCGCTAATGAATAGCTTTAACCTCAGTCCCATGAAATCAGAGCAGCTTATTTCTGAGGCCAGTGGAAATGAGTTAGGCTAGCAATGCTGAAAACATGTGTTTTTCCATTTGTTAGTGTCGGGACTACGCTCAGACTAGAGCAGTACTGCTGAGGGGTGGAGGAAAGACGGGTCCCTGCCCACATGCCCTTGCCTGCAGACAAGATGCACGTTCCTGTGCGTGCGTAGGGAAAGGAGCAGCTCCCTGTCTTTCTGTCTACTTAAATGCAAAGCCGTTTCTCTGAGGTTAGCAAATCCATTCGGGACCAGGCCCACAAGCAAGGTCTCTCGGCAAGGAAGTGTTGCTTATTTATTCCGTGCACTCCCACCTCCAAAGCGCGGGCGGGTCCGGGACGCGGCTGCCGTGCGAGCCGGAGCGCGGGGCAGGGCCGGCGGGGCAGGAGACCCCCGGGAGCAGCGCCGAGCGGCTGGGGCAGAGCGGGGAGACGAGCGGCTGTCCCAGCTGAGGAGAGCACAGAGAGGGTCTGCTTTAGTCCCAGCGACCGCTTGTTGACTTCAATCAACGTGCAGCAGCCATCGGTTTTTTTGGAAATGTCCAGCTCCTAAATCAGTGTCAGCAGAAACACAAGTTGCTGGATTTCAGCCAGGCAAACCAGAATCAGATGGCTGGAATTAGACGAGTACATGCAGTTCATTTTCTTTGTGCTACAGCACTTGCACTGACAAGCAGTTCAATACAGGCAGAAAACATGGGTGGAAATGAAAAAGCCCGTCTCCACCAGCATTCCCTCGCCACGCCGTGCTGACTGCTGCCACGAGCCGGGGATTGCCGGTCATTTTCCGTCTTCTTTTTGAGTCACAACTCCTATGCCTATGCAGGGCATAAGTGCTTTGCTTGAGTGAGAAATGACTCAAAAATGAATATTTGAGTGGCTTAACCCCTCCGGATTTGGTGGAGGCATTCACGTCGGCTTGAGGCCGATGACATGAACTAATGGGGCAGAGGCAGGCAGATGCGGTTCGTGGTTGAGAGCAGCAGGGGCAGGGCTGGGAGAAGCACTAGGCCGTCAAGCTGTTCCAGAACAAAGTCGCCTGTGTCCGGTGCTGGTCATGAACCCTTGTGGGAAAGGCTTACTGACAAAGTCTTACGCTTTTTGTTCCTCCTGCAGGGAAACTACCCTCTCCTCTTCCCATTCGGACAATGGGCTGCCGAGCGGGATGTGCAGCAGCCCGGGCTCTACTTTCCTCCTGGATGAGCGGGTACAGCTAACCATGGGCCTGCAGACCCAGGAGAGACACTTGATCCTGTTCAGTGACGCGCTGATCATCGCCAAGTCCAAGTAAGAGGAATTCACGCTTGCTCACTTTCCCGGTACCTGCGGTTGAGGCTGGACTCGGAGCTATTTGTGGAGCAGGCACCAGAACAACCCTTCTTCTCAAACTTGGCTCTAAAATGTGGCATCCCCTCCCTTTCACCTCCAGAAATTCCTCTTGGTGTTTATGTTTCACAAGAGTTTCCTGAAGGAAAAGGTTATCTAAGTGATTTTGCCCTTTCACTTTTGTGGCTTCTCGAAGAAATAGCATGAGGGCAGGAAGCAGTGCGTGCAGAAAACTGGTTCCTGCTCTGGCTGCTTCTGCCAGGGTTTCATATAACATGTAAGTGAGCAGCCTGGGTGACTTCAGCCGTTAGAAAGACAGCATAGCCAGTAATTAGCCTGAATCACCACCTGCCTGCCTGTGGCTCTGGTGAATCACGCTGCTCTGAGCCGCAGCCGTCCCGCTGCAGCCGCCAGCCCCAAAATCAGCTTGCAGAACCTTCTGGTAGTGCCCGCACAGGCCCAGACATCTAGCTTTTGGGGGCTGTTGCTGTCGCTACATCTGTGTGACTAGAAGATGGTGTGACCAGACCGTGGAGGTCTAGACGTTAGGATATGGCCTAAGAGATCCGTGATTTGAATTGCAGATCCTCCTCCAGCTTGAAGCTGAAAAAGCAGGTGCACCTGAGTGAAATATGGACCAGCACCTGTCTCAGCGAAGTAACAGAGAAAAAGATGAGTCCTGAGAATTCATTTGTCATCGGCTGGCCTACCACCAACTATGTTGTCACCTTCAGGTATCACATCGGACACCAGTCCTCCGCTTGCAGCCTGGCAGCTGCCCAAGTCCTCCATGCATCAAGCCAAGGGATGACTGAGGGTGTAGGGCCCTGAACCCTGCTACACCCGCTCTCCCGTTGAGTATAGGACTTGTATTAACATTTAGCAGTGCGGGGAAAGCTTAGATCTTGGGAGACAGTCATCTTAAGAGTGTGTCTGCATGCTGGTCCCTGAGAGCCTTTTAAACTAGAGGGCCGAGCCTTGCAAGGGCTGTTGTGGTGAGGGCCAACCCTGCAGCAGAACGTCCTGGATCAGCCCATCCCAAGTGTGCCGTGGCCAGCCAGCTGTGCCGTTAGGTAGCCCACAAGGGTGTTGTTTCAGCAACTGCCAGCAGCCACTTCTGTACAAGATTAGCCCTAGTTTGAGAATTTTTCATTGTGAAGAAGGGGTTAGTTATGCCAACAAAAAACGGCAGATGGCCTTGTGCCAAGACTAAACCCTTTATCCACCAGTAGCGTGACATGGGCAGCTCCTGGGCAAACCTTCCTCCTGCCGTTGTCTGCCGGAGTGTCCCAAGCCCCCAGCAGCAGCTCGCAAAGATGGAGAGGTTCTTCAGGATGGATCTGCGCAAGCAGCGCAGTCCAGAGCTTGCTTAGTCTGTGCTAACCCCCAAGACAGGAAGGCGGGGGAGCATGGAGCAGTCTGGATAATAGCCAGATCATGTCCAGATGCCATCTAAAAGACTAAGCTAGTGTTGTGCCGGAGCTAACAAGGCTCACCCAAAGGCAGGTAAGTTTTTAACTAGCTTGAGCTCTGTGTAGCTTGGCCAGGTTGAATCTGAGGCTGGTGTAGGCACCGGAGGCCCAGCTCTCCATTAGCTCAGGCGTCTCTGCTGCAGCCTCTGCCTTGCGAGGCAGAGAGGCCATCGGTCTTCAGGGTCCTCCGTGCCCAGGGCACGGCGGGGCGGCGGGGCTGCCGTGGGGCAGCCGCCTCCGCGGAAAGAGAAACGGGAGCCGCGCTCTCATTTCACACTCGCCGTCTCATCGTGTTCAAAAGCCAGGCTGGTCCCTCCTGGGTTGACTCCTGGCCTTAGGACTCATGCGCTGACATGTCAGCAGACGTTTGTGTTTTCATCCAAACTCAGCAGCAGCCCCATTTCCTTCACGTCACTGAGACCTGAGTAACCTGTGTTGGCAGCAGAAGCTTCTAGGAACTGCAGACGTTGGAAAGGAAATAGCGGTAGAAAAAAATAGTAATTAAAGGTCGTTGCAAAGATATTAAAGGCCTGCAAGATGAGTTAACTCCAGCATCATAGAAAGTTATTCATTTCTTATCTGAACACTTGTCAGCCTGGGCAGGAAATGTAGTCCAGTGTGTTGCTGGGATTTTTTTTTATTACTATTGTTGTTATTCATTAAAATAGAACAGAACCAGGAAAAGACTGTGCTTGTGTTCCTGGGCTTTGCAGGAAGGAACTTTGACTTACAGCTATATGCAAGTGAAACTGGGTAGAGTTTCCAAAGACTATTAACCGCTCAGCACTTGTTTGATGATCTGCCTCTCTTTTATCTTCAGCTCAGCTGACGTGAAGGAACGGTGGCTCTCCACGTTACTGTGGTAAGTGACTCTCCTTGCATCCTCCTTCTGGGTGGCTCTTCTGCAGTCCTCAGAGGAAATGTAAGATGCTAGGTGTCGAATCACCTCTGATTTTCAGGACATTAAGTGTCTAGCTACCATTCAAAAAAATCCCCTTTTGAAACCTGAATGTAGAATCCATTGGTGAAAGCAAAATTAGTTTTGACAGTCCAGAAAAGATTAAATCCACTAGAAGATAACATTTTTGGAGCATGTTTTTTTTCCTTTGGAGCTAAATGTTGGCTTTGCTGATTGCTATGGAAATGTCACAAATGATATTGATTCTTTAGATGGTTTTTGGTTTGAACAGAAGTTCATATTTCACGGCATCTAGAGGCTCCAGGTTTTTTCTAATACTATGATTTTAAGTGTTTTTTTCCAGTAACATCCAGGCAGGAGTGTTTGTGTAGGTACAGAGAGGGGAAGAATTTGTCTTTGGATTTGTGGACAACATTACCATAAGGATGCTGGAAGCTATTGCACAAGACATGTCTGCATTAAGTATTGCCCTGTGGGGTTTTTCCTTTCTGGGGCCTCAAAGAAAGATAAATAAGCCAGTAAGAGCATATGACCACACTAGGAATTTTGCATGTTATTATTACTGACATAATTAATCTTTATTATTATACTGCCAAGGAGCAGGTCACTCGGACCTCTTGGATCCAAATCTTAGGGTTGTCCTTGAGTTCTGTTGGGAAATTATATTCCTCCCTTTTCCTTTGGTATTCAGGCACATCAGTGAGGCAAAACGGCATGAGTACCTGCAGACTCTCGCCCTTCAGATCTTTGTGCAGGATGCCGATAACTCTTCTTCTGTAAGTAAAACTAAGAACCTGCCCGTCAGACCAGTAACACATGGAGATCTGTGAGGTGGGAGAAGGCAGACAGGGCTGTGGTGCTGCTGCTGATGTCCCCGTTTAAAACACAGCTCCCACCTGCAAAGGTTTTAGGGAGTGCAGCTGCATACTTCCTGCTGGAAGCTCCCTCGGAGAGTTTCGTTTAGGAAATCGGGAGGTAGTCAGACCCTTAACAAAGAGATATTGATAAGATATTGATCGTCAAAGAGTCACTGGAGTGTTCTCCTGAGTTCATATACTGGAATGTGTTCCTGTCCCTTCATATTACTAGCGTGCATTTCTAGGCTTCATGCCAAGCTTGGTGGGCCACCTTCACCTCCTGGTGACTCTCCTCTCAGAGAAGGACCCCAGGCACTCGATTCGTTAGTGCCGTGCTCACCCTTCGGAGTGACAGTGGCACTGCTATCAGTCAACTACCAACGTGATCAAATGCAGCATCTGAACACTACCCAGTTCCTGTGATTTCCACTGGGTGAAGCCTTTTGATGCTGTAATAAACCAGTGATAGAAGTAGCTGGGAACAGGTTTCACACTGCCTAGCCATCACCTTTAACAATGATTCCAGTGTAGTTTGAATTAGCACAACTCTTCTAACCATCGGTATTTAGTAAAGGCAGTCAGTAGACAGATTAGTGACATTTTCCCCTGATTTTCAAGCTACAAGAAACTGCAATCAAACTTCATGCTTGTTTATCAGCTTACTGTATTTTCTTGTTTTCCTTTCTAGACTGCCACAGTCAATGTGTCCAATGTGGAAACTGTAGACAGTGTGATCAAGAAGACACTTGAACAGCTTGGACTACCCGTAAGTGACTACTGTATGGTCTGCCAGGTCTTAGCTTGAGAGGCCGGCAACATCTGGTTTGTGGGGTAGTGCAGATGTGGAGAAGTCTAGATTTGCTGTAGTTAAACTTTAAGGCATTAATATTCTCCGGACTACAAGATGAAGCGAACTGGTTTCGTGGATACAAAAAATCAGAAACGCAGACATACTTACATGCCTACATTAAATTCAAGCCTCGTGTAATGAAGTCCTTTGGATTTCAGAAGACTTCAAAGCTCATGCTCAGCATTAGTCTTGAGCCAAACTTTTCAAAGGACTATTAATGTAGCCATGAAATGACTGAGCAAATCAGTGCTGTTATCAGACAAACCTTTTCCCATTCCCCCTTTTCCCAGGGGTCCATCAATTACAGTATTTAGCAGGGGGCTCCGATAGTGTCCCAGTAGTTTAATACCAAGCAGGGCTGTGCAAGGTATCGCTGAAATAGTCCTGGGAAGCCTTCTTCTCACCACATATTAAGAAAATCACTTCTGTTGTGTCATATGCTCACGTGTAGTTTTACGAACACGAGGCTGATGATGCTCCATAGCTCCCCAGCGTTGCGAGAGGATGAATCTTTCTCCCCTTGCTTCCGCTCGCGGAATATACGAGGACAGTACATCACACCGGCGTGGCTGTGCTTTGGCATGCAAGGGGAAGTAGGAAATACTTGGGATGGCAGGAACCCAAATAGGCAGATTCGTGACCTGACCTGGCAGCAGCAGCTACTCGCATGGGCCTGTTGAGGTGGAAGGTGGTATTGCGCTTGGTGAAGGACGCTGCCGTTCCCGAGCAAGCGCCAGGACTGCACTGCTGGAGCTTTGCTCGGCGTGTCGGGGACTTCCCGCGTCGAAGCCTACCGGGGGGACATTCAGGAGACCTTAGTGCGGGTCCACATCCCGCCAGCTCCAGCCCCTCTGTCTCCTGAACCTTTCCCCTTCCGCTGCACGTCCGACGGGCAGGCCCATCCCTCCCAGCCGCGCCGTCCCGGAGACGGCCACGCGCTTCCCGCCCCCCGGGCCACGCCGCCACGGTCCCTATCTGCTGCTTCCCGCCTGGCGTGCAGCCTCGCCGAGCCTCGTCCTGGCCCCCTGACCTCGTTCTCTTCTCTTCTCTGTCCCTCGCTTTCCAGGGTAGAACAAATGACCACCACCTCTGGGTGACCTCAGGAAAAGATGACCCCGCTTACCCTCTCATCGGTAAGAGCTTTCCCACTTCCCTCAGTTCCAGCACCAGCAGGATAAGCGATAAATGACACGGGAACGTCCGCCAGAGAAGCCTCTCAAGCTGCGCTCCTCCCTAAAAGCAGCAGTGCCAGGGAGGCGGTGTCAAGCTCTTTTGTCGCTTGGCTTATGGCCTCAGGATCCGTTTAATCAAGGGACGAGCGGCCGGCCGGGTGTAACTTGGTCAACTTGTTTGTAAAGCAGTGGCCACGTACGTGCAGGTGTGCCCTCGCCGCTTCGGGCTTCAGGCGGAGGTTGTGAGCAGCTGCAGTGGGAGCCACTGGATGCGGCTGCGTTCCCTGCCCAGGCCTGGAGCCGCTTTTGCCCGGTTGCACACCTTTGCCTGCTCTTCATGCCCCGCTTCACTCAACAGGGCACGAGACTCCTTTCAGCATCGCACTGAACTGCCTCCGAAGCTCTGTCGACCAGCAGCAAGGAACCAACAACAACACCCTCCCGGCTGACGGGACAGAAGCTGCCCTCCTTGATCAGCTCCCGAAGGAAAAACAGTGCCAGTTTGTCCTGAAGCCCAGGCTCCAAGCTTCAGTGCAGCTGAGGAGAGGTAGGGGCTGAAGCAGAGACCGCTGCTCCCCGCGGCAATGCTGAAGTCCTCCGTGACGCACTTACCCCAAGTGGCTCCCACACCCGAGCGCCTGCAAAGAGGGGGGAATTGCAGGGGGGGTGAGGATGGGGGGGCTAAGCTTGTCAAAGGTAGCTCAGAACTAGCTTTCAGCCCTTCAACGGCTTTCAGTAGCAAGCTGTTCTCACGCTGAACAGGCAGCAAGGCTCCCGGAAGAACAGAGAGTGAATAATGGTTGTGCTGATGGTTGAAAGACGAACCAGTGGTTTCACTGCTGCGTGTTGTCTGCCCATCCCCATTTAGCGTGCACTCCTTCACCAAGCAATGGCAGAAAGCCCTTGTGTTGCTGGGAACCTGTCCGCAGCTGCGGATCGCTTGCTGGACACTAGGAAGGAGAGATGTGTAACAACGGTCTGTGTTTTGTTTCAGAATCGTTGCAGAAACACACCAAGAGGAAGAAGTCCTTGATCGACTGGGCCCTGCGCCGCAGTACCAGTACGCCCACTGGCAGTCCTCCTTCCCAGTCGCCCACCACCCCACGGAAGCTCTTTGGCCTGTCCCTGTCCTCTGTCTGTCCGGATGGGATCCTTCCCAAGCCGATCATGGTAAGGAGCAGCCTTGGCTGTACGTCCTGGCATAAACTTTGTGTGTACTACCTGTTTAGCCAGGAATTTAAAATCACCTGTGGTATTTATGGGGTTGGATGGGGATGAAGAACAGCATTTGCCTGTGGTTCAGATGTAGCTCAGCAGCACGGGTGAACGCGTCCCTTCCTGCATTCCCTCCTGCATCATCTGTACCACTTCCTGCACAGACGCCCATCCTGTTGCAGGGGGCATCGCCAAACGGGTCAGCACAGCCCGACAAGGGACAGTGTCAGTGGACTAACCAATGCTGCGTAGCCTAGACCTCCTTCGCTGCAAGAGTCAGCTGAGCCCACGCTTGCCACAGGATAAGAGCACCCACATGGACCCTTTCTCAGTCATGATAAATCTTCCCCTAAAATCCTGTTACAATATCTGAGGCATAATGCACTCAAGCAATAGGGTAGAAGAGTAAGCTTTCAAGTGTAACTGGGCTTTTTCGTAGGATATGCTGCTTCTGCTGTACCATGAAGGTCCCTCCACCAGGGGCATTTTCAGACGCTCTGCCAATGCCAAGACTTGCAAGGAACTGAAAGAGAAACTGAACTCTGGAGATGATGTCCAGGTGGATGGAGAGTCAGTCTTCGTGGCTGCAGCAGTCATCACGGTATGTCTGGCCAAGCAGCTCGGCTCTCCAGGCTAGTCTCACCTTCTTTCTTTTAGTAAGGAAGCAACATGGACTTTTGTGGGGAGGGAATATTTGGGGGGGGGGAGGAACAAAACGTTTTCCAGCCAAGCATGTTCTCACCTGATGGCCTGGTCCATCTGTGTGCACGCAGGTGTCTGTGTGACCTGGAGGAGGTGGTTTTAGTACGCAGAAACGTGCACTGGCCCCGCGTTTCATTCTGCGCCTCCCCGTACGAGGCAGCCGCCCGCTGCGGAGCGTGGTAGTGTCTGAGCCCCGAGGCAGCCGCGGTGTTCGTGCCCAGCGCACAACAGCGTGCCGGCGTCCGGGCTGAGCAGCGCGGGTGCCGCCTGCCCCCGTGGGCAGGAAGGCGGCGGGGCAGCCCCACGGCTGCTCTCGGTCCTTGCTGGACTCGCAGAGCAGAGTGCAGGGAGCTGCCGGCGGCGTGCGACTCCCTGCGAGCGTGACCGCTCTGCGTCCCCCAGCAGAGGCCTCGCTCAAAGGCCGCCGGCGCTGACAGACCCTGAGCCTGCACCCTCTAATGAGGCAGCAAGCGTCAGAGAAAGCTGCTCCCGAATCCACATGGAGGGGTTTGAACTTGGGGTTAGACCCAAGCTTTAATAAGGAAAGCCTGTCTCTTGCACAGGCAATTAAATCTGGCTAGAGCAATTCAGGAGCCCGAAATAAACACCCCTGTTTCTTGCACTTGCTGGCCTCGTACAGCAAACGGTTCACTGGGAAGATATTCAGGCACTTGCCAACACAAGACACGTGTTGAGTTGTTAAATAGTCCCACGAGAAAAGTGGCAACAATCTCCATTGCTAGAAATGTTTAGAACAGGACTGTAATACTTAGATATTAGTCCTTTACCGTTATAAAACAGAGAGCAATCCTGTTGTGAGGAGGGGCAGGGCGTGAGGGTTGGCCGTTCACCCTCTCCCAGCACGAGCTGCAGACGACGAGCCCGGAGGACAGCGTGGCAGGAGTGGGGAGGGGAAGAGAAATGCATTTGTGTCGTATCTCATTTTATCTTGTGCTTAATATGAATAAACACTGACTTTATGCATCATGAAACCAACACAAGAAATTCAAAACTGACCAGACTGCTCTGCATATATATATTTAATTCAGGATTTTCTCCGAAATATACCTGACAGTGTTCTATCCTCAGACATGCACGGACTGTGGATGGAAGCTGTGGACACAGAAAATCGGGCACATAAGATTGAAGCCATCAAAAGGTTTGTAAAAGCCTTTGTAAAAGCTTTGCTTGGTGGGAGAAGAGGGAGTATATGGCCTTAAGCATAGTCGTCTTGTTCTGGGAGACTCTGGGTGCTCTGTGCTTGGCCGAGGCGCTGTGGACATCTTCCCTCGTGCCCTGAGTATCCGTCCTTGGTCCCTCAGCCTCTGGAAGCAGAAAGGCTGGGCAATGTGGATGTAAAGTTGTGGCTCCCAAGTTGTTAGAGGGGAGTAACAAAAAGGCAGAAGAGGGCAAAAGCTTTGGGAAGCAATTTCGGATGTTCAGAGACCAGGTTTTTATGAACAACCCTGTTTTCCTTGGTTCCCTCTCCCTGTGCAGTCTCGTCAGTCAGCTCCCGGAGGCCAACCTCCTCTTGCTCAGACACCTCTTTGGAGTCCTGCATCACATTGAGCAGAATTCAGGCGTGAATCAGATGAATGCCTTTAACCTGGCGCTCTGCATAGCGCCCAATATGCTGTGGCTACCTGGTCCCACGGGGCCTGAAGAGGAGAGCAGGTCTACAAAGAAGGTAATTTTTTTGTAGGTTTGGCCCCAAGATGGTCTTTCCTTTACACAGCTTTGTATAGGCATGGTATTCCTTTTGTAGGCTAAAAGGAGGCACAGGGTCAGCGACACTGCCAGCTGAGCAGCTTCATCCTTTCCCCTGCCCAGCTGGTAGGGGAACTTAGCCGCCCAGTTTGTGCAAGGCAGAAAGAGAAGCTGTGGCTGCTTTACCGGCTGAGCTGGCCTCCGGGGCACTCGCAGGGAAGGTGGAGCCGCTTACCTTAGACACTGCCGCTTCAGCTGGGTCTAAAGCTGTCGAGCAGAGAGAAGCTAAGCAGTGAACATGACGGTGCATTGGGAGGTGGTGGTGGTGGGGGAATTACTTGTAGTTTATGAGGTGTTGTGAATAGTAAGAAAAAAAAACAGAACATGCCGTACCAGGCTCACTTTACCAGTTCAGCCTCTTGCCCCAGGTGTGGTGAGTACAGAAGTGCTGCCACATCGTCACAGCTTCTTGAGCAAAAGGTTCTGCAGGCAATTACATGTTTGTCTGAGAAAAAGCATCTCTGAGACGCCTCCCAGGGCAGATTTGACTTGTTTTATATAACGGGCCATATTTTCTTGAAACCGACTCCAGGAATTCGTGTCTTTGACAGGTGGCCATGCTGGTGCAGTTCCTGATTGAAAACTCAGCAGAGATTTTTGGAGGTGACATTGCTTCCTTGTTTCAAAGACCAGACAAAAAGAAGTCCAAAAACTCCGAGGACTCCCTAGGTAAGGTGATGGCACTGTGTCTTCCAGGAATGTTTGAAATCTTTTAAAAATAGGTAAACTCCTCATGTGAAAGAGTTTGCTTTCCCTTCACCTCTCTACTAAGGAAAACCACTGAAAAACAGTTGGTTTTAGTTTTCCCTTTCCCAGTCAGGCAGAGGCAGGAAGCAAGGGGAGGGCGGAGGGCTGAGGTGCAGCAGCTGCGGTGTGTCCCTGGACGTGGCTGTCTTTCTCCGTGGCTGCTGTTCCATCTAGCCCAGCTTAGAGTACCGACACAGGAGTTTAGAATGGCCTTAGCAATGCACAGCTCAGCAACCTTTTCTTCCAAATCAGTTTTCTAAAGTTAAACCAAGTGGTTGAATGGAAAGAGATCGAGTCATCGCTGTTAATTGTCCCGTGAACGCAGACTAGCAGTGAAAGCTCAGGTCACCAAGCCAGAATTTTTGGTGTTGTTCCCAGTTCTGCTCTAGTCTCTGGGAAAAATCATGAATCTTTGTTTTCCCATCTGCAAAATGGAGTTGATAGTATTTCCCGTGGTTGTAAGGCACTGTGTTGGGTTAGGAAACACAGGCAACTGATTAATTTGCACTCTCTGCCCCAGGCATAGGCTTGGCTCAGCATGATGATTCCTCTGACGAGCTGGAGTTTTCTGCTTGTGACCCAGAAGGACCAAAGCACCTGGTGCCTGACACAGATGCCGTCTTTGAACCATCCAGCAGCTTGTTACTGGATGAGGAGCAAGAAGACTGGGACTTGTTCAGCGAGATCACAGCTTGCTACCAAAGCAAAGCTGGGAAGAACGCCAGCGCAGACAGCTACGACCTCCTGGAAGAAGAGGGCTCCTTCTGCTCCATCGGCTCAATACGCTCCCTCAGCCCAGCCAGGGATCGGTGCTCGTCGGAGCCCAGCGTCTGCCTCAGCTCCCGGCTCCCTGCCCAGAGCCACGAGCCGGTGGCCCGTCAGTCCAGCTGCGACGCTACCATCATGCACAGCCGCACCGACTACATCCACCGGCTCAAGCAGCTGCAGGTGGAGAGCCAGAAGCTGATCGATGAAGGCCTAAGCCCTGGGGTTAGCAGTGCCAGGCAGAACTTCTGGCGATCGCCCCAGGCCAGCTCCACGGCGAAGAAGCTCAGCCTTCAGAAATCCAGCCTGTCCAACAGGTCCAGCTTCTCTAGCCTGTCCTCCACCACCACCTCCCCCTCTGCTTCCTCGCTGAGCTCCTTAGACAGTGCCTTCTCCTACTGCTCGGAGTCATCAGCTGTCAGTCCTACAGATGTCTCGTCCCTGCCTTTCATGTTCGGGACGTCTGCCAGGCTCCATGCTGTGTCCCCCAGGCTTGCCAAGAGGCCCCTGAAAGAGTGGCAGCAGTCCCCGACGTCCTCTTTGCCCTCGCATCCCTGTGACCTGGACACTTTCCGTGCGTGTGAACCCAGGGCTGCAGAGAGCAGCCCTCGCGCTGGGGAGGAGAGGAGTTCTGCATCCACCGGCAGAGCAGCCACGGGAAGCCTGCTGACCGACATCGACTGGGGGGAAGAGGAGAGACAGCTGAGGGGTGTACGGGGCCCTGGCGCCGGGCTCAGGAGCCTGGGTTATCCCAAGGAGTTTGAACAAAATCCTGAGCACCCGGTTCCCAGCCCAGCTGGTGAGAAATCCCCGCAGATCAGCCACCAGCAGCACAGGGAGAAGGCGGTGAAGCACATCGAGATCAAAAGTCTGGATGCCTCCCCTCCAAACCAGGAAAGCCTGAAGCGCACCAAGATAACTTTCTACGTGGCCCCAAATAAAGAAAGCTCTTGGGGGTCTCCGGTGGAAGAGGAGGAGGAGAGATTCCCGGCGAACGCCAGCAGCAGCGACTTGGCCAGCAGCAGCCGTGAGCAAAGGCTGTCCAGGAGCTTGCAGACTGTAAGAGTCCACATCCCCCAGACAGTTTTCTACGGGCAGAACACGCCCCTGGTCCTGCAGTCCCGCTCCAGGCACCACCAGCACGGACCGACCACCCCGCCCGTGCCGGCGGAGCGCACAGCCAGCCCCCGGAGTGCCTCCGCTGCCGGGCAGCGGGAGCCCAGGCCGCTGGAAACGGCGCAGGCGCCGACCCAGAGCAAGGGCTTCGGCACGTTCAGCCACACCATCCGCATCATCCTGCCCGCTTCCATTCGGAACACGGTCAGGGAATACTTCAGGCACGAGGAGACCAAGAACTGCCGCGCGGCAGAGGCGGCCGCGGTGGAGAACGAACTGCTCCGGAGCAGGGCGGAGTGGCTCAGGAGCCAGCCGCCCGCAGAGGCGGCCGCGGAGGAGCGCGATACGGTGGCGTTTGCGGAGGAGACATTTGTCTAGGCAGGCAGCTGCGGGAGAACTGAGGGCTTTCTGTGTATGTGCAGCAGAAAATATTCTGTAAGATATGACCAAGGTGTGAAGAGTCTAACAGGCTGCATGGGGCAGTAAGTGTAAAGTGACACTAATGTGTAAGTAATGTTGGGGTTTAACATTTGTTTGGGTGGGGTTTTTTGTTATTTTTTTTCTTTACACCCTTTTTCTACTGAAGACACTTAATTGACTGGGTATTGAGTGGGCGGAATGCCACCAAGCTCTGTCCCTGAATTAGCTGACCTACGGAGTCTTACTCCATTTCTTTTTAAAGGGGGAAAGGAGAAACTCCGCTTTGTTTTCTCCAGTCATTAGTGTGTGTGGATGACTGGAGAACTGGGGCAGCTAAAACTCCATCAGAATTAGTTAGTGATCATCTTTAAGCTTGCACAAAATTCTCCACTGTTCACTGTTCGTCACCACCATTCATCCAAAGGAAGGCCCTTCACCTCCAGCCCAGAAACCACTGCTGCTTCTCTCTTCTCACGTTCCTTTTGTCCCTTGGTGGTCTAGCTCGCTGCCCGTGTTCATTGCTGCTTGAGGCTGTGCTCCAGAAACACCAAATGGAGCCCAAGGCCCAGCTTCCACTGTCAGAAGCCATTGGTAACCTTTTTACTCTGAGATTCCTTTTTTTCCAATTAATTATGCATTAATTCTCTTCTCTCCTGCCTCTCCCAAAACGAGCATTTGGCAGAGCCACAGCTGCTACAAAGAACTCTAGCTCAGGCCTTTCAGCAGAGCTATGAGCATTTGTCTCCTGTGATCTCCCCTGGGAGTAGCTGGTCCTTCTAGTCCTAGGAAAGATGACATTATTTCTGGTGATGGTGAAATTTCAGAAGGCTCTTTTCAGAGACGGGGTGGATGGAGCTCCTAATCAAATCCCCAGTCAGGGGGACTGGGGCGGGGGGGGGGGTTAAGTAGGATTTGGCTTTAGCAAGAAGTCAAGGAGCTGTGGAAGTAGTTGAGAGTGTTGTCAAGTGGATGCTGAAGCAAAGTCCCATCTGGCCAGAAAGCTGTCAGCCCACAAAGCTGAGACCATCCAGGCTTCAGCAGTGCTAATGCTGCCTCAGAGCAGTGATGCGTTCCCGCTCCGCAAAGCACATGGCCCGTGTGCTCGGGCAGTGCTAGGTGTGGCCGCGTGCCGGGCAGGGTCGAGCCTGCAAGGCAGCTTGTGTTGCACCCAAGAGAGATGCAGCCGGCGGCCTGCCGGAGCATCCCTGCGAGGCACTCAAGGAAGCGCTCCCAAGAGCCTCAGCCGCGGTGGGACTTGCTTGGAGGGCGGCGGTGCTGCCAGCTGAGCTTTAACAAGAAGCTGAGGCAGCCACACTGGTTTCTTAGGTGTAAAGAAAGCAATGGGAAAAGTCTCGGAGCTTAGGGGTGTTTCATTTGAAAGTTACGTGAAAGTTTTCTAAGTTGGTTTCTCTCAGAGACACCCCTTTTACTCAATTAACAGTGAATGGGTGAAGAAGGACAAAAGAAATAATGATGACTGAAAGCTGATCCTTGTGCAGCAAGTGCCCCTGCAAGCGGCTGCGGCTGCCATGGCCGTTCCCGGCGCTCCGAACCCCTGCCGTGGTTCAGCTCTCGTGCAGGTGGGGAAGCCACCGCCGTAAAGTGGTCTAATAAGCACCAGTCTGGTCTTCCACGTGCCTCTGACAGTCAGTAGCTGGAAGCGGGGCCAGCACCCCAATTCATGCCATCAAATGCCCCGTCAGGGGCTGAGGGAGGGCCAGAGCAAGGCCAGAATTCAATTTGGTATATGCAGAGTTTTTAATTCACCAGCTGTGGCACCTTCTGTCCCTCCCAACTCACCTTGGTGGCCTTTGTATGATGAAAGGTGTATATAATTGTAATACAAACCACCTGGCATCATTTCCCTCACGTATGAACACTAAAGAGACATTCACGGTCTTTTCTCCAAAGCTACGGTTGTAACTATGTCAATAAAAGAGACACAAGTTTGTTTGTCAGTGTGGTTGGTAATTGCACGCGTTCCCCTCACTCTCGTTTTTCCCCTCTTCTGCACTGGGGGGGGCGGGGGGGGGACTAGCAAAGCCCTGCTCCGTGCACTGAACCATTTCCAAGTCCTCCGGCACCCGACCAGGCTCAGCGCAGCACCCGCCTGCAGCCTGGGACCCCCCAGCTCCCGCTCTGCTCTGGAGCCCCAGGCGCCCGAGCTCCTCGCGGCGGGATTGGGCCTGCCGCAGGCGCCGGTGGAGGTGGGTGGGTAACACTGCTGCTGTTTCGGCGGAGAGTACAAAACCCCTCGGCCACAAGAAGAGCTGGTCCAGCGTGTGCGGGTCTGCTGCCCTGCTGCCCCAGCGTGTGCGTGCCCTGCAGGGCGCGGGTTGCAGCACCCGCCCCCGTAGCCCTGCAAGCAGGGAGGGGGGTTCGTTCTTGCTGCTGAGGGCAAGACCCCACCCGTGGGTGCCTTGGGGCTGCAGGATACCTGCCTGGCTGCAGATCTTTGAGACGCAGAACTCCCTAAGACAGTACGCTGCTTCTAAGACGACCCGCAGGGCTACGGCAGACGTTTGCCCCGCGTGCCACAGGCAGATGCTGCAGATCGCGGCTGAAACGCCCAGCGGAAGCTCAGCTCCCGGAGCCCGGTTTGCAGATTGCAGCCAAGCATCGTGGTGATAGCCACGCGCGGGGAGCTGCAGAGCTCCTGACACGGGGGTCTAGGTCTGGACAGGGTCGGCAAAACGAATCTGACGGGGTTTTTAGGAGCTGCTGTAAAATGAGTCATCTTCAGTCATTACTCTTATTTGCATCTTTCCAGGAAGGAGAAACTGCAGTAAATATTATCAGAAAAGTCTATTTGTACTTGGAAGAGAAATTAATCTGTACTCTAAACATGCTAAAGGATTGTAAACTGACTCGATGGCTGGGCTGGGCTCAGTTCAAACAAGGAGGGCCTGGACCAAATGCAGAGTAAGAGCTCCCAGTTTGCGTCACACAAAAGCATTAAGAGCAATTTAGAAAGACCCATCTAAAGAAACATTGGGGGGGAGGCAAAACACAATTTTTTTTTTCCCCCCTCTCATCTTAGTCTGCCTAATACGGGCCCATTTCCTCAGAGAGTTGCTCTAACCTAGGTCTTTATCAATACTTTTTCTTCATTTAAAAAAAAAAAAAAAAAAAAAAAAAACCTCCCCCAAATTTCTCAGAAAAGGTTAACGTTAACGACCGGTCCTGGGCACACCGCAGCACGGCAGCGGCAGCTCCGCACTCACCCATGTTTGCTACTTCACGCAGACCAAAATACTTCAGTGCCAACCCGGTGTCCAGGGAGGTCGAGGAAGTTACAGATTAAACAAAACAGCTACCTCAGCAGCAAGAAAATGTTTTTGCCAAGCTCCATGCGTGTGATTGATGACACTGTCTTTAGCCTTTGCTAGGAGGGCTTGACTTTGGCATCGAGAAACTAATCACCAGTGGCATAAAGACAACTTATTTCAACAAGGAAAAGGGCGTCTTGGTACCCATTGCTGTTTCACGCGCAATATTTTAGCAGCACTATGTTAGAAAGGTTTGGACTGATGATACGCTGCAGCTGGGTCTCGGGGACGAGCTGTGGCCTCGGCCCAGTGCTAAATGCTGACAGCTACCAGCAAGGCTGATCGAGCCGGAAACTTTGCCCTCGCCCAGCTCGGCAGCTTTTCATCTGACGAGGCAGGCGCACCTCATCGTGCAGCACGACAACGATGGGCCTGGAGAGACCCGCATCTGCTCTCGGCACGTCCGGAAACCCATGGGAGGGCTCTTGTCACGTGAGGAAAAAATTGGCACCAGCCGCCCGGTCGGGGAGCAGCGAGTCCTGGCTGCCTGCGGCTGCGGCCGACCACAGCGCCTGGGCCCCGGAGGGAAGCTTGCCCGGGCCGCGCGCTGCCGGTCCCCAGGCGTTGCGCTGGGAAGCCAACCAGCCGTGCCGAGAAAGGCGTGAAGCTGCAGTAAACGCGCATCCCGCCCTCGCTGATCCCGGGAAACGTCACCGAACCCGGACAGGGTCCCCAACTCTGCTCCTCTGCGGCAGCAGGGAGCCAGTCCGGCCTTCCCTCTACCCGTCTCCAGGGCGGTAGAGGAAGGGGAAGGCCGAACTACACCGTTCCCTCTTGGAGCCGTTGCTGAGGAAAAGGCTGTGTAGTTCAGAGCGGGCTCCGGCGTTCAGCCTCGCTTGCCGAGTCCTCCAGCCATAGGAATAGCCACTTGCTTTCTGTCTGGAGCACACAGGGTTGCACTCCCAGGGTTGCACACACACTGCCTTGTTCCAAGAAAACCAGCTCTTTCAGCCTAAGCCTTCTCTTCCCTGCAGGTCCCACGCTGGTTCCGTTTTCAAGCCCTACAGCACAATTCCGGTATTTGCTCTGCATCCGAAAAATTCCTCACACTGATTGAAGGCAATAAACACTTCTCCTCTCTCCTTCCCCCGTTTGTCCTGGCCACACAAGAGCCTCTGCCAGTCTGACGTGGTCCGAGGGGCCGGGGCAGCGTGGGGCTCGGCCAGCGGCTCTCCGGGAGCTGCAGCCATGTAGCAGAGGGGCCCGGCAGCACCCGCCGCCCGCGCGTTTGCCTCCACCACGAAGCCCCCAGACAGCTTGACCTGTGCCAGGCTTCCGTGGATTTCCAGCTTGCTAAGGGCAAGACATCTGTGGTCCCTACAAAGGCCACAGGGCAGCACGTCCGACCTGGGGACGTGGACGACGTGCTGACCGAGGGGGTGACGCCTTTGCAGCAGCTGCTGCTACCTGCAGCCAAAGCGCCCCGTTACCGCCGGTGCCTGCCTGCTCCCCCACCACGGACGACGGCGGGCAGCAGCGCCTGGCAGCAGCGCTCCAGAGGTGCTGGCTTGAATAACCCCGTGGCACCAGAACACTGGCAGATACAGGCTGATCCCACAAGCACATATATCCTTCCTAGCTGTCACGGATGGTCTGGCGTGCTGGTCTTGGTGCTACACAAGACGGAGACTTGCCCTTCCCAGGGATGCAGAGATCTTATCTGCCACCTCAGGGCTCAGGTGTTGAGAGCTGCAGCGCTCCTTTTCCATGAGCCGTGGCGATAATGCAAGTCTGAAGGTTTAGCTCGCTGTAGATCAAGATGTTCCCCACATTTCTGCACCCAATCCTACCTCCACTAAGTCAGCAAAAGTCTCTCCCTACCTCCAAGCCATCAGCATGCATGCAGTAAGCTATTCATAGCTTTCTTAGGGATAGAAGATCAAGGCAGCTTGTGACCTGTGTCACCATCCAGCACGCTCCAAGTCTAGCTGAGAGGCGGGTAAGTGCATTAATGTGATGCCTTGCCTCTATACCCCCAAATCCTGGCTGCAGTCTGCAAGGGACTGTGCCATAAAGACACAAACATCCCAGGGCTCCTGGCTTCTGCTCAGAAAGGATCCCCCCGCCCTCTGCAAGCAGCAATTTTGTGCCGCCTCCTCCGCTACCCCGTGTGACCTGGCGGGACAGACCTGCCAGAGTGGTGCAGGCTGTTTTTGCCACCTGGATGTCCAAGGAAACAGCTCACCCCAGGAACTTATTCTTTGCAAAGCAGCCATTCTCTGAGGAGGAACGTGACAGTCACGCGAGCCTCTCCGCCACAGCTATCACCCCACTTGTCATCGCCCCAGGACGTGCCTGCGTGCCGAGAACGGACACCCCTCAGCAGCAGCCTGTGGTCCAGCTTTGACCTCGGGAGCAGGGGAGGGCTGCGAGCGGCACTGACAGGCCCCAGGTGACCCCCGCTTTGCAGGGGGGTGGTGGCAGCATGAGGAGAGGGGAGCGACATGAAGGAGCACTGAAGCTGGGGGATTTACTTCTCTTATTTGCCCCTTCTGCAGCCTGCAGTAAATCCCAAATCCTTATTTTATTCTTTTTGCTTTACTGTAGCAAACGTGGGGCAAGTTAGACAGGAGGAGGATGGATCACGAATCCCAAGAAATTCAAGTTCAGGTCGCACGCCTTCCCTTCTGCTTGCCGTGTTCAGGGAGCTGCCGACGGGCAGAGAGCTCCACCGCGTGTCGGACCGAAGCCCTCGGCGTTCGGGCGAAACCTGGCACCGTCTGCGGTGCTCAGCAGGGCTGGTGTTTAATGCTGGCGACCGAAGGTCTGCGAGCCTGGAGGCGACCGTGCTCTGGCTTTGCTGAATTCTGCCAGGTGGAGCCTGGCTTCCAAGCCCAGCACAAACGTATTGCAAATCTAGACAGTACTGGGGAAAACTCCAGAAGTAGGCAGAGCTGCGAGCTGGTCCCAGACAAAATCGTTTAACATAACTGCATGGAGCCTGATTTTTAAAAGGTCCTTTCCACTTTGCACCAGGAGGCTTAGTGTCTCGGGGGATCTCTTAAATGCCGTCTATTTAATGTACTGATGTTAAAAATGTAAAAAAATGTAAAAAGTGTAAGAAGTGTGGGTCCACCTCAGCCTGCGGTCCTTTGGGGCATCCCCACCCCAAGCGTGGGTTATAACTAGATCTGTACTGCTCTGAAAGTTTTCTGTGCAGGGTTCAGTTCAGAAAACCTGTTTACTGACCATAGGTTTTCTATATGACTCAGATAAAACAAGTTTGAAATATTCACTCAAACACAGGGGAAAAAGTGAGTCAGGTAAACCAGGGCAACAGGGTATTATACGTAAAATCACATCACACTCCTCCTATTGTAACCAGGCCTATGTTGCCAAGAAAGTGCGTCTCATAGGTCTAAAGACCTGATTATTAGAATTTTATTTGACATATATGGTACTACAGAAATGAGAAAATTCAAGATTTGGAAAAAATAGCAACTCATGGCACATAATTCAGTGACATATAATATCTCACATTCATAGGAAGTGGTTCCCTCCTGCAGGAAACATCAGCACTCAAATGGTTATCAGTATATTCTTGCTGATCAGACTAAGCCTATGTCATCAATCCAGTGCTGATACACAGTCATGTATGTGGGAGAGCCACCTCTTCCCGTGCCTTAAATTGGGGGAAAAAAAGTCTCTCTGCAGTCGAATAGCCAAGCCCAGCAAAATTCCCAGCAATTAGAATAGCACATCCTTAGTTTTAGAGGGAGAAAGTGAATCACACATAGCACGGATGTTTACTGTCACCCACCCAGGAAAATGTGAAGCCATATGCTTTAGTCCAATTGTATTCAGCAGAGCACTTAAGCACTGACTTAACTTAAAGCATGTACTGAAGACCCTAATATTAAGCTTTGTTTAAATAAGAGATTTGCTGAACAGTCATACATGCTGAATCAGACCTCCACTGCCTGCTGCAAGCTAGGCACAAAGCTGGAGCCAACCAAAGGCAAAGTGCCACCACACACCAAAAAGAGGGGCGCGGGTTGCGCAGGATTTGTTTCTGGTTACTGTTTGCTTTGCTTCCCAACTTCCAGCTCCCTCCTGATGTCGGATACCTCCACTGGGACCTGCACTGTCAGACCCTCCATCGACTTCTTAACGCACACCTGGCAGCCAAGGCGAGATCTGAGAAGAAAACAACATTAAGTGAGGTTCATCCATTCCCACAGAAAAGGCAGAAATATCCCATCCACCCTGGCAATGTCTGATCCAGGCTGGGTTTTCCCTAGCGTTCCTATTAAAGGTAATGGACTGTGTCCCAAAACCAAGCCATTCTAAAGGCACAATTATAATACAGAATAACTCCTGTTCTCACCTAAATCTATCTCAGAGGCTTTGAGTATCTACCACAATCAGCAGGAGCACTTACGTCTCAGTGAGTCCATAGGCCAAGTCCAGCATGTCCATCTCTTCGTCTGAGATGGCATCCAGCTTTTGGAAGACGTCTCTCTCAAAAATCAGGTGGCAGGTGGAGCAGGCTAGTGTCCCTTCGCATGCACCTGGAGGAGAAGAAAGCAGGTAACAGCACATCAGAGACAAGAAGAAGGTGCGGGAGATCATCTTTGGGAACAGTGGCCACGTAGCTCATCTGGCAGATACACAGCATGTCAGAAGAAACTCTGGAAGATGCAATAGATGGATACAGACTTCGTCCTGCTGCTTCTCCACGAGGATCCCAATCACCTTCCAGTTTAGTACTTCGACTCTGACCAAATAAAAGCACTGACACAGGCCACTGGAGTCCCCGCAGTGACGGAGTGGCGGTCACACTGCTGGGTCGGCGTGGGAAGCCAGCTCAGCAAGGATTTGTTGGGCAGGAGAAGCTTGCAGGCAGGTAGATAAGCTAAGGGCTACAAGTTCAGCAAGTCAAGGAAAGCTGATTGAAGAGCAAAAGTGCTGATGGCCAGCTCAGCAAGTGAAGGATTTGCATCCTTCCCGTGCTCCGTGGTCTCACCAGAGCACAGCAGCACGTGCGCGCTTGCAGTGTCCCCAGGCACCTCCTGGTCACAGCACACGACGCCAAGGGCCACACACCCTTGGGTAACACCTACCAAATCCATCAATGGCCAAGTTTTGATTGACAACCACTTCCAGCAACGTCTCCCCTTCTTTGGCTGTGGCGGTGAGTTTCTCTCCATCCCGGTTTATAAAATGCACCGTCACCTGGTCTGCAGAGCTGTAAGACAGGTTTCCAGAGATTCACGTGTCATTTCTCAGAGGAGATGAGCAAACTAGAGCTGTTCAAATCCGAACTGACCCAAAACATTTCCCCCGTATGAAACTTTTCTTGGAGTGCTGAGACCCTTTAATTGGCTTGCTCTGGGAAGCACTAAGCAACCAGGGAGTGAGCTCTCAGTGCACATACCCGAGTGGTCACTTGGAAGCAGCAGGTCCCAGCTACCCAAATCCCACCGGCGGTGCTGACACAGGGAGGCACCCTGAATGCAGAAAGCATTTTGCCCAAAACCTCTCGATGTGGCACCGCCCATTTGCCCGCTGTCTCAAAGCCCAGGACTTTCTCCAGGTCATGGAGGCTGGGTTCAGCCTTTCTTGTAAACCCAGCAACGCAGACAGCCCTCCCCGTTCTCTGGAAGGAGCAATCCCCATCTCTCACGGCCCCGATAAGCTCCTGAGCACTGGAGGCATTGGTGCTGCCCGTGACCTTGCTGTCGCCATTTCTGGCATAAGAAGAAAGATCCACAGCCTTGAAAAGAGAATGTGTTTCGCAGTGAGACCTGGCCAAGCTCACAACCCGCTCCTTTCCCACTTGCAGGAGGCTGAATGCAGCAGCCTGCTGCCGCCTGCCATGGAAGCCCCGCTCTGCGGGGCACGAAGGCTGCCAACGCCACGCTCCCGGAAGCCCCAGGGCCAGAGAAACGCTTGGCGAGAGCAACTCAGAGGGGCCGAGGGTTTCTACTGCTATCATCTGCTGCCTTCTTGCAAAGTATTTGCAGCACACTTTCTGGATATAAACTGTCACAGCCAGTCACAAGTCACAGCAAACCCGCTGACCCTTCCCGCTCCGGCAGAGCGGCAGTGCCCACACGACGGGGCCTGCTCTGCTCCCTGCCCGGCACCCGAGCAGCAGCTGCCGAAACACGAGCTGCCCCCGGGACAGCAAAAGCCGCAGCTGAAGGGCCTTGTCCTCTCTGCTCTCTGCTATCTGGCGGGTGAAAATGAAGCATGTGGCGATCGCTGCCCATTTCCTTTCAACGTTGAGCACAGAAATATATAAGGATCAAATTTAAGCAACTTCCTTTACCCGCTCTAAACTGACGGGAACCAAAGCTGGGGTACATGGGATGTATCCAGGTGAACAGGAGACAGGGGGGAAAAAATCCTGTAAAAATAGGACGGAGAAAGACGCAAAAATGTTTCCCGCTTTGAAGTTTGGTCCTGGTCCCCTGGTTATGGGAACAGCCGTGAAATCGGCAGCAAGACCGCGCCGCAGAGGGAGCAGCTTCCCGCGTGTGCCCTGCAGAGAGCACAGCGCAGCCGCACGCGGCCAAGCTGACCACCCTCTTTCACAAAACCCTCGGCCAAAGAGCATCTTCCCGGACACTTCGGTTTCCCTCACTGCGAGACCCACAGGCATTTCTCTGCAAATAGGCAATTCCATTTTAAGACTAGTTCTCAGATGTCGAAAGAAAAGAAAACAAAGCATCCCTCTATTTTGATGGATCAGACCCATTTATTCAATTTTTATGGCAAATAGGAAGGTTTCTTGACCATGTTGCTTTTACAGGTATGAATGAAATTATTCGCTACACAATGGGACTGGTAAAGTCCTAGGACGTCAGTCGAGGCTGCAGCTCGACACATTCATTCACCAAGAGGATGATACAAGGCAGCCACCTGCAAGCACAGGGCGCGGGACTCCACCGTCCCAGAAGCTGCACTTGGACTTATCGGCAGAAAACTGCATTTACGTTGTGCCTGAGGCCTCCGGAAACTCACCCGTCATTGGGACCTGGAGGATCCCTGCCCAGGGCTCCCGCAGACACCGGGGCATTCAGTCCCACGGTTTCTCAGGGACACATCCCCGCTTCAGCTGCTACTGCAGGTGAAACCAGCGCTGAAGCAGCTGGGTTACAGCTGAGACGGCACGCAGGGTTAGGTTGGGTGTAAGGAAACGGCACGCAGGGTTAGGTTGGGTGTAAGGAAACGGCACGCAGGGTTAGGTTGGGTGTAAGGAAACGGCACGCAGGGTTAGGTTGGGTGTAAGGAAACGGCACGCAGGGTTAGGTTGGGTGTAAGGAAACGGCACGCAGGGTTAGGTTAGGTGTAAGGAAACAGCACGCAGGGTTAGGTTGGGTGTAAGGAAACGGCACGCAGGGTTAGGTTGGGCGTAAGGAAACGGCACGCAGGGTTAGGTTGGGTGTAAGGAAACGGCACGCAGGGTTAGGCTGGGTGTAAGGAAACGGCACGCAGGGTTAGGTTGGGTGTAAGGAAACGGCACGCAGGGATAGGTTGGGTGTAAGGAAACGGCACGCAGGGTTAGGTTGGGCGTAAGGAAACGGCACGCAGGGTTAGGTTGGGTGTAAGGAAACGGCACGCAGGGTTAGGCTGGGTGTAAGGAAACGGCACGCAGGGTTAGGTTGGGTGTAAGGAAACGGCACGCAGGGATAGGTTGGGTGTAAGGAAACGGCACGCAGGGTTAGGTTGGGTGTAAGGAAACGGCACGCAGGGTTAGGTTGGGCGTAAGGAAACGGCACGCAGGGTTAGGTTGGGTGTAAGGAAACGGCACGCAGGGTTAGGTTGGGCGTAAGGAAGGACGGATGCTATCGCCGTGTGCCTTCGGAGAAGCCCGCATGTGGCACGTCACCCCTCCAGGCAGCAGGGACCATCCCCAGGGTTAGGTTGGGCGTAAGGAAGCACGGACGCTATCGCCGTGTGCCTTCGGAGAAGCCCGCATGGGGCACGTCACCCCTCCAGGCAGCAGGGACGATCCCAAGCGCTCGCAGAGCATCCCGTGCCGAGCACTGCTAAGCAGCCTCTCTGCTGTCTGCAGGGGAAGCCCGAGCTGTCCGTGCGCTCAGCACAGGTGCCTCTGCCGGCAGCACAAACGCAGCCTGCGAACTGCCCGGTTGCACTGATCTGGTCTGTCACCGCCCGGCCCCCCGGCCCCCGGTACGTGGCCTAGCCGTCTCCACTCCCCGATCAGTCCCGCGCCCGCCCCCTCCCTAGAGGCCTCCTGCCTGGAGCGCCCAAGGCCTCAGGAGCGCGGGGACGGCAGATCCGCACCTTTCGTCTTCTGTTTGCTTTGGTTTTTATTTGAAGTTCATTTCTTCATCGGTATTTTTGAAACTACGGAAAAATTACTTTCACGTTTTGTTAAAAAAGGAATTTTGAACCAATAGTTTTAAAATAAAGCAAAACTAGATCTCAGCAATTTTGAGGTGTTTAGGCTGAATGATTTCATAATGGACTGATGTCAGAGGATGATTAGTCGGAAAGATCTTACTTCGGAAAGATCTTAATTTCACATGACAAGTTCAGCCCCACAAATTTAACGCATAGCCACTGACTGGTCCCTTCTAAAAATCCAAACTTTTCTGTGACACAGGGAGCTAGGGAAGGGGTTTCAGGGAGGTTGTTCTTCTCCTTCCCAATGTTTTTCCCTAAAAGATACTTTCCAAGGACATATGAAACAGCGAGGTGCCTACAAGCACTGCCACAGATAACTTCATCAGCAGCAAACCAATTAGAAAGGAAACCAATTGATAACAGCTCTTCACAAATCCCATTAAACAGGCTTATCAGTATAACTCTTCTCTAAGGTCAGATAGCAAATTGGTCTATTGTGTTTTCTGTGATGTTGGCTGGGCTCTTTTTTTTTTGACATATCATAATCTCCGCTAGCAGACTACAGTCTGACCCAGACCATATTTGGGAGATCTACAAATTCCCTTTATTTTGCCCAGAGAAATTCAGTCTCCTTCCAACTAATCCTTAAGGAACAGGCAGAGGAAAGACGGCAGGGAGAGCTGTGGCGGATTTTGCTGCTACAGTTCCTGCTGCAGAAGCGCAAATGAACAGTCTCCGGGCCAGGAGCCTCCCCGTCAGCCTCATCCTTCCCCGCGGGAATGGCAGCACCGTCCCCCTCTCTCCCGCTCACCTCCGCAGCACTCCCGTGCCCTTCCCCAGGGACTAGACCATCACCGCAAGCGAATTCGCCAGAGTCTAACCCTGCCCGCAGCCAGACAATCCCGTAATGACTACACAGAACTGGGCTTTTCGCCTCCAGTTCCCATTCTGTTTTTCAATGCACCGAGTGCTAATGACATTCCCTGTCACAGTCCACATGTGACAGCTGCTCTGCCTGGGGGTCACTCGGCTGAGCGGGCGCAGCCCGCCCCTCGGGGCGCCCCTCTCGCAAAGAGCTCGGGCCGGGCGCTCTAGCCCGTCGCCCAGCTGCTGCGCTGAGCTGAGCGTTAGGGCAGGCCAGACTGAGGCCCCCCCTGCCCACTGCCCTCTCTCCTGCCGCGCAGGAGCAGCTGCGCGGGGGGAATGGGTGCCAGCGGTTTCCCACCGTATCTTCCCAGGCCCCCGGGGAGTCCAAACCAGAGCCGGAGGTTGCACCTGGGCCGTCGTGTTTTGGCAGCCACCGGTGAGGCGGAGGTGCGGAGGCAAGGCTTAGCCGATGCTTGCAAACAGTCCGGAGACTTGCGTCAGAACACAGCAGTGAAAACGTCTGAAGGATAAGGAAGAAACTTAAGAAATTATAGGAGCCGTCTATGGTAGAAGAGGAGGCTTTTCAAAAGCTGAACAGGTAACCCCATGCTGAAGGGTAGCTGAAGGCAGTGGATGTGAAGTCAGCCCTTAAGCTGAGCTCATATGCAGACCATGGGCTTAGTCTGATGTGCTCTAGTGTCCCAACTTAGATACGTGAGGGTCAGACTCACCGCAGAGGGGCACGGGACAACATCAGCTCACGGGGGCCTTTGCTGTGCCCCCGCTTCAGCCCTGCCCGGGGCCAGGACCGGTGCTTGTGCTCGCGCGGTCCGGCTCTCTCGGCCGCCCGGGTGGAGCTCTGCCCGGGCACAGGACAGGCTCAGGAAAACCAAGGCAAGGAAGATGGTATATTCACAGCTTCCTAAAACCTAGCGTACCATCAAGGACGGGGTTTAACGGGGTCGTGCAGCACGACGTGTTCTCCCCTACGAGCGCATCCTCACAGGCCCTTTCCCGCGACCACCTGCAGTCCTCCACCCCGGCAGGGACAAATGCCCTTACAGACATTTCTAAACCTAAGTTTCTGGCCAATTTCCACAGCGGAGTCCAAATCACAACCCCAACCACTACGGCAAACCGTGCATCCCGTCCCCGGCTGGCCGTCTCAGCAAAGCCCGGCTCAGGTCACAGGACCCGGGAGCAGGGTGGGCACAGCTGCTGTGCAGCCCCCAGCACCTGCCCCGTGGAGGGGCCGCCCCCCCCCGAGGCAGAGCCCTGGGGCCGCCTCTGCCCTCTCCCTGGCAGGGCGAGCATGGGCAGGCCCGGGGGGCTGGCAGCACCGCTGCTTGTGAATTAGAGAGGGGAATGTGCTCCCGGGGGCTGCTGACAACATCGGCTCCCTGCTCTGCCTTGGCAGCAGCGGGGACACAAAACCTGCAAAAATCTGTGCCGTTCCCCGGGGCCATGGAGCTGGTCCCTCCCCGCAGCGGGAATGCAGCGCATCGTCCTCCCGGCTGAGCGGCGGGCCCTGCCAGCCATCCCATCCCATCCCATCCCATCCCATCCCATCCCATCCCATCCCATCGCTCGCGGGCAGGTAACCGGGCCGCAGGCTCGTGTGCCCCGCAGTCCCCTTCGTGCCCCCCCCCCCCGGTGGCCTGGTTGCCCCAGGGGCCGCAGCAGCCCCTCGCAGCGCAGCTCCCAGCACCTTCCCCCTCTGCCCTCGCAGCCGCTGCTCCTGCTCCACCACCTCCCGCCGCCCCGGGGCAGGCGGAGGTGCGGCCCGTCCTTCCCAAGGTGCTGAGGCGGAGTCCAGCGTTTACTCACCGCGCTTCCCCGGGGACATCCCGGAGCTGCCTGGAGGAGCCGAGGCCCCTCCCCGACCCCTGCTCAGGCGGCCAGTGGCTCTGCTCGGCCGCCCCGCGGGCACAGAGCAAGGGCCGTCTGCGGGCGCGCAGGCCGCTGAGCAGGGGCCGCACGAGCCCCGAGGTGCGCTGGGCCGTCATGCCGGCCGGGCCGCGCTGCGAGCCTCCTGCCTGCTCTGCGAGACCGGCCGGAGCCCGGGTTATAAGCGCAGCCGAGGGGGAAACTGCGGCCAGCCTCCGGGGGCGGAGGGAGGGAGGGCAGGGGGGAGGGAGGGAGGGCAGGGGGGGAGGAGGGGGGGAGGGAGGGCAGGGGGGAGGGAGGGAGGGGGGGAGGAGGGAGGGAGGGAGGGGGGGAGGAGGGAGGGAGGGAGGGAGGGAGGGCAGGAGGGAGGGAGGGGGGAAGGAGGGAGGGAGGGAGGGCAGGATGGAGGGAGGGGGGGAGGAGGGAGGGAGGGAGGGGGGGAGGAGGGAGGGGGGGAGGAGGGAGGGAGGGAGGGAGGGCAGGATGGAGGGAGTGGGGAAGGAGGGAGGGAGGGAGGGCAGGGGGGAGGGAGGGGGGGAGGAGGGGGGGAGGGAGGGCAGGATGGAGGGAGTGGGGAAGGAGGGAGGGAGGGAGGGCAGGATGGAGGGAGTGGGGAAGGAGGGAGGGAGGGAGGGCAGGGGGGAGGGAGGGGGGGAGGAGGGGGGGAGGGAGGGCAGGATGGAGGGAGGGGGGAAGGAGGGAGGGAGGGAGGCAGGATGGAGGGAGGGGGGCAGGAGGGAGGGAGGGGGGCAGGAAGGAGGGAGGGGGGCAGGAAGGAGGGAGGGAGGGGTTGTGCTGGACCTCGCGGCAGTGCAGCCCGCGGCGGAGGTATTGGGCCACGGGAGTTGGGTGAAGTGTGGTGACGAGCATCATCTCCACAAACCTGTCCCTAGCAAGACTTGCCTCGTTTTCTCCTTACACGTTTCCCCTCTAGAAACTAGAGTAAGCTAGACCCAAAGCCAATTTCAGGAGCAATATTCATTGCAATGTCTAACTGCACAGGGACTCCACGCTGGACAAGCAGCGAGTGCCTGGATGCTGCTCCCGGGGGGGGGGGGGGGGGGGGGGCAGCACTTAGGGCAGCTTGGCGACAGCGGGACGCTGGGTCTGCTCGTGACACGGAGGCTGTCCAGCCCGTCCCTGCGAGCCCCGACGCTGCAGGTTCCCGGCCGTAGAATGGGAACTTTGGCTTACTTTGCAGAACGGTGGAGGGAACAAGCCACGGTTTGTTTATTGCTTAAATTCTCTGCTGAAAAGTGCAACAGAGGCATAAACAAGTAAAATTCATTTCATGTTAATTAATATTCAGTGTTAGCGAGACTTCCGGAGAAGAAAACTCCTTAGTTTATTCCCAGAAGCAGTGACACTGATAGTCCATCCTCCTCTCCAGAGCAAATCAATTTGCTCCTGATGCAGGAGGCTGCATTCCTACAGCAGAGGAGACATTCTCGAACTTCACAAAAACATGGATTGAAACTAGCACGCATCTCGGGAGTCCGAACTGTCCCCCCAGTAACAAATTAAGAGTTTACTGTTTGACAGGATGCTTGTTTTGATCAATTTTTTTGATGCCTGGAGATGGCAAGAGAGCTGCCCGCTGCCAAGACGCGACTGCGGGGCAGGGGCTGATGCTGGTAGCCAGTACAAGCAACAACCTTTGGAGCTGGATGCTTCAACCAGCCCCTACAAGGGAGAGAAATTACAGCGCAAGAATGAGACCTTGCTGGAAAATGTTCCTCTCTCCACACACACACACACACTCCCTCTGAACTCACAGTTCTGGAGCTAACTGGGAAGTTTTGTCTTTTCACTCTGAAAAATATTCTACCCAAAGCTTTCAGGTTGGGAGAATATGGTTAAACTGTCTGAGAAAAACATCAAAGACATTAGGAAAACAAGTAGTTTCCATAAAAGAGTGGGGTGGGGGGTAAGGGGAGAGAATCCTAGTTTTCCGTCCAAGAAAGTTTTAAAGAGAAATGTCCAAGCTTTCAAACACACCTCCAAAATGGTCAAGTGGAGAGAAAAATCACAGGGAATAACATGAAGAATTTTAAAAAGAAAACAATTTTTTTCTTGAGGGGAAACCCAGTTTCTAAAAATCACCTGCCCACTTCTCTCTGCGCCCGTTGCATCTGGGAGAGCAACACGGACAAGGACTATTTTCTTCCTCCCCGCTCCGGTTTCGCTCCGCAGGACTGTCCCGGCACAAGGCAGCGTGCAAGAGGAGCGCGCAGTGCTCTGCTACGGCGGGATGCAAGCTGAGATCACGCCGAGCACCACAGAAACGCGAAAAGCAGCGAAGCCCTGTCCGCAGCTGCACAGCCAGATTTGCGGGGCGTCGCCAGCCCGAGTCTCCTCGGGCTTTTGCCCGTTGCAGGCGGCACGTCCCGCTGGCGTGCGACGGGCACGGCAAGCTGCAACCCCAGCCTGGCAGCAGCCGCAGCTCGCACCAGCCCGGCCCCCCCCACCTGCATTTTACGCTGCCGCGGGATTCACCCCGCTGCCTCCGTCCGGGCCAGCAGCTCTGCGAGCACGGGGAGCATGGGATGAACCGCCGCGTTTTGCTGGGGTTTCGGCGTGGCATGAATGCCGTCTCCGAGCCAAGCGCCGGCAATGAGGCTGCCTTCTGCCAGGCAGCAGTTGCAGCACGTCCCTGGGCGCCACGGGGCAGGGGACGATGCCAAAGCAAGGCGGCCACACGGCAGGCGTCAGCGCACATCAGACTGCCCAGGGTCGCTGGGATTTTGCAGAAATTCGATCTACCCCCCCAGTCAACATAAAAATGGCCCATTTTGAATCATTTGTAGAACAGCTTATGAGAACTCCCTTGCTGAGCCCTGCTTGCAGGCAGAGGAGAGCTGGCAGCCAGGTGAGCGACTGGTTTCCTCCGACAGCAGCTCCAGGCAGCGTCTCTGCTCTGCGGTCCCTCCCTCTCAGACCGGCCGTCCCTGGGGCTGCTCTCATCTACACGGTACCCTGAATACTTCAGCCTCAAACCCACGCTCTCGGGCCTCGGCTAAGCCCTGGATTTAAAACAGCTCTGGGCAGCCTCTGCCGCTGCGAGTCTCTGCCCAGACTTCCCTCCGCTCTCCGGGCACCACCGAGGGAAGATGCGGGTGGCCGGTTCTGTCTCCCGGCCGTTTACACAAAAGGAAAGCCAGGCTTGCAAGGAGAGACGCCAGGGAAGGGTGCAGAGCACATCCAAACAAGCTGCCACGCGCCTTATCTCGCCGGCAAACCTTGAATCGAGAGATAGGCCTGATATATGCGCAGCAGCTCTCGCGGCAAGGACGCGCACGTGTTTGCCCGGCACTGACCCCTCTCCTTGCCTGGAGCTCGGAGCACAGCAAGTGACGGGTCAATGCCACCCGCCGGGCGAGGGGCCAACGCCGCGGGGAACGCGGGGCTGAGACCGTCACACCCCGTCCCCGGGGGGTCAGGAACGCGACGGGGGCAACTATCCCCCAGCTGAACCAGGAGCAGCCCCCGGGGCTGGGAGCGAGCAGGGCCCCACGCCGGGTGCTGAGAGCCTGTTTTGAGGTCTTTGAAACGGAGGGCAGCGGAGCCAAGCAAGGCCTCTTCTCCCTCCCGTGCCCCCGTCTAGCAGCCAGCCCAGGGGTAAAATGCAGCCTTTCCCAAGCAAGCGCTTGTCCATTCAGCCCAGAGCACAAATAGGAAGGCTTGCAAGCCCCCCCCCTCAACAGACCAAAAACAACCCTCAAATCAACCCCACAAAAAACCTTGTGCCTCGACGAAGCCCCTCAAAGCGTTGCTTCGGAGGTCAGCACACGCTCCCAGGGCAAGACGGGCACAGCGGAGGCGAAGCCTAAGCTCTGCTCCACAGAAACGTGCCAGGAGCCAGACACCCCCCCCCCCCCCCCCCCCCGGCCAGCGGGTCACGTCCTGCCCCGACGCAACGGCTGCGCCTACGCGGCCGGCGAGGGCTCAGCGCACGCTGGAAGGCAGCGGTTTCCTGGCCTGGAGCACATCGCCCCATCTCCCGTGCGCCGCGGAGGACGATCCCCCTCCCCACCCAGCCTGGGGACTCCCACCCAGATGCCCGCAGCAGGCTGCGAGGTGCCGTGGACTCCACCCCGTCCCCGACGTCTGCGTGAGCAGCGATCGGACTGAGCTCGGCACCGCTCCCATCCAGCAAGGAGTTACCCAGCGGCGTCGCAGCCGCCGGAGCCGGAAGCGCGCTCAGACTGCCTGCGTGCCGGACGCGGCTCCGCTGGCCGCCATTCGCTTTTCGGTCCTGCTTCGGGCAAGTCCAGCAAACACCGGCGCAGCCGGCGCCTTCGGACGCGGGACACGGCTCCAGCCAGGGCAGCTCCTCCGCTAACCTCGCGGCTTCCAAGAGACCCCGGAGGAAGGCCTGAAAATTACTGCATTAGCCTGCTGCCCCTCCGACGGCACAAGAAAATCCTGGTTTAATCGTGTAGTTGTTCATATACACGTTACTGCAGTTTTAGTGATGCTGTGGTTCTGGGTTTGTGAGGGTAACTAGCTCCGCTACCGCTGGAGTCAGCGCTTGATGAAACCCCACGTGCTCAGCAGCGCAGCTCCCCGAGGGGAAACGCCCGGAGGAGGGTGAGGGGCCCTGAGCAAGCAGCCCCCCGGTCCGCGGTGACGCAGCCGAAGCCTGGCTCCCTCTCCCAGCGCGGGAGCTGGAGCAAGCAGGGCTGGTCCGCGCTGTCCTGCGGGTCAGCGCAAGGCCGGGGGTCTGGGCACGAGAGGGCAGAGAGGGGGTGGAAGGATTCCTGGTTGGCCTCCGAGCACGAGGGGAGAGGGATGACACACATACCTGAGACGAAGAAGTGCTGTTGCCGGAGTCAGGCAGAGCTGCACAAGCTTCGCCGCTGCCAAGAGGGAGCCAGGCGAGCCCGCGCTGTCGCCGAGAACGAAGTCCCAGGAGCTTTAATCAGAGAGGCAGACACAGACCCAGGGCTGCCAGAGCCTAGCCGCCTTCTTGAACCGCAAAAAATGGCCTGTCCCTGACCTGCTCCTGAGCCCATCTCCTCATCCAGCACAAACATCCCTATAACTAGACAGAGGCTGCTTACAAACACAAAATCAAAGTCACTGAACAAAATTCCCATCCCCATCATCCCCTTGAAAACCCGTTATTCACCCTTCCCTGTTACAGGACAAGTTCTTAAGAGACGCAGATAGGACTCCCTGCACTCGGGAAAGGCGGGCTGACGCAGCCCAGCCCACCGGTACCGCGGGGGCAGGCGCGGAGGTGCCCAAAACGGCCGTGCCGAGCCCCAGCCCCGGACGAGGTGCACACGTCGCACGTGCTCCTGTCTCAGACGGACTGGCCACAGCTGCGGAGTGGGGAGCAGGCCTGAAACACTGTGCCTCAGTCTCCACGTCTGTCAGACAAGACCACCATTTGCTTGCTCTGACCTCGCTCTAGATGCTTAGCAGCCTCCTAAGAGCCTACAAACAAACGAAACAAGTTTTCAGCACTAAAAGCGAGAGGGCAGTAAAGCCGTTATCAGAGATGAGCTAACCCTGCAGCAAGGAAACAAGCGAATTCGTAACAGGGCTCCTGCGGGCAGCCACCCCAGCACCTGCCCGGCTGGGTGAAGGCCACCACGAAGTTACAGTGCCCTCGACACGTCCTTCGCTCACGGCGGCAGAGGCTTCTCCTTCAGCCACTCAAGGATGCTGTGAAGATGGATGGGAGGGCGTTACCGCTGCCTGCGGGGGACGGGCAGCCTTCACCGCAGCCTCCCAGCTCAAGACCGGGATCTTCCACATCCCCTTGACCTTCCCTCAGTCTTGACGGAAGAGCAACCCTGGCTTGCATTTCTTTAGAAGATCACAATTGGAGGCAATAGACTTGTAATTTTCCAACAAGCTCTGCGCACCAGAGTGTTGTACTGATAGAATTAAGACCTACTCAGAGCAAGTGTATTTTAGTTCCTTCCAGAAGCTTCCAATATGTCTTTTTTTCCAGTCTTATCACTATTCTTTCCTTGACACCTCTACCTTGTTCTTTCCTCCTCTTTTCATCCTGCCTTCTGTCCTGACAGTCCCTCTTAAAATTACTAGATCTTAATCCATCACTTGGCGTTAGACGTTCATTTAGGCATCGTCCGGCACTAGGACTTGCCTCCTTGCCCACAACGCGTTTAAACGAGAGCTGCAGATACCTGCAGGACAAAAGCCAGCCTCTCCCTAACACTGGATGCACTCAGGCTGAGATGCCTTTTCTTACAAACAAGCTGATCCTCCTGCAAGGGAAGAGGCATCAGTAGACGTCACATGGCATCAGCTTGCACGCAGGTATGCAGCGGTTCTGGGCTGATATCTGTCACAAGCGAATCCCGCTGTTCTCTGCCAGGTGTTTAGTGCTCTGGTTATACGCTGGCACGAGGCGTTCAGACCGTGTGCACAAGGAGTGAGTTACGTGCAGCTGAGAAAGAAGCACTCATCAGAGCGGCCTTTGCAGGTGTTCAAGCAGCTGCCATGCCACAACCCATGATCAACACACCTTACCTTGTCTACTGCATTATCCAGCTTTGCAGGAGCTTGGAAAACGACAGAGGCAGCTGCTTGACGACAGAGAGCCCCTGCAGCAGGAGACCCTGGAGACTGAACGCAACCTCCCGCTCTGCAGCCAGGTAGCAGGTACGAGTAACAGCTCTCCGTACTAGCTAACGGGAGAAATGGGGAAACAAAGCTTGTTTGGTGTCTTGGACTACTCTGCCATCTCCACAGCCCAAAATAGGATTAAGTATCCTATGCCAAAACCATCAGTCCATCAGGCGGATTTATCTCAAAAGAAACGTGAATCCACAGAGTTACTTTGGCTCTTCACTCTAGAGGTCTTAGTAAGTGGTGCTGCTTAATAAAGCCAGATTTCAGACCCTAGTTAAGGGCAGTGTCTCCTGTGCCCAGCTCTCCTGAGCGCCTTTTATCCACCAGTCTGCCCCTGTCCCCCCCCCCCAAAAGGACCTCGGCCCCCGGCACTTGCAGGTGTAGCCTAGACTAGACCTGAAGTGTACCACAGACAACAGCAAATCCAGCTGAAGCTATCCACACAAAGTGCGAGTGAAACACAAACTTCTTGATTCCCAAACAACCAAATACCTGCCAAGAGATTAGAGGAATGAGGGTTTAGTTTTTTACGGCACAGAAGCAGCCTTCAGCCATTAATATTTCACACTTCCATTCCTTCAAAGATAGATTGAATATAGCTATACCTAACTATGCTTGGAGAATTACTGAGCATCCTAAGTCTTTGCAGACGTAGGCAAGGGAATGCAGTGAAACCTGGGACACTCGTGCGGAACAGTAATCTGGGTGCAGGCACACTTCTTCAGAGACCCCAGCAACATAAGCGCAGGCTGCAAGACGTTGTCCATCTGGAAACAAGTGCAGAGTACCATTTGCAAGAGCAACTCTCCAGACTAACCTTCATTGAAGGTGGCAGTATGGCAGAATGACGTGCACACGTATTTCATCTAGTGGTTTTCAGGTTTTTGGGATGCTGGAAGGCAAGTCTTCCTCATCCCTTCCTACAGAAATTGAAGCCATTCCAAGCCTGACAGGGATTGCAAATCCTCCCTTGCTCCACATTCATAGACAAGGTAAATGTAATGTAATTAGACATCTAAATGCCTAAAGAAACATGTAATTTCTGAAACATGAACATTTACATGTTTCTCTAGAAACATGAACTTGTCTATAAGCATTTGCAGACATTTACAAGTGTCTTCCCCCAGCAGCAGATTTCTAATCACTAGTGGATTTTGACAAAAGCTCTGCTTTATTGCAGTGCAGCAAGCATGAGGCAGAGGCTGCGTTACAAGCCCCTCTTTGCATCCACATGGGAAGCAAATAGGAATGAAGATCACAATTCACTAATCCTTGTCTTCGGAGAGTGGAAATGCGGCAATAGCCACGCTCTTCCTTCATTGGACTCGGTCCTGAGACCTCAGGAAAGGCAGGTACGGAGACAGAGGTCAAAATCCCGGTGCCTGGCCGGCCTGGGAGCGACCCATCAGCAGGTCTCGGGGGCACCGCGGCCAGGCCGCCCGCTCGCACATCAGCCAGGTGCCCGGGGAGCGCGCTGGTGACGAGTGCCCAGAGCCGGGTCTCCTCCCTGGCCACCCCCACTTACCAGGCAGCAAGAGCGTTAAACGCGACATAAGCTCACACCGCTTCTCTGCGCGTTAGTCCAACCCCGGTGCTAGCGCTGCCCGGAGGCCTCGAGGACCCCCCCCCCCCCCCCGCGAGGCACGGCGGTCGCCCGCGTTCCCCAGAGGCAAGTACAGCCTCCCGCCTGGCCCCTACGACACCGCGTGGCAGACGCATCTAGCTTGGAAGTGCGGCACCGGCCTCAAAGAAAGCCTTAAGCAATCATTCAGACACTTTCTGTTGATTTTCTCTAAACTTTATTGGCACTGTAGGAAGAACAAGGTATGGATTTTAACAACTCCTCCAAATAGGAAAACAAGACACCTTAATATCGAGGCTCTTTGCAGATAACCACATGGACCCATGAATCGCCCCACTGATGCTTTAATAAAAACTAGTAAAAAGACTGGTCAACAAAAAAACCCCAAAACCCCTCAATTTAATTTACAGCAATCCCTCCCCCCAAAAAAAAGAAAAGAAAAAAGAAAAAACAAGCCAGGCAAACATTTTAAGGCAATTCCCTCCCTCCAACCCCAAAGAGGAGTATTTATCCAATTAATCTGGAACAGGGAGAGGAAGAAAAACTCACTGTATTCTAAAAATAAAAAAAATGTCTAGAAATCTCACTGTAATACTGAAAGCTTCTTACATTAGTTTTCTTGCAAAATATCATCTCTTTACAATACAGTATACATTTCCAAGGGATGGGGGACCATAAAAATATCCTCCGTCCCATAACTAATATTTTCTAATTGTGCATAGCTAGAAATATTGAAATCAAATATCATTAGATACCACTGTAATATAATACTGGTTAAGAAGAGGGCAAGGCTGAAACAACTACACAAGGAGTTAGGTGGACTCACTGGCACAAGCCGTTCTATTCCTGTATTGGACCATTTGGAATTAGAACGAGGAAACAAAAACAAAAAAACCCCACACCCTCTAAACAGAAGTCACGCCAGCACTGCAATACATGAGTTCAGCAGTATTGTGAGACCCATCAAAGCAGAAAGAGGTTTACTGGTTTATTATTTGAACATATATTCCAGGCACCGTATATCTTCTCATTAGGAAACTGTTAAAACGTAATAAGGGCTTACCCTCCCCCCCAGATGCACCAGCAGTTGCCATGGACAGAGCAGAAGTGCTGAGAACCAGCTTTGAAGCACCCGAACAGAAGTGTAATGGTTGTTTGTTCCCCAGTAATGAGACTCATGTGGAGCTGGCGCCAATAACCCTTCAGTACAGAAATATGCAAATCAGTTCTGACAGGTTTAACTGCAACCTTTCACTGGTGACATTCAAAGCACTGGGGCATGTGTTTTCGGCCAACCAAAGGCTCCCTGCGTCACTCGCCAGAGACACGCTGCGCCCGGGGGAGGGAAGGGGGCTCCCACTGACTTAGCTGGACGCGTAGAAGGGGCACGGAGCGATGCTCCCAGCAGAGGTCTGGTTGGTTGGCGTCGTGTGGATCTCCACACAGGCTTGTATTGCTTCCAAGAAAAAATACAGCACTGGTGAGGTTGTTGCTAGCAGCCCAAGGAATTCTTGGGGAAACACTGCAGTTTATTAACACTGACATGAACATCTTTTTTGGCACGCTCCCCTTTACCTTTCCCATAGCATAGGGAGCTGAAAGAGTCCTAGCATATTCAGATGTTTCCTTCTATTACCACTAACAGTGATACCATAGAGACAAGAGAGGCATCCACAAAACTGGGAAAGCTGTAAGATTTAGGATCGTGCTAGGCAGTTAGTTAAATTATAGGCTAGCCTGATGACTTCCTATAGGGACAGGCCAATCCAGGGAGGGCAAAGCAAAAGAGAACTCCATTTTAGATGGAATCCACTTGAAAGAGGCCTCTTCTAAAGTTGAAGATTTCCTTCTATGAAGGATCAAGGCAAAATCCAATTCAACCCTGAGCATACATGGCTGTTCCTTCCCCAGAAACGGAGGAAAGGATTCTGGGTAGCTACAGCACGGACAGGAACAGATAGCTTGGAAGACGGGATGCCAAGGGCACTGGCAATTGTTCCAGCCAGCTCTCAGGACAAGTCTCCTCACAATCACCAGGGTCTATTTCTAACAGACAGAGCCCTCCGTTCTCAAAGCTGCAAAGGGGCAACACATCCTTCTGGGGAAGGGAAAACACCAGAGCCAGGGACCCAGCAGAACGCGAGGGAGGATTAAGGCAGCAGCTGGACAAATGCTTCATGGTCCTCTCCCCTCGGATGTTGCTGGAAGCTGGGAAGACAGATTCAAACTTGTACATCGCCCAGATAAAAAAGTAATTTTTGGTCCCCAGCTGCTCATCATTTTTTATGATTATATTTAGTTTAAGCAAAGACATCTGAGCTACAGCAGATCTATACGCAGTCATAAGGCACCAATGACTATGTGTTAAAAAGGCCTCTTCTGAACACCTGAAATCCCATTCCACAACCAGGGGTATACTGTTTTACAGCAAGGGAAAAACATAGCTACAACAAGTTTTAGTTCTTTGCATTTCTGCCTATCCCTCTAAGCTTCCATTGGTGACCCCAAAATGGAAGGCAATGTTCTTTAGCTATTTCTGCTTCACTGGTTACATTCAAGTCAGACAAGTGACAGTAAACAAAGCAATTTATCCAGAGGAAAACATTTCTTCTGGAAAACAGGGAAGTTGATGGTCCAAAACACACTTCGGTGGAAATATTCCAAAGGCCTCCACATGATTAGGAAATTCAAAATTTCATCATTAAAAAAGAAAAGCTAACACCAGCAGGGTCATACAAGATGTTATTAACACCACTATTTATCTATTCTGCCCGCTTAAGTTTTAAGGTCAAAAGCTTTGGTCTTTTAGAAGAAAGTCTGTATTACACCACCAACCCCTATTCCCTACCTCCAGCCTCCCCTTCTCAACTACATGAGTCAGACCCTGTATACAGTCAGAAATTTAGACCCTGGCCATTAAGCTTAATATTGAAGTTTGTGCAAGTTAGTAGGAAGGCACGGTGTCAAACTGTAGCAGTTTACTCAAAGTAATTCAGTCAAAGTATCTGGTGGCCTCTTTACCCAGTGGGAGAGAGCAGCAACACAGCCATTTCAACAAGCAATACAGAACTAAATGCAGTGAGACTTTACTCAAAGCCAAGCAATTTCAAATTTGCCCCAATACAAGCTTGCTTTCCCCAGCCACTCCCAGGAAGATGCAGATGTTGGTTTTTCCTCCACTGCTGAACTGCAGCACTTGCCCAAAACTCTATAAATAAGACCATGGTCACTCTTCTGTAGTGGTTCCAGCGCAGCACGATTACGAGTGAGTGATGGGAGAGGATGGGAAAGAGGGGAGAAGAGTGAGGGGCAGCAGGTGCAGGGGAGAGTTTACATGGACTCGAACTCATCAATGCGCTGCTTGGTATTGCCCTGCCGAATCTGACGGAGGGTCTTGTACTTGTCTCGGCCCAGTCGCATGTTCTCAGCGTGGATCATGTCGTTGGCTGTCTTCTTGGTTTCATCACGAGCGTTTGCTAGCTCAGAGGAAAGAGCCTTTGGAGGAGGGGAAACAGATAGGAAGAGGTTAGCATATGCCACACTCTCAGGAAGAGACCTCCTCATCCAGCTCTCCTAAACATTCGATACCCATGAAAACAGGAAACTTCACTTACACAAGCTAATACCTTTCCCTAACATTTGAAGGTAGAAAGCATCAGGTAGTCCCATCCTATCTATCTTTGTCTAGCACAAGAAAAAGACTGGTCACCAGTCTCCTTCAGAGGAAGGGTGGGAAAGTCTGGCAGAGGGATCCCTGAAGACATCAAGAATGTCTTGCCAAAACAGAGCAATTACTAGCCTTCTACCGCTAAAACTCACTGTGGAAGACAAAGGACACTTCTGTCAATCTGCCTGTGCAAAACCATCACAGCGTGAGGCAGAACAAGCAGAAACTGCTGCAGTCAGGCAGGTAGCAGGCAGTACAAAATGACTGGGAAGAGCCAACAGCAGGGCACTGGTGATCCTTACGACAAGGAGGGACAGCATTGCTCCCCCCATGCTGGGTCCTGGTGGGCTGCTCTCAAGGTTTAGCAGCGCAACCTCGTCAGACAGTCACTGACAGCTGCTTGATAGGAACTGGACCGAGTCCTCCAATTCACTGCAGCCAGGGCTATGAGCAGCTGTCAGATGGCTGGCAAGACTCTCAGGAGCACACCGCATCTGACAGATGCTGCTTCTTGGCACTACTTGAAAATGCTTCACTGTTACCAGCGAAATGGAAGTCAAGAGCCAGGAGACAATCTGCCACGCTCTTCTGTGGTTACTAAACTAATTGGCAAGATCATGATTCCTTTCTTTCTTAACAAGGATACCTGCCAGCTGCGTTAATGGCAAGAACAACAGAGGCAGCACCCAGACACACAGGCTCTCTCTGCCGCCAACTTTTTACCTTTAAGTGTTTCTGGACCCGTTCATTCTTCTCCGCTTCAGTGGTGCGCTCCTCTTCACTGCGGTCCTTGATGGTGGCCTCCGACCGCAGCTCGGCGCTGGCCTCTGCGGCATTCTCATCCTGCTCGTCATCGTGCTCATTTTCAGAGTGCATGGGCTCGGCGACGTGGGGGGTGCTCATGGCAGTCTTCAACTCTTCTTTGGTCTTTTCGAGGTCCTCCTGCACCATCTGCGCCTGCAGTAAGACAGCCACAGGGGTGAGACAACATAATCCTGAAGACAAGGTTTCTTTGCAGTGCAAAAGACTTCTGCCCAGAAAGAGTGCACAGAAGCACTACTTCGAAAATACAGCAAGCCCTGCAGCTATTGCACACTGAAGTGATATGTTTCCAGTCACCAATCACTTATAAAACCTTCTGCTGGCTAGCACTTCAGATGTTTGAAGAATGGTCACAATTCATGGAAAATGAGTCATAATTAGACAAACTGTTTCTACCTGCAGTTAGAATAGGGCACTCATTCCACCAGGAAGAACAAAGCTGTGTATTTGCAACAACCTTAAGCTTGCAGACAGCCAGTGCAGTGTGGCAGGTCACACAACAGAATAAAGAGCAGCTCCAGGAAAAACAGTGTTTGTTCGGATCCTGCTTTACCTTCTGTTGCCACTCCTGGGCCTCACTCTCCTTCTTCTGCCTGGCTAGCTCCAGCTGCGTGATCCTAGCTGTGAGTTCTGCCATCTCAGCAGCCTGCAAAAGAAATGCTTTCAGTGGGGACAAAACTCAAGTATCTGCTAAATTAAGTGTTTAGTCCATGCCCTGAACAAAATGAGCATCTTTAACACCTTTTTGGTAAGGAGAAAGCCTTTTTGTGTACTTCAGTCTCACTGATATCTCCATGTTGCAAGGGAAGAGGGAGCCAAAAAAAGTTATTCCAGAGCTACAGATCTCACTTCTTTGAACCCAAGCCAGGGAAAGCAATTAGGGAGCTCCACACTGTTCTCAGCACTGCTTACAACAGTGTGCAAAGAACACCACAACCCAAATATACTGTACAAATATACTTGCATTTAGGCACAAGCTCATCTGCCTGAGGCTACAAATTAAAGAACCAAACTATGCCTCCCACTATATTCATAGCCTGGTTTGCTCTGAGAGCTTAGATCCTTACCCTGCCACTACCTTCCCTACCAGATTTTCAGCTCACCCACTCACCAGTTGTTCCTGGGTCTTTTGCTGATCATGGGATGCTTTCAGGAGCGCCTCCTTTGCCTCTTCTGCTTCTCGACGTTCTTTAGCCAGTTTCTCTGCTTCCTCCTGAGCTCGTTTTCTCTCCTGTTCCAGCTCCATGGCTCTGCGGGTCTGTTCTTCCAGTTCTGAAAAAACAGCAGAGTGCATTTGAAGAGAGACTGAGTACAGAATGGCAGTAGAAGAAGGTGCCCCCACCCCTACCTCCTAGATAGGGGCTTCCCTTCACAGGTGAAGGACACATGCAAGCAATTCTCCCATTTCCTCCCCTTCACGTACAAGGAGAGCTGGAAGACTCAGAGCCAGGCCTGTTCAAAGCCAGGAGATCGCTTGCCTAATAGGATTTGTGAGGAAGTACCCAGCCCGAAATTGTACCTTTAGAGGCAGAGAAGCATATAGCATTTTGCCTGGATAACACTGCACTGTAACACAGCCAAAGCAATTAGACAGTAAGGACCAGAGTGCTGGCTGATGTGACAGGTACTACGCTTCCTGACTTCTTTTCACAGGCGTGCTGGGATAAAGCTTCCAGTGAACACATGAACAGCTACAAGGTATTCTGGCTGTCAGAGAGGCAACCTGGCTGTCACCCACCTCCTTAGTGCAAGCTATACTTCAGCAGTTGCAGACTGAGAGGTTACTTTGAACTTCAGAAGGCTAAATCAGTTCTGAAAAAAAACAGGGCCCTAACACCACTTAGCACACAATACTGGAGTGCCAAATGGTTCAGAGATGCTCCTAGCTTTACTACTTGGTAACACTTCTCACTCAGAATATGCATCTAGGAAATACTCCAGCATTCCCATATTACCTTGCTGAGCTTTCTTGGTTTGCTCCTCAATTTGCTTAAGTCTCTCCATTAACTCCTCTTTCTCACGTTCAATCTTCTCCTTTTCCTTTTCTGCCAGCTCCCTCTTCTTCTTCTCATTCTCCAGCAGGGCTCTGATGAGGGGGAAGTCACAATGCAGCTTAGCATTAACAACTACTCAAACTGGAGCACTTCTTGGTAAAGCTATGAGCACGCCAGAGATGTGCACTATAGCACTGAGCTGATCAGCTTTAATCCAGCTGTATCTCTTTAAAGTGAAATGCAGAAGGAAAAAGCCCTGCTGGCATTTATCTCAATGGGGCACCATAACAGCAATGTTGCCAAGGGAAAATTCCTTATATCAAGCCTCAGATAAACCCTGTCAAATAGATGCACGTATATTTAATTTAAGAGCCTGACAGTGGGTTACCCTTGTAATGAGTGCTATTTCCATCATCCTGTTAGACCTACTGAAGATTAATAAGGTGCTGTTAGCAATTTTGCTAGCACATGATGCTACTGTGCAGTGAAAAGCCAAGTCCAAGTTACACAGACCCCTACCAACCTCTCCATCTGTTTCTGATGCTTCTCCTCCCGAGCCTGCGCTTTCATCTGCTGCACTTCAATGGTATCCGGTTTACGCCTGCGCATGTAGAGCTCGTGGTTCCCCATGCAGAGCGCCAAGATTCGCTTGTTAATCCGTAACCGAGGGGCGTAGAATACAAAGTCCTTGGAACAAGGAGATGGCAGCATTAGACTTATTCCTTCAGTCCTTCTGAATGCAATACATCTCAAAACTGTTAGCCAGCTTTTCTCACCAGTATCTACTTTATCAGTGGTAATCAGACCCCTGTCTTTCAGGAACTGAAATTCTACCTGATAAATACACACAGGGCAGAAGTGCCCAACTTGCTGTTACAACATGCTGTGCTTCACTGTAAAGCATTTTTAGTACACAAGAGTACATACTGACTTAGATTCATGGTTTTATTACAAACACAACCACCGGCTGCTTTACCAGACACTTGCCCCACCTTTCCTCCCACATGGTTATTTAATGCAGTGGTCTTGCCAGCCACATGAAGTGTAATGTTTTGTCTTATGCCAGAATGGCTGTTAAACATTATGTCCTGTGGATAAATAACTTTTTTCTGTTAACAAGGAGCAACAGCAGCAGCAAATGTTTTCCAAGCAGCAGTGAAACCAGTGACCAGAGGAAGGAGAACAGAGGTGTCAGCAGACACACAGAAGATTAAGGAGCCTGGAAGATGAAACCAAGCTGAATTATGTCTGTTAAAAGGTTAGAAGAAAAAAAAATGTTCCTAGCATACCCTACCAGATGACTTCATGCTTCAGCTTCAAATACGGTGATAAACACCACACTTGAGGAAAAAAAACTGCAAAAGACTTTCCTGCACACTGCTAAATCCAACAGGCTGCATAGAAAGCATTCACTTCTAAAGTAGGTGCCTCAGATCTTTAACTGTAACAGCAGAGAACTGAGAGAACTTAAGAGAATCAGAAACCCTAAGCCAAGAGCCTGCCTCTTCCACTGAGTTTGAATAGCTTAAGGTTAGGCTGAACAATTTTCTCCTCTCCTAGCCAGAACTAAACTCGCTATTAGGCCCATTCTGTGCATACTTCCCTGAACAGGTCAGGTAGTAAATAGCATCGATATTATTGATAAAGAGATTACATGCAGCAAAAACCCTGACCATTCAACAACAAAAAAAGCACCAAAAGTTTTTTTTTTTTTCTTTTTAATATTAGTTAAAATGTTGCTTCTTACTGGAGCTTTCTTGTCAATAGGCTTGATAACAAACTTCTTGTCATTGAATGAGATATTTCTGATCTCACTCCAAGGGAATCCAATTTTCGGTGTTAGCCTGCAGAAATGAAAAGCAAAGGAGACAGAAGCCCCAAGTCATTCCAAATTCTTGACCTACAATGCAAAGCCTAAAATTGTGCCAAATCAGCCCTTCGTGGTATTTCAGTACTCTAATACTGACTGGAATCAGCAAATTAAATTGAAGACATGTAAACATGAACTACAAACATAGGAAACAGTTCTTCAACACCCACTTTTTTTTTTTTTTTTTTTAAATAGAAACTGTAACTGAAGAACATATCTGTGGCAGGAAGACTTAGGATGTAAGTGAAATGAGCTTGTTGAGATTTGCCAGCTTCTTATACTTTTTGCTCCAAAGCAACGTTTTATGAAAGCATTTCCTCACATCAACTGTTTATGTAGTGGATTGACTACCGGATCTTTCTGTCTGTGTCAGAAACTCAGCCAAGAATGATATAGAGATAGTAGGGTTCAATTGAAGATATTTGACTTCAAAAAAAAAAAAAAATTACTTTCACTAGTCCTTTGTACTGGAAAGCAGCTGAAGGCATGATGAAGGGGTTTTATTACCTGTCATTCTGCTCATAAATGTTGAGTCCAAGAGCATCTACACCAAGCCAGAGTTCAGAGCCCTTTTTGTTCTTAATGCTGAAGTAGTTCACACCATACATTTCCAGATCCTGTGCAATTTTCAGGTACTCCAAGACAGCATCTTCTCTGCAACATGCAAAAAGAAAGCAGACATTCCTTTCTTAATCCATTTAAGTCATTAGAGCTGTCTTCCTACACGGATAGAGCAGCAACAAGCTGGAAAAGTTCCAAGTATCACCCTGGAAGATAATAGTGGTCAAGCTCAGCAAGTTTAGCTTTGCTATATTACAAACAGCCAGTGCAGACTAGCAAGGGTAGATGAACCTAGTTTTTTCTTTAGCAGAATAAGCTGAGGAATGCCAACAGTCATCCTGGAGTCAGCTGTGGATTTTTACATTGATGTTATGCACTAGCATATTCACACTACTTTACGTTCAGCAGTTCCACACAGCATCAGTTACCTAATCATTCCTCGATGTTCCTCGTGCCACACCTGGATCCTCTCCTCCCACTGGTCCTTGTTAAGTTTGTGCTGCTCCAGAACTCTGGAAAGGAAACAGAAGTGCATCAGAAGGGCACATGGGATGTGTGAGACCAACCACTACATCTACATACATGCACCCACGTCACTCCTGAGCAACATTTCATTGAGTGCTCCATTGGCACACAATTCCTTCACACAGCTGGTCCAAGATATACTTTTATTACAAGGCTAGCTAGGGAAACAGGGGTAAATATTCAGACTTCTGTCAAATCCCACTCAGCTGTGTTTCTTCTTGTACCATTACATTTTTATTTTTCAGAGCTTCTCCTACTACTTCTAATTGGAGTTTCTTCAGCAGCAATAGGATCTTTAAGATTAAAGCTCTTAAGTGAATACCAATCCCCATGCTCGTGGAAACACACAAGGCTGGATTTCATTCTGTGAAGTCCAATCAAGACAAAAAGTCCCAAACTCTTTAAGGCACAGAAGCTCTAAGACTACCAGGTTCGCTTACCTCTGTGGGAGCAGTTTGTCACTACCAAGGTAGCCAGGCTTGTGCGCCTCTTTGTTAAAGTCGCCATATTTTGACTGGACAGCATAAGAAGCCAGGAGGACAGCTGTTTCTGGAGGGCAATAAATGTCATCATTCAGGATTGCCTCCTTCACTTGGAGGAAGAAGAGGCGCTGAGTGATGTCCTGGATCAGCTCCTCTGCCACATCCTCTGGGTAGAACTTGGCACGGAATTTGAAGAGCAGGGGACTCTCCTTGCGCACATCCTGTGCCGTCACCTGCGATGACAGAATTTATCAGATTTTACAGGCAACACAACAACTGAAGGGGAGTAGGTTTATGGAGAGAAAGAGAAAAGAAGAATGCATTAGAGAAAACTTCCTTTCCAATGCAGAAGTGAACACGCAGAGAAGCAGGAATTTTCAACTCCCTGCTGTCAAATATCTCCTCTCCTCACCCTCTCCCCATAGCATTTACGGCAAGCCACAAGTGCTGATCAGAGCTAGATAAGCTACTTTCCCAGGTTTCTCTCCAATCGAGATGCTCACGTGAGCACCACATTAGCCACTATAGGGAAGGATAACAAACAGGACTACACGTGTAAAGAACAGATTGGGCACCGTGACTCGTCCTTCCTTGGAGGGGTCTGAAGAAAGGCAGTGCCAACTCATTAATCTTATTGTATTTCAGGTTTGCAGAGATGCAATAGATCCCTGACAAGAAGACTAAGTCTGTCCCTGTCCTCCAAGAGATAGTAGCCCACAACAGATGAGAACTTGAAGCAAACATACCTTTTTGTTCAGTTTCAGCCACGTTGAGAAGCCCTTGGTGTCCTGATACTGAAGTCCAAAAAACCAGACCTCTCTTAGACCAATTGTCTTCACAACCTGGAAAAAAAAAGGTTATTAGCAAGAGCCCCTGACAGAGGGGCTGTGCTCATTAGTGGCAGAAAGTACATTACAGATTAGGCCTTTCTACTTCTCTTCTGAGCTTGTGTCCTGCTTCCCCTGCTACTATGCCAATACAAAGATACTAGAGCATCTGAGGGGTACCAAGTGGGAGATGCATCATATTCATCTGCCTCCCACACCTTGAAGTTTTGTTGCTATCCAAAAGCAACAGCTGGGATTCTGTTTTGTTCAGCCATTTATAAGCCAATACGTATAGCCAAAATGAGGTGCAACAGGTTGACAGCTGTAACAGCTGCCAGAAATTAACACCTCAGCTCCATTTTCAGGTACGCCTCTCATTTGCCATGCATATGCACTACTTCTGGGCAAGCCATGAATCACACTGCTAGGATGCATGCCCTAGTAGGCTGTGCTATTCTAAGATTTGTACTTCACTCTACTTATAGCTATGGACAGGCTTTTCATGCAGCTGCTTAATGAGTGGCACCATGAAGAGGTACTGCAGTAAGCCAACACACTTGCCTTGTGTCAGGGCAAAGAGCCACCACAGGGCTTACCTGCACTGGTATGCAAGCTCTCTCCTTAGTCACAGCCCTAGCACACTACAGATGCTGTGTAAATAAGAATTAAGCAGGCTTTACAGACATATTGTAACATCAAGAGCCCACCCAATGTGCGGCAAGACTACTGCAGAATAATACTATTTCTGGTAAAAAGGAGGAGGGAAGTTTCTTGGTAGAGCCTGTTCACAAACAGGAGATCAGAGCTTTGTGCTCTGGCAAGTCTGAGGCATGCCACAGGATTTAGCAAGTCCAGACACTGACATTCCCCCACATGCCTCCTGCAGCCTGGGACACTGTTCTTACACTGGTGAACAAGGGGTGGGAGTGGGGCACATCTATCCCCCAGAAATGTACCTGTCACCTCCACTACTAGACAAGGAAGGCAGAGGGAAAAGACACTTGGTTTTAGGTCTACACTGTACTTAAAGGACTGCTTTTACACACCGCCCAGCCCCTGTGCTTGTTCACAGCTCCCCTCCACCAGAGACTCAGGGTCTCCACAAGTTGCAGAAGAGGATTTAGTGCTGCCTTGCCCCTTGTTTCATATGTTCTCCAGCCAAAGCCTTTTCTTCCTTCTAGATTACTTCCTCGACGAATCCCAAGCGAGCACTCTGTTCCCTTCCAACGTGATCGATGGCATCGGCATGATACAACACGTTAACGATGTAGGTTCCCTGCAAATGCATCCCTAGTTAGATTCTTTATGGCTTGGGTCCGATTTCTTCTGGTCTGGCAAAGCAGCACTTGGGCCCTTGCTCCTTTCAGGCACATGAAGCAAAGGGAGCTTTCATCAGAGGCATGCCATTAGTAGTGCACACATGCATGCAAAACCTACGCGAGGCTGGGAGTCTGCATACATCATCCTACTGGACTCCATGAAAGTATTCACCCTGCCCTTGTTCGAATATGAAGCCTGGGGCAAACACAGGGGGGAAGTGGGTCAAAACCTTTCACTTGTGACTTGTATGTGTCACTCAGTAGGATGCACTCAGTTAAGGGGGCTTTCAGAGGAGCATTACAAATTGCCATATACGTATTGAAAGCATATGGTACAAAGAGAGGAAGAAAGGTTGTTCTGCGGCTTAAGAAAGGCTCCATTCCCAGCAGCATTAACATCTGAATGGGATGGGAGCTCACCCCACTGCTGCATGTGTCTGCTTGCCTCACTTTCATTTGTCAGCAGCTTAAGCCAGGGAGTTCAACACGCTGAACGGCCAGCAAGGAACCAAATGGCATCGCACTGTGGCCCCTGCACAAAGGGGCTTTTATTTGCAGCAGAGAAGCCTGCACAGCAATAGCCGTGACAACAACGGGCTGCACGGAGAGGGGGAGGCAGCACTGTAGACTCAACATCACCCCCCAAACTGCTACTGAGTCACACCGATGTGCAATGCGATTCCTGCTCTGGTAATGTGAGCTGTAAAGCAAGGCATGTTCTTGCTTGTTACCCGAGCATGAGTCTGGCCCATTCAGCCTTCGTCTGAAGCTGCTTTCTAAGTAAGTGCACGTGAAGGAAGCCTCTGTCAAGCAAGGGGAGAGGAAGGAGGAAAGGTATTCCTCCTCTGTCCTTCCCATCCCGGCTTTAAAGAGGCCGTTTAGTTCCTTTGGGCAGGGAAAAAAGGACAGTGAAGGAAGAGAGCTTTCTACAGCCACAAGGAATGTGGCTGGCATTAGCAGTTAGCAGCCCCATTATCAGTCTACTTTTGCTTGGGGGCATACAGCATTTAGATTTCTGATTAACTACAGAGGTTTCAGAAAAGCAAACAATTATTGGTAGTGGCTATGGATGGATGAAAGCTGGCACAGGGGATAGGGGAATACAAAGAGTACTATTTAACACAGACTACTTTACTTAAATACCCAAGTTCAGTCTCTAGACTGGACAGAGTGCCATCCTCCTCCTGCCAGGGAGGACATTAAGTCAGGCCCAGGCTCGTGTTTAGCCTGCGGTACAAGGCCTAGTCTTCAACTGGCAAAAGATTACAGGCAACCTTTAATTCTAGCTGTCACGCAGTACCTTCACCAGCTATGACAAGGCCCTTCAAGCACTATTAGCTTTAAAAATGCACTTGCTAAGAAATTAAGTCCCTCTTACTCTACCTTCAGGGAAGAGGTGTATTTCTGGTAACTTTGAAGTCATCTTCATCTTTCAGAGACAACCTAAGCACATGACTAATACCATTCTTTTCAAGTGTTTAGAGGAGAAAGTGTAACCTGTTCTCCTGCTTCTCATTCTTCTATTCCACTTTTCCCAGGTCTACATGACTTCACTTTTTTCTACTTCCATCCTTCTCCTGAAGCATGCACTCTTCTCTCTATGTTCTTAACATTACCTGCTGCCACAAAGCAGGAGAGCCACAAGTAGGCCTCTTAAATGTAGAGTTTAGCATCAATATTGGGCTGATGATTGCCCTCATTCTCAGCCCATGAAACATACTGCCACACTTGTAAACAAGTGTGGAACCTGCATGAAAGCAGCATCTGCACAAGGGACCAAAGCATGCAAGCGGAGGGGAAGACACTCCACTCTGGCCAAGTCCCTGCTCCAAAGACCAGCACACCAGGTTACACCACAGCACATAAAGCTGTCTTGAACCTCACCTGCTATCCTGCTTAAAAATGAAAAGGGCCCACCCCCCTTTCTATATCATGGGCAAGTCAAGTACTTCTGTGAGAAAACTGCTAGCAAGCCACAGTACTGCAGGAGCTCTGACCTGGTGACACACCGATGGTTTCAGAGCTCTTCTATGCAGGCTAGCAAACGGCACTTAGCCAATAAGCGTTATTTAATCATCCTGCTCTTACTGACACTCAAACACTCTGTGCCATCGCACAAGCGCCCTTCCTTGATTAGGCCATGGAAGTGCAAGTAATCATAAGCAGACCCAGGCATTATTTGGTTTCATTTTCTCCAACGATTTTGGTGGGGAAGAGGGGGAAGCCTTTTCTCAACTACTGTTGAAAGTTGAACACATCATTGACACAGCCAGTGATTTAGGTGTTCAGGCATGTTATGCCCAAAATCAAGTGTGGGTGGAAAGGATTAGAGGTAAGAATGGAATTTATAGTAAGAAAGCTCCTTTTAGTTCAATTGACTGCTAGGAATAAATCACTGAATTGATTTTTTTTTTTTTTTTTGCTTGCAGTTTCATATATTCAGAAGGTCCCTAAGTAATCACCATTATTCATGTTCCAAGAGGAGGAAAAAAAAAAAAAAAAGAAAAAAAGAAAAAAAGAGTTCAACAGTTCTGTGGATTTGTACCTCGGTTGCATTTGCAAGGCCAAGCATCAACTGCAGACTATTTAAGAACTAACAAGGTTTCATCCAGGCACTTTCAAAGGCACAGAAAGGTGATATGCATTGCCATCTTACTGGGTAAGAGTGAACAAGCTTATACACCTGCAATGACAAAGTACAGATGACTTTCATAGGAAAACCTTGCATAATCTAATCCAGAGCTAGACCACACTGAGATAGAGCTGATGCCTTTCAAGCAAATTGAAGGGTTTTTTTTGTTTTTGTTTGTTTGTTTTTTTATTGTAAATCTTTAGTCTGGCAGAAGGCATAGAAGATGCCTGCAGAGATTAAAGCCCAAGAATGAAGTAATTCAGGACAAGCTACTGTCACTTGTGCTGGTTCTCTTTTCTAACCTTCCTAGATTTAAACTGTCCATGCAAGACTACCACACCTCAAGCATCAGATAACCTATGAACTACTTCTGCTCTCCTTTTAAGCCTTATTAGTTCGCAGCATATCATTTTGCTTAAAGTCCAAGCTCCTCAAATAATTTGTAATGCCTACAGAAAATTAAAGAACCTATACCTTGGAGGAAAAGAAAAACAGTATTTTTTGCTATAAGTGCCACAGTCTAAGCTATTTATCATTCAAAATAGATGAGATTCGTTTACTGGATGATTGTTTAGTTCTTCCACAGGCTGCAGAATGTTTCAGCCAAACGTTGCACCACTTTGGCCATGTGAAATTAAGACACGCTTCACCATTCCTTGCAACAAGGACTGGGGAAACCTGCATCTCTCCAACACCCCCCCCCCCCCCCCCCGACACACACACACCCCACCAGCAGCCACCCTGGGCATCCAGGGACACGACTCAGCCAGACATTAGACGCTGTCTAATGCTGTCCTTGTCAGACACCAGCTTGATACACCCTGGTGATTTTGTCCTGCTTTAAGTGCTCGTCCTCTAGATCGACAGCACACTGGTTGCATAGAGCAGGAAGAGATTCTAGATGTCCAGCACCTTCCCCCCTAGGCACAAGAGAGGAGGTAAGCCTGGTGACCCTGGGCAACAGAAAAATGGAGATGCTTCGAGTGTCAGGACTACCTGCAACTTTTCTATGTTGGAAGGCCTGAGAGCCCTCTTCTACACAAGCAGTCCTCCCACTTCCAAGCTGGGCTGTGGTTACAGTAAGCAGTCACCTATTCCACGTTTTTAGAAGCTTCCCCATTTCCATTATTCTGTGGACGACCAATTCAAATATTTACAGAGCTGCAGAGCAGCCTGGTAGCCTTCCTTCCAACTAGAATTCAGCTTGAAGAAAACCAGGCTTAAACTTGGGGAAACCACAGTTCTTGCATCATCCTTGGATTGAAAGGAGTTGAATTACAAGAGTCAATGTGGCTCCCAATTTTTTACCTGCCTGTTAACCCTGATCTCTGTTTTTGCATCTATTTCCCAGGTAGTCATACACATTGAAAACTTTCCAGAAGACCCATTAACGGCTAAACAAAACGCAGTGGTTAATTACAAAGGTTCACTGAGTACTGTTCTCAGCATAGCGTTTTAAGCTTGCCAGGTAGCCCATTCCTTTGTTCCTTACAAAACAGTTCAAGACACTCAGGCCACTAACTTGCCTTGCTGGTGTCCAAGGAAGGCTTCAGAGAATATATAACTGCTTTGAAAATTAGCAAGCAAGACAATTAAGGATCTCTGAAAATTCAAAAAAAGGATCCCAAACATAGTGTCTGAATTTTAGTGTACCTGCAGGCATCTGCGGCTAGTAATAGCTATCAAGTATCCTGTGCGAAGGGGAGTGCAACCCTTTCAGCTCCTCACAAACTGCTGAGCTAGTGCCCTGCATTAGTACAACTGCAGTAAGCTGATACCTTGTGTTTAAGTCTTTGCAAAATGCGTCAGATTGATTGTTTATTCCAGTTTGGAAGATGCAGAGGAACTTGAAGATAGTAGCGAGGGTTAGAGAGCCATTTTGAAGTTTCATTTTAGCCTTATAAGGTCATTCCTGTTGTCTTCCTCTCCGTGATCCCACTTCCCGATTGTGATAAGCAGTAACTCTGATATCTGAACAAGCTTGGGAACAGCATCATCTGAACCCAGTGTGAATCTAGAGCTTATGGTAAATTTAACTAGCACCTCCAGACCCCAGAACTCAATTTAAGAAAGTTTACATCCACTTCTTCACCAAAACACTGTACCAGAAAAGTATTTTCTTTACAAATACCCTTGAAAAGCTCTGCAAACCCACTAAACACGGATTAAGCTTGGAGTTCAAGCTGGTTATGACCTGCATGTGAAAGACTTATAGAATTAGCTTCAAGAGAAACACCCGCACAGCATTTCATTATAGCTGAGAAGTGTTTCATTCAGTAAGTTTAACAAGAGCCAAGTTATCCTTCAAGCAGCTGCTTGAGGACGTGCCACCACGCAGCCACAGTGCCCCAGACCGGCTCCTCGGAGGAAGCTACAAATTTTCCTTTGGTAAAGGGACTGTGCCAAGGACACACCACCAGTTCTATTTCTGTGGGGTTTGTGCAGTTTGAGGAAAACCTACTTTGGTATTGGTGATGCTCACTCTACAGCCACTTGTTTATCAAAGGCTTCAACACTTTTTCAATTAAAAAAGAATACCACATCCTCTGTTTGAGGATCTCTTTATGAAGCTACTTTTCTTTAGAAGTGAGAAACACCATGGCAGTACAGCAACCAAAAGCAAAAGCAAACTTACACATGTGATGTGGTCCATGGGCAGAGAACCCAGCGCCATGGGGCATTCATCTCCTGGGCGCTGCAGAAAGCCTGGGCACTTCACCTCCAAGAGAAATCTAGTACTGACTGCCAAGATTATCAGCTGGCCTAACTAGCACTTTGCATAAAAAGATCCAGATGGCTCAAGGAACTCTAGATTAGGCGAAGAGAATGAACATTGCGTGCACTGGCTGACACCGTCTCTCAACAGGGACAACAAATCAGAGGGGAAGAGGGTAATCTCATTGACCACTTCGACCAGAATTAGCTGCACAGCTTCCCATTAATTACCCTCTAAAGAGGTGAATGGAGCTAGTAACATCACCCATTTGCTTCAGGAGCTGACCTCATTCATACCTGAGCTGCCTTTCCAGGAAAATGTCTCTGCTAAGATTTGTAAAGTTTCCTCTTTGCAAAGACCAGTGGAACCCTGTCTTGGGTCATTTATGTGAAGTGAGTGTTTCAAAGGCAACCTCCATTCCCCACGCTGATTCTGAATCAACTGTCTGGTGTTTCACACTATAACAGCTGCTATGTTTCCTCCCAGATGCCTGTTAATTGGTTCCCTGCAGCTGCATAACTTGTTTACTTCATAGGGATCCTGGAAGACTTTACAACCCATCTCTGTCCCCTACTGATTTTTCAGCAGTTTGATGAAAGCATCTGGAAGATACATGGTCTATCCTCTATCTAGTTCTGAGTAGGGGCTCAGGTTGGTAAAGTAGTCTTGTAAAGCACTGAGCAGTGGGCCTCATCGCTCCAGTATCTATTCCAGTTGCTTAGCACAAAGCTTTTTAGTGCCACTCTCCTAGACAGCCACCCTGTGTCACTAGCACCATCAGCAGCAACATGCTGCCTGCTTTCATTGCTTGGATTGTGAACATAGGGGAGTACCATTCGCATTTTAGACTCAGCGATAGGGGAAAACATCAAAGTAGGTGATTTCATGCAAATTCTCTTCTATAGGTATAGAATCAAAATGGCATGCTTCACTGAATTATACCCCATTTGAGGTAGTTTGATATACTGCAACAGAAATCCAGTAGTGACTTTATGGCAGAGACATCCCCCAAGAGACTTGCTACTGTAAGTCGAGACGACTGTCAAGATGATCAAAAGGCATTTGTTGCTCCCTACACTTTTCAATCGCTACAGTATCATGCCAAATCTGCATTTAACAAGTCCGATAAAAAGAAGTGTTTGAGACATTAGATGGTATTTCTGCCCCTCTATACCCTGCTGTTCTGCTTACGTACCTGAAAGATCCCATGCATAAGCAGTACCACATTGCAGAAGTTAGACTGCTTGCAGAACAGAAAGACAAACTTCAAAAGAGGGAAGTTTGAAAAGCTTCAGAATATGGGAAGGAGATTCATGCCCTTTTATAACTTAAAGTTTCAAGCTTTAGTTTCTTCAACTGTCTTTTTAAAACTTACTGCTAAAGGAGATTGTTCCATTTTGCTTGCCAACACCATTCCCACTTCAACATAACAAAAGCTGCATAGCTTACTGCATAAGCTGGTTTTGGCATGTGACAACAGCCACGGTGCACAGCCTTTTGCCACTGCACAGAAGAGTCCCATTAAAAAAAAAAAAAGAGAGAGAGAGAGAGAGAGTTTGTGGCAGAGGGGAAAGAAGAATGGCATATGAGGGACTTGAACGGTCACCACCACAACTGGCTCTAGCAGCATCTCAGAACAGAACTCTTGTTTTGGCCATGCCCAGATATCTTCTGTTTTTAGGCACTGCTTTTTCAGTCATCTGATATATCCATGCAAACCCAACTTTTTCCATTTTGGAGGAGGAGTGGTGGGGAGGAGAGGGTTAGAGAACGTGTTTGATAGAAAAATAGTTTCCTATCAAAAATGCCTTAAAATATGGTCTTGCAGGTACCCTAACTTAACATCCAAGAGGGACTCCATCTGCAGTCAAACAAACATTCAACTGCTCCCCTTCCATTTGCCCGATTTCTCCAGAATATAAGTGTGTTTCTAATTTGTCCCTTCCGAGGCTGCCAACATGCTAAATGAGAGGATTGTCTCTGAAAGGACAGTTTTTAGCCTATTACAGTTTGCCATTGACCTCCTTAGCAACAAGCAGTCAATTTTTGGTTAGGCTACTGCTTTTATAAAAGCCAATAAGTTTCCACATGTCCCTGTGAAATTTGAGACATGCTTCCATACCACTGCAACCACAGGCCTTTGCTGCGCAAACAAGATGAGTTCGGGGTTTTGCTGGAGGAACCAGCCGCTCTCCAGAGACTCGCTGCTTCCTACTGCGAAGCTGTCAATGGAAGTTCTCCGCTCAGTGCATTCGCTTTCTGGATCAAGTGTTCCAAGCCAGGCTCCTGCATATTCAAACACTGCTAGGGTGGAATTCAGCAAGGTGAGAGGCTCCCCTAAGGTCTCCCCTCTGCACAAAGCTTAGTTTTACCGACAATGAAAGACTCGCCACATTTATTCCACAAATAGTCCAACTGGGTTGGAGTTTCTCATATAGTTTAGAGGGATTTGGTCAGCCTCTGTTGTCAGCTTTAGCAACCATGAGGGAATAAGAGACTGTCAGACTGGTGCCCTACAAAACCACTGAACTCAGTGCATCAGGGAAGCAAGTCAGTACAGGGCACATGAACTGAGAATCTGAGGAGCTCTGGCTCCTAATGGAATCTGCAGGATTCTTCTGGAGGAAAACACACACACACCAATAGGCATTATCACTGCTGGACATAAAACATAGGGAAGCATTAGTGATTAAATTCAGAGTGAGCAGAGAGATGCCAGTTGTTACAGTTTTATTCCACAGCTGAGTGCCCTTTTCTAGTACAGTTTAGTTTTGACCCTAGAAGCTCATGAAATTGGAGAAAAGCTTCCTAGGAAGGCTAACTGCTTGCTTGCAAAGTCTGAAGCAACAGATAAAGTATTTCTAGTGTCACATTTCTCCTTAACCTGTGGCTCTTAAAAGGACAGCTATGCCCTTCAATGAGACTGGGTGCTTCTGGTTACTCTTGTAACCAGCTTGTTCTGGAGTCACATGCTGGAGCCACCATCTCTTGGACTTCACAACACCCAGAGCCTAACGTTAGAAGGACTGAAGCTCACATGGAAAACTGTAGGCTAAGAGAGTGAAAAGCATGCCATTGCTAAGCAAATCTGGTTTGAAGTCAGGTAAATAGAGTTCATTGTAGGCTGGGGAAGGAAGTACTGACTAAACAGTTCAGTAACCACAACTCATTGTTAAAAACCCTGATGCAAGGCCTATCAAATGGGGACAGAGCCCCACCCATCTGCTGCATTCACCACCCAACAGAACTAGTACTGCAGACAGCAGAGGCCCTCTGCCAGATATTGGAAGAAATAAGGGGCTCGAAAGAGGACAAAAGAGCAAGAAGGAACAAGCAGGGTCCAAGGTCAGGAGCAAAGTGCTTGAGAAGCTGCCTTATACAGTGTGTTAGGGACATGGGGGAAAGGAGCAAGTTTTCACATCACAGAAGTGCTTGAAGTAGAAGATTTTGTGACCGCAGTCTGTGTGCAGGCTTCCTGAGAAGCCTGTGAATCACAGTGTCCACTAAACCAGGGCATTTCTGGGAAAGCTTTCCAGGCAGCCAGGTGTGGAGCATTAGGCAAGTGAATTACTGTTACCTCTCCCTGTGCAAGGCACAGGCTAGCCCTGCCCAGGATGACAGAAAACAGAACAAAGTCTCACTGACGGAAGCTAGAATCAGTTTACCTCCAAAAGAGAAAGAGGAGGAAAAAAAATTACTAATAATATTGGAGATACAGGACTTCAAAGTTATCTGTGGTAAAACTACTTAGATACTGCCATAGGTAATATTAATCTTTCCCCTATGGGAGATGTACAAAGCAAAGCGATGCTTTGTTTTGCACACCGGTCTCCAGTCAGACTGCATTTTGGTTTGCTGCAGAGAAGGATTACAGAACCCATCAGCCCTCCCTGTTGCAGGCCCCATGCCTGCGCCCTGCACGCCCAGGAAAGCGGCATGCTGCGGTACCACGGGGCAGCAGGTGAGCGTCCTCCCCAGCAGGCACAGCCCCCACACCCACCCCGGCAGCAGCGAAGAATGCCTTTTCTCCCCTGGCAGAGCTCATGCTTTTGCTAGTGAGTTGGTGCATGATGGAGTTCAGCAGCTGGTGTTAAGAGGTATGTAAGTGGAAGCAGACAGATAACCTGGGAGAAATACAGGGATGTTGTCCAAGTCCCACCTTGCTCAAGACAGACTTGTACAATCCTCTGGTCTCAATTCATCCAGATTTTTGCTTAAACTTCCAGACATCCAGATCTGGCTTGAGGTACCTCTAGCTGATCATGAGCAACCACAAAAATCAATTGCTATTTAAGCTAAAGCTACACAATTGCAAGCCTAGGGAAGGGGGTGGTATAGGAAGATATCTCCAGTATAAGGCATGATGTTAGTATGCTGCATACTATGCTTACAAGACTATTTCTAGATCTAGCTACCTTGGGAAAGCAGCAGACTTCCAACAAAGCACTGCAGCATCTGCTTTGTTCTGCCACTCCAAAAATTCACCTTGGCATTTTAACCAGATAGGAAAGAGGGAAATGGGAGCACTTCTACCTGAAGTCCATTCACCCATTATTACCGTGAAACTTTTTCTCTAGACTCAAACCGCTCTTCCTCATGAAGCCATTAACTAGATAGCACCTTTCCAGAAGTCCTTTAAATCCCATTCAGAGTGGGCAAGTAAGTGTGGAATGACAGATACATTTATTCCACCCTTAAACACAACAGGTGGAAACAGGCACTGCCTGAACGCTACTGAACAAAGCCAGCAGCCTGCACTGTAATGGTTCTGTAGCTAGAAACTTTGGTAAAAGTTAATAGCTTCCTTTTTTCCCCAAGTCAGATCTAATGTCTCACTCGAAGCAAAAGGGTACTCTAGGGCAAAAACACTCAGGATATCTTAACATCCTCCTGTGAAAGAGTCAAAATCAGGTTTCACACCAGACAGTCTATATGCTGCAACAGCAAAACCGTAAGATAGCTTTATAGAGAACCTCGCTCTACCCCCAAAAAGCCTTGATGAAGGCAGCCACTGCTCAGCACCAGTACACGCAGAAAATACTAGATTAGCAATTGCAGAAGCACATCGTAGATTAAGGCAATGAGAACACAGACAGCCATAACCTTGCTCTCATACATCCCACCGTGGGACGCAAGACCTTCTCAGGATGAGACAGAGTGAGCAGACTTTTAATCAGACAGCAGACATTGCTTAGCCCCATTAGCAGTGTCAGCAGGGAGAAAAGCTCAACTAGCCTTTTCGCAGGAACTAATCTAGACAGCAGCTCAGATATTCGAAACATACACTGTCAGCTGGCACATAACCAGTAAAACATTTTTTAAGAAAGAGGACAGGAAAAGAAGTGGCTAAGCTAAAAGATCCCACTGTGCCTAAATACTCTAAAGAGTGAGGTCAGCAGGTGTTAGTTTTAGAGGGCAGTGATCCGAGACAGGAGGCTAGAAGCTCTCATATTTTGGTTTGGTATTCAATTTATCTCTTTATGCAAAGATTAAGAATTTGTTTGAGCATGTCTATATACCAGAAGTACCTGCTTTCCCCCTCCCCAACAATTTTAGACTCATTTATTATGGAAGTCTGACTAAAAATCTCTTCTGCAATAGAAGAGCCTTGGATTTTCCATCAAGAAATAAGCAGGCTGGTATGTATTTGTATTCTCAGGCCAGAATGAAAAGTTTCCAGTTGTGGCAGGAGCTGAATAGGTAGTTCCTTTGCAGCTGGTTTCCTTAACTGTCCAGAGCCACTTATTAGGCTTCAGGTCAGTAACAGAAGCTGGGATAAGCCTCCCCAACAATCCACTGACATAGCATAGCTTCCAAAATGCCTCAATCCATCCCAAAGATGGAAGGCTCGACTGCCCCACATCTACTGCCGGCTCCCTGCCTGACTGCTCACAGCATCCCCGAGCCCTGGCAGAGCAGTGCTCCTTCGGCATCACTCTTGCGTAGGTCCTGAATCGCCTAGGCAAAGCCTGCACGTGGTCACTGGTGAGGCTCTAGGACAGTCATTTTAATATTAGTCCTATCAAGAACCAACACTGCTTCCACAAAGAAATCTTGTGCACTAAACAGTAGAATAGAGCTTAATTTTTGTGGCTAAACCACTCATCCAGCAAGTCTCTATACAGACAGTTTGAAGAAGTGGTATACACTGGACCTTTCAGAAATAACTGAAGTTAGCTTTAGACACAATTTTTCTTTTCTACTGCACTTGAAGACACAGTATTTAGTTCCTCCTCCCTCCCTCTTGCAACTTCACCCACAGCCCAATGTGGCTGGAGCAAATCCTGCCTCATTTACATCAGCAGCTCAGAAACTTAGTTCTGTGACAGCATTTGTTTTATCCCCTCACACAGTGTTTACTGTGGGGAAAAAAAAACCACACAAAGCTTCTGTTTAGACAGGTGCAGTATGAAACGCACTGCAGGGAGGAGAATGTACAGCTGGTCAAGAACATGACACAAAGGAGTGAAATCAATTACTAAGACATGAAAAGTTCCCATACAGGAAGCATGATCAGATGCTCCTCAAATACATACAACCTGCTGAAGTCCAAGTCTGGCACTACAATTTCCATTTGTGCTCTACGTCAAGGGAGGCAAAAGCTGCAAAGCTGCAGATGGACTTGAGCTGACTGAGAAATTCACTCGCAGAGTAGAAATACCACTGAAGTCAGTAGTAGTGCTTCTTTAGCACCAGCTGCTTTATTTGGACAACCGTGTCAGAAATTAGATACAGAACAATAGTCACAAGAAGCACCCAACTGAGGGGACCCTTCTGCCCCACAAAACCAGCTCACCTTTTGAACCTTCTGATGAACTCGTAGCATGCCAAGTCAGTTTTATTGGAACATGCTTCTACAAAATAACTGTGGCGCAGCTGTGTTGTGCGCATGAACTCCAGACAGAATCCAGCACTCATTTCCACTATCAAACAAGTCAAACTTGAGATCACACAGTGCTGAAAGAAGTCTGGGAGCTACTGACCTACGCGGTAACATGCAGACAGCTGAGAAACGACAGTGCAACTCGGCACCTTCCCCAAAAGCTTTATTTGCCTTTCCCACTATGAAAGGGTGTTCTTTACCAAAAGGCTAGGATCTCACCCTGCTCCCCTCCTCTCAGGGCTGGGCTGCAGAGAGCACTGCGGTAGCTAGTGCTGAATCACCCAGATGAGTACGAGAGGAAGTAGCAGTTGTTGTATTCAAAAGTTAAAAAGTTAATAAATAAATTAGGTTTACTGGACTTAAATGAGATAGCTTATTTCTGTGGGTGGGTCAGCCCTGAAGTTTCTTTCTTCATTAAAAGCAGTGCAACGCAAAGCTGACCCCAGAACATCTAGCACTGCTGAACCACACCCACGTTTGACATATCTGGTCTGGCAGTTCCTTCATCTTGTCATTACTCTAAGACTCCTTTTCCTTAAGCTATTAACTTGTACAGATTCCTCTCCAAGCAGCAAAGCCTTGATTTCTTCCTCAGTGAGTTGACAAAGCCTCTTGCTGCTCTGCAAGACAAGACTACCTCACTTGCTAGTAAAACAGATGCTTTGAAGGGAAGGCAGTTGCCTAGATGTGGCCTTTGGGATTACAGCCAAGACACATAGTGGGGCCTGTCAAAGTCTGACAGCTGCAATTGATAACATCCCTCTTCAGCTGCTCCAAATTTTGGCTGCATGTCTCCATGCTTCTGCTTGGCCCAAAGTAGGAGGAAATCTGCCTAGCCAGTGAATGCAGAGGAAGGCTTAGGCACCCAAATGAAGCCAGCTCAACATAGACAGTACATAACTTTTTATAAAGACTTTCCTCAGAGCCTGATAGGAGTATCAGACAGCACATTGTTTCATCTGTACTCAAGAGTTGCAGCAACATTTGAAATCACAGCTACGCTTCTGTTCTAGAGACCAACTGCTCTTTGAAATCCATCATACAACGTTTGCACATAAGCCAACCAACGAAAGCTTACCAGCTCCCCCACAAGGCAGTTCCTACTTTATGAATTATGATTAGAGACATCTACTGCTTTCTAATTCTCCTTATGGGATACAGCAACAGTTGAGTTTCTTAGAGGTCAGAATAGGCCCCAGCACTGCTGGAGCTAAAAAGAGCATATTAGTTTTGAGAAAAGTGTGTAATTTTTTATTATGCTGAGTTCTCTTGAAGATACTATACTATTGTTTAATCTTTGAAACTCTTGTGAAAATGTTTCCTATTGTCTTAAGAAAAATTATAACATCAGCACCAACTGTAGGTCTTCCACTGCCCCATCACTTACCTGATCAAAGAGTTGCTTCCCTGTAGTGTTGGGCTGGATGGCAAACTCCAGCTCAGCATCCATGGTGGTAACACGCACACTGATCTGGAAGACAGAAGATGCATCATTACAACACTTGCGCCAAGTGACACTACACAGTAAAGAAAAGCCACATCTGTCTCCCTCCAGCGACCAGCTCCCAAGCCAGAAGCTCCACTGCCAGCAGTTACAAGTCTCCTGCCAGCAAAGCATTCCCAGCTCTTAAGAGTTTACTAGCAGAACATAAACCTTCCTGTTCTGTGGCATAAGAGTTCATTACATCTATTCCAACTAATATCGCTTCATGCGAGACAGCCAGTTACAGCTTATGAAGTTAGCTGAGTGTAGAATATCCCAGCACTTTTCACTAAAGCAAAGATGTTCCAGACTCGGTACACACAACCAGATATCCAACTTCTTCCACTCGAATGTCACAGAAGTCCTGGGAAGCATCAAGAACTTAGTGTGTTGCAGAAGGCCAGTGGATACAGAACAATACTGATCAAGTTTCCAGGGATTGTGCCTTATTTGCCCAAATATCCATAGTATGCTCAGAGGGCAGGATACAAAACAGACAGGATGCAAGGATGACCTTATGTGTTAAGGCAAAAAGAATGCATACTGAACTAACATATGCACTAATAAGTGCAGACACTTCACAGGGCAGCAGAAGAATCTCTAGATAGTGGTCTACCTCCTTCCAGAAGGACCTGGAGGTTAGAAGATCTCTGTAAACACTAAAGAAGTGTTTTAGGTGTAACTTACTATGCAGTCAAGATTTCATAACAATATTAGGCCTCTGACATAAAAAGCAAGGTAGATGCAAGATCATGAATTGTCTTTTAGAAGAAATGTTCTACGACTCACTATCTTGACAGTAAAATCTCATAAGCATGTTTTCACATGTAAAATCAAAGTGGGAAGGGAACAGCAGCAAGGCAGTTTGCAGTTTCATCTCGCAGAAGCGAGAAAAATAGCTGTACATCGTAAGGACACACCAATAGTTTAACCAACAAAGGCTCTTCCCCTCAAAGAAGGTTGTAAAACAGAACTGATTCTATTCACAATTCCTGAACATCACTGGAAAATTTTTTGTAGATTCTTAGGAATAGACAGAAACACTCCTGCCTGAACATGGAGATGACTGCTAAGTTTTGACCAGGCTAATTTTAAGGCCCTCAGATACACCAAGTTGTTTGAGGATTCATTTCTATTTGCATACCTATCAATTTAAAAAGGGAAAAAAAATGCTCTACAGCTTATGTATACAAGCTGGAAATAGTTTTAGTACAAACTGTGTTCTAATGCTTTGCCACCAAAGCAAAGTTTCAAGACAAAGTTATGCAGATGAGATTCCCAGTGCACCAATCCCCAGCATACAGACACTACATTCATAGTCCTCTTCCTTGCCAACAGCCAAATTAGCCTGCATCACCAAATCCTGATTTATTTGTTCTTCAGTGCAATCAATCCTCTCATCCCTCCCTGCAAGCCTTCTCTTCCCTGGGTGGGGGGCAGGGAAGGCGTATGCTGTGGACGGTTTTACTAAAAATAACTCAAATTCAAATTTAGACTAGATTTTAACCACATGACACTAGAGACCTAAAAAGCAAGAGTAAGCAGAGAAATATTCAAGGAACCACCCAATACTGCTATGAAAGCAGCCAGTTCAGATTCCCTTATTTCTACTGACAGATTTCATACAGATTTCATCTATTTTACTAAGATATCGCAAGACTGCAAAGGACCTTCAACCAAATTTGTTCATAAACAAGAAAGACTCAGCTAGTTAAGACTGAGTCAAGTGCAAAGAGACCACTACACCCAAATATATCTCAAAGTTTCCCGGTAAGTCTGCTGCAGCCTGGTACTAGTCACAGCACTATTTGGTACTTGGTATCACCCGGTGATGAAGCTAGGGGTTTTCTTGTTTTGAGTTTACCTACGAATCTAAGCATATTCTCTAAGAGGCTAAAGGTAGGCTTAGCACAGCAGAGCTGAAGTCAGAAAGAGCTGCAGTTCTGATTGTAGCAGGGAGGGATATTTAGACAATGCTGAAGCAAAGAGATGATAAACAAAGAGACCAGAAATAAGCCGGTTTTGAAACCCTCTGAACCTTCTGACGCAATAAAGTAGAACTGAGAAACGACCATCCCACAGCAGTAGTAAGCAAAGAGCAAACGGCCTAAACTCATAAGCTATCAAGCTTTGTTTTAAAACCAGCAGCTTCCAATAGCATGCGTTTGCCTCAGGACTTCTCTCTATACCTTCCCAGAATTAGCCTCTCCAGAGTCTAAATGTCGACAATTGGCTGATTTTACAGTCCTTTGGTGAACCAGGAATCTTAGCGCTTGCTAGAAGTGCTGAGGGCCCCCTTAACAAAAAGCTTTGCTAGTTGTACTAGGCAGCTGACTCTTGCACAGGTAGCCAGTTGGCTGCCTTGCACGTCTGCCTTGCCTGGAACACACACCGGTGAGGGCAAAGGTGTCTGTAAGCCACTTACGAGTGTAAGAGGGGTGACACGAAGCAAGCCATTAAGCAACAGGTTGTTTTTTGATTGTTTATTTTAAAGTTTTTTTCACCTAAACCACTGTTACTGCATCAGTGACCAAGGAAGGAAAATAGTCATTTTGCTCCACTGTTTAAGGAGAAAATCCAGTAACTACTGCTGGCTGAAAACATCTGCACAGGTGATTGAATGCTAAAATACCCGAGCATGGTGGAAGTGCCAGAAAACAGAACTGAAACATTTGTGGCCAGCTCTTTCCATCTTGGGCCTGAATAGCTTTTAAGCATCACTCCAAATCAGACCTTAAAAATTAAGATCAAGCTGCTTCAATAAACAAGCATTCTTACAGAATACATAATTCATGCAGAAATCTTATTGTAAGACTTGTATCTTTGTTGGGACATTAAAATAAGCTCCCATGTTGGAACCAGCAAAATTCTTTCACTGTCACTCACTCAAGTGCACTTATGCTATCTGAGCAGTTGCAGTCCTTCAATTAGTACATCAGTAGCAAGGGATTTACTTTTGTCCCTAGAAGAAGCCCTCTGTACTCAAAACGAGTAGCAGCCTCAGGATTAGGAGCAGCAACGAAGTCTTGAACGGGGTCTGCGCTGGAGTTCAGGCTGTGCTATTTCAGAGGCTCGCATGAGCTAAGATACCACAGGAAACGGGCTTGTGCTTTACAGAACCACACCCTGGTAACGTTAGCTTCCCCAGTCTGCACAAAGTTGTAACAACACATTAAACAGAGCGCTGATGTTAACTGTCAAGGGACCGAGCGAGGGAAAGCACGTCCTGGGGTGCCTCGGCGACATTCTAAGCGGTTTTGTGGTAATTCCATACTGGGCTGGGAAGTGGGCTGCTGAAAGTTTGAGCTCTGTAAGCGTTATTGGTGTGGAAACAACATACAGTGAAAAATTTTTTTCCCATATGCTGCTAAGCTGTTTTCTGAGCCAGCTGTTGTGGCTTGGCAGAGCAAAGTGAGGATCCCACCGTTTCAGGTGGTGGGAGGCACCGCTCTCCACTCCCAGCCAGCCGATAAGAGACGGGAAACAATACCTCGGAGCAGATGCAGCCTGACTAGGGTGTTTTGCTCCAGCTCAAGAGCTTAAGCACTGGTGCAGAAAATCCAGATCGGTTCTTCTAGCATGTAAAGAGGCTGAGAAACCAAGGACCCAGGGAGGGAGCTCTGTTCCTGAAGATACCCGGGGACCACCTTACGCTGGGGAAAGGCCGTTTCACTGTGATGCTCACGTGTCCTGCCTGCAGCTCTCCGGGGCAACCTACACATCAAGACCTCTGTGGATGCTTCTAACCTCTCCCTGACAAAGTAACATGCCATGCCCGACACTTGCTCCATTCTCCCGATTCACCTGAAACCTTACTTTTACTGAGGCCACCTTACTAAGGCATTCCCAGCTGGGCACAACCCTACGTGGAAGTTACACAAGAGACATACAATAGATAAAGTGCTATACTGGGAGAAAACCATCATAATCCAGTCCCACCATAACTTAGACTCTTCTGTGTTTTGTCCCTTCTGAGTTACCCTGCCAAAGTGATTTTAAAACATGAATCTAATTCACCATCAGTGTTGATTCTAAGCAGGAATAGCTTCAAGACTGATTAGCATTAATCTTTTGCACTTTCTATTTCTAAATCACCCAGATGAGGTTTTCCTAGGCTAAATACCCTAGCATCTACAAAGTACTCAGCATCGGTTTGCCTCATCCCCATGGGAAACAGCTGTAGTGTTTGTATCGGAGCTCTCTTCCCAGCTCAGAATAAACACTTTTCTTCTAAGTAACAGCACAGGAATGGTAAACTGCTAGTCCCGAGTCAAAGGCACTGTACCGTCCCTTTCTCTACAGGCACCGACTCTCCACCCCATAACAAGATGGGGGATGACTGAGAAACCTGACTATTTTCCCAGGGAAATACATCAAGACCACTAAACTGGAATGCTCCAGAGCACAGCCAGGCAGACGCGGAGACGGGGCAAGCCTGCAGGACAGCCACACCGATCCCCCAGTAACACCTTCGGCCGAGAGCAGGCACAGCCGTCGGTACGCTTACTGTTTGGTTTGCGAGCAGAATGAACTGATCCTCAATGCAACAACCAGCCTGGACTGCCAAGCACACACGACTCCTGCTCCGAGAGTCCAGACAGGGAAGGCACACGCTTCCGATACAAACGATGGGAATAACAGTGAGGAAAAAGACATTACCCTCCCACTGACCAGATCACAAGGTCCATAGTGCCAGCACTGATCCCCAAGTACACTGTACCCATTTTCTGAAATTGGCTCTTAGTAAACTCGTCTTAAACTCCCAACATTCAAGAAGTGCTGTTAGAGGACCTGCTACATTTCATCACCAACAGATTTACCAAAAATACTATCCTAATGCAGTAAGTTAAACTGAAATTCTATTTAAGGCAACCCTTTGAGCTCATTCATCTTGGCATTTATAGTGTAGTCAATACTGCATCCAAGTGTCTGCCAGCCTTGAAATTCTGCTTAGCTCTTAAACTAGCAGAAGTTTTATCCTAGTAGCTAGCCTCTAAAGAGGCTTCATTTGTTTTTACATTATCATTTAATATAATATTTTGCATACAAACAGCTAACAATATTGCATGAAGTGCTTCCAGGAATCCACCTTGCATATCAGAAGAAAATTTAAAAATTTCAACAGGGAACTTCACACTCACCAAGCTAAAAAGTCCTCAGGAAAAAAAATAAAATAAAAATAACTGATTCATTTCATAACATCACCTACAGGAAAGAGCCAGAAACCTAGTAATTCTTCCTCACCTCTCTTTGAGGCATTGCCATTGTTTTACCAGTCAAAGCAGGGCTACGCATCGTCCCTAACACAGCACACTAAAAAGCTTCCTGCTGCCAAGGACAGCGTTGTGGCAAAGGCGAGACCTCCTGCACAGACAGAGCCCTTTGCATGGATGAGACACTGCCCCAGTGCCAAGACTGCAGGCAGAGAAAGCTCCTTTGGATGTACAAAAGCCTTCGCAAGCTGCAGGGCACCAGCACCTCCTCCCGCAGCAGCGGACAGCAGGAGACAGGCACCTGGTGCCACTGTTAAGCTTATTTGCAACAGGTCTTTTCAGAAGTTTTAACTTTCCCCATATACCTTCCAGTCTTGCTTTTTGCCTCATTGCAATTCTCAAGAAGTTTTACTAGCAGCAACAGTTATCAGTTATTTTCCAGATCTTTGAATGAACCCTATTAAATAACCTGCTGTAACTACTTCCTAGGAGGACGGTTTGTAGCTGTATATGGAAGGACAAACAGGAAAGATTGATACCATCATACTAAACAACAGCTATTACTGGTACTCCAGTAAGTTAAGCAGCGTAGGAGGTAGAACAGATAACTGTTTGTCAAAAACTTTGAGACAGGAACAGTACCAGAAAATTAATGTCAGAATATTAGGTAGAGTCAGCACAACAGAGTATCGCTTCTACAAAACCCTGACCTTGAGTTATTAAAACTTCTTTCCTCCCTGTACTTCCTGAATGCAAGGAGCCTGTTATACATTGCTAGTCTGCAGGCTTCAAGCCTCAGATGCTGTTTCCCAGGTTTATGCCATCAACCAGACAGCTGCCAGAGAAAACAGCATAAACTGCATTAGGGAAAAAGCTATACTTCATCACTCATTTGACTATCATGGAAAAGCAGCAAGTTTATTTGAAGAGAAATTCCAGGACATCCCTTCATCTTTAGAGACCCTATATATTTCAGGGCACCTGTTCACCCAACAGTTACTGCAGGTGAAGATACCAGACTAACACCATGCATCGGTATCAACAGTTCTAAGAAATACTGTAAGCCCAGCTAAGTCACATGAGGAACTCCAGATCTTACAAGGCACCCTCGTGATCTGAACATCTGCCCCGTTTTGACCTTCAGCAAGACCAACAGCAGCATGGCGAGAATTGCTCCACTAACCCAGCTACAGCCTCCCAAGCGTTTTTCAGAGGTCAGATGCTTCTCAGCACCGCACTTCACACCCAACTGAGCAGATCGGCTCACCTGGGCCCTGCCACTGCGTTCACCCAGCGCCCTGCCGGAAGGGCAGGGGCTGCCTGCCGACCCGGAGCACGCTGGGGCTGCCTGCCCTGCTGGGGCCCAGGAGCAGCACCGGCGGTAAGGCCCCCCCGCAGCACCCGCAGTACTCACAGACATCTGGCTGCTTTCCGAGTGCCGGCACTCCTCCGAAAACAGTCCCAGGCCTTTTGTGTGTCGGGTGAGGCTGGACTCGGGTCATATGAAAGCGCTTGCAATTTCTGAAGGGATTACTTTTAATTAAACCAAGCCCCCTTCCAGCAGTCTTAAAGGGCCTTTTCATACCCCTAAGCTCATCAGGGAGCAGAACAGCAGCAGGCACGCCCAGGCCACCAGCCCGACCCCCACACGCTGCAGCCCGAGGAGGAAATATTAACCCTCCAAACGGTGCCTGCGGCTTGGCAGCTCTTCCCAGCCCTCCCTCCATTCCAGGGGCACAACGCTCCTCATCTGAGGCAGGGAGGCACAGGGGCCACGGAAGCTGTCCTGCTGCCACCCCACTATGCCAGTTTGAACAAATTCGCCATAATATAATAAAGGAGGGGCTTGCCCACCTCTGAGGCACTCAGTATCAGAGAACCAGAAATACCACTTCTGTGCTACATAACATGCATTACAAAATCCCCCTTCCAGGCATTCATTCTGTCTTCGCTTTGCTAGCTCGCTACAGCCTGTAACAGGAACTCACTCTTGCAAGAACGTCTAATGTGTAGTCTGAAGACAAAGAACTGATGTTACATGAAAAATTAGCTTTTTTGAACATACAGGTTGTAGTCATCGTCAACTGAAAAACTAAAAGCAGACACAAGCAAAGATCATTATCTGAAAGCTTTTTACCCTTTATACAAGAAATCCTTAAGATTGTTGTAACAGAGGAAGTTTGTCCTTTCCCCACACATCCCCTCTGCCTTCTTTGCACACGTGACACGACAGCATCTAAGCTGATTTTGCAGCGGTTATGATCAGTTATTCAGTTGGGGCTATTTTTAACGTCATTTCTGACAGACAATTTGGAGTTGACAGTACCCTTCAATAACATGCTAGTTACAGATGTGTCCCAACCTTCTGCATCTGCTCTGTCTTAAGAGGTGACACAGGACAGTTAGCTGTAGATCAAGGACCACATTTGTGAAGATACTGAACTGCCCAGGGATCCTGCAGCTTACTGCCTTTCTTACAGGTTACAGTACCTAGGCACCCAGCCACCACTCAGAGTTAGCCTAACGTTACAGTATCAGACTGCTCTACAGGAACAAGAGGCACGTGGCTGTCGTTACAGCACGGAAAGTGCCAACCGTAAGAGTCCTGGACTCGGCAAGAGACGGCAGGTCTGAGGCTCACAGTAGAGTCATCTACTGAAGGAAACTTGAGTTCATACCTATAAAACCAAATTTAAAGAAAACACCTGCAGAGGGAACCAGAGCACGGGACTAGTTACTTGATCTCAATTAATGGGCTCACCCAGGGTCTAGGACAAGCTAAGCAGAGACATCAACTGCAGCAGTCTGGAAGCACAGAAAGGAGCCCCACTTACGAGCTTCAGCAGCAAGTATTTTTTCTGCCCTGTTCCGTTACCCTCAGCACTGCCACCCTTGCAGAAGGCCAGGAGGGACTGCGTGCCCCGTGCGCTGCAAAGCGTACATCACCGGGCGCTAGCACAAAAGCACGAGGAGCCAGTAGCATCCGCCAGTTTCTACTGGAAAGTACCTATTGCTGCTGAGTGACCTAGAGAAGAAACAGCAAGATTACGCTCAGGCAAAGCACTCCCCAGCTAAACTACAAATGTGATCCAACATGAGCGTATAAGCACCGGTTTATGGGCAAAGCACTGTAGTCACATATGCAAAATCGTGCTCTATCCTAGGTACACCATGCATATTAGTAGGTCCACTTACAAAAGTGCTCTCTACAATCTAAATCAACAGGCAGATAGGGCTGAGCACTGCGCCTTCAATGAAAGGCATACCAAGGTCAGTTTGAACTAAAATTAAGAAAAGAGCAGATCACTCTGTGGTGACACGACTGTTGTTCACCCAGCTTTCCTTCAGTTTATCATACAGGAGCAAGTTGGGAGAAGGCACCACCAGTTCGCATCTCAGGAGGACACAAGCACTGATAACTCCGGTGTCCTCTGAAGCCGGTAACAGGGCAGCGAGCCGCGCTCCGTTCCAGTACACGCTGACCCGAGGTGCAGCCGCTGCAGCCCCCCTCCAGCTTCACTACACTGCCATGTGCCCGCTGGCACGAGCGCTAACGAGACAGGCCAGGGAGGGACCAGATTTGGGCTTGCGTGGCTGTGGTCCTTCCCTGTGCAGGAGCACAGCAGCGAGCTGGTCCAGAGGCAGACCCCCCGCGGAGCCGCCCCTTAGCAAGGTCACACCCCAGCTGCATCCCTCACCCCTCCCGGCTACTCGAGTCTTGAGCAAGGCAAGCCGCCCTTGGGGGAAGCAAGCTGCAGCTTTCACACAGCTTCTGAAGAACCAAACGGTTGAGAACAGCAGGGCTAAAAAGCTGCCACAGGAAGTGAGCCACAGTTACTGCATTCAAGACTGAGAAAGTTCATAGCTTTGAAGAGCCTCCTTGCAGAAACTGAACTGAGAAAGGGTGGAGGAGGGAGCTGGAGGAAGCCAGACGTGCCCTGTGACACAAGCAGGCATCTGACCTTTTATCTCACTTCAGCAGAGGCACCGAAGCGGGTGTTGCCAGTGCAGAAATTTTCTGTCCATTTCTTCCAGCAAAATACACCTTTGTGGAACTGATTTAGCATCATCAGCAGACTGGGGGGGAAGAGAGCTGGTTACAGCATCCTGGCCGTTAATATAAGAGCTGTGCTGCCACTTACCTACTCTAGCAGTTGCTGACTAATACTGAAGTCTTTCATAAGTGCCTCTGTCCCATGCAGAGCTTGGAAAGTGGAGAAATTTTGCTCTATCTACTAAAGAGGTTCAAAGTAAGAAGCTGATTTTAGTGTCCATTCTGGCAGCATTTCCTATACAAGTATTCTGATAGCACTTACAGCTAGCATTTTACCAGTGTTTGAGAGCCAATTCTTATTTCTGAAAAGGGGAAAAAAAACCTCAACAAGTTTGCATGAAAAATCTGGTATAAAATATAATGCTAAAGCAATCAGTTTCAAAAGGAAAGAGATTTATCCTAATATAAACCCTGCACACACTGCAGTGTTAGAGCCCCAAATACGTATGTGTTTGGCTGTTACCACAGGAGACTATTTTGGAAGCTATGGTTAAAATGGCAAGTAGCTTGCCCACATAAACATAAAATAGAATTCTAGGTGGGGTTGGGGTTTTTTTTCCCCCTCCAAGAAATGCCAGGCCTCACCAAGTGATTTTGCAAGTTTAACTCTGCAAATTTTCTGCTTTAATGACCAATGTTTACTGCCTATTTAATTCCCTGCTTGACCACCTTGTGAAGACACTGTTCTTCAGCCAAATATTAATCAGAATAATTTTGAGAAGTGCATTCCTCCTGACATGAGGAAGTGTTTCCCCTTCTCCTTCATTCCTTTCAGCAGTTCATGGAAGTACCATCTCAATATCCACCAGCTTTTTTTATATGCCAAAAATCAGTGCAAAAAGATTAAGATACATATCATATCCAATTACAATTCAGCATGCTGGTGGAGGGACCAAAGTCCCTCGAGATGTATTTCCCAGGTCCTTCTTGTCATAGCTGTGGATTCTTCTAGCTGAAGAGCAAGACCCCCAGCAATAGCCATCTACACCGGATGCTTATGAAAATATACATTATACACAGTTAAAAACTCTTTAGACTTAAGGAGGCAGGAACATGAGCAGATGAGCTGTACACTAGAACTGAGTGCAACGGGTTAACAAAAGCAAAAAGAATAAAGACCAAGTTATGTGGAGAGGCATATCAGTGAAGGATCTGTGCTGTTTGTTCCCAGCAGAACAGCCTCTTATTGCAGAAAGTCTACCTGTACTTGAAACAGAGCAGTACTCCAGAGCAGCAGCAAGACCTACTAGTTACCATGACCACCCTTGTCAGAAGGGCAACAATCAACAGAGACGGGCACAGATTTCTGAATCTTTTCTCTACCAATCTCTGTCTGCGATAGGGCCATGGACAAGATACTCCGCATTTCAATTCTTCCTTCTCATGAGGGATCTCCTCACAAACCTACCACCAAAAAATTAGCTTAAGCACTCTAAAAACAGTGTATCGGTAAGCTGTATTATCTTACTGTATCATCTTACCACATCAATTCTAGCATTTAGACCCTTACCACTATTGCCTTATTTCCATCCTCCCATCATGGGATAAATTTGGGCTGCTTATCTGCCAACAATGAGGAAAATATACTTCTTCCATACAGCCCCCGGTAAACAGGAATGCTCCTATGAAAAGACCAGTTTCCTTGAAGACACTGCTGCCATTTAAGAGGTACTGCCTACGGAGCAGAACAGCATAGCAGTACTTCGCTGCTTTCATGGCTCTCAAGACCAAGTGTCAGAAGTCATGACTACCTCCCTTTGAACTTCCCCTAATAATCTGAGGGGTCTGATTATGGGCAAAGACGAGCCTGAGGGAATCCTCTCTGCAGAACTTGTCCATCAGTCCAGACATCAGTTACCCACGTTAAGTCAGGAAGTCTAGTCCAGACGTCATCCTTATATAAGCCAAGGCTTCTTCATTCTTAGTAGTGGAGAACCAAACTTGTTACCCAAAGGATAAAGTGTCCCCATGAAGAGAATTCCTTGGCAGTATATTCACAGAACTCACAAGATGGCTTCAGACAAGTCTTTCCCATATTCAAAAGGGCTGATGTTTACAGCTGCCTTACTTTAGAGGCTGCCTTCCCCCACCTCCCACAAAAATTCTGTTTTTTCCATAGGATCTTGAAGGTAGAGAGCTGTCTTCTTCCAATAGTGCTAGCAAGCACATACTAATAATGCAAGAATACAGAGACATGAAAAGCCTGTTTTTTATTTTATAGTGCTTCTTCATGAGTTGGAGAACTTGGAACTCTGGGAACATCATTTATCCAACTTATTTAGAGACCAGATTTGGGGTCTCAGGCAGCTTTTTCAGGAATAAACGTTCTGCTTTATAAGACTGTTACTACAAAGTCAGTCATTCAAATACATATACATATATATACACACATATATAAAAATAAATAAAATAAAAGCAGATCGGGAGTTCTCGTACCTCCCTCACACGCACGCACCATGGCTTCCAACAGCCATTAAAGTCATTAATGACAAGATTCCAGGTTAAAACTACTTGAAGATAATTCCCTCCTTTTCCTACCTCCCAGCAGACAGTAACCAGCCACGTCCTCCAGCGGCACCCATTTCAACATCATGGCTGCTACTAGCTTGCCACCCTGTTTGGAGGGCAAACGAGTTTCAGTTTGACAAGAGGAACTGAAAGATAAGACTACCAGACCAGTAAAAGAAGCCATGGGTGGATGTCCAGATTTACAGTCAAGTCCAGGCATTTGTATGTCACTTCTTACACAAGTTATTCACAACTTTGTGCAATGGGTCAATTCCTCTATTTTTGCCATTTCCTCTCTCATAAATAGATTCCTCACGCACCTCCCTTTTCTTTCCTGTAACTGTTCCAAGCCATAATGCTGCCATTTGCTATTCCTTTAGAGTCAGTTTGAAAAGAACCTCTAGAAAAACTATTTTTGTAGCAGTTACTTGGGCTAAGTAGAGAGAACACCCTTTATTAGTCAAAATCCAGAAGCAGATTAAAAAAAAAAAAAAAAAAAAAAAGCAAAAAACCACATAGCCCTTCCCCCACAATATTTTAAGCAGGAAGCAAAACCTCAAAGCAAAATCCAGCCAGATGCTGTTGTCATCATCAAATTCTATGCTCTGGGCAGCTTTGAGACTTTTTTTAATACCCATTTGTTTCATGCACATTAGAAGGTGCTATTCTCTGAAGAACCAGTGCGTATTTATTACGGTGTCTGAACCTCAACAGTAGGGTTAGAAGTTGTGCTTCACGTGTCTGAGCCTAACCACATCCCTAACTAAAGCTCTTCAAGTTAAGGGCAGTGAGCATGTCTGAAATGCCAGCACTGGTATGTATGACATTCTTCACAGCCATCACCTGCACCTCCCAGGCAATGCTAACCACAGGTCACAAACAAAGAGCTTGTCCTCCTCTTCCCCCAAAACATACACTGCACTAGTGCTATGACCGTGGCTGCTACTGCAGTAGCTTAACTGGTGAAACACTTACCACCACCACCCTGCACTGGAAAGTTTCAGGGTTTCTGAGAAGATTCTTAGATTTAGCTTTTTCACCTAAACTTGCCTTAGTCTAGGTCTTCCCTCCCCAGCTTCGCTCCAAAGTCAGGGGATTTCCCAGTACTTTTTATCAGCTGCAGAGGCACAGGACAAGGGGTTAAGCAGACAAGCCTGGTAGCCAAGATGCATTTCCAAATGGCCAATAAGCTTTCCAAACCTGGCATCCAGTGGATGTCTGCTGAAGTTACAAGCAGCTATTTTGCTGGAAGTAGCTTAAAAACAAGATCAAGGCAGGCTGTTAAGACAAGTGTGAGCTGCTTAGGGGCAGCACAACTATACTAAGTATCTGAGGCTCCCAAGTTACAGACTAAACCACTCATTCCCTATGTAAAGGGCTCTAAGTTCACCTACCTTTAAAAATAATTTCTAATTGTAACTTCTGGAATTGAGAGCACTTAAACAACCAACCCACTAGGTTCAGCAAGTTCTGCGTATCGCTCAACAGGCTTCACAAGGAAGACAGCATGAAGACTGCAGCTGTGGCTGCGAGCTCTCCCTTCCTTCCCGCAGGATTCTAGTGTTTGGATGAACAGGCACCGTTCTGACTTATCTGTTGCATGCGATTTTCAGTTCTTCTACCAAAAGACAGATGACACTTCAGCTCACAGATGACAGAAAAGGGCAGCTAAACACAGGTCTGCCTGTTGGGGAAGACAGCCAAAGCAATGCCTGGGTGCGGCACACCAAGCTCTCGGCCAGCTCGGTGCTTGCTGAGCACCCGAACAAGAGCCAGACTTCGAGGAGCTAGAACGCAGCCTTGCTGCAGGATCCGGCTGTCCAGACTATGAGCCATCCCTCCGGATTCAACTGCAGGCAGAGGCAAATGTGAGGCAAAGCTGTTTCATCATCCTGTGATTTTCAGTTTATCATCTCTAGCATGCCAGACAAATCCTGCAATTTCCTTTCAGTACAGGGTGTCATTTGGGAGTGGCAGCCTCTTCATATCTATTTAGGTCACAGTTCCCTAAAATGCAGGATTTCCCTGAAACAGCTCAGTTCTCCACTTTTCCCCCCCTCCCAGATTTGCTTCCCTCTCCACCCAACTACTTCAGGTTTTAAATAGCTGTTGGGACTGTACACAGCTTATAAAAGACCAACTTGTGATTGCCAAAGTACCTTTTTTATTTTAAGCTCTGTCTAGTTCAAGCACTTGAGCTTTCCTAACATAGAGGAGAGTGGCTACAGCACTGGGACACACAGAATCCCCTGTGCCAGAAGGCTGGGGAACGGGGGTGGAGCTGCCCGCGGGAACCCCGGAGAGTGGTGGCAGCACACCACAAGTACAGTCCCGCTGCCACCGCAAATCATCCTAAAGGGCCTGTCGCCACGCTGCACATTCCCATTGCCTTCTTTGGATCAGCATTAGCACTCACATGACTATGAAACGAGCAGGACCAAAGAGTGAATCAGGCTGAAAATAACTCTTCTGTTATTTTTCCCAGCAGAATCAATTCACTGGTCCCACTCACTGCACTGACCCAAGGACATTAGTACAGGTGATACGGAGAGGGAAGGGTAAGATGGCTCTGGGTACAACTGGACAAGATAGGCCAAGCTATTTAACTACTTCTTATCCCTCACTCCCAGGCACTCCCATTTTATCCTTTGTACTCGCTCTGGTACTCGTTCAACCCCTTGGTGAGACTTTTCCCCGATCCAGCCACACATACCCATGTCATTAACCCAGTTTTCTGCTGAGACAGCAAAACAGAACAGATCCACCATTGAGTTGGACTAGCAGAGCCAGCGCAAAGCAGAACCACACAGACAGGAGCAAAGCCTCCCCTTTTCAGTAGCAGCAAGCCATAAAAGAACTTAAACATGCAGACAGTTGATCCGGTTTATTAAAGGCTGCAATTAAACATGCACTCCGAGTCCACATTCTCACACGCCCCTTGATGTACATTGCTATTTGAAACCAGGCTATTTGAAAGAAAGCCTGATAAACCCCAGGTATCACTTAACATCTAGATACATGCATGAAGAGACTGCTAAATGCCTGGCAATCCCTGTGCTCAAGGAAGAGTTAACACATCTTCCTTTCAAGTACAGACCCATCACACCACCCTTATGATGAGCAGAATTGAGAGCAGATAATACTTAGACATTTTAAAGATCAGGCAGACAGCAGAGGGTGCCATAATGAGACCAAGTAGTTAAGAAACAGCTATAGTAGAGGGTATCACTGACTTTCAGATGCAAGAATAAGTAACATTCTGAATCATTTTGCCATCTTGGGCAGAGAGCCTTTCACAGAGGCCCTGACTTAACTGAAGAAAAAAAACAGACTTCTGAATATATGAAAGCACTTACTTACCCCTTCCACCCCAGTTAATTTCCTCCTTTAAACTTTCAAGGTGTTCTAGCAAAGCCTGATCAAAAAAGTTATAGCTACCTGAACAGTTTTTGTATCTGGAAGCCTCGGATGAAGTCTAGTTGTCCCTACTGTTTTGCAAAGAGATAGGGCTACAGTTTACGGAACAGAATAAAGCTTTAGATTTCCAGTGACTGCCGCTGGATCAAACCATTCCCTGTCTGCTACAGGGATGCATCTTCTGAAACAATGTAATAAGCATTATTAGGAAGCCCCTATTACACGCATCAATGTCTTACTGCCTTCGGGTTCCAACAGTTTAACATGATCTTCTGGCCTACATTAACTTCTCGTGAAAAAGTGTTTATACCATAGTGCCTGGACATAGTCAGAGATGCACTGCATGGATCAACTGCACTAGCAGAGGGAATGGATGAGCTAGTTCCATTCGGTAGTTTCTGGGCTTATACTATGTGTTCATTAACGAAGGGCTTGCTTTTGACAGATTTTTATCCTTACACTTGACTAGCTCTTTTACTTTCCCCCACCTCCACGCTCCTGAGGACAAGGTTAAGAACCTCCAGGCACCTAGGCAGTGCTTTGCACGTTCAAGTACTTTCAAGACTGTTTGTCAAAAAGTCAAGAGTTATTGCCCACTGTAACCAAAACAAGACCCTGAACAACCCAATCTAACTTAGAAGTTGATTCAACTGCTCCAAGTATGGAGTCGGACCAGATGACTTCCAGACATCTCTTTCAACTCAACTATTTCGGAGATTCTGTAAGACTGCAGAGGCTGCGAAAAGCTACCCTGCATTAGTTGAAGTCTTTGTAATGTTCACGTCAGAAACTGACTTCTTGTATTAAGTGGGCAGAAGCAATTTCCTTACAAGATTTATAGTTTAAGTATGTAGGTCCTTAAACCTCCTCTACAAACAGAGGTGCCATGCACTACCCTTATGCAGCCAAATATATACAGAGGCAGAACTGTTAATAGTCTTCATAAAGCTATAGGTAAAAACTGAGAAACACAACTGAGCAGGAAGAAAAACTCCCAGATGCTGAGTAGGACTCCTGCATAAGTCAACATACATGCAAATACAACTTACGAAAGCAAGCTGCAGAAGTTACTAGACTAACCGGAGGCAAGGAGTCTGCAGGGCACTGTTTTGCAAGGGACACTCAGAAATCAACTTGAGAGCTTAGCTCTCATCCAACCCTGCTGTGTAGGAGTTGGGTTTTGTTGTGTTTTTGTTTTTCCATATGCCAAGGAATAGCAGCATGGGATTTGCAGACGTTACTTCAACTTTGATCAGAGCCTGGGGCTCCTTCAGCATTCCTGCATGCAGAGACCTCATGCCCAGCTGCAAATCTCCAGAGCACTGGAAGCAGTAAGGGCAGCTAAGTATTTGTCTTGCCTAGGCTTGCTGTGAAAACAGACAGGTTCACATGAATGCATCTAACAGTCCCTCCTCCTCTCAGGGAACGGCAGACCAATGAAATCACTTATTTTACAAGATTCTCTGAATCCCCTCAGATCTGAATTATTTACAAAGCCTTCCAAACACTGCCAAATTAAAGCTGGCATTGGAATATTGTAAATATATCTCACTGAAAGTCTTCTATGCCAAACTTTGCTGAGACCAAAATGTTTTGAGATAGAGGGAGAGGGATAAGCATAACTTGAAAGAACCAAGAAATACAGCATGCAATAGCAAGATGCACAGGAAAGGGTGATGTGACACATCCCTCCCTCAAACTGAGGGAAAACAGCTGACTGAGAAGCAAACTATGATTTCAAGGAATTTGAGGGGTTCTATGTCAAAAAACAACCAACTTTTTACAGTGTGCGTGAAAGACACTCTTTCAAAGCTTAGCCCTGGGAAAAGTGGCTGGTCACCCTGAATAAGCTACATTTGTCCTTATGGGCAAAAGAGACTTAGCACAGACGTGAACCAAGTACTGAGCAAGACAGAAATCCTACATATTAAACTTGTCAGAACTTCAGCAGCAAAGGGGAAGCAGTATAGACTTTAGGCAGATTTCTACTTGATTATTTATCATTTGTCAGAGCAAGCACTAAGATAACATCACATTTCCTGTGTATGATGCTGAAATAAGTACTGTTCAGAACTTCATCTCCTCTCCAGTTGACTGCTCTGACCTTTGGGTGATTTGGAAGCTACTCAGTCTTTCTGTTTGCTCTCTCTTTTGGTATAGACATTCAAGACAGACTCTAGAGCGATACACTGACAGTTGAAAATGCTAATACGACTCCTCATTTGAAAGGGATCTCCATCCTATTCTACTGGGTGTGCAAAGGGATATTCACACTGATTACAATATAAGCCTAATGAATTGCAGCTTGCAGGTGGCACTCAGCTTGAGACGCTAGTAACAAACCACCCAGCAAGAGCATGCAAAAGATTTGGGGGGGGGGGGGGGGTTTGACTTCATAAAACACAAAACACTGCTTTTTTGAGCACCAACTTCAGGTGCAAGGTTCTTTGCTTGCCTTGGGGGGCAAAGTGCTAATGTTACAGCAACACGGAAAGCCTGTCCACTCAGTATTCCAGGAAGGAGTATTTTACAGTCCAACTCCCACGAGCATAGCAGTACAACAGAGCTACAGGTTGGAGGACTAAGACACACTGCTTATTCAAGTATTTTCCTGTTTCAGTGATATAATATTTTATGGAGCTGAATAAGAATTCTTTCAAAGCCCACCACCTTCCCAACCACAGAATCAGAGCTTTCAGGTATTGAAAGTAGTATTAGCCTTTTCTGTTCACACTATCCAAAATGCTAGTAACCTTACTCACAGCACTTGTTTGAGGCAGCTCACAAAATGAGCAGTCATGCATAATACACAGTTCATTCATACAGCAACTTCTGGCTCTCCAGGAGAGAATGGATATTGCCTAGCATATAACCATTTCACTGCTCTTAAACTGCTTTCTGTATTTTACTAATGCAACCAAATTCAGCTGTCAAGTGTTTCTTGGTGGAAGACACAGATACTGCAACAAAGTTGTTCACACAGCATGTTTTCAGAAATAGGAGAAAGGTTTCTCATCTTGAGGTGATCTCATGTCCTGATGCTTCACTGAGGATAACAGTAGTCAGAGCTCTGAACAGAGAGAGACTGGATTCAGTCTACCTCAGCTAAAGTTCTCATTATCTACTCAATACAACAGATAAGAGAAAGAAAAAGACTATACTTTTGAAAAGTGTTTTAAGCTTCCTTAACATATAGATATATGCCAACATCTGGTTATTTCATATGTCCCTACAATATAATTACTGATGTTTGAGCTTTGGAACTTGTAAGTCTGATGTGGAATATAGTTACCTTCACATTTGGTATATAACATATGGTAGTTATGAAGGGTAAACTACAACGGCAACACCTTTATTATGCATACTGGGCAGAGTCTGCATTAATGGACACTGTCAAACAAAAGTTAGTGGAACATATTAATACAACGGGGTCTATTTTTGGAGGGGTATCTGGTGTCATCCTGAAAGAAAAATTGTAGTTTAAACAACAACAAAAAATTTGTATGTTCCAATTTTGCACCTTCCTATTGTGTAGGCATTTTGAGCACTCTATTGTCTCAGCTGCACTATACAAGTAATACAAGTGAGTTTCTTTCAACAAATCCACATTTTAAGGCAATTTTGCTTTCATGACATATACAGTTACCAAAATATCTATTTTAGTAGTCAGATATTAATCAGATCAACCAACTAGAGGTTTTGATGGACAATACTATCTAATTTCTTTCAGAGTGCAACAGAGGGATAAAACTCATATTACAAGGGAGTTAAACAGAAAGAAATTTTTTCATTATAGGACAAAATTTCTCAAGATAAAAGCTCCTACCCATCCAAAGACAGAAAAATACCTGATCTACTTTTAAGGAAGTTACAGGAGCTGAGTTCACTGAGAACCTTTCACTTTTGAGGTTCCCTCTTCAAAAAAGCTGCTCTAACAACCTTAAAGCTGTATGTTCAAGATACAACATGAAAGCATGGTGAAAGTCACACCAAAAAAAAAATAAAATAAAATAAAATAAAAATAAAAAACCAAACACACACCAGCAAAAAGTGAGCTAATACAAAACTATATCCATGCCTCCAAAATCTAACATACGGGCCAGAGCAGATAAGTCTTTCTTCAAAATAAGGGAGGGATAAGCATGGGAGTTTTCTTTCAGCTCCAAGTTCGATTTGGAATACTTTCATACCATAAATATTATGCAAGTTAATTGTCGTGCTTTTGTGAAAAATTTGGATTTGCTGACTTTTTTGACCAAGGGTCACCGTTACAACATCTTTTTTTAAGGTTAGCGACGTATCTAGAGCACCAGTTCTTAGAGTCAGTTTTGCTGCAGATAGACCATTGGTCAACTTCCGCGAGGTTGCGCACGGGAGAGGAAGCGTTTCCAAAGGAGCCTGTACAAAGACTTCTGCCCCTTGCTTGCTTGAATATGAACAGATCAACCATTCACCAAAGCGTCTGCTCACTGATCTGCTAAGTAAACCCTTACTTTTAATACATATGCACAAATCCCTCCATCTCTGTCATTTCTAACTAGAACAAGGGCTGCGCCATGAGCTGTCATACTAACAGAACAACTGTTTTTCTTCAAGAGGATGTACTAGATCACTAAGTATTGTGTATTTTTTGTATAGCTACTTTAATGTTGGGCAATTTGATGTTGCTTGAATTTGCTGGCAACGGAATTGCCTTACTTCCTTAGAAGGTGCCTTCAGAATCATTTGCTATCATTCTGCAAATCCTGTGGATTACGATCCTCCTACAATGAAACCAAGTCCTGAATTTTAATAGAGAAAGACATTGAAATAATGGGAATCCTCTTGTCCATCCAGCAGCCAGCCTGAGAAGACACTTAATATAGTGAGGTAGTAGAAACTTTTTTTTTTTAAACTCACTATTCTAGAAAAGCATATTCAGAGGGTGAAAAAATTCCACTTAATTATGCCACCCTTCCAGGAAAAAGAGGGGAAACACGTTGAGAACCCTGACACTTGATCCTAACAATGTCTGGCATCTCGGTTTTTGCACTGTAACCAAGCACATCATTAGTATTGGTGAGTCAAGCTCAATAAAGTTTAAAAGATATACTAAGAAGGTATTTAGCCCAGAATTTCATGCTTTATCAGACTGTGCCATATGAAACCAAGTACATTTATTAGAAGGTGTTACTAAATGACTGATCAGACTAAGAGCAAATTTTTCCTCTACTTAGTCACTTCCCCACCTTAAATACATCTCCCAATATAGAGAGAAAATTGTGAATCATAAGGCTTACCAAGGAGAAAAGAACAAATTAATGATTTATAGACAGACCAGAAATATAGCTCACGGCTGCAGGAAGTCATCCAGTTTTTCCTTTAAAAAGAAAATATCTGTAGCACATAGGAAGGTGCACAATAGTAGAGCTGCAGTTCTCCAGAATGCTCCAGGCAAGACTCTCTGACACTGACCTCAAGTCCAATCTAGACTTTCCAGTATTCACACTCCATCACACTGCCGAAGTCGGTCAGCTTGCTCGTGTCTTGGAGGAATACTAACAGTCCTATAGACTTGCAAGGGAGTACAGACCAGTCTGGACCATGCGTACCATGCCATTCTGATTCACTAACTTCGGTCATCCTCTTACTGGTCCTTTCCAGTCCTGCACTGAGCATTGCTGCTGGCAGAAAAAGGAGGCTGTGTCTCTCCCCCATCTGCCATCCAGTTCTTGCCTAACCAGGCATTTCTCTGTGGAGCTGATGAGATTCAGAGCTTTTTCATTCTTTCTTCCTTTAGGGGCACCTCTGTGCTTTTGTCTGTAGCTATTAGTCAACCAGTAATGGCCAACAGGGGAGAAGCCTGGTATTGCCAAATACTCCTATTTCTTAGCCTGGGAACAGGTTGAGAACAGAATATCCTTCCTCCTTTCCCCATTTCTCTTTTTGAAAGCAGGCTCCTCTCAGGCCAACTGCAGCTTCAGAGATGTTGAAGTGTATCAAAAAAAAATTTTTTGAACAAGTCATACAATTAAAAAAAAAAAAAAAAACCTTCAAAGAGGGTTTCCTCCACATTTTAATACAGTTCAAAAAGCTACTATACATAGGTCAGGAATTTCTGACTACCTCACTACTCCATTGGGGGATTACACATTCACAAAAGTGAACATATCATTTCATAGCTGCACAGGAAGGAAGTAGCATTAGATCACCTCCCCACATATCCAGTTATTACCACCATAATTATTTCTTTCAAATATAAGGCCCAATCTTCTGCAAGTTCAGTTTTTTAAATCTGCAAACAGTTGCAGCTGATCCTGTCGTTTTATCGCTACCAAGCCTGCCAATGACTGTCTCTTTTCCTACATCACTGCCAAATATTTGCAGCACAATCCATTAAGCATTACAGCAAGTGCCAGCATTAGCTATTGGAGTAAAAGGGTGGGTTTTTGCCCACAACTTCCAGAACAGTTGAGTGTTCCACCTAGAAAGCAGCCACGGAAGTGCTAGGAAGAAGTTTACCCCAAAAGGTAGCTTTCCATAAATCTGGAAGACTTGAGCCTGCTTTAGACATTTCAGATGGGATGAAAACAAACTCCTTTGATGCCGTATTATTGGCTGCACTATGCAAACTCCTGCTGTTCTCAAACATCGCTAGGGAAAAGCGAGCAATTAACTGGCTGCTTACTAGTGCTCTTCATTTACATCAGTTAATTGCCCTGGATTATTCCTGGGTAGGGAGGGATTTCCTCCTCCAACAGTGTGTCCCCAACAGCAGAGAGCCTCCTCAAAGGGTGATGCTGATTTCCAGCATAATCATTTAGCAGGCATACACAAGACACCTGGGGGGCGAAGGGATCTGGGATCCCTTTTGCAAGCAGACCCCTTTGTAGTCCTCAGAGCAGTGATTAACCACAGATAACAGCTTTATTGTGCAAATTCAGGGAGGCCCTCTTGCTGCACAGAGGCAAAAAAGCCAAATAAGGCTGAGCTGTACTAAGCCAGGAAAGAGTCCAGGAGATGACGTCATCATTAGAGGAAGCTTTTAGTCAGTTTCCTCTATAAGCTGGAGCCGCGCCAGAGCTACCTCTCCCAGACGAATCCCTCTGCGAAGAGTGCCGGCGGGTCCGAGAGGGCTTGAGGAACCCGGCAGCTCAAAGGGTCTCGTCCCGTCCCCCCTCGCCCCCAGCTCGCAGCGAGCCCGGGCAGAAGGTCTCCGAGTCACTGGGTTTCAGTTCACCGGCCGTCTCGCATGTGGCTGCCTAGGGACTTCAGAGCACTCTGCACAAGAGGATTTCACTTCACACCAGACACGACACACAAAACAACCGAGACTAGCTTCCTCTAGAGGCAGCGATGCCATTTCCTGCCAGAAAAGGGAGTCCATATTAAGACATCTTATGAAGCATCCTGGCTAGAGAAGCAAGAAGTGTATTTAGGCTTCGAAGGTGAGTAATCAGCAGAGGCAGAGTCACCACAAGGAAAGCACTGCAGTCCCTTGCAGGCCCAAAAAAAGAACTGCCTGGTGTTGCTGGGGGACAGGATATTTGCAAGGAGTGAGTCACCAGTCCCAGAAATTAGGCACCATTTTCCCCACAGGATTCTTACAGGAGAAGTAAGAGGTCTAAGGTTTCCTCAGGCTTCCCTTACTGTGTGTACCTCACCAAGCGAGCTCATCTGCCTCAAGCGACAAATCAAAAGGTCAAAAATGAAAAAGGGACTCAACATATTCAATTTTATGGAACCCCTGGTTGGATAAACACTCTGAACTCTAATAATCTGTCATGTTAAGAAGTTTAATAACTGGATCATGACTGCCAATTCACTCCAGGTGCTCAGAATAGTTCTTGCTCACTGCAATTTGAGGCCACTATAACTGATGTTTTCTGTACAACACTGCTAATTTGGTACAAGGCTTTCTGTAAGACACAGTAGGAAAAGCAAGGTTAATGCACTGAATGAAAAATTTGTTTCTAAAGTAAATAAAAATTATTTGCTTGAATCTTTTACACCTATCACAAACCCAAAACTACATGCTCACTTTGAGTGTTAAAAAGCAGTGAGCAATCCTACCTACCCTACAATTCTAGTATTTGGAGTTTATTGCCAGTAGGGTAACTTTTCCAGTAGACTACAGAGTGAGCTTTTCCCCCAAGCACAACTGGTCAAGGAACATTCCTAAGAATCAGGACAGACTATGACTGCTCGTCAGCTAGAGATGTCACTCCCGATAGCAGATGGACTTGTATATCACACTTTCAGAAAGCGTGATCTGGCTGCGTGTGTTTTTAAATATGAATTTGCACTGACTCAACTCTAAACCTACCTTAATTGACTGCTTACAGTGTCAAACTAGGTGCCACTACGTAGTTTAAAGAGCAACAGAAACTGACTTCTCCGTTTCTCAGCTACTTCAGTAGGGTCACAAGTTTCTATAAAGTTTTCCTGCCTATTTCTCCTGAAAGTAAACATCATGTCACACCATTATGTAAAAAGTGAACACCAACTTAGTCAGCGGTATTCTTTTAACTCCTGGCTTAACTTCAGCAAAGAAAGCCCACAAGTACCAAACAGAAGCTTTTGCTCACTGTCACCAGGATTCACCCACACGCGAGGTAAAACCCTGTTGTTCTTGCAGCGTCTAGGAACCAAGCTGATGAATACAACACAAGCTAGGGCATAAAGGCTTTTCCCAGTTTGTAACATCCTATGTCAGGTAAAAAGCTACAGATAATTCATTGTATGCCAGTCCAGTAGTTTACCTGGATCCACAGTACTTTCAGCAAGTTCAAGCAATTGTTGCTGCTGAAGTATAAAGTCGCATGAAATTCCCAGAGTGGGGCACAACAGATTTCTTGATAAAGCAAGCTCTGAGAGCTTTCCATCACACCTTTTTATTGCAATTCAATATATGTCATAATGTTAGAAGAAAGATGTTATAGATTTAGTTTGCCTCACAAGCTAGCACTCTTGTCAGACCAAAGCTCATCTAACGTCAGTCAGTGCTGCCAAGCTTCCCAAGTTACACAGAGGAAGGGAAAGAAAACATCTGAGGTAAGACAGAAGGTGTCTGGAATGCTTCTGCTGTTGCTTCATGGCACAACAGGATCCAAATCCAAGATGCCAGAAGTAAAGAGTCCATCCCTGACCTGTCATGGTTCCCATCACTGTCCACCCAATCTTTCAAGTCCTCTACAAACTCCTCAAAAAGAAAGAATCACCCAAATATTTAAGCAGAATGCTGCACAGTTACTGTCTTGTTGCAGGGTTTGGTAACAAGTTGCTACAGATAGAGAAACTAGTTATCCAAAGGATTCTCATGGTGTCTGCCTGGGTCTCCCTTATCTTCCTTCTAGCAAGATTCATGAAGTTCCAAAGAACAGAGGAAAATATGCTTCAAGATAATTGCAGTTCAACTGGGAATTAGGACCATCCATTTAAGCTACAGACGAGGTCTTTGAAGGACCCAATAGATAACTGCTATACTGAATTTTTGAAAATATAAAGGGAAAAGGCAACAGCAGAAAAGGAAGATTAAAAAAAAAAAAAGCTAGTATAAAAGAGTTGAGACCTATGAATCTCACTGATTTTTGCTGCAGACTTCGTACTTGTCCAAGTTGATTTTTTCTGCAGTAATACTTTGCCCTAGAAACCTGGAGACTGCTGTGCTGAACATATAGAGAAACACATAACTCTGCTAATACAATACGGGGAGTCCAAACTTGATTACGCCCTAGTTTGAAGCTTGCTGTATCCAAAAGATTAGGTCTGATTAAATCCATTTCTCTACAATGAGCAAGGACTACCTTACCTAAAACAGAACTACTCAAGTCCTAGTAACAGGACATGTAAGAGAATTGAATGTACACTTCATAAATGTCAGATTCTCACATTTCAGGTGTTCAGTGGCACATCCATCCCTTTAGCCACTAAGCCAATATACCAACATAGAAAAATTAGTAAATCCTGATATAGAAAGGCTGCTTTTTCTATTAGCTAAAAATAGAAGAAAATATCAGCTCATTAAACAGACATGACTGGTACAAAAAGGTCACTTTCCCTCCCAACTCCTCCTCCCCACCAGCTAAACTTTTGTTACCTCCTCCCCCCAAAAGAAATTCAAGCAATTAACTACGAGCTTGGACCAGCTGCAGCATGGCAGCCCATTCACTCCCATCAGGATTTGGAGGGAGTATGGCTTCCAGCTCCACCATGCCTGGAACAGCTCAAGGGAGTGACGGGAGCACCAGCCAGAGGGTGCACGACTGAGCCTGCTCATGGCCAATACACAGACTTCTCACGGCTGCAGGAGAGACTTCGTCGAGTTCGACAATGGCTTGCAGGAGGCATTTCAGCACTCAAGCTAACCTCCATCCCTCTGCACTATGCGGGGAGGAGAAGGGGGAATTATACATCCTTTCACGTGTGCTTTGGCTGCTTATATCTTGCAGGCTTCTCAGAACAAAAAAAAGTCATAAACAGGAGTTGGTTGCTTACCTATAACAGAACTGTAGATAAAATAAAGAAGCTGAATGGCTCTTTCCTGTGGAGGGTGGCAGGATCTGTGGGCCTGCTCATGATGGACTTTCTACACAGCCTCCAGCAACCAAACCCCCATGCCTCAGCCACCACTGTGCAGAGACATGCTTTACAACAGAAGTCATGTGCCACTACTTCAAAGGTTACCAAAGTTAATCTTGGATTTCTATCAACAGTGCACCAAAGCATAGTGCCACTTTGGCCAAATCTCATGCAGCAAACCAGCAATCTCTAGCTAGATGTGTTAACATTTAGCCTGGTGTAATGAAGAGTAGAGACTCGGAACTCAACATGTTTTGCTGCTCAGACCACGCAGCACCCGCAGCAGCATGTTCTGCGAGCTTGGTGAGATGAATGATAAGAGCTACCAAACACTTTAGACAAATGTTTTTCCTGCCCAGCCAGAACTGTTCCCTGGAACATTTCCTCCATCTGTCTTCTTCACAATGGATTTATTTTTGTGATGAAGCCCACATATAGCTACATCTAACTACTCAAGTTTCACCCATACTTGACCCTGGTTAAGGAAAGTCACTTGCATTTTACTGTTAATTGAGTAGCTATTAACAAATCTTAAGCTAGCACACTGGTGGTCATGTTTCTTTCACATAGAGAACTGATTGCACAGTTATGCCAGCATTTCCTGTTCCTGCAAACCACAGCTCAAGAAGTAGTGTTTAAAATATTGTTTCAGTTGAATCCTCAATTAGAGCAGAGGAGGCAGGAAACCGAAGGCTACTGGCTTTTGTAACTGAAGGCCTGCAGCTCTGTACTTCAGTAGACACAGACGTCTGAAAAGCTTTCTGCAGGGTCCAAAGTATATGAAACAACATCACAGTAAAGCACTCAACTTCTCTATCCGCTCCAGTTCTCAGTGCCCTGAAAGCAGAACTACTCTGCAGGTAGGAGAAAGCAGCAGACTGAAGGCAGGAACCCAGCCCAGGGCGTGCCTCCGGACTCGGGCTACAATGAGCACCTTGTAGTACAGTGTCACAACACTCAGACTCAGCCTGCTCGCAGGAGAACCCTGCCCAGCACGGCTCTCCGCACTATGTTCAGGATTTTTTGTCTGATTCACACTAAAAGAAGTCACTCATCACAGCAGCACACTGCTCTGTGGCTAAAAGGTCTCAGCAGCAGTTCACACAGAAGTCCCCTCATCACTTCCATTGCTTTTACCGAACTTTTGCCTTTTTTTTTTGGAAGAGGTAACTGTTCACTAATCATTACTGACGTCTGAAGAGACCACCTTTTATAAAGCTTTAGAAAATATTGTCTTCCTAACCTTTAGGAGTAACTTGGGGTTAACATCCTTTAAGATGTTGAGGTTTTAAACACACACGCGCACGTGAACCTAGCTATTGTCTCAGAGAGCTGGCATTCAGGACAGCAGGAAAAGCGGAAATCAGTCAAGCAGGCACTTACTATCTATTGTAAAGTGATAAAATTAATCTGCTAAAAAAAATAAATCAGAGTGGATTCCAGTTCAGCTTCCAGTTGTAGAGTTTTGTTGGTGGTGTTTTTTTAAACATAAACTTAACTTTTTTAAGCATAAACTACAGACTCATAGTTTACATGTTAGATGTTCTTAAGCCCTTTTCCTTAGTGAGGAAATATCCAGACCCTTCCAGGCTGCTCCTTCCTGTTTCATCAATGAAGGGCAAGGAGCAGTTCTTTGATTCCAGCCAGGAGAGATTAAAATGGAAAAAACCATGCTCCTTATTAGTCACTGAACTCCTGCTATGAGAGGGAGAGTCAAGTACAGACTTGACGAGACCTTCTGAAGTACCAAGATCTCTCCAGCCAAGAAATGCTTTGAGTCAAGCTGGGACAAGGCTCCCTAGCAACCCGTAATTAGTGCGAGTTGTGAAAACCCCAACGTGTGCTCTTTACGGGGCACACGAGGGGCTGCTACACAATTAATTAATTCCCGCCACGCTCTAAAAAGCTTTATCCAGCAGGCTTTTCAAGCGCTTCCTGGGGACCGGGGCGCGGAGGCAGGCGGGGAAGGGGGCCCCGGCGGTGCAGGGGCGCGGGAGGCAGGCACCCCTCTCCCGAGCAGCAGGGCGACATTTTGGAGCGCACGGGCGGCTGCGCGAGGGGCGCTGCACAACCGCGCCGTCAGCCAGCACCCCCGGGCGGGCAGCGCGGCCGGGCCCCGCCGCCCCACGGCCTCCGCAGCGGCGCGGAGCAGAGCGGGGCCCGGCCCGGCCCAGCCCGGCCCAGCCCAGCCCGGCCCAGCCCGGCCGCCGGGACCGCGGCGCGCCAGGAAGCGGCCGGGAAGGGAGCACAAGATGGAGGGAGGCAGCTCCGCTCCCCTCCCCTCCCCTCCGCTCCCCTCCGCTCCCCGCCCCACCCGCCCGCCGCATCGCCGCGGCCGCCCCAGCCCCCCCCGCCGCCTCCCGGGCCGCTCCCGGCACCCCGCGCCCCGCCGCCGCCTCCCGGGCCGCCCGCGCTGCGGAGGGAGCCGGGGCGCCGCCCTGCCCGCGGCACCGCCACCCCGAGCGCCCCCCACCACCCCCCCCCGGCTCGGGCGCCGGCGGCCGGGACCGGGCACCCACCGTCTTCGGCATCTTCGCGGCGGGCTGGGCGCGGCGGGTCTCTCCTCCGGCGCCGGTGGGGCCTCGCTGCGCGGCTTCTAACGGGACTGCGCTGCCGCTCGGCCCGCCCGCGCGCCGCGCCGCAAGCCCCGCCCCGGGCGGTGGCCGCCCGCTCCCGGCCCGGCCCAGCCCTGCTCCCGGCCCCGCCCTGCTCCCGGCCACGGCCCCTGCCCCGGCCCCGCCCCGGCCCTGCTCCCGCCCCGCCCCGCCCCGCCCAGGCCCTGCTCCCGCTCCCGGCCCCGCTCCCGCCCCGGCCTCGGCCCCGCTCCCGCTCCCGGCCCCGGCCCCGCTCCCGCCCCGGCCTCGGCCCCGCTCCCGCTCCCGGCCCCGCCCCGCTCCCGCTCCCGGCCCCGCCCCCGCTCCCGCTCCCGGCCCCGGCCCCGCTCCCGCTCCGCCCCGCCCCGCCCCGTCTCGGCCCCGCCCCCGCTCCCGCCCCCGCTCCCGGCCCCGCCCCGTCTTGGCCCCGGCACCGCCCCCGCCCCCGGCACCGCCCCGCCCCGCCCCGTCTCGGCCCCGCTCCTGCCCAGGCCCTTCTCCCGCTCCCGCTCCCGGCCCCGCCCCGTCTCGGCCCCGCCCCGTCTCGGCCCCGCCCCCGCTCCCGGCCCCGCCCCGGCCTCGGCCCCGCCCCCGCTCCCGGCCCCGCTCCCGCTCCTGGCCCCGCTCCCGCCCAGGCCCTTCTCCCGCTCCCGCTCCCGCTCCCGGCCCCGCCCCGCCCCCGCTCCCGCTCCCGGCCCCGCTCCCGCTCCCGCCCCCGCTCCCGCTCCCGGCCCCGCCCCGGCCCCGCTCCCGCTCCCGCTCCCGCTCCCGCCCCCGCTCCCGCTCCCGGCCCCGCTCCCGCCCCCGCTCCCGCTCCCGGCCCCGCTCCCGGCCCCGCCCCGCTCCCGCCCCCGCTCCCGCTCCCGGCCCCGCTCCCGCTCCCGGCCCCGCTCCCGCTCCCGGCCCCGCCCCGCTCCCGCCCCCGCTCCCGCCCCCGCTCCCGCTGCCGGCCCCGCTCGCCGGGCGCCCCCGAGCCCGCCCCCCGCTGCTGCGCTTCCCCCGCCCCCCAGAGCCCCCCGAGCACCAGGAGAAAGCCGAGGACGCGGAAGTTTGTTTGCACAGCAGGTGTCACCGGGACTTTGGGTCTTTGCTAAAAGTGCCGTTTTAACAGGCTGTAAAGTATCGTTATTTTTACACTTTCCAAACTGCATTTTCACAGTCATGAAAATAAGGTCGCGGCACCAGCATGTGATAGATCTTTCTGTCCTTCATTCGGTCTGAATCCTGCACGCTCGGGGTGCAGCTCGGCAGCGCAGTAAGTCAGCAGCCGCCCCAACGGGGGAGTCGGGCAGGCGATGGTGCTTTCATTCGGCAGCCGTTCGCGGGCCTGGTCAGCTAGAAAGGACACGTCCCGCTTCAGGCCTTTGAAAGGCATCGCAGACGCAGAAGGGCTGCGGCTTCCTGCAGCGTGGCAGCAAACCACCCTCGGTCTTCGGACCTTCGCGGAGGCCGCTGGCAGAACTGCGTGGTGTAAATGAACGCTCGGATTCACGGGTTACGGTGCTCCGAGGAGCAGCTGCAGACCACGCACCAAACCTTCCCGTGCCGTCTGCGTTTTGGGAGGGAATGAACGAAGGTCCAGCATCTTCACAGGGGTTTAGAAAAGGCATCTCGTCTCACCTGGCACTTGGAACGTACTGTAGAACAGTGACCCTAGTCCCATTTTCTCCCAAGAATAAATGCCATTCTTTTTAAAGTTAACACATTGGGTCCAGTAGAAGGAAATGAAATGTTCTCAGGAAATTCAACATGTCTCTATTTTTAAGGAAAGTAGAAACCTAGCTTTTTTTTAATCATTTTTGAACTTCATTTTCTTGCCAAATTTGCTAAACATTTTCAGATCTTTAAGACGTCTTGGTTCATGGAAAGACCATGCAAGACTCGCTGGACTTCATAACCCACCTTCTTCCCTGAATGTGAATAAATGAATTAAATTGTGTTAATATGAAAACACATAAATTCAGCTATAAAATTGAAAAGGGGCAAGCCAAGATCCACTAGGCAGTTCAGCACAGATTCCTGCTGAGTAAACTGTTTTCTTTAATTTGATTAGCGGATTCTGCTGGGATTAATGTTAAATTGAGGCATGTTGGGAACTGACATCAGATTCATAATAATACTTTGTCCCTCTTTAAAAATTGCACTTTATTCAGAGGATCTCAAGATGCCTTGTAAATACCCATGATTAAATCTTCACAGTCTGCAGAAAGGAAGTTTCTTTTTTTTTACCCCAAGGAATAATATTGCTGTAAAAGCCTATGTAATATAACACAAATAAATTTTAAATTAGAGACTTATAAAATGTGTTGATTTGCTTTGCAGGGTGATGTTTCCTCACCATGCAGCATTATGTGAGAAAGAGAAAATCCAGAATAGTTCTCACCCTATTAAAAAAAATGTAGTCTGTAAGAGACAGGGCCTTGCTTCACCCCAGAGTAAACTGGGAGTAATACTACTGAGAGCAATAAAATTGTACCGCTGTGTCCACCTGGAACGAGGTGGGAGCAGGGTCCACAAGCTGTTGTGTTTGCTCTATCTGAATCCGCAGGTTTCACCTAAACTGGAATCCCTGTGCTGTGTCTACGCAGGAAAAATGACACTGGTTTAATTGAATTGATGCAAATTGGTGTGACTTGTCTAAACATAAGGTCACAGGCTTCCTAAGGGCGTATTTTACACAGTTTTCATCCCTTTCTGTTTCATGTTTAAACTGAGTCTTTCTTGGACTGGGCCAAGCAAAACTGCTCCATGGAAGGGTTCCCCCTGTTTCTTACGGAAGTTTATAAGGACAGAAGAGATCCAGAACGATAAAGGTACTTGCTCATGACTTTAACACACGATAGTGGGCACCCACTGTGCCAGGTTTGGACCCTGGAATGTTAAGTGTCGGGGTTTCCGCTGAATTCAGGCAGCTCTGTGGGTACTTCTTAATTGCAATGCTAATAAGGGCATACGTGAGGGGAGGGTTCAGTTCCCTGACATTGTATTCCCAAGTTCCTTCATGATACTGAGGTAACTTTTTGGAGGGTTTAACCATCTCTTTCACAAAAATGATGAAACTGAAGTCCAGCTGTTTCCACGAGGAAATGTATTGTCTGTTCAAGGAGCCGCCATGCAGCATGCAGGGAACTGCCTTTTTGCTCACAGCGCTGAGGACAGGAGCCGCGACGCAGAGGAAGTCCCGTTGCAACGAGACAAGCCGATCCAAAGCAATCGCGTTTCCATCCGCAGTGTGCCAGGCGTTGGCTGTCCGCACAGAAAGGTCACAAACCGTACGTCAGAGAGGCCGCACTCCAAAGGGGCAAGGCAAAGCAAAGGTTACGGCATGATAGACACTTCTCTCTTGTCCCAACCACTTCTCCTGTCCTTCTTCTCCACTGCTCACAGCAATACCAAACAAAATACCATTCATGCCACTTCGAAAGACGAGAGTTCCCTGCCACGGGCACATGGGTCTCCATGCTTTACTTCCTCTCCTGCTTCTTCCTTTCCTCTTCCCCTTCCCCGTCAAGGGGGAGAACGAGACGTCTGAAACGTCCTCCTCTTGGGCTATCACACCACGTCTTATCTCGGGGTGCTCCAGCTACAGTATCATCACGAATTCCTGCGGTGGCTGTGCTGCACCACGATCCCCCCCCGCAGACCTCTCCCCTTTGCCAGCGGCCGAGGAGGGGTTGCGCGTAAGCAGCCCGCTCGCAGAGCCCTCCCCGCCCGGCCCCGCGTGAGGACAAGCGCAGGGATGGATTCCTCGAGAGCCCGGGCAAGGGTCACCTCGCCTCCCCAGCTACAGGATGAGACTTAAAGGAGTAAAACTGCCCGCTTACTACAGCTCCTCCCTGGATGGAGGAGGATGAGCAGGTCGAGTAACATTGCCCAGGACCTCTAAAAATGCTGTTATTTCCAGCTTGCTCAGGGCCTAAATAATATTAAAGTATTTCAGAATTAGATTAGACCAGGATGACATTAAGCATTCTCCTGGGAGGAGGTCTGGTATTTCACTGGGGATTTATTGGCTTAGTTTTGTTTAGATCAAGCCTTCTATAGGACTCTCTTCTAAGCAGAAAAAGTAGGTAAATGATCTGGTCTGAAATAATAGACTTATTTAACATAAGTACTAAAAAAGGGACCACTTCTCCAGCATACAGGTTTTTTTGGACTAATATTGGATAATTTGAGCTGCCCTGCCCACAGCTTCAACAGAAGATAGAGAACTTAATTATTCCATCTACAGTGTGACAAAAAAACAAACAAGCAAACAAATGCAAAAAAAACCCCAGAAAACCAAAGTAAAGGTGTCCCACACTAGAAGGCCTGCTTTAGAAGGCTGGCAGAAATTGAGCTTTGATCCTCACAAGCAAAGGCGCACACGAAACAGAACTGCTGTTGCCATGTGAGAGCTGCCCGTTCTCACACAGTAGTCCTAGACTGTTCTCTCTTGAAAATTACCCAGCCTGGCCATGAGCTGCTCGCAGAACAGCAGGTCAGCTTTTTTCTCCTGCTCAGACAGCTTCCTTCTCCTCTTCAGACATTAATGCCTACAGTTCCTGGCGAGATGCCTTTGACAAAGATCTTGGATCATTTTAGGGTGCTGGATTTTTTTAGAAGTAAAAAGCACATTCCCCACCCTCAAATCCAATCGCTCTTTCTAAACACCTTGCCTCTTTGAAACCTTTATGCATTGAGAATCAGAGTAATCTTTTGCAGTGATTCACAAACTGGGGGGATGAGGGGGGGAAAGGGGCGAGCACACCACCCTTAGGGATGCGGGGTGTCAAAAGGCTGAGGATCCTTCTGTGCCCACCCAGCTGCTGGGACGGGGCAGAAGCTGATGGGGCCATCGGGTATGTGGCCCCAGCTGTCAGATCCCCCCTTCCCTCCCAGAGAATGGAGCTCATTACGGTGTACGGTCCCAGCTCCTGCCCAGGCCATTCCCCAGGGCAGGAACAGCTGGGGCTGTCTGGAAATCATTTTGGCTCATCCTGGGGATTTGAGCCTGCCAGATGCTCTGTAAAGCCCCGGTTCCCGGTCCCTTCCCACACAGAGGTCCCCCTCTGCCAAGGAGGCCTGGGGACAGCGACCCGGCAGACACGCTGCACGGCCGCTGCCACTCGCCTCCCGTGAGGGTCTGGGGACACGCTGTGAGGAGTCCTTCAAAGGCGAGAGGGCGTGCGAGGCGTGCAATGAGCACTGAGAAAAGATTAAGAACCATACATCTGCCAGAATGGCCTCTTCTCCAGATTTTCTTTCCATGTACCATAGGGGAGCAAATGCTCGTACGTTGCTTGCTTTCTACGCTTTGCGCTGCTTACAATAGGGAAAGAGAAAGGAAATCTAACGGATACCCGGGGACCTGACTCCGAACTTTTACAGCCTAAATAACAGATAAAATAACTAGCAAGGACAAAACAGTGAATAGAAACATATTTTGCTAGTTTGGGTGAAAGGTATGAATGAAGAACATGCCCCAAAGTCTATGCAGGGTTAGAACAGTGTGAGCTTTGGAAACTGATACTGCACAGAGCTGCGGAGAAGTCTCCCAGGTCTGTTCCATCTCAAACTAACCGACAGAGATAAGTCCTCTGAGTGAGGGGCCGGAATCAAGTTAGGGCTCTCAGTTTTAGGAAAGAGATCTAAAAAGTAGTTTCAATGATATTTGTTGTGATAGGTTTGATGGTGTGACATGTATCCGAAAGGAAATGCGCTTACTCGCGTGTACCTCTCAGAGGCCATTCAGCGTTTACAGAAGGCAGCATCAACAAGCAGCACGCTGGGAGCAGGGAGCTAGAGGTAAAATACTGCACTACGCACAGCCCTGGGGTTGTCCACAAAAGCCCCTGGGACGCCCACCAGAGCTGTCCAGACCAGCAAAGCCTCACCGTAAGCAAACCATGGCCAGAAAAACAATTAAAGCTCCAAAATCTAATAGTTCTCTGTCACTCTTCTTCCACCTCATTTTCTGAACAGGACAATCCAAAGCTTTGTAGGCATAAAAATCTTAGCAAATCTTTTATTCAATAGGACTCAGACCAGCAAGGGTTTACGCGCAACACTGACGGGCTTTGCTGTAGAAAGTGGGGCAATACGGAGTCTTCAGCAACGGCCCTCACAGCTGCAGTGCCCCAGAGAAACAGGCTCTTTGGAGTTTTCTCCTCCCTGTCTCGCAGATGCGTGGTGTTGGGCCAAGATGATGGAGCTAGCGCAGTGCCCATGCAGGGCCGCTGCCTTTCTGACTGAGAGAACGGGAACTCAGGGATTGCAGTGAAGGCACCAGGCGCTTCCATCTGCGCCTCCCGGAGACTGCGGGTGCCCGGTCCAACCGCTAAGGCTGAGTACCAGATGCCTCTCATGCTGGTAAGTGCTGGATAAGAACACATTTATTTACACTGGGGATTTCTGAAGGCTTTAAAATGTGATAATCAGAGGAGTAGCTGTGTACAGAATGAGCCTGAGATGGAGAAAAAGGGCCACGGAAGGACCAAACTGAGCGTTACGAAAGAGGAACCAGGGAGAAGCCCGTCCTGAGAGGGCTGTGCACCATCAGGATGGTTTGGCTGTTTGAAGCGAAACCGCTCCCAAGGGCATGTGAATCACCAGCATCCGCGCTGCGGCATCGCAGCGGCAGCCTGCAGCTGCAGACAGAGCCTGGTCCCGGCAGCAGAGAGCGGAGGCGGCCGGTGCCCCCGCGGCACCCCGGGCAGGGCGCGTGGTTGTCACTGGTCGCCCACGAAGGTTTCAGTTGTTCACGGGAAATTTGGTGGATGCAGGCAGGGCTCTCTGGTTTTAATTCATGGGGTGATAAAGCAAGAGATCTGTCGTTAGGGAGGAAGGAGGTCTAGCGAAGTGTACTAATCCTTTATCCCGCACCTCCAGTGGAATCAACAGAATTAGATCACAGATGAGTTTGACCCAGTAAGGATAATGCATTGACAGCAAATTATTTTGGCAACTGGTGCCAGTTTTATTAGAAATACCAGAACTGTTGGCGCTAGCGCCAGTAGTTTGCCAGGCCTGGCTCAGAGGAAGCGGCTTGCTGAGCGTGGCCAGAGACGGACAGCAGGTTGGTTCACCAGGATGAGACAGGCTCACCCGGTGCAAGGTCACCCGCAGGAAACGCTTTGCCGATCCTTCTCTAGGCACAACAACTTCTGTGACAAAACGTCAATGATCTTTGTACATCTGCCCACAGTAGCTGTCACAGATATTTGTGTACCGTTTGCCCCACCAGTCTGCTGATCTATAATGACACTTCTCAAAAAAGAGTCAGTTTAACTTCAGATTTGTCACCATCAGGGGAGGGATCTCAAAGAGGCCCTATTTACTGAAGTTTTTCTTCCTCCTCATGCAAATCCTGCCCCCTTCCAGTTCTTCATTGTGCAGGACTTACTTCTGGGTGATCATTCGAAACGTCTTCTTGGGCTGCTGTGTTTGCAGCCCGCAGACCTCACAGCAGGAGTCTGTTTGCCTTCACATCAGGACTGGATCTTCACCACCAAGTGGTTATCCATTTCTTAACTTTTTCAAGGGCTTGAGGAAGTCCTGAATTCATTTCCCTTTTAGTGATGGGTGAAACAATGACTTGTCATTTATGTGGGTTGCAAGAGCTGCAAACTTAGGCTTAGAGAAACCCACAGAAAGACAAATATCTCCCATTTCTCTTTGACTTTTGTAAACTCCTCCTCTTGCCCATCCTCTCTTCGCAGACCTACATACACACACTCACAAAGACACACACGCATACGCTTAGCTATATAGAGTCATTTATAAGATTAAAATGGATCTAGTTTTAACACCAGCCAGGAACTCGATACACAGAGATGAGCAAATCACCAAGCATCTTCCTCACACAAGTGTTCCTCGAACACGAGTGCCCAGGGGTGCACAAGCCATACTTGATGCTGGTGCAAGCACAGAAAGATCTATTGGCTCAGCATAGTTCAGAGTCCCACTTTCACTGTCTCTCGCTCTTGGCATCAAACTGATTATTAACAGTTATTTATAATTGATCTTGAAGCACAGAGACTGCTATTGATCAAGTAGATAGCAAAGCAATTCTGTTGAGATGGCAGCAAAATGGACTTTGCCTTGGAGTTGATGACTATTCCAAAAACATACTATGAAAGAGGAAATATATAAGCTATTCATTCCCATCCCTCTATTTTTTCCAATGAAATAAACTTCTGGATTCTGGTATTCTCCTAAACCTCCTTAAAAATTTCCCTGGGCATTGTAGCAGAACCCATGAAAACATCTTCAAAGAACATATGGCGGAGACTCTCTCATGAGCAAACTGTTCTGTGCTGCTGTAGAAAGCAAAGACGAGAAGGATGGGTGCAAGAGGAAACGAAGAGCCTGTTGTATGGGAGTAGAAAGAAGCAAACAGGAAAATGAGAGCTCTTCAGGGACAGCAGTAACAAACCTCATTTCTTCAGAAGCCCTGAGCCTGCCACCAACACAGGAACTGCCACGCTGTTCAAACACCACAACCTCCTCCTTCTTCTTCTTCTTCTTTTTTTTTTTTTTTTTTTTTTAAATATATATAACCATACCTGATCAGTTTGTCTCTCCCTGAGCGAATAAAGAAGCTGGGGCCTGAGGCACTGAAAATTCACAGCCACCAGCCCAAGAAAAGTTAGGCTGTTAAAGCACTGTTCCATAGATTAGGGACAGCGACTAGAAAATAGCTCTCATATGACCGAGGAGATGTGCCAATGGCTGATTGGACGATTTTGTTCTTTTTCATTAGCCCAGCTATAAGACTGATATAACAACATTGGCTGTCTTAGAAGGGGCTGACCAAGTTGTCACCTTCAGTTTTCAGGCAACAGTGCAGATTTTATACTTTATGCTAACTACTTAGAAATAAATGTTTATATATAATGTCAATGTTCTTAATTTAAAATAATTGTTTCCTGGATGTTTTTTGAAGCTGTTAGTGCAAAGGGTTTATTTTTGACGTCCCTTGAGGTTTTATAGCTCAAGCACTTCAGAGCATTGCTAACAGCAAGGACCGGAGAGGCGAGCAGCAGGACGAGGACAACAGCTGTTTTTCGCGCCCAAGCTCTATGATACATGAAGAGGGGACATGCTGCACAAGAATCTGATCCAAATCCCAGCAACTGCAAATTTGCCTTCAGTAGGAGCTGGCCACAGCAGTCTCACTCTCCACATCCTGATGCTTTGTATCCTCATGCACAGCAATGGGTCTAAGATGTGCCCCCACGTTTGGAAAGTGTCTCTGTGACCATGCTGCACAGCTGTCAAGCACAGCTGGAGAATCAGCCGTGTATCTGACCCATTCCCTCTACACAGAGGCAATAGAGCCGTACCGCTCCAGGGTAGGAGCTGAATGTCCCAGCATTACAGCACAGCCGCTTGTGTATCCTGCTCACCATAGGAAAGCGGGTGATGCAACTTGTTGGCCTGAAAACTTCTTGGCTTAACTGAGGGATTCAAAATGAAATCAGAGCGAGAGAGGAGCAGACTCTGGCATTGCTCCTGCCTGAGCTCACCGCTAGCCCCAAGGGGAGCGGGACACGGTCCCCACGCTGTGCAAGCACGTGCGCGCATGGGCGAGACCGCCGGTGAGAGAGCAGACGGCAGAGGAGGAGTCTGCTGCACCCAGAACAACAGTTTTAACATACCATTAAATAAGCCGTTGCCGTTATTGGCACCAGCTTTCAGCCCAAAATTGCAGCTTGCTGAAGTCTGGGACTATGTTAAACTCTCAGTACAGAACAGCCCTTGGACTCCTGAACAGTTCTCCCCGCCGCTTGTTGCCTTTGGGTTCAGAGCAGTTGGTGCCCTGGGACAGCAGCACGTCTTATACCCGCAGTCTGCTCCGTGACCCCTTTTTACGAGCTAAACCTCATGTCTCCAGGACGCTGCTTGCTCCTTCTCACATCGACAGGGAGACCCACACAACTGTCCCAGCCCTTCAGCATTCCCAGCATAAACCCATCTCCCCTTCGCATTTTTAAGCGAAGTAAAGGGGCCGCTGTGGGAGAGGGAACAGAATTATTCCTCCGGAGTCCTCCGTCGCAAGAGGAATTTGCCTGCGTGGTGGCAGCCGCCGCCGCTCTGGCCATGTGCCACCCCAGGAGCCCTGCCGCCGACGTGGCTGGTGGTCTGGGCTGCAGCGCGTTCAGCTGCAGGGCAACACGGTTTTCAGGCCGTAGCTGGGGTAAGAAGTTTTCACCTCCCGCCCCCATCACCACCACCTCCGACTCTCCTGGAAATTAGCAGCTCCTCAGCCCCCAAAACTGTGCAAGTAGGCTGCATCTACGTTAGCCTTTTAGTTCATACCACAAGTATTTTTCAAGTGCATTTCCTCTTCGCTGCACTTTGTTTCCCATCATGGCACAGACTCAGAGCTGCCGAACTGAATTCCTTTTAGGATGAAAGCAAACCAGAAGATGTGCTCCAGCCGTGCACCTAATGTGCTCCAGCCGTCAGCAAGTATTCAGTCTGTAGGACCAGACCAGAGCACGTTCAGAACAAGCTCCCTCTGAAACACATTCGGTGTGGATGTCAAATATTCAGCACCGGTTGCTTTGTTCCCCAGATCTCATCTTATCACACCACATGGTTTGCTCATGTATACAGACTTATCTGCCAAAACGATTCAGGCTTGCTTATGCATCTATTGGACCCGTTCAAACATTTTGAGCAGGAGTGGTTTTAACCTGGATCACTGTGGCAGAACTAACCTAGGGAGCAAGGAGACGTGCAGTTTTACTGGCAGCTCTGTGGGGGTAGTAACCTCCACGGACAGTTTCAAATACAGCCAGAAGAGCGTGTTCAGCATCCGGACAGCTGAGCCATCCCTGGGGACCAGGCTAGCCCACTGGAGCACTGACTGCAGTTCCGAAGTTGTCTCCTAAATTCTCCTTCTCCCCTCTGCAACGTCACCAGCTCATCCATGGGCTCAAGCCTCAGTGATGGAGGTTGAACTCCCTGCACATGTGTGCCTATCCCCAGTGGTCTTATCCTTCACGCAGTCCCTGCTCCCGATCCCCATCTCTGCCTGACCTGTGGTTTGAATCAGCTGCTTCTGCTCCAACCTGCCTCATCCACCGCAGGGCTCCAGCTGCCTCCGAGCAGGAGCGTAGCGGGGAGGAGTGCTCAGTCTCCACTGATGTTAAATCACTTTTCACCGCTATACTGAGACTTTGTCAAGCAAAGGAATGCATTACAACATAGGGCTCAGACAGCTGTAAGGAGGGGAAAGAAAACCAGCCCATGTTTCCAGGTAGCGGCATATAATGTGGAAGATGATTTCAGCACTGTTTCAGACGAATCACACTTTACTAGTTCTTTCCATCTAGTCTTGGCTCCATTCATTTTCTGAGACTTGGATCTATTTTTGGAAGCATTAAAAATATCCAGGGAGTTGCCAGCCATTTTTATTCCAATACAGGAACATTGTATACTGAAGACTTTACTGTCGGCTCCTGCTCAGATTGCAGGTTTTTTCCAGATGAACGCCAAACCCTGACCCATGACAATGTTGTCCATGTAGGTACTGCAGTTGTTTCTGGGCCAGGACAGTGAGTAAATGCAAAGAAAAACCCCAAAAAACCAAAAAAAATATAAAAAAAACAAAACACACCCACATTATTGTGCAGGAGATGCCTAGAGCTGGAGCCTGATGTGGGAATGCTACCTCTCCCTCCACGCTGATTCACGCCCAAGGGAAGGGAACTCCCTCCCGCCTCGTCAGCACTACACGGTGTGCTTTGCAGTTGGATTTTGTGACCGAGGGACATGCCCCATCGGCACCCCTTCCTCCCCACACACTCTGCACCCAGCCCTTCTCCCCACAGCTAAACACGATCCTGCACCACATGGCCCCTCACTAGCCTGAGCCATGACAGATGACAACATTTATTTTTCCTAGGTCTTTACTAAACATCCCCCTTCTCCTACCATGGCATCTCAGATCCTAAAATGCAGAGAAGTAAGGCATTTAAGGCATTTGTTCCAGGAGAGTCAGTAGATTATAAAAAAGAATAATGGACGGATGGACGGGCAGACGGATGGATAGATCCTGTTTTCTTTGCAGCTCCAGCTGTTCTCTGTCCCAGAGGCGGCTGCCATTCAGCCACACACACAGACAAGGAGACACTCAGTCCCAATTTCCTCCGTCCCAAGTGCCTGTTTTCTCACAGATTTTATCCTTCCTCATTGGGAGCACACACTTCCACTTTTAAAGCATAGCTATAACTTTTTTTCCCCCCCTTTGTCTTACTTTTTCTTTTTGTCTCACTCAACTCATTTATGGGTTTGGGGGGGTTGTTTGTTTGTTTTTAAGAAAAAAATCCACTGGGTTAAAGTGACAAGAAAAAAACTCCCAGTGTCGAAACTTGTTTTTCAAACCCAAACTCATATTTTGAGAAGATCCCCAAGACCAGGAGCCTCCCACCCTTTCCCCTCCAGAAACCTCCATCCTCAGCAGTCCCAGGGTAGAGAGGATTAGCTTGCTGATCTTTGCACAGTGCTTGGAAAACACAAAAGCTCTCTGGGTAATTCTCTCTTAGAAACCACACAGCCATAAAGATACCAAAGTCCCTCTCAGGGAAAGGCTCCTGGGCAGCTTGAGATAATCATTAAGCAAAAAGGATGGACGGTTCTGTATAGAATCTTCATCTTGCAGCAAGCTCTGAGGACGAGAGAAGGTTATCCATAAAGGAATTTGGGTTTGACTATTTTTAGTACAAGTGAAGAAGAGTGGAGCAGAGTGAGAAGGTCCCTTCTACAGGCGAAGCAAAGATGATCAGTGAGGAGGTGCGAGAGTGCTCCATGTTTGGCCCTAGACACAGTCACACGCACACACAGGGTCTAAGTGTTGGTGCACATCCAAGCACACCAGCTGTCCTGTTTAATAAGGAAAGCTGCACGTGGGGAGAGGAGGGAAGTGCATTCACAGGTAAGGCCCCTGCAAACTGAACATGGCCAATTTGCTGCAAAGAGCTTTTCAGTCACACACATACAACCGGGCATGTCCCTGTCCCGGACTTGGCATGGAGACACTGGTGCTGCCGCCAAAGACAGTAGAGCACAACACTCGAAACTGAACTCGCTTTGCCATAGAGCCCCAAGGGAAGCCCTCGTGCACTGGCTGACCTTAGCATTTCATCGCCTACAGTATGGTCAGAGCACTGTCAGAAAGAGTGAAGTAGAATACTTTGCCTAAAAGGCAGAAAAATGTACTAGGTGACTTCTTGAAAGTCCATACTTGTTTCTATTATTTGATGCATTTGTAGAAGGGGGAGAGGAGCAGAGTGGAGCAGAAAGGAGTGAAGAGAGGGAACAAACCCATCCTTAGCCGTGGTCATCATGTCCTCACGTGTTGTTACTAACAATGTCAATAGAGTAAAGATTTTGTTTCAGCAACATTGACATGTATGTGGAGTCACTCCTCCAGTAACCGACACAGGGTCAGACACCACTTGCATAGCCTGCCTAGACAACGGGAACTTTCTTGGAAGAAAATATAAACTTTCCTCACCGCAACATACAAAAACGGTGAAAGGACATCGCTGTATCTCATTGTATTTCATAAACACAACCCTGGTTTGATGCCTTCTTTCTGGAACTTTGGATTGCTTTGAAAGAGTGGTTCATTAATCTCCAAAGGAATCACTGCAAGTCATTCTGCCTCGCCTCAGTTTCCCCAGCTAATGTTGAGTTCCTGGGATGCTGACAGGCTTAATTAACAGTTACATTGTGCTCTGAGGGAGGGTGAAGAAAGGTGACGGCATTGCTCAGCTGCCCAGGGTTCATTTGTTATTACAAGGACACTGGGGGTTTTACAGGGCTTCTTCCTGCTGACAGGGAACAGCTACTACATTTCCTCCTTCACAAGTAGTTTATATCTTATAAGTCAAACTTTTGGTTCCTGGGGAATCCACTAAGCATGGGTGATCTTGTGGTGGGAAAGTGTTAAAAAAAAAAACCTTCTGGGTATTTGCAGCGACCACAGGAAGAGGTTTTATGCCCCAGGTCTCTGCCCAAGCTCCTGGATGCAGGAGGCTGATCCATCTCCTTTGCCCCTGCACTGCTACTCTTGGTAAACATATAGGGAATAAAAAGCCCTGTTTCTATGAACGAATCAAAGCCACAAGGCGACCAGAGGAAGATACTGATCACTGGGAGTTGTCTGACAAATGCCAGTAACTCTGTATTTCAGAACAGGATTGGCAATGGCATTGTGTTACTTTAACTGCACATTTCTAAGCAGGTGATGCTCGGTCTGCCTAAGTGTGATGGCTAGAATCAGTATGTGCAACAGGACAAGGAAATGTCAAAATGATGCAATGTTCCTCATGCACAAGCTCCATTCCCTGTCTGGAGGCATTGAGCTTGATCTTTGGGACCTTTTATTACTGGCCAGAAGATCCTCTTCCTTACATATACACAGCTTGTCAAAAACTGTGGCCCATCTACTTTTCTGGGGTGCTGAGCAGCTGCTCTCCCACAGATGACCTCAGCCTTGGAAAGCCTGGTCCATTCCTCCCCAAATGCAGACATAAACATTAACTTGAAGACATGTGCAGGCTGCTGACGTGTGCTTCAAACAAACAATTAAGTTAGCAAGCTGCTTCAGCCGCTGCACACTACCACAGGAAACTCTTGCTTCCCCTGGCTTTTTCCTGCTTTCCCTGAAGATGCAGATGATTTTGAATTAATTGAAATTGTATATGTTGGAGGGAGTGCTCAGAGATTCCTGCACCGCATGATCCATAGCATATCCTGGCTTGTCAAGATGAAAATGTAGCAGACATCTCCCTCCCAGCCCCAAACCCATAGGCATTAACTTGCTTCAATAGTCCAGCAATCAGCCCCTGCTCCAGGGCTCTGCAGCAGGCCAAAAGACAAATAAATGAATGAACTACAAAGCTTCAAAAGCAAACACCTTCCCTGGGTTTCTCTCATTAATTCATCAGATCCATTTCTGGGGCACTGACACTGATTTTATATCTGTTCACTTGTTGTGGAAATCTTGCCCACTGATTTCAGGGCACTTAAAAGGCCATAGCTGAAAACAAAATTTATGCTCCAATTACCTAAGTATTTTTCCAGTTTCTACTCAAAAGGGCCTTGGTCATTGTTATTTGCACACTGATCTGAGGTCAGATTTCTGCTGGGCGTTGGCCGTCCACCTGCATTCACATACCCAGATGCAGAGTGCATGGGGCTCAGGTGGCCAGATTTGTATGAACATGCTTACTCAAAGCTGCTGATGTGTAGGGTCACCCACCCAGAAAGAGTCCAAAGGCTCTCTTCTTACACAGGCAACAAGGGACTCTCCTCTTTTTTTTCCCGTGTCTCTGATACCATTCAATGGCATTCACCTTTTTGGACACTAAGAACAAAAGACGAAGAATGTTTCCTGATTCCTGTAAGTAAGTGTGAAAACCACAGACCTACAAGCCCAGCCTAGCAGACTGTTAGTTAGCAGATAGATGATGAAACAGCTTGGGAAGTTTTGTAGTTCCCTTTTGCTACCTTTAATCAGGTCAAACCAGCATTAATGATGTTGTCTGGAGAAGTTCAACCCTAGCAGCCTTGGCCAGCTATATATGTAAAGTGCCAGTTGCATTTTCCTGCAGTTTCCATTTTACAATATTTAGAGGAAGTAGAGCAACAAAATGCAGATAAAGTATTTCTGTTCAGAGGATTTCCTTTCACACAGGTTGTATTTCTAGGACCACTAATACTGGATCCACACATTACTGGGTCACTGACAGTAAAAAAAAAAAAAAAGGTGTTTCTGGTCTGATACTTGGTGTTTTAAACCTGGATCTACTGTACTAGTAAACCACTGTTCTTCTAGATTCTTTTCTACTTTGTTTTTACCTAGCTGTCCAGGATAAATGGGGTCAAACTATCCAGGATGATTCACCCCAGGGTACAAGCAGATATAATCCTGTACAGATCAGTGGGAATCAAGCACACTTTGCTGCTCTCCCAACCTGAGTATCATAGGCTGAACTGCTATCATTACTGTCACCATTACTAATCTGCTCTCTACACCACTTCATATTTGTCATAAGGGATAAAATATTCCCATAACATCACCGTGATCCTGCATCACAGTGCTGTGTCATTTTTATCTCTATCATACCCAGGAAAGATGGTATGGCTAATGAAATGCCATAAAGCCAAAATGGGAAATATTTAGTATCAAAGGCTAGTTATGTCAAAAATCTTGTGACATACCTGCTCTGCAGAGAACTGAAGCAGTCCATGGTGAGTAAACATAAAATGAAAAGCTACTTCATACAGGCAAATCATTCCTGTGCCGGGGGAGTGAAATAAAAGAGAGTCAGCACATGACCTGAATTTTCTCCTCCACCAACAAGGAACAACATCCTAGATAACCACAACACAGTATCTTAGATGAACATCCACACCACCTGAAACTCAGCATCTACTCACACGCGCGTAACCTGTGCAATCATCCAACTATCGTCAGCTGCTCAGCCCGGCTGCTGTCTCCTCTGCCAGCTGGCAGGACAGGTATTTTCATATGACTCAGAGAAAATCCCAGGAAAAACAAGTAATGGCTTCAACGAGTTCAGCATGTCAGAAACTAGGAAATAAATCAGTGAGGGAATACTGATGACGTTGCAGAGGAGGTATATCTGAAGGTTTCTCTGCAGCAGCGTTGCCTGGAAACTAGTATTTTCTCCTAGCAGGCTGAAATGATGTCATCAAATTCATTCTTCATCAGTTTTAATATCACATGAGGCAGATCTAATAACCTCAAGTAATTTTGGCCCATTCGCTTAGCTTATACCGATTATAAGTTCTCACAGTGCAAAGGAACACAGGCTGGATGACAGCAGAGATGAGCCGGAGGCCTTTCCTGACTGCATCACAGCTCTTTAGCTAGATTGAGGTTGAAACCATCAAAGTGTGGCTGGAAATGTCATCCCACGAGTGAACCTGACACCAGCATCAAGCCGAGCAGTGACGCTGAACGATGAGGCAGCTGACGAGCCTTGTCAGTTAGTGTCCCTCGGTAATCTGTAATCCGTGACCAGTAGGGATGATGTGGTGTAACTGACAGCTCAGAACCTTTTACACACAGCTCCCAGGGCATAAAGCTACCGAATGCCAACATCCAAAGGCACTCACTCATATCTTAGTGCTGGCTACTTGGGTTTGACATCAGGAAATCTATTTCACTCCTTTCCTGTTCCTAATCCCCAAGTTGCACCACCACATATCTTTGGTCTACCTGCTTTCCTTAAAGAGGAGAGGATTTTGAAGGTATAGAAAGACTTCCAGACTCATGTTGATCAGAGGGCCTCTGTGGGCATGCTAAGGCTGATGGCAGCTTTTAAATCCCCACTGTTTATCTACTGTCTAATTTTTGTGGAAAAGGCTGAAATTTCTGATCAAGACTGCTCAGGAGGCAGAACAGGCATGTGTGCATTGTTTGATATTCTCCAGCACCACGAGTGTAAAAGATGAGGATCCAGACACGCCATGTTAAAGACCAAGATATAATATAGCCACCTGACTGTGCTATCTGTTATTTGTTTTCTAAGACTGTGAAAGCTTTTGAAATTGTACTCCTGGTCTTGTGCCTGCTTGATGCCCAGCCCTTTGTTGGGATACCACAACCAACAAATTATGATTAAAAGACAGGCTGCCTCCTCTGACTGCTGGATAGCTGTGTGCTGGTCCTTCTTCCCTGCTTGTCTGGGCATGAGACTTGGTTAAAACAGGCCCTCTCTGTCCCATGAGAATAAGCAATGGAAAAGGGGGGGGGGGGGGGGTAGAAGAAAGGAGCCCTGTAAGAAACAAAGATGTTCATAAATACAAACACCCAATAACTACACTCTAGATTTGGCAAACTCGGTGCTTTGAAGAAAGAACCCCGCTCCATCTTCCACGCCCACATAATAACCTCAGCACTTTGATGATATACAGATTAATCAAAGTAAATTAGGCCCACTTCTTCCCATCCAGGGCTATAATACCCCACCACTATCACAATGGTATCTGAGCAATTTGCTTTCTCGGTGCCTTGGTCACAGCAAAGCAGGCTGTAAGTATTAAGGTCCCTGATGTTGCCACCAGAAACTAGTCCCCGATTTCAGTGCATGCAGGGTCCTGTCACTGTTGTGAACTTAGGTTCACTGGCCAACTGCACCCTAAAGCATTGGGGATGAAGAGCAAACTACTTACCAGTGATGATCATCTTTTATATTGTTAGCTTTGAAAAGAGCTCAGCATGGCAAAGAATTTAATGGCTTGGTTCTCCTACCCAAAAATAGCCCATGTGGGACAATCCATTTTTGTATTCCAGTAAACTCAATCTAGAGTAATAACTACAACGTTAGTACGCAGTTGTTGTTTTTTCTAGAAAACTGCAAACCAGTCTGTTTCCCCTTCAAAGTCAATCCCAAGCATGCTTTATTTACTAGACTTGCTGGTATCATTCTCTGTGTTGACTTTCTTCACATCTTTAAAAGTCTACTTCATGATAAGGCAGATCTAATTTTCTGATAATATTTGGAGGTATGGGATTGGTTTAAGCCCACATTAAGAGAATACATGCTATTCCATAAGGTAGTGTTTTTTTAAATCTCTGTGCCTCAGTTTCCTTACATATAACATGACAATAGTCATTTCTTCTATTTCAAGAATACAAAGTTACACCAGAATTTTTGATGTTTGCAAAGCATTTGGCAGATGTGCAGGGGAGGGTATGAATCCAAATGATTATGAATACAGTACTATATTTCTAAAGTCTCTTGCCCTCGTTAGCAAAAACCAAATTTTGCAGATATCCCACCATGGCTTATCTGAAAGGCTGGCCACAGAGACTGTGGCTGAAGGGCGCAGTGTGGGACCAGCCCAGTTACTGTCCCTCCCAGAAAAGTTATGAGAACTCATCTCTGTGAGCCTGATTCTGCTCTTCCTCACAGCGGTGCAGACTGAGCGCGGTGATTAACTGCAGCTGAGAAACGAACCTGACCCGTTGGGCCAAGTTCCAGGACAGACTGCGTATCGAGGCTCAGAGGAGCTTGACTCTTCATTTTCTGGATAAATCTCAGTAGAGATTGTTCTAATGCACAGGAAAGGAGGAAAAACATTTCACTGGCAATATCTACTTCACCCGGGCTATTTCCACCTTTCAAAATGATCAGATTAATTCCCCACTGGCCTTTTTAATATAATCCACAGCTTTTGACTTAGATACCCTGTTGGGAGAGGAATCAGGAATAAAACTGGGTATTACAAAAAAGTGGATGTCTGGGAACAGCGAACTGACACGATTTTGGCGGGGGGGGGGGGGTTGTCCCCTCTGCTTGTCTAAGAGCCTTTCTCACATTTCTCCTCTGCTTCCAAAGCAACCCCAGTTCCAGGCATCGATATGTCATGAGACGTAAACGGTTCCCCTTTAGGAAAAGTAAAAGCAGTTTTTTCCTGTTTGTGAAATCTCAGCGTTGCCAAGAACAAGAAAGCTTTCAAAACTGCATCTTTGCTGCTTGCCGAGCTTCACTGCCTTATAGGGTCTGAATCCCCTGGATCCCCGCTGGGGGCAGGCTGGGAATGCTGGCTTTTCCTCCTTCTGGGTGATTCTCGCAGGCCCACAGGTGACGTCATGGTACATTTTAGGCTACAATAACAGGAAATCATCGAGTGTTTACACTGGCAGACTGGGCTGTGATGTGATTTTCCTCCTCTTCCTCCTCATCCCACCCCCGCCGTTGACTTCCTCGGCATATCTGTTTCCTCCGATTAAAATACTACGTAGTGACAACACTGAAGGAGGAAAAAGGAAAGTGAGGGGGAGGGAGACCGAAGGCATATTTTAAAAGGATGGTGGGTTCCCTCGGCGTCCCTCACCCAAGCGCATCCCCCCCCACGCGCACACGGCGTTAGCACAGCAGCCCAGACACGAGCCGGGAGCTCGGCCTGCTGCCGGACTGGAGAATTCACCCCCCCAAGCCGCGGAAATGAGAAAGAAACTCTCCCCTTGCTAGCACGGATGAGTAACAGGATAGCTCTCCTCGGCCAGGTTTTACTTCTGAAGTTCCCCACGGCTGGGACCCCCCCCAGGCGATACTGAGCGTGTGCGACACGGGCTGGTGGACGGCTCCGAGGCGACGCTCTCAGAGCCGGAGCAGTGGAAGGATGCAGCCAACATGGAGGCCGCGCCAGTGTGAGGCCCGTTGCCTTTCGGTCAGAGGTGAGTGAAGGTGCCGGGGCTGGGCTGGGTTTCAGGCACTGCTTGGACCAGTGATCTGCAGTGTGAAGAACAGATAGTCTGTCCTTCACAACTTGCTAAGACGGAGGGAAGAAGGAGGGAGATGTAAGGAAGTTTCCAAAAGACTAGGAATTCCAAAGGGCAGAAATAGGAGATTGCCTAACTAAAGCCTAACTGACTTTAGGACACTGAAGGTCAGTGTTTGAACTTAAAACTCAAAGGTGTTGAGATCTGGGCCAATTTATAGTTTCATCAGGCTTGATTGTCCCCTCCCTTACGTCAGTGAAATGGGCCTTGAAAAGAGCAACTCACAGTCCCTGGAGAGCTGCGAGCCAAATCCTGGCACCTTCCCAGTGCTGTTTTCATCTCCTCAGGTTTTTGGATAAATTGATCTGCTCCCTCTCCAGGTCTCTTGCTCTCCTGGCTGCTACTCCATTATCAGTGGCAGTGGCCCAAGTTCTGCATCTTGGTGTTACTCCAGCAACTTCACTAATGTTACATCTGGTAGGTACTCAGCCTTGTGCAATTTCCTAAGGGGAAAGTCATTAGACCAAACAACACAGAGTATTTTCTGTGACCAGCCGTGCCAGAAAAGCAATCAGCAAGTCCTTGATGCAAGAAAATATCATTCAGTTCTCTGTACCAATAAAGTTTTCCCTATTTTGGCAATTTAGGACAGCTTCCAGAAGTGGAGAAAAATGAAAGCAACCCATGCTGCAAGCCAGCCATGCATTGTATGGCTGTGTTAGCAAGACACTGAGCCCTGGATAATATACTCTGCCTTTGCAAGGGGCATAATAGCTTAGATGTGGGCTAACCCATGGTTTTGTTGCTTGGATCCAGCTTTCCTCTGGCTATTTGAAAGAGAGTCACATCCCTTTATTTCACTGAAGGACACAGCATTAACATAGCCTTCCCGCTCATGGCTAGTGCAGTGGGCCAGCAGGGCTCACAGAAGCACTTCTGAGTCAGGGACACTAAGGAAGAGCTAGGGGTAGCCACCTCTAAGTAGGTATCAGGATGTCTGGAGCTGAAGCAGGATGTGTGAAAAGACGTGTCATTCAAAGCAACATGAAAGTCTGAGATAAGAATGATGGCAAATATTAAATAAGCTTTCTGTAGCAAGATGCGTAAAAGAAGCATACCTCAAGATGAGCTGGGGGGGTCTCCTTTCTGCAGTCCCTTACAAGACAAGGCCTGCAATGAAACTGAAAAAGCAATTCACTTAAAAAAATAATAATACATATATACTTCATCTGCCACAGGATATCACTGAGACCAAGAAACTGCAGCACATTCAGGAAAGAATTGAACTTCTCATAGATAACAAGGTCCATGGTGTATAACACCCAGAAAAGGACACTGGAGTGGCAGGGCGTGCAGTCGCGGTTATTTCTAGCCAGTCACTTGGTGGATTTTATGCAAACTTGATCTACTGTGAGGAAATGATAGAAACCCACAGGAGTCCCTTGACCGTCCATGGCACAGGGTCTGCATTTCTTCATGGCTTGCAACCATATGAAGATCCTGGTGGAGAAAGGTGTCCTTTGACACCTTCAGCAACTGCTACAGATTTTCACGGGCCTTTCCGAGGCTGAAGCTTTTTGAGGCTTTCTGGCCTCATTTTCTATCTGTGACTTTTTAGTGTGTGTTGGCTGTGAGTTTCTCTGACTACAGCCACAGAGTAGCAGAAAAGTCACCCCACTGAAACCACATGGGAGTCCTCTTCGTGAAACCCCCTGGTAGAGCACGACTGTGTACTTCCCAGAAACAAGTTCAAGCTCATCCACTGGGAGATTTGCTGTCTATTGCAAGTAGGACGTTGCATCCTGGCTGAGGAACTCATCACTCCAAAAAGGGAGACGTCCATTTCCTGGCCCCTGTCCAGTGAAATGGCTTGCCTTCTTGACCTTGATATGAATCATCCTCAGCCAAAATGACATTTTTTCAAAGCACTAATGAGCTGAAAAGCTTGCTGGATCATAAACTGGTGTATTTTCTCATTCTGGCTGAGACTGTAAGTAGTCAGCCAGGCCTAAGGCAGCAGGTACAAACGAAGGCAGAGGATGAGCAGCCTGCCTGAGGCCACGCTGGACCCAGCTAATGGAGGTCACAGAAGCTTGGTTGACACAACCACATTCTTCCCTTTTCTCCTGTGCCTCCCCACTCCTTTCCTGTCCCACTGTGCTAGGCTTGGACATGAACAGGCCAGGAAGGGAAAGGGTAGCAAATAAGAGAATTTTATTTTTATTGTCTATTTCTCTCCATCTGTGCAAATACTGGCAGCTTTAAATCAAGCTGAGAAGTCTCCTACATGGAAAAGCAAAAAGCCTGAGGCAGGCACTGTGCAAAACTGGCCTAGGAGGCAGAAGGTCTAGCTGAGAGCACCGTGGCTCTGTTCAGTACATTTAGAAATTGCAGGTCTTCAGGTCATAAAGCAGAAAGGCAGGAAACTGCTTTAGAAAAAAAATACAATTGGAGGTAATCTTAATCTGCATCTACGCTGCAAGAGTAAGTGTCATTCACAGCAGTTAGCAGAAGGAACAGGAACCACGATATACACTTGCCTGCGGTCAGTGATAGGCTGACATAGTCTGCAGTAAAGCCCCTGGTGTTGAGTCCTCACTGATGTTATTATTTGAGGCAGCTAATCAGGGCTGGGAGGGGAGGACCATCCCAGCAGTGCTCACACATTATCCCGCAGCATAGTACTGTCCTAGTCCAGAATAAACAGGAAGTTTTTGCTCCAAGCAGGTAGCTGTGATCTTAAGCCCATTAAACATGTACCCTAGTCCCAACCATGCTTAAAGTTAGGCACAACCTCAAATGCTTTGCTGAATTATGAATTGAGTCTTTCCTCTCTTGAGCAATCCCAAAGACAAATTGTAAGGGTTTACCCACTGGTAAGCTGTATGGACTAATTAGCTTATATTTAGGAAGTACTTTAGAGATGAAAAATGCTGTGCAGTCTAATTATTATTATTAAAAATACCTCCCAGGCAGGAATGTGAAAGGAGAGAATTATGTACTCTTTGACAAGCTTCTTAATGGAAAAAGAGTAATAGCCTAAAACTACAACCTGATCTGCACTGTGAAACCATACTGGCTGCTGACAACCATGTGAATGGATATGATGTTTAACACTGGTAACTCATCAACTTCGTGCCAGCCTGGGGCAAGGGAAGGCTATTTGTGGCAGAAGAGATGCTGCTTGCTATGAAGCATGATCCTTCTTTTTAACAGTCCCCTCTACCAGCCCACTTGATATTTTGCTCCCAGGCAAATAATGGGATAGAGATTTGTTTCAGAGAAGCCCAAGCACACGGTAGATTCAGCTCAGCCTCACTACACCACGTCTTCCTTCAGCTGAAATAGTGGCAGAAGCAGCCTTACGGGAGAGTGACTTCCAGGGAGCGTGGCTGCAACTAAAACCTCCTGTGGGGAGTTCGGAGAGAGGCTTTCTCCACATCCAGTTTTCCTCCAAAGCTGCTCTGCAGGAGGGGGTAGGCTGAAAGAAGGATGCCCAGAGTTTTAGGTGGAAGGATTTAGCCTTACCCCGGACAGCTGTTTTTCTAGGCACAACGCTTAGGCTGAAAACAGCTTCGTTCAACATGTTGCAGTATCAGAGTGGTTGTGAGCTGTCTGGTCACCGCAAGTGGCAGAACAAAACAAACACACACACAGAGTTCAGTCACCAAGGATTTTCCATCACTTCTTTGCAAATTTTGTGGGGTCAGAATTAAAATGCAGGACAAGTACAAGACCATTTTCTAATTGCAATAGTTCCAGGAGACCAGTGCTACAGCTGCACTTAGACACAGAAACCTGGCAAGGCAGAAATACCTCGAAGGGGCACTGTTTGCACTTTGGTGAGCAAAAGATTAACATCAGCTCCGCTTCTACTGCCCCATGCCTGGGTGGAGGCAATTAACACGACCATTTGGGAGTTAGTGCATCTCTTCAAAGTGCTTGTCCTTGACTTGCAGGAGATCCAAGAAACATCCAGGGCTGGGGACTTTTATTCACTTCCCACATATGTCAACTGCACTCCCTGTGAGTCAGAGCTGGGGGGAGACTTTGCCGTCTGCAGCTGCATTGCCCTTTTCTGCTGAATCACCCTGCTCGCGACAGTCCGTGCAGACGCCCTGGATGCATCGTCTGAATGCTCAATGGGAGTAAGCTGCAGCAAACCCCAAATTTTCCATACCCTTTCCAGGACCCAGCTAAGTCACTGCCCACATATCATGCTGCTGGCAATATGCAGGGTAGCCAAGAGCACGGCTTGTTCCTCCAAAAATGTCCTGAGCTGCATCAGTGACCCCCCTCATCCATTTCATGGATACAGTAAGACTTTTCCCAGCCACAAACAGCATCTCTCTCTCTAACAGCCTCTGTGGGGGAAGAAAGAGAGAGACAGAGCCAGTGGATGTGGTTTGGCCCTTCCCACAGTGAGGCACTTGCCCCAAGGGTTTCTTCTGAGGTGCTTGTGGTTCCTTTGCCCCAGCCTTGACAGATGCTGTGAACTGGGTCTAATGACTGCACCATGTTCAGAGCACAGGGAGCACAGAGTGTTCACAACCCCGAGATGCACAGGAGCAAGCACATGCTCTGGAGTAGCTGGGGTTGCTTTGGGGTTAACGCAGCTAAAATCCCTGGAAAGTCAGCCCATGAAGTGCAGACAGCATGAATGTGCAGTTTCTCATGTTGTTTCCCAGGTCCTTGCTAACATTTGAAAACAGCTTATGGAATTAGGGGACTCAGAAGAGAGGGACCAGAGCACTGAGCTTTTAATTGCTTTCAATCTGTCCTGGGCCAGGAAGCAAGTAGGAGCTAACATCAACTGACAGTGATGAACAGCCATCGTGAAGAGAGCAGTTCTCTGCCTCAGTTTTGAATCCCACTCACCTCCCAAGCTCTGCAACTGTCTCAGGACACGTAAGATCAAATTGCATCAGCTAATTTGCTGCCACTCTATGACGGAAGGGGTGGGGAGGTAGAGCATGAAACTGGCTACAAGTCAATGCAAGAAAAGGGTGTGGGACACAGCGCACTCGAACAGGCTCCCAGCTGCAGCAGTGTGACTTTGTGTAGTTACCACCCAAAGTCTGATTCAAGCAAGAAAACCAGTAACCAGGAGGGCTCATTTCATTCTGCTGCAGAAGCCTTTATGCTTCCTTTTCCTCCTGCTCCTGATGAGTGGATGGGGCTAGCCTCAAAATACTTGGCTGGGATGGGGAGCAGTCACAAAACACACCCACCTTTAGAAACCCAGCTTGGAAAGCAAGTTCACATGATAGTACCAAAAGGTGTGGTGGTCTAGCAAGCCTCATGACCACAGATTTATTTATTACATAGAGCATTAGAAACAGCGTGGTCCTTAGTCCACTGTGAGACAATTTGGGTTATTTTAAATACTTTTTTTGTTTTTGTTTTTTTTTAAGTGAAGGAAGAAAAAGTTTTAGAATACATCTGACCTCCTGGCTGGTGGACTGACTTCCTGGCTCAACCTCAGACCTCCCTTGTCACTACGGACCTGCCCAGTGATCTCGGGGCTGTTTGACCCTCCTTACTATCACTAGACCTGATCCTGACCCTGACCTGCAGATCGACTTCCTGGCTTGACCTCAGACCTACCTTATCATTGCAGACTTGCCAGATGACCTGGACTCTTGGTTGAACCTGCTACCGTGTCTGATCCGCACTGCTGCCCTCGCTCAGGTACTGCGGGATGGGGGCCTGGCTGGCGAGGCCCCTGCCCTGCCATGCATGGTCTGGCGCTCAGCCATCTTCAGCCCTGAGCTTAACACCACGGTACCTAGCCCATGGGTTCTGCAGGGCTTTGCCCCGTGACTCTTCCTGAGCAATCAGCCTGGCCCTGGGCTTTTATCTTCCCACGGTGCTGACATGCTGCCCGACCCCAGGCTCTCAGGTGAGCCCGCTCCCCAGTGCTGTCTGGTCTCTGTGCCCCATCGCGGACAGCTGGGGTCCTTCCTCCCCACCGACCCCAAGCCTGCCTGGTCTCTGGGGCTCCCCAGGTGCGGCTTGAACATGTTCTCCCTCCCGTCACCCCCCCAAGCCCACCCAGCCTCTGGGGCCCCTCATAGGGAACCCCTGCCCAGCCCCAGGTCTCTCATGCAATGTCCCTTTCCCCACTCCCTGCCCCTGCCCTGGCTCTGCATCTCCTGAAATAGCCCACTGACAACCCACAACCATGAAATCACTCTGCAGCAAGACCCCTCAAACCCAGGCCCCTGTAAGGTGTGAGGACACGCCTTGCTGGAAGGGAAGACCCCCGAGGGCACCCACAGGCCTTAATGGCCCTGACCAGCCTCCACCCACACTCAGGGGCTCCATTTCAGCCCGGTACCCCCAGTCCCTGGCTGAGCTATGTTGTAGGTGTGCCTGCCTCCAGCACAGCCACGGTCACCACCACTGCCACCACCACGGCCGCAGCCATGGCTGTGCCCGTCCAAAGACCCTGTCGATCCAGATCCTAAGCCCATAGGCTGACTTGGCAGCTTGCCCTTAGTCCCGCCTCATCTCTACAGACCTGCCCCGCAGCCCCTGGGCTGTCTGTCCCTGGTCTGCAAATTGAATTATCATCATGAGTTTGCTTGATGAGCTGTACTCTTGGTTGAATCTGGCTACCATTTCTGGACCTGCCCCATTCCCCTCGTCTCACTCAGCTACTGCGGGGCCGGGCCCTGGCTGGCGAGGCCCCTGCCCTGCTGGCCACGTTCTAGCACTCAGCTCCTCATCCCTTAGGGAGCAGCTGGCCCTCGCTGCTCACTGACAGTCTGATCCTGAAGACATTTCCAGATTTTGACTTTTTGCTCTGATTCAAAATGAAAACGCACTGCCAAATGTTGGAATCCCCCCTGGGTTGGGAATCCTGACAAAGTCTGCTTTCGCTGTACATGAATGACTCTCCAGCTGAATCCTATTCGAATAGCTCATACTCCAGAGAAGAACATCTTGCCTAGTGCTCCAGTGACTGGGGGGATTTGTGGAGGGCAAGTGCACTGGTATAAAATACCACCAGTCTCTCTTGCAGCCTACTGTGAAGCCCAGCCTGCTTGGTGCCAGAATCTGCTACAGGCTTTTTCCTAGCCTTCTGTCAAAGCTCATCCTCTCCCCTTCTCAGGCAGAACCACCATGCCCTCCTCTCAGGGCACAAGTCAAGAAGATGGTCTTGAGAGCAGGCTAGACCCCAGCTTAACTGATCACATAGACCCAAATATCCTCAGAGACCTAGGCTTAGGATGCTTGGAGGCACAAAGAACTGGGCCTCAACCCAAGAGCAGATGCCCTAGTTTTGATAGCTACACTGAGCTGTCAGCACAAACACAGTAGCACAGCCACTCCTCACTGCTGGAGTTGAATTAGTCCTACATTCATATGCTCATGAATGCCATGGTTTGTGTATGCATCCAGTTAGGGTTGAAGGAAGGCAACAGGAGATGCTAAACTTTGAAAACAGTACTTTTTACTAAATGGCCACGGTAGGAAATTGCTTCTTGTTTGCATTCAGGTGATCTGGCTGACCTTGCAGCAGTGTGCTGGGCACATGACAGGACCATCTATTTTGGCAATAGCTCCATCTTGGAGAAACTTCTCTTTGCTTTGAGGCTTACGTGAAACACACTGAGGATAAGGGAAGTTGTAACTACTTCAGAGTCTCCTGAAGGATAGGCTGTGATCAATGTCCTTCCATTTCAATACAGTTGCCCTCTCAGCTTATCACAAATGACAACTATAACTCAAAAGGATTTTTTTAAAATGACCAATCTTATTTTTAGTCCCAAGAGATCTGCTCTCCCAGCCTCCAAATCCCAAACCCTAAAGCAGAGGTAATTTTATGATTTGTATATTATTAATATACAGAAAGATATTTTTTCTACAGTATCTTCTGGTGACTGGACAAACCTCAAGGGAGACAACTGCACCTCCAGCATGTAGCTTAGATAATGATTTCGGTCCTTGGCACTTTGTAACTCAGCTGGATGACTTTTCTCTGGAGTCAGTTATATCATTCATTGCACTGTTCTCTAAGTTGATTGCATTTTTTTAAGTATATTTTCCTTATATACATACCAGTTAAACTCTGAGGAAATGAGATTCCTTCCCCAAGGATACTATAATAGCTACATTACAAAGATCATTAGCAAGCACTGAAATCTAACTAAAGCTTGGCAGCTCTTAATAGGCAATGATTTTCCATACACTGCTCTTTAACTGAACAACAAATATTGATCTAACCAACTCTGCTACCAGCATCATGCAGGCTTTTCAAGCTGGTTTCAGAGTACGTATTCCTCCTCTCAGAACCCAAGAGCCCAGTTCTTAGCAGGGGTAGGTCCTTTGATCCAGCAGAGCTCCGATGATCTCCATGTGGTCTCTCACATCGTTTGATGTAATGTTCCTGCTGTATATTGCTGATACTCTGACAAACAGGAGCAGATACTAATTGATGTGAGAGGAAGGTTCATTTTGGTCTAGATGGAGTTGTGTTACAGAAAGCAGCACAGAGAGCAGTTCTGATGTTCACACCATGCTTGCTGTGCAGAAATGAGCTTGCCATGTGCTGTCAGGGAGCACCCTCTACTGGGAGTAGTTTTCAAAGCTACTCTCCTCAATAGTGGAAAACCTGTCTCCTGTGGAGCACCTGCTGAAACAGTACAGCAGAGGAGCTGGTTAAACACAGAGCTGGGCACTGCAAAGAGAACCACTGTAGCATTCTGAATCACCACCTAAATTCACAGACAGTAAAACATAAATGCCCCAGTGGATTTGACTTGCATTCGTAAAATGGGGGTCAGGGTCTATGATTGTATCACTGATTCTTTCTTGGACTGGGGAAAATTGGAAACAGGCATGGCAAACCTCTGCTAAACTGCTGCAATTCATGGGAATTTCCAAGAAGACTATATATGTCTGTAGCTAACATAACACCACTTTTGCTCCAATTAGCTAAAATTCCAATGCTCAGTATGTGTGACTGCCCTGCTGGTCCGCTCTACTCTGGCCACGGCAAAGTTGGGTGAAGGACAACAGCTTCCTTCCATTGCCAAGGTGTCTCCAACTTCATGGGCTTCACGCCTGAAATGTTTTGCAGTATCTTTCTTTTTGTCTTTAGAAGAAAACTAAGTCATTGTAATTGCATTGGAATCTGAGGGAGTTATCTCGTGTTTCAATAAAAATAAAGGAGCTTTAAAATGTTACCCTGAATATAAAAATCACACTGCCAGACAAAAATCAATCAATACTGCAATTAAAACAACGGAATTTAAATACATAAGTGTTATTGTATACAGCCATTTTTAGTTATTAAAATAATCTTAACTCATCACCCCTGCTATATTAACAATGGGATGTGATTATTTTTTCATACCTCAACAATGTTTATTATTTCAAACTGAAATACACATAACAATTAAGGCTATCCAGTTAAAAGTTAAATATTTCTACTTTACAACTATGCCTTAAGGAAATAAATGCATTAAAATTATACTGAGTACTTCAGATTATGTTCTTCCTTTTAGAAGAACAGGAAAGCAAAAACTACACAGACATTTTGACTAATAGCTCAGCGATTTTGTCACATAAAAATCTTTTAAGTGTTGATCAACTGGAAGTGGTCAATGAAACTCCAATTTCACTGAGGTCAAGGAAACATTGCCATTGACTTCAGCAGAGCCCAAAAGGATTTGTGGTTGGAGGGTTCCCTTGTTGCTACCTGAATGCCACAATTCCTGTGAGCCTGCAAAGCAGGTTAACACAGTGCTGGCTCTCAGGACGACAGATGTCCAATTAAGCTTGCTCCCTTCTTTAGACCAGTGTGTGAGTACAGGCAAATTGGATGCACCAGCCTCATCAATAAAAGATAAAATGAAGAAAAGAACATTGTTAAAAAAATCCCTGATTCCTCCCCATTTTCAGTTCAGGACCCTGCACAAATCTTTTTTCCCAGCATGTAAAATGAGACTATGGCCTGTCAGGTGATAGAGGGCAGAGCTGGCATCAGGGGTTGTGTAGCAGCTGAGGAACCTGCTGTGGCCCCAGGGCATGATACTGCACTACATGATGCACATTCAGGCCTTAATGTAGCATCACAGACCCTCTCTGTAAAGAGAGGAAGACATGAGGGTAGTAGGTGAAGAGACATGGAGAGACAGAGAGGCAGAGGCACTGTGGCACATAAAAGAGCATGGGCTGAGGTACAACATGGGAAAGACCCATGGAATTCAACAGGTCTGATCAGTTGTTCAACAAGTAAGTGCAGCAAGGACTATACGCTCTCTCTTCCCACCCAAGGGAATAAAGCATGCTGAAGATTTATTGCTCAAAGGCAAAGGGGGACAGAAGCTCTAAAATCAATGGGGTTAATAGTTCTTGCACCTTTTCAGCTTCTGTTTGAAGACAGCGATGGCATAATAGTTTTTAAATTTCACCAGGAAAATGGGGATTGGGATGATAATAGTTAACATGCCAAATACTGCAGCTAAGGCCGCTGTCACTTGGCCAACAGTGGTGAGAGGGATGATGTCTCCATAGCCCACTGTAGTGAGTGTGATCAGAGCCCACCAGAAGCAGACAAAAATGTCAGTGAAGTGCAGCTCTCCTGTGTAAGAAGGACTGCTACAAAGCAACTCCCCATAGAAAAACAGAGAGCCAAAGAAAAGGGTCTCAAAGGCCAAAATCATCAGCAAGATGCAGATCTCTCGGAGGATAGACTTGAGGGTGTAGGATAGAACTCTGAGGATCAGTGGGGTTTCTATCAGCTTGGATATCTTCAGGAGTTTGAGGAGATAGACAACACGAATAAAGCCCAGCCAAAGCCCCAAACTTGGCATTCTCTGAATCTGTCCGTCCACAAAGAGTTCAATATAAACTGGGAAAAGGGAGAGGAAGTCAACCATGTTCAGGGGATTCTGGAAGAATTTCTTTTTGTCTGGGCAGACACAAAATCGCACAGAGAACTCAAAAGTAAACCAAAGAACACAGAAAAGCTCCAGATGAAGCAAGTAGGCAGCCTGGTGGTAATAGGGTTCACGGTAGTTGTGGGCAACCTCAGAACGGCCAACAAAGGTGAAGTTAGCAGTGAAGAACTCAAATTGTGCCTTGGTCTCCTCACAGAATATGACGACAACTCCAATGGTGAATAGCAGAGAAACAACAGCCAGGCACTGCAGAGGGAAGAAAGGGTACACATACCATGAGTCCAACAAACAGGTATCACATTACCTCACTGCTCCACCTCAAGCCCAGGATCCCCTCCATAGACGCAGAATGATCTCAAACTAACATTTCTCAAATGCTCTGCTAAGAGTTGTTTTGCACAGATCGGTATTTTCTCCCTCCAGGCTTGAAAAAACATATAGAAGATTGGGGTCAAGGAAGAAAACGCCTGAACTCCTATATCTGAGTTTGTAGGGAAGGGGAAACATGTCTGACAGCTGTGGTAACATGGACAGACTCACACTGAGGGCCTAAATGTTGACTCCAGAAATGCTGGAACAGCAGAAAACATCCTCTGCAGTCTCCAACTTGCATTTGTTGTTCTGCATGCCTGACCTTTCAAAAAGGGGCTGGACATGCATTTTATGTAGGGACAAGTGGAAGGGGAGAAAAAAAGATGTGTCTGTTAATGAGAAAACAGAGATTTTGAAATGCACTAAGGAACCATTTAGTTACATTTAATCCAGGAACAACTACTCAGTCCTAGCAAATGGAGCTGATGAGCCAAGAAAATAGGTGTTGCCTGGAAGGCAAGTACTGTTTAAAAAACATGAAGTTGAGATCTGAGAATTTTCTTTCATTCTCACACACTAAAAATCAAGCAGAAATCAAGAATATGCAGATATAGTGTGACTATTAACTAGCTTAGCCTGATATAGTGTGACTATTAACTAGCTTAGCCTCCAGGCCAAGAAAAGGGCAAGTAGAGGATATGATAGACAACACAAGCAAAGAAGAAACCTTGAGCTTCTCCGTCCTATAGGCTCCTAATTCCTGGAAATGTCAGACACACGACTCACCAAATACTAGAGGATGTACCTTTAACTGCTGGTAGTTAGGAAGTCAGTAATTGAGCTCAGTCCTCACCCCTTAAGCTGTGACCCTACGGTTGAACAAATTGGGAATAACTTTAAAGAAAACAACATCACTAGACTACTGTCCATCAGAGGAGGGCAATCAGTGTGCATGTTATCACATATTTACCCAAGTTTTGCTTTCAAAACCATTCACAGATACAATATCTGGACACACTCCCTAAGTACTTTGATGAATATCAAACCTCCAGGTTTTTCTTAAAGACATATTCATTTTGGTTATTTGTGTTAGGTAGAGATGGAAGGGAAAATCAGATTATCCCCATGGCCTAGCTGATGGTCCATGGATCGAACAGATGTCTGTTACTGTCTGCCTATAAGAAGAGGTGGAGGACAGTTGAATGCTTTGTCCTGTGAAAGGGCTGGGACTTAAAGACTAACCTCACCTGCTACAGCCACAAGGAAAAAGAGGGACAGTTGGACATCACCCTCCCCACTCTTCATGCACATACGTGGCCCAACATGGTGCATTCTCCAAGGAGACCACAGCTGTGAGATGCAGCTCCACAGCTGCTGAGGGAAAGCACACCTGCATCTACACCTCATGGTGAGTTTTCTCACCATGTTGTAAAACCTAGAAGACACCTTGAGGAATAAGTAATTCATTTCTACTGTCAAAGCATCAGTGAAGGAGAGTCAGGGTTCCGAGATACATATTTTTTCGATCTGGATTCTAAACAGGCATAAGGCTAAAAACTCATTAGCATCTTTCAGGGACACATTCCAGTAATCCCAAAGGACATAGGCTGTGTGCATCTCCAGGGATATTACCTTAGCACCGAAAGAGGAAAAGGGTTTTTCAAAGATGGACCAAATCTTCGGCTGCCATCTGGTTCTCCAGCTGAAATCCATTCTTTCCGTCTGGACTATGAGGCACTGGTCATCAGCCTGATCATTTGCATCCCAAATGTGAAACTCCTCTGGCTGCACCTCTTTGTTATTCAGCTTCAGCCAGCAGCAGGATGCTAGCTGTGTCTCATTTATTTCCCAGAATGCCAGCTCTTCTTCTAAGACTGACCTACAGGTATCTATGGGGCAGTGGAGATGTTTGGTCCTATAATAGTTCAACACACAGCTGAAAATCTCAGCACTCCTATCAAAAAAGAACTCTTTGGTGGTGGGATTATAGTCATAGATGCTTGGGGCATGAGGCTCCGTGAGGCTGCACAGCTTGGTCCCTGGGAAGGTGCGGAGAGTGCTGCTGTATGTTTCATATCTGATTCCCCCAACATTCAGGATGATTTTTTCCTTGGAGTCTTCCATCTGTGAGCAGGGAGGCACAAGTCCTCATAGGCTTTTGTTTATCTTCAGTGAAAAAAGAGAAGAGCACAGATTAAAAGAAGCAAAGTAAAGTTCTGGAGTGGGAAGGTTTTCAAGGGTACCTCATTTCAGTGCCTTTAAAGCACATTTCATACCTGAAACTTGAATCTCCTATCAGGAGGAAGGCCCCTCTGCCCTCCCCCATCCTGTTCAGTGCCTGTTCCTAGTCTCTGCTCCCTGGCCATATTGTCTGAGCACTTTCATGAGCTGCATCAAAAAAAATAACAAACATCTGGTGTGCATTGCTCTCTCTCTCTCAACCTCTCCCCATGGGGAGAGAACACGCAGTCCAGAGTTTGTTTCACCAGGTTTGTTCATATATTGTAAATACCCATTGCAATAAACTCATTTGAGGCAAAAGAAAGGTGCTGGTTTTCATTCTCAGGATATTCACTCCACTGTCTCCCCCCTTCTGTACTCCCTCCCCTCCAATTTCTCCCTCCACGAGCACAGTTTCTTGCAGACAACTTCATGTGCCAAGGGGGTAGAACAGTCATCAGCAGCTTATTCTCCAAACAGCTTTTTAGACATCATCTCCTGTGCTAAGCCTGGCATAGCAGAGTTCGTAAGAAATTCTGCTGCCTGGTGGGGACGTTTGGATTGTCTGCGTTCTGTTTTTTTCCATGAGTCTTCCCTATATAGGGTCCCATTCAGCCAAACCACATTGCCATGCGCAGGAAGCTGCTTCTTACCTGGAGTCTATCTACAAGATTCCCGGACTAGAGGAAAACAAAATTAACATACTGCCTCATCCTTCAGGGCTGGCAGACACCTCAGAATAGCACCAAAACCCGCTGCCAAGTCCCAAGGCACTGGAAAACATGTTCAGCTCCTTTTTTTCTTGTAATACATCCCTTGCTTAGCTCTCCAAAATCCAACACACCTAGAAGAAACTGATGCCATGCTTTATGATCATTCTTCCGGGAGTGGAGTGAGACCAAGTATCTCTGTAGCTCCAGGAGCATGGAAGGCAGAATAGGGCAAGAAATGGTTGGGAAAGGGACTGGCACGCTCTCTCACCCATGCATATCCATTTCTGAGTGTTCATACCCCTCCATCCCCCTTCCTTCCTACACATTTCCATCCAATCTTCTCTTAGCCCCTGCACTTTTAATTCTGACCCTTTTCTTCTTATCACAGAACTTCTGCAAACCTGTCTTTCCTTCCTGCCTGGACTCTCTTACCTACTGCTGAGCGTGCTGAAACCACGCACACAGGACCTCCAGTTGTCACTCTTCACTCCTGTGCAGCACAGGAGTCACAGGTCACTTCTGCAACAAAACTTTCCATCCAGGATCTGCAAGGAAACAAGCCCTGCCCAGTGGAGACTCCCAGAAGTGAAGAACTACATACAGCACCTCATTCAGCTTCATCAGAAAAGGCTTGAAACTGCAGCTTAGTCACACAGTCATAGCACAAGAGAATTACTGCCCACCTGCTGTCCTTACTCTCCCAGTACATGTGAGGCCTGATCCAGCTTTCCCTAAAGTCAGTGCTAACCTTCCACTAACTTCGGTGACAGCAGGATTGGGCTTAAGGACAAGAAGTATGCAGGCAATGCTTAGCACTTGCTGCACAGGAATACAAACAGTTGGATTCTAAGCAGGTTAGATTAATTCAGTACTCATCAAACCTGGAGCTGCACTATTGGCCTCTGCTTCCTAGCTGTGAAAAGAGCACAGTGTTTTCTGAGACCGCCAGATAAACTTGCTTGCATTTGCTTAGAATACCAGATGCTTCTGTCTCAAACACACAGATCCCCATACAAAAAATGAGTCAAAAAGTGGTATTTCATATTCTTACCTTGGTGCTATTGCAGCAACTCTGCAACCAGAAGAAAGGAGGAGAGACTGGGAAGAACAGAGACAAATTCAGTGAAAACAGGATGTTCAGTGGCCAGTCGCCAAAGCTTAAGTCTCACAGATGCCAGAAAACAAAACCAGCCAATAGCACAGAAAAGACGCAGAGGCCCCTCTCTCTCTCCTGTTCTGCCCTATCAGCAGCCACTCTCCCAGCTCTAGGGAATAACACTCAAGCAAGGCAGCTGCCAGGCCAGATGTGCTCCTGACTGCTCTGCCACCTGCTGCTCTTCCAACAACCTCGAAGGGCCACGCTGTTTGGGAAATATGTGGAGTTCAAATGTCCTAGAATAATTAAACTTCTGAGCCACAGAAAGGCAGAGAGAGCATGGTTCTTTCTTGGTTGTGCTTTATCCAAGTTAAAGTTAAAAAATAACATAGAAAACAACATTAAGAAAACAAAGAAACAAAAAAACCCCAAACTGACCTCCCACCTTCTTGTCACTCCCTTTCCTTTTTTCGGTTTAAAGGGCTTTCTCTTCATTTCTGGATGCCCCACAGCTAACGTTTTGCACTCACATATTTTAAGTGTGATTTTGTCAGTGATTATTCCAGGAAGAAGGGTGGCATATACTTGTTGATCCCAGTCAAAAAAAATACATGCTGTCACAATGAGCTTTGCGTGCAATTTCCTTTCAGTTGACCTTCCAAGGCTGTTTTTAGGTATACCCTCTGTCCACTTCGAATTCTCTCAAGAAAATTCATAAAAGTTTCCTTATTCACAGAGAGAACAAGAATATTCAGGAAGGCTATGGGGTTGCCTTTTCTGTTACACAGGTGAAAAGCAGGCTCACATCTCTTTAAAGGAAGCATTATCAGACAGCCCATCTGGCTGGACTATTCATTTTAATCCACAACCTGTACCAACCCTGACACACTGAAATCTCTTTTATTTTTGAAAAGACATTCTCCACTTGCACCTTTTTAGCTAGATAGCAGTCTGGTTCTTAACTCTCCACTGGCATTTCACCTGCAGCTACAGGCAACCTCACCTACAATAAGCATCTGGATTCCCAGTGTAGTACAGGGACACTACAGACAGTTCTGGTCTCTTCTCCCAGCCAACACCATAGCAAGGCTGCAGAAACATGTATGGTAAATTGCTGTCAATCTTCTGTGGGACTTTCAGGGCAACTAGCCATCTTTGTCTGCCTACCTCCAACTCTGTATTGAGCAACCTCTTAGTCAGGCACCACTAGCAGGGCAAACAGCACGACTAAAATTCCCCTTTGATCCAGACTGTGAAAGCATGTAAAGCATGTGAAATCTGTCCTGTTTCAGTCCTTGCTTTCTTCCATTTCTTTCTGTAACAGATATCAAACTCTTCACATCTTTCTCTCTCCGAAAAGAATGAGAAATATCCCTTTTAATTTAGTCTCTGCCATGTCTCTGAGGATCTGGAAACAGGACCAGTTGATTTCATCAAGTTTGATAGATCTCCTTTGTTCCACGGCATTCCAGTATGTGCATTTTACAACCTTTGCGCTGCTGTTAATTTCTGAAACCCAGAAAGAATCTGGAAAGCAAAATGACGCATGGTGTTCCTATGCTCTGAATAAGACCCTTTGATTGCAGTAAACAGCTTGTGCTTTCAGATAATTTTTAAACAAATGAAAAGTGCAGCTCTGCTTCCAGAGAACAGGGCCCTATTCCAAGTTTCCTCCCTGCCTGGTATCTTCTGAGAATTCACTTTCACTGCATGAGACACTACAGGAGTCTGGCAACAACTATCAAATCTGTTCCCTCAACCTTGCACCTCTTTTGAGTAATGAAACTCTTGTTTCAGTTTGACCTACATTTATAAAGACCAAGGAACAAGGGTTATAGCTGTAATGAACTTTTCTGCATTTTTCAAAGACAGTATTTTAAACAGAACTCATTCAGCTTTGCTGAAGACACTGGACATTTTCAACTGCTGATGACTAAATCCAGAAGTCTGAGCTAGCTTATTTTCCATTCCCACAATTTTTGTAGCATTTTGTTCCCATCACTTTTTGTTTTTAATAAAATAAACTTTTTGTACAGGGCAGAAGTTCTAGATTTTTCTCCCATGCACTCATAGTCAGATACACACGGTCTGCACTACGCACTCAGACATACTGAGGTTAGTCTAAATTTGAGGTGGCTTTACTAACTGCATTTGTGCTAGAATAAAAGAGGAATTCTAACTTTCCAGTATAAAAATTTAAGAGAATGTTCATAATAATCTGGTGAGGATGATTAACAGTTTGTCAAATGAAATCTTGCCTCTTAATATCGAGCAAAAAGCTTATGGTCTCGTAGAGCTCAGTCTTGGGGAAAGAGAGAACCAATCTATAGGAGGGCCCGCAGCTGCTCATAACAAACCTCAACACTGGAGAAGTGAGAGTCTGAAAGATACCACTATCTGGCAGAAAAGTCCTTTGTGTATTTGGAACAAGGATTCCCATCAAATTCTTCTGATGGGAGACATCCATGAAGCAAAATGTGAGTTGCAATTGGCTCTCACTGTCCTCTTCATGCTTAAAAACAGATATTAAGGTTTGAAAGGGTCAGCACTATTCAATACCTCCCCAGATGTGGACTGTACATACGCTGAAGAACAATACTGCTGCATGAACAGCAGAACTTGCACAGCCAATGTTCTTGCTCTTTCTTCCGATTAACAGAAGACAGACAGACTTCACCTTCCTAGCCTGCATGCTAATTGGTTGATTTTTAGAGAAAGACAGACTGCTATTCTGATTTGTAGGATATTCCTCTGTAAAGCAATAAGCTATCCCAAAGTTTGACCTGCATGGTGAAGCAGCTGAGACCACTACTTGAAACAGCTTCAACAAGTTTTGAGATTACCTACTCATTATAGGTTATGGTACACAGGTCTTTCTCATCTTTTTTTTTTTTTTTTTTTTTTTTACCCCATTACCTGGAAAAAAAGTTCAAAGCTGCCTGCTCCCCCTGCTGTTTATCCATTAATTTGGAGGTTTTTTGAGGCTATAACACCAGTCAAAAAAAGCATATGGCCAAATATACCATCTTGCATAAGGAAGAGATTACCCCGACATTACCTGACATGTTACCTCCTTCATGCTCTGCCTAAAATGGTCTTAGGTTCTCACCCTTGTCAATCCATCCCAAACCTTCGCCACGAAGCTGGAAATAAAGAACTTCAAGTAATAGGTTGCAGGAAAGATTATTTCATTCACACAGACTGTTTCTGAGATGTGTCACATACTCTCCAGTTGTTTAACACAACTCAAGCAATTAAAAGTTACTTCCCAAGGAGAACAAAATGAGGTTTGCAAGTTCATGCAGCCACTCACATTAGCACTTCATGATGTACCTCATGGAACTATCAAAGTTAGAGTGCCCTTCTGCAAAAGCTGGGGGGAGGGAGGAGGGGGTCAAACAGAGATTAAAAATTCCTCTGCTATTGATATCGATGTTGCCCAGAACAGATCAAATGCAGGAAGGCCAACATGACCACTTCTAAGCACACAGCTACCATGATATTCTCAAAACAGGCCTTGAAGAAAACAGAACAGAATCAAACGTAATTCCCATCCACAAATCAAAACATAACCACCTGAGGCTATCAACTTTTGGAGGTAATAGGAAGACATCATGTGAAAAGGGGTCAAACCATGAAGTATTTATTTTGATAAAAAGTCATAGGTATAGCTATTATCAAGATCCCAGCAACATGTATTCTTCAAGCTCACTGGAGTTTATCTAAACTGATACTCATTTTCTAGACAAACTGCCTGGGCTGAAACCACTCCAGTGGAGGACAGAAGGAGGATATGAATAAGCTAAAACCACAATAACACCTTGCATTTCTTTTGTGTCTTCCTTTTCTGAATGTCAGACAATTACGCAAGAGAGTCATGCATTCCTGGCTGTTCTTCCTCAAACGGAGTACATGTAAGAAGCTGAGGCACTGACTGTAAAATTAATTTGCTCCAGGTCATAAAGCCAGACGCCTACTGTTTCATTCAGCAACAAAATCAATATCCGCCTTTCCATCAACTAGGAAAAGATAAATGAAGTTGCATTCAGACAGAAGGCTGTATTCTCACACTTCACACACACAAATACAGGATCAGAGTTTGGGGTTTTTTTTTAAATCTCTACAGAGGCAGATGATCTCTCTTCTTCTTTTAATTTTCTGCACAACATGGTTTTGTGTTTGTGGATAATGTAACCTAAATATACAATAAAGCTATTATTTTCTTACTATTTTTCAGTTTCTTTATAGGTAAAAACTACAGATGCAGCTATTTTCTGGTCTAATCTGTCAAATACATTCAGAGAGCAGAAATAAAGCAGCAAATAATCAAGAATTACTGAATAACAGTGTTCCAAATAAAATGGTACGCTGCAGAGTTTCATACTGGTGCAGCTAAAAAATCCGAGCTTTGGTTAAAGAACAGGGTTGAAAGAATTACGGTTCTCCCCTTATTCGGAAAAATCTGTGCATTTGTAGCCCATCTGCGCAATGGTGATTTTGACCTCTGGGCTGGACAATGAGATGAAACTTAAGAAAAAGTGATAGATTAAAAGAGAAACCTCAGAAAGGACTTAAAATACTTACCAATAAACATTGCTGCAGCATCTCTCATCTCTATGTCTGGACCTTGAAGACAGTCCAGGGCCTGTGACAGGAACTGGGAGGTATGATTATAGTTATTTTGCAGCTAGAAAAAGAAAATAAAGATGAAACATGCAATGTGAATGGCATGATCACTGCATGTCTGAGAGCATAGGAAATTGAAATGGTATGGTTAAGATCAGGAAATGCATGGAAGATGCCACATTAGCCTCCGTCAGAACTTACCTTCTCATTCCGCAGGATTTAATTTCTATATAAAAATGAAGGGTCTAAATTCTCAAAGTCTACAAAGAGGAAGGAATTGCAATTACCCTCATGCTGCCAGCTCTTTTATTATTATATCATAGAAGCAAACTACAGAGTTACCCTACTGTGCTTTCTAAGACAAATGGTATGGCTTCCATGATGTTCCATACCAGCTTGTGGATCACTGTTTTATGTTATATCACTTTGTGAACAGCGCACAATGGAAGAGAGTTACCTTGCATTTCTGCAGAAACAAAGTGTGATGAATAAATTAGGTAATCTCTTTCTTTGATTTCTCAGAGTTTTCCTGTGATCCTCCTTTTTTCCAAATAAGAAACATAACCTGGGCAGGAACTCGACAAAGACTTTTAGGAACTCAAGTGAGACAGAATAGGTTATTTACAGTGGCCAACATGGAAAAGGCCAAAGTGAGCAGAAGCTAATGTCAGCTTACACTTACTGTATGGGCAATTACGGGCATACACAAGGACACTGTTGTTGGCGTGCACTCCAAATATTTGGACTGAATTGACTGTGCACCTGCTGAAGTAACCAGCTCTTTGAAAACAGGCAACCAAGCCTCCTTCAAAGCAGAGCCCTTTCCTTCCACATTATCCCCTGGTGTCTGTGGCAAAGGGCTACACCACAGAGAAGTACAAAGGAGGTGATTCACACAGCGTCCCACAAGGAGTCAGAGAACACAAATAAAGCAACTTCAGCATCTACCATTAGCACAGAATCATAATCATCCACAAGACAGAAGAGCAGAGGGACAACGCTGTTGATGACTTCTGTCTGCATAGTCTTTTTTTCTGTATTCTTTATCCTACACATCAGCTATCCAAAAAGAGAAATAACAACTGTTTGAATATTCTCCTCTCCTGGGAATGATACATAGGGAAGACCAAAACCTGTTGAATGCCATATCAGATCACAGGACAGAACAAATCTGCAGAGTAAGTCCACCATTTATTTGCTGACACAATTTTACCACAGCTGATCAGAGCTCAGGAACTTCCACAGGCCACCCACTCAACACAAGAAGCAAGGATTCTTGTTCTGGGGAATCTCTCCCCAGATTAAATGGCAGCAAAAATAGATGCAGTTGAAAGCAGCAGCAGAGAGGGGACAGAGTGGATAAGCCATCCTATTGCAAGTATTTCCTGGAAGATGTGTGGCAGTATAAGCAAAGAGGCAGCCCAAACGAGAGAATTGCATAGGAGACACAGAAAGCAAAGAAGGTACAAGTATTTGCTCAGGATTCTAAGTCCTACATCACCAAAGAACGGGTGAACGTTGACAAGGATGTCAACTGAGATGGGACCAATGTCCTGCCTATGCACAGCTGATGTTGAGTAAATTGAAGTGGGACCTGTTTATGGAGCACTTTTCAGGAAAAAGAAGAGTCAAACCTCAGAGAAGAGGAGTTGAGAATACCAAGCTCTCGTGGCAAACCACCACCTCTCCCAATTCCCAGTGAGCCCAGAAGAACAAGTCACTGAGCTCTGCACTTACACTTTTTTTCATTCTCTATAGCAAACGCTGCCACTAACTGGCAATAAATCTGCTGAAATGGACATGATGGTTCCCATCCCTCCCCAGCCTACACTGAGGGACGTGCCTAATGTCCACAAGCGCCTTTTAACAAGTTATTCTCACCTCAACAAAAAAGATATCTGCAATAATTCTCATCTGTTGATCATTTTCATTCATGAGGATGACATCTGTTTCTTTAAAAAGACCGTGTACTCATAACACAAACTATACAATTCACTGCAGACCGAAGCAGAAAGCAGCTGTACTGCAATTAGAATTTTACTGTCTAGCACAAGCCACTGTGTCTAAGAAAAAAATATCTAAAGAGTTCCCTATCTGCCTATTTGGATGGCAAGCATTTAAAGTCATTTTCATAAGTGCCTACTTTTATACGTTACGCAAGTCTGGAGAAGGCAAGACAGTGCTTTCAGGAAGGTACCATCTGAAAGAAAATATTAACAAACAGAAATATCCCTTCCATGATCTCACCTGTAAAACATATTTACCATAGTAATATGGGAACTACATGCAAATAGAAGGACTGGATTTCAGCTGATGTTCTGCTATGGCTCAATTCTTATTTATCCCCTTCTTTTTCGTAAGTTCTCACTTATCCTCTGTAACAGAAATTCAAACAAGTTTTTTCCTGTTTTCTTTTGTTATCATTCTCATTCCTTTAGAAATGATTAAATTTAAGTGACACCTAGTATGATTTGACTCAGATAACACACCAAGCTGCTTGTAGGGCTGAGAAGAGAAATTTAATCTCACTCTTAATGCTCTACATTTTCCACTGGGCCTCTCCTAAGTAATGAGACCATGTATTGCTGGGGGGTTTTCAGCTGTTGCCCACAGCTTGCATTTCTTCCTTTAGGCAAAGGAGGACACTGCTTTAGATGCACAAGATGCAACAACTCCACTCCTGCACAGTTACAACATGCTGAGAGCTCTGAGGGTTTTTGTCAAAGAAACAAACCCAGCTTCATCAGGAAAATTCATTGGTCATGAAGTCCAGCCATTCTGCATTCATTATAATTTGCAGAAATCAGAGTAGCCTCCATGAGAAAAGCCTCTTACACAGGGATGAGCACATAAGCTCAAAGGAAATGGAGATATTTTCCACTTGTAAATGGAGAGAGCTTTCTGTGTCTTTACGTACACTCCTGCTCCACCGCAATGTAGAAACATCATTTCCACAGTATGGTGCCAAATACTGCAGAACATAATTAGTTCTACTACTACATGCCCTAGGGGACTAAACTCCTCCAAGAGCTAATGAAAAATAAGAGAAATGAGGGAAAGAATTATCAGCTCAAGTTCACAGCAAATCTCTCTGAGACAAGATGTCTGTACAGCCTGGCGCTGCACCATCATTTTTTGGCACTTGCTTTTTTTTTTGCTCTCCTGTCCTTTTTGAATGATAGACCCTGTTCTGGCCTCAGTACAGCCACCTCCCAGGCAAATGCAATGATCATGAGAGATTCAGCAGATGATTCATGATACTGCTATAATACCATCTTGTAGAAGAGGACATTCTCTCCTCTTCAGTCCAACAGACCTTCATTGTCCAACCTTAACTGCTCTCACAGAGCACTGCAGTGTAGAAAGGAAAGTATGTCCATCAGCTAGATACTTAGGTGCTAGCATTCAACCTAGCTTTACTTGTCTTCTGCAGAGCTAACTCCATCTAATGAACTCCAACATGTAGAAGGGTATGCACAAAAAAACCATTCTGCCAGGCTTCAGATTGCTCACATCAAAACAAAGCTGCTCCGACACAAATTTCAGTTGATGTGCAGTTGTGCTCCCTGCCCTCTCACAATCATGGTCTGCTTTTAAGAGTAGCCACAGCTCCACAAACTGTATGGATAACAGAAGAACTCTCAGTAAGACAGTAACACACTGAGGAGTGATGACTAAAACAATATGAATTACACTATCCTCACCTCAATGCAAACTACATTGACTGTATTCAGGCTGTGCTGCTATAGATTTAAATCTCATGTATACTTCTGACTGTACACGCCAGCTTGTCTGAGAGAATACGGTGCAGCCCTTAGCTCCACCTCTGTGCATGATTTCCCCATCCATTCTCCTCTATGCCACCCTGCATACCTTCAGAGTGTTTTGAAGCTCCTTATAACTTGGGCTTTTGAACAGAAAACCTTGTAGCATCTCACTGAGTACCTTCAAAGTCTGAAGGTATTCATTCTGAATTACAGGAAAAAATCAGAGGAAGAATCCCATAGTCCAAACCTAGCTGCTACCTAATCAAACAGATGATTAGCTGCGAAGCAGGCAAGGACACTGTCCAAATCTGACATGAAACTCTCTGGTTCAGATGATCCCTTTCCCTACCAATCCAGGTGAACTGCTAGCTGGCTGCTCCTTTGGCCATTATAAAATCTCATCAGAAAGCCTGAGTAATAGCTGAAGAGTATCAGTGCTCCTGAGATTGTTGCTGAGTCATACCCAAGAGGAGAGGAAAGGACTCACTATGTCTGAAAAACTAGCCTCCAGTGAGACAATAATCGACTCCTGCAGTCTCCTTCCAGACGCAACAGATCAGCATTTTGGGCCCAGATTCTCCAAAGAGGTCAGGTTCTACATATCTACAATAAATGTTCACATTCCCCATGCAACCATCAGCAGTTTTGACGAAGAACACAGGAGAGCATCATCGCTGCTCAATGTCTAGAAAGCAGCACTTCTTTTAGTGCTGAAGTCTTTTGAGCTTCTGACCCCTGGTGGCTGCAGTCAGGAAGAAGACTCTCTCTTCCCCATGGGGCCAAAGACTTCTAGAATGGAGAAGTGAATGTTTCAGTGCTTTACATCTCTATCAGGGTACCTCCAGAGTATTCCCAGCATTACCGTGGCAACAAGGGTACCCCAAGCTTGTTCTTGTAAGGCAGCTAGTGAGGTCAGACAGAATACATTCCTGGAAGTAGCACTGGAGAAGCTCTGATTTGTCTTTTATGGTGAGTAGCTTTAACTGACTGAAAAAAGAGAGAAGTACGTTTCGTTTTGCAGAGCTGAGGTGAAGCTAAATTTGCCAGACAAGTAAGTTAGTTTACTCAGTTTGTCAAACCAAGTAAAAGAGGTACGCTTCTGTGAAAGGTACCTGGAGGACACAGGGTTAAACACCAGAAGGAGAGGGGACAAATGAGAGGTCTGTGAGAGATGTCATACCTCAGGGCTCTGATTTACAGCATCACTTCCTGCCATGCTGTTGTGGATAGTGAACCCCACAGCTCCTGGGAGATGATCTCCTATAAATAGTAAAGGAGACCCACATAAGCTATCAGCACTCACTGCAATCCTCATCCTCCCCAGCTCATGGGGAGTCAAGTTCTGACTGCTCCTGCTTCTTCCTCAGAGGCATCTCTAACACTGGTGAGTAGCATTACTTGCTTTCAGGCCTACCACCAATTCCTGCCTCTGCTGCAGCACAAACTCCTTTGGATTGTATCTCTTGGTGACAGCCTTCAGGAGCAGCTCAAAAGACTTCAGCAAACCTTGCTTTAATGGTGTATTCTAAACCCTCCTCAAGAACAGGAATTTAAGGTCAAACTTTAATGCAGAAGGGACTCCCAACTAAATAGAAAGTTCAGTTACACTGCCAATGTATTTAGGTTTTAGGAATTTTATTAAAATCATTAGAAGCGAATTAGACTTCTTTGCTTAATTTGGATAGAACTGTATGTGAATAATTTAATCTCAGACATAGAAAACATCTTTTTTTTTTAACTAGGGCAAAAGCTAGCTAACTTTATGATGTGCTACAACTGGATTATTTTCAGACTAATGAAGTTGTATTGATATTGTTATCTGGTAAGATACTTTCTGAAGTCAAGACTTCACATTGTGATACCTTCTAGTCAGATTCAAGACAGACAGCATTATAAGGCCTGAAAATAGGAAGAAATCAATGCAAAGTAAGCAATTTTTTAATCAACAGAACAAAGAAATCTCAGTTTAATACAGGGTCTGTTAGTGAATACATAAACTAGCATATCTAGAGATTTAAATGATTTTTAAGACTGTTCTTTGAAGCTGCTTTCCCAAGATAACATTCATCCTAAGTCTCCCAACCAGGCTAACAGAGACACTGAAAAAAACAAGCAGAAACTGTACTGTCATCCATAATCCAAGTTTGTATTTTATTATTTTAAGCTTTTAACTGTGTTTCCAGTTTTGTAATTATAATGTTAACCCACCATTTTGCAAGAATAAAGTCTGATATTTTCATTTTAAGTTTGCCTAGCATTTAAAGCAAATTCAAGTAACTTGGCAAACGTCAGGCATATCATTTCTTTTTCAACAATGTCTGAATGAAGTGATATTGCAGACAATTCCTTAGAGTTATCTGCAGCCCAAGAAGCATTCAGAATCTTAAAAGCTGGAGTATATATCCTGCCAAAACCATTCTGGGTCTATAACATCTACTGCCAACTCAGAAAGCAATCCTTGCTAACAAGTGCTAGCAGATCTCTCTCTAAAAGGAGAAAAACAACAGAAAGACAATCCACAACTTTGTGAGATACCCCAAAGATAAAATCCACACACAGGCATTTATACTAACAAAGTTTGCAATTTTGTGTATTATAATATGTAAAATGTAATTATAAAGCACTTCTCCTTTCAGGGAATATCAGACATAACAAATTAAATCAAATCCCTCCTTAGAATGTGAATCAAATAAAACCAAGTGCCACTGAAAATTACCTTCCTGTCAGAACTCATTGGTAATTGCTTGCTGCCTGCTGATTCAACTACTTATCTAGATATAAAGACCTAACAGTATACCATACCAGAGGGCTCCAGTGGAAACAGCCAGTCATGCTGGCAGTGATCTTGCCTGCTGCAGAAAAGGACACGTGGCTGTAACACTGGTGGAGCGTTCAGTTCACCTAACGCAATTTTAAATTCAATAGAGTGCTGAAAGAAAAAACAGAATACACACTATAACCTTCATTTTCTACACAAGACACTGGCTGATAATTCAGGCAAAAATCACAGTACTACAGCAACTGGACTAGCACAGGCATTCAGACAGTCATCAGTTGCCAGGTAACAGCATCCTAACCTTGGGACATATTTTGCCAATGACATTTTTTGAGGTAGCACAAAGATGTCTAGCTCCATTTAATGCTACAACTTTGTGAACTGAGACTTCTTCATGCAGTCCCTCTGGGAGAAAACAGATACTACCTCACTAATAACCCAGCTGGATATGAGGCAGTATCATAATTTAACAGAGGGATTTTAGAAGGAAAAATACTCATCACTCTAGCTGAGTCGCAGTCTAACATTGCACTTAATACGTGTTAAAAATACTGATGGAAGCTGAACTCGAGATAAAGAAATGAACTGAGAAAGTTATAAGCATTTTTATCTACAACAAGAAAAAATAAGAAACAGTCTTCTACATACAGAACTGTGTTAGTGTATCACTGGTGCTTCCTCTTTTGATAAGTGCATTCGTAAAACTACCTTTGTGTAAGAACTTTTTCAGGTGAATGACAACGCAAAGGGATCTCGAAATACCTTCACATCTCTTGACTAACTAGTTTTATTTTTTAAACCTGCACTTCTGAGCCTTGTTACAGATGTTCCTCATTTACATAAAGATGTCTTAATCAAATGTCACTGGATACTGCCAGTAACACTGAAGTTTACCCTTTTTCCCAATACACACTGCGAGATCCCAATGCAAATGAAAGACATTCAACAGCCAACCTAGTTTGACCAATTCTTCATACTGCCATACTTTACTTAACAGAAATGGCAGCCTTGCCCATGACAGAGGGCACCCTTTCTGTATCCAGAATGTAACATGACTATTCTACCTGACGAAGTTCTGCGCAAGACTTCTCCTGGGCAGTTAGTGTGTTTCAAAGTTCTCCAGCACCCTGCAGGTATCTCCAGATGCCGAAGAGGCTACAAGGCCTACTACAAAAGCAGTAACCTGGAAATAACTGTGGCTTTATTAAACCATGTCATTCTCCAATATATTTAATGAATGCATGTGTGAGAAGGAAGGCTGCAACACAGATGGGCAGAAAGCCCTAGTTTTATATTCCCCATCCTTTCACTGTTTCATTTGAAAGATTTTCTCTTTTGTTATCTCAATCTCTCAAATAAGTCACTTCACCAAAACACAATCCTCACTGGTCCCTTTCCATTCACCTCTCCATTCAGTCTCACCACCTACTTCACTCCACAAATGCCTTTTGTCACCTCAGGATCAGCCTGCCACTGTTGACTTCAAATACACATCTCTGAAAAGACTTTGAAGACTTCTAGTACACTGCAGTAGCTCAGCATAAAACATAGTAGTAGCTTTCCCTCACCTTGCTGTCACCTGATTTGTGTTAAGAAACCTCCAGAAGAAAACAGAGGTTTTCTGAAATGAGGTTGCAATTATCAGAGGTACACAGGATGGCTCCAAAATATTGGTAAAGAGAAGTCTTTGAGAAGAGAAGATGAAGTTATCAACACAAAATCATATGCACTGGAGCCAATAGGTACAGGCAAACAGGGAAATGCCTCAGGCATAGCCATCTCATCTTGGATTAAGGAACTGTACACTGCTCTGGATTTCACCAGAGAAAGTCTGAGGTAGGGAAAAGGAATACCAGGTTACAGATGTAGGATACTGAGGAGATAAGGACTTAAAACATTTAGATTCAGGAAAACTGGGCAAAAGAAATCAGTGAATTCATTTAACAAGCATTTTCAATTCCATACTTACGTAAGAGAGAAGCGTATACAGATTTGACAGATAATGGAGGTTACAGAAAGGTGCACAGGCATTGGGTAGTGCTTAGGTTAATCTATTCGCATTCATCAATCAAAACACTTGGACGCACCACGAGAGGGCTGTGTCCTGTCCCTGAAGAGCCATATCTCCACTGCCACAGAGGGCATAACACAAGTCAGTAACACAACACTACAAATCATAACTGCATCTCAGCATTGCAGGGTATCACAGAAGGCCAACGAGAGCAGAGCAAATCCCAGAAATGCAGTTAACAGAAATACTGGAAACTTTCGTCCTAACTCTTCTCTCATAATGAGCAGAAATGGAAACAGCAAGGTTACTACTTTCTCAAGTTATTAACTTAGGTTTCTCATAAAAGCATGTCAATTCTCCACCCTCACCTTCTCTGATACAGAGTTGGATACAACAGTACACCATGTGAAGCTTAAGGATAATCCTTTCTGATCATAGCATGAAAGGATAGAAAAGAGCTGAACAAAAGGAAAGACAGTTTAGCAGTAGAAATTTAGGGGAAAGTTGCCAGTAAACCCTACATCAACAATGCAATATGCTAGTCATGAAAACCAATCAGAACGCAGACAGGCAAATCACACTATGAGATTTCAGTTTCTTCAAATTTCTTTGTAAGATTCTGGATGAATTCGGTGCTCCGCTGACATTCTGCTACCTCCTATGACTGGCCACATTGTACTCTCTGCATGCACAGCAAAATGGATCAGCAACACATTATGGACAATCCAGTTTGAGAAGAAAAGGAGTAAATAAATTACCTTCTCTGAAAACTCACTTTAAAATTGGTTGTAATCTCTCATGTATGTCATTTTTGTAATTTCACCCTTGGGTACTGAGCAACATCCTTGTCCTTCAACAGCTGCCAACAGAACTGGCAGACTAATCAGCTGGACAGGGTAAAAACAGTCACAATTGTCCTCAGATGTCACATACAACACAAGTGACCTAGTCATACCCAAAAAACACTGTTCCAATCAGAAAGATGAAGGGTTTGAATCCAAAAGGAACACATGGGAGCAGCCGATTTTCTCAGAAAGAAAGAAACAGGCCTCCTTCCTAGCAGAGAGCCTTCCTTCCAAACTTCCATCTGCTGTATGTCAAAAGGCCCTTGGCTGAAATGAATCCCATAGAGGTCTTACAGAAATAACCACTTACCTGAAACACATCATCATACTTCTCTCCTAGACGAAGTGGTAGTGAGGGCAGGCTGTTGATGGCTGCATCTGTGCAGTGTCTTTGTCTACAACCTTCTGTAGATCTTTCACCCCACGCATTAGATTTCTGATATAAGAAATAGCGTATGAGCAGGCTTTGTCTTTCCATGGAGATGACACATGGGGCCACACAGGAACAACAGCCCTAATGAACAGAGACAGTAAATCAGCCATTTGCTTGCAGATTAGGCTTGAGAAAGCCATAGAGACAGTCAAAGAACTACAAATACGTGGGTTATAAACATAACCCAATCATGTTCAGTACCAATGAGAATTAAGAATTTGCTCCCACTTCCACCATCTCTTTTGGGCACTTCCTCAGATAATTTCAGGGAAGTTTTGGGCTTGACATTCTCACACAAGATGGCAGAAAGAAGTTACATCCTTGAGTAATGCTAAAAAGAGTTTCAACTGTAAAGAGTCAAAATGGGGGACTCTACAGAACCATAGTGTATGGTGACCGCCACATAAATGGCTTAGTATGGGAATCAAACAGATGAAGGATTATGGAGTGAGCAGCATCTTTCATGCCAAACAACATGAGTTGCGTACATGCTTTGTTCTCTCTCACCACCATTCCTATCTACCATTTGGTTCTCTTGGCATGGGTTCTGCCTAAACAGCTCCTAGCCTGCGTAGAAGCCTTACCTCTCAGGCTCCCTGCAGAAGTCTTTGAAGCTCAGGGAAAAAGCCTTAAAGAAAAGGATTCACACATACCCTTGTTTCTCTTTGCCTTTCTTACTCATACTAAAGCGCTCAGTGCACTGGACAGAGCTAGCTCAATGTTTTTAGAATTAGCTTTCCGCTCTACTGACTTTTCCAAGAAACCCATCTTCTTGTTACAGAAGAATAACCAACCTATCAAATTGCCAACCAAACTGGAAGACTGCTGGTCAAGTCACAGCAATATTAATGGCACACTACACAACCTCATGGCACATAACATATAAGAAATTTACTCACATGCACGTGAATATATCAATACAAACACAGCCAGTGAGACTAGCTGCCTAGAGTTCAGAATTTCAAAGTATTTAGGATTTCTATGCCACGGGAAGCTGGACAAAACCACTTTCCATTAAAGTTTCTTATTTCTTTTGTTTAGAGTCACAAAAATCAGTTTTGCATTTGAGTAGTCCCACAACAGCCCTCATTACTTGACTCAGTATGCAGTAAAAAGGCAGTCAAGCAACTGAAGTGTAATTTAGAACAGATTCATGATAGCTTAATCCAGCACTGCAGTTGAACCAGGCAGTCCCACCTGTTGCACTTGCTCATTCCCATCCCTGTGAGCCTTCTCTTCCTCCACCCTCTTTTGTGCTGGTATAAGCACTTGCATGTCCCATAGTGAACTACATCAGGGAACTGACCCAAATTAAAGGTTCGAACAAATCTAGAAAAGGAAGAGGGGGGCAGCATTTTAATTCCAGTCCTGCTTTAAAGCAACTTTGAAAAAATAGCATTAAGCAGAGCCTTGGGAATTTGACCCAAGGCTGCAGTCCAGTCCCTTCTCCCCCAGACAACCTCCTTCAGTGCCAGTGATAGTACCAGAACCTGCAGGCGTAACTTTTCTACTGGCAAAGCCAGTGTAAACAACTTCTGCAGGCATCCAGCCCCAGTGCTTATTTCTAATCCGGTGCTGCAGTTCTACATTCCCTCTTATCTATAACACAGACATGTTCCGGGGATCATGCAAATAGATCAGCGAAAAAGGGAGCTGAACAAAAACCCTCCTAAAAAAAAATGATTTATAACCTGGATTATTGATGCAGTTTATTGCAAAATAATGCAGAAGTGGAACATTTTGCAATAAACTGAAGAGAAGGACAGTTATGTCTGCTGCAAGAACAGGCATAAGTAGGAGGTCAGAAATACATAAGGCATCTGTGTGATGCACTCTGCTCTAGCCATAACAGCTGCCTTCTCCCTCTCCCTTTAGGGCCAAGGTGGGCTCCACCTTCCCAACACTGCTGAGCTCAGTGCGGTCCAGTAGATACAACACAAAGCCCCACATCACTCTTTGGCAAACATCTGCCAAGGACTCCATGTCGTGCATTCCCTCCGACTCCACCATCCTGCCCTGAAATCCCCCAGCTACCCCTCCTCAGCCCACTCCCTTCTCTTTAGCCCCAGCCACATCTCATCACCCCCAGCAGCACACCTGCCCTGCACCTGCCTCAAAACACTCAAGCCCCTTCCAGCTACAGACCACAGCACATCCCTGGAGCAGGCCCCGCGCCCGGACATGAGGCCCCGCGCCCTCACGCAGCCCCACCCGCACTCCGGCACGGCCGCAGGGCGCCAACGCGCCCCACCGCAGCGACGCAGGCCACGGCCCGCCAGCGACACGCCCCCCTCAAAAGCCCCGGATGTTTCCCGCGCCCCGCCCGAGGGCGGAGGAGCGGAAGCCCCGCTCAGCCGCGGCGCTGATTGGCGGGAGACGGGCGGCGGCCCCGCTCAGCCGCGGCGCTGATTGGCGGGGGGCGGGCCGCGGCGCTGATTGGCGGGGGCGGGCGGGGGCAGGAGGCGGGCCGGCATGTCGGGCCGCGGCGAGCTCGCGTGGCGGCGGCCGCCGCCGGATGTGGCCCGTCGGCGGCTCAAGCCGCTGCGGACCGTGGTGGCGTGGAGGGGCAGGGCCGAGTGGGACCAGGTGATGGTGGGGCTGTACTGCGGGGACAGCCGGCTGCAGCAGGAGGCGCTGGATCGGGTCTCGGCCTGGAAGAGCCGGTACGGGCGGCCCGGCGGCCCGGGGGGGAGGCGCGCACAGCCCCGCGGGGCCGGCGCAGCATCCCGGGGGCGGGCTTCTCTCCGCCCCGCGCCGCCCCCGGCGTTGTGTGCCGGCGCCCCGGGCGCCCCGGGGCGCGGCCGCAGCTCCCCGGTGCTGCTCTGCGGCTGTGATGGGGCGTGCAAATCGCGGTGGCCGCCGGCCCGGCGGTTCCGCCTTCGGGCGCGTGGCCCTGGCGGCGCCGGCTCTCCGTGGTCCGGGAGTAAGGTGGTCCCGTGGCACCCTGGGGGCAGGAGCCCTGCGTGCTCCCGGTTTCACGGGCTGATTCTCCTCGAGGCAGCGTGCTGCTGTCAGTGTATCCAAGGCCCCTGAGCGGCCTTATTCTGTCTTCGTTGCCCCTACTGCACGTGAACACAAGTCCAGTCCGCGCGTGGCACCTCCTGTTGTGTGTTTGCTTGACATGTCGGTATGTGCTCGTTTAACGTACACAGAGGAATCGCTATATAGTTGGTCTGTTCCAAATGAAACCTTCAGGAGTGAACCTTTATGATCTCTTTCTGCATTTCTTTTCTCAGGCTGCACTGTACCACAAAGAACAAAAAGCAGCCTGAAAGGTACCCCTTTTTTTTTAGAGAGAGTATATCTTTGCAAGACTGCTCACATCTTTTTCCTTTATCTTTAGGTATGGCCCCAAAATGCCTCTCGCAGTAGATTGCACTGCTGAACTGATTCGTTGCAAGGTCCTGGATTCATCTGGCAAATTGAGGTCACACGAGCTCATCCTCTCATATGGGCTGGCTCTTGTAAGGTAGCGTGCTGAAGGCCTGTGTTGTGTGGGGAGAAAGAAAGACATATGGACAGAATAGCATTATTTAGCTGTCTAGTTTCGCTTTGTGTCTCTGTGATCTCAGTGCTCTTGTACAGCGTGTGGGAAATTTGCCTCTGGGGTTCTGAGTTTCTCTGCAGCTGTTGATAGTTATTTATCTCTTCTGTCACCCACATGCAGATTTGTCAACTTGATCACAGAAAGGAAACAGAAAATGGTCAGCATTCCTCTGAGACAATTAGCCAGAGAGGTAAATATTTAATAAGAGTTACCTGATAACTTATGTATATACAGCAAACATAAGTGCTAGCTATTCATAACACTGGGGGAGGGAGTTGTGGGGGTCACTTTTCTTTACTGAAATAATGACTATGGGTGCCAGCTCTTTTCATAGAGGGCTGTATTGCTCAACTGCAAAACTCTAAAGAGTGTAACTAGATCTAAAAGATGTAACTAGATCTAAAAGTTTGTTCTTTAAAATCACATTCAAATTAACAAAGGGTGATGTTCATGAAAGTGTTTTGAAGCCTGCGTGATCGAAAGTCTTGATTTAGTGCTAAACAGTCCCTCTGACATATCCACCATCCATTTCTATTTCTTAACTATTGAGATATGGAAAAAGTTAAATCTAGTGTTTATAAATTCTTTCTCTTGAGAACAAAGCTTAGTACACAAAAAGCACTTAATCATATCATGCTTATAGGAGTTGGTATTTTCATCTTGTCATCCTCTCTTGTTGGAGGTGAGCTTGTCCATTCTGTGCAGGGGAGGAAAAGTAAAGGATGTAATTGTAGTAGCAGAAACAACTTGAGTTCTTTTATTGCCAGTTGGGCCAAGCATCATACCAGGATCTGAACAGCCAGTTTTGAAAGTGAATACCAGACGGTACTTGAGACTACTATGTATACAGCATTGTTTGGGGCCAGTGAGTTAGAATGATGAACTGATCTTTTCTTGTTTGGTTTTTAAGCAAGATGCTGTTTCTCATCTCTTAAATTCAGATGCTGAAATAAACTTTTGCTAATACCTCATGAAACTCCCAAATAGTGATCTTGCATAGATAAGGTCAGTTATCCTTAAGAAAATGCAAAAAATTAGTGCAACTTGCAGTATATATGATTTGAGTATCAAACTGTCATCCAGAATGTTTCATCAGTTTAAATACAATTTAACCACATCTTAGTATCTCATTAAATTTTACTTAATGCCTCTGTCTGAAAAGACATCCGTTTGTTGTAAGCAGCATTGAAGAACCTGAACTATAAAATCCTGAGTTTGTATGGAAGAGTAGCTGTCTGGATTGCTACAGGGTCAGAGGAGGTGACCCCAATCAACCTTTGAAGAGGGGAGCCGGTGGAACAGCAGTGCAGGAGCAGCCCAGAAGAGCCTGTTGTTCATGCCTGGATAGACATTGCCTAAAGCTTTTTGGGGGTGAATGCATGGGTATAGCATGACATAGTGGGAATTGTGTGGTAATGTCTGCAGCTATTCCTCTAGGTGGATATCCCCATCTGGGTTGTGGATCTCCGTCACGAGCTGACCCATGGAAAGTTACCCCAGCTAGCGCTCTGCCGCAAGGGTGAGTGCCGTCCCGGCGGGGCATCCCAGGCGAGTGTTCCTCTCAGCTCGGGGTGCTGACTGGAGTGACATGCCACTGTGTCCCCCCGGGCCCACCAAGGCTGCTGTTGCTGGGGGATCAGGGCTGGCTGTGGTGCCTGAGGGGGAACAGCTGCTCCCTTGCTATGGTGCCCTCTGTTTTGGGGCCCATGGGGCACCAGCAGGCTTGTTGTGGGGCTGAGAGCTGTGGTGTGAAATGCCCCCTCTACCTAATACATGATTACTGTAGTCTCTGCACAGAAAATGAATGTTGTTATCACTATGATCAACACAGTGTCTATAAAAAAAACTTGGCTCACTTTCCGATCAGACCTCCACTGCTGGGACTTGCTTTCTGCTTAAATTTGGCCTAGCTTGAGTGAGGTGTAACACTGTAGAAGCACCCAAACTCTCTTGTTGCCAAAAAGGTAGTAGGTAGGTGTCACTAGGTCTGTGATGTTGTTTTTCTTTGCTGCCATTCACCTTTTTATTAATGGAGTTGTATGTGATTTCAGAGTTTAACTTGCATACCGCATTTCTTTTCACAATGCAAGTTAGCAACGTGCCACATATGTATATTAAAAAATGAAGAAATTCTCACTGAGAAGAGTGTGTGTTCTGTTCTCCTTTAGGTTGCGATGTTGTACTGGACTGGCTACGAAAGACGTACTGGAGCCGTCAGCTGGGCAATAATTTGTGTGAAGAAAGTGAAGAGGAGGATGAGCAGGAAGAGACTGAAGCAAATACAGAGATGGACAGTGACACATGGGAGATTCAAACCCCACAGCATGAGGCCTGTCAGAAACACAAGGAATTCCATGGTAGGTGTTCCTGAAACAGCAGTAGATAAAAGAATTAGATCTTTCCCGTGCTAGAGAAAACAGTTGAAAGTGTCATCTTCTACCACTGCCAACAGATAAAGATGTTCTCCTGCTCATGTTATGGGATTACTCTTTGGGCCTTGAGAGATTTTTGGGGTGACTGACTTTTTCCAGCATATTAGCTCACTGAATTTGTAGCGTAAAATCTCTTACTTCTATTGGATATCCAGTAGCCTGATCAGTAGCAGCAGTTACATTGGTGTGGTCTAGGGCCAGGCATTGTAAAAACTAGTAGCTCATGGTTCTAAGACTGAGGCCACTAATGACAAAGAAAGCCATGCTCCTTTTATAGCCATCAGAACTCTAGATTCATAATTTAAACAAGAGTGGGATAAAGGCAGTTCAGTCTGTTTCTAAATATTCGGCATGTGGACAGGACATCACTCTAGTTGTTAACAGTATTTAAAGAAAAAAGAAAATCAGTGGTAACTCAACCTGGATGTAATTTGATGAGATACCAAGTGCAAAACACCAAGAGAAATTTAGTAAATTGTTCCAGTGGTTGACTTTCCATTGCTAAAAGTCTCTGAATCCAAGATCAGGTGCTTTTCTAAAAGTGTTTTTTTAGTTTAGTCTGTCTCAAGCAGGAGTTGAGGCTAGATGATTAGCCTGGGAGTTTGATAGCTGTGAGGTAACAAACAGTACCTCAAACAACAAAACCAGCTAATCATAACTTTTCTGACAAAACTTAGTCTGCTTGTGGGGAGTAACTCGGCCCAGTAGATTACAGCAGCTCTATCCGAGGTCCGGAGGCTTACAGAAGTTCTAAAATGACCCTCACTGCTTCCTGGAAGGTCAGACTCGGTGACTATAATGGCTTTTCTGGCCTTAAGATGTATGGATTTGTTGCAAGACCCTTCTAGATTTCTTCATAGTGGGTTCCTTGATAGATCTGTACCTGCAATACAGATGTATTAGCTAAATCAGTCTTGTGCTTTGAGACTAATACAGAATTAATTAACAATTGAAAAGTAGAGGCTGTATCTAAATTTTGGAACCCCAAAGCACCACCAGCTGTCATGTGAGAGTGTATATATTGGCTTCTATCTGACTACATATTGGGTGAGGCCCAAACTTTGTGCTATTCCTCCCTCTCCATGGCTACCTTCAAAAAAAAAAAAATCACTAAGAGAGAGTGGTGCAGACTGTTACAGTAGTTCCCTGGGTTAAAAGGCCAGAGTAATGGAATCGCAGAGTGTTTCTATCCTACACTTAAGGTGATCTAAAATGTATCTGGCTGATATTGGATGATGGCATCATGGTAGCAGGTGATGATGACACCTGCATAGTGGAGCATTTTGAAAGAGGGTGAAGAGTCCAGTAAGGATGTGGTTGGCTAGTGAAGAGCCACAGTGATGTTGCAATGGATTTAAAACACAGGTATAAGAAATATAAATATGCATCAGAACATGAACTGCCCATGGAAACAATTTCTTCTTAAACTGATCCATTTAGGGATTTTTTGGGAGCTGTCTTCCTTTATCCAGCTTCCCTGTCTTTGGCCACTGCTAGTGGTAAAATGCTGAACTCCTGGTTTGACCCCACATGATAAAAAATACATTGCCACAAGAGTCTGTGGGAGATGGGAGTCTTCAGAGTGTTGTCTGACTTTGGATTTATGTTTCATTTCACTGATGTCTTCCCTGAGCACATATTCAGCGGAGCTAAACAGCTTGCCAAGATAATTTGTCATCTATTTCCAGGGGTATACCAGAAATCCCTTGTACAGTGAGGCAAGTTGATCCATTCCCAGTTTTAAGCCATATATTTATGTTTATTTCTAGAAAAAGTCAGAGATGTGCTGGTATCCTACAAGAATGAGCAGTTCCGGGTAAGTGTAGCACTTTTGTTTCTTCTCCTTTCCTGCTTCAGGCAATAAGTCTTCTCTTCATTCTTGCACAAATTGAAGAACTGGTGCTCTTGGCCAAGCCTCATTTTAAATACCTGAGCACGAGCACAACTAAACTGCTGTACTAGGACTTTATTTAATATAACTCTAGGGATTCATTATTTTTCTTTCTCGGTGCTCTGTAGTAGCATCCTCCCACAGTTAGAATCTATCCAGAAGTGCCTGATACTCCTATCAGTACTGAAGACATACCAGTAAACCAGTGCCCACACTACTACTGATGCTTGTCAGATTGTGCACTCTTACCTAAAGTAGTTATGCTGTCTAGCATATAGCCTGTAGGGCAACTGTGACTGCTGTGGGTGAGGAAAGAGGCTTGCTTAGTTACTTATTTAGTTACCTCCTGTAACGCTGTCGTATGTGCCTTGTCAAAGCAAAGCTTCACTGCAGAGAACAAGCAATTTGAGCTGTAATAGTTTTTGATGCACACACTTTGTAAATGGGATCTGTACTTGTTGCAGATCCTAAGCCTGCCTTGTCCAGGTGGATAGCACTCTGTTTTCCTTAATCCTAGTGTCTCTGGAAATCAAGGTTTGTCATTCAGAAGTCATTAGCCCAGATTTTCTATCATCCATCCTACATTTTCACAGTGACCCAGCGGCTGAGATGCTGCAATTGCAGATCTGGAGTCTTACCTTCTTACTGCTGTGGATTGAACTCCTGAATAATTTGCCAAAGTCTCTCTCTGTTCAGCTTCCCCTTCTTAATAATGGGATACCGGTTGTTAAAATGTGTTGACAGCTGGCTTATAGGACCTGTAAAATTTTTTTGGATATGATGTGACCAACATATTGTTGTTAATGGGGAGCTATTCTCACTTTCATTTTGATTAATATCATTATAATAAGTGAGATGGATTGAGAACTGGCTGAATGGCAGAGCTCAGAGGGTTGTGCTCAGCGGCGCAGACTCTGGTTGGAGTCCTGTAGCTAGCGGTGCCCCCCGGGGGTCAATACTGGGTCCAGTATTGTTCAACTTACTCATCAATGACCTGGATGAAGGGACAAAGTGCACCCTCGGCAAGTTTGCTGCTGATACAAAGCTGGGAGGAGTGGCTGATGCACCAGAAGCCTGTGCTGCCGTTCAGAGGGACCTGGACAGGCTGGAGAGTTGGACGGAGAAGAACTTCATGAAGTTCAACCAAGGCAAGTGCAGGGTCTTGCACTAGGGAGGAATAACCCCGTGCACCAGGACAGGCTGGGGGCTGACCTGCTGGAAAGCAGCTCTGCAGAGAAGGACCTGGGGGGCCTGGTGGACAAGTTAACCATGAGCCAGCAGTGTGCCCTCGTGGTCGAGAAGGCCAGTGGTATCCTGGGCTGCATTGGGAAGAGTGTTGCCAACAGGTCGAGGGAGGTGGTCCTCCCCCTCTACTCAGCCCTGGTGAGGCCACATCTGGAGCACCGTGTCCAGTTCTGCTCCCCAGTACAAGAAAGACGTGGAACTATTGGAGAGAGCCCAGTGTAGGGCTATGAGGATGATTAGGGGACTGGAGCATCTCTCCTATGAGGAAAGGCTGAGAGAGCTGGGGCTGTTTAGCCTGGAGAAGAGAAGACTGAGGGGGGATCTTATCAATGTATACAAATATCTGAAGGGAGGGTGTCAAGAGGATGGAGCCAGACTCCCTTCAGTGGTGGCCGGCGATAGGACAAGAGGCAACAGACACAAACTGAAACACAGGAAGTTCCATCTGAATATGAGAAAAAACTTCTTTCCTGTGAGAGTGACAGCACTGGAACAGGTTGCCCACAGAGGTTGTGGAGTCTCCTTCTCTGGAGATATTCAAAAAGCTGCCTGGATGCGATTCTGTACAACGTGCTCTAGGTGACCCTGCTTGAGTGGGGGGGTTGGACTAGATGATCTCCAGAGGCGCCCTCCAACCCCAACCACTCTGTGGTTGGGGCTAAAAGAGGAAGCATGCTAACGCTCCAGCAAAGCACAGACTTGATCAAGAACTACGTTCAGCAATTTCATTGAAAACGAACATATCGTTTCCCTCATTGTCTTGTTTTAGGAGTCTATAACGTGATTCTCCTTTGTTCCAGCTTCCCTTTCTGTAGTTGGAGCTGGCTTATTTTGTACATCTTTTTTCATTGCATCTCAGAGGAAACAAATTGGTGATATGTGGTGAGTGACCTGTTAATGTATTAACAGCATAGAAGGAACTATTTCAAACTGAATAGGAAAATGTGACTTCAAAATTGAAACTGGCCAGGGTCGAATGGCAGAAAGGAGTTGCTATGGGAGCTGTAGTCAATTGCAAAAGTGTAATTTCAGGTTCAGTCAATAGCTTTCCAGTTGATGGCTGGATATTTAGAATATTGCTAGGAAACCTCACATGAGAATTGTCTGACTTAGATGTGGGGCTTTTGATGAATCCAAAAAGAGACAGTTCTTAGTTGATCGAGTTCCAGTTGAGATATAATGGACATGCTGTTAAATCCTGCTTTACACACTAAAGAAAGCAGCAACAAAACAGTCTTCCTAACTTTTTTTCTGAAGCTCATGTGAAACCTACTTTATCCCATCAAAATGGTGTGAATTGAGGCTGAAGTGCAAACTCTGTATTATATGCCTTGGTTTAATTGAATGCTGTGTACCATGCTTTCAAAATTTCTCTGCTCACCCTGTAAGCTGCCTTTCTTGTTGAATGACTTTATGGTACACTTCTAAGGCTACCAACTATGACAAAATATAGCTGAATTGTGAAAAATGAACTCTCTATAAACTATAAAGTGTCTTGTGGATATAGCTTCTTCTAATATATTACTTTGAGGTGGCTACCCACAAAAAAAACCCCTGTTTTCATCTTTAATGTGAAAGCATTTTTCTGCTTTAGACCTCAGCTAAAAAATAGCAGATCAAGTATATTCATCAATAATATAAAAGTTCAATCAGCCTGGACAGAAAAAACAGCATCTTCTTGCAAGTGAATATCTTCTGCTATCTTGCACTAAATAAGGATGGGCAGAATACTTGCTTGGATCTGTCAGCAGGTAGGAATCTTGCTCTTTATAGCTGTTACTGCCAAGCTCTTAACTGAAGTTTGTCTCTAATAAAAAAAAAAATATGTACGCACACATAAACTACTTATGTGCTTTAATAACTATTGCCGGGAATTTGAAGAGATGCAAACATATTGGTCCTCTGTTGACACTTGGAAGCTCTGTTCTCTGTAACAGTAGACTTGTCTGTTCAGTAACTCTCAAAGCAAACAATGCAAAAAGCCCTTCCTTTTGTTCCACCATCCTTTTCCTTGCTGCATCTTTAGAACCAAGAACTTTTCAGCTGCTGTAAATCATATTTGTCAAAGCTGTGCAGTGATGGTGGTTTGTAGTTACTCTTTCGTGTTTTTGAGGGGATGTCTTATAATAGTATGGTTAGAAGGACCTGAGTTTTGGCATAAAACCTTTTGCTTTTGCCTTTGCTGTGATGAAAGATCTGTTTATTTTATTGGTGTTATTTCTCACCTCCTTTTTGAATATTTCGCTATGGGCTTTAGTTGTGGTCCTAGAGATTGTTAATTATTCAGCTTTTTTCCCCTTCTGTTGCCTGATCTTTAAAGCTTTTCACATATTCCCCCACCCCCACACACTGCCCAACCAGAATGGGGAGCGTTATGTTTGCTTGAAGTCTGAGCATGCATTAAAGTATCTGTTCATAGCCAAAGTTGAGTGGGTAAGAAATTCTTTTTCCTGCCCTTTGAGAAGGTGGTGAGATATGAAGGAGTCTTTTAATCCATATAGTTCTTTCATGTGGAGGGCTTGCCTTCTCCTTCATGCATTCCTATTGCCGAAACAGTTAATGAAATACATCTATAATATAGCTTAGTTCCACAGCAAAATGACTGGGCCGATGTTGGGCCTCTCCTGTCATCTTAGAGGCAAAGGCGAGTGCTTTGGGGGTTTTTTTTGGTGGCTTGTTTTTTCCTGGTCACCTTCCCAGCATTGCTTAGTTTTAAGGGTAATACAAGGGGGGAAAACAGACAGACAGTGTTTCCTCCCCCTACACAGAACAATCATAACATCTGAGGTTTGCTTTATTCTTAAAACTGCACAAAATAAAATTCCCTACATTCCACCCCTGTTAGCTTTTCTTCCTCCACTCTCTCCCCAGTTCTGGATACATTATAACACTTACATGGAAAATCCATTTGTAATCAAAATGGCAGTTAGAGAGGCATTTTATTTTGCTTCACCGCTGACAATTCTAGGAGCACTTAATGACCAAAGCCTGATGAAGTAAATTCTGACTGGGGTCTGTGGGCTTACATAAGTGATTCTTACTTATGTGTGTCTCTCTTCTGGGTTACGGTTGGAATTTCTGTGGCAATAAGCAACAGGCTCAATTTTAAGAGGATGGTTTCCCCATATGTAACAGTGTGTTAAATGTCAGATCTTTGAAATACTCATGAAGGTTGAGGTCCTGTAGCTCTTATGTTTTGTAAGCCTTCTTTCTATACTGCCACTACGGTATACTCAGAGGTGTGATACATTGCATATTTTAGTGCGTTTGTTATATTTTAGTAAAACATCAGTTGAAGCCAAAGTGAATCTATGCTGAAAGGTTGCTGGTGGGTAGGTGGCATACCAGCAGGCATGACCCTGTCTTGTGACAGTCCTGTGTGGTGTTCTGCAGCCTTTTAAGATACAAAGGTGTTTCCCTCCACCCTTGTTTTTTGTATGTAAATGCTTCAGACTGGGAAAGTTAGTGGAGTGGAAAGTAAGCAGAGGTTATTGATGGAAATTCTGTAGTGGTTGTTGTTAAAGAATATTGAACTGGAACTGCCTAGAGGTAGGTGCTTAGCGCAACTTCTATAAAACTTGGTTAGCATGAGTAGCTAAATTTGCTGAAGCCTTAGGCTGCACTTAGATAAAATAATGAACTTTTTACCTAGTTCAGTAAGAAAAGGCCTGAGAGCTGGTTCAAACTGGAATGATAAGGGAGTTGCAAGCAGTTTGCATTCCTGTGCTTTGTGCTCCAAAAGGGAGGATGTCAAGGCTTTGAAATAAGGCCTCGTTGGGCGCCAGGACCCTGGGAAACAAAGCCTCCCCTCACTGCTGAAACAGCATTAATTGGGGGGGAGGGGGGGGGGGTCTGGACTATCTCGGGGTCTGGATTATATCCCCTTCGTCAGGACCTTGGGATATAACACCTACTGTCACTGCTGGGGCAGTGCTAATTGCTGGAACAACACCTCTCTGTCAGGGCCTTGAGAGACAAGGGCGGGACCCGAAGAATTAAGACACATCTGTCAGCAGAAACCGCAACAGTAAAGATAAACAGCCTGCCTAGGGACAGGGATGAGACCCAATAAGGAGCAGGAGACCCCAGACCTAAATATTACTACTGGTCCAAACTACCACGTGAGGGGTGGAGAGCTTAGACTGGAAAGTTATAATTGCCCAGGGATTTCTTTGTTCGGGGTCCCTCTTCGGAGGCACCCATCTCGAGCTGTAATTACTGCATGCGTGTCATTAAAATTTAATTATTTAATTTGCTTTGATTTGGCTCTAAACTTTTCTGCGGGAACCTAGGGTCAGACCCTGTTATGGTGCCCGGCAAGCCTAATTTCCATAAAAGTTGTCTTGGAAGTAAAGTGGAAGCAATGATAAAGTCAAAAATTTTATTGGTTCAGAGGCCACAGCTAGGATGTACCAGCCTCACTGAATTATGGCAAACCAGGGATGGAGAGTTTGTGAGATTAGTATCAATTGCAGTCTCCCATGTGATGAAAACGTTGTGGCTTATTTCTGTTTATACCAGTGTGGGGCTTCTTTTCAAATGCTATAGCAAGTACAGACTGTTGTTGCACCAGCTACAGCCAGTTTAAAAATATTCCATCTCTGAAATTCAGAACTGGGTTGAAAAAAATCATGCGGGCTTGTTCTTGTATCCTTTAACAGCGGATAGTTTAATGCATGTAAATAATTATTTCCTTGAACCATGAGAGCAATTGAATGTTCCAAATTTCAGATAAATACTGCTTGAAGCTTTTTTTAGGCATATATATTAAACACTTAACATGGATGGGCATAGCAGAGAAATTGTACTTCTCTTGCTATAGTTACAAGTGCCCTTGTATAAATGTATATTCTGTCTGTACTGTTTTCCATGTAGGAAGGAGAACTGCTGATAGCAGAAGTCATCTTTATAACAGTGTAACTGTACAGTTTCTGATCCAGATACTTCTCTAGCTATTTTGTTAACTCATTATTATACTTAGTCTTCAAGGTGTAAGCCAGGGCAAAATGAGCTCTCTGATGGAGTCTGTGTACTTTGGTGTCCAGTTGTGCCTGTGGGTAGGCTAGAGGTTCTTTAGTCATTTGTAATGTTTAGACCATGTCTTTATACTTGATTTGTCATTTAAAGTCTCTCTTGCATCTAGTGGTAGTATCAGGCATGTAGGTTAAATGAGCTAACTGCAGTCCTGAGAATGGTATATATCAAACCAATAAATCCACTGACTCTTGTAAGAGAGCTAACCTCTAATACTATCTCTTCCATACTTGGTGCAACCCAGTAGTTTGTTTTCCACATTGCTCCTGCTTGTTAGACACTCTAAGCTGACTACAGGTTGCTTAGATGGCTGCGTTGGTTGATACTTGGATCTTCTGTGTGCATACTGTGACTGGAAAAACCTTGTTCTGAATAGCTAACCTCGACCCCACCGCTTCCCCCATGTGGAGTTAATGATTCAAAATGAGTCCATCTCGGTCTGTGCTGAAGTCAAGGAGAGCAAGTATTAGAACGAGAATGATGACACCAGAAGGGTGCTGTTACCCTTTTAATTCAAGCCTTTCCAGAGTGTGACATGGCTTACGTTAATTTTGAATGTTTCCCTAGGAAGGGGAACCTTTTGTGAGGTTTTTCTTCAAGTGGTATTGATGAAGTAAATACGGTGTTTGCATCTGCTCTTCATAGCAATGCCTCTTCTGTTTGCTCCAGCTGCCAGGAGATGGTGCATTATCTGTTACTAATGTTTGGATTTTTCCTTCACTCAGGTTATGCAGACAGTGCAGTCCGTTTCAAAGTCCCGAGAACTGTGGTCTGATTCTTCTTCAGAGGTGGACTGGATTTTGGCTCAGATCAAAGACCTGATGCAAGAGAACAGGTACAGTCACAGAATTGCAGAATAGTTGGGGTTCAAAGGGACCTCTGGGGATCATCTGCTCCAATCCACCTGCTCAAGCAGAGTCAGCTGGAGCAGGCTGCCCAGGACCATGTCGAGTCAGTTTTTGAACATCTCCAAGGATGGACTCCACAACCTCTCTGGGAAACCTGTGCCAGTGTTCAGCCATCCTCTCAGTAAAAAAAGTGTTCAAGTGGAATTTCCTGTGTTTAAGTATGTGCCCATTGCCTCTTGTCCTGCTGCTGGCCACCATTGGGAAGAATCTGTCCCCATCCTCTTTATACCCGTCCTTCAGATATTTATAAATATTGATAAGCTTCCTCTGAGCTCTCTCTTCTCCAGGCTAAATAGTCCCAGCTCTCTCAACCTCTCCTCACATGAGAGATGATCCAGTCCCTTGATCATCTTTGTGGCCCTTTGCTGGATTCGCTCCAGTAAATTCATGTCTGTATTGTACTGGGGAGCCCAGAACTGGACACAGTACTCCAGGTGTGGTCTTACCGGTGCTGAGGAGAGGGGAAGGATTGCCTCCCTTACTTAACTTGCTGGCAATGCTCTTCCTGATGCAGCCCAGGATACTGTTGGCTGCATTTGCCACGAGGGTGTATTGCTGGCTTATGGTCAACTTGTTGTCCGCAAGGATGCCCAGGTCCTTCAAAGCAAAGCTGGTTTTCAGCTGGTAGGCCCGCAGCTTGTACTGGTGCATTGGGTTATTCCTCTCCAGGAGCAGGACTTTCCACTCACTTTGAACTTCTTGAGGTTCTTTTCTGCCCACTTCTTTAGTCTGTTGAGGTCCCTCTGAACGGCAGCACAACCATCTGGTGTATCAGCCACTCCTCCCAGTTTTTTATTGTCTGCAAACTTGCTGAGGGTGCATTTGGTCCCATCATCCAGGTCATTAATGAAGATGTTAAGCAGTATTGGCCTCAGTATCAAACCGTAGGGGACACCACTAGTGACTGGTCTCCAGCAGAAGTTTGTGCTGCTGATCACAGCCCTCCAAGCCTAGCAGTTCAACCAATTTTCAGTCCACCTCACTGGCCGCTTATCTAGCCTGCATTTCATCAGCTTGGCTATGTTTCTGGACAGCTCTCCCAAGAACCTGATGTAGACTTTGATTTCACAGTAACCTTGTGATACAAATCTGCTAGACCTCTCTTCAAAATTGCGGGGCAATATTTCATCTCTTCTATGCCCTCTGTGCTCCTATAACTACAGGGCCTCTTTGTTGAGGCTTTATTATCACTGTATAAATTTTCATGAAGTTCATGTCACACTCTGAGAAACAGTCTGTTTAATTATGTAGAGGGGAGACTATCAAATTAGAAATTTGAGCTATAACTCTTGGTATTCTGAACATAAAGAAATGTCCAATATGCATATGTACCATATAAGGTGGCTGACAAGTTTAAGATGTTATTAGATATTGTGCCAGAACGAAAATGTGAGGAAGACTTTCACCTTAGTGGCGTTGTCTATCAGTTGCTAGGCATGATGCAATGCCCAAGGAGGTGTGAAGATTTAGTAATGAGAAGCTTACTTATTAAACATGGGATTTCTGTATCACCTAAGCTGTCTGCTCCTAGGAGGTTGGAGGGTAGTGATGGAAGAAGGCCCTTGCAACTACCTCTGATTCTGATACCCTATCCTTTAGCATGCTCTGCTGGCCACTGTCAGACTGGACACTGGGGAAGACAGATGCAAGATCAGCTGCTTTTATGTAGAAATAGATATTTGAATCCAGCATCAGTTATGCAGTAAAGAGGGAATGGACTGCCACAGTACAAAACAAGAATTTTGAAAGGCTCTGGTGAGAATGGGAGTTGCAGGATAGGTTCAGGCAGGGGATGTATCATCCCAAAATATTTCCCACAACTAGGTCTTTTTGAAGAACAAGAAGCTAACCCTACTATTCAATCAGCATCTAAGCACACACTTTGGGTAAAGAGCTACATATTGCAACAGCAGTGCTGCAGCATCTTAGTTATTTATCCTGTTGATCTAATGCCTTTTCAGAAGAGATTTACACACAGGCACTTTTAGTCTGTTTAACAGTAGCTCTTCAGGCAGAAAAGATCTTGAGAAGTCCATTTCTACATAGGAGAACTGAAACAGTGCAGATCTTTAGATAATCATGTACTCAGAATATTTCTAATATTGCCTTGTTGACATACTCTCCTTTCAATTTATATCTGTGCAGGAGTTAGTACTGTTGTGTGGATACATGATCAAAACAAGTAGTTATTTTGGAAAATCCCGTGCTTTCAGTGCTTGCTGTGCACTGATCTGCAAAACTTATTTGTGGTATCCTATGAAAGTGGTGTAAATCACATTCTAGCAGTTCTTCACCAGCACCTTTGTCTGAACCACCTGTTGAGTCAGCTCTTGTTCTCTGTCGTACGCAGCTGCATGAGGTACATTCGGCACTGGTAGTGTGGACATCCAAAGGAATCCAGCATACACTTCAACTATCAAATTAAATCTCCCCCCAGAATGCTTAAACTTAGAACTTAGATTCTAGCAAACTCCATTTGTGATCTTTGAGGCAAGCAAGAGTTTGCTTTCCTGTAATTAGCCTGACAGCTCTGAAACAACTTAGCAGGTTTGAATTCAAGTTTAACTTTCAGCTGCTTGAATCTGGTTCAGTGGAATACTGTTCTGTGTGGGGTGCTGTCACCAGAATATATGGCAGCCTTTTTTTGTGTGACTGTTTCTATAAGAAACTCTTATCTAGTGGGTATAAAAAAGGCTTGTAAAGTAACCATCCCATCCCCTCAGCTCCATCTCTGCCTTGGAAGGAATCTATGCATATTTGCTATGTGCTAATGAACAGCTACTGTTAAACGGACTAAAAGTGCCTGTGTGTAAATCTCTTCTGAAAAGGCATTAGATCAACAGGATAAATAACTAAGATGCTGCAGCGCTGCTGTTGCAATATGTAGCTCTTTACCCAAAGTGTGTGCTTAGATGCTGATTGAATAGAAGGGTTAGCTTCTTGTTCTTCAAAAAGACCTAGTTGTGGGAAATATTTTGGGATGATTGTAGATTATAAATGAAGCAATTCTCGACAATGTGTTGGGAATTTCACTGCTTTCTTTGGAAAGTGAAGTGACAATAGGATTGAACTGCTTTTGCATCCTTCAGGTGTACGTGATAGCATGGATTACAGAGCAGCAATGAATTGGTGTGCATAGAAGAAATGCTTTCTACAAATTTAAAGTCATTTGTCATCTATCTGGGAAAGTCCTATAACCAAATGGCAGGTTTCAGGAGCCTGATTTCATTTCCAGCTTTCACTGTCAATTTTCTGAGAGCTTCATTTGGAATTCCAGTGCAGTAACTTTGATAAGGGTGAGACTCAAATATTATGTATGGCCTAAAGAAGTTTCAAAGGTGGGGCAAGAATCTTTCATTTTAAATTGCATCATCTGTTTCTGTGTTCCAAAAAAAAGTCTGATAGTTCAGCATCTCCAGGGTATCATATTTCTTGGGTTATTTTGCAGTTCTTAAGCTCTTATTAACAAAATGTTATTGCTGGGTTTGATACTTGATTGTCTTCACTGCATTATGTTGTATCAACTAGAACTTTTTGATGGTTCCCTTAAACCAGGCTTAAAATGAGACTAGGAGGAGGGAGCTGGTTTCCATGACTATTAAAAACATACTGTTTCTCTCTTGTATATTTGTGGTTCTTGTTTCTGTTTGCTGTTCCATGGTTTCCGGTGTGACCATCAGTGATTAGGTAACCTCATGAAACTGGCTGTTCTGATATGCAGGAAATTCCCACCTGCAGCAGCTGAGGATAGAGGGCTGTTTCACAACCCACAGTTGGTAAAACTACCAAAGATACAAACCCTGCAGCAGTGAATCTGCTGCAGAGAGATTTCACAATTGCGGCTGCTTCATGTAGTTGCTCTTTGAAGAGAGGTTTCATCAAGAATCTTAAAATAAAAAAAAAATAAAATTCCGGTAAGTGCTGGTTTCACAATTCGAGACTTCAAGCCAAGCTTGTAGAAAGGAAGCATATATGTTTCTGAATCAGAACAGCTTTGGGAGTGAGTGACCAGCACTTATTCCTGTTACTTTACAGATTCTCCCTCCACTCCTTTCGCTGCTTTCTTTAAGCAGTGTTAACTCCAGTAAGCCCTGGGAATTGTGTGTCAGGCTTCCTGCTGGTGGTTTTGGTGCTTTCCTGTGTGTTTCTGCTGGCATTGACAGTAGATGTCAGGAAGGCCAGCTGCAGTCATGAGGCATTTTTCTTGATTTGTGCAGGGTTGTTTGAGTATATTCACATGTGTGCTTGTTCTTGGGAACTGGCAGAGCCAAAGTAAGGAGGGGTCATGGAATACAGGAGAATGTGGAAGTCCCGGTCACTCAGCTTATTATTTTTCCTGAGGCGTCTATCATTCCTCTGCCTCAGATCAGGAGATAAAAGAAAGAGAGAAATGGGCCAAGGAACTTGATTGGCACCTTGCTTCAAAGCAGTGAGCCAACTTCATTCTGGGTGGCACAGTGGGAAACCAAATGCTGAGCATGGGTCTGGTGCTGAAACAGCCTGAGGTACCACTGTGGGTGGTGTTAGTTTCCAGGTCCCTGAGCAGGATCTGTACATCATACAGTAACTCTGCATGAGTTTTGTTGCACTTCTGCCATGCTCTTTGTAATGCACCTGAAATAACAGTGATGAAATGGGAATGTTTCACCAGGGTGGCAGTACAGGCTCTGCTCCAGAGTTGTCACTTCAGTGTGAGGCAGCTGTCATTGGAGCCAGGCTTTAGCACAGTGTTGAGACATAGCTGTTTTTTTCCCAATGGCTGTTCTCATGCTAAAGCGCTGTTTTATACATTCTTAGTCCCTGTTTTTTTTGTTCAAGCAATGTAGGCCATATACTGCCCTATTTCCCCTGTCTTTAACCATACTTTATGCTTCCTTCTTCCCAGTTTGAATTTTGCAGGCTGAAAATTAGTTACTTGTAAATAAATCAATTTAAGACTTTAAAATACAAGGAAATCCACATCTTGACCTTTGAATGGCTGCTGGAGTTTCCTTTCTGCAGGGCAGCTATTAAAAAAAAAACCACCCTGCAATCATATAACTTTTTTTTCCCTGTGTGTGTGTGTGGGGGGGGGTCCCTCCTCCTTCCCTCCTTGCCCCCCAAGAATATATACATATTATAGCAAAGGGCCAGGCCTAGCACTGCAGTGAGGTTGCTGCCTTCATTACACTTTTAAAAACACCTGTAAATGGCCTATGTGTCAAAGCTGAGTTGTGTAAGTGGGAGGTGAGGAGGGAGAAGGGTAGGGAGGGGGAAAAAAAGGTAAGAAGAAAAATCCCACTAGCCACTTACCTCTTGCCATTTTCTTGGCAGCCTGCTGTTGGAACCATGGTGAGTTATTGAGCAAGTTTTGAAGGTCGCTTCATGCAGCCATATCTTTGTCCTGAAACCCAGCCTGCCCTTTCCTCCTGCCTGGATCCTTAAGGGAGAAGCTTGATATCAAACAGTTGCTTGTTTAGCAACATGCAGGTGTCTTAATGAAAACCCTATGCCAGGATTTTTATGTTGTTAAACATGGCCAACCCAAAATGTTGGCATTAGCAAGCTGACTCATTTTAATGCAGTGAAAACTGTTGTAGCTCTAACTGTGCACAAAGGATATCAAAATTGCTTTAACTTCCTCTGTTGTCAGGTGAAGTTGATTGATTGACACACAGGCAGATCAGATTGGTTGGGAAGTGGGAAAGAGGGAAGTCCAAACATGGTAATGGTACTGTAATGCTTCTTTGTACCAGTGCTGTGAAGGAGACAGTTAACACTAAACATCACTAATACCTTTTGTGTTTAATCTTGGGCTAGAGTTTGTCAAGCGTCAAATGTTGAGATGGTTTGGCTTCCTGACTTTCTGTCTTCATACTGGTGGGTAGGTGGGTGTATGTCACTACTGTGTGTGGCAGAATGGGATTCCCAGAAACAGTATGAATAATAAGCCATTGACAAAATGAAGTAAAGCTTATTCTGTATGGATGAAGAAATACTGTGTTTTCTTTACAGGTGCTCAGTAGCGTAGCAGTTACTGCAGCCAAGTGTTTGTCTTCCAACTGAACAAGACCTGATGTACTTCAAATTAGAAATATGCAAACTGAGGTGTTTATTAGTGGCTGCTGCTGAAATTAGTTCAACATTTAATACATAAATGTACTACTGCTTAGAGTTGTTCAAAACTTAAATTCTAACTTTGGAGAAATGCTGGTATTCTGAAGATTATTCCCCTCTTAAGGGGAGAGTTACAGAAAGATATTCTAGTTTGGAGGAAAAATTATATTTTGAGCTAGGGTTTTTGAGGTAAAGTAAAAGGGGAAGGCAGCTGGAGGAGTGAAGCCATGAAGAACACTGTACAGGGCAGGGAGCCTGGAATTATGATCAGTCTGGCTTAAATGTGAGGAACAGAGAGAGAAAAATCTTCTAGCTCTGGACCCTAGGGCTTGTCTTCCTACGGGACTGCTGGGTGTCCCATGCTCCTTGTTTGTGGTTTAATGAAAGCTGCTTGAATCTATACATTTCTGCTTGAGAGAGAAGTTGTTTATAATTAATGTGTATTTTCTAATGAAGCCCTGTTCTGATAGAAGCCTTCCACAGTGTTGCTCATTTCAGGACAATAACAGGACAAAAGCCATACTTGCATCAGAGCAAAGCATTTACATGCTGCACTAGCTTACACAAAGCAAGCATCCTTACTGACAAATGCTAAATCTCGGCAAGAACAAGCCAAAATGTTTGAATATGGCAAACGGTCAGGCAAATCACAAGTGCATTCCCACTCACGGAGAGGGAGACAGAGGTTCTGATTACTTACGTTGCTGGTTAGAGGCCTCAGAATGGCAGAGCCACCTCTAGAATTTGGCGCTCATTCCCATACTTCATCCTTGGGCATTGGCTTCGTCTTGTGTTATTTTACCCTCCAGATACGACTTTTAAAGAACACAAGCTGTTATAGTTATAGCTAATGGGAGGCTGTGCCTATATGCAGCTTCTGAGATAGATGCTCTGAATAGTGATTTCTTTTAACCTCCTACACATTTTCTTTGAGAGTGATTAAAAGCAGCTCCCAGAAAGGATTCATGCATGTGCCTTCTGCCTCTCTTTATTAGTAATAGTATGTTACTGTGTTGAAAATCAGACCCTATCGCACTCTGATTTGCACTGATCTTTATATAGCAACATAAATACAGAAGTACAGCATGGGGTTGCTCTTAAATGCAAATGTTATCTTTCTTGGGAGGGAAGTCTCCATTAAATGTTGATGCGTGAATGGTCGTAGATTCTCTTAAGCTTTCAGAAGCTGAATGAAAGCTGTATCCTCTATAGCCCTTGCTACCAGTCCATTCTGCAGTTGTAGCCACCTGACATTTGCGTGAGAGAAGATAAATAATATTATTGTACCAGACAAGCAATGAGTACACAAGTACTTACAATAGAAAGTCACTTTTTTACTTAAGCAAAAAAAAACCCCTACAATCTTTAAATGTGTTTGCGGATACATGTTTACACACACAGGTTTCTAGGAGTTTTTTTGAATACCATAGTGCTAATTGCATCTGCTCTTGTGTATGTACTGAAATGCTGTAACTCTTCCTATATCAGTCCCATGGAGTCTGTCATGTATCACTAATGCAGCTGGGCCTTGTGCTTCTCTAATGGCCTGTTTGTGGACCAAGTTTTCTGAAGGACTGACTGACAGTGCTTTCCTTCTCAATCGAAGATGTGGTTGTTACTGCAGTCTATCTATATTTGAAGATGCTTAATTGAAGGACTTGCAGGAAATTTCTTACTTTCATTTAAGAGAGAAATTTTTTGATGATTCACTCATGGAAAATGGACCAGCAGGAGGGAGGAAGGCAGGTAGGAAATACAATTGACAAGTTTGTGACTTCATTAGGTTAGGAGATTTGGATTATGAATTCAGGGATAACAGGGCTTATGAGATCTCTTGAATATGTCAAGTGATCTGTGAAAATGCTTTTCTAGTTTAGAATCCCCATGTAATTCTGTGTAAAGCCTTTCATCTCCCATCAGCATATCTTGTTATTTAGGTTGTGCAGAGGGCAAAAGGTTCTTTTAGAGCTAAAGCAAAATGGGCTGCTAACTGCAAAGAATCTTTTGCCCTCTGCTTCATGGAGCTAACCCAGTGGACCTTCCCTAGTCAGATGTGCTTCTGTTTAAAGGTCAGTTATTGAAACTGCTGTCTGCATGGAGATGGCCTTAAATAGTTGGTGATAAGCAGTCATTGCATGTGGAAATAATAGTAATTATCCTGGAACAGTTGCCAGAGACGAGGAGAATTGAAATTGGATTTTGTTTTCAGAATAAATTACATTCTATCATTTGCCTTCATAAAAGTTGGTCTCCCACCAGATCATCTACCTCAGACAAAGTGATGTAGTGTTTGTGTTGTTTCTGCCTTCAGATCTTTGGCTGCTGTTTGTGTTTATAAAAACCCTCTATTGGATGCAAGTCATGCCTGGATGTTTAGATTTGGAAATCGTTCCTATTGGAGAAGACAATAAATTTTCTCATCCGTTCTTTACCAAAATAAGTTATACTTCACATGAGTCATGCCATTCCAAATCCAAAGAGTCTGATAGTGACAGCAGTTGTTTCTGTGAAATTTATTTGGTGTTTGAAAATGGACGTCTTGTTTATGCTAAGTTTTGATTCTATATCCTTGCATGTTACTGAACACTGAACTCGATAGAAGCCCATGGCTAGGTGTAGTGGTAGCTGTGGAAATTTTGCGTCCGTGCCTTCTGCTGTATTTTACTTTCAAGCATCTGCTCAGCTTACCATTGTGGGTGTCCTCAGTCTCCCATTTCACTGGTATTAAGACAGTCTAATAGCAGATGGGTCCTTGAGCTGGACCATTCAGTTCTCTCAGGCTAAATGTAGTTCACATGATAGCTGTGAGGGTAGGAGATTTCCAGAAAAGAGCTGTAGCTGCTGTAGGGAAGAACAGTTGTGATCTAACAGCAGCTTGTTTGCTGAACAGCTATGTAAATGGGACACTGAGAAGTGCCTTGCCACCACAAGTCCAAAGGGTCTGCTTTTCCTCTGAAGTTCAATCTAGCCCTGTTGGTTACGAGTCCTCAAATCTTGGCTGACGTGCTTGCAGAAGACATAGATCATACTGCAATTATAGATATTTCAGTATTATAAATGTTTTCTGACAAAAATTGGTATGCTGTTTGTGAAATACCCGTGGTAGGTATTTTCCTCTGCAACTCGAGCAATATTTTCTTCACAGTTCTGGTTCTGTATCAGTTTGCACAACAACACATGCCCTCCAATTCTAATGGGATATAGCCATCCCAAAGCTGGTATGAGATTTTAGTGCCCTACTACAGGCTACAGCACCTCTTCATAGCTGGGAGCATGTAATCTGAATTACAGGTATTTGGCTCACAAACTGTTGCAGAGCTGGTACAAGGAGTATTTTGAAATGCAAAGGTGTAAGTGACATTAACAAGGCTCTGTGATTGCTCTAGAGAGACAGTGGCTGAAGCTCTTCTCAGTGATGGCTTTCTCATCCCAACGGTGGAATGTCTGAAGATGTTAAATATCAAGTATGAAGGTTAGTGTCTCTGGCACCACATAATTAAGTAAAAAGTGCATAGCTAGCGTTATGTCCAATTCTGTTCTTTTTTTCTCGTATTGAAAGCTGTAATACTCTACATATCTTTCATTTGTCTGGGTCCTTAAACACCTTTTGACCTGTTCTCCTGGCCCCTTTATGGCCATGTTTGCCTATTGCTTTTGCATGTATCTGTGTTGGTGGAAGGATAGCTCTTCTGCACCGAATGCTGTATGGCTAAGGAGATTTCTTTCAAAGCTGGCATCTCTGTCCACGTCTGCACTAGTTACTGATTTCCTGAACTCCCAGTAATTTTTTTTCTACATTGAAGATTTGAAGCAAGTCAAAAGTAATGGGGTTTTATTTCTGAGCCTTATTCACCTCAGTTTTGTCTTAGTTCCATGCTGCTGTCCGCAGGTCTGGAGATGCTTAGATTTTCTGCAAGAGAATTAGGTAGCTGGAAGCAATGAAAATTAATAGTTTGTTTATCTCCCTGGGACTTTTTGGAAACATCAGCTGAAGAACTTTCCAAAAAAGTTCCTCAAGTTTCTGTGACTGTAATACAGTAAAATTTTAGGAGCTTTTGCTCAGTGAGCCTTCTCTTTGCAGTGTATTTTTAGACAGAACAGTTCTTTGTTATGTGGGAAATAAGTTGAAATTGGCAAGGGATTAGCAAAGCAGAAGTAGATTTTCCTGTGGTTTACAATGTGATTAGATCGGGCATCATATTTTCTGCTTTCATTGAACTTTTATGTTAATTATCCATTTGTTGCTTATTTTAGTTTCCTAGTATAGGAAATGAATAGCTCCAAATTCAATGGGGTTCCCAGAATAGAACACAGAACCAGTGATTTCAGTACAAGCTACTTAGTTTGCAACAAGCATCACACCAGTGTTTTACAATAAGAGCACTTTTCTGTCCATCAGTGATTTTTTTGGCTTCTTTTCTTCTTTTTATCGCAGCAAATAAAGAGATATTACAGTTCAAAATTCCTCAGACGTTTTACTGCTTCTGGCGGCCTTTGCTGACGGGCCTTCTTTCCCGAAGCTTTACACAGACCCTAATAGAGAAAATGTTTACAGAGCTCAAGGAATGTTCGGACTCTTCAGAACTTCGGCCTCAGTTCCTGATCAACTGGATTTCTGAGATGCTGACTAGCATTGCTAGAGTTAATGCTGGTGAGTCAATCTGCAATTTGGGAAAAAATGTAAGAGTCTTTTCTGTACCACTGTAAGGACTGGAAGGGTGGTGAGTACTTTAGATGGGAAGTGCAATATTCTAATCACTATGTTTTGTGAGCTTTCAGCATTGCACTTATGCTTTTTAACTGGTAGCTTGTGCGTGTCGTGCATTTCTTAGCAAAAAATGGGAATTACTGTTTCATTGGCGGCTTTGCTGTGGCTTCCTCAAGATGTGAAAAGCTGGTGTCTTCCATGAGAGATCAGTCCCTTCAGGAATTTTTCTTTCAAGATAAAGTTAATACTAGTAGCTTCATTACCAAATAGATAGCCAATAGACATGTCATAAGCAAATTCTTATGAGTCCCTTGTTCTCAGTTCCTTCCTCACTTAACACAAGCATGCCTTTGCAAGATATTTACACAGTCTTGGTATCCTTTTTTAATCCCATCACAGGATTTCTCATGCTTTCTGAACTTAGGCAAAAGTAATAAGTAATCTTTTGCTTTCCATCTCTAGTTCCTTAGAACTGTTTAAATTGAAAAACTGTATGTTTTGCTCCAGAAACAGCTGCACTTTCTCTATTACCTGCTCTAGAAGAGCTTTAATTATTTAAAGTGTGTCATGGAAATTGTGTCGACGGGACTTTCATATTGAGAAGTAATGCAGGCCTGCAAGAGGTTTCCAGCTGGTGTCATTTTGCCACCTGCTCTTTCCTCTGTTGGTCTGCCTCAGTCCACACCAGGATTTTGCAAGTACCTATGACAGTCACAAGTTCAGGTTTGTTTGATGCTTTCAGTCAACACTGAGTGTGTCTGTTATGTACCAAGATCTCTGAACGTGAGTCATTCCCAGCTGTTAAGTCTACTCACAGTGCTATCTGGAATGGTCTCAGGTCTCGGAAGCTCTACTGCATTTACTGGGGACGACACTGTACAAACACAGCTCCGTGACTTCCACATCTGAGATGGGATGCACGGTGCCAGCTTTGGAACCTCTGCACCTCACTGTTTATCACATTCTGTGGAGCTGACTTAGCTGTCACTGCATTGCCAATCCCTTGCAACTGCCTTGACACATTTGGTCAGCGTATCTGGTCTTGGAGCTGGTTTGGAATGCCAGCTTATTTGAGGATCCAGAGCTGCAGTAGAAATACAAAGGGATGAAGGGTGTATTTTTTTATGAGTTTTGAGCAGCTTATTGTCTTTGTTATCATCTTTGAAGGGAAGAAGAGACGCCGTTGTAACAAACGGATATATGTGAAGGAGCTGTTCCTCCAGAAAGTTCCTTTGCAGTGGATAAGACTCACTGATAATTGCTTGGAAGCTCCCTGCTGGGCAACTCCACATCTTCTTCAGCTGTAAGTTTGATCCTGTGGCCTGGAAAGGGGACAGAGAGCAGTGCTCTGTAATGGCATTGGCCAGCTCATATGTGGTATGCTGAGTTATGTCTGTGTTCCCTTCCTTTCCATCTTGCAGAAATTGTGTCAGGTGCATATAAAGCCCTGCTTGTTGCTGCTCATCTCCCTGTTGTTTCTACAAAGAGAAGCAGCAGAACTTATTGGTTGCTCCTTCAAAAAGAAAGTGGAAATTATCTGGGGAGGTATGAGAAAAGCAACCTGTCCGGACGAAGAGTGACCTATAGCAGAGATGTGACTGCTCATACTGGTGATGTGGGGTTATCATAGTTGCTGACCTTTTTTACAAGAAAACAGCAAAGGAGAAATTGAGTTAGAAGTATCCTTAAGTCCTTAATTTTTATCACAAAGAGGGAGTATTCCAGCATGCACTTCTTCGGAATAATCAGCTTTGCCTCTTAGTGGAGATAAATGAGCAGGCTGTCCTGGAGGAAGCTCAGACTTAAAAGGCTGCTGAGCTTGATAAACCTCCTTCTGGAATCTCTTTTTGCTTCTTAGACTTTTACACAGTTTTTTTCCTTCCTAGGATTCTCACAAGCATGAAGCCTCGTTTGCCACGTTCTTCGCGGAAGAACCTTCTGTATCTCACTTCTGTTTACACGGAAGGAGGTGGCCCTTTGTCCAGTCCAGGCCTCTCTTCAGACTGCAGTGAACAGCCAATTTACACTATAGAGAGCTTACAGTGGAGGGCCAGACAAGAAAGTCAGGCTAAAAATCACGAGCAGACTGTAGAGAGACAAGAAGATGTGCTGGGAAGACAGGATGGTGAAGAGGAGGTGGAGGAAGAAGAAGAAGAGATGGTAACTGAAACAAATCCTGCGGAAGGACTTGCTCATTCTGATAACATGCTGGCCATTGCAGAAAAAAGGGCTGTGCTGCAAGGGTCCGCCTGGCAGATCATTGCAGGTAAAAGGTGACTTCTTAAGACTTAGACCATCTACATCACTAGCAAATGTCGACTGAAATGTAAAGGCCCTCCGGGGCCACTCAGAATTGAAGAGCACTTCAAAATAAGCTAAATGCCAAATCCCTGCAGATTTGGGGGTTTTTTTTCAGTCTTATGTTTATGTGCACGTGTCATTTCTCCGTAAAAGCCCTCATAATACTTGGAGTGCTTTTTCCAGGAGCATGTTGTTACTGCTTCATTAACGTTTTTTATCAGGCTTTTTCAAACTCTGTGTTTAAAATTTCACTGTATCCAATTGACAGGACAGGATATATGCCAACTGTTAATGGCAAAGAAAATAGGGTCATTTCCTGGATTTCAGCAATATATGCTGAAAGCTTTTGTTTGTCAGATTTAGGGGTATTTGAAAGCACTGTTTGGCTACACTGGGAAGCACCAGCTGTATGCTGGTAAGTTCCAGGCTCTAGGAAAATTGCAGTCATGACATGGTGGCAAACTAAAGAAAGGAACAAGGCAAGAAGTTTGTAGAGTGAATGAATGGTTTAGCTAGTGCTTTGCTAGCTCCCTTGCTGTAGCTGTACCTGTTGATTGGGGTGGATGGTTCTGCAACTGATGAGATTTTTGGAGGAATGAATTATGGAGGGACGTGAAGACAGAAGAAAGAGGTTGGTGGTGTTTAAAGGAAGAAGAAAAGTGCAGCCATTGGAAGACAAAGAACTCTTGTACCTCACTCACAGGGGAGTTTTCCCAAGTTTAAAAAAAAAAAAAGTTGTTCTGTGAGAGCAGGTCAGCTTAATTATGCTGATGAGAACAGCTTGTTAGAGTTAGGTCTTTTGAGAATAGAAACAAGACTGCTCTTTGCTTAGCTGATTTTGGTTCAGAGCAAGCAAAGCTGTCAGTGAAAGAGCACACATAGTGCCTAGTGTCTGTAAACCTTGGGTCACCTGATTTTTATGAAGTTTCTGTTTACATGGTTGGTTATGGGTAAACTTAATTTCTGTGTAGTTACCATCCTTAAACATTTGAAAACTGTAGCCAGTAGGTATATACAGTGCCAGGATAACCAGTGGTATAATGATATTTAGTAGGTTGCTCCCTAAAGAAAGGAGTTGGCCTGTTCAATATATAAAATAGTATTTGCCTTACAGTTGCACTGGATGTCACCAAATGCTATTTCTGCACCTTTAATTTTAAAATTGTAACAGCTGGAAATCACCATCCTGTGTCAAGAGTTTCGGTTCCATTAACCGAGAAGGGCATGAAAGGAAAAATAAAGAAGTATGCTGGCTCTTTAGGGCAAGGCCTGTATTTATGAGCAGTTGTCAGGTAACAGAAATAATCAGTTTCAGGCAAGGACAATGAATTGGCCAAGTTCTCCGTGATTAGCAGCGGTCTCAAGTCATCTGTATAATTATTGCTGGCTTTCTGGAGTGGAGTTTCCTATCTTTTTGAGGTCTTCTGCCTGCTAGCCTTTTTTATGCTGCTGGTAAGGATTCCAGAGTTGAAGTGTTCTGGTGTCAGGAAAGCTAGAGGGTTTAAGAAATCCTGTTGTCAAAACAATAATACGTAATGTGTACCTTTCGTTTAATTAAGTTGCATTCTGATTTCACATGTAAAAGCAGCCTTCCCTGTTGGGAACTGCCTGTGAAATTTGGGTGCGGAGGTATAAAGGAGCAGACTCACTGATGTTATCTGTGGCCAAGGATGGTTTCCCAGTGTGCAGTTTCTGGCCCCCATTGGAAGCCAAATTTAAAAAATGTGAAATTGTGGAGAGGAAATAGGAATAAGTGCTTGTAAAAATAATTAGCAGAATTTCCAAGAGACTGCTGTATTCTTCCTTGCCATGTCAGCTAAACCTACCTGTCTGTCTAGAATTGCTTTATTCGTTAATGAGTCTTCCTCAGCATTTTATTCTTCTACTTTTGAGGCTTCAGTTCCTGTTTACTCAACACCGTTGCTCTGCAACTGGGAATCTCGGTGGGTCTTAAAGAAGCTGGTCCTCAGCCTCACTGGAGGAATGAGCTACTAGGTGCAAATGTGCTGGTCTGTATCTTCATATGTGTACAAATGGCTCCTTCCATTACAGGAGTATGCAGAGTGAATTTTTTAGAAGCGCTTTTCAAAGTGTGATTTTTAATTAACATATGTAAATCAATACTTCAGATTCAAACAGAAGTCTGCTCAAAAGAGAGAGGTAACTATTAAGGATTGCTTCAGAATACTGTGAGGTTTCTGTTAACGGACTTTGCCTCACAGTGCTTCGGACAGGCTGCACTGGATAGCCTGCATGATGATACATGACTCCAGATGTTTTCCCATCGTCTTACATACTCCAGTTTCTTTCTTTGGAAGAGGTAGTTAAATTAGTTAATTCAAATTTGTATCATACAGTTCTTGCTGAGTACGTGAGTTGGCCTGAGACAGTACTTGGGGGGATTCTTGTTTTTTGAAAATCTGTCTGGGGAGCTTGGACTTCTTGTTTATGTGCTGAATGTTGTTTTTACCCAGATGAAGTACAATGGAAAGACTTTCCTATTGGGAAACTCCCAGGTCAGACAGATGATCCTGATGGTCTCATGTTGGATAATTATTCCATGATGTCCCTGCTTGATCAGCCAGTGAGAGATGAGTGGAAGTCTCCCACTACAAAGTGAGTAATGGTGTGGGCAGGACTTTGTCCTTGAACCATGAAGTATGTATTTATCTCTCTGCTTTGTGCTACAGTATGAAAATTTCATGATTCCTGTTTACTTCTGTAATAGTTTGACCAAAATATCTACTAACTGTTCTTTTCTTATTCATTTGTCAAGTAATGTGTGTATTTGGAAGGACCTTTGCAGTGCTGATGTCACAGGGTAACAGGCTGCTCTTTGGACTGTGCTGTTAACTTCCACTGTTGTCTGATGCTGTTAGTAAGATAGAATGTGCTGGTCACTAAGAGTTGCTAACTCTGGAAGTGCAGAATTTTTAAAACTGACTCTGCTGAGAGTTGGTGCAGAATCTGCCTGATGAAACACCAAGCTGAAAAACTTTAATTGCAAGGCCATAGTTCTTCCCATTAAAGCGTTAAGAACTAGAAGCCAGGAGGCACAGCTAACAGTATTAGCTCTCCCATATTCTCACTGCCTGACCTCAGACAAGTCATTTAGCCTCACCCAGTGTTAGTTATCCCAGACTAGTTAATCCCCTGTGGGAAGGGACTCATTCTAAAATACAGTTGTTTACTGAAAGACTTCAAGCTGCATTAGTGGGAAAGCCTGGAGATGAGGATAGAAGGTAGCCACAGGAAGTGGTTGACTGCAGATTACTTTCATGACACCAGAGGAAGGAATTGGCTGTATGTGATTTGGGTGGTGAATGTGCTTAGAGTTTGGCATCAGTGAATGCAAATGTGTCTCCCTGTGATACAGCTGAGGTGGATACTATAGAACGCTTCCTGAGTAAGGTCATTGTCATTGCAGCCCCAGTCATTCATCCTATGGTTAATCCAAAATGAGTGAAATCATCTTTTCTCCTCAGTGTATTTCCTCTTCCTGCTTGCTTGTATTGCATTAGTGCACTTGCACCCTCAATGGACCCAGTCATAAGTTATTGCTACCTGGCATTGCTGGGGCAACTCAGCAGTATCCTAGTAAGCTACTTCACAAAGCTGTAACAATCATCCTTCCAAGTTGAAGGAACATACCCAGGATTCTTCTGTCTGCATGTCTCCTTCATTTTTTCTTGTCATCAAGGCTAATTGAGAGCTGCTGTTTGTAATTGTAGCTGTTCTGCAAGCCGTTCCCATTCCATTCCTTTCTACGAATGAGCCTTTTGCACTATCTGAAAGATAAATGCAGTGGCATCAGTGGCAATCAAAAAGATGGTTCCTCTAGTATCCTTTGAGGAAGCCAACTCGTAATGTTATCATCTTCACTCCTCCTGCTCTTTCTAAAAGAAACCATTGCTTGGTTATGCTCTGTCCTTTATGAGATGCAGCGGCTAGGCTATTTGGAAGTTACTAGTGCAGCCTCAGCAGGCTTGAAAACTCAATTTCTGTTAAATTGGGGCTCAGATCCTCAGTCACAGTGTGTTGACATCGCCCAGTGACTTCTTCAGAGCTGTACCTAGTGATTCAAGTTGCAGATCTGAACTCACTAAAGAAATGCTGGTTGTCATGGAAATGATGGTAGCATTTTTAGAAAGCTTTAGCTGGATCTTCTCCATTACCAAATGAAACTTGTCCATTTAAGCCATTCCTCTGAAGACTTTTTAGTAGGATCATTATTTAACCCTTTGAAGTCAAAGGATCTCAGGTGTTGTTAGCTGTCAAATCAGTTTTGTCTCATACACTGTAGTGGATGGACTTGCCTATATTTGCCACCAAGGAACACTTCAGAATATAAATAAAATATAGTTTCTTTCTTAAACACTTAATAGAGTAACTTTCTAATCGGTGATGCTCTCCCTGTAGTTGATAGGCCCAGTCTAGTGGTTTCCAAAACAAAATGTGAATAACAGTGACAGTAATGCAGACTGGGGTGTTGCAGTGGGAAGAGCCCTTACACACATTCATATTCATATTTTCACATATTTTCACATATTCAGTTGTTTTCAGATTTGTCTCCAGTTCTGAAGAGCAAGGTTTCCATTCTGTCTCTTCTGTCATGTTGGAATGAGGCAAATTCTTGGAATTTGCAGATCTGCTTTCAGTCTGTAAAGCCCCGGCATTCTCACCCTAGTCACAAATGATAGACTACTTGATTTTGGAGACTTGAAACGTAAAGCTGTTCAACTTAATGTTTAGGCAGGTGAATCACTGCCAAGAATAAGGAGTTGCAGCAGAATTCTGATTAGCTACGGTAATCAGTACCATTCAGCATCTAGCCAGCAAGCTCTGACAAGAGACAGGTTGGGGGGTTCTTAATTCATTCCTCATTGGCTCAGTGGATTTTGCTGTGCACAATAGATGGAATCATCTATTATTAGGGAGGGTGTTAAGAAATGCATATGGAATAGTGTGATTCACTATTCTGGCTTGTTCATAACCTGCTACTCGATGCCAGCTGAAACATGTACCCTTTCTGACTTGTGTGTTGTAGGCGTCAGGTATTATGTAATCCCAGAATATTTCTTGGAGTGGTGACTATATGCTGTTTCTAGAGTAGTAGGAATTAAATATCATCTAACGATTTCGGGTTCTGCTCTGCCAACAAAGGAATTCCTCTAGGTACGAACTCTATCAGACCACTGATTTAGATGTTAAAGGAGCTAGGACTTGGCCATATTAAAGTCTGCTGTTTGAAAATCCACAGCATGCATTACTGAAAGAATTCCTTTGTTAATCAAAAGTCACTAAAACTACTAGTATATGTTTTTTGTTATGTTGCTTGGGAGGTCGGCAAAATCCTCGCAAATGTCAGCAGAGTAAAAGCGAGTACTAGTACTGAAGTGTGGTTAGTTACTGTTACAGTTTTATTCTGAGTGTAGAAACACCTCTTTTTTTTTTTTTTAAACAAAGGAAAGAAAATTTTGGTTAAATGAACAGGGAATGTGATAGTCTTCTCACATGCATCTCTATTCCATTCCAAGTACTGTTATAGAGTTCAAAATCCATCCTTGCCAGATTCCTACTAGCTAATAGACTAAGCTTAATAGCAGGAGGGATAGTGCAAAAAAACCCAAGTAGAGAGGAGAAAAGCTTGGTGTGTTTTCTGGATTCCTGAGAAATGTGTGTGTTTTTGGAGAGAGAAGACCAGGCAGAAGCTATAGCTATGGTGCTGTCCCATTTTGGCAGCTGCTTGTTGTCTGGGGCCTCCCAATACTTTGTTACCATGGCTGCATTTATTCCACACATCATACAGTAGCAGCAGTGGTTTGGTATCTCTGGTAATCTCCTGTCTCTTTTTCTTTTAACTCCAATCCTCTACTTCTGTGCGGTTGGAGACAAGATCTGATTTTTCTTTCTGTGGGTCTAGCTGCCCCAGCTGCTTTGCCTCCCTTTCCCTCCCCTATGCAGTGGTCTTGTTGCTGCAGCTCGCAGCATCCCTGGTGGTGATAGAGAGCAAGTCGCTGCTTGTTTTGTTGAATACAAGTGCCAGCTGTAGCAATGTGCTCCTGTACTGTCAGGGGAAAGGGGAGGAATTGAAACCTACCACCATAACACTGTCCTCCCATATCCCAAATTCCTCAAAAGTTTGTGCCATCAGTACACTGCTAGCTGGCCTTACAGCTGGCAAAGCATCCTTGCTTTCTCATCAGCAAGGTAACTAACCAGGTTCTCACTGCTTTTGTTTCTGGCAGCTTTCGTTTAATCCCCACTAAATGTGTCTTCCTTCCTGCTGCTGTTACTTACAAGTCTTGCTTCCTAGCTCTTTATGAGAAAGGGTCAGCTGTGCGTGCTGGCAGCTGACCTGGAAATGTTTTGCAGACAGCGTTTCCAAAGTCTTGGTCATATTGCAGAGAGTCCTCAGAGTTCTGAGTCCCATCGCGGTTCCTAATAATCAGAAAGCAGAACCATGGAGCAAGCAGTTACCAGATGCAACTCATCCTGCTGCACTTTCAGTGTTAGGTTCCTTTTCTTCTTTCTTCTTATCAGGCTTCAATATTTTGTAGCTGCTTTTGTGATACCCAGTTGTTATAGTGAGTCATGTGAAGCAGTTCATGTGCTTGCAGTTTTACAGCACTGGCAAGCAGGTAGTTGAGTGTTACGATTAAATGATGACTTGTTGAATCTCCCGGTCTGTCCCTGGTTTAAGCTGATGAAACATCACCTCTTACAACTTCAGAACAAAAGTGATTTAGTTTGGGGGATTTGGAGGACATATAATGGTAGTAAGAAAAATTCTTTTTCTAGGTAGAACTTGTTAGGATTTTTGCAAATCCAGAAAATGTGCAAAGTGGGAAAGATATTTTCAGTTTTCCAAAATTTGTTTTCCTTAGTATGCTTCAAGAGCAAAGCATCACTGTGTCATTAACCATTAAACTGGAAGTGTGGTGCTGGAAGATATGATGTCTATAATGATGCTTTGAGATTCTTGCTTGAGCAGTCTGCAAAGATACATATGTAAAGGAGCTCTTAAAAAAAAAAAAAAAGCACATGCACACATCAACAAATGCATCTAAACACAAGGCTACCACCTTTGATTCAGCAAGTTTCTGATTCACAGACTGCTGGAAGGTAGGAAGGTAACCAGGGGAAAGCACTATTTTGTTGTTTTGTGCGTGTATGTTTACTTATCCATCTGCTTTTGAACATAGTTAGAGACAGGCAACTGAGTTGGACCTTTGATCTCAGCTAGTACAAGCATTTTTACATTCTGAAATTGATGTGCAGTTAAATCTGTGACCTTAACAGCATGAGGCAGTCTGTGGAAGATCCTATAGGTTGCATTCACATTCCCTTCTTGCTGCACGTTAATACTCTAAGAAATATACATGGCTGTTTTTCTTCTTTTTTTTTTTTTTTTTTTAAATACCTCTTTCTGGTAACCAACTTGTCAGGGGTATTTCCTCCCTCCTCAGGCTGCAAAAAGCATTGGAAGGTCAGGTTTGTACTTGGTCATAAAAACCTACAAAATGCAAGGAGTTTAAAAAAATACGTAGCTGTTGAGTTGCTCTAATTTTAAAAACAATGAGAAAAAGATTTATACTGTTAATTAGATAGTCAAATCGATTCTCATACTTAAAAATGAACCATCTCACTATCTGTAAGTGTTCTCTGAAATGCACTTTTCAATGATTTTTCACAGGAGGAGAGCCATTGCGTATCGATAATGTTTTCCTAGGCTTTACTTTCTAGACTTGTATATGATTCTGCTGCTTGCAACAATTTAGAAATAAGGGATCCTTTTTGTCTGGGGAGATGAAAGGAAGCATAGCGAGTCATACAAGGCAGACATGGCTCTGGGGAAATGCTAGGTCAACTTGTCTGTGCAGAGAAGAAGAGCAAATTATGTTGCTATAGGATAGAAGAATGCTACCTGTGAGCCCGTTGAATATTTCCAAGAGGTTCCTGGGCTCAAGACTTAGCTGAAGTATTTGGATTTCCAGGAATTTCTATTCTGTGCCATAGTTGTGTAATTATAATGGAAAATTTTGCTAGAGATATTCAGCAGAGGCAGGAGCCTTAGAATATTATGGGTTACCTTGGGAAGGGGAGGACTCTACCCCATAGTACATACAAGCTACACACTTGTCCATGGCCCCTCTCTTGGCCAGTAACCAGAACAGAATTGTTTGTGCAGGAACACAGCTCATCTGCTCCTGGAAGAGACAAACTTATCTGCATTATAGATTCTTGTTCACGTGTGTCAGAACACTCCTCTTGGGATCTACAAATGAAAGGGCCTGTCTCTCTCTCTTTTTTTTTTTCCCTAGTGTCTTCGGTTTTTATCTTATAGGTAATACTCAGTAATTTGATGTTTGCAAGGATACTAAAAAAGCAGTAGGTGACATTAGGGAATTCATGACAGAACGGTTGGTGTAGAATGGTTGATTGTTCAAAGTATTATGGTTAGGAGGAAGTTGCCATTCCATTTTATAATACAAAGCAGTAGATAGCCCTGGAGAGAACAAGATCTGTTCTGCAATACCTGTCCTGTGGACAAGGGTGGAATTTGTATGGTGGTGCTTTGCAGGGAAGCTGTTACCGATGTTGCCATGGAACTAGCCATCAGTGAAACCAATTACACAAGCTAGTGTTGTATTTAGAAACCTTGTTTTAAAGAGAAGGAAGGAAAAAAAAGCCCAAGCCACCAATAAATATCTTGGAGTTAAGAGTGAGGGTGTTGTTCATGCTCTTACCTCAGTATTCTGTTCTCCTCACGACTCGTAGAAATAAAAGAGGAGGAGGGAAAGTGACAGATAGGATGCAACTAACTTCCTGAAGAAATAACTGAAGAGCTGATTTCTGCTGCAGTGCCTTGTGATTGTGTTACAAGAGCAGAATGAGCCCCCACTAATTACTGCATTGCAGACCTGCACAACATGTGTTGCCTGTTCTGCGTAGCATAAAATTACGTGTACTTCCTGAACTCTTATTCCAGAGAAACTCAAAACAACCTACAAAGCAGATGCGTTAGGGAACATCTTCCTCACCCGAAGGTTCGGCCACTTCTCAGGTGGAGGCTGATAACAGCTAAGGCAAGCATAGCAGTGGTGTACTGGAAAAGCAGTATCCTGGAGATTTAACATAGCAAAGGCCACATTTACAAATTTCTACCCACTGTAGGCTGTTCTTTTCAAGTTGTCATGAAAATAGTTTTCAGCATAGATGATTGCGTTCTTTTATGTATAGCATTGAAACAATGTGAGCATACATTTGGTGGTGATATTGCCATAGAGATACGTAATTAATTGCTTCCAGAGATTTGCAGGTTGTCCTGAAATTACTTTAATCAGAATTTCCTGCTTTTGAGTTTGAAAAGACCTCATTTTTACCAGACAAGGTTTATAGTTGCTCTTTCTTACAAGATTCTGCTATAAGTTATGAGACCTTGGTGTCCAGAAGGTGCCTCTAAAGAACCTGAGGTTTTGCTTCAGATCGTACCATTCTTCCTGCTTCTATCTCCCTGGCTTCTATGCTATTAGTATTTGTGATCGATTTTAGAAATGCACAAAAATACTGCAGTGCGTTAAGGTACCAGTGGTGTCCTGACAGTAGAAGTATACAAGACACTTCCAGTTCAAAAGAGTTTTTCTAGCCTAAAGCAGAGGACAGGAAAAAGAGGAGTAAGTAACTGTAAGACTATACTGTGGAATCTAATTAGTGCTTGTTTTCAGGAGTAGTATATTTGAGGGCATAAATTAATGACAAAGTGCCAGGGATTAGGAAATAGCAACTTCATTTCTGGTGGGTTTTGTGCTGTCTTCTGAAGCACGTGATTCTGGCTACTCTGAGAGCAAACACAGGAGTGGTGAGATTGTGTGTGTGATTTCGTTGTGCAACTTCTACTCACTTAACTATACTTGGAGCTTTATAGCCTACAAAAATAACAGATGTGTCTGTTTTAAAAGGATGGTCATTTCTTTACTGGCTTTAGAACTGAAGCTCATTCAACCTGAGAATCTAAGACTGACTAGAAAAAAACATTTTTAAATGTCTTTCATTTCCATTAAATAGTAGAGTTCACATGGATGTATCCCCTTCAGTTAACAGGTATTATGCTGCCCTTTTCCCGGTGAGTGACAGCTCTTTCCAGACCTGCCAGGAAAGCATTCCAGCAAGTGGGTCAAAAGTAGCACATACTCTCTGTCTCTCATATTTGGAGATCACATCCAGCAACTGTAGATCAGACTGATGGACCAGCTAGTTTCCTTCCCTTATCAGTAGCACTAGAGTCTTTTGGAGGAAGAAGCCCAGACTGTATTCTGAAATATGATTTAGTCATGGTGAGAATCAATTTTATATAGATTTCAGATTAAAAAGCTGCAAGCCAGGTGTGGAGGTTTCAGCGCTTCATTTTTCAGACTCTGAAATAAGCCAGCAGGTGTTACTTTCCCCTCTGTCCCAAATAATTGCTTTCCATGTGGCCAGAGATGCAGAGAGCAACAATTACAAGAGCTTCTTCTACACTCAGCCGAGGAGGTGGATTTTTTTTTCTCTTCATGCAGCACTTTCTGATCTGCTTCCAGTTGGCTGTAGTTTGAACTAACGGTGAGTGTAACATGTCATGCAGCTCATATTACTAGAAAATACCCACATAAAGAATAAAAAAGCAGATACCAGGCCAAAAATAACAAGTATTTCTCTATCCCTTTTTTGTGGGTGAAAGGGGCAGAGAGTTTCTGCTATTCAGATCACAATCTGGCAGGAGGCCAAGGAAAAAAGCGTGGAAAGAAACATAAGGGAGAACTGTCGCTAAGGCAGATGAAAAGGAGCAGAACTTGATTTATTCTCCTGACTGGGCCTGGAAACAATCTAGGCTTCACCAGTACTGTTACAGGAATAATTTTTTCATTATTCTTATTCCCCTTGTATAGCGGCTTCTCCTTTTGCCAAAGGCCGTGTGGCATCTGGAGGGTTGTCTGACTTGCCCAGAGGCAGAGGGGAGCAGAACAGAATTTCTTGGCTACTTCTCATGTATTCTTCTATTTGGAAACCTTGTTCTTTGTCTTGCAGCAACATGGATTTCTGTTTCCGAATCAAAAGGGGTTCATTTGGATTCTTCCAGAAGGGGTGTTTGCTATTTACTACTTTAGTTCTGCCCTCCAACTTCTCTGTCTACAGAGACCTGTTCTGCGAGGTTCAGCGTAGGGGTAACAACAGTATGGTATGAGAGAATGAAGATTTGGTGCTTTACATTGGAAATATCTGAAAGATGCTTAGGAAAAGCATCTGCAACTTGGTAATGGGACACATCCCTTTTAGAAAGGGATGGCTATCTTTACTTTTCCCTCTGGCTTAACAGACCTACAGCCAATGAAGGTAATGAACTGCAGACAGGGTTTCCTGCAGCACAGTTTCGCAGATCGATTTGGAAAAAGGGCTTTGGACAAGTCATGTAAAAAGAAGCACAACCTGTTGTCGCAGACCAAATTCACCAGGTACACAGATGGGAAAGGAGTGTCTTGATAACCTTACGAATATGTTTCGTCTATGATGTTTGTCTAATATCTGCCTGAATTCTGCCTACCTTGTTTGAGGTCTGTGCTTCTAATGAGTCTTTAGAAAAGCTTACTTTTATAAACATGTGCTAGGAAAAATAGGTTTCAGCTGACAACCTACCTTCCCTTTTAAAGATGAACCAATCTTTAGAGACAATTAAGAGCCTTTCTCAACTCCCATTTTTCACATTTTCTGTTTCTGTTGTTGTTGTTTTTCTGGGGGTTCAAGAAATTGGAGAATGTGCCTTCCCTGAGCTTAAAGACTAAATCAACAGCCTAGCTATCCACAGGTTTTCTCCCATGAGATTGTTGGATAAGCTCTTGATTTGTTCTTTCCCTGCTCCTGTTTCTCTGCCCACCATTTGTCACACAGCTTGGGCCTCTGTGGAACCTCTTGCAGTTTCTCTGGTTTACCATCATATATTCCCAAAGACAAGCATGCTGTTCCTAAAACAAAATAGCCCGAATCTCAGAGAAGCAAAGTAGTTCCAAAAGAGCTAAATCCAGCCCAAACCAGTGAATTTTGAGGCTATAGTCCCTTACCATATATTTAGCTGTCTGTGCAGATACACAATTGGAAAAAAATTAGTGATAAACAAGTAGTTGTAGAACAGAGCAGCTCTGATTCTTCAAAGAGCACTTTCTCCCTTGAATCCCAAGTAATAAAATGCCGTTACCCTGCCTAACAAGAGTCTAGTTTCATCCCTCCTGAAAAGCAGTTAATCTGTTGTGCTGAACTTGCTCTTGACAACCTTCCTGCAGTACATTTCAGGTGGAGAATGATGTCAGTGTCTGTCTCCAGAGTCTCTGTCCGGGGGATGACAGCAGGTTTGAGAAGTCATGGGTGACGAGGAGTGTACATGCCTGGGGAGGAAAGATGACCTTGTTCGCAAGCTGAATTCTGGGTAGTTTCCATCAGCCAGAGGAAAAATGTCCGATCGTTACATTGAATGAGTTAGCTGTATTCTTTCAGTGTTGTCTTTGTCTGCAAGGCTCCCAGCAGTGTTTCATCTGAAAGGGGAGTGACTGGGAGGTATTTTGACCCTAGGAGGAGAAAGTATCTGTCTCTCAGGAGCTCTGAGCAGCAGCCTCTGCTGTATTGCCAGTTATTCCTGTACCATCTGGAAAAGGCATTGAGCTTTTCAGTGTATAGCTTCAAGTTGCTGTACGTCAGGCTCCCCATATACCTTAATCTTGTTTGCAGAAATGATTTTGTGTCCTCAGATGTTTTGTTTGTGTTTTAACATGGGACATAAGTTCCTGTGATGCTTGGATGCTTTGGAAAAGCTTGCAGTTCCTTCCTCCCTGGTCCCAAAAGGTTGTGTTCTTCAGTGGATCTTCTAGTGTGTGATGTGCTGTCTTGTCAAAATTCGTGCTTAGGGTTATTGCTGTGGCAGCCTCTGAAGCTTTGAATAGCTGCTCTCATCCTCAGACAGATATTTCTTCTTTGTGTATAAGCATATCTATCTTTTGTTTACTCCCAGTGTCAGTTTTGCCTTACAACAGGGGCAAATTTGGGAGGGTTGGCAATGACCATGGGGTACTTGGGCACGGCAGGCAGGACCAAAGCAATCAAGCAGATGTGTGCTGATCTATATTGTGCAATGCTTATAATTCATGATAGTCAGGTTTCAGGTCACTGTTAATTGCAGTATTAGCATTTTGCATGATTAGCTTGTACTCCTAGCTGCAAAAGACAGTTCAGATGAAAACTGTTGTGTGGTTATTTCTGAAGTCACGTCTCCCTAGCAGACATTTGTAGCTGCTAATCCTTCCTTTGGTATGTGCTAACCTTTGGCACCACAGGACTGTTCCCCTCTTCTGAGCTGATGAACAGTCTGGCAGCTAAATGTCCAGAGCTAAAAGAGAGAAGTGGTATTTTGTTTTGGAAATAAAAAAAACCCCGTTACAACTTCCTTAATGCAGTTTAGAATGCTATCAAAATTACTTTGGTGATGTAAGCTTCTAAATCAGTTTGATGCTTATGTGGCTTATTTCTCTTCCTCTCACAGCTCTGCAGAATTGAATGTTCCTGTGACAGGAGGACTGTTATGGACGCAGAATGACTTCCATAAAATAAAAAGTGGCCTTCAACTTTTCTAAGACAGCGGACTGCCCTCCAGCTTTCAGTATTGCACAAGATAAGTGGCATGGAAGAATTAGTAATAATGATAGGGAAATAGCAGCTCCAGGACTTTTTTTTTCTTTCTTTCTTTCTTTCTTTCTTTTTTTTTTTAATAAATGAAGATTTACTAATTTTGTCCATGTAAATTTTACTTTATAAAGGAGTTGAATTTTAAGTTCCATGAGTAATCATCTTTGTCTGCTTAACCACTATAGTGAACTTTTAGCTCTAGCTGATGTTTTCAAAATACAGTTAGTATACTTCAGCATTTTCCCCCCCCCCCCAGAGCTAATAAACACCTTTGACTGAAGGCAAACCGTCTTTCTAGATCCTGTTTTTCCTTTTGCACACATGTATTCTGAAAAATATACTGTGGTCCTCATTGGGCAGACTACTGAGCCCTTCTCTTCCAGTGAAGCTCATGTAGTCATGTGTGAATTTGGATTATTTTGCCAGGGTAGGATTATGCCATAATTTTCATCTAGCTAGGATTTAACATGACGCTGCAGGGATCAAGCCTAGCTATAGCATAGCTGAATAATCAATTTCAGATGCAGTTTGGTGCATAAACATCTTTGGATCTTTTTTTTTTTTTCTGTGTGAGAAATGTTTTCAAGTAATATTCTTGAGGCCACATCTGTCTCTTTTTTTAATTAAAATTTTCTGCTTGCTGTTGTTCCTATTCATGCTTTTGCTGAGATCAATAAATAATATATGGTCTTTGCCAGGAGGTAGTGTTGACTAGTCCAGAAATAGGCTGAGCACCTAGTTGAAAAGTTGGTGAGAAAAAAGGACTTACAGCTAGCATCTACTAAATGCAGTTTTCTTTAGCTGTATTAAAGGTACTTGGAACTTTGAGGTTTCTGCAAGTACCTGGTAAAAAATTGGGAGCATAAGTGTGTATTTATTTCATGACTCCTCAGTAAGAATTTGTTGGAGTATATCTGTTAGATTGGAAGACAGCGCCTTTCTCTGACTCAGGCTAGTGGTAATTTGCAGTATTTAAAAACAAAGCAGGAACAGCATTTGAAAATGTCAATGCAGCATTGTGCAATGAGATCTTTTTAGTTCTTTAGAGCTATTGCTGACATTATATGCTAATGTGCTTTGGAACGGGAGCTAGAAAAACAACAACTTTAGCAGTAGGCTGGATAGGATTAAATTGCAAGTTTAGAACAACAAAAAAAAAAAATTAAAAAAAATAAAGCCCTCATGGAAACCTTAGGCTAGCTCTCAAGTAAAGGCTTAGCTAAATATCCATAATGTAATTTTTTTTTTCTTTATTGTAATTTTTGTCATCCTATCCTACTGTGGTTACTGTCTGTTCAGCAGACAGCCAAAAATTGTTTAAAATGGAAAGTACATTGTACATTCCTTCTGTAGAAACAAGCAGTGCTGATTCTACACAATGCAGAGGAAAGCAAACATCACTTCCTGTTAGATTTTTTTTTTTTTTTTTTTTTTTAATGTGAGTCCTTCCCCTTTTTTTAATTAGTATTTTAGAAAGTTCTCCTTTTACTGAGCAGTTCCTCAAGCCTGTTTAGGAACTTTTCAGTGAAGTTGGTTCTTACTGCTCATCTGCTCGTATAGTTTCTTTGTGAGCTGTAGTCATTGCTCCATGTCTCTGTCATCACAACACCGAGGGAATCATGGAACACGGATCCTGCTCTTCAATCAAATTGCAGAGCTAAGGTACTAGCAAGTCAAAAAAAAAAAAAAAAAAGCTAAATCCACTGCTGCGAAGAATTTGTAGGAAAGCATGCAAATGCCAGATGCTTTAAAAAAAGATTCATATTTTATATTTTTATATATATATATATATATATATATGACTTAGGCATAAATTTTAGGCAGTCTTGGCATAAATTTTAAACAAAGTATTACTGGAGTAGGAGAAAAAGCAGGCATGAAAACAAGGGAAAAATGAAGTCAGGAGTGGCTGGGGAAAAGAAACATGACTGTTTCAACTTTTAGAAAGCTACTAATATTTTAAAAAACTGAAGAGGGCGGGTTTTTAGTAAAACAACAGTAGTGTAAAACCTAGATGAACTGTTCGTGTAATGCTCTGTTCAGGATTATGAACCTTGGTGTCTAATCTGGTTTAATCACAGGTGGAACAATTTTGTCACTATTTTCCCAGATATCTGGAAAATGACAAAATTAGTATAAATAATATATAATAAATGTAGAGATGATCTTAAAACATAAAACCAGCCAATTCAGATGACATAAAAAAGTAAGTAAATAATTACTGTATTTGGTACTTCTGAAGTTTGTCAATGCAAACCTAAGTTTCAAAAGGAAAGTATGATACTGGCAAATAGCGCACTATCTCTAGCTTCTTTTTTTTCCTTTAATTAAAGGTTTACTTGGTAAAATTTGTTTTCAGACATGCTAATTTCTTTACTGGAAGCACATCCTGGGTGGAAAAAGGAAATGCAGTTTTGATGTAGTCCTAAAATACTTGATTTTTTTTTTTTTTTTTCATTGCATCGGGCAGGACTTCTTAAGACTGCTTTCTCCCTGTAAACTAACTTATCCAGGTCCATGTTACAGTCTGAAAAAAACATCTGCAAAGGCAAACTGTAGAAAGGATACGAGATAGAAGCTGGGACTGTCTGGAAGACTGCTGGGATAAACCACGCAAGTAGGAACCACTGCACTGTTTGTGGCCCCTCTTATCTTTTGCCACCTTTTAAACTTCTTTTCAGTGTTAAGTGGATGGTGGTAAAAGATACTTTGTTCTGGTCTATGCAAGTCTTTAATATTTTGTTCTCTGAATCCCAAAGGCAGCTACTCTCACAGAATGAATACTACTTCAGCACTATTTAATAAAGGTTACAGTTTTGGAGAAGGAACAGGAAGATACTCCTGCAGAATCTAACTGGTACTTGTTTTCAGTAGTATATGCGAGGACATAAATTAACTACAAAGTGCCTGCGATTTTTAAGATGCAGCTTTGTAATATATACATTTTATTGTTTCTGAGGGGTTTTGTGCTCTTTCAAAGCACCTGGTTCTGGCTACCCAGAGAGCAAACAGGGGTGTGGTGAGAAGTTCAAACAGGTCCAGATAAAAACTATCATTTAACTTTTATTAGCTTTATTTTTTTCTTTTTCTCCCAAATAACTCAAAGCAGTTTGAGTCAAAGTAGTGGTAATAAATGAAATTGTATCACTTCCTCCATAATAAGGGAAATGATTAAAATTTTAAATAGCTCAAGAAAATTCCCGTAAGAGAGAAATTGGCAAAGAACATTCTAACAGAGCAGCACCTAAATAGTACAGCAACCTTTCTCCTCTGTTTTTTAAAGTAAAAAAGAGCCTCTTAGTTTTGTCCTGTTCCTTCACAGATTTAAGCACAAATGGAAAAGCCAAGTATTATGTATGATTTCAGAATCTGGGTATTTTTCAGTAAATTAGCTAAAAATATTGAGAAATTATTTGGATGGACTATAACAGTTGTTTGGGATAGAATAGCTTTTTTTTTTTTTTTAATTGTCTCCTGAAGAGGTTTACAAAATAAAAAGCTAGAAACGTAATCCAATGGCTCTCAGTTTTATTAAGCAAGCAAGTTTTTATATATAAAGTATAACATGTTCCAAATATATTAAATAATCATGCAAACCTGTTACAAAGAACAGTGAGGGGAAAAAAAAGAGCAGATAATAGCCTATGTTTTCTTTTGGAGTCCTCTCTCAATTCTTCTAATACATTTACAAGCTTTAAACATCACAGACAAAAATCACAGATATTATATAATGGTTCTTCAAAGGCTAACCAGAAACGGGGGTAAGAATAATTTAAGTGACAGTTCAATTATATTTTTCCAGTTGAAATATTGTGGGAGATATTCTTACAGTTAATAGGGCTCTGTCCCACACACTGTGGGTGTATAAGAGGAATATTAAAGCTGAGCACTTACCATGGTAGTAATAGTGATAGATCTAATGGTTGGAATAACATGAGCACATAGTACTAATGCATCAGGTAAACTTTTGGCAGGTCAAGATAAGATCATATTTCAACTTTGTGGAACAAAATCTCACTAAAATGATACATGCCTTTTGTCTTTAGAGTGGAATTTTTAAATATAAGACTGTAATAAAATATGACCATTGAAATTTTCCCATTTGCAATGTAGTATATCCCACAGGTATACATGCATGCCACCATCTAAGTACTTTTTTTAACTGAAGTATTTGGACAGATTCTTTGAGTATTCTGAACTCCTTTATCATTAAGAATGCCAAAATGCAAAAATGCAGTTTGAGGCAACCTGGCATTAAAAGTATGTGTATGGACCCAACTAGCTAGACATTCTGGTGTGTGTTTTTTGGTGTGTGGGATTTGTTTGTTTGTTTGTTTGTTTTGAAATGAGGGTTGTGTTTGTTCTAAGCAACTGCATGCATGCTTTCTAATATTAAGAGTTTAAATTTAAAACATTTTCACAAAAAAGCTAAACAGACATCCATGCTAGTGAATGAATGAATTACATGCAGCACCAATTAGAGCATTGCATACTTACTACAGTGATTTACAAACACCAAATACTGGTTTAACATCCATTTTCACTCATTTTGTCATTGAGACTTACATTATATTTGGGTCAACCAAAAAAACCCAAAGAGATTTATAAAAATTTTACAACAATTAAACAGTAATGTTTAACTCTACAAATGAATAAAGCAAACTACTGTAGCTCAATTAAGACAGCAACAGGACTAACAGTAGTCAAAAAAATCTATATATATACAATCTAATATATTACTAACATGTAATACTTACAAAAAAACATTAAATAACTCAGGCTGACATCCCAGAAAGCATTTGATTTTGAATCATAACTAATAAATTTAAGGTTATGCACTTTTAAGTGATAAAGTGTGTGAAAGTAAAAGATCAGTAAATCAGAACTCCCAGAGAAAACTCTGGCCCCACTAAAGTCTACTGCTTAAGTCCTGTTGATTGCAGTAGGCCAGGATTTCACACACACACCCACACCCACACCCACACACACCCACACACCCCTTTTTTTTTTTTTTTTTTGCAGGTTTTTCATTAGGGTTTTGTTAATTTTTATAGATTTTTTTATTAAAATATAGCTTCTAGAACTGTTCTCTTACAGTTTTAAAACATATTTAAATATCATGCTCTCAAAAAGAGCATTTATACACAGTCTTATATTTACAATATAGACAGTTATAATCATGTGTTTCTGAAGTCAGCTCTTCTATGTAAGAAGAAATCTAAGCTTATGTGCTGAAGATCTAAGCTTATGTGCTGAAGATTAATGACTGTGTCAGTGTTTTGAATTGACTCGTAAACATATCTTAACACATGTGGATGGCTGAATTACCATTTAAACTAGCTGATCAGGAGAGACTACATCACATACATGTTTCGTTGCTTTGAAGGAGAACTAGACAAGCACACACTTTGCAAACTCTTTCCAGAAGGCTACATTGCCCATTCTGTAATTCTATGGAAGATAGCTGCTCATAGCTTTTTAGAAAAAGACAATTTGCCTTCAAAGTGCCCTAGATAAATGGTATGCTGGATTTGTATTGGTATAACATTTCCATCCTTCGAAAAAGACTTATTCTATCAGCAAGACAAAAGTCAGTGAAAACTAAAATGACTAGACAAAAGTCCTACAAAAATTACTATCTCCATAAACCACCCAAAACTTCACACAGTAATTTCTGCTCAGGCTTCAAAATTAGAGTGCATCAAAAACACCTACCAAAACTCTCTTAAAATAGCTCATCTTTATAATTGGAGAAAAAGGAACAAACATTTTTCTACATATAAATATTTAATTCCATGCAAGATGGAAAGTGTGAGTGCACAATAAACTTCATTTTAAACCTAAATAATTTATAAATTAATCTGTTAAGACTAAGGCAAAGTCTACAGCAATTATATTGTTATATTTTAAACACATGCAAATGAGTTGTTAACACCAACATTTTTACATAAAGTTCTAGTGCAAGAATGTATCTGCTTAATAAATAGAGTAAAGATAACTTTATGTAATGCTTTGAGGTGTACACACAGTATCTGTGCACGTTATAAACTGGTTTTGAAAAGTTGTCCTTGTTTGTCTATAAACTATAAGTGCCCATTTTAAATAAAAAGATCCATAATTACCCATGGGCTACTTCCCTGTGACACATGGTGTCACAAACATCTTGGCGAACATGTAATACTGAAGTTAATCTAGAGATGCTTTTTTACACAGTTTTTATACAATCAAGAAAAAGAGATACAATTTGTATCAACAAACAAAAGGTCATTTCTGGTTATTTGAGGCATTGCTCTCAGCTGCTTATACCATGCAAGAGAAGAGAATAAAACTACTTGGAAATTAAAATTATAAAACGTTGATTAGTAAAAAATGTTTTGAAAACTGGCCAAGCGTTAAATCTGTTTTCTGAAATTACAGAGGTGTCTGAAGATTTATTTTTACCATTAACAGCTCAACTAATTAAAAAGCTTAGTTATTTTTAAATACCAAGTGTGAAGACAGAATCAACTTCAAACTAACACAATTTGAATCCATAATGACATGGTCATTATGTAATGTAAGAACTTGGAGAGGTTCCTGCACCAATACTAGAGTATTTATCATGTGTGAAATGATGTGGCTATCAAACACCAGTACATTAACTATAGGTGCACCCGTAATTGCTTTTATTATCTGACATGAACACATTTTTGCACATGATAAATAGTCCACAAGATATTTTGAATCAAGCCAACCATCAGTACAGTAACACAAGTGGAAGAGATGATGTAGTTTTGTTCCTCAGACAAACAAAACCAGAAAGCAGCATGCAAGCCATTATCAAAACACCAGAAACAACCCTGACTGCAGCCTCACGTTCTGTGTGTTTCACAGTAAGAAACATTTAGGCAGTGTCACACCTTCTCATGAAGAAACAAAAGGCCATAAACCAGGCCTTCTCAACTTTCATGAAAAAAACTACAGTAGAAGTCAACAAGTCCTAGCTCGAGACGTATCGAGTTAGTAATGGTTTAAAATGTTGAAATATACAGTGGATTCAAAAAAGGGCGTCCAGTCAGTGCAGCTTAAAAAAAACAATAAACGCCTCTTTTGGAGACATTTAGCTACAAAGGTTCCCACCCTGAGCAAGATAACCAGTTGCGCAAACAGTGCCACACACAGTTTTCTTCTCACCTGCTGAAACAAGAGCTCTAAAAGCTTTCATGAGGCAAATGCACACCTTTGCATGGATCTCACGAGCACAAACCAGGAAAGCTTTGCCACAAGCTCAAACTGTAGCATCTCTTTTCAAGAACCAGCCTCCCCCGCTCCCACCCACCCCAATCTCAAGTTGACCCGTACAGCAATCTTTAATGTTAGTTTCGCTCAAATGCCATCCCTGCTCCCAGGAGAAGGGCTGCAGTTACTGCTGAACGTCCAGGTTAACATGTGTTTCCCTCTGTTTGAGGCTGAGTAATCCAATTTACATGAAAAAAATCAACAGGTTTTTCTTTCTAACCTGTAGCATTTCTATTCATCCAGAATGGTAGTTGTTTACAGTACAGGTGACAGCCAATTCTGAAGCGAGATGCTACAGTTAAATTCCCTTTAGTTTATTGAATGGAGCCATGGTCTCCTCCACCTACCTTAATATTTTGGTCCTGATTTAATAACAAATTTGGCTTCTGCTATATTGAGCCAAAGTATTCAACATCCTAATAGATACTCAGACTCTTGGTGAACAGCTTTAAAATTTAAGAAATACCAACAATACTGACATGTAAAAGCTGAAAAAAGAATAAATCAGCTTTGCTTTTACAAATTGGATATTTTAATTTTTTGCCAAGTTTATTTTTTCTTAAATAGCTGACATGCCAATAGGCACTGTCAAGTGACAAAGCTGAAATTTCTAAAGGTGAGCTGGGAGTGCATAGAGCATACTTTGAAAGGCCAATTAGGTATTTATAATCAAATTGAAAGTATACACTAGTACATGCAATATAATTGGTAACATAATTTTGTATTAACAGCTTTGAGACACTGAACATGACATTCTAGTTCTTAATGATATATCCATGCAGCAAGGTATGCATTTCCTGTAAAATACTATTAAAAAAATCCCTATATTTAAAATCTTAAAATTTACAATGCAATCAGCTCTTATACAGTGCCTAGGCACATATATATATATATTTTATATATATGATTGCTACCATGTACAGAGTTTTATACTAAAATATTTAAAAAATATTTACAATAGATTTGCCCACTTCCATCGTGTAAGTTTTCCTCCAGTTCCTGTCTGCTGTATAGTTTCATCAGTCTAAAAGAGGCTGTAATGATTTAACGCCCTGTTCTTAATTTGGCAACAATCATAGCTGCCAGCTGTTGTGCATCTGTCATGTGGGGATTCTTCTCCATCACAGAAAGGACAATGCTTGGAGGGAAAATATTGCAGAGATTTTTATATGTTTGATACTGATGTTCTGGGATGATATGTGGTTCCCGTGGCTCACCACATACCCCAATCCAGGGATTCCGCCAGAGCTGCTCCATCTTCTCAGGCATGCTTCTCACCATTACAGGCTCATAACATGGCTGCATGAGGTTGTTGCTCAATGGATACGAGTGATAAGCATAAGAGTCTGATGCACATGGTAACGGATCCCAACTAGCATGCTGTTCTCGACAGAGAGGTGGTCTTCTCTGCCTTGTTGGGTTACTTTCATAGAGCCGTGAGTCAGAAATACTGTCCATTCTTGTCATGACCAAGGCACGGCTTGGCTGTGCAGTTGGATGAACATTTTGAGGCACAGGGTAGTCTCCTGGACAACTGGACCGCGCTGCAACAACTGGATGCTGGGCATGTAGGCCTAAGTGGGAAACTGACTGTTTGCGGAGGGATTGCTTAGGCTCTTCAGTTCCATAACTCTGAACTCTGTTTAAGGCTTCATGGTAACCATGCGAAAAAGGCTGAAGACCATTTTGTGATGAAAGTCTGTGGATCTTCACATTGTCTTCTGGACTGGCATCTGCTACACCCAGATACAAGTCATTGTAAGAGGAATAAGAATCATTACTTGTATGGCTTAAGTGATTTTCAGGACAGGGACTTGAGTTTCTAGAATACATCCCCTGGTCTGTATCAGCCCCATAATAATCTGTGTTACGCATACTACTTATGCTCAAGTTGGAAAAATCACTGAGTAAGGAATAATAGCCATGGTCCCCTAATGATTCATATTTGGGATACTGGTCAGTATAGCTAATTGAGGTACCATGGCTATTGGTGACTAGTATAGGAGGATATTGCACACTGGACATGTGTTCCAGTGAGGATTTCTGATGCGTGAACTGTGAGGAACCTGGCACTGGGCTGCTTGCAGAACGAGTATTTAATGCACCAGCTGCATGGCTTTTTGGTGGAGGGAGTGTTGGTACACTTAATGCAGAAACAAGAGATGGGACAGAGCTGGCCTCCGACTTCCGGGCTACCGATAACTTTTCCTCAGGCTCCACAGCTACCGATCTAATGCTTGGATCTGACTGACGTTTTGGGGTAATGCGTTTCACTTCAGAATTGATTTCTCCTTTGGAGCTGGATGGCCCTGTGCCACATTTGGCCAAGGCTCCCTCACTCATAGTTTTCACAGCAGATAATTTGGCACTTATTCGAAGCTCATCCGCTACTGACCTTTGAGGCTGGTTTGCCCGTTCTGGGTGGTAATATTTACATTTGTGCCCATAGGTGCACTTTTTACCTGTAAGAAAAGTGTCTTCAGGTTAAATAAACCAAAATCTAATCAACACCACTAGTTGATATCTTTGTATCTTTCACTGTTTCTCAATAGTAATGTTTGTATACTGTCACTGTAAGGAGAAATTACACATACAGGCAGTCACTGACTGCTGCCTGTATCCAGGTATATCACTGCAACAAGGGCAGAATATACCATTTTTTCCTCTACTGCTCATGATTTAAAGTACCAAAAACATACTTAATGCTGTATAAAACCAAACATCTCCAACAAAAGTTGTATAGTTATGAATCTCTCTCCTTGAATACAAACCAGAAGAAAATAGCACACAACTCTGATATCCACAAGGCATTTGGTAATATTTTGAAATATCTGGTTATCTTCAATTTTCTGCTATATTGTTTTTATTAATATAGCTATGCTAGGTATAAAAATGGATATAGTGCTTGGATGACAACAAGAAAAATGGCAATTTTGCTTTTTAAGTAATGTTAATTGCTTACTTGACCTCCCTTTCAATACAGCAAATCAGTCTGACTTACATACTTACCATAAGGACATGGTTGTTTTTTATGTTCAGGAATAACTGGCCTTTTCCTTAAGAAATTTTCAAGGCTTGGACCATGGCGTCCTAGAGGATCATCAGGAGGCATAAATCTAAGGGGAAAGAAACGTAAATTTCAGTTTTTACTGAAGATTCTGAATTGGCAAATTCCCTTTTTTTTGGGGGGGTGGGGGTGGGGGAGACATACTTGTCATTCACAAAAGAATACATGAGCAGCCGTTCCTCTATGAACTTCTTCCATTCCGGTTTTTCATTTTGAAGATCCCGATAGTTGTCATTTGATACAATTATGCCATCCGAGTCAAAAGCAAGTTTTACTATGAATCGATCATCATAGCAAACGACTCTTCTTCCCTGAACTCTTCGAGATGGGGTAAAAACAAGAATTTTTTCTTTCTCCAATTTACGTAAGATTTCTTGATCTGTAAAATAAGTTTAGTTAAGCAGCTTCTCAAAAGTTTTAGAAGAAAGAAATGCAGCCTTTGGAATATGAAACTTCCTCATTTCTGACAAAGTGAGGTATAATTGCACTCAAGGAAAGTCCTCATTATCACAAAAATACCTAGGTGTAAAGTGCCATTAAGTAGTGTAAAGTGCCATTAAGTATTTCTGATGTTTCAAAGCAATTGGCAAATATTCAATATTTAGGCTTCATAACCACTCCTCTGTAAACAGCTACATACTTTTTCTTACTCTTTCTGAACATGTCAAGAACTCAGTTGTTACCATATTACAAAAGCCTTCTTGGTAGCCCAGAGAAAAATGTAAATACTTTCTACGTGTCAAAACCTATGCCGCCTCTTCAGCGCTCAAGATAACCGCACGAAATGAATCCCTGGCCTGATATTACTTATTTTATACTAGCCCAGTAAATAAGAATCAGTTCTTATATTCTTAAATCTCTTTGCTAATGGGAAAATTACAAATACTGCTTTTCAGGAGTGTTGAAATGATCCACTAACATTACAAAAAGCAGCATTATTTTTAGATGTAGGTACTTATTGCATGTTCCTTACCAGTGAAGTTGTCCGGTGTTTTCAAACAAACAGATGAGTGCTGTGCAACCTCATGGCCACAGCCCAATGTGTAGTGCCCAGCAAAGGATGACATGCTTGCATCTTGATGCAATACAATTTTTTACCAAGGTGTCCAAAAATAAAATAAATAAATAAAAGCCACCTTGATCTGTTACCTGTAATTGGTGCATCAGGTCGAGACTGCTCTTTTCTCCATGCAGGGACAAACACGGTTATATCTTTATGTCCTTTTTCCAGAAACCAATCAACAGCTAGTTGAATTCCCCGGCAGGAAAATCCTTCTTTATTCCCATGACTGAAAACATGCAAAAGTGTTATTAATAGCACTGACAAAAAGTTACTTTGGTTTTTTGTTTGTTTGTTTTTTAATATAGCTGTTATGGTCAACATATGGTCATGCAGCCATATGGTCAACATGAAAAGTTAGCAATAACGAAAAGAAATGAATTAACAGTGCTGACTGCCACAGCAGTGGTTTAAACATCAACCTTAAAAATACAAGTTTCCCTAACACTAGATATATTTCAATTTTTTTTTTTAATAAGGACTTTGTATTTTTAAGGAAAATAAATCATTCAAAGTTGTACAAACCCAAAGAAAAAATAAACAAACTTTGTTTTCTGAAACACATTGGTGTCTCTACAATAGCACACAATTCAGATAAAGGGGTTTAAAGCTGCTTTATAACCGCTTCAGTTTAGAAAATGGCATAAGACATCTTTGTAAAGAAAAAGAAATAGAGATTTGCTGGAAACTATTTAGCATCTTAATTATGCAATTTAGTGTACCTCATGGGTGCACCCTTCTTGCTTTGCCAAACATACAGTGAACTGAAAAATCCAGTTTTAGATTCCCTCTGGAATTAGTTCAGCAATGTCTGAACAATACGTGAGCACATATATAAGAGGAGGAGATAATTAATTATAATACACGTAATATTATTCTACATACTTCTAAGAGAGCCCCACAGATCTTCATATTATAGCTGGATTTCATATTTAGATTCAAGACAACATTTTCTTTGTATGAAAAATACAGTGCATATATCCCTGCTAAACCATGTAACCATAGAATAAAAACAGCATTCTGGTTCTTTTCAACTAATATTGTAACCACTTCAGGAAAAAAAAAGTTTTGAATCTGACCTTTCAACTAGCAAAACCCTCATTTATTGGACTCCAATTTGTATAGCAAAGTGAACTACTTCCAAAATTACATCTGAAAAGAGCAGAATAATAAGCCAAAGTTATGCTCCTTGAGGCATATTTTTCAAAATGTCAAAATTCAAAATTTTCAAAATTCCAAAAATATTTATTAAAATTTTTTTCTTCGTCTACACAACTGTAATTTTTCAGTCAATCATGATAGGTCCTAAGCTGCCCAGTTTGGCACCATTCATTTTTTCTGCAGAAACCCCCACATGAATTTGTAAAGAAAATGAATGGATGTCTTCACATCATTCCATCCATTTCAAAAGGCGCTCGCTTAGTTGCCCGTGATGATGTGCTGGCGAGCGGGATCCTCACCTGTAAAGGGGGCTGAGCAGTCAGGGAGGTCCCATGATGCCGGGAGGACAGGGGATGCTGTGCGCGGCAATGACAACCCTTACTGGAGAGAACCCAGGTGCCTAGCACGTGAGTCGGGAACACAGGAGAGGACTCATCTACGACAGCCCGGCAGTGCCAAGGGCCGTGCATGCGGTCAGCCGTACGGAAGCTTGGTGGCTCTATATCATGCCAGGAACTTCTCTCACTACTAAAACCTGCTGGCTGTATGCAAAGGAGCTTCCAGCTACTGTACCATCCCATCCCAAGCTGTTAGTTCTGTGTAGCATCACCAAAAACTGTTTACTTCAAGGAAAACTCAGTCCTGAAAACGGAAATGGTTCTTATATAGCCACCTTAAGTTACATATACACATTCTGCCATAAAGGCAAAGCCTCCATTATCATCATCAATGACTGCGGTATCTTTAAAGGTGAGAAGTATATTGTCCCTGCACTTTTCAGGTAGTCTCAGTCTGTACAGCAGATCCTACATAATTAAGATGTTTGAGTCTTACTAAAATTGTCTTTAGCAAAGGAATCAAATTATTCTATGGATTATCATTCCAAATTTTACTCTAATATTATTATTATTGGATAAAAACATCACAGATTACTAGAAGTCTAGGAAGACGCATGCTCCTTCTGGGCTCAGTGTCATATAAAATAACACTGAAACAGACCAAAAATATATGGATATTTAATACCAACTGTATAACTAAGGCCTATGAATCACCAACATAGTCCAAAGCCTTGCAACTTAAATAATTAATACAGAAGCAATAGATATATACACACACCCCTATGTAGATAGATATATGTGAAGTTGCTTTACAGCAGCATCTTTTGGATGGAAGTAACCATAGCTTGGCAGTGCAACACCCTGTATATAAAAAATAGTCTTTAAAATTTGGAGTTTTATATATTTCAAATCTCAATACACCTAAAAAAAAAATTGAATTTTCTTAAAATGTTGAAAAAAAAAATCAGGTTACAAATTTTTTTTGCCTCAGGAAACTAATACTGAAGGAAATCTATTGTACAGACACTGCCTGAAGAAATCTTGATATCACTGATCACCAAACTGTCAAAAGAATTCACATATAGAAATTCTTACTTTCTCAATGACAAACAAAGCATTTGCTAGCTGAGCTGTGTATTCTACAGATATGAACAGAAGTGGCACAGGGCAGAAATCTCTGAACAAGTGCTGACCCAAGCAGCCATTTGTGCATGCGCACACACATACACACACTCTTGCCCAAGCACACAAGCCCCACAGCTGCGTAAGTCAGCACTTTCAACTCATGCATAGCATTACACTGACAGAGGTAAATTCTGAGTGGGCTTGATCAGCAGTCACTCAAATATCCTGAAGCCTACTGCATATTATCAGCATGCACTACATGTCATTTTAGAAAGAAGCAGGTTTTCCTCACCTATTTTCTTGCCTCTGGATATTAAATTAAAATATTTGATAACATTCTTCAGTGAGTTAAAAAATTAAACCCATCCACACAAAAGCACACTACAGCTAAATTACTAGACCAGAAGATAGAGGGAAGAACCTGATTAAAAATATGTATATATATGGGGGGGAGAGCAGGAGGAACACACCTACAGTAGGAATTGCATAAAAGGAGTTATAACATATATAAAAGACTGGACTAAAGAGTCCATAAGAAATATTTATTATTCATTTAAATATACTGCACAACTCAAAATGACACTGCAAGAATATTGTTTTTTCCCCATAAGTATCTTGGTGATTTTTTCTTTTAAAATGTAACAGGGAGACCCACCTCATAGCCACATTGCTTCCATCAATGACAATTGGCCTCAGGTTATCACTGTTATCCACAACTTCATCCTCAAGTGACAGTTCGGGGCTCGCTATCTCCTTCGGGCACAGGCCTCTCGGCACCAGAGTACTAGTGGTAGTGCTGGCACTGCCTTGACCCTCCGATTCACTTTTGTTGCCAAGTCTCACAAGCTCTGCCAGAACATCATTGATGAGGGCATCTGCTCCCAATTTATTCAGTACAGCCTGGATCTGATCTCCTGCATATCCAAGCTTTAAAGCAAAATCCATTTTAGCTTGGTATTCCTTGTCCAAATTTGTTTTGCATTCTTCTAGCTTCAAGTCTTGTGTGATGCTGCTCTGTGAAAAACTTGGGCGATCCAAACAAGGGGAGCGACAGAGTGGCCGATGTGGTTTAGTGGAAACCTCCTTCTCCCTCCACTGCATATTGCTACAGCTGCTTCTGAAGTATGGTTGCTCAGGTTCACTTTCTGAGCTCGTCCATTCCTCAGATTCAGCACTGCATTCACCAGCATCTTGTTCCACATTTCTGTCTTCTCTGGTGTGCCTCTTCTCCATTTTCAACTTCCCCACCATAGACCAGGCCGTCATCACGTTCAGCTGCTGGCCAGAGAGCTCAAAATTTCTCTTTCATTTCCAAAGCCACCTGGGATTCATACTCAGTTGCATCTTGTTGGCTAATTACAGGTTTACACAAGGCTGGAGTTAATTTGCCTTGCCTACTATGTTCTGGCATAAACAACACCAACATGAAGTTCCTTAAAAAAAAGATAAAAAAAAAAAAAAGCTTTTGTTAAATTCTGTGGAATACTTGACTACAGTAATTTTGTTTACACGTCAGTAGAGATCCCTAGACATTCAGATTTCCATGTAAAAATTGATCATAATAAAGCATATAATTTTGTTGTCTCTTTACTCACAAATTAAATTCCCTTTCCCTCCCCCATTAACTGTATGTACAAAAAAAAAGTTCCCACACAATAAATTTGCAGCTGAAATTAATGGAGTATCTCTATGATATTTAAAAGAACAACAGAGAAAAGGGTGACCCACGACTTCCAATAGAAAACCATCTTTACAGTTGTAGCCTGACTACTTCAGGAACAACTGTGTGGAGTTCCAGTACACATAAAATTTAACAAACACTTTCAGGCTCTTCCAGTAAGGTTTCTATCATAGCTGACAATCTAAACCAGCTTAACTTTAGTGTAAACTGGCTGCTAGACATGCAGAAGTCATTACAGAGATGCACAAAGGTTCTGCAAAATGATCATCTTGTGCTTTGTTTACTGGACCTACTGCACTGAAAATTCCAAAACTAAGGATGGATATTATTGCATTTTGACAGATTCACACTCATGTTGTCAGGATATGCACTTAAAATTTTCATCTTTTAGCAGAACAAAAAATGTTCAAGGAATTCTAGTGAGAGGTCTGACAAACTAGAAGATTAACTATGGTGGCCTGTGAAAGGCTGAAGCTTTTGAAAAATAGTTTTAAAAAGGAATTGCAACTGCAGCAGTGCATGTTTTAGAGCAAATGACAAACTCAGACCCAGATGAAAATGCAGGAAGCTGGAGAAAATTGGTTCAGAAAGATGACGCAATATAAGGAATTTGTAAGTCAGCACAAAGGGGACTTCAGCTATTTGACCACCAGGAGAATTGACAAGTTGACCTAAGTATTTAGCGAGACGCCTGCTTTCAGAAAGTCATATACTCTCCTCTGTAAACAAACAAGCTCTGATAATGCAAGACCTATGAGGTCCTGCAGGTAATGAAAGTAACAGTGTAATTGTCTTGAAGAAACCATTTATTTTAAATCCACTTGCTCGTTTTAAATCCACTTGCTCATTTTAATAAATCTTGTTCTTGTTGAAGTTACTGCTTTTAGATGTACCAACAGAAAAAGACAAGAAAGACTAAAAGAGAAGAATGAAAAGGCACCTAATTCTAATAAGAGCCACGGGAGGGTATAGTATTTGGAATATACAAACTGTCTTAAAGCTATGTGTATAGTAGAGACTTGGGTTAGCACAGATGCTCTCTGAAGAGGCGTGAGGAGCATGATCCTCAATTTAAACAGCAGTCACAGAAAAAAGCCCTTGCACTGACACAGTTTTCAAATATACCTTCACTTTCATCAGGCTAGCCAGTTAGCTTTGTGTTCCGAAGAATTCTGCAGATGTAAGCTATGGATGCGTGAAGAGCTTTTTCCCAGGATTCTTATGAGAGTTTTTGTGGCATAAAATAGATGCGACTTTGGCACAGGAACAGAGACTGGCCAAAGGAGCCTTCTCCTAATGAGCTCCTTATGCACCCACAAGGAGCAGAAAAACTGAAAGAGTAACCCATGTTGGGGGGGGGGGGGGGTATTGGTCACTAGTGTCACTTAGAATAAATTTACATCTCTTTCATGTACCTTTTTCATTTCCTCTCATACCTCTTCCACTCCTTCAGGTTATGAGCAAGCATTAAAAGAAGATAAAATTTTCATCAAAAGAGCATACAGGCTCAACCAAGTACATGAATTATTTATATACAGAACATTATCAAGAACACTTGTATTCAAAAGCTTTTAAAAAAAAAATCTTACTCCTATCTCCCCAAGTGACCACATTGACCCTTATTTAGTTACTGTGGTCTACCAAAACAGCAAATAACAGGAGAAATACTCCCTTAATGTACAGCAGTGTTATTCCCTTGATGTATAGTAATGCCACATCTAGAGACTAAAAATAAGTATTGAAATCTGTCGGGGGAGGGGGGAATGTGCATCTAATGTAACTAGAAGAAAAACATATCTAACACCGCCCATTTTATTATTTATTTGGTTTTCTTCCGGAAAATAGTATTTTAAATAGTTCCACAGAACGATATTCAATAGACGTTGAAATCAAGAGAACAACATGGAAGCGCTAACAAGTATTAATACAGTGAGCTAAAGCAAATGTATAAAAATACAATACTGCATCTTAAAAGTATTTTTAAAATGAAAACTTCATTTTCATTATTTCACTAAAAACAGTAAGGATGAGTATTATAAGCCACAAAAGAAAATGAAAGAAGAACCAGTGCGCGCCTAAGTCAAATCTTCTTTTATTCAGTTTTCATATCTTCTCATTTTTAGGAAATAAGATGCTGAAAAACCATAGCTCCAATATACCACGCATATTGGAAAGCCTTCTTAACTATTCCCCCGCATTGCCTGGTGCTTCTCTGCTGCTTACTGAGAATTTCAGAGTACAACAGGTCTACAAGAGTCATAAAATTTGATCATCAAAAACACCAAAACATCAAAGACTCTCTAAGATGGGTCCCTAAGCAGGCCAAGCAGTAACATTCTACGAAACTCCACTTCAAATTATGCTTTTCATTTATACATCCCACTTGGCTGGGGAAAATTTACATATAAGTGAAGATGGTAGCTATGTATCCAGATATAATGACCTTCAGCCTATGTGTCACTGCCAGTGACACTTCCTAATTCCCCCAAAACATATTTCTGTGCAGCTATTTTAGTTGTGATTTTACAGCTGAAAGGTAGGTAGGGTGCATTTGTTTGCTTTGGAAAAAAAGAAAGTCTTGTATATTCTATTCAGTTCATCTATTAGCTGGTAGACTGTCTAAGAGGGAATTACAGCTGTCATCAACTGCACAGGGAAAAAAAAAAGTTTTGAGGAAAATAAAATCAGAATCTTCTCAAAAAAATTTAGGATTTTTTTGACAGAAGGAAACTAGAAGTTCTCTGTGTATATGCAGCATTCTGCAAAAAGAGGGTCTGTAAGAGGAACTACTCCAAAATAGCTACTGAAGTTAAAATTTAATCTTCAGTCATAAACAACTTTGAAATGTAAACACAGGAAATAAAAAAAATACACAAAAATTGTATTAAATATCATTTCAATAGTTTTCTCCTGGTGTAGCAGAAAACTGGTAACATCTTGACCATAACAGTTTAGTTCACTTTCTGGAGATAAAGGAGACTAACAGCCTGCAGAAACTGTCATACAGTCCTGGTTTCCACATCATGTGGAGGATGACAATTTCTTTGGATTCATATTAACAGCAAGATCCTCAGCTACAACAAGGTGATTCTTAGGGCAACCAAAAAGAGAAAAATAGGTGACAAAGATGGCAAGCTCGATCCCTAAGCATTAATATCCTCAAAACTACTCCTGTGTCAGGTGTAATGACTCTCACTTGCTCATGCCCTTTGCGTGATGCATGTATCATGCAAACACACGCACACACGTGCACACACAGTACCACTGCAAAAAGTCTCGTTTCCTTAGGAAATCAAGCCAGTTAAGGAAAATTGTAATCAGTCATATATGAAAACTAAAAGGCCAAATTTTGAGTCAACCAACACTGACTATTTTTTAATAAATAAGAATTGTGTTCTAAATACTTAATACAATATGGAATACAGTAATCCAAGCAGCACAAAATATACTGCTTCCCTACATTTGAATGGAAATGCCAGTTTCGATTAGTTAGGTTTTAGAAACAGATACTTTTTGTTCTGTAATATTATACATTGAAAGATTATTTGTCCAAATACTTTATATATTTTTCATTATAGTACTCCTTACTTTCAGTTGAGGTAATTTCCTCTAGTATAGCAGTAATAATTTGATAATAATAATAAACGTAATGATATATATAAAAAATATATACAGTATATATAATAATATTTACAACAGTACTTGGCAACATAGATGCTATTCATCAGCTTATTCTGGAGTGGACTTCAATTAGGACTCATGTATATCCTTGCATCTTGTCAAAATTAAAACACAGGGCATAAAAAATAGTGACAAAAGAAGATTAAAAGAAAGAAGTTATCAACACGTTGCATCCTCAGCTTGTATAAATGGAGCTATGCCCAAATATTCCAACTAAGGAACATTTTACAATATCTGCATTAAGATCTTTTTGCCCAAATTGATGGTACTGTATTGCTTTGGCACTGAACAAAGAACAGTTTGATTCTATTGGTCCAAATTTAAAGATCTCCATTCTTTTTCCCAAGTTGTCATCATTTCTTTAACTGTAATGTCACAAGAATGTTTTGGCTTTTGTTAATACTATCATGACTATTTTTCCACTTCTAGTAAATCATCCTAACCCCTTTGCCAATGGAAATCTGGTAAGAATGAATTATCAGACAAAAGTTCTTAAGACTGGAAATAACCTTAGATTTATGATGAAGAGAAAGGAGTTATTGTTAACCTGTCTGTTATTTTCATTTCAACAAGTAATTTTACCAAAGGTAATCCATTTACACCAATTATTAGAAGACCAAATTTACATTCACTTAGAAGTGTTTAAATATTACTACAAGCAAAGTATGCTGCTTCCATTTAATAACCACATGGTATTTAATGAACTGTGCATCATTAGGTTTCATGAATGTCACATGAAGAGGTAAAATACTATCAAAAAATCATATGACTCTAACTTTTATTAAGCATTACAGCAACTTACCAGGCACTGTGAGTAGGATTTAAGAAGCCAGTTGGAAGTGAAAGCAACCAGACTCACTCAAAAAGAGTCCAAGATTTTTTCAAGTTATAAAATAATTTGGGTAACAATATCACTATTACTTCTGCATTTAGATTTTTCAACTTTTTTTGTAAATGGCAACTATGTAATTTTGCTCTTAAATTTTTTCTCTTTCTTAGCTGGAAAATAATATCTCTTATCTGTACATAGGCTGATTTCACCATTTTGTTGCATTGTCTCAATTTCACATACCTATCTCTAGCTTTCTGTTATCTAACATGATATAAGCAATTTATCACAAATATCGTTTGTCCTTCCCTGAAAATAAGCTCTTATTTTAACAAAAAGAGCACAGATTGGGTGCCTAAATAATCCTGAATTTAAAAATTATTTACAGCAAACAGAAAGAAAATTCACTCCAAAAACAAATTCTATCACTGCTGCTGTCATACTCACTGCTGCTGTGCTTCTAGAGAAAGCAGCTCAGATGCAATCCATGTTGGGAAGTGGTACTGTACATCTAGAAGGACTGCTGTCTGCCAGACTTGTGCTGGGGTTTTCTATTCTTTGGCCGCTAATGACAGATTGGTATATCTGTTACGAAAGCTCACTCTATGGAAACGCCCACTTCTCTGACTCATCTTGGAGTTTCTCGCCTTTTTTCACTCATGTCAACCTTTGGTTGAAAGCCATTAATGAGGGAAATTCAGCTGTGTCATCCCTCTCTTGCACAGCAGTGGAAAATATACAGTGTGTGACCTAATGATCATCATTCTCTCTCAAATATTTGAGGTGGTAACTATAAAATCTGCTAAAAATATCTTTGGTTATCTTCAAACAATTAAAATCTAAATCACAGTGTATTTATAGAAATCTCCCCTTTGTATCTAGCTAGGATCCTGTGATCGAAGCACTAAAAGGCAACAGGTCCTGTCTCTACCAACTGTAGCCACTACCCTGTGTTTCTACCAAGATCTATCACAAATCTTCCACAAAAGAGACATAGGATCTACACATAGTAACCCTTGGAAAGGCAAGATTTTTTCCTATTTTCTTTAAACACCTAGCACACAAAACAAACTTCTCAAGACACAACTTTTTGTCAAATGGTTTAGATAACTTCTTTTATCATCACTTGCCATGCTGCCAGAACATGAGGCAGGCAGTCTCCAGAGCCCATCTTTACAATCCTGTCCCCCTCATACAGAGAGCTCCTAAGAAACCAATTAGCTTACAAAGAATCCTCTTCACCCTCATCCAGGCACCCCTGTGTGCAAATTAGCTCTTCCACTCCTTCTGTAGACTTCGGACATTGCAAGATTTGTTCCCAAATGTATAACATTAAGGTTCTCAAATAACGAGGCTCACCTCACTGTCAGGTCAGGAGTACCAAAACTAAAAGAATATTACAGCACAGGACCAAACTTTTCCACCTCCACAGTTCCCCTCTCTTAATGATCAGTGGGAAAGAAGTGTTGCATAGCTCCTAAGCCAGCAAACATAGTGGCAGGAAGAACTGAACAAAGAGAAAGCAGCAGTAGCAGCTGCTACCTTAACCCAGCATCCTTCTTCACATAGTCTAGATTAGAAATCAGACTTGTAATACCATCATTCGGCTACAAAACAGCACCATGGTCTCTCCCTCATCCCTTCACAGACCTGAACAGTCTAACCTCTACCCTACTGTAACCCCTAGAACTATTTCCAGCCAGTGGGTTATTGCTCTAGATTCACCTTGTCTCTCCACAGACTACAATCCAGATGCCAGTCCCTACACAAGCTAGCTCTATATGCTACAAGTCTCACATTACATAAAGCTCAAGTTTAAAAATTCACACACAATTCAAATTCAATTAATTGAAGTTATAGACAGTTCAAGTGCAGCCTTCTGCATAAGTGTACCTGCAGCAGAGATGCAAGAAAGACCTACAGAGTACTAATATGGAAACTGTAGTTATGAGGGAGGGAAAGACAGGAAAGGAGCCTTCAACTCTGTTTTCCATATTAAAATGTATTCTTTTGTATGTCTGTTTTACAGATAGCTACTGTGGGAAAAAAAGCAGCAGCATCAATATGTAAGCAAAGACCATGAGGGGAAAAAAATAAACAAAAACTATTCAGTAAAATCTTCCTCTTTTAAATGACTAAATTGGATTTTAACATATTGTCCTTCCAGTTGGGGTGGGGGGGGGCAGTTGGGGTGGGTGAAGATGAGGAGGGAGAATTAGTAAGATAAATATAACATGAGGGCCAAAACAACAACAACAAAACCACAGTATTAATATATAGATTATTCTATGATCATTATTTGTAAAGTATAACAACTTTGTATTAAGTCTAAGGTATTTTTCTTTTGAAAAAACCACATGGAGTTCATTTTAACATAAAAATTGATCTCAAAAAATTATCTGACTAGATATTAGCTATGTTTACATTCAACTAATTTTATTTAAAGAAAAAACAATTCTGTTTAGGGCAGATTCTGTTAAATTTTGAAAGGTTTGTATGACCTCAGATGGCAGATGTTCACCTGAATGGCTGTCAGTTCCTTTATCGTGAACTCTGCTTAAAGGCCACGGAGGGTTAGTGCCATAGTGCCACAGATGGCCAATTTGACCATGTTGTCAGGAGGTGAAAATGCCTTCTGTTTTGTCTGTCCTACTCATGTTCCAAGCTGTGGGATAGAAAAACTGAGTTCCTAGGGAGAAAAAAAAAAAAAAGAAAGAAAATCAAGCTCCTTGGCATGGTATGTAGACCCTGGTCCTATTATAACTCATTAACGCACCAGTACTTTACAGGACATTTTACAAAAAAAAAAAAAAAAAAAAAAAAAATGCTGGTGCCAACTCCAGCATCACCCTCAGATGGTAGAAAATAAATATAGCTGCTCAACTCCCAGAAAAAGCATAGCTACAGAAAGTGACAATTATTTGTCCTCAAACTGCAGGGGTGTGTGTTTGTTTTCTTTTTTTAATAAAACCATAATCCTATTCCCAAGTCCAGGCTCACTTCACAACAGAAAACATCCCTGTAGAGGAGGCAGGCTGTTTAGTGAGTCAGTATTTTGATTTAACAAGCATGTCAGTCACTGTCTTTATCAATGCCACCAATCCAGACTTAATCAGTACCACTACCCTCAAAAGGTTCAGATGCCCTATTATGGGAAAGCTGAGGTTTCTGCTTTCCACTGCTCTATGTCTGAAACTACATTTGGTCTCAGTTTAGCTCTGACTTCCAGTTAAGTGCAGTTCATCGTTACCTCTCTATATGATAAGCATTCAGTTATCCCTTCTTATTGGAATACATGGTTCTTCTTCAAATACAAAAGTCATCAATTACATAGGCGTATCAGGAAAATGAATTTTCTATATGTTCTGGAGCACCTAAGCCTAGAGTGTCTTGAATTCACTACCTATCTCATCTGTGCAGGTGTTTCCTTAACAAGAGCCAAACTAAGGAAACTGCTGATAAAAAACAGTAAATAAATTCTTCATAAAGTTCTTTTAAAAGAAGCAGCTTAATGCTGCAGGAAACATAGAAAGAATGAGATATCAACCTGATTCGATATTGCTGCCTCAGATACAAGAGTTGTGGCCACTGCTCTTTATATCTTCGCACAGTAAAGGTGAAATGGTGTTACGCAGGTAGGAATAAGATGAATGCTTTATCTGGCCATTAAGTAAATCCAAGTCCTTCATTTCTTAGCGCTCTTACAATTTCTAATGCATTTCTGAGCAAGCTGGGGGGGGGTTTATTAAGCTTTTTGTAAACAGCTTGTCTTGCCTTCCTCTCACTTCCTCTTCAAATAAAAAGAGATCTTTGTTCCACTATGTTTATATTTATTGCCATTGAGGCCTAACCTAATATAGCATTTTTAAATGCCTTTATACCTGTTAGCATTGTTTCCTACTTCCTATGCTGCTTATAGATTCCTAAGTATTACTTGTCAAATAGATGCTGTATGCTGTACCAAATAATGACGGTTTGTTAGGGAGCTGCTGAATCCAGGAGCTGAATAAAAGCAAGGCTGCCACAGCTCCAGGTCCAACCAGTAGCAAGGCTGAGCATGTATTCCCAGTAGGCACATGCACAAACACACATACACAATACATGTATACATACACACATGGCCAGCCACACGGATCAACACTGACAGAAACACTCGGCACCCACGCAAAGACAAACAGCACCAATGGCCTCATCTTGTCCCCCTCTCTGGCTGATCAGAATGAAGGCCTGTTAGTGGGAAATACAGACACACACAATGTGGATCCCTCCAGTAGTGGGGCTTAGGCTGTCTATCCCGTGGCTGGTCCCTGTATCCCCGTTCTCTCTGGTTTCTGGCACCTGTACATATGAGCCCCCGACAGCTACAGCCCCACTCCAGTGGCTGGTACACACCCTTTGACTCACAGATGCACACGCACACACACACTATGGATCCCCCAGAAGCTAGACTTAGATGCACAGCCCATCCAGTAGCTGGCTGCGGATGCCTGGTCTCCCTGGTTGTTGGCACTTGCGTGTGCTAGCCCCTAAGGCCCGCAGCCCCACTCCAGCTGCTGGTTCAGACCCCCTTACTCACATCAGCACACACAGACATGCACTGTGGATTCCTCCAATAACTGGGCTTAGACATGCAGCTTACCCAGTAGTTGATCTTGGATCTTCGCAGTCCCCCATTGCCTCCTGCACAGAGGCACACACATGCAAACACGCACACACAAACAGGTCTCTCAGTTGACTCCCGGACTTTATCATCTCTCAAAGCTCTTGGCCTGGATCTCCTGGTCCCTCCAATAGCCAGTTCCCTCAGTCGTCCCACCTCCCAAAGACATACATACATACATGGCTACGAAGCTATTTAACCTACTTGCCGACCAGTGTAGCTAGATATTTGCTAGCAATCACATACTGGCATGCATAGCCCCATTCGCTCCAGTTGCTGGCACCACAGACGCCTATGACCCATGGTCCGACTCCAGGTGCTGGCACTTAGACCTCCATACAGACACATGCACACAGAATAGAGAGGCCCCTCACTCAGGAAAACAGCTAGAGTTCAGTGAGATGATGGGACAGACCGCACTGATCAGGCACAGGACATGGGCAGAAAAGCATACTGACAAGCAACCTGCTTACAGGCAACTAGTCCCTTTTATCTCTTATCCCTTTATTTTCCCATGCTTGCTCCTCCTCAAACCACCTTGATCCCGCCCTCTCCCCCCTCCAAAACCTTTCGTTCCTCCCCTAAACATCCCAAAATAATTCTTGTGCAATCCCCCAAGGCTCTTCCCCTGCATCCTGCACCGTGTCTCATACCCTCAGGCAGTAAACCCCCCCAGGCAGTGGGACGGTCGGGAGAGCCACTCCCGCCAACTCACAGCACTTTGTCAGTCCCCACTGGTGGAGCTGAGGGCTCTCCTGGCACCGCCCTGGGGGGCCAGCGCAGGGGCTCCGACCGCGTTACCGGGGTTCTCCTGCCTGCCACTGCGCCCCGGGCTCCTCTGCGTGTGCAGAGCCCTTATGGACTGATGGCTCTCCCGTGATGGGCCTGGGAGTAAGGGGTCAGGGTATTATTCAGATCCCCCTAACTGGCGTTGTTCCTCTGTACTCCTTCGTATGTGTGGAGAAAAGCTTTTTATCACATAAGCTAACAGCTTATTTTAGAAAATTCTAGCAAGATGCATTTATTGTTATGCGTATATAAATATCTATATTTTTGCTACTTGAGATTTCAAAGTAATTTGTTACATACAGTATTTTTGTTAGGTTTTTTATCAGCTGAATGAACAGTGATTGAGATGACAACCAAATGATTTTCTAGCATCAAAATAAGAAAAAGATTAGAAAAGATTCAAATGGCAAAAACTGGATCCAGTACTAAACACAACTCTTAATATACATAACATCACCTACACTGCAATTCTTAAATATTAGGTTAAATATTATTTTGAATCTTGCACATATTTCTCTAGATAACAAACATCACTTTGTGCAAAACAATTTTAATTTTGCCTTTTAAATATTCTTGAGAAAAGCATATAATAAAGTACAAAAAATAATATAATGCAAAGAACATAACATTTGAATTACCTTGGTTGCTGACTTCTCAGCATACCACTGTTGCTAGTAACTCTACAAAGTGTCCATATCTGATGTGGTGCACTTAAACCTTTACACTTACATTTTTTGTAAAGGAAATGGCTAAATCCATGTATATTAAACTCTTTTTTGATAATGGCATCAAGTCACAGGGTTGTAATTTTTCATATCAGCAAGTCACCAGTAAATTTTTCTACAGCAAAAAAAAAAAAAAGAGTAAGGAGAGTATCTTAACTTTAAAGTGATGGCCTGTATGTAATACACATAATTTGTTTACATACCATCTAAAAGAAAGGATATGCAAAAATACAAAATTTTCTTTAAAATAAAAGTTCATTTAGTTTTTGCTATTTTCCAAATCCAGATTAAAATAACACTTGGCTATTAATCTTCTTAGAGCCTCCCACTTTAAATGACAAAGTTCACCATCTCTTTCATACAAGTAATACTGAAAAACAATCAAATTCAGTGCCACATCTTTGTGAGAACCTCCAGTCAGCAACAACATATGCATGCAATTAACTTACTGCCATTTAGACTAAGAGATCAAAGCTGCAATAATACAGCATTTTTTTCCAGACTGCACTTTTCAGACATTCAAAGATGACATCTTGTAGTGAAGCACTGATTATAAAGAAAAATTTCTTTTCTTTGTGATTTATATTATCTAGCGGTGATAGTACAACTGCTCCTAGGGATCTTAATCAGTTCCTATTCTATTCTAACCATTTGGTCCCTGCCCAGAAGAAAATGCAGTCTAGACTTATGATGAGAGGCTATGAACGGATGAAACAAGTGATAACTTAAACAGCCGAAAGACTATATGAAACATTTTGGTATCATTTCGGTTCACTGTTTGTCTAGGTAGTTTGGAAAGGTAGTGCTTTTTGGGTACGCTAGGGAAGAGATAATGGAAAGATTTTAAGGGAAAAAGGGCAAGGTGAAAGAAAGCACACATGTAACATGCATGTGTGCACACAATCACATAAAAACAAGGAGTCTAGGAAAGGATCTCAGTATGAAGTAAGCCTGGATAAACCTTTGGAGGATTAAGAGAAATTGAAGATTGAATCTCAGCCACCTTCCTGGCCATAACGTTTAAAAATCTTAGAAGGAGCCTGCCTGTATGGGTCTAAGATGACGGCCAAGTCTAAGAGGATTCCTCAATTTCAGGCCCACATACCTAGGAGAGTGAGAAGATCAAAAGCACTATTGAGACAATTTCAGTTTAAATTAGTAGCTGAACATTTAGGAGGAATCACAAAATTCTATTCAAAACACAAGTCTGAGCAAAAGGAGAGAAGATCAGTGAAAGGGAAATGCGTGAATCAGAGACAACAGTTCAAGCCATTGGAATTAACTCCACAGCAACAGGGTACAGAATAAGGACTGAAAGGAAACAATGCTGGGACTGAGATTTTGTGGAACCCTTCACTGCAGGAAGGATGGAACGAGGAGGATAAAGTGAAGAGAGAAAGTGATAATCTCAGCTTTGTATACAAAGTTAATATGAGAGCGTGCAACATCTTTATCAGTCCAGCTCCATCTAGTATCAGTTTAAGAATAGCGCAAGAGTAAACTATGGATTACATTATATCTGGTGCAAGTAGTTCATGTAATTTGTAGAAGAAAATGACACCTTTCAGGCAAAGTCTTTTGCCAGGTGTATCTTACATGAGCAGGAGGTGTTTTGTTGAGAATTCTCTATTATCTTACTGTCTTTATGCTCACTTTGTCTTTACCTGCACACAAAAAGTTACTGGAAAAAGCACTACTCACTGGTTTACAGAATTCTACTTGCAGACTTTTTCTTCCACTTTATTTTGTTATTGCTTATACTGCACACTTTAAGTTAGTATAAATGCATTAAGGAATTACCACACAATCAGAGGCAAATTAAAAAAATATATATTCCACTTATATGTAGAACCAGAACTAACATTAAAAACATTTGATAAATAAAATGAATAATGTGCGATTTTGCTGATGACTACAAAACTGAGAAATGAATCAGTGTGCCTCAAACAATTTTCTCAAAGGTGGAATAAAAGCTCATATCACAGATTGTAAACAAGAACATGGTATCACTGAATTTTTAGTGGTTCTTTAGTATGAATTACATTCTCCCCCTATGACAGCCAAATATGAACACACATTTACAGAATGAGAAGAAAGCAGTTACCAATTTCTGATTTGAAGAAATTACAACTCAGAAATCTGAATGTTACAGCTTTAAAAATTTGTCTCTTGATGCTCATTGCTAAGCAACCAAGTCTTCTTACCTAAAGACCTCTTTCAGTACAGTCACGACAGACTAGTAGAATTGATAATGTGATTCAGAGAATGAGTGAGGCAAAAGTATCTATATTTTGTTCATACAGTACCAAACTGAAAACATCTGTATAATTTTGCTGGTAATAAAACAGAAGGAAAATGTCTACTTAGTAATAAAGTATTGTAACATGTATTAAAAACACTTGGGAACTATTTAACAATAATTATCCAAATGGCACTGACTACTAAAGACCTGGTGCTGGAAATACTGCATTGCAAGACTGCTGATTTCAGCAGGAGCAATAGAATCAGGAAGATAGGGTGAAAGGATGGAGTGAATGACTTCTTTCAGTCCCTTATGACCCGACATCTTTCTATCATCTTCAGTGTCCTCTGAACCATGCCCTTCATAAATAAAGAAAGAGGTGATTACAGGGAGCACATATCTATGATGAGGAACAACATTTAAATGAAGAAATATTTCATTAACTAACTCCTTTCATCAACTCTTAAGCAGCTTTACTTGTTTTCTGTCATTGCAGATACTGAAACAAAGAATTTTTTTAAAAAAAAGTCTTTTCTCAAATATCTCTTTCACCTGAATAATAAATGCAGGAGAAAATGATTCTTTTATGGAGGGTGAGGGATCATTTTTGTTTTCCCTAGTATATTTTGAGAGACCTATAGCTAATAAGGGATAATCAATTCTGCAAGATTTAATCTCTTTCACTATTTATTTTTCAAAACTACTAATGAGCTAGTTTTAACCTTTAACAAATGGGGTAGTTTAGCATGTTCAGGCTTCATCTACCCTGTCAAGTGTTGTAAGGCTGTAGGAAAAGAGGATAAAATAGGTAGTGCATAAATATTTCCAATCTGAGCTGGCCATTTTAAAGTTAAGTGACTCAAAAAAGTGATGCATTTGCCAAAATACAATTTTCATTAATTTATAGTCAGTGTTTCAAGTGCAGCTCTTGCTAATGTCAACAAGATATACAACCAAGTATTCTGAATCTATCTAGCAGGACCTAGAATTAAGAAATTTGTTCTTTTATTCCTTTTAAAAATGTATATAACGGAGTTTTATTAAGACTGTCCTAAGAGCTTTTGTAATTAGCAAAAAAACATTCATATTACACATATTTCAATTATGTAGTGTTTGAGTTTTACATTATCTCATATATTCTGATACAGCTTCCATAAATAATAAGTCCACAACACATAGGAGTCGCTCAATGAAGCGGAGAGGAGACAAACAGAAGACATTAACCAAGATGAAAGCAGCTGGATTTTGACACAAATACCTGGCAGTAACGTTATTTATAGCAACTTCCTTGCTGAAGAGTGCTGTATTCAACCTTCCTCATTTAAAAGGGATACTTTTTCAAAATACTCAAAATGAATAAATGTATTCAAATACTTTTTTGTACTTTTTAATCAAATAAATTAAACCAACTCTTATTTCTCCATTCTAGAAGAGATGGTCTAAACCAAAGACCTGAGCAGAGATCTGCAGCTCATTTATCCGTCTAAAGACATGTATAATCAGTATTCCCTGAGAATACATTAAGTCAAATGGCATTTGTAACAGAAGTGTTAAAAAGGCAGATCAGAGTTTTCAGTCCCTTGATAATTAGAGCCATATAAATGACAGCATTTTGATTCAGTTTAATGGATTTTTTTTTTTAACAGTACTGTGATGTCAGTCTCAACACATTAATGGAAAGTTTCAACACTGTCATTTTGATGATTGCAGAAACCTTGCATTTACACAAATCGAAGGCCTAATATAGTATAGTCTTTTATCAAGCAAACTTGGAACAACATCAAGAAACATATTTTGCATTTTCTACTCATTATCACTTCACTGAAATGAAAAAAAGGATGTTGCATACAATGAACCACCATGGAAGACAAATATCTTACACAAGCTTTGCCTTTCAAGAAAGTAATCCCCTTAAGGACCTCAATTTTTCACTTTCCATTTCAACAATGCCTAATGCAGGAAACTGGCATTTGGCTGGCCTACTGAACGAGGCATCAGAGAGTGACAATTTCATTCAGCAATGACAAGACATTCATCTGAATTAGATCTAAAAACCACTACTTCCTGGTCTGTGAAAGCTAATAAGCACAACCTTGACTGTTACGATCCTTTTATCGTCTTGTGCAAAATTTGATGAAAGACTACAACAATTCTAGTGACCAAAACTGAAAATAAAGAACCTTCCAATGTCTGTTATTGATCTGCACCTGACTACAAACTTTCAGATCTTTTTGTCTGACCTTGATGAAAACTCCCATGTTCAGCTTAAAGGAAATGGTACCAAGTTACTATGCTATGATGTTCAACCTCCCCATAACAAGCAAGACACTAAACAAAAAAGCACAGTATTTCACTGCATCAGAAATGACATCTCATATAAATTGTGAAGAGCTTCATTTTCCCACCTCTGCTCAAACTGTAGTATTGTTTATCGTAAGCGGTATATATCTGCCCTGCAAACTTGACTGACAATTAAAGAGTACGACTCTTCTTGAGTCTCATGATCTATGGCACTTCTTCATAGCTAAATTTTCATAAAGGTTTCAGAAATCAAAAAATAACCCAGAAACCATTTCAGACAATACCAGGAAAAGAAAAATGCGAACCTGTTAACTGACAACAGTGAAATGAGGAAAAGCATTTTGATTAGCTAGAATTTTGAGTGGCCACTTCTGAAAATCCAAAATGAGATGTATTAAACAACATTACAGTGGATTTCAAACCCAAAATAAAACAATTATTCTTCATTGCACAAAGACGAGATGAATCCCTGGGGCCCCAATCTATGGCTTTACCAAGCCTAAACTTGCAAAGAAGTCATTTGTTTTGGTGAAGACTATAGGATTTAATTCAAAACAGTCATATGAAAGAAAACTTGGTAGGAATGTATGCATTTTTCATCTAATTCTTACTATACTATGTAATTTTGTTAAATTGAAAATTTAACTAAGAAACTACAATATTATTATAAATTATGCTTTGCTTTAAATGTTTGAAGTACTTCAAACTTATTTCAGCAAATATTTCAAATGAACACTGAAATCAGAATTAAACTATACATGAAAAGAAGCTGTCTAGCATATCATATAAATAGAGGATCTGAAAAGACTTGACTCCACTACAAATAAAGCATGAACTGAAGAGAGCAGAGGTAGTGTAGAATTCAAGCATCTCATCTCAAATCTGTCATTTATTTTGTCACACTCATAAGTATGAATTGATAGGGCTAGGATGGACATAGCTGGACTTACATAGAGAGGAAGTGGTATATTAGTTGCCTCTTAAGATTTACAATTTGTGTATGGAGTAAACACAATTTCTTGACTTACAAAGAACAGGTAGTGCTGAGCACAAGAGAAGTATCAAGTACAGGCCAGACTTCTGAAGAGAAAGAAACTATTTTTGTTGCATTGGATATTAAATTTGACTTCCTAAGAGTAAACAGAGAGTAAACATGCAGTCAGAAAAGGTGTTCTAACAATAATTTAGTACCTCTTTCCACCTATCTTCTCTTTCTGATAATCTTGAGCAATTAAGGCTGGTATCACTACTACTCAAAAAGTCCACTGTCCCTCTCAAGGACACACTTACATTTTAATTGACAACATTACAAAAAAAAAAAAAAATGGAGGGAAACCCTTAAAGATTATTTGTGATTAAAGCAGTTTTATAAACTGAGAGCATAAATTCAGATCCAAAACCAAAGCAACACACTGCTTCTCCTAACCAACATTCTGACAGGAGGCTGTTTGCTAGTACTACTCTACAGATCAAAATGACTCAGTAATGCTCTGAGAAGAGGGGGGAAGGAAGTTGTGATTAGAGCTAAGTCACAGACACATCAATAGAGCATTTTATCATTTCAACTTACACTTTTTCTAATTCTGTAATTGAATATTCTGAACTCCACTTTGACAGACTAAACCAAACATTCTTTTATCCATAAATCTCATCCAATAATAAAGCAGCCTTTGAGAAATCTGAAAAACAAGAGATACTCTGCTCCTAAAGGATTCAATATACTGAGTGGACCCTCACATGCTACAGCACCCAACAAGAGGCAGGATGTACTCAGCAGCCAGGACATACGCTTTCTGATAAACGGAAAGAGCCATTTTAAAAGGCTACTAAAAACATGTCAGAAGTGGAAAGACACCTCCCTTGAAAACATCAACTGCTATCTTTTTGGAAAGCACAAGAGGGGCTTTAAAGGCATCTTTTCAAATCTGTTACACTGCTTTTTTCAAAAACAAAGTCAGTCCATAGTTAGCTCTGATATGAGCAAGGGGTTGGACTAGCTGACCTCCAGAGGTCCCTTCCAACTGAAATTCTTCCATTATTCTATGACTCCTTCATTCTTATAGTGACAACAGTGCTTATTTCTAAGATGAAGAAGCTGGAAAGTAATCTTCAGGAAGACATGTGAACCCTACTGTTTTCCTTTCAAAAGTGAAAACAGCAAATACCTATGCTCCAGCAATCTTATTTCACATTAAGAGATGATCTGAGAGAGGAAGTTTTGGGGGTTTGGTTTGGTTTTGTTTTTTAATCAGGACAACCTAGAAAACAGAAAAGGGAAAGACTTGGCAAAGAGTCTGAAATTGGTGTTTGACCTTTAAAAAAGGGGAAGGGATGGAGTGGGGTATCTCCTATGGTTTTTAGATTAAAGTTACCAGACTTTTGGCTTTACCTGGTTTGGCTGAAGTGTTTGTGGGCTCTTTAAAAGAGCAAATACGTTAAATTTCTTAAGAGGATGTCTTTATTAAAATAATTTAGCTTTACTCTAAGGTTGATACTGTGGCTATGTCATCTAAATCAATAAGAAGCTGACTTAGACAGTCAGAACAGAGTATTAATCTTAGTGAGGGGACTCTCTCTGGGTGGGCTGAATGTGGAAAGTGAGCTCTAATACTTCAACTCTGTAACCAATGAGCACCTTGGCTTACATCAGGATTTGCAAAAGGCTTCAGTATTCTGTACCATTATACTCTAATGAAATTCTAGAAGGGACCCACAACAAACCATGTAAAGCCTAGGCATTATTGTGGCACGATGATTCAACTTGCTTTGCCAGCAAGCAAAGTCAAAAATAACTCATGTAAGAAAATGAAATACAATAGCTACCTTTAAAACTGAAAGACACTTAGCTGAAGTACAAGTTTAAATATAGAAACAATATATATATATGAACCAAGACTGACAGCTAATGAAGAGTTTTTCTTATAATGGCCAATCTCATGAACAAATCGTTCACCTCGAAACAATAAAACTATCTTAGGAGATGCTCTACTGCTCAACTCTGTGCTTCCAAATATATTTCTTAAATCTGAAATAAATCGAACTCAATACTACATGTCATGGCATCAGAAAGCCTAGATTTGTAAAGGTGGTCAGGGTATACATGCTTCCAGATGTGTCCTCTGTGGTACCATACATACATCTTATCAAAAATAGCTTATCAAAAAAAAAAAAAAAAATCACAGGAAATACAAAAAAAAACACATTAAGAGATATAAGGAATTTTAAACTCTAATATTGGTACTATTACTCAAACATGCTCCTCATTTATAATGCCTTGAAGAAAATAACCTTTTAAATTAAACTTAAAAAAACCAAGTTTCTAAATACATATCTGTCTAGCCACATACACTTGGTGCTTCAAAGCCCCTTGTGTCTAGCAGATTCTACGATCAAAAACAGGTAAGCCTTCTGAAGGATGTGTGTGAGGTCTGAATAGCATTGTAGACATCTTTTTACATGATGAGAAATCAGTCTGTCAAATCAGTTTACAATCTGGTAACATCTCAAAACTTTTTCTGAGTTTATAAAAAATTCTTTCCTCCTCCTTTCCAAGCCCTATTTCTAAAACTGAACTTACATGCTGCTGCCGCCTTCCTTATTACAAAGAACTCCAATGCTTCTGCTCTTCATGAAAGCAGTAACAGAATGCAAGTGACAGGAGCAATTTGTTTTATTTCTATTATTTACTATTTTTATAGTATTAATTAGTAGAATTATAAGTGGGTTTTTTTTAATCATGTATCAGTTTCAAACTGTAAAGTGGCTAGGAAAGCCAATATCAGTAGATGTCAGCAATGGAAAAACTTGCATTGAGAAAGGCATCCTACAAGATCAAGGAACAGAAAGCCAGAACTCATCTTATTCGCAGCAGCTGGCAGTAAGAATTGATTTTCTTACTAGTTCATCTGGACATAAAGCATCTTGGGTGTCCATTCACCCTCATAACATCTTTTGTACTCATTCTTTTTGATTAGTGAGTCTGGATGCTGTCAGATTTTTTAAAGCACACCTTAAAGAAGTCATTCACTTAGGAAGCTTTATAGTTGACTTTTAAAATTCACTAAGTATTAGACTATTTTAGAAGATAAACTGAACTCAGGTCCAGAAAATGTCAACAGACACAGGACTGGTATATGAAGAACATATGAAAGTGAAGAAGAAATAACATGTTCCAACAGCAGTTAACTTGTTCTAAATTTGTGAATGACCTTGACATCCCCACTAACCCATTTTTCCAGCAAGAAGCAAATATAATTTTATAGGCAACATTAGCTACACTTGTAGCAGCTTTCAGTTTTACATACCATAGTACATTCATAATACCTTAGCAAGTAAAAGATACATCTCTTTAATAAAGAATACTCCCTAAACAAAGATGACTATTTGACAGATGCATCCATTTCAACGAACAAATACACTAGGCATAAGAAATCGGATGGAGCTGGAATGCTGCACACTTCCAGGCACACAAAACTACCAGCATGCACAACAGCAGTTCATAGATGAGAGGTATTTCAATTTTCTTTCTATTCCTGCTTCCTGTTTACAATGGGACACGCATATCACAGAAACACATTACCAGACAATAAAACCGAAGCAATGTACAACATGTCAATTTACCACATGTATCTCAATAAACAACTAGAATTAATTTAAGTCCACATTTATGAACTTAAGAACACACAGTATAGATTTTGCATTCCATCTGCTAACTTGCGGAAGAAACGTACAGCTCTTGTGAAATACAACAGCATAAGGATTAAATCACAATTAGAACAACTGACAGCTGTGAGAGTCAACTTTTTTAAGCGAACTGATCATAAAAAAACTATCTCAAACCTCATCTTTATCACCATGAGTGACAAGCTTATTATTTACATTTGCACTGTAAAGCCAAACGGAAGGATGTGAGCAGCGATCATCAGCTACCCTACACAAAGGTAATCTCCTCATTTAATCACCTTGCTTTCGTTAACGCACGTTTTAATTTCCTCGCTACCCTTATCCCGTTCAGACACAGAACGCCTTCTTCAAGAGCACGGTAACGCGGCCCTCAAAATCCTGCCTCTGCGCTTATCGTCACCAGATGAAACCAGCCGCGTTTCCTGACTACCAGCCGCCAGCGCTGCCTCCAGCTGCCTCGGCCGCCTGCTCCCACGGCTTCTCGAGCCCGCGCGCCCCTGCCCGGGGCAGGCCGGGGCCGGGCAGCCGCCCCTCCTCCGGCCGCCGCGGCGCGCTGGGGCGGTCGGCGGCTCACGCGGGGCCGGGCCGCGGGGGGCGGCGGCAGGAGGCCTCAGCCCGGACGCCGCCAGGCCTGGCGGGAGGCAGGGAGGGAGAGAGGCCGCCCGGCGCGGCCCGGCGCGGCGCGGGGCCTCCCGCCGGCCGCCCTCGGCCTCCGCGCGGCGGCTCCGGGCGGGGGCTCCGCCGCTCCTCCCGCCCCCGCCCCGCCGGGCCTCACCCGCTGCCGTCGCTGCAGACGCCGCCCGCGGCTCCTTGCGGGACCTGAGGGTGGAGGGGCGAGCGGTGGCGGGGCTCGGCGCGGCCGCGGCACGGGCCCCGCTCCGGCCGCTCCCGCCGCATGGGGGGACGGGCAGGCGGGAGACGGGGGACGGGGGCAGAGCCGGCGCGAGGCAGGAGGAGAGGGCGCGGGGCGGCAGCGGGGCTCAGCGCCGGCGGGAGCCTGGGGGCCGCTGCCGCCGCCTCATCGCTGCCGCCGCCTCAGCTGGGCCCGCGCCGCCACCCGGGCGCCGTCTCCCTAGCAACCGCGCCCGGCCCCCGCTGCCGCTGCCGCTGCCGCAGCCGCCCGGCGCCGGCGGCCGCGCGCTCCCGCTGCCGGCGCGCGCCAGCGCCCCACCCCGCCCGGCGCCGGCGCCGGCGCCCGCCCCTTCCGCCCCTTCCGCGGGGCGCAGCGCAGCGCAGCGCGCACACTGGGCGGCGCACAGGTGCCGCTGGGCGCTGCGGGGCGGCGGCGGGGGTCGCGGCGCAGCCCCGGGTGCATCTCCAAACATATTTCAGAGCCATTTTGGCAAAAATTAATGTGTATTAAAGTAATGTATTAGTGCATTTTCCTGACTGCAACCCATGTCTTACGGGCATTGTTTCTTGAAAGCCAGTCCTGAGGTGGCCTGTGCACTGGGGCTTCCCCAGTGCGTGGGACAGGGAGACAATTCCCCCTTGCATTGCCCCCACAGACATCGAACTCACTGTTTTTGAAACAAGGGTGTAGGACTGGAGAAAGCAGGTGCGTGGTAGGCAATATTGGTGAAAACACTGCACTGTCGCAGATTTGGGGGTTGGAGGATGAAATAAAGGACGTGACCCACCTGTGGAATCAGCTGAGATTACTCCAGCAGGTACTCAAACCTTCAGCTCTCTAGGATATCAGTGGACACTCTTATACACAGCATATATTGAAGGACTAATAGAAAAATTTGCAAATGTTTCAGGCTTTAAAAGTTAACATTTCAAGACTAAACAATCTTATGATCTCTCAGGCCTAGCATTTGGTTGCCACCTACCAGTTCCAGTGTTGCTGACGACTGTGTCTCCAGCCTCCTGAAGCTTCTGGAGGCATGTTATTTCACATCATCATCAGCTTTCATTTAAAATATTAAGAAGTTCCTGGCCCACTAGCCGTAGGTGAAAATCTCGCAAATGTGACTTAAAGGCTCAAAAAACAGATGAGATATAGAAAGAATTAATTTCTATTTTAAAACACAGGAATTTGAAACAAATTTCGTAAATGAGGATGCACCATTTTGACTCATCCATTTTCTCATGTTTCAGTTCAGCAACACTGCCATCCATTGAACCCCATGATAGCATGTACCTATCCAGCAGCACGTGAGCCAGAGTTCAGTCCTGTAGCATGTTTTACTGGGGGCTCTCTATCATCCTTCTGTGCTGGCATCAGGGCTTCTGCAAATGCAACAACAATTTCTATAAATGCTATTTCTTTCATAAAACACGTTGCACACATTTTTTAATGTCAGTCCTTACCACTTTTCCCTGCCCTCATCTCTCCAAGTTTCCCCTGCCAGCTCGGGAACCTTATGAGCTACTCAATATCTAAGTTTAGCATTTGCAAAGGAGAAATGACACGTGTTTGTTGCTTTCACTCACTGATATTTATCTGGAAAGATGTTTCAAATGTTCTGATGAAAAAAGCTGCTTAATGTAACAGCTGACAAAATTTACAATATTACTATATAGGTGCTTTCTGTTATATAAATGAATCTGTTATGTTGTCTCATTTTAAAGAACTTTTAATGATTTGGCATATCATATTGTTCCTTATAATATATGGCAAGTTTTCTGTAAATAATAATGAAGAAATGTCCACATTGAAGTGAACCTCAATATACTTTTATGAAAGTCATTTCTTCTTGATCCAACAATTAAATGGCACTTTTAAAAGGAAATAATAAAGAAATTAAAAAGGAAAAAAATATGCACAAACATGTTAAATCCAACATATACTGAAAAAGAAGAAAAATATGGTGGTTACCCCCAGTCTTGTAGAACTGATCACTTTAGGAGGGATGATCACCGAGGGGAAAACAATTCATTCTTGCAGTTGGAATTGTTCTGTACAGGATTTCTTGTTACAGTGAAGTAAGGCTGTGTGGACTGAAGTTAGACTGTTAAATGGAAATATCTTAAATGTAACAAAATCTAATCCTGTGCTCAGTAAAGTAGGGGAGTATTTTGGCATTGACTCCATTCTGCCTAATGCTTAAACTTGTTATGAAGTGTATCCGCCTATTAACTTTTGGGATAAAAAGGATTAAATATAAACAAGGTTGACTTTTTCAGGGTCAGCTAAAAGATTTATTTCAATGACAATTGTGTGCTTAAATCCCTTAGCTGCCTTTGAAAAAATTAATCTAGGTGCTGGGAAAAACTGATAATTATTTGGATCCCACATATCAAAATTTATAAATAGCAACAGATTAGATACTAAACATCAGTGCAGTGATTTCAGATGATATAAACAGCTGTATACAAGGAAAAGTGAACCACAGACAGATTAAGATACTTGTCCAAAACCATGAAGCAAAAGGTGAATGCTAACAGTTCGAATGTGCTGGAACAGCAAGTAGTAGCATCAGAGCTGCAAAAGCAATCCTGATGTCCAAACCTCTGGCCTTCACTCTACCCTCTCAACTTACTGAGTCTTGACTTTGCATCTGGAAAGGGATTTTCATCTCTAGAAACACTAGGAATCTTGGACTGTACATCTATCAGAATATTGACAGATCTCTCCAGGGTATAGCATGCCTTTTCTTCACCTTATTACCTAATCTGAGAGCAATGGTGAAAGTACACACTCCCCTCTTCTTCCTCTGTCTTTTTGTCTGCTGGAAAGTTACACTGAAAAAATAGTCAGAAATTTAGCAGCAGTAGCAGAAGCAGCACATAAAGGACCGTACTACTCGGTGATGGGGAGAAAAAATGCCACCATGTTACCAAGTACAGAGAGAGTTGAGAGGATACAAACAGCAGTGCAGAACACAGAACCTCAAAGGCAGCATAGGGAAGAGGGCACAGGGAGATGGACATCTTGATTCCACAACCGAGAGAAGAGTAGAGCGGGTTTTCACAGCAGGCATTGATTTCCCATGGATGCTGAATTCATACTAGTTGCATGCTTCAGAAGACTGCTATTTGCCTGATTTAAAACCTACTGATAGCAATAGGAATCTACCTACTAACAAGAAATATGGTTTGGATCAAGCCTTCACTTCTTTCAGAAGCTTTTAAGTATCATTTCTTCCCTTTTTATGCTGCATAGTTAATTATTTGTAGTTTCATAGAAATGATGAGGTTAACATTCCTTCCATCATCTTCTGTAGCACCACCTATATTTTTAATTGCCTTATTATTATATCAGACCTAACAGACCTCACACCCAGCTGGTTCTTCACCCTCATGCATGCTGTGCACTAGTGGCACTTCTGTGACCTTGTCTTTATATCAAGAGATGTGCATTGAATAAATAACGTAAACATGAACTATAGAAAAACCTTTAAAATCTCATTCTTCTGGGGAAATCAAGACAAAAGATGGACTTGCATAAAACCTATGTTAATCCCAAAAGACTGTCTTAAAATGCTCCAGTAACACTGTGATGGGTACAGTGTTAAAACAGGAACAGCCCAAACAGGTAAGTGATCTGCATTAATTTTTAGCAATGCAGGGGAGGATTGGAAGATCCCATCCCAGAGATGAGGGGGAAGGGTGATAGGAATTATTCCTCGGTTATTATTTCTAGAACATGAAAAAATATTCCCAAACCTGTATAACACACCATTAGCACCAGCGACCTCTCAAGGCAAACTTTGTGACTGCTTTGAAGTACATTACAGCTTGAATGGCTGGTGGAACAGGTAGATGTTCTTGTCAATGTTTTTTGTCTTTTTTCTTAACATGGAGAAAGCAAAAATTGCTACAGCTAGTGGGAAGGCTCCCACTAAGAACTTCCAAATATTTTATAACTCTTTTCAAAGAGAGATTATTTGTATCACTCAAAGCAGAGTAAGATAACAAGCTAGAACATCTACATTTTAATTTTCTGCCCTCCATCTTTTAGTTTATTCTGTAAAATTAGACATGAAAAATATGATAAACATTTCTAATGTCTGGGGATTCTCATCACTCCTGATTTATAGGGAGACTTTCATTTGCTTCCTATCATTTCCTCGCCCTGCCTGCTCTTACTCCCTCAGTGTCTTAGCAACAAGATTCACTGGCCCACTGCACTAACTTGCCTCCTACCCCCTCAAATCAATTAGTTCATCTATTTAAATCATGCATCAAAGAAGCCTGCTCCCTCTGAGCGCACAGCTCAGCGCTCAGTCCTACTCTTCAATGTTTAAGGCAGCAGGAGTTTGCAATTGACTCAAATGACAGCAGGATCAGATCCTGCAAGTTCTAATTCATTTACAAAGGCTATGTGATGATGAAGAGGATGATGATGCCTGTCACCATTTTCCTTCATCTTCTTTTTTCTTTAATTGAAGACAATGACATGATGACATCACAGGAAAAAGTCCTTAAATAAGGATGAAAATAACTAGAACAGCTCCCTCATTCACAACTGCTGCCTATTCATTAAATATTTCAGAAATAACTCTTCTGCAATGCCTGCAATAATACAATTGCAAAAATTGCATTTGTATAAGACAAAGAAATCCTCAAAAATATTATTTGGAATATTCATAAGAAACTGAAATTTTTATAATAATTGAAAACTGCATTTTATTTCTTAATTTATTGTCTAGTGGAATTGACAGAAAAAGAAGGTAGACGTTCTGTCTAAATCATCTGAGTTTTTAACTTCTCTAACTATTGATTATTAATTCTAATTAATGATATTTATCAACAATAATAATCTTTCGTCTGTGAGGGAAAGACTGACCACAACTGCCACTTGGCCAGGCACTTGCTGAATGTCAGCCACCTCTCATGATGTCCTGTGCTATCCTCTTCTTTCTTCCTTTGTTCTGTCTATTGTACCCAAATGTCATTTCTTGCCTTCTACTTAGGCAAATTATTTGGAACAGGAACCAACTTTTGTCCTTGAATTTGTACGGTGCCAATTATAAAGAGATCCTGCTCCATAAGGGGAGATCCTAGACACTAACATGATGAAAATCCATGACAGGAAAGATCTTACTGTTCAGAGATACCACCTATCTACAGCTCACACAGCCACAGAGCTGACAGCTCTGCTCTCATGAAAACCATTTCTCAAAAATCAAATACCAATGTACAATCTAAGTGTAAAACTGTAATCAAACTATCTACTATAAATCCTTGAGAGCACTTAGCTTTCTCCATGTTCTGAAACAACAACCCACCTGCTCCACTGACCAGTCAAAAACAATCCATCCAGGGATTTATCTTCATTATAGGTAAGATAACAAGAGAGAAGTGAAAGACAGGACATACAAAAATCAATCCAGCTGTTTTCTCTAAGTACAATCACATCACAGATCTCAGTGTAGGGCTGTTTACTCCACCAAGTAGACACTTCTCTGCCTGAAACTGAAGGCAAACCTCAGTCACAGCAGCTCAACTCTGAAGCCTGTTTTCTGGCTTTTTATTTCTTCTGACTCCAGTGCACTAATAGACAAGCCTCCGTACAGTTTATAAGTTGCTTGCCAAATGGAAAATGGATAGAAAGTTGGTAAAGGTGGTTCCCAGCACCTCAGGCCCATTACACTACACAAATCTTCCATATAAAATGCTGGGGACTGTTGCATGTAAAGAGTTTCCAAGGTCAATTTTTAGTTCAAGAATCAGCTATTTTAACTATTAACCAAACTATTTGAGTCCAATTACCAACTATTGTAATAATGTATGGCATTAGATTCTGAGATTTATGTTGGCTTTATGACTTTATGCAAATTTATATTACTTTACAACTGAATATAAAAATGGAATCCCTGCTTCAAAGCAGCAAAAGGGACAACAGTAGTAAACAGAAGCAGCAGTAAAAGCACTTAGAGAAAAACAGACTTTTGCAGAGACAAAGTGAATAGCAAAGTGCAGGTTGGAGAAGAACGCAGGCAAAACAAACAGAACAGAATTATTCTGCTTATCTGTGCTTAATAAAAACTAATCACTTTTGCTATTAGAAAACCTCAACTTTTCAAATAACTGGGGGTCTGATACTGGAGTCTGTCTTCATTCCAAATTCCCATTTACTTCACTAGGAGTTAAGAGCATTTAAAAAGATGACTAAAGCTATCATTTTCAGATCTGCTTGCCCACCCTCCTCCCAGCTGCCACTCCATTCTCAGGCCCCATCTGTTGTCCAAGTATGTCCTCCTGGTTGCCTCCCTTATTTCACTCTCCTCTTTCGGGACACCCTCCTTCACTCTCCAGCCTTCTCAAGAGTGCAGTCTCTGGCTTGAGAACCACAGACCTAATGCAGACACTTAAATCCATGCTCAAGTATGACAACTCATCCAGTCCTCAGGCCCTTGGCCAGGCCTTAGAGATCACTAAAGAAGGTGTCAAGGAGCTGGTCAATTAATTGTTGTGGCAGGCTGTATGCAGTCTGTGGGACAAGGGTAACTCAACCCTGACCAAGTCAAAATCCTCAATGCAGGGATCTGCAGTACTTGGATTAGCGCTGAGACACTTTTGTCTAAGTAGTTCTTAAAAAACATACAGTAGTTCTTAAAAAAAACCATGCAAAATATCTGTAATCAGATATTTTTACTAGTATATATACTAACCTTTCTCTATTGCTCATTAAATTGACTACTTTTAGACTTATCTCTCAGCTGACCTAATGGCTGATTTGCTATGATGACCCTTTTAACAACTTTTACACACTGAATGACAGACTCACTGAATGGTTGAGGTTGGAAGGGACCTTTAAAGATCATCTAGTCCAACCCCCTGCTCAGGCAGGGTCACCAAGAGCATGTTGCCCAGGACCCTGTCCAGGAAGCTTTTGAATATCTCCAAGGATGGAGGCTCCACAACCCCTCTGGGTAACCTGTTCCAGTGTTCAGACACCCTCACAGTAAAAAAGTTTTTCCTTATATTCAGATGGAACTTCCTGTGTTTCAGTTTGTGCTGCCTCTCATCCTGTCACTGAAAGACTACTATTATTATGAGCTACATCTATGCAATCCTGTTTGCTCAGGACTGGTGCCAGAGCACAAGCCACTGATGGCTCACATTGTCTGCTTATTGCCTCATACTCTAGTCTGCAAGCTCTCCAGGCGCAGATATTCAGACAGGAAGATCTGCCCTTGAGTCTGCAGCTGTGGATGGAACTGTCTGAAGACATTTAGTTCTGTGACCGTTAGCTATAACTCAAGCAGACCCAGCAACACAGTGTAAATATGGCCACAATGTCTTGCATTCAGCTGTTTTTTGTGTTCTCCAAAACTTCATCATACTCATTGTTCTCCTCTGCATTCTCTTCCATTTTTATTTTTCACATCCTCTTTAAAGCCCCCACACCAGATACTAGCAAGTTTCATCTGTGCTGAGTAGAGGCTGGTAAGTACTTCTAATGCCTTCCATGTAACAGTTCTGTAATATATTCCAGAATAATTGCCTTTTTCCCATCAACCTCACACTACTGACTTACAGAAGTGGTCCATTATATTCACGAAGACTGGGGTACTGCTGCTTGTACAAACTTACACTTTGAAGTAGATGTTCGTAGGATCCAGTTCCCCTGTTGTCTATCTAGACCTTGAACTTAACATTCATTTTAATGTACTGACCCTTCAGCCCAGCATGCCCATCAAAGCTGGTAAAACCCAGGGTGACTGGGTATGCAGCTGAAGGATTAGGAACTTAAGACTGTGGATTTCTCAGGACAGATTGCACGAGAAACTTTCTAAAGTGCTAAGACGTAACTTCTCTATAACTTAAAACACAGTGCTTAGAACACTACAGAAACTGAAGGAAAACAATTACTCATGTGAAGAGGGACTGAGACTCTTCATCAGTCTCTGTAAAATGCTCTGATATTCTTGGCTAGAATGTTCTTAGAAAGGCAAATGGTCACTTTCCTTAAGCTAGCGGTTTTGTTTGCATTGTTTTTCTTTTCCATAATTAAAAATGCTATGTATAGTGGCATAAATCAGAAAAAAAATCCCAAAGAACAGAATGTGTCCTTTCTTAACTCCAGATACCCTCGCACCAGTCAGAGCATCTAGTAGAAAGCATGGCAGTAACGGCAGCAGCATGCTTTTGTGACCAAAACAAAAGTTTTAAATAAAGCACACGCACCTGAAGGAAGCGTTCTGCTCCCTCCGCACTTCTAACAACCTTTGACACAACTAGCAGTGACAAATTGATTCGTAGTCGCAGGAAGAGGAGCAGGAAAGCTCTGCTCTGCCTTGTGGGTGTTGTAGTCTTTCTGCTTTCTATCGAGCTGGGCAGCAATAGGGAGCCGGACTCTAAATCCCATAGCTCCCACGACAGCCAACCGCACTGGCTCGGAGACCCTACGCTAGGAGGGGTGGCTGCATTGTGTCTATTGTACGGTTTTGCACCCCCCCCCCCCGGCATTTTGTACATTTCAGGGGAGGTTTAAATTGGGAGTGAAAAGCATGGCTGACGAGCAAGAAATCATGTGCAAACTCGAGAGCATCAAGGAGATCAGGTATGTCTGCTTTGCGCTGCATCAGCTACATGGAGCAGCTTTCTCTTCGGGGGAGTGGAGGACTTGCATCCATCTGAAAGTAGCTATTGTTGTGCTACTGAAGAAAAGAAGACCACTCCTGGGTTTTATCACAGGAGCTAAAAATACATTTCTTCTAAGTAGGGAAGGGGCATCTGCTGCTGCTAAGCGCCGGTGAAATGTGCAGTGAGGGGCGGCGGTGGTCGTGTATTTCCCGCGAATCACGGGGTGATAACACGAGAGGGAAGGGTGCGCGCGGGGGGCTTTCCAGCCCTTTGAATTATTTCTCATTCCTGATGCTCTTCGTGGTAAATCTGTTATTTTGCCCCATTCTCTCCCACCACTCCCACAAGGCGGGAGCCTTGACGGGCTGGGGAGGGAAGAGGCGGCACGGAGAGCCGCGTACGGCACCGACAGCCAAGGGCGGAGCGGACGCCCGAGCACGGCCGGGCCGGGCCGAGCGGGGCGGCGGCACCGGCCGGAGCGGAGCCCGGCGGCGGCACAGGGCTGCCCGGCGGCTCCGCGGGGCAGTGAGGCCGTGGCCTGCAGGGCAACGCGCCGTTTGCGCGGGTGCTGGAAAAGGTGCTTGGCTGAGCCTGCGGAGCTGCCGGTGCTCGACTGGTTTCTGTTCACCTGCCCTCCCCGCTGCCCAGAGCGGGCAGAGGGCTGATGAGGGCAGGGAGAGCCAGCGGGCGGTTCCCTACCTGCTGCCTCTGGCGGCTCCGCCGAAGCGGGGAGCAGGGCGGCGCGGCGCGGATCGCGGTGTGTGTCCTGTCCTCCAGAGTGACCCGCAGGACGCGCGGTGGGGTGAGGCGCCGTGAGCAACCGCGCACGGCATCGTGCATGCCCACGCCGGGGGGGCGCTCGGCTGAGCCTTCGGCAGGACTGCTGCGCTCTTCGGCTGGGGCACTGATACTCCGGTAAGGCCCGCGCTGGCTGTGTCTCGCAGGAGCCGGCGCGCTCCAAAGCCACGGCAGCCACGAGGAAAGCGAGGGCAGCGACCGCGGGGGCGGCCGGACGGTGCGGAGCGCGCTGGCGGAGGGCGGCGGCGCGGCGAGCCGGGCGGGCCGGGCGCGGAGCCGCCACCGGGGCGCGGGGCGGGGACACGGCGCAGGCGGCTCCCGGCGGCCGGTCGCGGCACCTCTGGCAGCGCCAGCACTGCAAGGCTTCATCCGCGGAAAGGGGTAAATCGGGCGGCGCCGCAGGGTCCCGTCCTCCTCCGCGCAGTACACGGGTGTGAGCGCAGGCCAGGCCCGCGCGCGTCTGGCATCCCAGCACCGTGCACCGACGGAGGAGGCAGCGCGCTGGGTAAGAGCGACGCTCTTCTGCTCCGCTGCTGGGAAGGTTCTGTTGTAAAATACAGTTCTAAATATGGCCAGTCTGATAGGCAATTATTACAACACTGATTTTAAATATCTGATTAAATTATCTTTTCAGCGACAGCAGCATCCTGTATTTGGAAATTTATGGTACATTCAGTTTTCTGATAATATATTCAAGGGTGACATTTAAACTATAATTAATACATTCTTTATACTAGTTTATGATAAAAGGTGCTGTAAAGGTAAAGTTATTACCTTTATTACACAATGAAGTTCCAAGAAAGTTGTTTGAATATTTTTTAAATATAAAAAGCTATGTCAAAAAGCCAATGCTGCTTGCCACATCTATGTCAATTTTGAGTCTCGTTTAATAAAATGTGACCAAATAAACTACTGACTTTTCGCTCCCCATTTTTTAAAAGGTGTTTGCATTCTATGCAAAACTTTCTTCAAAATAAACATAAGAATTTCTTATGTCTATAGCGCAAGCACATCTTTGACAGATTTGCAGACTATTTTAATCTGCACTCCATATATTATTCTATAGGCAGAGGAGAAAAAAGCCTTCACAGTTAAAAGAAATCACTTTTTTTTTAAGCTGGTATCTATCATTAATTAAAGGCATTTCAAATGAACTTTTGCAGGGATTTTTGGAATCTGATTCTTCAGACCTTTAGATACAGATACAGATATAGATATAACCTGTAGTCAGTATCTGTCACCACTACCTCGCGGTAGTTATACTTCAATTACTGCAGTCAGTAAACATATGCATAAGCCCCCAATCCAAAGATATGTGTACATGCTTAATTATATGCACTGAGCAGTTCCACAGAATTAACCACAGCCATAAAATTAAGCAACTATGTAAAGACTGGACCTCAGCATTCCACCTGGGAGCAGATAAAGAGAGTGAGAGTGAACTTATTCATGGTAGATGCTAGTTTCACTGCTTAATGTCCTCTTGGGACACACTTAGTGACTACTGTAGTCAATGTGATATAAGAACTTAAATAGAAAAGAATATGAGGGCAGAGTTCATTAGGTAGTCTAGTTTTATTTTAAAACATTACTGTGCATTGCCTAATACTAATAGAAAGAGCTTTAATTTGTGTGCATTTTTTCTTTTCTAATATCAAAAGCAAATTGTTTGGATTGAAACACTCCCCTGCAACCCATTTGCTGTAGCAATCTGGCAGAGCAGGGTAGCCAGTGACTAGTAACAGTGAGGAAACTGATCTATTTCCATTGTCTTAGGTGAACACATGCCATAAATAGAGAAAAGGAAAGGGGGAGGAAATTGGGGACAAATATTCTCAGTTACAGTAGTCAAAGCTGCCATTACTAAATAAGTGTTTTAAGTAAATGGGAACACTAAGACAATAATAACAGGGGTTGGGGGCTGGACAATATTTTTAGTGGGATATTGCAACATTTTAAATGGAAGAGAAGATCTATTTTATTGGTATAAATCTAACAATTACTTTCAGACTAGTATGTACCATCGCATAGTAAATGACAAAACATGCCAGACAAATCAATCTCTACAAATCCCATCTCAAAACTCACTACTTCTTCAGCTATAAAATCAGGCAGGCATAACTCATATTTGTTTTTGTTCAAAGTCTTTTTTCTTAAAATCATACGATGTGTATTTTGGATGTGTAGTTTGGATATTTGGACCATATCCCCCATTGACTATGTGATCGATGCCTTTGTCTCCTTCCTTTTGATTCTGAATCTGCTAGAGCAAACCTCTGTATTCGTGGAGTGAGTCCTATTAAATTCAACAGCACTCAGCATAGATTCATAGGTCACAATTCTGTCTAAGGTCACAGTACTTTTTATCATAAACTCTTCTGGGCAGGGACTACCTTTTGTGTGTCACGAAATGACGAGTATATTTTGGATTTCACTGCAAAGCAAATGATTTGGCCTTCATTGGCTTTATTGCAAGTTTGGAAAGCCAAGCACTTGTGTGAATCTGTGCAAAATCTGGAAATAATACTCTGAGAATAACAGAGTTTTATAACACTTCTTTTAATTTTCCTTCCATTTCCCTCCCCAAAATACCAAAAAGCATTTATTTTCCAAAACATTTAAGGCCTGTTAGTTTGCAATAATTGCTTTCCTGCACACCCCTAATTTTTCTGTGAGCTACAGGTAAGGGTGGCATAGTTTTCAGATTGTTTTCTCTTTATTTTCAACCGATTTTCCACTAACAATGTTTGAATCATGCAGAGAAATGGCACTGTTAATCCTGAAAGCAAAAACTAAACCAACCTTATTATTATTGCTAAATAACTTCCCAGGGTTCACCATGCTAGTTTTGAAAACGCTTAAGCAGTCATCAATCCTTCATGGAACAAATAAACTTTGAATTGGGCCCTTAAAGCTGAAGTCCAGTCAGCAGCTGCTTTATTGTTAAGATAAGCATTGCCTGAGGCTGCGAAAATCAATGTGTTCCGGTGGCCATCTGTTTTAACAAAATGATCTTTGGTTTTACTAGGAGATGGCTTTTATTAATTCATTAGCTCCACTCCTAAAAGACTTAAGCATCTCAATGAAAGACCTAATTTTCAGGTGCCTGGCTCTCAGGGCAGAAAAAAACAACCCTATATAAGGTGCTTCAGGTACCTGCATTATGAGTGGAAAGTGTTATCCATGTGAGTAATGAAGCCCACGACAGCCAGGCTGGTCTGCTGTGAGACACCTAGGGCTGGCAGATAGGAAATGCTGAAAACAGGAGAGACTCCCATCGCTTATGTCTCCATCCCCTCAATACACAGAACTCTGAACCTAAGAAAGGTAGGCATCTGTGCACTCTCTTAAAAAAAAAGGGGGGGGGGGGCAAAAAGACATAGGTTGTGAGGATGTCCCCGTATCCTTTTATACCATATCTCAGCTGTTGGCTGATTACACCTTTTGCCTAGAAAACAAGGGAGCTAACTTAAGTTCCTACCTCTGCTTGACGGCATACATGTTCCAGTGTTCCCAGGGTGCATCAGGCACCAGACTGACCACGATTCTGGATTACTCCTGGCAAGTTTGTCATTGTGCAGAAAAGACTTGGTTTTATGTACTTGGCCACTGAAAGGACAAAGGAGAGAGAAAACAGAAGGAATTTCATCCTGGAGTTTAAGGCACTCAGCTGCAGGAAACTGACCTGTGCTTTGGCCTCTGTTTAGAGGATCTTCAAATCTTATTTAATCTATGTTAGTTCTCAGATTCTTACCTAATGACTGCTTCATGTAAAGCATGCTACAGAAAGTAAGGCTACTATGCTGTTCTTAGTACTAGCTGCAGTTGCATTCCCATATCATCCCTGTCTATGCTGGCATTAGATACATATGTTCTAAGAAGACTTATTGCACTGAGTTTTTCAGGAACGTTAGGTGGAGGTTTGGCAAACCTCAATCCTGATGGGGCTTTACTGTGAACTAGGCCCTAAGTGGCTCAGTTTGATCAAGTTTTATTAGATCTAATCATATACAGTTGCACAAATCCAGACTCCTGAGGAATTGTAGAGATAATTTTCAAGTTGTCTATGGGGAATGAGTGCCTCCAGTGTCAAATGGTGTTTCAAGATTGCAATGTTGGACCTACATACCTCAATTCTATCTATATCAAGGTCCGTTCTACACTTCATTCTTCATTCATTCTTCAGAAACCTTTACTAGTTGACTTATTATTCCTTTAGCCTTTTCTAATAAATGGTTAGATATGGACTTCTCAGAACAGGAAGGACTGAGTACCTTTTAAAATCAATGTATATTCATAGGTATGTAATTCATATTTTCTATAATAAATACATACTACATGAAAAATGTGAACTCTATGATGAACTATAGTACAAACATAATAACCATACTTACCAAGTGATTTTTATCAAATTTGGGTTTAAATGTGTCCTCCATAATATCTGTAGATGTCTCTGAGTGACCTCTGACAAGACCACTTGTACTTTTGATGCAGCCATGCAGATAAGCAGAATAGTCTTCTAACTCTGCAGTTTGATACAGGAAAAGTGAGAAAGTGTATCCTTATTAAAGTATATTCTCTTGTGTTTACATAGAATGACACTGACTAAAACCATTCATTCTTGAGAGCTGTGGGAGAAGTTACAGAAAGAACCCTTGGGTATTCGGGATGGAAAATTCGTAAAGGGAACAAATGCCCCATGGAAGTCTGGGAATCCCCTTTCCTAGAGACAGGTATAGCCCAGCTTCCTGCAGCGTGTTCAGTGCCTTCAGCTTCCATTAAAAACAATATCCCTGCTGCTGTTCTTAGTTCACTGGGAGCAAGTCGGGGCCTAGTGGGAAGGGGAGTCACAATCCATCTTCTAGAGGTACGTCTTTCATTGCTAAAATGTCATTGCTTTGCATTGCTGATAGGCAGCCTCCTATAATCTAGAGCGTACATTTTAAAATCAGCTTTGCTGCTTCCAGTGAACTTAAATCAACCTTATCCCCGCTTTGCACAGGTAGGAATAGGACATTTAAACACAAAAGCAGACCTCTTCTTTCCCTGCCCCTCTTACATCATGCCTGCACGAAGTCTACTGTGTTATTAAATAGCATACTTGGAACCAAATCTGGCTCTACTTGTAGTAGGTGTTATGTCACTAAAATGGAGTGCTACATTCTTGTTTTATTCAACACAAAGTAATTCAAAGAGTCCTGGAGCTCTTTACTATACATCTGAAATGCAACATTGCAGCCTCTTGTTATAAAGGTCAGAAGTGCTAGCCACACATAGGTTACTGTGTATCATATTCTAACTTCCAACTTCCAGTATAGAAAGAATAACCAAGACCTCTGATTTAACTAAATCACGGGAACAAGACTGAGAACAAGAACAGTTTGTTTGCTGTATTCAACAGTTTGGACAAGTGTTAATACCTAACAGTAGTAAACTGCCCTGCTGCTTAAAACTGTGTCTGATGACTGAAACTCACACTCTCTGACTTTGAGAAGAGAGATATAGACTGGCTTTTTAAACATTTTTGCTGTGGAACTATGGATTGCCACAAATGAAAAAGAACAAACAAAATTGGAATGCAGGATGTAGGCAGAAATATTTACACGTATTTGAATGGCACTAGAGCTTAGCAAAGAACAAAAAGAATGCAGTTACCTGCGGGTGGGATGTTGATGGCCAATGTCATCTGAGTTTTTACTGCTCTGATTAGTCATTGCTCCGGAATTTTCTTTATTTGAAGCTGAAGCTAGTATTTTAGCAGTTCGGGTTACTGTTCACATAGCTACAGTCAGCGTATCTGATACTATAATCACTTGCATCACTTGTATTTCATACCCCTTTTCTCAGAACCCTGTTTAAAAAAATTTTTTTCTGGATTTCTCCTTTTTGGAATTAGGGAAAACCTCAATTAATTGATGCTGTAAAACTCTGTTGGCACAACTTGAATCTAAAATAACTGTTACATTTTTTAAATGATGTGTTAATTTGATAATTCAGAGAAGTACAGTAAAATCTAATAGCATCGAAAAGTGCAGGAAAAGAGCTGGGATTAGAACCCAGTTCTCTCATTACACCTATCCTTTCTCAGCCATACTTAATTTCACCCTTGTCTATTAATGCCACCCCTTACTTTCATCCATTCACATATAAAGTGACATCTGGCAAAAAGATTTTGCAGTGACTTACTGTTGTCCCTCTATATTTGTAATTACCACTGGGATCCAGGAATAAGACTTTGCAGATGGAAAAAATAAAGGCACGACTGAAAGCAGAATTTGAAGCCCTGGAGTCTGAGGAGAGGCACCTGAAAGAATACAAACAGGAAATGGACCTGCTGCTGCAAGAGAAGATGGCCCATGTGGAGGAGCTGCGGCTGATCCACGCTGATATTAATGTGGTATGCAACAGTCCAGCTGTGGACAGTCTGACTAAAATGCAATCGTATATGAATCATTCCACAGGTTGTGGAGTTGTGCACATCACTGAACTATCAGTGGTTCAATAATCTGGACTTTACAACACCATCCTAGGATCCTGCAAAGAGTGCCAAGTAAATTTACCTGAGGATCATTGTCTTTTCCTGTCTGTGTTGTGCAGGATATTTTGTGACGTTGGCATAGGAAGGATTTGCACGAAGGGGATAAATAACCAAGCCCATTGTTGCTACAACTTTACCATTGGCTGTGGTGACATCACTCTGGCAGTCTCATAGAAAGTGGTTCTTCCTGTTAAGTCTTTTTGCATTTAGCACTTGGAAGCAGAGCAGCTTTGGGTTGGAGCTTTTTGGAAGAAAAGGGATTTGGGGAAAATACATTACATTTGTAAAAATCTTAGCAAGAGCCAACCTTGATCATGGAGTGGAACCACAAACCATTACCACAGTACAGTTAGAAGCACCAGCCTGAAAGGAAATTATACAAATAAGAGAAACATAGTTTAAAAACGAGGAAAATAAACTAATCAGAGGGGCTAAATGGGGAATGTGTTTTAAAACCCACAATTTTTACTTCATGTTAGGGCACTTAAATGTCTATACAGTGGTTTCTAGCTCAGATGGTATCTGTGTTTTGAACCAGAGGAAAAAAGCTCCCACATCATAAGCAGGTACAAGCTATGTACTGGATGTGCAGACTGCATTTATTTATCACTTGAATTTTCTGTCCCCCCACCCCCCACCCAGCTGCAGAACCTCTGTCTCAGTCTCTGTTTTATCCTCTTTTTCCTATCAGACTATCTTTCTCTCTGCTGCTTTTCCCATTTACTGCGCTAAGGGAAGCAGGAACCTTTTATTAGCTTGTTAACTTCTAACCAATGGTGTTTTTGGAGATGCAGAAAATGAGTTTATTCTACGCTAGCATAGATTTACTTTCTCTTTTTAATGGTCCTTGAGAGTTTTCCATAGCTCGTCACTTGCTGACCCAGGTGCAGCCTGCTTGCCTACTCTTTCTGTTGTTTGGAAGGTACAGGTTAAATGCACCTTTTTAATGAAAATGTCTCCTGTATATCACTTGAAGTTGCTTCTTCCTTGCCCAGTTTTCACCCTCCCAGTATATTACTCCCTGTTTGACTATTGCATTGTCTCCAACCTCTTCCAATTTGAATGAGAAAAACTCTTCTTTCTGATACACAGCCTTCTGGTGAATCAGAGAACTATTAAAGGAACAGTCCTTTAAAACCATGTCCACCCTCCTGTTTCAGATGGAGAATACTATCAAGCAGTCAGAGAATGACCTCAACAAGCTACTGGAATCTACTCGTCGCCTGCACGAGGAGTACAAACCCCTGAAGGAGCACGTAGATGCTTTACGGATGACTCTGGGGTTGCAGAGGCTGCCAGATCTTTGTGAGGAGGAGGAGAAACTGTCCCTTGAGTAAGTCGCCAAAGCAAATCTTATCTGGTCTTACACCGTCTCATGATTCTACTGGTTATTTTGTCATCTTATTTCTGTTGGCAGGTGGAAGAAAGACGAGATAAGCATGAAAAGCAAAAGTTAACAAAAAGGGGATGTGGAAGCACATGTTTTTGTTAACATTCAGTCTGAATTTGCTGGAAGTTAAATTTAGATTATTCTAAGCTGCAAACTCCAAATCTGACATGCAAACATTCAAGGGTGTTTGGTTCTATAGCTTTTTGTATCTTATGCTGCTTTTTCTAAAAGTGTTTTTTTTCCCCTGAAAATAATCATCTAAATTGCTTGTTTAGCAAGCAGAGGTATGAGGCAGTACAAGAAAGAGATACAAAAGAATTATTCTTCTGCTGGGTTGTGCTACTCTTAGTCAGAATCCTTCTCTGTGCTGCATACACGTGGTAGTACCACTTAGCACTGTTTAGCCATATACCTCTGACTGACCGCATGTGACAAGTTACCCTGGATGTTTAATAGATTTGGATTACGGCCAAAGTTTCATTGTTAGGGCATAACCTAAGTAGGGTAGGATAGCAGAATTGGCTATTAGTCAAAGAATAGTGTCCTTGGTTTAACAGATCTGTTTTAAATGAAAGTGATGTTTCTAGAAACCTACGTTTCTCTTAATGTCCAACACATTTGCCATCATTTTAACAAATACACAATTTTAAAGCTCTCTTTTGCATTTCTTATGAAATTCTATTTTCCATCCTAAGCAGCTTGGTACTACAAGGAATGTATTAATCCACTTCATTAAAAAGTTAATAATTTTTAATCAAATAAAATCTAAAAATTAAGAGTTTTACAGAAAGCTGTTAAACATTACATGAATATATTGTGTATTTTCCAGGCTGTCAGATTTGTATTTAGTTGTAAATCAGCATGCCTTAGAAGCTGACAAGCATGAACCTTCTTCTGGAATCCAGCTGAAATTTATAAATGCAGAGGAAAATACCAGCAATTCTATTTAAGAACTAGTCCAAGGCTCTAAGTGTAGGTCATTTGACTCTAGTGGGGAACATGATAGGGAAATAAGATCCATTGTTTTTTAACACAAAATATCTCTTACAAGCTAACAGAAAAGTCCAAAAATGGTTATATTTTTTGTTTGTTTTTTTCCTAGTTACTTTGAAAAGCAGAAAGCAGAATGGCAGACAGAACCACAGGAGCCTCCCATCCCAGAGTCTCTGGCTGCAGCTGCAGCTGCTGCCCAACAGCTGCAAGTGGCTAGGAAACAAGATACCAGACAGACAGCAACTTTTAGACAACAGCCACCTCCAATGAAGGTCAGGAGATGGAACATGCTGGCTTTTCTCGTGTCATTAGAATATACTACGTTTATAAAGTTGCTTAGTATTTACAAAAAGAAAAAATGACGGGTCCTGATTTTGATTTTCCTGTAATGGTTCAAATCAAGAGTAACCCCAGTAAACTTAAACTAGTAGCACCAGTAATCAAGGGTTGAAGATAAGGCTCTGTTTCTTATTTGACTCCCTTATGACTTACGAATCCCCATCAGCAGAGATGCAGCTAGTTTTTGGCCCTCTTGTGTTTCACATGGGAGAAAGGCACGTAAGTAAGAAAACACTGGACCAAAAAAAAAAAAAACCCAGTAGTTAGGAGTTGATCCCAAATGGATTCTTATTAGAAGCAATGCATGTATTCTACAAGGAGGAGTGACTATTGGCGTTACAGATTACCAAGAAAGGTGATAGGTTCTGCATTTCTTGGTGTCTTCAAATCAAAGCTAATACAAGGATTTTTACCTAACCGTAGGCACTTAAGTGAGGTGTACTACCTTAAACAGTTATACTTAGCTCCTTCTGTAGTTAGCCGAAAGAGCTAAATAATTCCAGAGGGAGATTCATCACACGCATGTTCCAAAGATTCATTGACTGGAGAGGCAAACTGAGGCAAGTATACTCCTTACTTAGTTGCTTACTTAGTATCTTGAGTTAGGTGAGATGAAAAGCTTTTCTGAAAGCAATACATTTCACTCAAATGGAAGTTAAATGCCTCAGTGTGGAGAAAAGGATGGAGTTCAGTATCTTCTGTTCGGCGTGGGGGATTCATCTAATCACCATTCCTGCCTTAAATTCTGTGAAATCTCCTCGCTATAACTTCATGCCTTCACTATAACTTCTCCGATCCAGTGAAGTATTCCCCATGTAAACATCTTCAAAACATGTGAAAAATTACCAAATGGAATTTAATATCGAAGTTGTTGATACAGGCCTGAACCATCTGTTTGCTGGATATAATTTTAAATCAATGAAATATTCTGTTTTTTCAGTTGGTCTGAAGCTACTGTACCATCCAAAGACTTAGATATAAAATTTAGGACCAGTTTGCCTTTGAAGGCAAGAGGCCTTGGGTTTTTTTACTGTACTGGAAATTAGAATATGATATTCAATAACCCATGTGTCAACAGCACTTAAACGCTTATAACAAGGGGTTGCAATGTTGCATTTCAGGCATGTTTATCGTGTCACCAACAAATTCATCGGAACGCACCCATATGTCCACTCTGCAAAGCAAAGAGCCGATCTCGGAATCCCAAAAAGCCCAAGAGGAAACAGGATGAATGAAGAAGGACAGAAGATTGAGAACGACACATGTGACCAGTCCCAATACCTTTCCAGTAGAACTGTAAATGTAGCTAGACTTTATTAAGTGCAGACTCAAGTACGACCTACCCATTATTTTCTATTTAATGTTATGTAAGCACAATGTTTCTGTTCTATCTTAATTTCCTTCCAGTCCTCGAGATTTGGTTTTAGGAAAAGAAATATTAATGGTGCTACAGTTTAACATTTCAAACATTGCATCTTTTGTAGTCCTAAAGAAAATAGAATTCTAATGCGAGTATCTTAAATGTCAGAAGGCCATATTCCTACAGGCCAAATGTAATTACCACAAATTCTTTTATGTCCTCTTTTTTAAGCACATGTTACTAAAATATTATTCTAATTTTCTCCTGATAACAGGAGACTACTTGAAGTGCAGAAATAACAGATTGTCTCTCTGTTTCACTAAAGAACAACTTGTTTACCTGGCTAGCAATGCTACATAGACTTGGGTATCAAGTAGAACTGTTTTTATAACGGACATGTTCATGGAAAAAAAAGACTCAGATATACAGGAAATCAGTGCGTTAAGGACACAAGTGAATTTTGATTATTTACTGGCGTTTGATTGTACTATTCCTTCAAACTTGGCTTGAAATTTGGAAGGTGGACCAAGTTGTAGGATGTGTACAAATTACTAAAAATGACATAATTTATGATGCTTTACCATCTTAATGTTGTATTATTTTCAGCAGTCAGAAGACTGACTGACTTAAGTATAAGGCTCAGATGAACTGCATTAGTGGTCTTCCTAGCATCTACGGCCAACGAGCTCACTGTGGTTCTCCAGGGATCACACATCAAATAACCAAAACTTCTTTGCCTCTGTGACTGCAACATTAGCCATTCTGCATGTCTTCTCTTTCTGGTTTCTACTGCCAAAATATCCCTTAGCAGACATCCTCCAGTGGATCACAGGGAACTTCAATAGCATGCACCAGAAGCAATGTTAACTGAAAATGATACATTTCACCAGAGCTGCCTGGGTTTTTTTGTTTTTTTTTTCTTTTTCCCTGTAAGGAAAACTTACTAGTTGTTTGTCTTTTCGCAAGTCATTTTCAAGCTAGTTTTATTTCAGCCCAAGCTAGTTTCGTGCTCTGTACATGGGCCAAAAGTACCCTAAATTAGAGGATCCTTCAGACTTCTCACTGTATCTGCATCCTCCTGTTGTTTCCTCTCACAACAACAGCTCCTCCAAAGGGAAGGATGGTGGTGACCCAGCTACAGAACTGGGGCTTAAAACTTACTGTTTTCCAATTCTGGTTTTGTGATTGGTTTTGTTGTCTGAACTAAGTCTTAAATATTCTTTCCACTAACTTTAGGTGGCAGGGGCTGCCTGTCTAGACTCTTCCTCTCTTTTTAGCCCAATTCTTTCCTCTACTATTATGCTACAGTGGTTGCCTTGAGAATTTTGCTTGTGAAAAGGAAGAACAGGGAAGCCCCAAATCTCTGATCAGAAGACTTTATCAAATACTGGGGACTATACTAATCTGCATAAAAAGATTTTGTTGGCCAGATCACATATATCGCGATGAATTTCCCAACTCTACCATAAAGCACATGAGTATTTTATTGAAGATAGTCCTATAATTTATGGCAAGTTCAGTTGCTATTGTTCCATTTTAATGTTTCACAGCCAAATAAACATCTCCCAACAGCAGAGACAGAACATGGACTATGCGTCCCTGAAAATACATAGAGAGCACTTTCTGTTAGCTGCATTACTGGGACTCAGTCTCTGTGTTACGGGGAGGCCAGTCTGACCCCAGGCTCTCTTCACCAGATGGCAGCAGTGCTCTAACTCTGTATCCTTACGCATACTTCCTAACACAAATATTGGATTCTACCTTTAAATATCAGAGTGGCCATATGGTGTCTGCCCTGCTCAGAGCATTTTATTGGGCTTAAGGAAAAACGTGCACAGTTAGGAGGATAACACATAGGCGCCTCCTAATTGCAAGCATGAGAGCAGAATACTTCTGATAATGGAGGTATGTAAACTTAAAAAGTAGCGACAATGGACAGTGGGTGAATGGTCTGCGATGAAGTAGTGCGTAGAAAAGGATAGATTTGTAGAAACTTGGATTTATAGTCCTGAAGGTCCTGAAATAGATGGGGTTAGTCCTAGCTGCTCTCACTTTACTGCTGCTTTCCAAGGTTACTTATTTCTTGGAGATCCCTAGAGCTCTAAACTGAAGCATGCTTGAGGATTGACCATTTTCTAATTCAGTATGTCCATTTTGTATTTTTACTTTTTAAAAATAGTTTCTTGTGCACTTGTGTTTAACAAGGTTTTGGGTTTTTTGAAAAAGAAAGAATCTAACAGCCTGTGTTTGTATCAGTCATGGATTAGTATTTACATATCTGTTTTCATATCCTTCATGAAGTTGCGCCATACGAATTGCATGCATTGCTGAGAATCAGTCAAACTATTTCAAGGAGGCAAAATCTGTATTATATATTAAGGGATCGGGGGGGGGCAGAATCTTTTTTAGAGAAATGGCATTTCTCTTTTCTCTCACAGATTAATTTAGGAAGTTTACCTGAATAGTTTTTCACATGACAGCCCTCAGCCCTTTTCTCCCTGTCATCTTTCTCAGGAGACTACAGAGATAATTATGAAATATTGATTTTTTGTTCTTTTAGGCATATAAGGAAGCTGTCTGAAGTACAGCTCTTATCACAAAACTTCTGCATTTTGGATCCATGGAGAACCAATGGTGTTTCCCTTTGTACCTAAGGTTCTTTGAGGTTATTTCGTCACTAAGTTCAGTTTAAGTTTTACTTGGGTTAAATTCTCTTAATAGTCACACAGAGACCCTTCTCATGTACCCTGGGAGGCTGTTCAAGCCTGAATAGCTTGCAAGACTTTATATTACTGAAGTCTGGTTTAACTCTGGCTTTGTCATCCCCTTTCCAATCAGTATTCAAGCATCAGCAAAATCACTGGATTCTTTTGTTGCGGTTCCTCACTTGCCTAAAAGGACTGTCCTGTTTTTCTGCAACTGAATAGCAAAGAATATACAAGCATCTCCCCGTCCCCGCCCAAGCACGCTGAAAGAGCGAGAACACTGTGCTGTGCGTAAAGGCTTTGCTATGGAAATATTCTTTTCTAAGCTGGGGTAACTCAGTTGCTCAGACTTTAGTGCCAAGCACCTCATTAACAAAATAGAGAAATAATAAGCCAAATTCTAATACTTAGAAAACACAAGCCAAATTCTAATACTTGCACTTAATGAGTTCAACTTTAGCTTTCTAAACAGCACACTTGTGATTGACTGAACCTGCCAGTGGCTTCAAGTTGGAGAATTAGATTTACTTTTGAAATAGCCATTAATGTGTTACTTCAAATACCAGACTACTCAAGAAGTTAAGACTTTACCAGCATTTTAAATCAAGAAAAGTGCTTTCCTTTATTTTACAGTTTTCTAATTCGAACCTCATGGCTTTTATTTTAGCATTTAGGTATTTTAGCAATACCTTGAGTTTCACTGGCTTCTGTGTTCTGAATATTTTACTCCTGTGCCCAGTTGGAGTAACAGTGTGCTACCTGTTTTAACTTGTCTGTACAGTCCTTTTTAATAAACACTTGTTTCATGTTAAGCTTTCTTCCTGAAGGATATTTTCACATCTGTTACTTGCTTATGCTACTGACAATCAGCCATACCCTGAAAGGTAAAACCTAGTTCTTTAATTCTATATTATGCAATTAGAGGCACTTCTGTTATATCTTTATAGCAACTTTATGAGTCTAGATATGGTGAAAGAAATATCTATTTTAATGAGCTTGGGAAAGTGGCAAGTAGAAAGAAAAAGAAGATAGCAAGACCAGGGTTAACCTAGCCCAAAGCATTCCAAACTCAGCATTTAAAAAAAAAAAAAAAAAGAGAGAGAGAGAGAGAGAGAGAACAAGTCTTCTTCAGACTGGTTCCAGTTTAAAGGAGTCATACCCGAAGCTTATTTTCAGGTGCCATTTTACCAAGGGGCCAATAAAAGGGCATATTCTGCACAGTTCCTCACTGCTGAGGAACCTCCGTTTTGTTTTGCTTTCTAAAAGAAGCAAGAGGCATGATTCCCTCCTTGCTTGAAGGCAGGGGATAGATGTCTTCCAAAGAGTCCTGCTTTGCCATTAGGAGATGGTATCTTCCAACAGTGCTTGCTGCAAGTTACTTCTCTCATTAAACTGGTGACAGAGGAGCTTATGGGAGCACTCCCTTACCCAGCTGAATCAGGAAAGCTCACAGATGACGTACACTGTGAGCAAGGGAGATAACCTGCTACATGGGAACAAAAGCAGCTCTGGGAAATAACCTATTGCATTGGCACACCTGGATTCAGAGGACAGTGTCTGTCCTGGACCTCACAGAGCTCAGACCCTGAGCTTGCTTAAATATAAGGAACATGATTTTTCCATAGGTACTGTCTTCAAACACCCAGAAGCCACAAAACCTAACCATTGCCCTAATCTTCCTTTGTACCATGACAGCCTTCCCAAGATAAAAGAAAAAAGTGACTTCTAGTCACACTTACTGCCATCTGAATTGTTCGAGCTTTGAAACATCGTGTGCTAATCTCAGCTCATCCAACTGCTCTTTCCAGTTCCCTAATCCTAACCACAACTATAACTCTACTTACAACATTAGTCATAAAGCTAATGCACTCTTACCTTCCTGAAAACTAACATTGAAATATCCCTTATAACTGACACCAACCTCCACTTTATTTTCTTGAGCTTAGCAAGATCCTGTAATAAAATTAGCTCCCAAACTCCTGATTATCTTAACTCAAATATTAAAGTGTAGCATTAAGTACTTCCTACTACTATATTTCAAGGCAAAGAGTCAATAGCTGAAGCTTGTCCCAGCTTTAAATCCACTCCTTCAAGGTTTCTGCTATACAACAATTAATTTGGCTCCTCAGCCTTTATTCTCACTGACCTTAACTGTAACTTCCCTCTCTTCCCAGGAGTCAGTAAGAGAAGGAAAGATGAGTGATATTTATTCATTTGTGATACACTGAAGATCTTCAGTGTCTTCCAGTACCTGAGTTGTTCTGCTTAGTCTTTCTCAGTTCCTAATTTTAATTCCCAAATCTGACCCTCAGTATGATGCTAATCATTAAAAAGTGTTTTGCCCTTCTTTAATTGATACTATGTTTTACATGCTTGCCACTGACATTGTCCTGTGTAACAGCAACTGATGAGGAGGGAAGGAGAATATTAGCAATATAGCCTTTTTTTGCTACAGTCAGAATGGTAATTTGTACCAACAACTATTTTAAAGTCTCATTTTTCTGAATGGAAACAGAGCTTTAAAGGGGCTTTTTCTGTTCCTGACACGCACAAACTTCTATTACTGTATAGACATTACATATATGCAGTTAGAAAAAATCATTTCTTATATAGGCTTTCTCTAAGAGGGCCACAGCATCTCAGTTCTTTCAGTTTCCTATTGAGTCAAGTAGACAGAATGAAGTAACATTTCCAGTGGATTGGGTTTCAAAATTAATTCCACTTAATATAAACATCATCAAATACAAATGCTCATCACTCATTTAAACCCCATTCATAATTCAGCCAAACACAAGTACATTCATGTCTGTTGATGCTTTGACTAATGCATGAAGACTGCAGCAGTTTCTGTGTCCAGTTTCTTCCTTAACACTTAACCAAGTCATACTTTTCTAAGTCATGCCTTCCCTGCACACAGTCCCAAACATACAGTGCAGTTTCAAATTATTTTACTGAATCAGAGCAGCAGGGTTTAATGAATCCTCTTTAAAATGGATTAGAGCATCTTGAAGAATTATAACATCCACGAAGTGACAAGGCTCACTCCGAAGAAAGAAGCACTTTATCATTCACTGGAAAACTTTTGAAAACAGTAAAAAATATTGCTCAGTGGTTCCCCCTGAGATAAATCACCTTTATAAAATAGGCAGATCAGCTCAATGGGCAACAGTACTATACAGGAAACCTTCTTAATATCATCATTTGCAGAACAAGATGTGACTGTATTACACATACATCAACAAAAGCTCACTTGGGTACCAAAACCCTCGAAACTCCAGCAGTATGGGTCTCAGTATTGAATGAGTGGCAACTTCGATTGCTGAGCATTATAGGTTTTGCTTTGAGCCACACTGGCTTTGGATGTTCCATTTCCAGCAGCTGTATTAACTTCTAGTAATTTTCACATCATTTAAAAAAAAGAAATAGCATAATGATGTGAAATGTTTAGTTCAGCAGCAGACTTTTCTGCTTCCATTTATCTGCTAAATCTGTTAAATGATCCCATGAAGGACATGAAGCTGTGCAATAACTTAGCATATAAAATAACTGACTTTTCTGTGGTTCTTGCAAAACCCCTTCTCTTGTTCCCATCCTTAACAGGTCCCTCTCTGAAATGACACCAGTGGAAGCCAGGCTTAAAAAAGATCTACCATCTTATATTATTCTATGCTGGAGACTTACCAATACTATTCAAAAGACCTTTGTCCAGCTTTATCAGTTCAAGGTAACTTGCCCATTAGCAATTGAAGCTGCGACTATAGTTAAACAAAAATAAAGAAAATATGACATTCTAGTATTCTAACAAGGGTATCAACCAGATCTTCAGACGGCAAAAGCTTTTTTTTCTCTTCATAAACCGGAGAGTTTCTACAGATACTTATTACAATAGGCTGGGCCCTTTTTTATAATCCAATGGGATAGTTATTAATTTCTATTTAGTATTTTTGAACCATCAGTACAAATGTAACATATCTCAAAATATAATCCTTGAAAAGTTCTAGGCTTTATGCCTATTATTAAAAATTAAATTAAGAAAAACTGATATAAAAGGATTATCTCATTTGCGGTGAAACAGGGAACCTAACTCTTCAGCACAGATGAGTCAGCTCTGAAACCCAACACTGATATGCTAAGTGTCAATACTAACAATCGTTTCACAATTCAGAAATGCAGCAGAATTATAAAAGCAGTCATGTGCTTTTGTTAAGACATGCAGCACAATAAACATTGATCAGAATTATCTGAATTTAACAGCAAAATAAAGACCAAAGAGACACTGCCTTTGGCTGCAGTATACTGAAAAAGGACAGGGATATTGCCACGTTATACATGGCATATGCTGCATGGAACATGAACACTCAATTACGTTCCCTTACGCATATTAGTAATGGTTGAAAAGTCACAGTTAAGCTCTTTGGCATTCAATAGACGGCTTTTGCTCCCCAGGAGCCCAAGAGCTGAGAATTCTTCTGACTTCCAGTGTAACCTTGTGTAACCATAAAATGTCGACCACAGTAAACTCAGAACACAGCCCTAGAAGTTTGTAGCTCATAACCACCAGCAATCCCATTGATTTCAAAGCATCAGGGCCAACTGGGTTTTGAGGACTAGCATCTTTACATCTTACTCATGTCACATACACCTGTCCCTAGAGAGCTTTGCAGGGACCCTCAGAATTCAGACTTCCCAAGAGTGGCCTGTTACTCTTGTTCTGCCTTGAACACAATACACATAATGATCAGCTCAGAGTTCACAGTCCTGCAGCAAACTGGGGCTTCTCCTTAAATCATATTTTTCCAAGACTACAAAAAACAGAGACTGCATTTGACAGAGTAGTGTCTTGTCCTGTATAAGCAGGTATGGTGACTTCCTCCCCTGCCCCTAAGACAGAAATCTGGCACTGCTGATACTTCAGATCTTGAGATATGGAAGGATAAGGCAGTTGGCTTTTTCTGTGCGGGGGCAGAAAAAGCACAGCACTTCCCTATTAAATATTGAAGAACATAGAAAACAGAGAGGTGGCACTAGGTGACCTTTATCTCAGCTCAGGAAATGGCAGTTAGCATTCATTCTCTCATGAGGCCATGTTCCTTTATGACGACTGTTTCTATTTAATACAGAACCTTATTTCAGCTTCTCCCACAAATATATTTTTTTAGTTTTATTCTGTCCTCAGGAACGCCATTCTTTCTTCTCTTATCATACTGACCTCTAACACGTACTCTGCCTTATACCGTACTCTACACCAGCCTCTTCATATATAAGACTGTGAAAGTCATGCTTCACCTGCCTATTGTTTTTCACCACTCTCAAGGACGTTTATCCTCTCGTTCCCGCCATACCCCCTCTCAAAAAAAGTAAGCAATTAATTTTAAGAGATATGAAGAATTTTACTGTTGGAAAATGAGCTGTGAAACTGAATGATGGAAATACTTCAATCATTTATATCTATTTTAAAATAAACTTCAGCCATTGGACAGCCTTTAAAATCTCTTTCTCTATTTCTCTTTGCTCTCTTACGACACCTAATTCTGACCAAACAGCACTGGAGGGATACAGACAATGAGAATAATAATAATAAAAAAAACCTACAGAGAAAATAACTGAGTATCCCAGGCTGAGGAGATCTAAGGAGAACATGAAGAGATGGGACTGGCTCCTTTTAAATCTCATTCCCTTTCAGTTAAGAATCCTCACTAGTCTGCGACCAGCTTAGAAGTTTCATTGCAGGGAATGATTCCTTGGAACTGGGACATGGTTCTATTTTATCCATTCCGAACCATGCATTTGAGAACAAAATTTCTGAAGAGATTTTAGTTCTCTTTATCTGCTTTTCTGTTCTTTTCTTTAATATTATTATGACAGATGATTGAGCTTCTCCCAATCCACATTTGCAAGTGAAGGGTAACTTCCTCTTTAGCATGATTTCAACTTACTGAGATTGGTTTACATGTAAAAGAATGCTGAGATATGAAAACTTAGCCCTGTTTCAAATACTAATTCTTAAGTTTAATGGTTTCTGTTTTGTTTTCTGGTATTTTCAGAGCCTGCAACAAATTCAAGGTTTAGCAGGCATGGTTGTTTTTTTTCCTAAGGGTGGTTGTAGGCAAACATATCCCAAAACTGTATAAGCTAGTGATTTGATGGAATATATTGGAGCAAAAGGTAATACATCCCAGAGGCAAATATACTACAGAGTATTTTGCCAAAGTGGGATTTCTGAGCTGAAAGAAAAGCATCTTTGCACATGCAGAAAAATTACAGCCTGATCCAGGAGAAGTGGCCATTCATTAACTGAGTAGATTTGGAGGTCAGAACACAAAAGTCATAGCAAACGAAAGAATTTTAGGATGCAATGTCTGTTGAAACAAAATGAAGAATTTCCTGCCTCAGCCACCCTGAAAGAAGGTAAATAATCCTAAAACCTGGTTTGTGGAGTGTTAAAGATTTCAGCTGTTTAAAATGAAGCAACTGGTGGTTGGACAAACATAAGTTTCATATGGCAGCACCTGAAAACTCACTGTTGAAATATAACACTGTCTTATCCTGTCTTGCACATGATCTTCTTCAACATATTGCAGAGTTCAGCTTACAAATATTATATTACTAACTTTATTTTATTAAGCTCTTTTAAACTATACAGTACCTCATATCTGAGCTAGGGAATTGAGAGGAAGTCTAGTGAAGCTCTGAAGCAAAGAGGTATATTAAAAGGTCAAAATAACCCCCAATTATCATGGCAATAGATTCTAACAGTATTTTATTTCATAGAATCATACAACAGTTCATGCCAGAAGGGACCTCTGCAGATTGTCTAGTCCCACCCCCCTGCTCAAAGCAGGGTCAGCTGGAGCAGATCGCTCAGGACCTTGTCCAGTCTCTGGGAAATCTGTTCCAGTGTTCAATCACCCTTACAGTAAAAAAGTTTTTTTATGTTTATGTAAATTGAATTTCTTGTATTTCAATTTGTGACCTCTTGTTCTTTCATGGAATCTGGCTCTGTCTTCTTTACTCCTCGCCACCAGCCATTTATACGCATTGGTAAGTTCCCCCTGAGCCTTCTCTTCTCCAGGCTAAATAGTCCCAGCTTTCTCAGCCTCTCCTCGTATGAGATGCTCCAGTCTTTTAGTCATCTTTGTAGCCCTTTGCTGGACTTGCTCCAGTACATCCACGTCTCTCTTTTAATAGAGAGCCAAGAACTGGACACAGTAGTCCAGATGTGGTCTCACCAGTGCTGAGCATACGGGAATGATCACCTCCCTTACCTGCTGAAGATGTTCCTCCTAATGCAACCCAGGATGCTGTTGGCCTCCTTTGCCACAGGGCACATTGCTGGCTCCTGTTCAACTTCCTTACACCAGAACCCTCAGGTCCTTTCCTGCCAAACTGCTTTCCAGCTTGCCACCCCCCACCTTGTACTGGTGTATAGGGCTATTCCTTCCCAGATGTAAGACTTGGCACTTCCCTTTGTTTTACTTCATCAGATTCCTGTCTACCCATTTCTCCAGTCTGTTGAGGTCTCACTGGATGGCAACATACCTATCTATCTGGTCTATCAACCATTCCTCCCAGTTTTGTGTCATCTGCAAGCTTGCTGAAGGCACACTCTGTTCTATTGTTTAAGTCATTAATTAAGATATTAAACAGTACCGGACCCAGTACCAAACCCTGAGGGATATGGCTGGTGACTGGCTTCCAGCTGGGCTTTGTGCCACCAATCACAACAATCCTTTGAGCCCTGCAGTTCAGCCAGTTTCCAGTCCACCTCATGATCCACTTATCTAGACCATACTTCATCCTCTTGCCTATTAGCATGTTATGGGAGACAATGTCAAAAGCCTTACTAAAGTCAAGATAAACCACATCCACTCCTCTCTCCTCATCCACCAAGCCACTCATCTCACCATAGAAGGCCATAAGGTTGGTCAGGCATGATTTTCACTCCATATATCTATGCTCACTACTCTCAAACACCTTCTTACTCTTCACATGTTTGGAAATGGTTTCTTGAATTAATTGCTCCATCATCTTCCCAGGGATTGATGCGAGGCTGATTGGCCTGTAGTTCCCCAGATCCTCCTAGTTTCCCAGAACCTCCTTTTTGCCCTTCTTGAAGGCAGGAGTTACATTTGCTCTCTTCCCATCCTTAGGAACCTCCTCCAATCACCATGACCAAGTAGTGACAGAATTGCCATACATTGAAATAAAACAGTTCCCACTGAAAGCCATTCTTGGACAGTTTGTTCTTGGTGCAGGCATGATGGAAAAAGGGAAGGGAGAACAAGGGAGCAGTGTTGTACTTTCTAAAGCTGATAAAAGAACCAAAGGAGAAGCACTACTCAATATGAAGAAAGTCTCTTTTCTTGTTAACTTCACTCTTTTCCAGCTCTTGGCTTCAGTGCCCTTTCTGTTGTCAACAAACTAAGGCTAAATTCTACTATTTTTCTTAACTAGCAGCTTCAGGTCTTCTTTGCTCTTCCCCTTTCCCTACAAAGGCGCATGACATGTCCTGTATCAATCTTGCCTTGGTAAGTACAATCTCTGGCCTTTCTAAATGAGCTTCGCTCCCTCTGAGTTTTCTGCAAAGCTCTGCTACCGTATTTATTTTTCTTGCTCACTGCTGTGGCTACTTTTATCTTTTTCCAGTCCCTTCAATGAAAACTGATCCTAAATATTGTCAACCCATGAAACCAATGACAAACAAAAAAGCATTTAGTTGCTGTGGAAGCATTTTTTAGTTTGAGGTTCTGAAATATTTTGCTAACAGTCAACTGCATCTCACAGCTCTGCTTTAAAAGTAGCTATGGGTTATAGCTATTGGGCAATAAGTTTCAGTGAAATGGGATAAGAGGACTGCAAACAGCTATGCTTTTGTCTTCTTAGAGAGAGACCGAACATTTCAGGAGAAAAAGAAGGGGAGAGAACTTGAAAAGTCAAGGAAATTGTTAGTATCAAAGTATCACATATGTGGGGGAGAAAAGGTGACAAGAAAGGAGACAGATATATAAAGAAGAATCAGAATCAGAGCTGAAGGAAGCAAATGACCAGCCCATACAGGGGAAATGTTTACAGCAGCAACAGAAGCACAAGTTCAACAACTTGATGAACTTCAAGAAGTTCAACAAATATCAGTGTGGCACTGTCACTAGAGGAGATGGGGTCTGAGGTTTTGAAAGCTCCAGGGATTAGTAGTGTGATGGGCTGCACTTGATTATGTTGCTACCCTATGATGCAGACAAGTAATATAAACCACATTTTGCAGATGAAAAAATGGAAACCCAGGAGGAATGATATGAGCAAGATCACACAGCAAGGCAATGTCAGTGCACAGACTGAGGCACAAATCTTTTGACTCCATCTCAAGTTCTTTCTGGAAATTAATAATACTTTTGTAAGTTTTGTGTGGAATTGCTACACAAATCCAGACTGACACAGAAGCAAAATGATATTTGACAACATTCAGGAAAATGTAAATAATATTGAAATTCAATTAACTGTAAATCACTTGTTTAAGCTCAAGGAAGGTGGTGATCAAATATTACTTGATTATATTATACTCCAGTAAGAAAAAGCCCTACTCTAACAGCAGACTTCTTTCAAGAAAGCTCTCTCTCAGCTTACTTGTTCTTTGTCTTGCACTAGTTTCAGGTCGCCTTTGATAATTCCTCAGTATTACACATAGGATACTCATAACTGCTTGCTCTGATGTTGATTTTTTTTTTTAAATGTAAAATAATGTAGGAAACTGGCAAACCAAATTACTTTGATATGATATTTTGCTGCTTCTTTCATTCTCCTTCATAAATACACTCCTTCCCAGTGGAAAATAACTTAGCCTTTCCTGCTCACGTATATGTCAGATACTTTTGATTGACAAAGTGGAGAACACAAAGAAAAACATATCTAAAATCTGTGTGACATGACATTCAGAATAAAATAGATCTTCATGAAAAAAATGGTGTCATTTAGTCAATCAGACTGGTGTCTTTTTTCTACAGGAAACTAACAGTACGATTTATAGATGTGAAAGTTACAGAAAACTTTGTATTCACTAAAGTCCTTAAGAACTGTTATGGATTTGAAGGTGCTGCAACAGATGAAAGGGAATGAAGTCCTAAATATTATTAGCACCCTTCATCACTGAAATCCATCAGAGGCATTAATTAAGTCTCCCTCTTTCTCACAGCTGGGGTCTCTACAGCATTCAGGACTCTTTGGCACATTAGGAAACAAATCAAAAGACATGATCTTTGCTGCACAGTGCTACTACCTATTTTGATATAAGAGCAAAATGGAGGGTAACGAGAGAGATGATAAATGCAGGCTCGCACTGCTGTTGGGCATGTGCTAGGCTTGGTGATTTGGTCAAGCAAAAGGTGACTATGCCACTTTATCATCGAGAGAAGACATCAAAAAGGAGAAGTAAAGTTGCCTGGTGTCAGTCTTAAAAGCAAGATTAAACCTCAGAAGTTCCAGACTCCCCTGCCCTGTGTGAGCCCAGCCCCACCATCAGATATTCTCTTTGAAGGATAACACTATCAAAAGCCTCACAGGAAAAAGGCCCCTGAATCCTGCATCCTATGAGGGTGTGTATTCCACCTCCCTGGAAGAGCCAGAGAGTTGTTTTTCAAAGTAACAGGGTATTTACTTATCACAGAAATGGGAATCAGATTTCAGGCAAAACTTATATAAGAGTGGGATTCAGATTGGGAATGCATATCATCAGCTTAGAAATAAAACGGCTCTATGGATTTGCTGGAACATTATCTGCAAACTAATTGTTCTAAACTCAGAGACCTTAGAGTTAACTATTAACTTAAAAAACTCCAATGAGACTGTGAAAAGACACAGTTAAAGCTAACAGACTGCCTTAACCCTTCCCTACAGCAACATCATGCTATGGCTGTATGATTAAAGCAATATGGTGGCCCTGATTAAATAAATCTGTTACTTAAACTTAATTATTTTCTTCTCCTTTGCAAGGCCAAGGAAGTGCAAAAATCCAAGGATGATACAGATATAGAAATGAAGCCAAGATCTCTAGACCAGGAAACACTGTTTTCTCTCCAGATATCTTCATCTTGTAACAAGCAGATGGTCAGCTCTACACAAATAAATTAGCAACATTTATACTTTAGTCAGTTATTGACAATTCTTAAATTCTTTGAGATGGTCTGCAACTTTAAAATGTTTGCTTACAGACTTTTGCAACTTAATAAATGGAGCGTATCATTTTACTCACCCAAGTAACAGTTTATAATACACTAAAATAAATGTAGCACAAAATTGGAAAGAATCCTACTGATACAAAGAGACACTTCCCTGATTATACAGACAGGAATTACCATATATGGTTAATATGAAATGCTCATAAAATGAGTAAGTTTCACATAACAGTAAGTACAGGGCTCACTTTAATCCAGCAGTGAAGCCAGATTTTGAATCTCATTTGTGCTGCCTTTGTCGCCCAGTGTGCCACGTCCCTCTTTTGCAGTAGTCTTCAGTTCCTAGTGCAGTCAATCAAGAAGTGAATTTGGTTTCTGAATAACATTTCGAGTGCAAATGGGAGATGACTACCATTTCATTCACTGCTTTCAACACAAATGCATCGTAACCGCATATTGTGCATTGCCTGTTCTTCAGTTTGCACAGTGCATCCCCTCATGACAGCAACATTGCAGTGGGGTCAAAGTGGTAGCAACTAAAACGGCTAACACAGCAGTAACAAAAAAGGAATGTGTCACTCTAAACAAATTCTTAGTTGTTTGGAAACGCTCTTGTGATATACTTTTGCTGTGAGGGTGTATTGGGCTAATAGCCTATAAACGACTAAGTTAGACGTACACAAGAGCCTCAGCACATCACCCACAGGGTTTTACAGACTAATCCTCCATGGCCTCAAAGCACCTGCATACCCAGAGACTACAACACCTCTACTCTGATCAGTCATACACATAGACCAGAGCCGTACTTTACGAAATAAAAACATATTTTCTCCAGTTTCTTGTTAAAATATCAAAAAACAAAAAAAAGTTGCAAGTGGGGGAGTCCAAACTGTTCCATGAACAGATTCAGCCAATACTAAACAGCCTAATCAGCAAATAAATGTAAATAACAAATTAGCTTCCTCTGCATACAGAATGACCCACTTCAACATAAGCAGAAAAGATTTGAACTCTAAAAGTCCTTCAAAGGGCATCATTTTGTTTAAAATCAGCCAAGATTCTCCATTTAAGGACTTTTAACACAAGGCACAAGGAGTTTTTGTTAAGATTTACTCCTTGTTATGATGAAGGAGTTTGCAGACTTCAAGGTAGGGATTAACTATAAAAACTCCAATTCATTAAAAAACATTAGGAGCGAAATAACATTATCAGATCATGTTTCGGGAGCAGACCTTTCCCTAGACCTCTGCTTTGAGTAGCTTTGATGCAGTAAGTGTTTTTGCTGGCATGCCTGAAGGTGAATTAACTCAAGATTTAAAAAGTAATCAGAGGAGCACTGATTACAGTTTACTTAATGTCACTGCAGAAGTACCCTGCTGATTAAAGTTTTAAGTCTACTTGAGTAAAATATGCTGTTTGAGCTTTTTAGACCTTCTGAGGTAATAATGGCTGAAACCTACCACTCTCGCCAAGAAGAATGAACTTTTTCCTATGGAAAAAATCTACAGAATTGGGTCAGAGCCTCAGCACGGATGAGTCATAAATCTCAAGTACAAATATACATCAGCATAGCTGATCCTAAAGTCCACTAGTGGTAGATCAGTTTACCATACTGTGAATGAGGTCCATCAGCAAAAGGGGTGAAAGAAAATCAGGAGCTATGACTACATGCTAGCACCCAGACCACAGTTTCCAGTACTAATTCAAAGATGCTTGGACACCACACAATGAGCCTCCTGCCAGCATATCCAATTTCACAAGTAAACACCTCTAACTTCTTGTAACCACACAGACAAATGGAACAGAATTAGAAGCACACTCAACTGTCTTAATCACCACCCAAAATAAACTTCAATAAGATGATCTTAATCCCTGGGAAAAGTCAACTTTTCAGAGTTTGTGTGCTATTAAAATCTCTAAGAAAACTTACTAGGACCATTTTGCACTCTTTGCCATTTGAAAATAACACTAATATGTCTAAATCACATTTAGCCTTCCTTAACTAAGTTAAATTTCACAAAAAACACCTTCAGCTTGAAGGAACTAACCTAGGTCCATCCAAGAGCATACATAATTAAGATAAGGTCTGGGCATGAACTTCTTTTTATGTACTAATAGAACTGTTGATTCGTGCCATGATCTATCATACAATGCTTGCACTGTGAAAGCAGACTCTCTCTCTTATTTCTTGACAGACCCCTCTGGAGCAAGCCAGGATAAAACTTCGAAGACATTCTTGAAGCTCTCATGATACTAATTTGACAGCAAGAAGGAACAAAAAACTAGACAGAACTCTCCCAACCTATTATAATTACCTTATCCTGCTACCAAAAAGTAAAACAGCATCTGTGTGAGCATCCTTCTTCCCCTTTCTTTTTACTATCTTGCAGAGACTCTCAGGTCATTTGCAAGGATTAAAATGATTCCATTTGGATACTTCCAGTTGCTGGTAAGAACCACAAGCCTGATTTGCTTCCAAGTTTCTCTAGTCTTGTTCTGTAGTAACTTCAGTAAATCAAGGAAATTGTACTCATGGTAGACTTAGCCTTACATCCATTCCCTGGTACACATCCAGTACCGAGTCCAAAAGTCCTTCATTCAACCTTGAGGCATATACACACGCACATGCATGTGCACACACACACACTTACACTTGATGGGAAGGATTGATCTTTTTTTCATCAGTTGAGAACAATCTATAAACAGCAGGGCCTTTAACAAAACATACAGCGCACAGAGTCAGGCTACCAAGCCAGACTCTGAGCTGGGTGACACCACCCTATACAACTGAGTGCACTGCATTTAGTCTGTGGAGTTATTTTTGATGCATTGTTATGGAAACACATACAAAACCTATCCCATTGTTTTTTGCTGTATTTTTTCCAAAAGTCCAGAAGTCCAATGAGATGACAGAACACGTTTGCTCTAACACAGTCTCCTATACTGATTAGCCGTGCATTATATTTGGTTCCTAATTACATTTCCATCACTCTATCTTTGTTGAATTCTCGGAAGATTTGAAATGATACAGCAGTACAAAGCGTCAGACTGCCTGGAACACCTGAGCAAAGCAGCAGCAGACAGGCAGACTTTGTTTACAGCTCCAGTAGCAAGAATTCCCCTCTCCAATTCCAGTGCATTTATTTAACAAGGAACTTTTTCATATTTGTTCAATAATGAGCTCTGTGTCCGGCTTCTAAGAACCATTCTGTCGGTGCGTACTTTTACCTGGGTAAAAACCCAAACTTTAACAGAAGCTCCATGAGCCCCCAGTGAGAATTCATAGTTTTAATTCTATTACCGATCTTAGACAAAGACGGCAGGAGCCCCTTCCTTAGTGCTGAAACAGAAGATAAATTACACTCAAAACTCAGATTCTATAAAAATTTTGGTTTTTGTGATACGTAAACACTCATGTTTGCTTAGCTTTATGCAAAAGCTGATATGAAAAACTTCCCAAGTCTAAAAACACAGAATTAAGTGTAACTTCTAACACACCAGTGCACCTAGTCATTCCTTTTCAGTCCCAGTACATTCTTCTTCGGCCCTAAAAGGCTGCATTTATTACTGTCACATAGAATATTTATGTAGTCATGTAAATGAAACTTAACAAATCACAAGCACAGTATTGTCCCTGCCCTCAAAGAACATCTAACCAAAATTAGACTGATACCATCATGACTGCATTATTACAACTATCACCCTCCTTTATTGTCCTGCCACTACTATCTACTTCAGCTGTGTACTGATTTGGCCACTGGTCCAGCTTAAGACAGTAAATGCTAAAAGTCAAGAATCTTGTTTTTCCTTTGCACATATAATGCCCATTACCACCATGACGGCACTGGAATGCACAGTGACACCAACATGGAGTCTGGCCCACCTGCGTGAGCCTGCACCTTTGAAATCCTGCTTTGCTGAAGGGGTTTGGGCCCTAGATGTTACATTATATCATTTGTTGCTTTGCAGCTTCAGCTTAGCAGCAGATAGCATCTTCATTTGTAATTTCTTCCAAGCAATATTTAGACAAATGGGCTCCAACAATCAGTGGCTTTAAACCAGTGATGCTTACTAGACTGAAACTGCATCTCGGTTACTAACGGATGTTTTGTAGCTGATGCCAGTTTCCCAAGACGGCTCATTTGTGAGTAAGACCTGCCAACAGTACTTTTTTTTTATATATATATATATATATATATATATAAATTAATATATTTTAATTAATAAATAATTATATAATTAATATAATATATATATAAAAATTAATGCTCTAGAGGAAGAATCAGACATAAAGCAGCAAAAGAAAAAATAGACAAAAATAATGCCTTTTCTCCATCCATCTTTTTCTCTTGGAGGAACTAAGTAAGATAAAAGAAAGTATTTTGATTTATGGCTAGTAATATGGATACGAAGGATTCTTCCAGCAACAGTTAAGAGAGAGAAAGCCTGCATAGGGAGACATGGAATACAGCAGCATCTGCTTTTCAGAGAAAGGTATGATCAAACTTATTAGTGTTTGCTATGGCTGGGCAGGAGAGCACTTCACACATTCTTTACTTCGGAAACATGGATACACTTGTTATCATCTCAGTTGTACTAGACAAATAATGGATTTCTGTCCACTTTCAGAACTAACAAGCTAGTCTACCCGAGGCTCTCCATAGCTGTTCAACTGAAATGTAACATATGTCAGCAAGCAACAGAGCTGCCTGAAAAACTAATGTTAAATATTTGCAAAACTGTACTTAATTCTGTATTTAAATTTTTGTCATAACCAATGATATCCATGAAATGATTACTAAAAAGTGTTTAAATAAATAAAGGTTACATGCAATAATGGAACAGAATGAATGTGAAAGCTGTCCTCAAAAGTTTGATAGGCATCATTCATTTGGGGGGTGGAGGTGGGGGAAACCCACAAAACACACACACGCGCACACACACACACACACACACACACTGCATAAATATACTAAAACCTCTTACTTTAACCTGTGTTTCAGCTTGCTATCTCGACCACACTGTCCATCTTATTTCCGCAGCTATTTCAGAACTGTCAGAATTAGAAAATCCATTCAACTGTCCTTTCCACAAGGGCCTCTGGTGATAGGACCAAATGGAGATTTGTGGAAAACAACTATATCCATCTGTGATCACTAAGTCAGAGCCCTCCAGTTATCCAATACAGATGCTAACACCAGTAGAAACAGATCTGTCAGGCGTATGTTAGATACCATCTAATTTAACCGGTGATTTCTATTCTGTCTATGTTTCAAACACTGACTACGGTTAATTCTTGTAGAGCACTGTAACATGGTACTCTTCTGTGAAGTTTTTCATATGACAAACACCAAGAGGATTCTTTGCGCTGTACAAGACAACAGGATAAATTTAGTCCTTGCTCTGTGGATTTACAGTTTAAATTAGCAGCCAAATAAAAGTTACAGAAATATACAGGAGGAACACATTCAAGCAAATACTTGTTTCAAAAGTCAATCAACAAACAACCATCAAGAGTTTCAAATAAAATTCCAAGAATAGAATAACATTTTGGTCCACAACTGCCTACCTGACCTCTTCTGGAACGATACTTTTCAGATGATTATTGCTGTTTGAGAGAAGGGATAGGAGATAATGCAAAACATTTTAAAGAACTCCTCAATGCTAATTCATTAAAAACAAACAAACAAAGATCTCAAGTACTCCCTTTGCAAATTCACTTTACCACTGAAAAACTCTTAGGGTGCTAATACGGCAATAAAAACACCTCATTCTCTTTTTAACATCAGCTTTATGGTTAGTGGAAGCACTATTTATTTCTGTGACATTCAGCATCACTGTGCAACAGGGAGAGACAGCAAAGTAAGTGATCACGTTGCATTTGTTATTTCATAGCAAAGTGTTGGTGTTATTGGCATTTCTGATCTCTAGGGCTGTGGCTGCTCCTATGCAGTTTATCCAACTGTGAACAACCTTTAGCATCTCTAAGAAAATCCAGCGTTCCTCTCCACATTCTGCCTACACTGGTACTTTAAAAAAAGGCACTAGCTCAGCAATTCCGGAGCATCATTTTCAGCTCAGCTGCCCTGCAGGCTTCAACATACGGATGAGAACTATTAACTTGGACATTAAAAAAAAAAAAAAAAAGAAAGAATGAAAGCAACTTTTAAATGTGATTATAACAGAAGGGGGTAGTACTGTCGTCTGAGAAAAAGAGTGGCCTATCAGTTTCCTGAATACTTTACACTTAGCCCTGTTTTGTACTACAGTTTGGAATCTGATGCAGCAAGAAATCTTGGAATCCAGCAGAGGCTTAAATTCACATGTGAATTTGCTCACTGTGCTGCACGGTCCACGAAAGACTGGATAACAGGTCAGCTCTAACTAAAAAAGGAGCTTAGGTTCTCTTTAAAGCCCTGGCTTACAATATTTGCTCTGGTAAGCAGGTTTACCAAAATGAGTAAAACTGCCCACATGACTAAAGGTTGTGTGATTGAGTCCCAAAGGAACAGCATAGCTTCAGTCCATTTTAAAAATCAGAGCTGATCACTGTACAGAATGGGGGCAAAAACACAGAGATATACAAAAGGTTTTATAGAAGTAGTTCATATAAGAACTAAGCAGGAGTAGGAAATCATGCTCTTCCCTGGCACCACACTTATAATTCTGTTTTTACCTCGCTTTATAGACAAAAAGGAACATATGATAGGCACTGTGAAATAGGGGAAAAATGATAGTTTAATGCCTGTAACATATCCTAAGAATCACTCAAAAACTACCATTCATTTCTATGGAATAAATGGACTCAGGAAGTTAAAGGTGTTAACTTTAACCTACTACTGTATATCATTACACAGTCAAATGTACTTCAGAGCTTCGTCCAGAAAGATCTTGCCCTGCTTATTCGAATGCTAATAGTCATTAAGATTACTTTAAATCTTATTAAAAGACACAGAAAAATAAACACCAAAAAGAGAAAGAAATATAATTCAAGCACCAAAAAACATAAAGCCCTCATTATAGCATTACTATTTCCTTTCCTTTAAAGACAATTATTTTATAAAGGATTTCTACAGCCTTACATTAAGATCAGCACAAAGAGAAGGACTGTCAGAAAAAACAAACACAGAAAGCACAGTTTTTGTCTGTGATACTAACTTTCGCTGGACATAGCTGGCAGAGGAACATGGACCAAACACCCAGTCTTATTAGACACTCCAAGACCTGACAAATTCAAAATAGGATTGAGGGGTTCTGAGCATCATGTTTAGCTTCACGTTCAATTGTACGCTCATGGTAACACAGTAAGAAGACACAACCTTCTGTTTAAAAAACAAAAACAAAAAAGCATACGATTCAAAAGAGGAGAAATCAAGTAGGAAGGAGAAGACACACACAAGTCAGGGAGCGACGGCAGAGATGTGAATCCCTAGGTAGAACACCTTATTTTACTATAGCTGGGGCATCATCGTGATCTTTTCCACCAAAGCAGTAAGGTGGGACATTTTACAGGTTCAGGACAGCCAAGGCCCAAGAGTGGAAGTGCAGACAGAATTCTGCAATCCAGAAAATGGTCATGAAAAAAGAAATGATGTGGAAACCGAAAGAATTAATCTGCCACGTTTGTGTCAATCTCCTCTGGAAAGTGTTTTTTTGAAGGACTCTTAAAAAGAGAGTAATTATTTTGGGGACCTGATCTTTCTGCAGCATCTACTCCCCTTCTAAATCCTGAAGTGGTTTAGGTATTAGACAGGCATTTGAATTACAGACTCTTGACAAGATGGAGGCACTTCTATGCTTCTGAAGAACACTCATGGGGAACTTCTTTGGTGAAAAAATGGACACCTTTAGCCTTTCATGTGCATGAGAAAGACCAGGGACTTGGACTGCACTTAGGACTTCAGTTTCATTCAGATTCTTCTGCAAATCTAACTCTAAGTTTAATCATATAAGTTTTAGCACAGACAGTAAAAAGGTCAGCTTTACACACACGGCTTCTGCTTCACCTCTAGGAGTGAAGGAACACTGATTCATTCAGCCCTTGGCCTACTAAAAGTAAAAATTTTGGTGATGCAGTTTCTTAAGGGGATCCTGTTACCAAGAACATAGCAGTAATAAACAAAGGCAAGCCAGATGAGCAGGGGACATTTGCAGCTTTCATCAGGGGAGATGTACAGAATTTCATCTGGTAACCAGACTTTTTCTGATTTTATACATCATTTAATTTCTGCTTGTTTTTATTCATCTAGACACATCCTGGGAGGGTAAAGACTATTGCACACATGAAAATTACAGTGTCCAGTTATTTTTCATTTAATTAAGATCACAGCCTAGAAGAAATAATTCCCACATCTACTGGAACTGGCCTGAAAACAAGCTCTTATAATAATTATGCATCATGAGATGGGGAAATGAATTTTGTGCATGTCATGAATCACCTTCCACTGTTGGCTACTTCTGCAAACTTACAGAGTTCTAGACCTCTCTGAAAAAAGCAAGCAGAATTTGACCACATAATATTATATACTGCACTGGCCTTGCCAGATTTCTGCACAAAATTAAACAGGCTAAATATAACTGGATCTTCACAGCCCTGTTTTATTCTGCCCCTAAGATTTTTAGAATCACACAATAATTTAGGTGTGGTGGGACCTCTAGAGGTCATATAATTCAAGCTGATTCTCTGAAACTGCTGCCTTCTGCATCCTTATTTCCATCTCTTTCTTTGTAATTTATCTAAAAATATTCAAATCTAATCTCTATTTTTAGACAAAGGTCATCATTTTTGCTTATTTTAATTCATATTTGTAAGCTAATAATAAAAACTGGAAAGTTCGAATGAGTGACCAAGCTTGGTTCTGCCACAGCTCCAAGGAGCTTCTGGTGTGCTACTGCTCAGTATTCCCTCCCAAACTTCCATATACACATGCTTAACCCACAATTCTCTCAATCTTTAACTACCTGGAAGAGCAATAGCACTTAATTAGCTTCTCCCTGTTTCTAATCTATGACTTTTTTGATACCTTCCCTTGATTCCTTCTATACTTGGATGCTTGCCTCAAAGAAAATGATTTAAATGAACAACTGTACCACCGGGTCCAGCTGCTTCTCTTCAAACAGGTCTCCTCTGGAGGATTACCCTGCAAAACAAAGCAAAAAGACTGTTGAGGTCACAAGGCTATTGTAATTTCAGAGCACTTTTCCAAAGCTTTAACTGCAACTGATGGAACCGCTTCTCTTCATGTTACTCAAAAGTACATTATTCTATTACTGAAGCCTACATAGTTTCCTTTAAGTTAATTGTTCTAAAAAAAAAAAAAAAATCATATCCTCCATAATCTGCTGTGCCACAGTTGGACATCTCTACTCCCTTCTGCTTTTATAACACTTCTGGTAATTAAAGGTAGTAATTAATAGTGCCAATTGTCCCATGGGCTGGAGTAACACATTTCTCCTTTCCTGAGAACATCCCTAAAACATGTGCAGCAAGGCTGAGGTTCCTCACACCCCTTCAGTAATCTTCTTGGCTTTTTCTGAGCCTTTTATTTCTTAGGCTGTTCCTTATCCTGCAATTTATCTTCATGTTCCCTTAAGCATTTTGCACTGTGATATTATGCTACATCAGCCACATTTAGAGAGTCACACGTAGGATTCTGAATGGTGGCTCAGGAGCAAAGGAGAGGGGGGGGAAAAAAAGATTACGCACCCACCCATCACCTTCTTCAACAAAAGATGCTTAAAATTCTCTTTTCTCTAATAGGAGATCATGCTGGGGAGAAACAAATCACATTTGGTATTAGAAGATGCTTCACAAATTACTAATAAAAATCAAGTTGTGATTAACAGCAGGTAGCTTATTCACACAACACACTGGGTCAGTGGGAGTTCTGAGGCAGGGCTGGTGACTGCTTTGGAGGCTAGTGGGGATTCTGGGGCCAGGATGAAGGATGCTTTGGGGCTCAGGGGTTTGATGTTAGTGTTCAAGGGCAGTTAGGAGGTTGCTGGTGGTGTTGGGACAGGGCTGAGGGCCCGGGAGCTTTGGGGGTACGGAGGGGTCTACCTGCCCAAGGGCCCTTAGTACCAAGCTCGCAACTACCGCCTGACACCCCCCCGCCCTGAGTGTCTCCAACACCATCACAGCCCAGTCCTGCACCCACCAGACCTAGCCAGGCTCCCCGGGGCAGGAGGTCACCGAGGCGCAAGGCCTCAACCCGGCCAGCGGCCCCTAAACACCTCCAGCGACCGCGGGCTGCCAGCCACCGCCTCTGCGCGCCGCCCCCGCTCACCAAGGGCCGCCTCAGGCCCACTTCCCGCCCCGGCGTGTGGCGCCGCGCACGCGCGCCTGACCCCCGCCCCTCCCCCGGGGCGCAGCGCTGCGCATGCGCACGTGACGCCGACACCCCCCCCCCCCGGCCCGGGGCATCAAACCCATCTTTTCCCGCCCCCGCCAGGCCTCGTCTCCATGGAAACCGTCCCCACGACCCTCCCGAAAAGGAGCAGCAGCTCCGGGCGCGGGGGCAGTCCGGGCTGCCGCCTGTACTGCAAGGTTAGGACAGACGGCTGCAAGGAAAACAGATCTGCACGGATGCCACAGATGACTTTTTCATACAATCACAAAGATATTTAGTTATTAATTCCTGTTAGTGCCAAAGGAAATAAGGCATCTAATTACCTTTGGGCTAAAGGCTTATGCAAAAGTAGCCCATTCTCCCTCCTCCAAAAGAAAATAACAGAAGGACACAGATAATCTTGTTAAAAGAATGGGAAAACAAATGCGTGCTGTGCATGACACTCAAAAGACTCAATTGTTGACTAGACCTTCAAGTCAATAACAAAACTGAAGTAAATTAGGTGGAACACAAAGAGGTAACTTTTGTGCTAGAACGTTGCCTGTAAATAAGTAGGCTGCTTCTCTCTGCTATAATGGCTTCAAATACCAGCAAGGTCATGCAGAAAATATAGTACAGTATTTACCATAAAGATTTTCAATACACTGAGAAAGCAATTTAAGGTGAGGATCACACAGAGTATATAACTAGAAGAAATACTCCGTACAAAGGCTTGCACTGACCAGCCATTTTCAGGGGACAGAAGTGTACTTGTTGATTGCAAAGCGTGTTCCAGAGCAAGCGTTCTCACGTTCTGATCAGATGTGTCACTGCTTGTGAAATGCAGTACACCATAGTAATACTGAGCTTTGGGGGCGAGCCTGGAATAAGAGTGGGGGAAAAAAAGTATACGCTGAAGACAAATATGAAGTTACAAGCCATTTGGAATTCAGCCACTCAGCCATTCTTCTAGATTCACTGACTATTTAAGTGCACAAACTCTGGAATTCTGTACAACTTGTTTTCCTAGAAGCGTGATACATATCAAAGGTACGGTATAACTGCCATGGCCCGTAAGTTATGGTTATGGAGCTAGCATTCCTGTTAAGAACTAATGTCAAATCAGCATGGTAAGGTAGGTCATAATTCTGAAACTGGAGATGAAAGAGCCTGTTCTACAGTCAAGAGTTGAAGTACAGCATTCTCGCCAAGGGTCTGTTGCATAGATTGGCAGCTTTAGAGTGGCTTCCATACTACAGCTTGCTCTTAGATTCTTGGCTGCAATCACATTTCCCTTTTCTGCAATATTCCTTTCCTACTTTCCACTTTGAAGACAAGAACTATCCCAGAACCATTTCTTAAAGCAAACACAGTTACACAGAGAAAATGGTCAAAATATAAAGAGCTTGTAGAACTGTGAACACAAACTGGGATGCTGAGTGTCTCTGCTTTAGCTCACAGATATGAGATGTGTTGGGCCAATAAGTCAAGATTTTAGAGCTGGCTGCATTACGTTGAGGCTTTTATAGTGATTTTTTTTTTTTTTTTTTTTTTACCAGGATTGTCACAGTCCCTGAGATTAGACCCTCTCCATCTTCTACACATTAAAGACTATTTTGACCATGGTGCTTGTCATTTCACCGTGGCCACTTCAGCTCTTCCCCTTCTCCAACTACTACCTTTGAGCTCTGTAATAGAAATGAAATTGCACTCTGACACACCTAAAAAGACACCCAGCACACATCCCTCTTCCAGATCTGTTCAAGTTACAACCAGAGCCAACCCAAGACAACACACAGACCACATGTTTAAAGATATAAAAAGAAGTTGTGCTGTGAGCAAGAGACCTAACAAAATGCAATTCCTACACCTCCTGTAATCCACTGCTCTCACTAGGCACCTCCCACATTCCAAGTTATAAGCCAAGTCTACCAGCATATATCCTCTAACTCTGCTCTGCAACAAGATCTACGGGAAAGGAGACAGAAGTACATTATGTACTAGCAAAAAACAAGTTAAAGATGCACCTGAAATCAGAGGTTGTGTTTTAAGATGTTTGGGACACAGTAATGAGGGGGCAATGGTGTGGCTTAAGAAATGATGAGGTAGTGCCAAGCTTGCAGGGAAACACTAGGCAGAATAGAGACATGGTCAACCCTGTCATGAAGGTGATTTCATTGGGTTCAGTTACAAAATATACAGGAACAACTACAAAAGTACCTGTAGATTTTCTAATACTGAAATCTTTACAAGAGAGGCAGCAACTGCCAAAGATCTAAACAACACATTTTGTATATATCCAAGCTCCTGTCAGATGTAATCCCCCCCTGCATCCCTCACCTCAAAAAAAAAAAAAAAAAAAAAAAAAAAAAAAAATCCTTACCATGAATTTGGTTCCACCTTTAGACAGCGTATCTGTGACAAAGTGGAATTTTCCAGTTGTTCTACAACTTGATGCAAAAGTTTTGGCTAGGCATGGTGACAACACAAAAAAGAAGAAATTACAAATAACAAGAACATCTTACTTGTTAACCAGTGACTCGCGTAAGTACTGTACATCACTGTTATTGCTACACGAGATCTAACTGGGGGAAAATACTACAACACTACTGAGAAAAGCTAACAAAATTATAACTGTGAAGATGTAAGAAAATTTTCCACTGCAATCTGTATCATCAGATTGCTTTCCTTAGAAATGACAAAACTTGTTTCCCAGTTTGAGTTTTGAACTTTCAAAGTCATGAATCTACAGAAATAACCCAAATGCGGAATGTCATGAGGAACTTTCCCAGTTAGCCCATAAGTATTACAAACTATAGTAGGATATTTGCTTTGCCTTCGGAGGATTTCAACTACATAGAGAGATACTGACCTTGCCTTTAATCACTCTTTTGTTTGGCTAGTTGTTACAATTAGAGGTTGTAAAAACAATACAAATTAATGGAGGTGGGGAGGAGGTTAAAGGAAGGGAAGGATAAGAGTAAACATACTATATATTTCTGCGAGAAGAACATAACATAAAATACACAGACACGACAAGTGATTGTAAGTCCTCAAACTAAACCTGTTGATCAAAGACAATAGCTTACTATTACAGTAACAAAAAGAGATACAAGAAAGTACAATACAATTCTGAGACTTCTTATCTTCTGCTGAACTTTAAAAAACACACACTGTTCTGACAGTAAGGCATAGTAGTAATCCATAATAATGCAAAGATGCATACCTGTTTGGGTGATTCTGACGTGACACTTAGATGGGTTAGGAGAACGTCCATATCCCCTGACTTCCCTCCGCACCTGGGAAAGTAAGAAGCCAAGAAAATCTTTCTATGCGAACCTTGCTATTTGTTTTAACCAGACCAGCTAAAGTTAGGCTTTGTGTCTGAATTTTGGTTCTCATCGCTGACAGAAACTACACTAACACCGACAAACATTCATCCAAACTGTTTTCCCAGTAGAAAACATTCAGTGACTATTCAAGAAATTAGTGGAAAACTGATCTTTAAGTAAGAGAACACTGCTAAAACAAAAAGACTTGGCATCACCCTGCATCTCAGAAAGTACCAAAAAAACTTCCTGCAATACTCTAGTAATGAATGCTACTAAGGTAAAGCAAAGTGAACAATTCATACTTTGTAATACACTAATCTCAGGGGAAGGGGGGCAGGGAAGGGAGAGCAATGATGTTTGTGGGTGCTTCATCACTGAACCAACCAGCTCAGTTAATACTAAACAGAGCAGGGTTCTAATATAAACTGACTCTCTAGAAGAACGGCATGTATTAAAGCAAAGAGTCAAACTATCAAATACTAATTACCATGTCTCATAAACATCAGTAAATTCTACATCTTATTAGCCCCAAATAAACACAACAAGATCACAGAGCACCAATCTTGTCTAAAACTATTACTGACTGCACCAATATAGTTTGGATCCAGTTTCTTTACCTCCTTTAGCACAATTTCCTGCAGAAAGAGGAAAGATTAGTCATTTGAGGTGTCAGTTGTTCACTTGCCTTTGCTGCTTTATGTCCTTGATAAAGATTTTCTTGTGTGCATTTTTAAGCATTTCTTCCCCTGGGATTCTTTTCTCAAAATCTTTAAAATATCAACATATATAAAAATAAAATTGTCTGAAACAGCGGTAAGAGCAGCATCTTAAAATTGTAGTCAACTAAATGTATATCAGAAATAACAATACAATTTATATTACCATCATGTCGCAAATAAAGCTCCCCTTCTCACCACCACCACCTTAGAAAACAGCATCTGACAGAGTAATGACAAACAAACAATTGCAAGTTTGGCAGATCTTAGAAGATGGCTTCATTGCATATTCTGAAGAGCTGCTGTGAGGTGGGAGTAATATTGCCATTTGACCAACTGATTTATATTTACAGAGCCCTCCAAAAATACAAAAGGTACTTGACAAAACTCAGTCCATCAGCAATCAGCAGGAAAAGGTCCCTGACCCATGGTCAGAGGTGACCTACATTGCCAAAAGTTGAACAGAAGCTCACAAGCCAGTCAAATATAGCTCCTGAAATGTCTATGCAGAGAGCTATAGAAAACACAGGTTACCAGCATGCTGCTTGACTGCAGAGGGAAAAAGGCCAGGTGAAATGGTGATGCACGGCCTGCCCGAGCAACTGGCACGTTCATCACGCCTCCTGCCCCAGAGCCCCTGACAGGAAGCACTGGCAGCAGCACAACAGCCTGGGAACCCCATGTATACAGTGACACTGTGACTCAGCCAGCCCAAGCCCTGGAGACAGGAGTGCTGAATACAAGACATGAAACGATTTTTTATTATTATTTTTTAAATTTTTTTTAAGGTGAGCTATAACGGAACTGAGAACAAGAAAAGCACATTGCACTGAAACCATTCTTACAGTTCAGCGCTTCCTGACGGCTCCGAAACGAGATCTGAACACAATGCCAGGAGCAGACCCAGAGCAAGGCATGCACTAACAAGGTGCAGGAAACCTAGATATATAGGCTGGATTATCTTGTATTGACTTTACAATGAAAAGTTTTCCTTTAAATGCTCACACACACACATAAAGGCAGTGATGCACACCAGGCATGGGGCTCAGAGATGAGCAATGGTAAGATGATGATCATCGTATACTCTTCCTTACTCACAGGCAGCCAGTTTGCTCAGGTCATGCACTCTGCATTTTTACTGCTGATGCAGAAACTCTAAAGCTGATCCCATGCAGAACCAATTCATATATATCAGGATTGAGCAGTTCATTTGCAGCTTCTTGCAAACAGCTTTAGTTCTTCCAGGGCACCATCAGCACAGTGCAACAGCTGCTTCGCAAGCAGCATTCAAACTAGCAAGTACCAAGGGAAAGGTGTGCACTCTGCATGGCATTCTCAAGTTTAGCTATCACAAAGGCCTCATCTTCCATGCAGCACAGGACAAAAATGGGTTGGGGCAATTCTGTAGCATGTGCTGAGAGGGCAGGCCCTTTCAGAAACAGATTGCAAAGGAACACAATGCAGCCTCGCTAAAGCAATCCTCCATGAGCCAACTGAAAAGTCAGTTGGAAGTAATTCACTTCTGGATGGAGATTAAGCCTACTGAATTTCAAACCCAAGGACACACAAGTTCTGAACTGCTGAAAAAAGCACAAAGCATACAGAATTGGAACTTTTTTGGCCTCTTTAACCTCAAATTGCATCCTGGTGTCAAAAGGACTCATTAGAAAAGCCAAGCATTTGCACCCAGGAAAGCTTACTTCAGCCCAATTTGCTGCCAGTGGGTCAAGCTTATATTCATTATTTCTTAGAGCCAGAAGAAGAAAGAAAAAAATCATGTTACTTGAGGACTAAAACTCATACAGTAAATTTCCTATACTAAAAAAATGGTGCAACTGAAGAACATGTAACAAAACAGCAACCTCAAAGACTAAGGAAGGCATTTTAAGCAGAGCCTGGTCAATAGCTGGCTGTACAAGTCAAAATGCATACAGCATTGTCTGACAAAGTCCTAAGACTTGAACAGACCTTCCACCTCTACAACAAAATCCATGTTTGTCATGGGACAACCAACTGTCTTTACAGTCCTGGACCACGTGGGTTTCGTGTGGGAGGAGAGGAGAGGGAGAAGGAGATTTACTGCATGACTCCACAGCTTATTTTAAAGATCTAAATTTACTACACAAGTTATAACAGTACAAAGCAACAATTCTTATCAACAGAAACTTAGTTCAACTAGAACACTTATTTTCTAATCCTAATTGATCTTACCCACGCGTTTCCTGCATGGCCAACATACACTCAATCCCAGGGAAGTAACTGCAGGAGGGCATCCCCATCCCAACAGGTTCTGCACGCTGGCAGACCCACTGTCACCCACAAAGAGCCCAAGACCACCTCTGGGGCCAACCTATTTATACCCTTAAGGGAAAGGTGGGGGTAGAGTTGCTAGGCCAGTTGCAGTTCTCTTCGCGCAGTTGCAGTCCCTAGCTCTTGGCTGCTGTAGGGTTCAACTCTCCTTTGTCGTTCTTACGACAATCACATGCATGGGGTGGGGGTGGGGGTGGCAGAACACCCCCAAGGGCAGGCTGGCTGCCTTGAGCACTCTTCAGCGCTGAAGAAAGGAGTTTGAGTGACTGAGAATGACTGCTTTACTCTTGCAGTGGTGATCCCAAGGAGAGAGCCCATAGCTGGGGTAAGAAGTTAATTCCAGCCCACAATGATTAACACTGCCCCAGCTGTGAAAGCAGGTGTTATCTCTTAAGGTCCTGATGAGGAGGAGATAGTCCAGACCACCATAATTAGTGCTGCCCCAGCACTGAGAGGAGGCTTTGTTTCTCAGGGTTCTGGCGCCTAAGGAGGCCTTATTTCAAACTTTGGACATCCTCCCGACACCCAAGCAGGCCTTAGGTCAGTCTTGACATCCTCCTTTTCAGAGTGTGAAGCACAGAAAGGCAGACTGTTTATAACTGGCACCAGGTATGGGGGAGAGGGGGAGCTAGGAGCATCCCCCCAGAACATCACATCACATCGCTCACCATCACATCACTCTCCATCACATCTCATCACATCACTCTCCATCACATCATTTCACGTCATATCACATCCATGTCACATCATATTACTCTCCATTACATCACGTCACACATCACATCAATTACATCATATCACTCTCCATCACATGACATGACATCATATCACATCACACCACATCACTCTCCATCAAACCACATCACTCTCCATCACACCACACCACATCACATCACTCTCAATCACATCACATCACTCTCCATCACATCCCATCACAACACACCACACCACATCACTCTCCATCACATGACATGACGTCACATCGCGACATTTCTCCATCACACCACATCACTCTCCATCACATGACATCACAGCACAGCACAGCACTCTCCATCACATCACACCACATCACATCATAATACACCATGTCACATCATATCACTCTCCATCACGACATGACATGACATCACATCACATCATTCTCCCTCAGACCACATCACTCTTCGCCACATGACAGCACAGCATAGCACAGCATAGCACTATCACATGACATCACATCACTCTCCATCACATCACATCACATCACCTCTCCATCAGATCGGATCACATTACATCACGTCACTTCACTCTCCATCAGATCACATCACTCTCCATCGCATCGCATCGCATCACCTCACTCTCCATTACATCACATCACATCACATCATGTCACGTCACATCACATCACCTCACTCCACACCACATCACCTCACTCTCCATCGCATCACATCATGTCGCCTCACATCGCTCTCCATGACATGACATCACATGACATCAGTCCACATCACATCATCACTCTCCATCACATCACATCTCATCATATCACATGAGAGCCAAAGGCTCCAAGTGAGTAATGGCTTGTGTAGGTTTGCTCCCTGGCCCCACTGTCATAGCTTTTCAGGAACAGTCACACTTGAGATCAAGTGTATATTCCATACTTGAACATAATTGTGAAAAGTGTATGTTACTGATGTTTTAAAATACATCCATGACATGGGGGTAGCATGTATAATGAAAACTAAAAATACCTCATTTTTATGTTGTTCTCTTCTATAAAAGCATTTAGAGCAGATTAAAACACTGATTGTACTGTTTTGCTTATTGAATGGAATATGATACTGATAAACCTTAGTGAAGGTGAAGGCAATACAGTGGTCAGATGCACTGGAGAAAGCATCTCATGATTTGCTGTAGGGTTTAGTAACACTTTTACTGGACAGTTGTGTCTCTTTAAGTCTTGGGGAGCAGAAAGTTCCAACCTGAAGGCAAAATGTTTTGTTGTCTTAAAATTCTTGCAGCTTCGTTGCAAGAAGGCGGCTAACAATCAAAAGCAATGACAATTCAGAGAAAATTTAAGAGATAGTGTCTGGCTTTTTTAAAAGGCTGTGTACTTTCATTCCTAATACCTGTAGCAGTTAAAGCTCTTATTCCAGGCTTACCTCCGACAATCTGCATCACTGCAGTGTATTGCATTTCACAGGCAGTGATATATTCAACGAGAACATGAGAACTCCTGCTCTGCAGCGGGCTCCGTAATTGATGACCATGGGATCCATGCTCCGGGCCGGCCACTTTAGGCCTTTGTGCAGAGTATTCTTTCTAGTCTCACACCCCGTGTGATCCTCTCCTTCCGCTGTTTTCCCAAGGGATTGGAAATGCTTCTGGTAAGTCCTGTAGTTTCCTAAATTTTCCACTGTGTCCTTGCTGGTATTGGATACCATTATAGCAGGGAGAGGCAGCCTACGTATGCGCAAGGAATGTTGAGGCACAAAGAAGGTGCCTCTTTGGCCCACCTAATCTACCTCAGAGTTTTCTATTTTTGACCTAGAGCTTGGGTCTTTGAGCACCATGCACAGCATGCGTTGGTTTCCCCGTTCTTTTAACAAGGTTATCGATGCCCTTCAGTTGTTTCTTCGGGGGGGGGGGGGGGGCGGGAGGGGTTGCTGCAGGAATTGCTGGGGAGGCCCTGACCGTGGGATGTGGAAAAGACACCTTTGACTACATCCAGATGAAGAAATGTAAGCCAAAGGATCGGAGTAAATAACTGCTTGTCTAGGTCTGTTACCTAGCAACACACTGTCAGAGATTTTTTTATGAGCAGTCATACTCGATCAAGTGCATATTCATTCCGTGAATATTACTGCAAAAGTGCATACGTTACTGATCCTTTAAAGCGAGTCCGTGGCACTGGTGGGGTAGCATGTGTTCTGAAGACTAAATCCAAGAGCAACTCATTTTGATGCTGTTCTCTTATAAGAAAGCACTTGGAGCAGATGAAAACATTTATCATCCTATTTTGTTTATTGAATGGACCGTGAGACTCGGAAAAACCTGCAGCGAAGGAGACACGGTGGTCAGCTTCCTTGGAGAAGGTGTCTTGTCCTGTACTTTAGGGCTTCCTGTACATTTTGACAGACAGTAATGAATGACCGGTCTCCTCTGAACCCCTGGGCAGCAGAGGGTTCTGACTGGGAGGCAAAATGTTTCTTGTGGCGAGTTTGAAGAAGCTGGCTACCGATCAAAAGTAATGACAATTCCGTGGAGTCACTGAAGTTTTTAAAAGACAGTCGTCACCTTTTATGGAAGGTGATGCACTTTCGTTACTAATCCCTGTAGTAATCAAGCCAGGTAAGTGATACGTAGGAGGTGAAGCCCGTTAGTCTTTTTCACATAGTAATAGCCTTTAGGCTGTGATCGCTCTTATAAAACCCCAGACATTTTAGAAACTGAACAAGCCTTTTTAGCTTGTTTCCTGTAGTACCGCAAAAGGTGATCAGAATACTGTTTTCATGCTTTAATGTGGTAGACATACACTGTACAAACATCTCTTACTGTTTAATAATAAAAACTGAGCGGTCCGTCATGCAAGTGCAACTTGCTTTTGGCTGTTTATTTTGTTTAACAGTCGATGAAGGCGAGAGGTCGAAAGTCCTAAAGACAACTGTTGCTTGTTTAATGGTTGCAAATTGTCCTGTTAAGTAGTGTGTTTGTGTGTGTGTGTGGTTTGTATGTGTTTCTTTCTTTTTTTTTAACGGCAGCCTCTGAGAGGTTTTTCTCTGTAGCATATTTTGCAGTGTTAGAATGAAAGCTTTGTTAATAAAGCCTCTAGTATAATACTGACCGGCTTGAGTATGAAATACAGAGAGTCTGTGCCTAGCAGCAGGCACTGTAAATACCTGCAGATCAGACTGGGCAAGGGCAGGGAAATGTCTCCAAAGGCCAGTGCTGGCGTCGCGTGCTGGCCCAGGGTGACAGGACGGGAAGTCGCGGCGGCAGCTGCTGGGGCGGTGCTGCGCGTGGGAGCCAGCGCAGTGGGCAGGTAGCGCCGCTCGCTGCCGCCCTCGCCCGCTCACACAGCGGTACTGCAGCCGGCCGAAGAGCGCATGCGCTGTGCCCCCCCCCGGCCACGCGCCCAGCTCCCCACGGAGAGTGAGGAGCCAGCACCACAGCGAGGGAACGCGCGCATGCGCAGTAGTTCACGGCCAACCTGAGCGATAGCAGGTAAGCACGACGCATGGCCGGGCAGAACCGCAACTCCCGCCCCCACCGACCCTCGCGTGTCGGCAATGCAGTGCTGCACCCGAAAAGGAGAGGCGCGTGCGCATTGCGTCCCGCCCCGCTATCTGCTGCTCTCGCGTGTCGAAGACGCTTCTGCCTTCCGAAACTGGGCTTCCGGGAGGCCGTGTTGTTTTGCGTGGCATGCGGGGAGCGGTAGTCTTCCGTCACTGGGCTTCCGGGAGGCCATGTTGATTTCCGCGGCATGCCGGGAGGGGTAGTCTTCCGACACTGGGCTTCCGGGCGGCAAAGTTGCTTTGCTCGGCATGCCGGGAGCAGTAGTCTTCCGGCACTGGGCTTCCGGGAGGCCATGTTGCTTTGCGCGGCATGCCGGGGGAGGTAGTCTTCCGGCACTGGGCATCCGGGAGGCCATGTTGCTTTGCGCGGCATGCCGGGAGCGGTAGTCTTCCGGCACTAGGCTTCCGGGAAGCCCAGTTGGTAGCCAAAACGCAGTGCTGCGCCCGAAACAGACGCGCATGCGCACTGGCTTTCCCGTGCTCATTGCTGCCCTCGGGTGTCGACACGGCAGTACTGCAGCTACCACGGGCCACGCCCGCATACGAAGGAAATTGTGGACAGCCGTCGCACACACGTACAGTGCCGATCGCCGTGTTGGCCGCTACTCTGCGCTCTCTCGGGGACGGGTAAGCGCAGGGGCCGCGCTCGTGCCCCCTGCCCGGTGCTCACGGACCGGGAGCGCTTTTCCCGAGAGGGCTTTTCCTTCTCAGTGCTTCCTGGGGGCGCGGGGACGGGCAGTGCCGTCTCGGAGCTGCTCCGCGGCGCTCTCTCCCCGGGGCAGCCCCAGCGCCTGCTCGCTGATGCCCGCCGCTCTCTCGGGCGCGGGCAGAGCAGCCTCGGGGCGCTCGCTGCTCGGCCTGAGCGCCGGGGTGGCGCGGCGGGCTGCGGTTGGCGCGCGGGAGCCGGCCGGCTGCAGCGCGGCGCTGCGACCACGCGAGGGTGGGGCCATTGCGGGTCTGGGCTGCCTCGCGCTCCGCTCCCCGCGCCCCTCGCGCTGCGCTCCCCGCGCCCCTCGCGCTGCGCTCCCCGCGCCCCTCGCGCTGCGCTCCCCCCGCCCCTCGCGCTGCGCTCCCCCCGCCCCTCGCGCTGCGCTCCCCCCGCCCCTCGCGCTGCGCTCCCCCCGCCCCTCGCGCTGCGCTCCCCCCGCCCCTCGCGCTGCGCTCCCCCCGCCCCTCGCGCTGCGCTCCCCCCGCCCCTCGCGCTGCGCTCCCCCCGCCCCTCGCGCTGCGCTCCCCCCGCCCCTCGCGCTCCCCCCCGCCCCTCGCGCTCCCCCCCGCCCCTCGCGCTCCCCCCGCCCCTCGCGCTCCCCCCGCCCCTCGCGCTCCCCCCGCCCCTCGCGCTCCCGCGCGGTCCTGGGCCGGCGCACGCGCGGTGCGGCGGCGCGAGCCCTGGGCGGCCGGCGCACGCGCGGTGCGGCGGCGCGAGCCCTGGGCGGCCGGCGCACGCGCGGTGCGGCGGCGCGAGCCCTGGGCGGCCGGCGCACGCGCGGTGCGGCGGCGCGAGCCCTGGGCGGCCGGCGCACGCGCGGTGCGGCGGCGCGAGCCCTGGGCGGCCGGCGCACGCGCGGTGCGGCGGCGGGCAAGATGGCGGCGAGCAGGGCGGGTGTTTTGGCTGGACGGCGGCGGGCGAGGGCAGAGGCGGGCTGGAGTCGAGCATGTGGGGGCCGCGGTGAGGCGAGGTGAGGCGAGCGTGCGCCTTCGGGTGGCCGCGGGTGTCGGGCTGTGTCCTGCCAGCCGGGACCGTCGCTGCGTGGAGGCGGCGGGGCGGGGGGGGGGAGTCGGGCCGGGGGCCGCGCCGCGCCGGGTCTGCCGGAGCGCGGCTCTGACTCTCCCTTTTGCGTGTGTCGCCTGTAGGGCCCCGGTTCCTCCCCAGCGCGGGCCGGGGCGTGCGCTCGCCCCTGCGGACGCAGCCTGGAGGAGTGTGTGTGGGGTGTCTGCGCGGGGGTCTGGATGTCTCTAGCAGCGGCACGGCAGCCTGATGCCTCCTCTCGTCTGGGACGCGGGGTCCTTGGGGAGTTCCCTGCTGCCTCCTCTGGCGTTCTCTGCGAGCTCATAGATCCCTCCACCTCCTCTCCTCCCCCCCCCCCCCCCCCGCCCCGCTCCCCTGTCTGGTGGGGTGGGAGACCGGTGGCTGCTCCCGCCGAGCTGAGAGCCACGTAGGGCACCCCTGTGTGCTCACTACGCATCTGGGATGGCACCCCTGCCCTGAGGGCCCCGCAGAGTCCCACCCTTCCTGCAACCAGCCCCCCCAGAGCCATTAAACCACCCACTAAACCACCCACAAATCCTGCCCCAACACCCCCACAGGCCCCAAAATGCCTCCGAGCCCTGCCGCAATGTTGTCACTGACTCCAGACCTTCCCCTGCACTCTGTGCAAGGCCCCAAACATTCCTCAAACTGCTGCCAGACCCAGTGCCCGCAGCAGTGAGGCGTTCTAACAAAGATGGGGTGCGATCTGCGTCTCCGCCTCGACTCAGTCCCGCTTTAGAGAAACAGGAACTTAGAGCACTTCCTGGTGAAGAGTGTTGACGGGTGAATGTGCGGATGACAAAGAGACTTTTCTCTCTTTTCTTCTGAGCCACCTCTCAGAAGCCTCTGTGTGTGCACGATGTGGCTGATCTGGGATAATCGTGCTGTGCGCAGTGCTTAAGGAGAACATTGCCCTAAAATGGAGGGCTAAGGAATAGCCTAAAAAACCTAAAAGGCTCGGGAAGAGCCAAAGAGAACACCGATGGGCTCTGGGAAGCCCCAGTGATGCTAGCGAAAACAGCGTGGCTTTTAGGCACCTCCTCAGAGCAGCAGCAATGTCTTGCTCCAGCCTATGGGGCAATGGGGACTCTTAATTACCGCCTTGAATTACCACAAGTGTTGCAAAAGCAGAAGGGACTAGGGAGCATGCAGAGCAGGTTATGGACTATATGTCAAGTTTAAACAAGCAACAAGCCCCTCTGCAAACAGAAACAGGTTTAGCCCTAAGTAATAGACGAAGGTAGCTGTGAGTAACGTGAAGCGAAGCGGTGACGTCAGTCACCCCGAAAGCCTCGGAGAAGCGGTCTGAAAATCTGGTACCCTCGCGGCCTCGGCAGTCTTTTTGGTTTGTTTGGCAGGGTAGCCCACCGAAGGGGGACATCTCGAAGAGAAGCAGCAAGACCTGGGGATCCGGTGGTTCATTTTGGTCGTCGCCTGTGAGGCCAGCATGCAAGAGTAAGAGGAAGCTAGGAGCAGTCTCAAAAAGGTAATAGGTCTGAAAGGGAGACAGGCAAATCGAGGGCTGTCGTTCCTCCACGGAGTTAAAGACCGAGAGAGTTGTCGGTTAAGCGCATGCATACGAGGGTTTGCGAACAGTAACAATAACACTGAAGCGGAATAAAAATAAGGTTTCGTGGAAGATGGCGTTAGGAAGGTATTAGGCGACGTGCCCGCCTGCCTAATAACCTAGCCCTAATTGCTGTGTGTAACGTTTCCAGACCGTTTACCCTGCAACGTATGGTGCAAAGTGCCGTATTAAGACCTTTCCCTTAAGGAAAAGAAGAAGAAAAAAAGAAAAAAAAGGGGGAAAAAGAAAACAGGGTAAAGAGAAAAAGATCATGCATAAACCTAAGCGTTTCACTGGAAGTAAAACGCGAGTTTATCGCTTCCTTACAGAGGTGGAACCAAGGACAGCAAATGCTGACGAGGAGAAGAGACGGACGAGCGTTTGCTTGCGGTTAATACCGAAGGGACGGGATGAAACAAGGAAGCCAGAATGCAGCGGCCCCTCGATATCACCAGGAACTGCTACAGGAGGAGGCGTTCTGGCACGGGTAACTAGGGTAAGTATGGCTAATGACCGTTAGCAGTTATTTTGGCCTCCCCGAGGCAGCGCTGAGGACTAAGTAACCTGAGGGGCTCTGGCCTGGGTTGGGGCAGAAGTGCAGGCAGGCGGGATCAGGCATTTTCCTCTCAGCTCTCCGAGCTGAATCCTAGCCCTGAAGGAAAAAGCACTGGGGGGAGGCTACTCGGACACCTGCCATGTCGAGGGCAGGGGCAGGAGCTGACCCTTCCCCGACGGACGGACGTACGGACAGACGCTGGTGCGGCGGTGACTCTTTGGATATCGTAGGTAAGGGGAGGCACGCTGGTGCCGAGCTCCAGGGCGGTTTGCCTGAACACGATGCCTGAGGCAGGAGGTTATGCATTGTGTCCGGGGCTGGGAGCTGGTCCCCGAGTCCCATGTACTTGGGAGTGCCTGCACTTGCCAGGGAGCCCGGTGCTGTTCCCAGAGCTGCGGGGAATTTCCCTTGCGTTGCCTGGACCCTCGGGGCTCTTGGGGGTGTTTCCCCTCATCGCGAGGGCTGCCAGAGCCCCTCCAGGGCTGCGTGAGGTCCCCGAACCGCTCCCGGATTTGCTTTTGGCACTCCGCAGTGTCGCTCGTGTGCCTGGGGCAGCCTGCAGGCGCCATCCTGTCAGCCGCGTTGAGCCCTGCGGCGTGCCTGGTGACCCCTCTGGTGTGCGCCAAGGCCCTTCCTCTGTATTTTGGTCTGCCCCAGAGCCCTGCGCTTGCCCTCTGATGCCCTCAGGACCCCTCAGTTCACATTCTGGGTTGCCCCCGAGCCCTCTGCGTGCCTTTCGGTGCGCCCCGTGGCCCCGTGTGTGTTTTGCGGCACGCCGCAGAGGTCTCTGTTTAGCTTTTTCTCCTGTCCTGGAGTTTTCGGGGTGCTTCTGGGTGTGCCCCAGGGCCCTCCTTTTGGTGCCCCCCGAGTCACTCTGTTTGCTCTATCGTTGTTCTTTTTTTTTTTTTTTTTTCTTGACTTGTGTTGCACCCAGAGCTCTCGATTTGTTCTCTTGTGCTCCGCATACTCCCCTTTCCGCACTCTACACCCCAGGCAGGGCTCTCCCTTCAGCTCTCAGCAAGCTGCTGTCAGGAGAGTGGGGGTGCCTCTGCTGCCCTGGCAGCCCCAGCTGTCCCTGAAGGGGCTGATGGCCAGGCCCCCTGCCCAGTTCCTGCAGGCCCACAGCTGCGGGCCCTGGGGCTGGGATGAATGCCAGGTGGAGCTGGGTGGCAGGACAGGCCCCAGGTGGGGCTGATGGCAAGGGCAGGCCCACATTTGGGGGCTGGGGCTGCAGTTGGGGGGAGCTGGTGCTGGGGCAGGAGCTGGGCAGCGGAGCTGCCACGGAGCACGGCCCTTCGGGACCAGCCCGGCGGCCGCCCCGCGGAGGAGGTGAGCGGGGCCGGGGGAGGCGCACTGCAGGCTGCGGGTCCCGCATGTGCCGGGGGTCCCGGCGGCTGGGAGCGTCCCGGGGCCACGGAGGCGGGGGGAGGAAGGGGGTGCGCCGGGGCTGTGGTGCGGTTTACTGCGCGGTCGGAGGAGCGCGGGGGGGGGGGGGGGGGGTCTCCTGTGTCAGCTCGGGAGCGTGTCGGGGAGCGGGGGGAGGAGGGTCGTGGAGGGGCGGGGGCAGTGTCGGAGCTGAGGCGGGGCCGGTCGCGGGGGTGTCGGGGGAGCCCCGGGCCGGTGGTGGGGCCGGCGGGGCCGCGCTCGGGGCTCTGCGGCCGTTTCCGGGGGGACAGGGGGGAAGGGGAAGGGGGGCGGGACGGAAAGGAACGGAATGTGCCGAGGGTCAAAGGTGCCCCAGCGCTGCGGGTGGGGGGCGGGAGGGGCGGGGGCGGGAATGCGGGGAGCCGTAGCTTTCGGCGCGGCATGCCGGGAGCAGTAGTCTTCCGGCACTGGGCTTCCGGTGGGGCATGTTTGTTCTGAGCGCGGCATGCTGGGAGCGGTAGTCTTCCGGCACTGGGCTTCCGGGCGGCCATGTTGCTTGGCATGGCATGCCGGGAGCAGTAGTCTTCCGGCACTGGGCTTCCGGGCCGCCCTTTTCGCGTGCACGGTATGCTGGGAGGTGTAGTCTTCTCAGGCGGGGCTACTGGGTGACCATGCCCCTGTTTTTCCCCGGTACAGGGCAGGAAGTGTTTTCCATCTCCGATGGTGTTGCAAGACAACCTTGGAAGCTCAGAAAGTGTTCCTGCTGTTTAAACTAGGCAGATGAGGAGGTACCCCCCCCCCCATTTCCTGGGAGGAAATAATTCTTTAATCAAGGCCATGCTAGAAGTGCTAAAGCCTTAAACAAAACATTTTGATTTACTATTTCTTTTCTATGTAGACGTTGCCAATTTAGCAAAGGAATTTGAGGTATCCCCGAACTGAACTGTCCTCATTATAATACAAGAAAATCACGCCCATAGGTCAGAAAGACCTGTGCCCGGGTGAAGACCCCTCCCCTGAGCATGCGTAGTTTTAAAATGGTGTGTAAGCAATATTAGAATTGTATGTAAATCACTAACCAACCGGTGTAAGAGGGAAAGTTGCAAACCTTGCAACTTGTATAAATGCTACTTGGAAAGCCGGGGCGGGGGGGGGAAGTTGCGCTTGATTTGTGGGGAAAACACCGAGCAGCCAGGCTTGCACAACTCAAATAAATAAGCAAATGTCTCTCCTGAGCGTGTCATTATTGGCTTAGTGCACAGTGGGCAACGAATCCGCTTTTCGGACAGCAGCGTGACCAGGCAGGGTTGTCCCCGGGGGCTGTGGCTGTCCCTCTTGGAAATGGGGAGGGCGGGAAGAGTAGGAGGGGTGCTGCGGGCTCCTGGGGGTCGTAGCTTTGCTCAGGATTGGGGCCGGTTAGGCAGCTGCTGGGAGGAGTAGCGGTGCTGGGAGGGCACGGTGCGGAGCTGTCCTGCTGTGCAGCGCAAGGGAAAGTTGACCAGCACCGTTGCTGTCCGAGGACCCTGGAACAGCCCGAGAGACCCTGGAACAGCCACCCCACGGACACCGTGTCACTGCCTCGCAAGGCCACTGCATGCAGGTACGTTTGACTACATCCGGCAGAAGAAATGTAAGCCGAAGGATCAGGGCAAATAGCTGCTTGTCTAGGTTTGTTACCTAGCGACGCACTGGCAAAGCTTTTTATGAACACCCGTACTCGATCGAGTGCGTATTCATTCTGTGAATATTAATTACTGCCAGACCGCGTACGTCACTGATGCTTTAAAGCAAGTCCGTGGCGCTGGGGTAGCACGTGTAGTGGAGGCTAAATGCAATAATACCTCGTTTTGATGTTGTTCTCTTATACGAAAGCACTTGGAGCAGATTAAGACATTTCTCGTCCTATTTTGTTTATTGAGTGGGCCCTGATACTGGGGAGAAGCTGCCGTGAAGCAGACCTAGTAGTCAGCTTCCTTAGAGAAGGCGTCTTGTCCTGTATTTGAGGGCTTCCGGTACGTTTTGACAGACAGTAGTGAGTGACGGGTTTCCTTTGGACCCCCCGGGGAGCAGAAAGTTCTGCCGGGAAGGCAAAATGTTTCTTGCGGCTGGGTTGGAAGAAGCTGGCTGCTGATGCAAGGCAGTGACAATTCTGGGGAGTCGCGGGAAGTTTTGAAAAGACGGTCGTTCCCTTTGCTAGAAGGCTATGCACTTCGGTTCCTAATAGCTGTAGTAATGAAGCCAGGTAAGCGTTCGGGAGGAGCCCAAGCCACTTTTGCCTAGCGAGTATTTTGCAAGGGGGGCAGGAAAGCGCTGCGCCCTGCTCCTTGCTGCCCTCGCGTGTCTGAAAGGCGGCAGTGCACGCGGGAGGGGGGCGCGCATGCGCATTGCGTTCCGGCGCGCTCACGGCTGCCCTCGCGTGTCGACAAGGCAGCACTGCAGCCGCCGGCGGCCACCGCTGCGTACGGAGACCGTTGCGGGCAGCCGGCGCACACGTGCGCGCTGCCGGTCGCCGCGTTGGCCGCTACTCTGCGCTCTCTCGGGGACGGGTAAGCGCAGGGGCCGCGCTCGTGCCCCCTGCCCGGTGCTCACGGACCGGGAGCGCTTTTCCCGAGAGGGCTTTTCCTTCTCGGTGCTTCCTGGGGGCGCGGGGACGGGCAGTGCCGTCTCGGAGCTGCTCCGCGGCGCTCTCTCCCCGGGGCAGCCCCAGCGCCTGCTCGCTGAAGCCCGCCGCTCTCTCGGGCGCGGGCAGAGCAGCCTCGGGGCGCTCGCTGCTCGGCCTGAGCGCCGGGGTGGCGCGGCGGGCTGCGGTTGGCGCGCGGGAGCCGGCCGGCTGCAGCGCGGCGCTGCGACCACGCGAGGGTGGGGCCATTGCGGGTCTGGGCTGCCTCGCGCTCCGCTCCCCCCGCCCCTCGCGCTCCCCCCGCCCCTCGCGCTCCCCCCGCCCCTCGCGCTGCGCTCCCCCCGCCCCTCGCGCTCCCCCCGCCCCTCGCGCTCCGCTCCCCCCGCCCCTCGCGCTCCCCCCGCCCCTCTCGCGCGGTCCTGGGCCGGCGCACGCGCGGTGCGGCGGCGCGAGCCCTGGGCGGCCGGCGCACGCGCGGTGCGGCGGCGCGAGCCCTGGGCGGCCGGCGCACGCGCGGTGCGGCGGCGCGAGCCCTGGGCGGCCGGCGCACGCGCGGTGCGGCGGCGCGAGCCCTGGGCGGCCGGCGCACGCGCGGTGCGGCGGCGCGAGCCCTGGGCGGCCGGCGCACGCGCGGTGCGGCGGCGCGAGCCCTGGGCGGCCGGCGCACGCGCGGTGCGGCGGCGCGAGCCCTGGGCGGCCGGCGCACGCGCGGTGCGGCGGCGCGAGCCCTGGGCGGCCGGCGCACGCGCGGTGCGGCGGCGCGAGCCCTGGGCGGCCGGCGCACGCGCGGTGCGGCGGCGGGCAAGATGGCGGCGAGCAGGGCGGGTGTTTTCGCTGGACGGCGGCGGGCGAGGGCAGAGGCGGGCTGGAGTCGAGCATGTGGGGGCCGCGGTGAGGCGAGCGTGCGCCTTCGGGTGGCCGCGGGTGTCGGGCTGTGTCCTGCCAGCCGGGGCCGTCGCTGCGTGGAGGCGGCGGGGCGGGGGGGGGGGGAGTCGGGCCGGGGGCCGCGCCGCGCCGCGCCGCGCCGCGCCGGGTCTGCGCGGCGCCGGGTCTGCCGGAGCGCGGCTCTGACTCTCCCTTTTGCGTGTGTCGCCTGTAGGGCCCCGGTTCCTCCCCAGCGCGGGCCGGGGCGTGCTCTCGCCCCTGCGGACGCAGCCTGGAGGAGTGTGTGTGGGGTGCCTGCGCGGGGGTCTGGATGTCTCTAGCAGCGGCACGGCAGCCTGATGCCTCCTCTCGTCTGGGACGCGGGGTCCTTGGGGAGTTCCCTGCTGCCTCCTCTGGCGTTCTCTGCGAGCTCATAGATCCCTCCACCTCCTCTCCTCCCCCCCCCCCCCGCCCCGCTCCCCTGTCTGGTGGGGTGGGAGACCGGTGGCTGCTCCCGCCGAGCTGAGAGCCACGTAGGGCACCCCTGTGTGCTCACTACGCATCTGGGATGGCACCCCTGCCCTGAGGGCCCCGCAGAGTCCCACCCTTCCTGCAACCAGCCCCCCCAGAGCCATTAAACCACCCACTAAACCACCCACAAATCCTGCCCCAACACCCCCACAGGCCCCAAAACGCCTCCGAGCCCTGCCGCAATGTTGTCACTGACTCCAGACCTTCCCCTGCACTCTGTGCAAGGCCCCAAACATTCCTCAAACTGCTGCCAGACCCAGTGCCCGCAGCAGTGAGGCGTTCTAACAAAGATGGGGTGCGATGTGCGTCTCCGCCTCGACTCAGTCCCGCTTTAGAGAAACAGGAACTTAGAGCACTTCCTGGTGAAGAGTGTTGACGGGTGAATGTGCGGATGACAAAGAGACTTTTCTCTCTTTTCTTCTGAGCCGCCTCTCAGAAGCCTCTGTGTGTGCACGATGTGGCTGATCTGGGATAATCGTGCTGTGCGCAGTGCTTAAGGAGAACATTGCCCTAAAATGGAGGGCTAAGGAATAGCCTAAAAAACCTAAAAGGCTCGGGAAGAGCCAAAGAGAACACCGATGGGCTCTGGGAAGCCCCAGTGATGCTAGCGAAAACAGCGTGGCTTTTAGGCACCTCCTCAGAGCAGCAGCAATGTCTCGCTCCAGCCTATGGGGCAATGGGGACTCTTAATTACCGCCTTGAATTACCACAAGTGTTGCAAAAGCAGAAGGGACTAGGGAGCATGCAGAGCAGGTTATGGACTATATGTCAAGTTTAAACAAGCAACAAGCCCCTCTGCAAACAGAAACAGGTTTAGCCCTAAGTAATAGACGAAGGTAGCTGTGAGTAACGTGAAGCGAAGCGGTGACGTCAGTCACCCCGAAAGCCTCGGAGAAGCGGTCTGAAAATCTGGTACCCTCGCGGCCTCGGCAGTCTTTTTGGTTTGTTTGGCAGGGTAGCCCACCGAAGGGGGACATCTCGAAGAGAAGCAGCAAGACCTGGGGATCCGGTGGTTCATTTTGGTCGTCGCCTGTGAGGCCAGCATGCAAGAGTAAGAGGAAGCTAGGAGCAGTCTCAAAAAGGTAATAGGTCTGAAAGGGAGACAGGCAAATCGAGGGCTGTCGTTCCTCCACGTAGTTAAAGACCGAGAGAGTTGTCGGTTAAGCGCATGCATACGAGGGTTTGCGAACAGTAACAATAACACTGAAGCGGAATAAAAATAAGGTTTCGTGGAAGATGGCGTTAGGAAGGTATTAGGCGACGTGCCCGCCTGCCTAATAACCTAGCCCTAATTGCTGTGTGTAACGTTTCCAGACCGTTTACCCTGCAACGTATGGTGCAAAGTGCCGTATTAAGACCTTTCCCTTAAGGAAAAGAAGAAGAAAAAAAGAAAAAAAAGGGGGAAAAAGAAAACAGGGTAAAGAGAAAAAGATCATGCATAAACCTAAGCGTTTCACTGGAAGTAAAACGCGAGTTTATCGCTTCCTTACAGAGGTGGAACCAAGGACAGCAAATGCTGACGAGGAGAAGAGACGGACGAGCGTTTGCTTGCGGTTAATACCGAAGGGACGGGATGAAACAAGGAAGCCAGAATGCAGCGGCCCCTCGATATCACCAGGAACTGCTACAGGAGGAGGCGTTCTGGCACGGGTAACTAGGGTAAGTATGGCTAATGACTGTTAGCAGTTATTTCGGCCTCCCCGAGGCAGCGCTGAGGACTGAGTAACCCGTTCCTGCCCTGTGGCTGCTGTTGCCTGTGTCTGCCTTAGCTTTGCTTTGGCTGTTTCTCTTTTGTTTTGTTATCGTACACGCAGCTACGGAAAGGAATAGATGTCATACTTACTTTTTTAGATTAATTGCCACGGCTGAAGTTGAAGAGACCAAGAAACGTAAGCCGCGAAGGGGCACATCTTGAAGAGAGGGGGATGGACCTAGCGATGCAGTTGTTCGTTTTGGTCGTCGCCTGTGAGGCCAGCATGCAAGAGTAAGAGGAAGCTAGGAGCAGTCTCAAAAAGGTAATAGGTTTGAAAGGGAGACAGGCAAATCGAGGGCTGTCGTTCCTCCACGTAGTTAAAGACCGAGAGAGTTGTCGGTTAAGCGCATGCATACGAGGGTTTGCGAACAGTAACAATAACACTGAAGCGGAATAAAAATAAGGTTTCGTGGAAGATGGCGTTAGGAAGGTATTAGGCGACGTGCCCGCCTGCCTAATAACCTAGCCCTAATTGCTGTGTGTAACGTTTCCAGACCGTTTACCCTGCAACGTATGGTGCAAAGTGCCGTATTAAGACCTTTCCCTTAAGGAAAAGAAGAAGAAAAAAAGAAAAAAAAGGGGGAAAAAGAAAACAGGGTAAAGAGAAAAAGATCATGCATAAACCTAAGCGTTTCACTGGAAGTAAAACGCGAGTTTATCGCTTCCTTACAGAGATGGAACCAAGGACAGCAAATGCTGACGAGGAGAAGAGACGGACGAGCGTTTGCTTGCGGTTAATACCGAAGGGACGGGATGAAACAAGGAAGCCAGAATGCAGCGGCCCCTCGATATCACCAGGAACTGCTACAGGAGGAGGCGTTCTGGCACGGGTAACTAGGGTAAGTATGGCTAATGACCGTTAGCAGTTATTTCGGCCTCCCCGAGGCAGCGCTGAGGACTGAGTAACCCGTTCCTGCCCTGTGGCTGCTGTTGCCTGTGTCTGCCTTAGCTTTGCTTTGGCTGTTTCTCTTTTGTTTTGTTATCGTACACGCAGCTACGGAAAGGAATAGATGTCATACTTACTTTTTTAGATTAATTGCCACGGCTGAAGTTGAAGAGACCAAGAAACGTAAGCCGCGAAGGGGCACATCTTGAAGAGAGGGGGCTAGACCTAGCGATGCAGTTGTTCGTTTTGGTCGTCGCCTGTGAGGCCAGCATGCAAGAGTAAGAGGAAGCTAGGAGCAGTCTCAAAAAGGTAATAGGTCTGAAAGGGAGACAGGCAAATCGAGGGCTGTCGTTCCTCCACGGAGTTAAAGACCGAGAGAGTTGTCGGTTAAGCGCATGCATACGAGGGTTTGCGAACAGTAACAATAACACTGAAGCGGAATAAAAATAAGGTTTCGTGGAAGATGGCGTTAGGAAGGTATTAGGCGACGTGCCCGCCTGCCTAATAACCTAGCCCTAATTGCTGCGTGTAACGTTTCCAGACCGTTTACCCTGCAACGTATGGTGCAAAGTGCCGTATTAAGACCTTTCCCTTAAGGAAAAGAAGAAAAAAAAGGGGGAAAAAGAAAACAGGGTAAAGAGAAAAAGATTGTGCATAAACCTAAGCGTTTCACTGGAAGTAAAACGCGAGTTTATCGCTTCCTTACAGAGATGGAACCAAGGACAGCAAATGCTGACGAGGAGAAGAGACGGACGAGCGTTTGCTTGCGGTTAATACCGAAGGGACGGGATGAAACAAGGAAGCCAGAATGCAGCGGCCCCTCGATATCACCAGGAACTGCTACAGGAGGAGGCGTTCTGGCACGGGTAACTAGGGTAAGTATGGCTAATGACCGTTAGCAGTTATTTTGGCCTCCCCGAGGCAGCGCTGAGGACTAAGTAACCTGAGGGGCTCTGGCCTGGGTTGGGGCAGAAGTGCAGGCAGGCGGGATCAGGCATTTTCCTCTCAGCTCTCCGAGCTGAATCCTAGCCCTGAAGGAAAAAGCACTGGGGGGAGGCTACTCGGACACCTGCCATGTCGAGGGCAGGGGCAGGAGCTGACCCTTCCCCGACGGACGGACGTACGGACAGACGCTGGTGCGGCGGTGACTCTTTGGATATCGTAGGTAAGGGGAGGCACGCTGGTGCCGAGCTCCAGGGCGGTTTGCCTGAACACGATGCCTGAGGCAGGAGGTTATGCATTGTGTCCGGGGCTGGGAGCTGGTCCCCGAGTCCCATGTACTTGGGAGTGCCTGCACTTGCCAGGGAGCCCGGTGCTGTTCCCAGAGCTGCGGGGAATTTCCCTTGCGTTGCCTGGACCCTCGGGGCTCTTGGGGGTGTTTCCCCTCATCGCGAGGGCTGCCAGAGCCCCTCCAGGGCTGCGTGAGGTCCCCGAACCGCTCCCGGATTTGCTTTTGGCACTCCGCAGTGTCGCTCGTGTGCCTGGGGCAGCCTGCAGGCGCCATCCTGTCAGCCGCGTTGAGCCCTGCGGCGTGCCTGGTGACCCCTCTGGTGTGCGCCAAGGCCCTTCCTCTGTATTTTGGTCTGCCCCAGAGCCCTGCACTTGCCCTCTGATGCCCTCAGGACCCCTCAGTTCACATTCTGGGTTGCCCCCGAGCCCTCTGCGTGCCTTTCGGTGCGCCCCGTGGCCCCGTGTGTGTTTTGCGGCACGCCGCAGAGGTCTCTGTTTAGCTTTTTCTCCTGTCCTGGAGTTTTCGGGGTGCTTCTGGGTGTGCCCCAGGGCCCTCCTTTTGGTGCCCCCCGAGTCACTCTGTTTGCTCTATCGTTGTTCTTTTTTTTTTTTTTTTTTTTCTTGACTTGTGTTGCACCCAGAGCTCTCGATTTGTTCTCTTGTGCTCCGCATACTCCCCTTTCCGCACTCTACACCCCAGGCAGGGCTCTCCCTTCAGCTCTCAGCAAGCTGCTGTCAGGAGAGTGGGGGTGCCTCTGCTGCCCTGGCAGCCCCAGCTGTCCCTGAAGGGGCTGATGGCCAGGCCCCCTGCCCAGTTCCTGCAGGCCCACAGCTGCGGGCCCTGGGGCTGGGATGAATGCCAGGGGGAGCTGGGTGGCAGGACAGGCCCCAGGTGGGGCTGATGGCAAGGGCAGGCCCACATTTGGGGGCTGGGGCTGCAGTTGGGGGGAGCTGGTGCTGGGGCAGGAGCTGGGCAGCGGAGCTGCCACGGAGCACGGCCCTTCGGGACCAGCCCGGCGGCCGCCCCGCGGAGGAGGTGAGCGGGGCCGGGGGAGGCGCACTGCAGGCTGCGGGTCCCGCATGTGCCGGGGGTCCCGGCGGCTGGGAGCGTCCCGGGGCCACGGAGGCGGGGGGAGGAAGGGGGTGCGCCGGGGCTGTGGTGCGGTTTACTGCGCGGTCAGAGGAGCGCGGGGGGGGGGGGGGGGGGGTTCTCCTGTGTCAGCTCGGGAGCGTGTCGGGGAGCGGGGGGAGGAGGGTCGTGGAGGGGCGGGGGCAGTGTCGGAGCTGAGGCGGGGCCGGTCGCGGGGGTGTCGGGGGAGCCCCGGGCCGGTGGTGGGGCCGGCGGGGCCGCGCTCGGGGCTCTGCGGCCGTTTCCGGGGGGACAGGGGGGAAGGGGAAGGGGGGCGGGACGGAAAGGAACGGAATGTGCCGAGGGTCAAAGGTGCCCCAGCGCTGCGGGTGGGGGGCGGGAGTTGGGGTGCGGGAATGCGGGGAGCCGTAGCTTTCGGCGCGGCATGCCGGGAGCAGTAGTCTTCCGGCACTGGGCTTCCGGTCGGGCATGTTTGTGCTGAGCGCGGCATGCTGGGAGCGGTAGTCTTCCGGCACTGGGCTTCCGGGCCGCCCTTTTCGCGTGCACGGTATGCTGGGAGGTGTAGTCTTCTCACTACAGTGGGGGCTACTGGGTGACCATGCTGCGCCTCTCGAGGTGGCCCCGCGGGGGGGGGGGGGGCGGCGGCGGCAGGTCCCTGCCAGCGGGGTTCCCAGCAGGCGGCCGCGTGGCAGGCCAGGAGCTGTAGTGCCCGCTGGGTCTGTTCCTTACTGGACATGTGTCACTCACGCCTGAGTCCCCACAGGTCACGGGGGACAGTGGAATGCCCCTGTTTTTCCCCGGTACAGGGCAGGAAGTGTTTTCCATCTCCGATGGTGTTGCAAGACAACCTTGGAAGCTCAGAAAGAATGTTCCTGCTGTTTAAACTAGGCAGATGAGGAGAAACACCCCCCCCCCCCCCCATTTCCTGGGAGGAAATAATTCTTTAATCAAGGCCATGCTAGAAGTGCTAAAGCCTTAAAGAAATAGTAAATCAAAATGTTTTGTTTTCTATGTAGACGTTGCCGATTTAGCAAAGGAATTTGAGGTATCCCCGAACTGAACTGTCCTCATTATAATACAAGAAAATCACGCCCATAGGTCAGAAAGACCTGTGCCCGGGTGAAGACCCCTCCCCTGAGCATGCGTAGTTTTAAAATGGTGTGTAAGCAATATTAGAATTGTATGTAAATCACTAACCAACCGGTGTAAGAGGGAAAGTTGCAAACCTTGCAACTTGTATAAATGCTACTTGGAAAGCCGGGGCGGGGGTGGGAAGTTGCGCTTGATTTGTGGGGAAAACACCGAGCAGCCAGGCTTGCACAGCTCTGAAATAAATAAGCAAATGTCTCTCCTGAGCGTGTCATTATTGGCTTAGTGCACAGCGGGCAACGAATCCGCTTTTCGGACAGCAGCGTGACCAGGCAGGGTTGTCCCCGGGGGCTGTGGCTGTCCCTCTTGGAAATGGGGAGGGCGGGAAGAGTAGGAGGGGTGCTGCGGGCTCCTGGGGGTCGTAGCTTTGCTCAGGATTGGGGCCGGTTAGGCAGCTGCTGGGAGGAGTAGCGGTGCTGGGAGGGCACGGTGCGGAGCTGTCCTGCTGTGCAGCGCAAGGGAAAGTTGACCAGCACCGTTGCTGTCCGAGGACCCTGGAACAGCCCGAGAGACCCTGGAACAGCCACCCCACGGACACCGTGTCACTGCCTCGCAAGGCCACTGCGTTCAGGTACGTTTGACTACATCCGGCAGAAGAAATGTAAGCCGAAGGATCAGGGCAAATAGCTGCTTGTCTAGGTTTGTTACCTAGCGACGCACTGGCAAAGCTTTTTATGAACACCTGTACTCGATCGAGTGCGTATTCATTCTGTGAATATTAATTACTGCCAGACCGCGTACGTCACTGATGCTTTAAAGCAAGTCCGTGGCGCTGGGGTAGCACGTGTAGTGGAGGCTAAATGCAATAATACCTCGTTTTGATGTTGTTCTCTTATACGAAAGCACTTGGAGCAGATTAAGACATTTCTCGTCCTATTTTGTTTATTGAGTGGGCCCTGATACTGGGGAGAAGCTGCCGTGAAGCAGACCTAGTAGTCAGCTTCCTTAGAGAAGGCGTCTTGTCCTGTATTTGAGGGCTTCCGGTACGTTTTGACAGACAGTAGTGAGTGACGGGTTTCCTTTGGACCCCCCGGGGAGCAGAAAGTTCTGCCGGGAAGGCAAAATGTTTCTTGCGGCTGGGTTGGAAGAAGCTGGCTGCTGATGCAAGGCAGTGACAATTCTGGGGAGTCGCGGGAAGTTTTGAAAAGACGGTCGTTCCCTTTGCTAGAAGGCTATGCACTTCGGTTCCTAATAGCTGTAGTAATGAAGCCAGGTAAGCGTTCGGGAGGAGCCCAAGCCACTTTTGCCTAGCGAGTATTTTGCAAGGGGGGCAGGAAAGCGCTGCGCCCTGCTCCTTGCTGCCCTCGCGTGTCTGAAAGGCGGCACTGCACGCGGGAGGGGGGCGCGCTCACGGCTGCCCTCGCGTGTCGACAAGGCAGCACTGCAGCCGCCGGCGGCCACCGCTGCGTACGGAGACCGTTGCGGGCAGCCGGCGCACACGTGCGCGCTGCCGGTCGCCGCGTTGGCCGCTACTCTGCGCTCTCTCGGGGACGGGTAAGCGCAGGGGCCGCGCTCGTGCTCCCTGCCCGGTGCTCACGGACCGGGAGCGCTTTTCCCGAGAGGGCTTTTCCTTCTCGGTGCTTCCTGGGGGCGCGGGGACGGGCAGTGCCGTCTCGGAGCTGCTCCGCGGCGCTCTCTCCCCGGGGCAGCCCCAGCGCCTGCTCGCTGATGCCCGCCGCTCTCTCGGGCGCGGGCAGAGCAGCCTCGGGGCGCTCGCTGCTCGGCCTGAGCGCCGGGGTGGCGCGGCGGGCTGCGGTTGGCGCGCGGGAGCCGGCCGGCTGCAGCGCGGCGCTGCGACCACGCGAGGGTGGGGCCATTGCGGGTCTGGGCTGCCTCGCGCTGCGCTCCCCCCGCCCCTCGCGCTGCGCTCCCCCCGCCCCTCGCGCTGCGCTCCCCCCGCCCCTCGCGCTGCGCTCCCCCCGCCCCTCGCGCTCCGCTCCCCCCGCCCCTCGCGCTCCGCTCCCCCCGCCCCTCGCGCTCCCCCCGCCCCTCTCGCGCGGTCCTGGGCCGCGCACGCGCGGTGCGGCGGCGCGAGCCCTGGGCGGCCGGCGCACGCGCGGTGCGGCGGCGCGAGCCCTGGGCGGCCGGCGCACGCGCGGTGCGGCGGCGCGAGCCCTGGGCGGCCGGCGCACGCGCGGTGCGGCGGCGCGAGCCCTGGGCGGCCGGCGCACGCGCGGTGCGGCGGCGGGCAAGATGGCGGCGAGCAGGGCGGGTGTTTTCGCTGGACGGCGGCGGGCGAGGGCAGAGGCGGGCTGGAGTCGAGCATGTGGGGGCCGCGGTGAGGCGAGGCGAGGTGAGGCGAGCGTGCGCCTTCGGGTGGCCGCGGGTGTCGGGCTGTGTCCTGCCAGCCGGGACCGTCGCTGCGTGGAGGCGGCGGGGCGGGGGGGGGGAGTCGGGCCGGGGGCCGCGCCGCGCCGGGTCTGCCGGAGCGCGGCTCTGACTCTCCCTTTTGCGTGTGTCGCCTGTAGGGCCCCGGTTCCTCCCCAGCGCGGGCCGGGGCGTGCGCTCGCCCCTGCGGACGCAGCCTGGAGGAGTGTGTGTGGGGTGTCTGCGCGGGGGTCTGGATGTCTCTAGCAGCGGCACGGCAGCCTGATGCCTCCTCTCGTCTGGGACGCGGGGTCCTTGGGGAGTTCCCTGCTGCCTCCTCTGGCGTTCTCTGCGAGCTCATAGATCCCTCCACCTCCTCTCCTCCCCCCCCCCCCCCCCCGCCCCGCTCCCCTGTCTGGTGGGGTGGGAGACCGGTGGCTGCTCCCGCCGAGCTGAGAGCCACGTAGGGCACCCCTGTGTGCTCACTACGCATCTGGGATGGCACCCCTGCCCTGAGGGCCCCGCAGAGTCCCACCCTTCCTGCAACCAGCCCCCCCAGAGCCATTAAACCACCCACTAAACCACCCACAAATCCTGCCCCAACACCCCCACAGGCCCCAAAATGCCTCCGAGCCCTGCCGCAATGTTGTCACTGACTCCAGACCTTCCCCTGCACTCTGTGCAAGGCCCCAAACATTCCTCAAACTGCTGCCAGACCCAGTGCCCGCAGCAGTGAGGCGTTCTAACAAAGATGGGGTGCGATCTGCGTCTCCGCCTCGACTCAGTCCCGCTTTAGAGAAACAGGAACTTAGAGCACTTCCTGGTGAAGAGTGTTGACGGGTGAATGTGCGGATGACAAAGAGACTTTTCTCTCTTTTCTTCTGAGCCGCCTCTCAGAAGCCTCTGTGTGTGCACGATGTGGCTGATCTGGGATAATCGTGCTGTGCGCAGTGCTTAAGGAGAACATTGCCCTAAAATGGAGGGCTAAGGAATAGCCTAAAAAACCTAAAAGGCTCGGGAAGAGCCAAAGAGAACACCGATGGGCTCTGGGAAGCCCCAGTGATGCTAGCGAAAACAGCGTGGCTTTTAGGCACCTCCTCAGAGCAGCAGCAATGTCTTGCTCCAGCCTATGGGGCAATGGGGACTCTTAATTACTGCCTTGAATTACCACAAGTGTTGCAAAAGCAGAAGGGACTAGGGAGCATGCAGAGCAGGTTATGGACTATATGTCAAGTTTAAACAAGCAACAAGCCCCTCTGCAAACAGAAACAGGTTTAGCCCTAAGTAATAGACGAAGGTAGCTGTGAGTAACGTGAAGCGAAGCGGTGACGTCAGTCACCCCGAAAGCCTCGGAGAAGCGGTCTGAAAATCTGGTACCCTCGCGGCCTCGGCAGTCTTTTTGGTTTGTTTGGCAGGGTAGCCCACCGAAGGGGGACATCTCGAAGAGAAGCAGCAAGACCTGGGGATCCGGTGGTTCATTTTGGTTGTCGCCTGTGAGGCCAGCATGCAAGAGTAAGAGGAAGCTAGGAGCAGTCTCAAAAAGGTAATAGGTTTGAAAGGGAGACAGGCAAATCGAGGGCTGTCGTTCCTCCACGTAGTTAAAGACCGAGAGAGTTGTCGGTTAAGCGCATGCATACGAGGGTTTGCGAACAGTAACAATAACACTGAAGCGGAATAAAAATAAGGTTTCGTGGAAGATGGCGTTAGGAAGGTATTAGGCGACGTGCCCGCCTGCCTAATAACCTAGCCCTAATTGCTGCGTGTAACGTTTCCAGACCGTTTACCCTGCAACGTATGGTGCAAAGTGCCGTATTAAGACCTTTCCCTTAAGGAAAAGAAGAAGAAAAAAAGAAAAAAAAGGGGGAAAAAGAAAACAGGGTAAAGAGAAAAAGATCATGCATAAACCTAAGCGTTTCACTGGAAGTAAAACGCGAGTTTATCGCTTCCTTACAGAGATGGAACCAAGGACAGCAAATGCTGACGAGGAGAAGAGACGGACGAGCGTTTGCTTGCGGTTAATACCGAAGGGACGGGATGAAACAAGGAGGCCAGAATGCAGCGGCCCCTCGATATCACCAGGAACTGCTACAGGAGGAGGCGTTCTGGCACGGGTAACTAGGGTAAGTATGGCTAATGACCGTTAGCAGTTATTTCGGCCTCCCCGAGGCAGCGCTGAGGACTGAGTAACCCGTTCCTGCCCTGTGGCTGCTGTTGCCTGTATCTGCCTTAGCTTTGCTTTGGCTGTTTCTCTTTTGTTTTGTTATCGTACACGCAGCTACGGAAAGGAATAGATGTCATACTTACTTTTTTAGATTAATTGCCACGGCTGAAGTTGAAGAGACCAAGAAACGTAAGCCCCGAAGGGGCACATCTTGAAGAGAGGGGGCTAGACCTAGCGATGCAGTTGTTCGTTTTGGTCGTCGCCTGTGAGGCCAGCATGCAAGAGTAAGAGGAAGCTAGGAGCAGTCTCAAAAAGGTAATAGGTCTGAAAGGGAGACAGGCAAATCGAGGGCTGTCGTTCCTCCACGTAGTTAAAGACCGAGAGAGTTGTCGGTTAAGCGCATGCATACGAGGGTTTGCGAACAGTAACAATAACACTGAAGCGGAATAAAAATAAGGTTTCGTGGAAGATGGCGTTAGGAAGGTATTAGGCGACGTGCCCGCCTGCCTAATAACCTAGCCCTAATTGCTGTGTGTAACGTTTCCAGACCGTTTACCCTGCAACGTATGGTGCAAAGTGCCGTATTAAGACCTTTCCCTTAAGGAAAAGAAGAAGAAAAAAAGAAAAAAAAGGGGGAAAAAGAAAACAGGGTAAAGAGAAAAAGATCATGCATAAACCTAAGCGTTTCACTGGAAGTAAAACGCGAGTTTATCGCTTCCTTACAGAGATGGAACCAAGGACAGCAAATGCTGACGAGGAGAAGAGACGGACGAGCGTTTGCTTGCGGTTAATACCGAAGGGACGGGATGAAACAAGGAAGCCAGAATGCAGCGGCCCCTCGATATCACCAGGAACTGCTACAGGAGGAGGCGTTCTGGCACGGGTAACTAGGGTAAGTATGGCTAATGACCGTTAGCAGTTATTTTGGCCTCCCCGAGGCAGCGCTGAGGACTAAGTAACCTGAGGGGCTCTGGCCTGGGTTGGGGCAGAAGTGCAGGCAGGCGGGATCAGGCATTTTCCTCTCAGCTCTCCGAGCTGAATCCTAGCCCTGAAGGAAAAAGCACTGGGGGGAGGCTACTCGGACACCTGCCATGTCGAGGGCAGGGGCAGGAGCTGACCCTTCCCCGACGGACGGACGTACGGACAGACGCTGGTGCGGCGGTGACTCTTTGGATATCGTAGGTAAGGGGAGGCACGCTGGTGCCGAGCTCCAGGGCGGTATGCCTGAACACGATGCCTGAGGCAGGAGGTTATGCATTGTGTCCGGGGCTGGGAGCTGGTCCCCGAGTCCCATGTACTTGGGAGTGCCTGCACTTGCCAGGGAGCCCGGTGCTGTTCCCAGAGCTGCAGGGAATTTCCCTTGCGTTGCCTGGACCCTCGGGGCTCTTGGGGGTGTTTCCCCTCATCGCGAGGGCTGCCAGAGCCCCTCCAGGGCTGCGTGAGGTCCCCGAACCGCTCCCGGATTTGCTTTTGGCACTCCGCAGTGTCGCTCGTGTGCCTGGGGCAGCCTGCAGGCGCCATCCTGTCAGCCGCGTTGAGCCCTGCGGCGTGCCTGGTGACCCCTCTGGTGTGCGCCAAGGCCCTTCCTCTGTATTTTGGTCTGCCCCAGAGCCCTGCGCTTGCCCTCTGATGCCCTCAGGACCCCTCAGTTCACATTCTGGGTTGCCCCCGAGCCCTCTGCGTGCCTTTCGGTGCTCCCCGTGGCCCCGTGTGTGTTTTGCGGCACGCCGCAGAGGTCTCTGTTTAGCTTTTTCTCCTGTCCTGGAGTTTTCGGGGTGCTTCTGGGTGTGCCCCAGGGCCCTCCTTTTGGTGCCCCCCGAGTCACTCTGTTTGCTCTATCGTTGTTCTTTTTTTTTTTTTTTTTTTTTTCTTGACTTGTGTTGCACCCAGAGCTCTCGATTTGTTCTCTTGTGCTCCGCATACTCCCCTTTCCGCACTCTACACCCCAGGCAGGGCTCTCCCTTCAGCTCTCAGCAAGCTGCTGTCAGGAGAGTGGGGGTGCCTCTGCTGCCCTGGCAGCCCCAGCTGTCCCTGAAGGGGCTGATGGCCAGGCCCCCTGCCCAGTTCCTGCAGGCCCACAGCTGCGGGCCCTGGGGCTGGGATGAATGCCAGGGGGAGCTGGGTGGCAGGACAGGCCCCAGGTGGGGCTGATGGCAAGGGCAGGCCCACATTTGGGGGCTGGGGCTGCAGTTGGGGGGAGCTGGTGCTGGGGCAGGAGCTGGGCAGCGGAGCTGCCACGGAGCACGGCCCTTCGGGACCAGCCCGGCGGCCGCCCCGCGGAGGAGGTGAGCGGGGCCGGGGGAGGCGCACTGCAGGCTGCGGGTCCCGCATGTGCCGGGGGTCCCGGCGGCTGGGAGCGTCCCGGGGCCACGGAGGCGGGGGGAGGAAGGGGGTGCGCCGGGGCTGTGGTGCGGTTTACTGCGCGGTCGGAGGAGCGCGGGGGGGGGGGGGGGGGGGGTCTCCTGTGTCAGCTCGGGAGCGTGTCGGGGAGCGGGGGGAGGAGGGTCGTGGAGGGGCGGGGGCAGTGTCGGAGCTGAGGCGGGGCCGGTCGCGGGGGTGTCGGGGGAGCCCCGGGCCGGTGGTGGGGCCGGCGGGGCCGCGCTCGGGGCTCTGCGGCCGTTTCCGGGGGGACAGGGGGGAAGGGGAAGGGGGGCGGGACGGAAAGGAACGGAATGTGCCGAGGGTCAAAGGTGCCCCAGCGCTGCGGGTGGGGGGCGGGAGTTGGGGTGCGGGAATGCGGGGAGCCGTAGCTTTCGGCGCGGCATGCCGGGAGCAGTAGTCTTCCGGCACTGGGCTTCCGGTCGGGCATGTTTGTGCTGAGCGCGGCATGCTGGGAGCGGTAGTCTTCCGGCACTGGGCTTCCGGGCCGCCCTTTTCGCGTGCACGGTATGCTGGGAGGTGTAGTCTTCTCACTACAGTGGGGGCTACTGGGTGACCATGCTGCGCCTCTCGAGGTGGCCCCGCGGGGGGGGGGGGGGCGGCGGCGGCAGGTCCCTGCCAGCGGGGTTCCCAGCAGGCGGCCGCGTGGCAGGCCAGGAGCTGTAGTGCCCGCTGGGTCTGTTCCTTACTGGACATGTGTCACTCACGCCTGAGTCCCCACAGGTCACGGGGGACAGTGGAATGCCCCTGTTTTTCCCCGGTACAGGGCAGGAAGTGTTTTCCATCTCCGATGGTGTTGCAAGACAACCTTGGAAGCTCAGAAAGAATGTTCCTGCTGTTTAAACTAGGCAGATGAGGAGAAACACCCCCCCCCCCCCCCCATTTCCTGGGAGGAAATAATTCTTTAATCAAGGCCATGCTAGAAGTGCTAAAGCCTTAAAGAAATAGTAAATCAAAATGTTTTGTTTTCTATGTAGACGTTGCCGATTTAGCAAAGGAATTTGAGGTATCCCCGAACTGAACTGTCCTCATTATAATACAAGAAAATCACGCCCATAGGTCAGAAAGACCTGTGCCCGGGTGAAGACCCCTCCCCTGAGCATGCGTAGTTTTAAAATGGTGTGTAAGCAATATTAGAATTGTATGTAAATCACTAACCAACCGGTGTAAGAGGGAAAGTTGCAAACCTTGCAACTTGTATAAATGCTACTTGGAAAGCCGGGGCGGGGGTGGGAAGTTGCGCTTGATTTGTGGGGAAAACACCGAGCAGCCAGGCTTGCACAGCTCTGAAATAAATAAGCAAATGTCTCTCCTGAGCGTGTCATTATTGGCTTAGTGCACAGCGGGCAACGAATCCGCTTTTCGGACAGCAGCGTGACCAGGCAGGGTTGTCCCCGGGGGCTGTGGCTGTCCCTCTTGGAAATGGGGAGGGCGGGAAGAGTAGGAGGGGTGCTGCGGGCTCCTGGGGGTCGTAGCTTTGCTCAGGATTGGGGCCGGTTAGGCAGCTGCTGGGAGGAGTAGCGGTGCTGGGAGGGCACGGTGCGGAGCTGTCCTGCTGTGCAGCGCAAGGGAAAGTTGACCAGCACCGTTGCTGTCCGAGGACCCTGGAACAGCCCGAGAGACCCTGGAACAGCCACCCCACGGACACCGTGTCACTGCCTCGCAAGGCCACTGCATGCGGGTACGTTTGACTACATCCGGCAGAAGAAATGTAAGCCGAAGGATCAGGGCAAATAGCTGCTTGTCTAGGTTTGTTACCTAGCGACGCACTGGCAAAGCTTTTTATGAACACCCGTACTCGATCGAGTGCGTATTCATTCTGTGAATATTAATTACTGCCAGACCGCGTACGTCACTGATGCTTTAAAGCAAGTCCGTGGCGCTGGGGTAGCACGTGTAGTGGAGGCTAAATGCAATAATACCTCGTTTTGATGTTGTTCTCTTATACGAAAGCACTTGGAGCAGATTAAGACATTTCTCGTCCTATTTTGTTTATTGAGTGGGCCCTGATACTGGGGAGAAGCTGCCGTGAAGCAGACCTAGTAGTCAGCTTCCTTAGAGAAGGCGTCTTGTCCTGTATTTGAGGGCTTCCGGTACGTTTTGACAGACAGTAGTGAGTGACGGGTTTCCTTTGGACCCCCCGGGGAGCAGAAAGTTCTGCCGGGAAGGCAAAATGTTTCTTGCGGCTGGGTTGGAAGAAGCTGGCTGCTGATGCAAGGCAGTGACAATTCTGGGGAGTCGCGGGAAGTTTTGAAAAGACGGTCGTTCCCTTTGCTAGAAGGCTATGCACTTCGGTTCCTAATAGCTGTAGTAATGAAGCCAGGTAAGCGTTCGGGAGGAGCCCAAGCCACTTTTGCCTAGCGAGTATTTTGCAAGGGGGGCAGGAAAGCGCTGCGCCCTGCTCCTTGCTGCCCTCGCGTGTCTGAAAGGCGGCAGTGCACGCGGGAGGGGGGGCGCGCTCACGGCTGCCCTCGCGTGTCGACAAGGCAGCACTGCAGCCGCCGGCGGCCACCGCTGCGTACGGAGACCGTTGCGGGCAGCCGGCGCACACGTGCGCGCTGCCGGTCGCCGCGTTGGCCGCTACTCTGCGCTCTCTCGGGGACGGGTAAGCGCAGGGGCCGCGCTCGTGCCCCCTGCCCGGTGCTCACGGACCGGGAGCGCTTTTCCCGAGAGGGCTTTTCCTTCTCGGTGCTTCCTGGGGGCGCGGGGACGGGCAGTGCCGTCTCGGAGCTGCTCCGCGGCGCTCTCTCCCCGGGGCAGCCCCAGCGCCTGCTCGCTGAAGCCCGCCGCTCTCTCGGGCGCGGGCAGAGCAGCCTCGGGGCGCTCGCTGCTCGGCCTGAGCGCCGGGGTGGCGCGGCGGGCTGCGGTTGGCGCGCGGGAGCCGGCCGGCTGCAGCGCGGCGCTGCGACCACGCGAGGGTGGGGCCATTGCGGGTCTGGGCTGCCTCGCGCTCCGCTCCCCCCGCCCCTCGCGCTCCCCCCGCCCCTCTCGCGCGGTCCTGGGCCGGCGCACGCGCGGTGCGGCGGCGCGAGCCCTGGGCGGCCGGCGCACGCGCGGTGCGGCGGCGCGAGCCCTGGGCGGCCGGCGCACGCGCGGTGCGGCGGCGCGAGCCCTGGGCGGCCGGCGCACGCGCGGTGCGGCGGCGCGAGCCCTGGGCGGCCGGCGCACGCGCGGTGCGGCGGCGCGAGCCCTGGGCGGCCGGCGCACGCGCGGTGCGGCGGCGCGAGCCCTGGGCGGCCGGCGCACGCGCGGTGCGGCGGCGCGAGCCCTGGGCGGCCGGCGCACGCGCGGTGCGGCGGCGCGAGCCCTGGGCGGCCGGCGCACGCGCGGTGCGGCGGCGCGAGCCCTGGGCGGCCGGCGCACGCGCGGTGCGGCGGCGCGAGCCCTGGGCGGCCGGCGCACGCGCGGTGCGGCGGCGCGAGCCCTGGGCGGCCGGCGCACGCGCGGTGCGGCGGCGCGAGCCCTGGGCGGCCGGCGCACGCGCGGTGCGGCGGCGCGAGCCCTGGGCGGCCGGCGCACGCGCGGTGCGGCGGCGCGAGCCCTGGGCGGCCGGCGCACGCGCGGTGCGGCGGCGCGAGCCCTGGGCGGCCGGCGCACGCGCGGTGCGGCGGCGGGCAAGATGGCGGCGAGCAGGGCGGGTGTTTTCGCTGGACGGCGGCGGGCGAGGGCAGAGGCGGGCTGGAGTCGAGCATGTGGGGGCCGCGGTGAGGCGAGCGTGCGCCTTCGGGTGGCCGCGGGTGTCGGGCTGTGTCCTGCCAGCCGGGGCCGTCGCTGCGTGGAGGCGGCGGGGCGGGGGGGGGGGAGTCGGGCCGGGGGCCGCGCCGCGCCGCGCCGCGCCGCGCCGGGTTTGCGCGGCGCCGGGTCTGCCGGAGCGCGGCTCTGACTCTCCCTTTTGCGTGTGTCGCCTGTAGGGCCCCGGTTCCTCCCCAGCGCGGGCCGGGGCGTGCTCTCGCCCCTGCGGACGCAGCCTGGAGGAGTGTGTGTGGGGTGTCTGCGCGGGGGTCTGGATGTCTCTAGCAGCGGCACGGCAGCCTGATGCCTCCTCTCGTCTGGGACGCGGGGTCCTTGGGGAGTTCCCTGCTGCCTCCTCTGGCGTTCTCTGCGAGCTCATAGATCCCTCCACCTCCTCTCCTCCCCCCCCCCCCCCCCCCGCCCCGCTCCCCTGTCTGGTGGGGTGGGAGACCGGTGGCTGCTCCCGCCGAGCTGAGAGCCACGTAGGGCACCCCTGTGTGCTCACTACGCATCTGGGATGGCACCCCTGCCCTGAGGGCCCCGCAGAGTCCCACCCTTCCTGCAACCAGCCCCCCCAGAGCCATTAAACCACCCACTAAACCACCCACAAATCCGGCCCCAACACCCCCACAGGCCCCAAAACGCCTCCGAGCCCTGCCGCAATGTTGTCACTGACTCCAGACCTTCCCCTGCACTCTGTGCAAGGCCCCAAACATTCCTCAAACTGCTGCCAGACCCAGTGCCCGCAGCAGTGAGGCGTTCTAACAAAGATGGGGTGCGATGTGCGTCTCCGCCTCGACTCAGTCCCGCTTTAGAGAAACAGGAACTTAGAGCACTTCCTGGTGAAGAGTGTTGACGGGTGAATGTGCGGATGACAAAGAGACTTTTCTCTCTTTTCTTCTGAGCCGCCTCTCAGAAGCCTCTGTGTGTGCACGATGTGGCTGATCTGGGATAATCGTGCTGTGCGCAGTGCTTAAGGAGAACATTGCCCTAAAATGGAGGGCTAAGGAATAGCCTAAAAAACCTAAAAGGCTCGGGAAGAGCCAAAGAGAACACCGATGGGCTCTGGGAAGCCCCAGTGATGCTAGCGAAAACAGCGTGGCTTTTAGGCACCTCCTCAGAGCAGCAGCAATGTCTCGCTCCAGCCTATGGGGCAATGGGGACTCTTAATTACCGCCTTGAATTACCACAAGTGTTGCAAAAGCAGAAGGGACTAGGGAGCATGCAGAGCAGGTTATGGACTATATGTCAAGTTTAAACAAGCAACAAGCCCCTCTGCAAACAGAAACAGGTTTAGCCCTAAGTAATAGACGAAGGTAGCTGTGAGTAACGTGAAGCGAAGCGGTGACGTCAGTCACCCCGAAAGCCTCGGAGAAGCGGTCTGAAAATCTGGTACCCTCGCGGCCTCGGCAGTCTTTTTGGTTTGTTTGGCAGGGTAGCCCACCGAAGGGGGACATCTCGAAGAGAAGCAGCAAGACCTGGGGATCCGGTGGTTCATTTTGGTCGTCGCCTGTGAGGCCAGCATGCAAGAGTAAGAGGAAGCTAGGAGCAGTCTCAAAAAGGTAATAGGTCTGAAAGGGAGACAGGCAAATCGAGGGCTGTCGTTCCTCCACGTAGTTAAAGACCGAGAGAGTTGTCGGTTAAGCGCATGCATACGAGGGTTTGCGAACAGTAACAATAACACTGAAGCGGAATAAAAATAAGGTTTCGTGGAAGATGGCGTTAGGAAGGTATTAGGCGACGTGCCCGCCTGCCTAATAACCTAGCCCTAATTGCTGTGTGTAACGTTTCCAGACCGTTTACCCTGCAACGTATGGTGCAAAGTGCCGTATTAAGACCTTTCCCTTAAGGAAAAGAAGAAGAAAAAAAGAAAAAAAAGGGGGAAAAAGAAAACAGGGTAAAGAGAAAAAGATCATGCATAAACCTAAGCGTTTCACTGGAAGTAAAACGCGAGTTTATCGCTTCCTTACAGAGGTGGAACCAAGGACAGCAAATGCTGACGAGGAGAAGAGACGGACGAGCGTTTGCTTGCGGTTAATACCGAAGGGACGGGATGAAACAAGGAAGCCAGAATGCAGCGGCCCCTCGATATCACCAGGAACTGCTACAGGAGGAGGCGTTCTGGCACGGGTAACTAGGGTAAGTATGGCTAATGACCGTTAGCAGTTATTTCGGCCTCCCCGAGGCAGCGCTGAGGACTGAGTAACCCGTTCCTGCCCTGTGGCTGCTGTTGCCTGTATCTGCCTTAGCTTTGCTTTGGCTGTTTCTCTTTTGTTTTGTTATCGTACACGCAGCTACGGAAAGGAATAGATGTCATACTTACTTTTTTAGATTAATTGCCACGGCTGAAGTTGAAGAGACCAAGAAACGTAAGCCGCGAAGGGGCACATCTTGAAGAGAGGGGGATGGACCTAGCGATGCAGTTGTTCGTTTTGGTCGTCGCCTGTGAGGCCAGCATGCAAGAGTAAGAGGAAGCTAGGAGCAGTCTCAAAAAGGTAATAGGTTTGAAAGGGAGACAGGCAAATCGAGGGCTGTCGTTCCTCCACGTAGTTAAAGACCGAGAGAGTTGTCGGTTAAGCGCATGCATACGAGGGTTTGCGAACAGTAACAATAACACTGAAGCGGAATAAAAATAAGGTTTCGTGGAAGATGGCGTTAGGAAGGTATTAGGCGACGTGCCCGCCTGCCTAATAACCTAGCCCTAATTGCTGTGTGTAACGTTTCCAGACCGTTTACCCTGCAACGTATGGTGCAAAGTGCCGTATTAAGACCTTTCCCTTAAGGAAAAGAAGAAGAAAAAAAGAAAAAAAAGGGGGAAAAAGAAAACAGGGTAAAGAGAAAAAGATCATGCATAAACCTAAGCGTTTCACTGGAAGTAAAACGCGAGTTTATCGCTTCCTTACAGAGGTGGAACCAAGGACAGCAAATGCTGACGAGGAGAAGAGACGGACGAGCGTTTGCTTGCGGTTAATACCGAAGGGACGGGATGAAACAAGGAAGCCAGAATGCAGCGGCCCCTCGATATCACCAGGAACTGCTACAGGAGGAGGCGTTCTGGCACGGGTAACTAGGGTAAGTATGGCTAATGACCGTTAGCAGTTATTTTGGCCTCCCCGAGGCAGCGCTGAGGACTAAGTAACCTGAGGGGCTCTGGCCTGGGTTGGGGCAGAAGTGCAGGCAGGCGGGATCAGGCATTTTCCTCTCAGCTCTCCGAGCTGAATCCTAGCCCTGAAGGAAAAAGCACTGGGGGGAGGCTACTCGGACACCTGCCATGTCGAGGGCAGGGGCAGGAGCTGACCCTTCCCCGACGGACGGACGTACGGACAGACGCTGGTGCGGCGGTGACTCTTTGGATATCGTAGGTAAGGGGAGGCACGCTGGTGCCGAGCTCCAGGGCGGTTTGCCTGAACACGATGCCTGAGGCAGGAGGTTATGCATTGTGTCCGGGGCTGGGAGCTGGTCCCCGAGTCCCATGTACTTGGGAGTGCCTGCACTTGCCAGGGAGCCCGGTGCTGTTCCCAGAGCTGCGGGGAATTTCCCTTGCGTTGCCTGGACCCTCGGGGCTCTTGGGGGTGTTTCCCCTCATCGCGAGGGCTGCCAGAGCCCCTCCAGGGCTGCGTGAGGTCCCCGAACCGCTCCCGGATTTGCTTTTGGCACTCCGCAGTGTCGCTCGTGTGCCTGGGGCAGCCTGCAGGCGCCATCCTGTCAGCCGCGTTGAGCCCTGCGGCGTGCCTGGTGACCCCTCTGGTGTGCGCCAAGGCCCTTCCTCTGTATTTTGGTCTGCCCCAGAGCCCTGCGCTTGCCCTCTGATGCCCTCAGGACCCCTCAGTTCACATTCTGGGTTGCCCCCGAGCCCTCTGCGTGCCTTTCGGTGCTCCCCGTGGCCCCGTGTGTGTTTTGCGGCACGCCGCAGAGGTCTCTGTTTAGCTTTTTCTCCTGTCCTGGAGTTTTCGGGGTGCTTCTGGGTGTGCCCCAGGGCCCTCCTTTTGGTGCCCCCCGAGTCACTCTGTTTGCTCTATCGTTGTTCTTTTTTTTTTTTTTTTTTTTTTTCTTGACTTGTGTTGCACCCAGAGCTCTCGATTTGTTCTCTTGTGCTCCGCATACTCCCCTTTCCGCACTCTACACCCCAGGCAGGGCTCTCCCTTCAGCTCTCAGCAAGCTGCTGTCAGGAGAGTGGGGGTGCCTCTGCTGCCCTGGCAGCCCCAGCTGTCCCTGAAGGGGCTGATGGCCAGGCCCCCTGCCCAGTTCCTGCAGGCCCACAGCTGCGGGCCCTGGGGCTGGGATGAATGCCAGGGGGAGCTGGGTGGCAGGACAGGCCCCAGGTGGGGCTGATGGCAAGGGCAGGCCCACATTTGGGGGCTGGGGCTGCAGTTGGGGGGAGCTGGTGCTGGGGCAGGAGCTGGGCAGCGGAGCTGCCACGGAGCACGGCCCTTCGGGACCAGCCCGGCGGCCGCCCCGCGGAGGAGGTGAGCGGGGCCGGGGGAGGCGCACTGCAGGCTGCGGGTCCCGCATGTGCCGGGGGTCCCGGCGGCTGGGAGCGTCCCGGGGCCACGGAGGCGGGGGGAGGAAGGGGGTGCGCCGGGGCTGTGGTGCGGTTTACTGCGCGGTCGGAGGAGCGCGGGGGGGGGGGGGGGTCTCCTGTGTCAGCTCGGGAGCGTGTCGGGGAGCGGGGGGAGGAGGGTCGTGGAGGGGCGGGGGCAGTGTCGGAGCTGAGGCGGGGCCGGTCGCGGGGGTGTCGGGGGAGCCCCGGGCCGGTGGTGGGGCCGGCGGGGCCGCGCTCGGGGCTCTGCGGCCGTTTCCGGGGGGACAGGGGGGAAGGGGAAGGGGGGCGGGACGGAAAGGAACGGAATGTGCCGAGGGTCAAAGGTGCCCCAGCGCTGCGGGTGGGGGGCGGGAGGGGCGGGGGCGGGACTGCGGGGAGCCGTAGCTTTCGGCGCGGCATGCCGGGAGCAGTAGTCTTCCGGCACTGGGCTTCCGGTGGGGGCATGTTTGTTCTGAGCGCGGCATGCTGGGAGCGGTAGTCTTCCGGCACTGGGCTTCCGGGCGGCCATGTTGCTTGGCATGGTATGCCGGGAGCAGTAGTCTTCCGGCACTGGGCTTCCGGGCCGCCCTTTTCGCGTGCACGGTATGCTGGGAGGTGTAGTCTTCTCAGGCGGGGCTACTGGGTGACCATGCCCCTGTTTTTCCCCGGTACAGGGCAGGAAGTGTTTTCCATCTCCGATGGTGTTGCAAGACAACCTTGGAAGCTCAGAAAGTGTTCCTGCTGTTTAAACTAGGCAGATGAGGAGGTACCCCCCCCCCCCCCCCATTTCCTGGGAGGAAATAATTCTTTAATCAAGGCCATGCTAGAAGTGCTAAAGCCTTAAACAAAACATTTTGATTTACTATTTCTTTTCTATGTAGACGTTGCCAATTTAGCAAAGGAATTTGAGGTATCCCCGAACTGAACTGTCCTCATTATAATACAAGAAAATCACGCCCATAGGTCAGAAAGACCTGTGCCCGGGTGAAGACCCCTCCCCTGAGCATGCGTAGTTTTAAAATGGTGTGTAAGCAATATTAGAATTGTATGTAAATCACTAACCAACCGGTGTAAGAGGGAAAGTTGCAAACCTTGCAACTTGTATAAATGCTACTTGGAAAGCCGGGGCGGGGGGGGGGAAGTTGCGCTTGATTTGTGGGGAAAACACCGAGCAGCCAGGCTTGCACAACTCAAATAAATAAGCAAATGTCTCTCCTGAGCGTGTCATTATTGGCTTAGTGCACAGCGGGCAACGAATCCGCTTTTCGGACAGCAGCGTGACCAGGCAGGGTTGTCCCCGGGGGCTGTGGCTGTCCCTCTTGGAAATGGGGAGGGCGGGAAGAGTAGGAGGGGTGCTGCGGGCTCCTGGGGGTCGTAGCTTTGCTCAGGATTGGGGCCGGTTAGGCAGCTGCTGGGAGGAGTAGCGGTGCTGGGAGGGCACGGTGCGGAGCTGTCCTGCTGTGCAGCGCAAGGGAAAGTTGACCAGCACCGTTGCTGTCCGAGGACCCTGGAACAGCCCGAGAGACCCTGGAACAGCCACCCCACGGACACCGTGTCACTGCCTCGCAAGGCCACTGCATGCAGGTACGTTTGACTACATCCGGCAGAAGAAATGTAAGCCGAAGGATCAGGGCAAATAGCTGCTTGTCTAGGTTTGTTACCTAGCGACGCACTGGCAAAGCTTTTTATGAACACCCGTACTCGATCGAGTGCGTATTCATTCTGTGAATATTAATTACTGCCAGACCGCGTACGTCACTGATGCTTTAAAGCAAGTCCGTGGCGCTGGGGTAGCACGTGTAGTGGAGGCTAAATGCAATAATACCTCGTTTTGATGTTGTTCTCTTATACGAAAGCACTTGGAGCAGATTAAGACATTTCTCGTCCTATTTTGTTTATTGAGTGGGCCCTGATACTGGGGAGAAGCTGCCGTGAAGCAGACCTAGTAGTCAGCTTCCTTAGAGAAGGCGTCTTGTCCTGTATTTGAGGGCTTCCGGTACGTTTTGACAGACAGTAGTGAGTGACGGGTTTCCTTTGGACCCCCCGGGGAGCAGAAAGTTCTGCCGGGAAGGCAAAATGTTTCTTGCGGCTGGGTTGGAAGAAGCTGGCTGCTGATGCAAGGCAGTGACAATTCTGGGGAGTCGCGGGAAGTTTTGAAAAGACGGTCGTTCCCTTTGCTAGAAGGCTATGCACTTCGGTTCCTAATAGCTGTAGTAATGAAGCCAGGTAAGCGTTCGGGAGGAGCCCAAGCCACTTTTGCCTAGCGAGTATTTTGCAAGGGGGGCAGGAAAGCGCTGCGCCCTGCTCCTTGCTGCCCTCGCGTGTCTGAAAGGCGGCAGTGCACGCGGGAGGGGGGCGCGCATGCGCATTGCGTTCCGGCGCGCTCACGGCTGCCCTCGCGTGTCGACAAGGCAGCACTGCAGCCGCCGGCGGCCACCGCTGCGTACGGAGACCGTTGCGGGCAGCCGGCGCACACGTGCGCGCTGCCGGTCGCCGCGTTGGCCGCTACTCTGCGCTCTCTCGGGGACGGGTAAGCGCAGGGGCCGCGCTCGTGCCCCCTGCCCGGTGCTCACGGACCGGGAGCGCTTTTCCCGAGAGGGCTTTTCCTTCTCGGTGCTTCCTGGGGGCGCGGGGACGGGCAGTGCCGTCTCGGAGCTGCTCCGCGGCGCTCTCTCCCCGGGGCAGCCCCAGCGCCTGCTCGCTGAAGCCCGCCGCTCTCTCGGGCGCGGGCAGAGCAGCCTCGGGGCGCTCGCTGCTCGGCCTGAGCGCCGGGGTGGCGCGGCGGGCTGCGGTTGGCGCGCGGGAGCCGGCCGGCTGCAGCGCGGCGCTGCGACCACGCGAGGGTGGGGCCATTGCGGGTCTGGGCTGCCTCGCGCTCCGCTCCCCCCGCCCCTCGCGCTCCCCCCGCCCCTCGCGCTCCCCCCGCCCCTCGCGCTCCCCCCGCCCCTCGCGCTCCCCCCGCCCCTCGCGCTCCGCTCCCCCCGCCCCTCGCGCTCCGCTCCCCCCGCCCCTCGCGCTCCCCCCGCCCCCCGCCCCTCGCGCTCCCCCCGCCCCTCGCGCTGCGCTCCCCCCGCCCCTCGCGCTCCCCCCGCCCCTCGCGCTCCCCCCGCCCCTCGCGCTCCCCCCGCCCCTCGCGCTCCCCCCGCCCCCCGCCCCTCGCGCTCCCCCCGCCCCTCGCGCTCCGCTCCCCCGCCCCTCGCGCTCCCCCCGCCCCTCGCGCTCCGCTCCCCCCGCCCCTCGCGCTCCCCCCGCCCCTCTCGCGCGGTCCTGGGCCGGCGCACGCGCGGTGCGGCGGCGCGAGCCCTGGGCGGCCGGCGCACGCGCGGTGCGGCGGCGCGAGCCCTGGGCGGCCGGCGCACGCGCGGTGCGGCGGCGCGAGCCCTGGGCGGCCGGCGCACGCGCGGTGCGGCGGCGCGAGCCCTGGGCGGCCGGCGCACGCGCGGTGCGGCGGCGCGAGCCCTGGGCGGCCGGCGCACGCGCGGTGCGGCGGCGCGAGCCCTGGGCGGCCGGCGCACGCGCGGTGCGGCGGCGCGAGCCCTGGGCGGCCGGCGCACGCGCGGTGCGGCGGCGCGAGCCCTGGGCGGCCGGCGCACGCGCGGTGCGGCGGCGCGAGCCCTGGGCGGCCGGCGCACGCGCGGTGCGGCGGCGGGCAAGATGGCGGCGAGCAGGGCGGGTGTTTTCGCTGGACGGCGGCGGGCGAGGGCAGAGGCGGGCTGGAGTCGAGCATGTGGGGGCCGCGGTGAGGCGAGCGTGCGCCTTCGGGTGGCCGCGGGTGTCGGGCTGTGTCCTGCCAGCCGGGGCCGTCGCTGCGTGGAGGCGGCGGGGCGGGGGGGGGGGAGTCGGGCCGGGTGCCGCGCCGCGCCGCGCCGCGCCGCGCCGGGTTTGCGCGGCGCCGGGTCTGCCGGAGCGCGGCTCTGACTCTCCCTTTTGCGTGTGTCGCCTGTAGGGCCCCGGTTCCTCCCCAGCGCGGGCCGGGGCGTGCTCTCGCCCCTGCGGACGCAGCCTGGAGGAGTGTGTGTGGGGTGTCTGCGCGGGGGTCTGGATGTCTCTAGCAGCGGCACGGCAGCCTGATGCCTCCTCTCGTCTGGGACGCGGGGTCCTTGGGGAGTTCCCTGCTGCCTCCTCTGGCGTTCTCTGCGAGCTCATAGATCCCTCCACCTCCTCTCCTCCCCCCCCCCCCCCGCCCCGCTCCCCTGTCTGGTGGGGTGGGAGACCGGTGGCTGCTCCCGCCGAGCTGAGAGCCACGTAGGGCACCCCTGTGTGCTCACTACGCATCTGGGATGGCACCCCTGCCCTGAGGGCCCCGCAGAGTCCCACCCTTCCTGCAACCAGCCCCCCCAGAGCCATTAAACCACCCACTAAACCACCCACAAATCCTGCCCCAACACCCCCACAGGCCCCAAAACGCCTCCGAGCCCTGCCGCAATGTTGTCACTGACTCCAGACCTTCCCCTGCACTCTGTGCAAGGCCCCAAACATTCCTCAAACTGCTGCCAGACCCAGTGCCCGCAGCAGTGAGGCGTTCTAACAAAGATGGGGTGCGATGTGCGTCTCCGCCTCGACTCAGTCCCGCTTTAGAGAAACAGGAACTTAGAGCACTTCCTGGTGAAGAGTGTTGACGGGTGAATGTGCGGATGACAAAGAGACTTTTCTCTCTTTTCTTCTGAGCCGCCTCTCAGAAGCCTCTGTGTGTGCACGATGTGGCTGATCTGGGATAATCGTGCTGTGCGCAGTGCTTAAGGAGAACATTGCCCTAAAATGGAGGGCTAAGGAATAGCCTAAAAAACCTAAAAGGCTCGGGAAGAGCCAAAGAGAACACCGATGGGCTCTGGGAAGCCCCAGTGATGCTAGCGAAAACAGCGTGGCTTTTAGGCACCTCCTCAGAGCAGCAGCAATGTCTCGCTCCAGCCTATGGGGCAATGGGGACTCTTAATTACCGCCTTGAATTACCACAAGTGTTGCAAAAGCAGAAGGGACTAGGGAGCATGCAGAGCAGGTTATGGACTATATGTCAAGTTTAAACAAGCAACAAGCCCCTCTGCAAACAGAAACAGGTTTAGCCCTAAGTAATAGACGAAGGTAGCTGTGAGTAACGTGAAGCGAAGCGGTGACGTCAGTCACCCCGAAAGCCTCGGAGAAGCGGTCTGAAAATCTGGTACCCTCGCGGCCTCGGCAGTCTTTTTGGTTTGTTTGGCAGGGTAGCCCACCGAAGGGGGACATCTCGAAGAGAAGCAGCAAGACCTGGGGATCCGGTGGTTCATTTTGGTCGTCGCCTGTGAGGCCAGCATGCAAGAGTAAGAGGAAGCTAGGAGCAGTCTCAAAAAGGTAATAGGTCTGAAAGGGAGACAGGCAAATCGAGGGCTGTCGTTCCTCCACGTAGTTAAAGACCGAGAGAGTTGTCGGTTAAGCGCATGCATACGAGGGTTTGCGAACAGTAACAATAACACTGAAGCGGAATAAAAATAAGGTTTCGTGGAAGATGGCGTTAGGAAGGTATTAGGCGACGTGCCCGCCTGCCTAATAACCTAGCCCTAATTGCTGCGTGTAACGTTTCCAGACCGTTTACCCTGCAACGTATGGTGCAAAGTGCCGTATTAAGACCTTTCCCTTAAGGAAAAGAAGAAGAAAAAAAGAAAAAAAAGGGGGAAAAAGAAAACAGGGTAAAGAGAAAAAGATCATGCATAAACCTAAGCGTTTCACTGGAAGTAAAACGCGAGTTTATCGCTTCCTTACAGAGGTGGAACCAAGGACAGCAAATGCTGACGAGGAGAAGAGACGGACGAGCGTTTGCTTGCGGTTAATACCGAAGGGACGGGATGAAACAAGGAAGCCAGAATGCAGCGGCCCCTCGATATCACCAGGAACTGCTACAGGAGGAGGCGTTCTGGCACGGGTAACTAGGGTAAGTATGGCTAATGACCGTTAGCAGTTACTTTGGCCTCCCCGAGGCAGCGCTGAGGACTGAGTAACCCGTTCCTGCCCTGTGGCTGCTGTTGCCTGTATCTGCCTTAGCTTTGCTTTGGCTGTTTCTCTTTTGTTTTGTTATCGTACACGCAGCTACGGAAAGGAATAGATGTCATACTTACTTTTTTAGATTAATTGCCACGGCTGAAGTTGAAGAGACCAAGAAACGTAAGCCCCGAAGGGGCACATCTTGAAGAGAGGGGGCTAGACCTAGCGATGCAGTTGTTCGTTTTGGTCGTCGCCTGTGAGGCCAGCATGCAAGAGTAAGAGGAAGCTAGGAGCAGTCTCAAAAAGGTAATAGGTCTGAAAGGGAGACAGGCAAATCGAGGGCTGTCGTTCCTCCACGTAGTTAAAGACCGAGAGAGTTGTCGGTTAAGCGCATGCATACGAGGGTTTGCGAACAGTAACAATAACACTGAAGCGGAATAAAAATAAGGTTTCGTGGAAGATGGCGTTAGGAAGGTATTAGGCGACGTGCCCGCCTGCCTAATAACCTAGCCCTAATTGCTGTGTGTAACGTTTCCAGACCGTTTACCCTGCAACGTATGGTGCAAAGTGCCGTATTAAGACCTTTCCCTTAAGGAAAAGAAGAAGAAAAAAAGAAAAAAAAGGGGGGAAAAGAAAACAGGGTAAAGAGAAAAAGATCATGCATAAACCTAAGCGTTTCACTGGAAGTAAAACGCGAGTTTATCGCTTCCTTACAGAGATGGAACCAAGGACAGCAAATGCTGACGAGGAGAAGAGACGGACGAGCGTTTGCTTGCGGTTAATACCGAAGGGACGGGATGAAACAAGGAAGCCAGAATGCAGCGGCCCCTCGATATCACCAGGAACTGCTACAGGAGGAGGCGTTCTGGCACGGGTAACTAGGGTAAGTATGGCTAATGACCGTTAGCAGTTATTTTGGCCTCCCCGAGGCAGCGCTGAGGACTAAGTAACCTGAGGGGCTCTGGCCTGGGTTGGGGCAGAAGTGCAGGCAGGCGGGATCAGGCATTTTCCTCTCAGCTCTCCGAGCTGAATCCTAGCCCTGAAGGAAAAAGCACTGGGGGGAGGCTACTCGGACACCTGCCATGTCGAGGGCAGGGGCAGGAGCTGACCCTTCCCCGACGGACGGACGTACGGACAGACGCTGGTGCGGCGGTGACTCTTTGGATATCGTAGGTAAGGGGAGGCACGCTGGTGCCGAGCTCCAGGGCGGTTTGCCTGAACACGATGCCTGAGGCAGGAGGTTATGCATTGTGTCCGGGGCTGGGAGCTGGTCCCCGAGTCCCATGTACTTGGGAGTGCCTGCACTTGCCAGGGAGCCCGGTGCTGTTCCCAGAGCTGCGGGGAATTTCCCTTGCGTTGCCTGGACCCTCGGGGCTCTTGGGGGTGTTTCCCCTCATCGCGAGGGCTGCCAGAGCCCCTCCAGGGCTGCGTGAGGTCCCCGAACCGCTCCCGGATTTGCTTTTGGCACTCCGCAGTGTCGCTCGTGTGCCTGGGGCAGCCTGCAGGCGCCATCCTGTCAGCCGCGTTGAGCCCTGCGGCGTGCCTGGTGACCCCTCTGGTGTGCGCCAAGGCCCTTCCTCTGTATTTTGGTCTGCCCCAGAGCCCTGCACTTGCCCTCTGATGCCCTCAGGACCCCTCAGTTCACATTCTGGGTTGCCCCCGAGCCCTCTGCGTGCCTTTCGGTGCGCCCCGTGGCCCCGTGTGTGTTTTGCGGCACGCCGCAGAGGTCTCTGTTTAGCTTTTTCTCCTGTCCTGGAGTTTTCGGGGTGCTTCTGGGTGTGCCCCAGGGCCCTCCTTTTGGTGCCCCCCGAGTCACTCTGTTTGCTCTATCGTTGTTCTTTTTTTTTTTTTTTTTTTTTTTCTTGACTTGTGTTGCACCCAGAGCTCTCGATTTGTTCTCTTGTGCTCCGCATACTCCCCTTTCCGCACTCTACACCCCAGGCAGGGCTCTCCCTTCAGCTCTCAGCAAGCTGCTGTCAGGAGAGTGGGGGTGCCTCTGCTGCCCTGGCAGCCCCAGGCGTCCCTGAATGGGCTGATGGCCATGTCCCCCTGCCAGGGGGAAGTAGGTAATTCCGGTGCAGGCCCACAGCTAATAGTATAGCTTACAATACTGGGTGGCAGGACAGGCCCCAGGTGGGGCTGATGGCAAGGGCAGGCCCACATTTGGGGGCTGGGGCTGCAGTTGGGGGGAGCTGGTGCTGGGGCAGGAGCTGGGCAGCGGAGCTGCCACAGAGCACGGCCCTTCGGGACCAGCCCGGCGGCCGCCCCGCGGAGGAGGTGAGCGGGGCCGGGGGAGGCGCACTGCAGGCTGCGGGTCCCGCATGTGCCGGGGGTCCCGGCGGCTGGGAGCGTCCCGGGGCCACGGAGGCGGGGGGAGGAAGGGGGTGCGCCGGGGCTGTGGTGCGGTTTACTGCGCGGTCAGAGGAGCGCGGGGGGGGGGGGGGGGGGTCTCCTGTGTCAGCTCGGGAGCGTGTCGGGGAGCGGGGGGAGGAGGGTCGTGGAGGGGCGGGGGCAGTGTCGGAGCTGAGGCGGGGCCGGTCGCGGGGGTGTCGGGGGAGCCCCGGGCCGGTGGTGGGGCCGGCGGGGCCGCGCTCGGGGCTCTGCGGCCGTTTCCGGGGGGACAGGGGGGAAGGGGAAGGGGGGCGGGACGGAAAGGAACGGAATGTGCCGAGGGTCAAAGGTGCCCCAGCGCTGCGGGTGGGGGGCGGGAGGGGCGGGGGCGGGAATGCGGGGAGCCGTAGCTTTCGGCGCGGCATGCCGGGAGCAGTAGTCTTCCGGCACTGGGCTTCCGGTGGGGGCATGTTTGTTCTGAGCGCGGCATGCTGGGAGCGGTAGTCTTCCGGCACTGGGCTTCCGGGCGGCCATGTTGCTTGGCATGGTATGCCGGGAGCAGTAGTCTTCCGGCACTGGGCTTCCGGGCCGCCCTTTTCGCGTGCACGGTATGCTGGGAGGTGTAGTCTTCTCAGGCGGGGCTACTGGGTGACCATGCCCCTGTTTTTCCCCGGTACAGGGCAGGAAGTGTTTTCCATCTCCGATGGTGTTGCAAGACAACCTTGGAAGCTCAGAAAGTGTTCCTGCTGTTTAAACTAGGCAGATGAGGAGGTACCCCCCCCCCCCATTTCCTGGGAGGAAATAATTCTTTAATCAAGGCCATGCTAGAAGTGCTAAAGCCATAAACAAAACATTTTGATTTACTATTTCTTTTCTATGTAGACGTTGCCAATTTAGCAAAGGAATTTGAGGTATCCCCGAACTGAACTGTCCTCATTATAATACAAGAAAATCACGCCCATAGGTCAGAAAGACCTGTGCCCGGGTGAAGACCCCTCCCCTGAGCATGCGTAGTTTTAAAATGGTGTGTAAGCAATATTAGAATTGTATGTAAATCACTAACCAACCGGTGTAAGAGGGAAAGTTGCAAACCTTGCAACTTGTATAAATGCTACTTGGAAAGCCGGGGCGGGGGTGGGAAGTTGCGCTTGATTTGTGGGGAAAACACCGAGCAGCCAGGCTTGCACAACTCAAATAAATAAGCAAATGTCTCTCCTGAGCGTGTCATTATTGGCTTAGTGCACAGCGGGCAACGAATCCGCTTTTCGGACAGCAGCGTGACCAGGCAGGGTTGTCCCCGGGGGCTGTGGCTGTCCCTCTTGGAAATGGGGAGGGCGGGAAGAGTAGGAGGGGTGCTGCGGGCTCCTGGGGGTCGTAGCTTTGCTCAGGATTGGGGCCGGTTAGGCAGCTGCTGGGAGGAGTAGCGGTGCTGGGAGGGCACGGTGCGGAGCTGTCCTGCTGTGCAGCGCAAGGGAAAGTTGACCAGCACCGTTGCTGTCCGAGGACCCTGGAACAGCCCGAGAGACCCTGGAACAGCCACCCCACGGACACCGTGTCACTGCCTCGCAAGGCCACTGCATGCAGGTACGTTTGACTACATCCGGCAGAAGAAATGTAAGCCGAAGGATCAGGGCAAATAGCTGCTTGTCTAGGTTTGTTACCTAGCGACGCACTGGCAAAGCTTTTTATGAACACCCGTACTCGATCGAGTGCGTATTCATTCTGTGAATATTAATTACTGCCAGACCGCGTACGTCACTGATGCTTTAAAGCAAGTCCGTGGCGCTGGGGTAGCACGTGTAGTGGAGGCTAAATGCAATAATACCTCGTTTTGATGTTGTTCTCTTATACGAAAGCACTTGGAGCAGATTAAGACATTTCTCGTCCTATTTTGTTTATTGAGTGGGCCCTGATACTGGGGAGAAGCTGCCGTGAAGCAGACCTAGTAGTCAGCTTCCTTAGAGAAGGCGTCTTGTCCTGTATTTGAGGGCTTCCGGTACGTTTTGACAGACAGTAGTGAGTGACGGGTTTCCTTTGGACCCCCCGGGGAGCAGAAAGTTCTGCCGGGAAGGCAAAATGTTTCTTGCGGCTGGGTTGGAAGAAGCTGGCTGCTGATGCAAGGCAGTGACAATTCTGGGGAGTCGCGGGAAGTTTTGAAAAGACGGTCGTTCCCTTTGCTAGAAGGCTATGCACTTCGGTTCCTAATAGCTGTAGTAATGAAGCCAGGTAAGCGTTCGGGAGGAGCCCAAGCCACTTTTGCCTAGCGAGTATTTTGCAAGGGGGGCAGGAAAGCGCTGCGCCCTGCTCCTTGCTGCCCTCGCGTGTCTGAAAGGCGGCAGTGCACGCGGGAGGGGGGCGCGCATGCGCATTGCGTTCCGGCGCGCTCACGGCTGCCCTCGCGTGTCGACAAGGCAGCACTGCAGCCGCCGGCGGCCACCGCTGCGTACGGAGACCGTTGCGGGCAGCCGGCGCACACGTGCGCGCTGCCGGTCGCCGCGTTGGCCGCTACTCTGCGCTCTCTCGGGGACGGGTAAGCGCAGGGGCCGCGCTCGTGCCCCCTGCCCGGTGCTCACGGACCGGGAGCGCTTTTCCCGAGAGGGCTTTTCCTTCTCGGTGCTTCCTGGGGGCGCGGGGACGGGCAGTGCCGTCTCGGAGCTGCTCCGCGGCGCTCTCTCCCCGGGGCAGCCCCAGCGCCTGCTCGCTGAAGCCCGCCGCTCTCTCGGGCGCGGGCAGAGCAGCCTCGGGGCGCTCGCTGCTCGGCCTGAGCGCCGGGGTGGCGCGGCGGGCTGCGGTTGGCGCGCGGGAGCCGGCCGGCTGCAGCGCGGCGCTGCGACCACGCGAGGGTGGGGCCATTGCGGGTCTGGGCTGCCTCGCGCTCCGCTCCCCCCGCCCCTCGCGCTGCGCTCCCCCCGCCCCTCGCGCTCCGCTCCCCCCGCCCCTCGCGCTCCGCTCCCCCCGCCCCTCGCGCTCCGCTCCCCCCGCCCCTCGCGCTCCCCCCGCCCCTCGCGCTCCCCCCGCCCCTCTCGCGCGGTCCTGGGCCGGCGCACGCGCGGTGCGGCGGCGCGAGCCCTGGGCGGCCGGCGCACGCGCGGTGCGGCGGCGCGAGCCCTGGGCGGCCGGCGCACGCGCGGTGCGGCGGCGCGAGCCCTGGGCGGCCGGCGCACGCGCGGTGCGGCGGCGCGAGCCCTGGGCGGCCGGCGCACGCGCGGTGCGGCGGCGCGAGCCCTGGGCGGCCGGCGCACGCGCGGTGCGGCGGCGCGAGCCCTGGGCGGCCGGCGCACGCGCGGTGCGGCGGCGGGCAAGATGGCGGCGAGCAGGGCGGGTGTTTTCGCTGGACGGCGGCGGGCGAGGGCAGAGGCGGGCTGGAGTCGAGCATGTGGGGGCCGCGGTGAGGCGAGCGTGTGCCTTCGGGTGGCCGCGGGTGTCGGGCTGTGTCCTGCCAGCCGGGGCCGTCGCTGCGTGGAGGCGGCGGGGCGGGGGGGGGGGGAGTCGGGCCGGGGGCCGCGCCGCGCCGCGCCGCGCCGCGCCGGGTCTGCGCGGCGCCGGGTCTGCCGGAGCGCGGCTCTGACTCTCCCTTTTGCGTGTGTCGCCTGTAGGGCCCCGGTTCCTCCCCAGCGCGGGCCGGGGCGTGCTCTCGCCCCTGCGGACGCAGCCTGGAGGAGTGTGTGTGGGGTGCCTGCGCGGGGGTCTGGATGTCTCTAGCAGCGGCACGGCAGCCTGATGCCTCCTCTCGTCTGGGACGCGGGGTCCTTGGGGAGTTCCCTGCTGCCTCCTCTGGCGTTCTCTGCGAGCTCATAGATCCCTCCACCTCCTCTCCTCCCCCCCCCCCCCCGCCCCGCTCCCCTGTCTGGTGGGGTGGGAGACCGGTGGCTGCTCCCGCCGAGCTGAGAGCCACGTAGGGCACCCCTGTGTGCTCACTACGCATCTGGGATGGCACCCCTGCCCTGAGGGCCCCGCAGAGTCCCACCCTTCCTGCAACCAGCCCCCCCAGAGCCATTAAACCACCCACTAAACCACCCACAAATCCTGCCCCAACACCCCCACAGGCCCCAAAACGCCTCCGAGCCCTGCCGCAATGTTGTCACTGACTCCAGACCTTCCCCTGCACTCTGTGCAAGGCCCCAAACATTCCTCAAACTGCTGCCAGACCCAGTGCCCGCAGCAGTGAGGCGTTCTAACAAAGATGGGGTGCGATGTGCGTCTCCGCCTCGACTCAGTCCCGCTTTAGAGAAACAGGAACTTAGAGCACTTCCTGGTGAAGAGTGTTGACGGGTGAATGTGCGGATGACAAAGAGACTTTTCTCTCTTTTCTTCTGAGCCGCCTCTCAGAAGCCTCTGTGTGTGCACGATGTGGCTGATCTGGGATAATCGTGCTGTGCGCAGTGCTTAAGGAGAACATTGCCCTAAAATGGAGGGCTAAGGAATAGCCTAAAAAACCTAAAAGGCTCGGGAAGAGCCAAAGAGAACACCGATGGGCTCTGGGAAGCCCCAGTGATGCTAGCGAAAACAGCGTGGCTTTTAGGCACCTCCTCAGAGCAGCAGCAATGTCTCGCTCCAGCCTATGGGGCAATGGGGACTCTTAATTACCGCCTTGAATTACCACAAGTGTTGCAAAAGCAGAAGGGACTAGGGAGCATGCAGAGCAGGTTATGGACTATATGTCAAGTTTAAACAAGCAACAAGCCCCTCTGCAAACAGAAACAGGTTTAGCCCTAAGTAATAGACGAAGGTAGCTGTGAGTAACGTGAAGCGAAGCGGTGACGTCAGTCACCCCGAAAGCCTCGGAGAAGCGGTCTGAAAATCTGGTACCCTCGCGGCCTCGGCAGTCTTTTTGGTTTGTTTGGCAGGGTAGCCCACCGAAGGGGGACATCTCGAAGAGAAGCAGCAAGACCTGGGGATCCGGTGGTTCATTTTGGTCGTCGCCTGTGAGGCCAGCATGCAAGAGTAAGAGGAAGCTAGGAGCAGTCTCAAAAAGGTAATAGGTCTGAAAGGGAGACAGGCAAATCGAGGGCTGTCGTTCCTCCACGTAGTTAAAGACCGAGAGAGTTGTCGGTTAAGCGCATGCATACGAGGGTTTGCGAACAGTAACAATAACACTGAAGCGGAATAAAAATAAGGTTTCGTGGAAGATGGCGTTAGGAAGGTATTAGGCGACGTGCCCGCCTGCCTAATAACCTAGCCCTAATTGCTGCGTGTAACGTTTCCAGACCGTTTACCCTGCAACGTATGGTGCAAAGTGCCGTATTAAGACCTTTCCCTTAAGGAAAAGAAGAAGAAAAAAAGAAAAAAAAGGGGGAAAAAGAAAACAGGGTAAAGAGAAAAAGATCATGCATAAACCTAAGCGTTTCACTGGAAGTAAAACGCGAGTTTATCGCTTCCTTACAGAGGTGGAACCAAGGACAGCAAATGCTGACGAGGAGAAGAGACGGACGAGCGTTTGCTTGCGGTTAATACCGAAGGGACGGGATGAAACAAGGAAGCCAGAATGCAGCGGCCCCTCGATATCACCAGGAACTGCTACAGGAGGAGGCGTTCTGGCACGGGTAACTAGGGTAAGTATGGCTAATGACCGTTAGCAGTTATTTCGGCCTCCCCGAGGCAGCGCTGAGGACTGAGTAACCCGTTCCTGCCCTGTGGCTGCTGTTGCCTGTGTCTGCCTTAGCTTTGCTTTGGCTGTTTCTCTTTTGTTTTGTTATCGTACACGCAGCTACGGAAAGGAATAGATGTCATACTTACTTTTTTAGATTAATTGCCACGGCTGAAGTTGAAGAGACCAAGAAACGTAAGCCGCGAAGGGGCACATCTTGAAGAGAGGGGGCTGGACCTAGCGATGCAGTTGTTCGTTTTGGTCGTCGCCTGTGAGGCCAGCATGCAAGAGTAAGAGGAAGCTAGGAGCAGTCTCAAAAAGGTAATAGGTCTGAAAGGGAGACAGGCAAATCGAGGGCTGTCGTTCCTCCACGTAGTTAAAGACCGAGAGAGTTGTCGGTTAAGCGCATGCATACGAGGGTTTGCGAACAGTAACAATAACACTGAAGCGGAATAAAAATAAGGTTTCGTGGAAGATGGCGTTAGGAAGGTATTAGGCGACGTGCCCGCCTGCCTAATAACCTAGCCCTAATTGCTGCGTGTAACGTTTCCAGACCGTTTACCCTGCAACGTATGGTGCAAAGTGCCGTATTAAGACCTTTCCCTTAAGGAAAAGAAGAAGAAAAAAAGAAAAAAAAGGGGGAAAAAGAAAACAGGGTAAAGAGAAAAAGATCATGCATAAACCTAAGCGTTTCACTGGAAGTAAAACGCGAGTTTATCGCTTCCTTACAGAGATGGAACCAAGGACAGCAAATGCTGACGAGGAGAAGAGACGGACGAGCGTTTGCTTGCGGTTAATACCGAAGGGACGGGATGAAACAAGGAAGCCAGAATGCAGCGGCCCCTCGATATCACCAGGAACTGCTACAGGAGGAGGCGTTCTGGCACGGGTAACTAGGGTAAGTATGGCTAATGACCGTTAGCAGTTATTTTGGCCTCCCCGAGGCAGCGCTGAGGACTAAGTAACCTGAGGGGCTCTGGCCTGGGTTGGGGCAGAAGTGCAGGCAGGCGGGATCAGGCATTTTCCTCTCAGCTCTCCGAGCTGAATCCTAGCCCTGAAGGAAAAAGCACTGGGGGGAGGCTACTCGGACACCTGCCATGTCGAGGGCAGGGGCAGGAGCTGACCCTTCCCCGACGGACGGACGTACGGACAGACGCTGGTGCGGCGGTGACTCTTTGGATATCGTAGGTAAGGGGAGGCACGCTGGTGCCGAGCTCCAGGGCGGTTTGCCTGAACACGATGCCTGAGGCAGGAGGTTATGCATTGTGTCCGGGGCTGGGAGCTGGTCCCCGAGTCCCATGTACTTGGGAGTGCCTGCACTTGCCAGGGAGCCCGGTGCTGTTCCCAGAGCTGCGGGGAATTTCCCTTGCGTTGCCTGGACCCTCGGGGCTCTTGGGGGTGTTTCCCCTCATCGCGAGGGCTGCCAGAGCCCCTCCAGGGCTGCGTGAGGTCCCCGAACCGCTCCCGGATTTGCTTTTGGCACTCCGCAGTGTCGCTCGTGTGCCTGGGGCAGCCTGCAGGCGCCATCCTGTCAGCCGCGTTGAGCCCTGCGGCGTGCCTGGTGACCCCTCTGGTGTGCGCCAAGGCCCTTCCTCTGTATTTTGGTCTGCCCCAGAGCCCTGCACTTGCCCTCTGATGCCCTCAGGACCCCTCAGTTCACATTCTGGGTTGCCCCCGAGCCCTCTGCGTGCCTTTCGGTGCGCCCCGTGGCCCCGTGTGTGTTTTGCGGCACGCCGCAGAGGTCTCTGTTTAGCTTTTTCTCCTGTCCTGGAGTTTTCGGGGTGCTTCTGGGTGTGCCCCAGGGCCCTCCTTTTGGTGCCCCCCGAGTCACTCTGTTTGCTCTATCGTTGTTCTTTTTTTTTTTTTTTTTTTTTTTCTTGACTTGTGTTGCACCCAGAGCTCTCGATTTGTTCTCTTGTGCTCCGCATACTCCCCTTTCCGCACTCTACACCCCAGGCAGGGCTCTCCCTTCAGCTCTCAGCAAGCTGCTGTCAGGAGAGTGGGGGTGCCTCTGCTGCCCTGGCAGCCCCAGCTGTCCCTGAAGGGGCTGATGGCCAGGCCCCCTGCCCAGTTCCTGCAGGCCCACAGCTGCGGGCCCTGGGGCTGGGATGAATGCCAGGGGGAGCTGGGTGGCAGGACAGGCCCCAGGTGGGGCTGATGGCAAGGGCAGGCCCACATTTGGGGGCTGGGGCTGCAGTTGGGGGGAGCTGGTGCTGGGGCAGGAGCTGGGCAGCGGAGCTGCCACAGAGCACGGCCCTTCGGGACCAGCCCGGCGGCCGCCCCGCGGAGGAGGTGAGCGGGGCCGGGGGAGGCGCACTGCAGGCTGCGGGTCCCGCATGTGCCGGGGGTCCCGGCGGCTGGGAGCGTCCCGGGGCCACGGAGGCGGGGGGAGGAAGGGGGTGCGCCGGGGCTGTGGTGCGGTTTACTGCGCGGTCAGAGGAGCGCGGGGGGGGGGGGGGGGGGTCTCCTGTGTCAGCTCGGGAGCGTGTCGGGGAGCGGGGGGAGGAGGGTCGTGGAGGGGCGGGGGCAGTGTCGGAGCTGAGGCGGGGCCGGTCGCGGGGGTGTCGGGGGAGCCCCGGGCCGGTGGTGGGGCCGGCGGGGCCGCGCTCGGGGCTCTGCGGCCGTTTCCGGGGGGACAGGGGGGAAGGGGAAGGGGGGCGGGACGGAAAGGAACGGAATGTGCCGAGGGTCAAAGGTGCCCCAGCGCTGCGGGTGGGGGGCGGGAGGGGCGGGGGCGGGAATGCGGGGAGCCGTAGCTTTCGGCGCGGCATGCCGGGAGCAGTAGTCTTCCGGCACTGGGCTTCCGGTGGGGGCATGTTTGTTCTGAGCGCGGCATGCTGGGAGCGGTAGTCTTCCGGCACTGGGCTTCCGGGCGGCCATGTTGCTTGGCATGGTATGCCGGGAGCAGTAGTCTTCCGGCACTGGGCTTCCGGGCCGCCCTTTTCGCGTGCACGGTATGCTGGGAGGTGTAGTCTTCTCAGGCGGGGCTACTGGGTGACCATGCCCCTGTTTTTCCCCGGTACAGGGCAGGAAGTGTTTTCCATCTCCGATGGTGTTGCAAGACAACCTTGGAAGCTCAGAAAGTGTTCCTGCTGTTTAAACTAGGCAGATGAGGAGGTACCCCCCCCCCCCCATTTCCTGGGAGGAAATAATTCTTTAATCAAGGCCATGCTAGAAGTGCTAAAGCCATAAACAAAACATTTTGATTTACTATTTCTTTTCTATGTAGACGTTGCCAATTTAGCAAAGGAATTTGAGGTATCCCCGAACTGAACTGTCCTCATTATAATACAAGAAAATCACGCCCATAGGTCAGAAAGACCTGTGCCCGGGTGAAGACCCCTCCCCTGAGCATGCGTAGTTTTAAAATGGTGTGTAAGCAATATTAGAATTGTATGTAAATCACTAACCAACCGGTGTAAGAGGGAAAGTTGCAAACCTTGCAACTTGTATAAATGCTACTTGGAAAGCCGGGGCGGGGGTGGGAAGTTGCGCTTGATTTGTGGGGAAAACACCGAGCAGCCAGGCTTGCACAACTCAAATAAATAAGCAAATGTCTCTCCTGAGCGTGTCATTATTGGCTTAGTGCACAGCGGGCAACGAATCCGCTTTTCGGACAGCAGCGTGACCAGGCAGGGTTGTCCCCGGGGGCTGTGGCTGTCCCTCTTGGAAATGGGGAGGGCGGGAAGAGTAGGAGGGGTGCTGCGGGCTCCTGGGGGTCGTAGCTTTGCTCAGGATTGGGGCCGGTTAGGCAGCTGCTGGGAGGAGTAGCGGTGCTGGGAGGGCACGGTGCGGAGCTGTCCTGCTGTGCAGCGCAAGGGAAAGTTGACCAGCACCGTTGCTGTCCGAGGACCCTGGAACAGCCCGAGAGACCCTGGAACAGCCACCCCACGGACACCGTGTCACTGCCTCGCAAGGCCACTGCATGCAGGTACGTTTGACTACATCCGGCAGAAGAAATGTAAGCCGAAGGATCAGGGCAAATAGCTGCTTGTCTAGGTTTGTTACCTAGCGACGCACTGGCAAAGCTTTTTATGAACACCCGTACTCGATCGAGTGCGTATTCATTCTGTGAATATTAATTACTGCCAGACCGCGTACGTCACTGATGCTTTAAAGCAAGTCCGTGGCGCTGGGGTAGCACGTGTAGTGGAGGCTAAATGCAATAATACCTCGTTTTGATGTTGTTCTCTTATACGAAAGCACTTGGAGCAGATTAAGACATTTCTCGTCCTATTTTGTTTATTGAGTGGGCCCTGATACTGGGGAGAAGCTGCCGTGAAGCAGACCTAGTAGTCAGCTTCCTTAGAGAAGGCGTCTTGTCCTGTATTTGAGGGCTTCCGGTACGTTTTGACAGACAGTAGTGAGTGACGGGTTTCCTTTGGACCCCCCGGGGAGCAGAAAGTTCTGCCGGGAAGGCAAAATGTTTCTTGCGGCTGGGTTGGAAGAAGCTGGCTGCTGATGCAAGGCAGTGACAATTCTGGGGAGTCGCGGGAAGTTTTGAAAAGACGGTCGTTCCCTTTGCTAGAAGGCTATGCACTTCGGTTCCTAATAGCTGTAGTAATGAAGCCAGGTAAGCGTTCGGGAGGAGCCCAAGCCACTTTTGCCTAGCGAGTATTTTGCAAGGGGGGCAGGAAAGCGCTGCGCCCTGCTCCTTGCTGCCCTCGCGTGTCTGAAAGGCGGCAGTGCACGCGGGAGGGGGGCGCGCATGCGCATTGCGTTCCGGCGCGCTCACGGCTGCCCTCGCGTGTCGACAAGGCAGCACTGCAGCCGCCGGCGGCCACCGCTGCGTACGGAGACCGTTGCGGGCAGCCGGCGCACACGTGCGCGCTGCCGGTCGCCGCGTTGGCCGCTACTCTGCGCTCTCTCGGGGACGGGTAAGCGCAGGGGCCGCGCTCGTGCCCCCTGCCCGGTGCTCACGGACCGGGAGCGCTTTTCCCGAGAGGGCTTTTCCTTCTCGGTGCTTCCTGGGGGCGCGGGGACGGGCAGTGCCGTCTCGGAGCTGCTCCGCGGCGCTCTCTCCCCGGGGCAGCCCCAGCGCCTGCTCGCTGAAGCCCGCCGCTCTCTCGGGCGCGGGCAGAGCAGCCTCGGGGCGCTCGCTGCTCGGCCTGAGCGCCGGGGTGGCGCGGCGGGCTGCGGTTGGCGCGCGGGAGCCGGCCGGCTGCAGCGCGGCGCTGCGACCACGCGAGGGTGGGGCCATTGCGGGTCTGGGCTGCCTCGCGCTCCGCTCCCCCCGCCCCTCGCGCTGCGCTCCCCCCGCCCCTCGCGCTGCGCTCCCCCCGCCCCTCGCGCTCCGCTCCCCCCGCCCCTCGCGCTCCGCTCCCCCCGCCCCTCGCGCTCCCCCCGCCCCTCTCGCGCGGTCCTGGGCCGGCGCACGCGCGGTGCGGCGGCGCGAGCCCTGGGCGGCCGGCGCACGCGCGGTGCGGCGGCGCGAGCCCTGGGCGGCCGGCGCACGCGCGGTGCGGCGGCGCGAGCCCTGGGCGGCCGGCGCACGCGCGGTGCGGCGGCGCGAGCCCTGGGCGGCCGGCGCACGCGCGGTGCGGCGGCGCGAGCCCTGGGCGGCCGGCGCACGCGCGGTGCGGCGGCGCGAGCCCTGGGCGGCCGGCGCACGCGCGGTGCGGCGGCGCGAGCCCTGGGCGGCCGGCGCACGCGCGGTGCGGCGGCGGGCAAGATGGCGGCGAGCAGGGCGGGTGTTTTCGCTGGACGGCGGCGGGCGAGGGCAGAGGCGGGCTGGAGTCGAGCATGTGGGGGCCGCGGTGAGGCGAGCGTGTGCCTTCGGGTGGCCGCGGGTGTCGGGCTGTGTCCTGCCAGCCGGGGCCGTCGCTGCGTGGAGGCGGCGGGGCGGGGGGGGGGGGAGTCGGGCCGGGGGCCGCGCCGCGCCGCGCCGCGCCGCGCCGGGTCTGCGCGGCGCCGGGTCTGCCGGAGCGCGGCTCTGACTCTCCCTTTTGCGTGTGTCGCCTGTAGGGCCCCGGTTCCTCCCCAGCGCGGGCCGGGGCGTGCTCTCGCCCCTGCGGACGCAGCCTGGAGGAGTGTGTGTGGGGTGCCTGCGCGGGGGTCTGGATGTCTCTAGCAGCGGCACGGCAGCCTGATGCCTCCTCTCGTCTGGGACGCGGGGTCCTTGGGGAGTTCCCTGCTGCCTCCTCTGGCGTTCTCTGCGAGCTCATAGATCCCTCCACCTCCTCTCCTCCCCCCCCCCCCCCGCCCCGCTCCCCTGTCTGGTGGGGTGGGAGACCGGTGGCTGCTCCCGCCGAGCTGAGAGCCACGTAGGGCACCCCTGTGTGCTCACTACGCATCTGGGATGGCACCCCTGCCCTGAGGGCCCCGCAGAGTCCCACCCTTCCTGCAACCAGCCCCCCCAGAGCCATTAAACCACCCACTAAACCACCCACAAATCCTGCCCCAACACCCCCACAGGCCCCAAAACGCCTCCGAGCCCTGCCGCAATGTTGTCACTGACTCCAGACCTTCCCCTGCACTCTGTGCAAGGCCCCAAACATTCCTCAAACTGCTGCCAGACCCAGTGCCCGCAGCAGTGAGGCGTTCTAACAAAGATGGGGTGCGATGTGCGTCTCCGCCTCGACTCAGTCCCGCTTTAGAGAAACAGGAACTTAGAGCACTTCCTGGTGAAGAGTGTTGACGGGTGAATGTGCGGATGACAAAGAGACTTTTCTCTCTTTTCTTCTGAGCCGCCTCTCAGAAGCCTCTGTGTGTGCACGATGTGGCTGATCTGGGATAATCGTGCTGTGCGCAGTGCTTAAGGAGAACATTGCCCTAAAATGGAGGGCTAAGGAATAGCCTAAAAAACCTAAAAGGCTCGGGAAGAGCCAAAGAGAACACCGATGGGCTCTGGGAAGCCCCAGTGATGCTAGCGAAAACAGCGTGGCTTTTAGGCACCTCCTCAGAGCAGCAGCAATGTCTCGCTCCAGCCTATGGGGCAATGGGGACTCTTAATTACCGCCTTGAATTACCACAAGTGTTGCAAAAGCAGAAGGGACTAGGGAGCATGCAGAGCAGGTTATGGACTATATGTCAAGTTTAAACAAGCAACAAGCCCCTCTGCAAACAGAAACAGGTTTAGCCCTAAGTAATAGACGAAGGTAGCTGTGAGTAACGTGAAGCGAAGCGGTGACGTCAGTCACCCCGAAAGCCTCGGAGAAGCGGTCTGAAAATCTGGTACCCTCGCGGCCTCGGCAGTCTTTTTGGTTTGTTTGGCAGGGTAGCCCACCGAAGGGGGACATCTCGAAGAGAAGCAGCAAGACCTGGGGATCCGGTGGTTCATTTTGGTCGTCGCCTGTGAGGCCAGCATGCAAGAGTAAGAGGAAGCTAGGAGCAGTCTCAAAAAGGTAATAGGTCTGAAAGGGAGACAGGCAAATCGAGGGCTGTCGTTCCTCCACGTAGTTAAAGACCGAGAGAGTTGTCGGTTAAGCGCATGCATACGAGGGTTTGCGAACAGTAACAATAACACTGAAGCGGAATAAAAATAAGGTTTCGTGGAAGATGGCGTTAGGAAGGTATTAGGCGACGTGCCCGCCTGCCTAATAACCTAGCCCTAATTGCTGCGTGTAACGTTTCCAGACCGTTTACCCTGCAACGTATGGTGCAAAGTGCCGTATTAAGACCTTTCCCTTAAGGAAAAGAAGAAGAAAAAAAGAAAAAAAAGGGGGAAAAAGAAAACAGGGTAAAGAGAAAAAGATCATGCATAAACCTAAGCGTTTCACTGGAAGTAAAACGCGAGTTTATCGCTTCCTTACAGAGGTGGAACCAAGGACAGCAAATGCTGACGAGGAGAAGAGACGGACGAGCGTTTGCTTGCGGTTAATACCGAAGGGACGGGATGAAACAAGGAAGCCAGAATGCAGCGGCCCCTCGATATCACCAGGAACTGCTACAGGAGGAGGCGTTCTGGCACGGGTAACTAGGGTAAGTATGGCTAATGACCGTTAGCAGTTATTTCGGCCTCCCCGAGGCAGCGCTGAGGACTGAGTAACCCGTTCCTGCCCTGTGGCTGCTGTTGCCTGTGTCTGCCTTAGCTTTGCTTTGGCTGTTTCTCTTTTGTTTTGTTATCGTACACGCAGCTACGGAAAGGAATAGATGTCATACTTACTTTTTTAGATTAATTGCCACGGCTGAAGTTGAAGAGACCAAGAAACGTAAGCCGCGAAGGGGCACATCTTGAAGAGAGGGGGCTGGACCTAGCGATGCAGTTGTTCGTTTTGGTCGTCGCCTGTGAGGCCAGCATGCAAGAGTAAGAGGAAGCTAGGAGCAGTCTCAAAAAGGTAATAGGTCTGAAAGGGAGACAGGCAAATCGAGGGCTGTCGTTCCTCCACGTAGTTAAAGACCGAGAGAGTTGTCGGTTAAGCGCATGCATACGAGGGTTTGCGAACAGTAACAATAACACTGAAGCGGAATAAAAATAAGGTTTCGTGGAAGATGGCGTTAGGAAGGTATTAGGCGACGTGCCCGCCTGCCTAATAACCTAGCCCTAATTGCTGTGTGTAACGTTTCCAGACCGTTTACCCTGCAACGTATGGTGCAAAGTGCCGTATTAAGACCTTTCCCTTAAGGAAAAGAAGAAGAAAAAAAGAAAAAAAAGGGGGAAAAAGAAAACAGGGTAAAGAGAAAAAGATCATGCATAAACCTAAGCGTTTCACTGGAAGTAAAACGCGAGTTTATCGCTTCCTTACAGAGATGGAACCAAGGACAGCAAATGCTGACGAGGAGAAGAGACGGACAGGCGTTTGCTTGCGGTTAATACCGAAGGGACGGGATGAAACAAGGAAGCCAGAATGCAGCGGCCCCTCGATATCACCAGGAACTGCTACAGGAGGAGGCGTTCTGGCACGGGTAACTAGGGTAAGTATGGCTAATGACCGTTAGCAGTTATTTTGGCCTCCCCGAGGCAGCGCTGAGGACTAAGTAACCTGAGGGGCTCTGGCCTGGGTTGGGGCAGAAGTGCAGGCAGGCGGGATCAGGCATTTTCCTCTCAGCTCTCCGAGCTGAATCCTAGCCCTGAAGGAAAAAGCACTGGGGGGAGGCTACTCGGACACCTGCCATGTCGAGGGCAGGGGCAGGAGCTGACCCTTCCCCGACGGACGGACGTACGGACAGACGCTGGTGCGGCGGTGACTCTTTGGATATCGTAGGTAAGGGGAGGCACGCTGGTGCCGAGCTCCAGGGCGGTTTGCCTGAACACGATGCCTGAGGCAGGAGGTTATGCATTGTGTCCGGGGCTGGGAGCTGGTCCCCGAGTCCCATGTACTTGGGAGTGCCTGCACTTGCCAGGGAGCCCGGTGCTGTTCCCAGAGCTGCGGGGAATTTCCCTTGCGTTGCCTGGACCCTCGGGGCTCTTGGGGGTGTTTCCCCTCATCGCGAGGGCAGTCAGAGCCCCTCCAGGGCTGCGTGAGGTCCCCGAACCGCTCCCGGATTTGCTTTTGGCACTCCGCAGTGTCGCTCGTGTGCCTGGGGCAGCCTGCAGGCACCATCCTGTCAGCCGCGTTGAGCCCTGCGGCGTGCCTGGTGACCCCTCTGGTGTGCGCCAAGGCCCTTCCTCTGTATTTTGGTCTGCCCCAGAGCCCTGCACTTGCCCTCTGATGCCCTCAGGACCCCTCAGTTCACATTCTGGGTTGCCCCCGAGCCCTCTGCGTGCCTTTCGGTGCGCCCCGTGGCCCCGTGTGTGTTTTGCGGCACGCCGCAGAGGTCTCTGTTTAGCTTTTTCTCCTGTCCTGGAGTTTTCGGGGTGCTTCTGGGTGTGCCCCAGGGCCCTCCTTTTGGTGCCCCCCGAGTCACTCTGTTTGCTCTATCGTTGTTCTTTTTTTTTTTTTTTTTTTTTTCTTGACTTGTGTTGCACCCAGAGCTCTCGATTTGTTCTCTTGTGCTCCGCATACTCCCCTTTCCGCACTCTACACCCCAGGCAGGGCTCTCCCTTCAGCTCTCAGCAAGCTGCTGTCAGGAGAGTGGGGGTGCCTCTGCTGCCCTGGCAGCCCCAGCTGTCCCTGAAGGGGCTGATGGCCAGGCCCCCTGCCCAGTTCCTGCAGGCCCACAGCTGCGGGCCCTGGGGCTGGGATGAATGCCGGGGGAGCTGGGTGGCAGGACAGGCCCCAGGTGGGGCTGATGGCAAGGGCAGGCCCACATTTGGGGGCTGGGGCTGCAGTTGGGGGGAGCTGGTGCTGGGGCAGGAGCTGGGCAGCGGAGCTGCCACAGAGCACGGCCCTTCGGGACCAGCCCGGCGGCCGCCCCGCGGAGGAGGTGAGCGGGGCCGGGGGAGGCGCACTGCAGGCTGCGGGTCCCGCATGTGCCGGGGGTCCCGGCGGCTGGGAGCGTCCCGGGGCCACGGAGGCGGGGGGAGGAAGGGGGTGCGCCGGGGCTGTGGTGCGGTTTACTGCGCGGTCAGAGGAGCGCGGGGGGGGGGGGTTCTCCTGTGTCAGCTCGGGAGCGTGTCGGGGAGCGGGGGGAGGAGGGTCGTGGAGGGGCGGGGGCAGTGTCGGAGCTGAGGCGGGGCCGGTCGCGGGGGTGTCGGGGGAGCCCCGGGCCGGTGGTGGGGCCGGCGGGGCCGCGCTCGGGGCTCTGCGGCCGTTTCCGGGGGGACAGGGGGGAAGGGGAAGGGGGGCGGGACGGAAAGGAACGGAATGTGCCGAGGGTCAAAGGTGCCCCAGCGCTGCGGGTGGGGGGCGGGAGTTGGGGTGCGGGAATGCGGGGAGCCGTAGCTTTCGGCGCGGCATGCCGGGAGCAGTAGTCTTCCGGCACTGGGCTTCCGGGCCGCCCTTTTCGCGTGCACGGTATGCTGGGAGGTGTAGTCTTCTCAGGCGGGGCTACTGGGTGACCATGCCCCTGTTTTTCCCCGGTACAGGGTAGGAAGTGTTTTCCATCTCCGATGGTGTTGCAAGACAACCTTGGAAGCTCAGAAAGTGTTCCTGCTGTTTAAACTAGGCAGATGAGGAGAAACCCCCCCCCCCCCCCATTTCCTGGGAGGAAATAATTCTTTAATCAAGGCCATGCTAGAAGTGCTAAAGCCTTAAAGAAGTAGTAAATCAAAATGTTTTGTTTTCTATGTAGACGTTGCCAATTTAGCAAAGGAATTTGAGGTATCCCCGAACTGAACTGTCCTCATTATAATACAAGAAAATCACGCCCATAGGTCAGAAAGACCTGTGCCCGGGTGAAGACCCCTCCCCTGAGCATGCGTAGTTTTAAAATGGTGTGTAAGCAATATTAGAATTGTATGTAAATCACTAACCAACCGGTGTAAGAGGGAAAGTTGCAAACCTTGCAACTTGTATAAATGCTACTTGGAAAGCCGGGGCGGGGGGGGGGAAGTTGCGCTTGATTTGTGGGGAAAACACCGAGCAGCCAGGCTTGCACAACTCAAATAAATAAGCAAATGTCTCTCCTGAGCGTGTCATTATTGGCTTAGTGCACAGCGGGCAACGAATCCGCTTTTCGGACAGCAGCGTGACCAGGCAGGGTTGTCCCCGGGGGCTGTGGCTATCCCTCTTGGAAATGGGGAGGGCGGGAAGAGTAGGAGGGGTGCTGCGGGCTCCTGGGGGTCGTAGCTTTGCTCAGGATTGGGGCCGGTTAGGCAGCTGCTGGGAGGAGTAGCGGTGCTGGGAGGGCACGGTGCGGAGCTGTCCTGCTGTGCAGCGCAAGGGAAAGTTGACCAGCACCGTTGCTGTCCGAGGACCCTGGAACAGCCCGAGAGACCCTGGAACAGCCACCCCACGGACACCGTGTCACTGCCTCGCAAGGCCACTGCATGCAGGTACGTTTGACTACATCCGGCAGAAGAAATGTAAGCCGAAGGATCAGGGCAAATAGCTGCTTGTCTAGGTTTGTTACCTAGCGACGCACTGGCAAAGCTTTTTATGAACACCCGTACTCGATCGAGTGCGTATTCATTCTGTGAATATTAATTACTGCCAGACCGCGTACGTCACTGATGCTTTAAAGCAAGTCCGTGGCGCTGGGGTAGCACGTGTAGTGGAGGCTAAATGCAATAATACCTCGTTTTGATGTTGTTCTCTTATACGAAAGCACTTGGAGCAGATTAAGACATTTCTCGTCCTATTTTGTTTATTGAGTGGGCCCTGATACTGGGGAGAAGCTGCCGTGAAGCAGACCTAGTAGTCAGCTTCCTTAGAGAAGGCGTCTTGTCCTGTATTTGAGGGCTTCCGGTACGTTTTGACAGACAGTAGTGAGTGACGGGTTTCCTTTGGACCCCCCGGGGAGCAGAAAGTTCTGCCGGGAAGGCAAAATGTTTCTTGCGGCTGGGTTGGAAGAAGCTGGCTGCTGATGCAAGGCAGTGACAATTCTGGGGAGTCGCGGGAAGTTTTGAAAAGACGGTCGTTCCCTTTGCTAGAAGGCTATGCACTTCGGTTCCTAATAGCTGTAGTAATGAAGCCAGGTAAGCGTTCGGGAGGAGCCCAAGCCACTTTTGCCTAGCGAGTATTTTGCAAGGGGGGCAGGAAAGCGCTGCGCCCTGCTCCTTGCTGCCCTCGCGTGTCTGAAAGGCGGCAGTGCACGCGGGAGGGGGGCGCGCATGCGCATTGCGTTCCGGCGCGCTCACGGCTGCCCTCGCGTGTCGACAAGGCAGCACTGCAGCCGCCGGCGGCCACCGCTGCGTACGGAGACCGTTGCGGGCAGCCGGCGCACACGTGCGCGCTGCCGGTCGCCGCGTTGGCCGCTACTCTGCGCTCTCTCGGGGACGGGTAAGCGCAGGGGCCGCGCTCGTGCCCCCTGCCCGGTGCTCACGGACCGGGAGCGCTTTTCCCGAGAGGGCTTTTCCTTCTCGGTGCTTCCTGGGGGCGCGGGGACGGGCAGTGCCGTCTCGGAGCTGCTCCGCGGCGCTCTCTCCCCGGGGCAGCCCCAGCGCCTGCTCGCTGAAGCCCGCCGCTCTCTCGGGCGCGGGCAGAGCAGCCTCGGGGCGCTCGCTGCTCGGCCTGAGCGCCGGGGTGGCGCGGCGGGCTGCGGTTGGCGCGCGGGAGCCGGCCGGCTGCAGCGCGGCGCTGCGACCACGCGAGGGTGGGGCCATTGCGGGTCTGGGCTGCCTCGCGCTCCGCTCCCCCCGCCCCTCGCGCTCCCCCCGCCCCTCGCGCTCCCCCCGCCCCTCGCGCTCCCCCCGCCCCTCGCGCTCCCCCCGCCCCTCGCGCTCCCCCCGCCCCTCGCGCTCCGCTCCCCCGCCCCTCGCGCTCCCCCCGCCCCTCGCGCTCCGCTCCCCCCGCCCCTCGCGCTCCCCCCGCCCCTCTCGCGCGGTCCTGGGCCGGCGCACGCGCGGTGCGGCGGCGCGAGCCCTGGGCGGCCGGCGCACGCGCGGTGCGGCGGCGCGAGCCCTGGGCGGCCGGCGCACGCGCGGTGCGGCGGCGCGAGCCCTGGGCGGCCGGCGCACGCGCGGTGCGGCGGCGCGAGCCCTGGGCGGCCGGCGCACGCGCGGTGCGGCGGCGCGAGCCCTGGGCGGCCGGCGCACGCGCGGTGCGGCGGCGCGAGCCCTGGGCGGCCGGCGCACGCGCGGTGCGGCGGCGCGAGCCCTGGGCGGCCGGCGCACGCGCGGTGCGGCGGCGCGAGCCCTGGGCGGCCGGCGCACGCGCGGTGCGGCGGCGCGAGCCCTGGGCGGCCGGCGCACGCGCGGTGCGGCGGCGGGCAAGATGGCGGCGAGCAGGGCGGGTGTTTTCGCTGGACGGCGGCGGGCGAGGGCAGAGGCGGGCTGGAGTCGAGCATGTGGGGGCCGCGGTGAGGCGAGCGTGTGCCTTCGGGTGGCCGCGGGTGTCGGGCTGTGTCCTGCCAGCCGGGGCCGTCGCTGCGTGGAGGCGGCGGGGCGGGGGGGGGGGAGTCGGGCCGGGGGCCGCGCCGCGCCGCGCCGCGCCGCGCCGGGTTTGCGCGGCGCCGGGTCTGCCGGAGCGCGGCTCTGACTCTCCCTTTTGCGTGTGTCGCCTGTAGGGCCCCGGTTCCTCCCCAGCGCGGGCCGGGGCGTGCTCTCGCCCCTGCGGACGCAGCCTGGAGGAGTGTGTGTGGGGTGTCTGCGTGGGGGTCTGGATGTCTCTAGCAGCGGCACGGCAGCCTGATGCCTCCTCTCGTCTGGGACGCGGGGTCCTTGGGGAGTTCCCTGCTGCCTCCTCTGGCGTTCTCTGCGAGCTCATAGATCCCTCCACCTCCTCTCCTCCCCCCCCCCCCCCCCCCGCCCCGCTCCCCTGTCTGGTGGGGTGGGAGACCGGTGGCTGCTCCCGCCGAGCTGAGAGCCACGTAGGGCACCCCTGTGTGCTCACTACGCATCTGGGATGGCACCCCTGCCCTGAGGGCCCCGCAGAGTCCCACCCTTCCTGCAACCAGCCCCCCCAGAGCCATTAAACCACCCACTAAACCACCCACAAATCCGGCCCCAACACCCCCACAGGCCCCAAAACGCCTCCGAGCCCTGCCGCAATGTTGTCACTGACTCCAGACCTTCCCCTGCACTCTGTGCAAGGCCCCAAACATTCCTCAAACTGCTGCCAGACCCAGTGCCCGCAGCAGTGAGGCGTTCTAACAAAGATGGGGTGCGATGTGCGTCTCCGCCTCGACTCAGTCCCGCTTTAGAGAAACAGGAACTTAGAGCACTTCCTGGTGAAGAGTGTTGACGGGTGAATGTGCGGATGACAAAGAGACTTTTCTCTCTTTTCTTCTGAGCCGCCTCTCAGAAGCCTCTGTGTGTGCACGATGTGGCTGATCTGGGATAATCGTGCTGTGCGCAGTGCTTAAGGAGAACATTGCCCTAAAATGGAGGGCTAAGGAATAGCCTAAAAAACCTAAAAGGCTCGGGAAGAGCCAAAGAGAACACCGATGGGCTCTGGGAAGCCCCAGTGATGCTAGCGAAAACAGCGTGGCTTTTAGGCACCTCCTCAGAGCAGCAGCAATGTCTCGCTCCAGCCTATGGGGCAATGGGGACTCTTAATTACCGCCTTGAATTACCACAAGTGTTGCAAAAGCAGAAGGGACTAGGGAGCATGCAGAGCAGGTTATGGACTATATGTCAAGTTTAAACAAGCAACAAGCCCCTCTGCAAACAGAAACAGGTTTAGCCCTAAGTAATAGACGAAGGTAGCTGTGAGTAACGTGAAGCGAAGCGGTGACGTCAGTCACCCCGAAAGCCTCGGAGAAGCGGTCTGAAAATCTGGTACCCTCGCGGCCTCGGCAGTCTTTTTGGTTTGTTTGGCAGGGTAGCCCACCGAAGGGGGACATCTCGAAGAGAAGCAGCAAGACCTGGGGATCCGGTGGTTCATTTTGGTCGTCGCCTGTGAGGCCAGCATGCAAGAGTAAGAGGAAGCTAGGAGCAGTCTCAAAAAGGTAATAGGTCTGAAAGGGAGACAGGCAAATCGAGGGCTGTCGTTCCTCCACGGAGTTAAAGACCGAGAGAGTTGTCGGTTAAGCGCATGCATACGAGGGTTTGCGAACAGTAACAATAACACTGAAGCGGAATAAAAATAAGGTTTCGTGGAAGATGGCGTTAGGAAGGTATTAGGCGACGTGCCCGCCTGCCTAATAACCTAGCCCTAATTGCTGTGTGTAACGTTTCCAGACCGTTTACCCTGCAACGTATGGTGCAAAGTGCCGTATTAAGACCTTTCCCTTAAGGAAAAGAAGAAGAAAAAAAGAAAAAAAAGGGGGAAAAAGAAAACAGGGTAAAGAGAAAAAGATCATGCATAAACCTAAGCGTTTCACTGGAAGTAAAACGCGAGTTTATCGCTTCCTTACAGAGGTGGAACCAAGGACAGCAAATGCTGACGAGGAGAAGAGACGGACGAGCGTTTGCTTGCGGTTAATACCGAAGGGACGGGATGAAACAAGGAAGCCAGAATGCAGCGGCCCCTCGATATCACCAGGAACTGCTACAGGAGGAGGCGTTCTGGCACGGGTAACTAGGGTAAGTATGGCTAATGACCGTTAGCAGTTATTTTGGCCTCCCCGAGGCAGCGCTGAGGACTAAGTAACCTGAGGGGCTCTGGCCTGGGTTGGGGCAGAAGTGCAGGCAGGCGGGATCAGGCATTTTCCTCTCAGCTCTCCGAGCTGAATCCTAGCCCTGAAGGAAAAAGCACTGGGGGGAGGCTACTCGGACACCTGCCATGTCGAGGGCAGGGGCAGGAGCTGACCCTTCCCCGACGGACGGACGTACGGACAGACGCTGGTGCGGCGGTGACTCTTTGGATATCGTAGGTAAGGGGAGGCACGCTGGTGCCGAGCTCCAGGGCGGTTTGCCTGAACACGATGCCTGAGGCAGGAGGTTATGCATTGTGTCCGGGGCTGGGAGCTGGTCCCCGAGTCCCATGTACTTGGGAGTGCCTGCACTTGCCAGGGAGCCCGGTGCTGTTCCCAGAGCTGCGGGGAATTTCCCTTGCGTTGCCTGGACCCTCGGGGCTCTTGGGGGTGTTTCCCCTCATCGCGAGGGCTGCCAGAGCCCCTCCAGGGCTGCGTGAGGTCCCCGAACCGCTCCCGGATTTGCTTTTGGCACTCCGCAGTGTCGCTCGTGTGCCTGGGGCAGCCTGCAGGCGCCATCCTGTCAGCCGCGTTGAGCCCTGCGGCGTGCCTGGTGACCCCTCTGGTGTGCGCCAAGGCCCTTCCTCTGTATTTTGGTCTGCCCCAGAGCCCTGCGCTTGCCCTCTGATGCCCTCAGGACCCCTCAGTTCACATTCTGGGTTGCCCCCGAGCCCTCTGCGTGCCTTTCGGTGCGCCCCGTGGCCCCGTGTGTGTTTTGCGGCACGCCGCAGAGGTCTCTGTTTAGCTTTTTCTCCTGTCCTGGAGTTTTCGGGGTGCTTCTGGGTGTGCCCCAGGGCCCTCCTTTTGGTGCCCCCCGAGTCACTCTGTTTGCTCTATCGTTGTTCTTTTTTTTTTTTTTTTTTCTTGACTTGTGTTGCACCCAGAGCTCTCGATTTGTTCTCTTGTGCTCCGCATACTCCCCTTTCCGCACTCTACACCCCAGGCAGGGCTCTCCCTTCAGCTCTCAGCAAGCTGCTGTCAGGAGAGTGGGGGTGCCTCTGCTGCCCTGGCAGCCCCAGCTGTCCCTGAAGGGGCTGATGGCCAGGCCCCCTGCCCAGTTCCTGCAGGCCCACAGCTGCGGGCCCTGGGGCTGGGATGAATGCCAGGTGGAGCTGGGTGGCAGGACAGGCCCCAGGTGGGGCTGATGGCAAGGGCAGGCCCACATTTGGGGGCTGGGGCTGCAGTTGGGGGGAGCTGGTGCTGGGGCAGGAGCTGGGCAGCGGAGCTGCCACAGAGCACGGCCCTTCGGGACCAGCCCGGCGGCCGCCCCGCGGAGGAGGTGAGCGGGGCCGGGGGAGGCGCACTGCAGGCTGCGGGTCCCGCATGTGCCGGGGGTCCCGGCGGCTGGGAGCGTCCCGGGGCCACGGAGGCGGGGGGAGGAAGGGGGTGCGCCGGGGCTGTGGTGCGGTTTACTGCGCGGTCGGAGGAGCGCGGGGGGGGGGGGGGGGGGTCTCCTGTGTCAGCTCGGGAGCGTGTCGGGGAGCGGGGGGAGGAGGGTCGTGGAGGGGCGGGGGCAGTGTCGGAGCTGAGGCGGGGCCGGTCGCGGGGGTGTCGGGGGAGCCCCGGGCCGGTGGTGGGGCCGGCGGGGCCGCGCTCGGGGCTCTGCGGCCGTTTCCGGGGGGACAGGGGGGAAGGGGAAGGGGGGCGGGACGGAAAGGAACGGAATGTGCCGAGGGTCAAAGGTGCCCCAGCGCTGCGGGTGGGGGGCGGGAGGGGCGGGGGCGGGAATGCGGGGAGCCGTAGCTTTCGGCGCGGCATGCCGGGAGCAGTAGTCTTCCGGCACTGGGCTTCCGGTGGGGCATGTTTGTTCTGAGCGCGGCATGCTGGGAGCGGTAGTCTTCCGGCACTGGGCTTCCGGGCGGCCATGTTGCTTGGCATGGCATGCCGGGAGCAGTAGTCTTCCGGCACTGGGCTTCCGGGCCGCCCTTTTCGCGTGCACGGTATGCTGGGAGGTGTAGTCTTCTCAGGCGGGGCTACTGGGTGACCATGCCCCTGTTTTTCCCCGGTACAGGGCAGGAAGTGTTTTCCATCTCCGATGGTGTTGCAAGACAACCTTGGAAGCTCAGAAAGTGTTCCTGCTGTTTAAACTAGGCAGATGAGGAGGTACCCCCCCCCCCATTTCCTGGGAGGAAATAATTCTTTAATCAAGGCCATGCTAGAAGTGCTAAAGCCTTAAACAAAACATTTTGATTTACTATTTCTTTTCTATGTAGACGTTGCCAATTTAGCAAAGGAATTTGAGGTATCCCCGAACTGAACTGTCCTCATTATAATACAAGAAAATCACGCCCATAGGTCAGAAAGACCTGTGCCCGGGTGAAGACCCCTCCCCTGAGCATGCGTAGTTTTAAAATGGTGTGTAAGCAATATTAGAATTGTATGTAAATCACTAACCAACCGGTGTAAGAGGGAAAGTTGCAAACCTTGCAACTTGTATAAATGCTACTTGGAAAGCCGGGGCGGGGGGGGGGAAGTTGCGCTTGATTTGTGGGGAAAACACCGAGCAGCCAGGCTTGCACAACTCAAATAAATAAGCAAATGTCTCTCCTGAGCGTGTCATTATTGGCTTAGTGCACAGTGGGCAACGAATCCGCTTTTCGGACAGCAGCGTGACCAGGCAGGGTTGTCCCCGGGGGCTGTGGCTGTCCCTCTTGGAAATGGGGAGGGCGGGAAGAGTAGGAGGGGTGCTGCGGGCTCCTGGGGGTCGTAGCTTTGCTCAGGATTGGGGCCGGTTAGGCAGCTGCTGGGAGGAGTAGCGGTGCTGGGAGGGCACGGTGCGGAGCTGTCCTGCTGTGCAGCGCAAGGGAAAGTTGACCAGCACCGTTGCTGTCCGAGGACCCTGGAACAGCCCGAGAGACCCTGGAACAGCCACCCCACGGACACCGTGTCACTGCCTCGCAAGGCCACTGCATGCAGGTACGTTTGACTACATCCGGCAGAAGAAATGTAAGCCGAAGGATCAGGGCAAATAGCTGCTTGTCTAGGTTTGTTACCTAGCGACGCACTGGCAAAGCTTTTTATGAACACCCGTACTCGATCGAGTGCGTATTCATTCTGTGAATATTAATTACTGCCAGACCGCGTACGTCACTGATGCTTTAAAGCAAGTCCGTGGCGCTGGGGTAGCACGTGTAGTGGAGGCTAAATGCAATAATACCTCGTTTTGATGTTGTTCTCTTATACGAAAGCACTTGGAGCAGATTAAGACATTTCTCGTCCTATTTTGTTTATTGAGTGGGCCCTGATACTGGGGAGAAGCTGCCGTGAAGCAGACCTAGTAGTCAGCTTCCTTAGAGAAGGCGTCTTGTCCTGTATTTGAGGGCTTCCGGTACGTTTTGACAGACAGTAGTGAGTGACGGGTTTCCTTTGGACCCCCCGGGGAGCAGAAAGTTCTGCCGGGAAGGCAAAATGTTTCTTGCGGCTGGGTTGGAAGAAGCTGGCTGCTGATGCAAGGCAGTGACAATTCTGGGGAGTCGCGGGAAGTTTTGAAAAGACGGTCGTTCCCTTTGCTAGAAGGCTATGCACTTCGGTTCCTAATAGCTGTAGTAATGAAGCCAGGTAAGCGTTCGGGAGGAGCCCAAGCCACTTTTGCCTAGCGAGTATTTTGCAAGGGGGGCAGGAAAGCGCTGCGCCCTGCTCCTTGCTGCCCTCGCGTGTCTGAAAGGCGGCAGTGCACGCGGGAGGGGGGCGCGCATGCGCATTGCGTTCCGGCGCGCTCACGGCTGCCCTCGCGTGTCGACAAGGCAGCACTGCAGCCGCCGGCGGCCACCGCTGCGTACGGAGACCGTTGCGGGCAGCCGGCGCACACGTGCGCGCTGCCGGTCGCCGCGTTGGCCGCTACTCTGCGCTCTCTCGGGGACGGGTAAGCGCAGGGGCCGCGCTCGTGCCCCCTGCCCGGTGCTCACGGACCGGGAGCGCTTTTCCCGAGAGGGCTTTTCCTTCTCGGTGCTTCCTGGGGGCGCGGGGACGGGCAGTGCCGTCTCGGAGCTGCTCCGCGGCGCTCTCTCCCCGGGGCAGCCCCAGCGCCTGCTCGCTGAAGCCCGCCGCTCTCTCGGGCGCGGGCAGAGCAGCCTCGGGGCGCTCGCTGCTCGGCCTGAGCGCCGGGGTGGCGCGGCGGGCTGCGGTTGGCGCGCGGGAGCCGGCCGGCTGCAGCGCGGCGCTGCGACCACGCGAGGGTGGGGCCATTGCGGGTCTGGGCTGCCTCGCGCTCCGCTCCCCCCGCCCCTCGCGCTCCCCCCGCCCCTCGCGCTCCCCCCGCCCCTCGCGCTGCGCTCCCCCCGCCCCTCGCGCTCCCCCCGCCCCTCGCGCTCCGCTCCCCCCGCCCCTCGCGCTCCCCCCGCCCCTCTCGCGCGGTCCTGGGCCGGCGCACGCGCGGTGCGGCGGCGCGAGCCCTGGGCGGCCGGCGCACGCGCGGTGCGGCGGCGCGAGCCCTGGGCGGCCGGCGCACGCGCGGTGCGGCGGCGCGAGCCCTGGGCGGCCGGCGCACGCGCGGTGCGGCGGCGCGAGCCCTGGGCGGCCGGCGCACGCGCGGTGCGGCGGCGGGCAAGATGGCGGCGAGCAGGGCGGGTGTTTTCGCTGGACGGCGGCGGGCGAGGGCAGAGGCGGGCTGGAGTCGAGCATGTGGGGGCCGCGGTGAGGCGAGCGTGCGCCTTCGGGTGGCCGCGGGTGTCGGGCTGTGTCCTGCCAGCCGGGGCCGTCGCTGCGTGGAGGCGGCGGGGCGGGGGGGGGGGGAGTCGGGCCGGGGGCCGCGCCGCGCCGCGCCGCGCCGCGCCGGGTCTGCGCGGCGCCGGGTCTGCCGGAGCGCGGCTCTGACTCTCCCTTTTGCGTGTGTCGCCTGTAGGGCCCCGGTTCCTCCCCAGCGCGGGCCGGGGCGTGCTCTCGCCCCTGCGGACGCAGCCTGGAGGAGTGTGTGTGGGGTGCCTGCGCGGGGGTCTGGATGTCTCTAGCAGCGGCACGGCAGCCTGATGCCTCCTCTCGTCTGGGACGCGGGGTCCTTGGGGAGTTCCCTGCTGCCTCCTCTGGCGTTCTCTGCGAGCTCATAGATCCCTCCACCTCCTCTCCTCCCCCCCCCCCCCGCCCCGCTCCCCTGTCTGGTGGGGTGGGAGACCGGTGGCTGCTCCCGCCGAGCTGAGAGCCACGTAGGGCACCCCTGTGTGCTCACTACGCATCTGGGATGGCACCCCTGCCCTGAGGGCCCCGCAGAGTCCCACCCTTCCTGCAACCAGCCCCCCCAGAGCCATTAAACCACCCACTAAACCACCCACAAATCCTGCCCCAACACCCCCACAGGCCCCAAAACGCCTCCGAGCCCTGCCGCAATGTTGTCACTGACTCCAGACCTTCCCCTGCACTCTGTGCAAGGCCCCAAACATTCCTCAAACTGCTGCCAGACCCAGTGCCCGCAGCAGTGAGGCGTTCTAACAAAGATGGGGTGCGATGTGCGTCTCCGCCTCGACTCAGTCCCGCTTTAGAGAAACAGGAACTTAGAGCACTTCCTGGTGAAGAGTGTTGACGGGTGAATGTGCGGATGACAAAGAGACTTTTCTCTCTTTTCTTCTGAGCCGCCTCTCAGAAGCCTCTGTGTGTGCACGATGTGGCTGATCTGGGATAATCGTGCTGTGCGCAGTGCTTAAGGAGAACATTGCCCTAAAATGGAGGGCTAAGGAATAGCCTAAAAAACCTAAAAGGCTCGGGAAGAGCCAAAGAGAACACCGATGGGCTCTGGGAAGCCCCAGTGATGCTAGCGAAAACAGCGTGGCTTTTAGGCACCTCCTCAGAGCAGCAGCAATGTCTCGCTCCAGCCTATGGGGCAATGGGGACTCTTAATTACCGCCTTGAATTACCACAAGTGTTGCAAAAGCAGAAGGGACTAGGGAGCATGCAGAGCAGGTTATGGACTATATGTCAAGTTTAAACAAGCAACAAGCCCCTCTGCAAACAGAAACAGGTTTAGCCCTAAGTAATAGACGAAGGTAGCTGTGAGTAACGTGAAGCGAAGCGGTGACGTCAGTCACCCCGAAAGCCTCGGAGAAGCGGTCTGAAAATCTGGTACCCTCGCGGCCTCGGCAGTCTTTTTGGTTTGTTTGGCAGGGTAGCCCACCGAAGGGGGACATCTCGAAGAGAAGCAGCAAGACCTGGGGATCCGGTGGTTCATTTTGGTCGTCGCCTGTGAGGCCAGCATGCAAGAGTAAGAGGAAGCTAGGAGCAGTCTCAAAAAGGTAATAGGTCTGAAAGGGAGACAGGCAAATCGAGGGCTGTCGTTCCTCCACGTAGTTAAAGACCGAGAGAGTTGTCGGTTAAGCGCATGCATACGAGGGTTTGCGAACAGTAACAATAACACTGAAGCGGAATAAAAATAAGGTTTCGTGGAAGATGGCGTTAGGAAGGTATTAGGCGACGTGCCCGCCTGCCTAATAACCTAGCCCTAATTGCTGTGTGTAACGTTTCCAGACCGTTTACCCTGCAACGTATGGTGCAAAGTGCCGTATTAAGACCTTTCCCTTAAGGAAAAGAAGAAGAAAAAAAGAAAAAAAAGGGGGAAAAAGAAAACAGGGTAAAGAGAAAAAGATCATGCATAAACCTAAGCGTTTCACTGGAAGTAAAACGCGAGTTTATCGCTTCCTTACAGAGGTGGAACCAAGGACAGCAAATGCTGACGAGGAGAAGAGACGGACGAGCGTTTGCTTGCGGTTAATACCGAAGGGACGGGATGAAACAAGGAAGCCAGAATGCAGCGGCCCCTCGATATCACCAGGAACTGCTACAGGAGGAGGCGTTCTGGCACGGGTAACTAGGGTAAGTATGGCTAATGACTGTTAGCAGTTATTTCGGCCTCCCCGAGGCAGCGCTGAGGACTGAGTAACCCGTTCCTGCCCTGTGGCTGCTGTTGCCTGTGTCTGCCTTAGCTTTGCTTTGGCTGTTTCTCTTTTGTTTTGTTATCGTACACGCAGCTACGGAAAGGAATAGATGTCATACTTACTTTTTTAGATTAATTGCCACGGCTGAAGTTGAAGAGACCAAGAAACGTAAGCCGCGAAGGGGCACATCTTGAAGAGAGGGGGATGGACCTAGCGATGCAGTTGTTCGTTTTGGTCGTCGCCTGTGAGGCCAGCATGCAAGAGTAAGAGGAAGCTAGGAGCAGTCTCAAAAAGGTAATAGGTTTGAAAGGGAGACAGGCAAATCGAGGGCTGTCGTTCCTCCACGTAGTTAAAGACCGAGAGAGTTGTCGGTTAAGCGCATGCATACGAGGGTTTGCGAACAGTAACAATAACACTGAAGCGGAATAAAAATAAGGTTTCGTGGAAGATGGCGTTAGGAAGGTATTAGGCGACGTGCCCGCCTGCCTAATAACCTAGCCCTAATTGCTGTGTGTAACGTTTCCAGACCGTTTACCCTGCAACGTATGGTGCAAAGTGCCGTATTAAGACCTTTCCCTTAAGGAAAAGAAGAAGAAAAAAAGAAAAAAAAGGGGGAAAAAGAAAACAGGGTAAAGAGAAAAAGATCATGCATAAACCTAAGCGTTTCACTGGAAGTAAAACGCGAGTTTATCGCTTCCTTACAGAGATGGAACCAAGGACAGCAAATGCTGACGAGGAGAAGAGACGGACGAGCGTTTGCTTGCGGTTAATACCGAAGGGACGGGATGAAACAAGGAAGCCAGAATGCAGCGGCCCCTCGATATCACCAGGAACTGCTACAGGAGGAGGCGTTCTGGCACGGGTAACTAGGGTAAGTATGGCTAATGACCGTTAGCAGTTATTTCGGCCTCCCCGAGGCAGCGCTGAGGACTGAGTAACCCGTTCCTGCCCTGTGGCTGCTGTTGCCTGTGTCTGCCTTAGCTTTGCTTTGGCTGTTTCTCTTTTGTTTTGTTATCGTACACGCAGCTACGGAAAGGAATAGATGTCATACTTACTTTTTTAGATTAATTGCCACGGCTGAAGTTGAAGAGACCAAGAAACGTAAGCCGCGAAGGGGCACATCTTGAAGAGAGGGGGCTAGACCTAGCGATGCAGTTGTTCGTTTTGGTCGTCGCCTGTGAGGCCAGCATGCAAGAGTAAGAGGAAGCTAGGAGCAGTCTCAAAAAGGTAATAGGTCTGAAAGGGAGACAGGCAAATCGAGGGCTGTCGTTCCTCCACGGAGTTAAAGACCGAGAGAGTTGTCGGTTAAGCGCATGCATACGAGGGTTTGCGAACAGTAACAATAACACTGAAGCGGAATAAAAATAAGGTTTCGTGGAAGATGGCGTTAGGAAGGTATTAGGCGACGTGCCCGCCTGCCTAATAACCTAGCCCTAATTGCTGCGTGTAACGTTTCCAGACCGTTTACCCTGCAACGTATGGTGCAAAGTGCCGTATTAAGACCTTTCCCTTAAGGAAAAGAAGAAAAAAAAGGGGGAAAAAGAAAACAGGGTAAAGAGAAAAAGATTGTGCATAAACCTAAGCGTTTCACTGGAAGTAAAACGCGAGTTTATCGCTTCCTTACAGAGATGGAACCAAGGACAGCAAATGCTGACGAGGAGAAGAGACGGACGAGCGTTTGCTTGCGGTTAATACCGAAGGGACGGGATGAAACAAGGAAGCCAGAATGCAGCGGCCCCTCGATATCACCAGGAACTGCTACAGGAGGAGGCGTTCTGGCACGGGTAACTAGGGTAAGTATGGCTAATGACCGTTAGCAGTTATTTTGGCCTCCCCGAGGCAGCGCTGAGGACTAAGTAACCTGAGGGGCTCTGGCCTGGGTTGGGGCAGAAGTGCAGGCAGGCGGGATCAGGCATTTTCCTCTCAGCTCTCCGAGCTGAATCCTAGCCCTGAAGGAAAAAGCACTGGGGGGAGGCTACTCGGACACCTGCCATGTCGAGGGCAGGGGCAGGAGCTGACCCTTCCCCGACGGACGGACGTACGGACAGACGCTGGTGCGGCGGTGACTCTTTGGATATCGTAGGTAAGGGGAGGCACGCTGGTGCCGAGCTCCAGGGCGGTTTGCCTGAACACGATGCCTGAGGCAGGAGGTTATGCATTGTGTCCGGGGCTGGGAGCTGGTCCCCGAGTCCCATGTACTTGGGAGTGCCTGCACTTGCCAGGGAGCCCGGTGCTGTTCCCAGAGCTGCGGGGAATTTCCCTTGCGTTGCCTGGACCCTCGGGGCTCTTGGGGGTGTTTCCCCTCATCGCGAGGGCTGCCAGAGCCCCTCCAGGGCTGCGTGAGGTCCCCGAACCGCTCCCGGATTTGCTTTTGGCACTCCGCAGTGTCGCTCGTGTGCCTGGGGCAGCCTGCAGGCGCCATCCTGTCAGCCGCGTTGAGCCCTGCGGCGTGCCTGGTGACCCCTCTGGTGTGCGCCAAGGCCCTTCCTCTGTATTTTGGTCTGCCCCAGAGCCCTGCACTTGCCCTCTGATGCCCTCAGGACCCCTCAGTTCACATTCTGGGTTGCCCCCGAGCCCTCTGCGTGCCTTTCGGTGCGCCCCGTGGCCCCGTGTGTGTTTTGCGGCACGCCGCAGAGGTCTCTGTTTAGCTTTTTCTCCTGTCCTGGAGTTTTCGGGGTGCTTCTGGGTGTGCCCCAGGGCCCTCCTTTTGGTGCCCCCCGAGTCACTCTGTTTGCTCTATCGTTGTTCTTTTTTTTTTTTTTTTTTTTCTTGACTTGTGTTGCACCCAGAGCTCTCGATTTGTTCTCTTGTGCTCCGCATACTCCCCTTTCCGCACTCTACACCCCAGGCAGGGCTCTCCCTTCAGCTCTCAGCAAGCTGCTGTCAGGAGAGTGGGGGTGCCTCTGCTGCCCTGGCAGCCCCAGCTGTCCCTGAAGGGGCTGATGGCCAGGCCCCCTGCCCAGTTCCTGCAGGCCCACAGCTGCGGGCCCTGGGGCTGGGATGAATGCCAGGGGGAGCTGGGTGGCAGGACAGGCCCCAGGTGGGGCTGATGGCAAGGGCAGGCCCACATTTGGGGGCTGGGGCTGCAGTTGGGGGGAGCTGGTGCTGGGGCAGGAGCTGGGCAGCGGAGCTGCCACGGAGCACGGCCCTTCGGGACCAGCCCGGCGGCCGCCCCGCGGAGGAGGTGAGCGGGGCCGGGGGAGGCGCACTGCAGGCTGCGGGTCCCGCATGTGCCGGGGGTCCCGGCGGCTGGGAGCGTCCCGGGGCCACGGAGGCGGGGGGAGGAAGGGGGTGCGCCGGGGCTGTGGTGCGGTTTACTGCGCGGTCAGAGGAGCGCGGGGGGGGGGGGGGGGGGTCTCCTGTGTCAGCTCGGGAGCGTGTCGGGGAGCGGGGGGAGGAGGGTCGTGGAGGGGCGGGGGCAGTGTCGGAGCTGAGGCGGGGCCGGTCGCGGGGGTGTCGGGGGAGCCCCGGGCCGGTGGTGGGGCCGGCGGGGCCGCGCTCGGGGCTCTGCGGCCGTTTCCGGGGGGACAGGGGGGAAGGGGAAGGGGGGCGGGACGGAAAGGAACGGAATGTGCCGAGGGTCAAAGGTGCCCCAGCGCTGCGGGTGGGGGGCGGGAGTTGGGGTGCGGGAATGCGGGGAGCCGTAGCTTTCGGCGCGGCATGCCGGGAGCAGTAGTCTTCCGGCACTGGGCTTCCGGTCGGGCATGTTTGTGCTGAGCGCGGCATGCTGGGAGCGGTAGTCTTCCGGCACTGGGCTTCCGGGCCGCCCTTTTCGCGTGCACGGTATGCTGGGAGGTGTAGTCTTCTCACTACAGTGGGGGCTACTGGGTGACCATGCTGCGCCTCTCGAGGTGGCCCCGCGGGGGGGGGGGGGGCGGCGGCGGCAGGTCCCTGCCAGCGGGGTTCCCAGCAGGCGGCCGCGTGGCAGGCCAGGAGCTGTAGTGCCCGCTGGGTCTGTTCCTTACTGGACATGTGTCACTCACGCCTGAGTCCCCACAGGTCACAGGGGACAGTGGAATGCCCCTGTTTTTCCCCGGTACAGGGCAGGAAGTGTTTTCCATCTCCGATGGTGTTGCAAGACAACCTTGGAAGCTCAGAAAGAATGTTCCTGCTGTTTAAACTAGGCAGATGAGGAGAAACACCCCCCCCCCCCCCCCATTTCCTGGGAGGAAATAATTCTTTAATCAAGGCCATGCTAGAAGTGCTAAAGCCTTAAAGAAGTAGTAAATCAAAATGTTTTGTTTTCTATGTAGACGTTGCCAATTTAGCAAAGGAATTTGAGGTATCCCCGAACTGAACTGTCCTCATTATAATACAAGAAAATCACGCCCATAGGTCAGAAAGACCTGTGCCCGGGTGAAGACCCCTCCCCTGAGCATGCGTAGTTTTAAAATGGTGTGTAAGCAATATTAGAATTGTATGTAAATCACTAACCAACCGGTGTAAGAGGGAAAGTTGCAAACCTTGCAACTTGTATAAATGCTACTTGGAAAGCCGGGGCGGGGGGGGGGAAGTTGCGCTTGATTTGTGGGGAAAACACCGAGCAGCCAGGCTTGCACAACTCAAATAAATAAGCAAATGTCTCTCCTGAGCGTGTCATTATTGGCTTAGTGCACAGCGGGCAACGAATCCGCTTTTCGGACAGCAGCGTGACCAGGCAGGGTTGTCCCCGGGGGCTGTGGCTATCCCTCTTGGAAATGGGGAGGGCGGGAAGAGTAGGAGGGGTGCTGCGGGCTCCTGGGGGTCGTAGCTTTGCTCAGGATTGGGGCCGGTTAGGCAGCTGCTGGGAGGAGTAGCGGTGCTGGGAGGGCACGGTGCGGAGCTGTCCTGCTGTGCAGCGCAAGGGAAAGTTGACCAGCACCGTTGCTGTCCGAGGACCCTGGAACAGCCCGAGAGACCCTGGAACAGCCACCCCACGGACACCGTGTCACTGCCTCGCAAGGCCACTGCATGCAGGTACGTTTGACTACATCCGGCAGAAGAAATGTAAGCCGAAGGATCAGGGCAAATAGCTGCTTGTCTAGGTTTGTTACCTAGCGACGCACTGGCAAAGCTTTTTATGAACACCCGTACTCGATCGAGTGCGTATTCATTCTGTGAATATTAATTACTGCCAGACCGCGTACGTCACTGATGCTTTAAAGCAAGTCCGTGGCGCTGGGGTAGCACGTGTAGTGGAGGCTAAATGCAATAATACCTCGTTTTGATGTTGTTCTCTTATACGAAAGCACTTGGAGCAGATTAAGACATTTCTCGTCCTATTTTGTTTATTGAGTGGGCCCTGATACTGGGGAGAAGCTGCCGTGAAGCAGACCTAGTAGTCAGCTTCCTTAGAGAAGGCGTCTTGTCCTGTATTTGAGGGCTTCCGGTACGTTTTGACAGACAGTAGTGAGTGACGGGTTTCCTTTGGACCCCCCGGGGAGCAGAAAGTTCTGCCGGGAAGGCAAAATGTTTCTTGCGGCTGGGTTGGAAGAAGCTGGCTGCTGATGCAAGGCAGTGACAATTCTGGGGAGTCGCGGGAAGTTTTGAAAAGACGGTCGTTCCCTTTGCTAGAAGGCTATGCACTTCGGTTCCTAATAGCTGTAGTAATGAAGCCAGGTAAGCGTTCGGGAGGAGCCCAAGCCACTTTTGCCTAGCGAGTATTTTGCAAGGGGGGCAGGAAAGCGCTGCGCCCTGCTCCTTGCTGCCCTCGCGTGTCTGAAAGGCGGCAGTGCACGCGGGAGGGGGGCGCGCATGCGCATTGCGTTCCGGCGCGCTCACGGCTGCCCTCGCGTGTCGACAAGGCAGCACTGCAGCCGCCGGCGGCCACCGCTGCGTACGGAGACCGTTGCGGGCAGCCGGCGCACACGTGCGCGCTGCCGGTCGCCGCGTTGGCCGCTACTCTGCGCTCTCTCGGGGACGGGTAAGCGCAGGGGCCGCGCTCGTGCCCCCTGCCCGGTGCTCACGGACCGGGAGCGCTTTTCCCGAGAGGGCTTTTCCTTCTCGGTGCTTCCTGGGGGCGCGGGGACGGGCAGTGCCGTCTCGGAGCTGCTCCGCGGCGCTCTCTCCCCGGGGCAGCCCCAGCGCCTGCTCGCTGAAGCCCGCCGCTCTCTCGGGCGCGGGCAGAGCAGCCTCGGGGCGCTCGCTGCTCGGCCTGAGCGCCGGGGTGGCGCGGCGGGCTGCGGTTGGCGCGCGGGAGCCGGCCGGCTGCAGCGCGGCGCTGCGACCACGCGAGGGTGGGGCCATTGCGGGTCTGGGCTGCCTCGCGCTCCGCTCCCCCCGCCCCTCGCGCTCCCCCCGCCCCTCGCGCTCCCCCCGCCCCTCGCGCTCCCCCCGCCCCTCGCGCTCCCCCCGCCCCTCGCGCTCCCCCCGCCCCTCGCGCTCCCCCCGCCCCTCGCGCTCCCCCCGCCCCTCGCGCTCCGCTCCCCCGCCCCTCGCGCTCCCCCCGCCCCTCGCGCTCCGCTCCCCCCGCCCCTCGCGCTCCCCCCGCCCCTCTCGCGCGGTCCTGGGCCGGCGCACGCGCGGTGCGGCGGCGCGAGCCCTGGGCGGCCGGCGCACGCGCGGTGCGGCGGCGCGAGCCCTGGGCGGCCGGCGCACGCGCGGTGCGGCGGCGCGAGCCCTGGGCGGCCGGCGCACGCGCGGTGCGGCGGCGCGAGCCCTGGGCGGCCGGCGCACGCGCGGTGCGGCGGCGCGAGCCCTGGGCGGCCGGCGCACGCGCGGTGCGGCGGCGCGAGCCCTGGGCGGCCGGCGCACGCGCGGTGCGGCGGCGCGAGCCCTGGGCGGCCGGCGCACGCGCGGTGCGGCGGCGCGAGCCCTGGGCGGCCGGCGCACGCGCGGTGCGGCGGCGCGAGCCCTGGGCGGCCGGCGCACGCGCGGTGCGGCGGCGCGAGCCCTGGGCGGCCGGCGCACGCGCGGTGCGGCGGCGGGCAAGATGGCGGCGAGCAGGGCGGGTGTTTTCGCTGGACGGCGGCGGGCGAGGGCAGAGGCGGGCTGGAGTCGAGCATGTGGGGGCCGCGGTGAGGCGAGCGTGTGCCTTCGGGTGGCCGCGGGTGTCGGGCTGTGTCCTGCCAGCCGGGGCCGTCGCTGCGTGGAGGCGGCGGGGCGGGGGGGGGGAGTCGGGCCGGGGGCCGCGCCGCGCCGGGTCTGCCGGAGCGCGGCTCTGACTCTCCCTTTTGCGTGTGTCGCCTGTAGGGCCCCGGTTCCTCCCCAGCGCGGGCCGGGGCGTGCGCTCGCCCCTGCGGACGCAGCCTGGAGGAGTGTGTGTGGGGTGTCTGCGCGGGGGTCTGGATGTCTCTAGCAGCGGCACGGCAGCCTGATGCCTCCTCTCGTCTGGGACGCGGGGTCCTTGGGGAGTTCCCTGCTGCCTCCTCTGGCGTTCTCTGCGAGCTCATAGATCCCTCCACCTCCTCTCCTCCCCCCCCCCCCCCCGCCCCGCTCCCCTGTCTGGTGGGGTGGGAGACCGGTGGCTGCTCCCGCCGAGCTGAGAGCCACGTAGGGCACCCCTGTGTGCTCACTACGCATCTGGGATGGCACCCCTGCCCTGAGGGCCCCGCAGAGTCCCACCCTTCCTGCAACCAGCCCCCCCAGAGCCATTAAACCACCCACTAAACCACCCACAAATCCTGCCCCAACACCCCCACAGGCCCCAAAACGCCTCCGAGCCCTGCCGCAATGTTGTCACTGACTCCAGACCTTCCCCTGCACTCTGTGCAAGGCCCCAAACATTCCTCAAACTGCTGCCAGACCCAGTGCCCGCAGCAGTGAGGCGTTCTAACAAAGATGGGGTGCGATGTGCGTCTCCGCCTCGACTCAGTCCCGCTTTAGAGAAACAGGAACTTAGAGCACTTCCTGGTGAAGAGTGTTGACGGGTGAATGTGCGGATGACAAAGAGACTTTTCTCTCTTTTCTTCTGAGCCGCCTCTCAGAAGCCTCTGTGTGTGCACGATGTGGCTGATCTGGGATAATCGTGCTGTGCGCAGTGCTTAAGGAGAACATTGCCCTAAAATGGAGGGCTAAGGAATAGCCTAAAAAACCTAAAAGGCTCGGGAAGAGCCAAAGAGAACACCGATGGGCTCTGGGAAGCCCCAGTGATGCTAGCGAAAACAGCGTGGCTTTTAGGCACCTCCTCAGAGCAGCAGCAATGTCTCGCTCCAGCCTATGGGGCAATGGGGACTCTTAATTACCGCCTTGAATTACCACAAGTGTTGCAAAAGCAGAAGGGACTAGGGAGCATGCAGAGCAGGTTATGGACTATATGTCAAGTTTAAACAAGCAACAAGCCCCTCTGCAAACAGAAACAGGTTTAGCCCTAAGTAATAGACGAAGGTAGCTGTGAGTAACGTGAAGCGAAGCGGTGACGTCAGTCACCCCGAAAGCCTCGGAGAAGCGGTCTGAAAATCTGGTACCCTCGCGGCCTCGGCAGTCTTTTTGGTTTGTTTGGCAGGGTAGCCCACCGAAGGGGGACATCTCGAAGAGAAGCAGCAAGACCTGGGGATCCGGTGGTTCATTTTGGTCGTCGCCTGTGAGGCCAGCATGCAAGAGTAAGAGGAAGCTAGGAGCAGTCTCAAAAAGGTAATAGGTCTGAAAGGGAGACAGGCAAATCGAGGGCTGTCGTTCCTCCACGGAGTTAAAGACCGAGAGAGTTGTCGGTTAAGCGCATGCATACGAGGGTTTGCGAACAGTAACAATAACACTGAAGCGGAATAAAAATAAGGTTTCGTGGAAGATGGCGTTAGGAAGGTATTAGGCGACGTGCCCGCCTGCCTAATAACCTAGCCCTAATTGCTGTGTGTAACGTTTCCAGACCGTTTACCCTGCAACGTATGGTGCAAAGTGCCGTATTAAGACCTTTCCCTTAAGGAAAAGAAGAAGAAAAAAAGAAAAAAAAGGGGGAAAAAGAAAACAGGGTAAAGAGAAAAAGATCATGCATAAACCTAAGCGTTTCACTGGAAGTAAAACGCGAGTTTATCGCTTCCTTACAGAGGTGGAACCAAGGACAGCAAATGCTGACGAGGAGAAGAGACGGACGAGCGTTTGCTTGCGGTTAATACCGAAGGGACGGGATGAAACAAGGAAGCCAGAATGCAGCGGCCCCTCGATATCACCAGGAACTGCTACAGGAGGAGGCGTTCTGGCACGGGTAACTAGGGTAAGTATGGCTAATGACCGTTAGCAGTTATTTTGGCCTCCCCGAGGCAGCGCTGAGGACTAAGTAACCTGAGGGGCTCTGGCCTGGGTTGGGGCAGAAGTGCAGGCAGGCGGGATCAGGCATTTTCCTCTCAGCTCTCCGAGCTGAATCCTAGCCCTGAAGGAAAAAGCACTGGGGGGAGGCTACTCGGACACCTGCCATGTCGAGGGCAGGGGCAGGAGCTGACCCTTCCCCGACGGACGGACGTACGGACAGACGCTGGTGCGGCGGTGACTCTTTGGATATCGTAGGTAAGGGGAGGCACGCTGGTGCCGAGCTCCAGGGCGGTTTGCCTGAACACGATGCCTGAGGCAGGAGGTTATGCATTGTGTCCGGGGCTGGGAGCTGGTCCCCGAGTCCCATGTACTTGGGAGTGCCTGCACTTGCCAGGGAGCCCGGTGCTGTTCCCAGAGCTGCGGGGAATTTCCCTTGCGTTGCCTGGACCCTCGGGGCTCTTGGGGGTGTTTCCCCTCATCGCGAGGGCTGCCAGAGCCCCTCCAGGGCTGCGTGAGGTCCCCGAACCGCTCCCGGATTTGCTTTTGGCACTCCGCAGTGTCGCTCGTGTGCCTGGGGCAGCCTGCAGGCGCCATCCTGTCAGCCGCGTTGAGCCCTGCGGCGTGCCTGGTGACCCCTCTGGTGTGCGCCAAGGCCCTTCCTCTGTATTTTGGTCTGCCCCAGAGCCCTGCGCTTGCCCTCTGATGCCCTCAGGACCCCTCAGTTCACATTCTGGGTTGCCCCCGAGCCCTCTGCGTGCCTTTCGGTGCGCCCCGTGGCCCCGTGTGTGTTTTGCGGCACGCCGCAGAGGTCTCTGTTTAGCTTTTTCTCCTGTCCTGGAGTTTTCGGGGTGCTTCTGGGTGTGCCCCAGGGCCCTCCTTTTGGTGCCCCCCGAGTCACTCTGTTTGCTCTATCGTTGTTCTTTTTTTTTTTTTTTTTTCTTGACTTGTGTTGCACCCAGAGCTCTCGATTTGTTCTCTTGTGCTCCGCATACTCCCCTTTCCGCACTCTACACCCCAGGCAGGGCTCTCCCTTCAGCTCTCAGCAAGCTGCTGTCAGGAGAGTGGGGGTGCCTCTGCTGCCCTGGCAGCCCCAGCTGTCCCTGAAGGGGCTGATGGCCAGGCCCCCTGCCCAGTTCCTGCAGGCCCACAGCTGCGGGCCCTGGGGCTGGGATGAATGCCAGGTGGAGCTGGGTGGCAGGACAGGCCCCAGGTGGGGCTGATGGCAAGGGCAGGCCCACATTTGGGGGCTGGGGCTGCAGTTGGGGGGAGCTGGTGCTGGGGCAGGAGCTGGGCAGCGGAGCTGCCACGGAGCACGGCCCTTCGGGACCAGCCCGGCGGCCGCCCCGCGGAGGAGGTGAGCGGGGCCGGGGGAGGCGCACTGCAGGCTGCGGGTCCCGCATGTGCCGGGGGTCCCGGCGGCTGGGAGCGTCCCGGGGCCACGGAGGCGGGGGGAGGAAGGGGGTGCGCCGGGGCTGTGGTGCGGTTTACTGCGCGGTCGGAGGAGCGCGGGGGGGGGGGGGGGGGGTCTCCTGTGTCAGCTCGGGAGCGTGTCGGGGAGCGGGGGGAGGAGGGTCGTGGAGGGGCGGGGGCAGTGTCGGAGCTGAGGCGGGGCCGGTCGCGGGGGTGTCGGGGGAGCCCCGGGCCGGTGGTGGGGCCGGCGGGGCCGCGCTCGGGGCTCTGCGGCCGTTTCCGGGGGGACAGGGGGGAAGGGGAAGGGGGGCGGGACGGAAAGGAACGGAATGTGCCGAGGGTCAAAGGTGCCCCAGCGCTGCGGGTGGGGGGCGGGAGGGGCGGGGGCGGGACTGCGGGGAGCCGTAGCTTTCGGCGCGGCATGCCGGGAGCAGTAGTCTTCCGGCACTGGGCTTCCGGTGGGGCATGTTTGTTCTGAGCGCGGCATGCTGGGAGCGGTAGTCTTCCGGCACTGGGCTTCCGGGCGGCCATGTTGCTTGGCATGGCATGCCGGGAGCAGTAGTCTTCCGGCACTGGGCTTCCGGGCCGCCCTTTTCGCGTGCACGGTATGCTGGGAGGTGTAGTCTTCTCAGGCGGGGCTACTGGGTGACCATGCCCCTGTTTTTCCCCGGTACAGGGCAGGAAGTGTTTTCCATCTCCGATGGTGTTGCAAGACAACCTTGGAAGCTCAGAAAGTGTTCCTGCTGTTTAAACTAGGCAGATGAGGAGGTACCCCCCCCCCCATTTCCTGGGAGGAAATAATTCTTTAATCAAGGCCATGCTAGAAGTGCTAAAGCCTTAAACAAAACATTTTGATTTACTATTTCTTTTCTATGTAGACGTTGCCAATTTAGCAAAGGAATTTGAGGTATCCCCGAACTGAACTGTCCTCATTATAATACAAGAAAATCACGCCCATAGGTCAGAAAGACCTGTGCCCGGGTGAAGACCCCTCCCCTGAGCATGCGTAGTTTTAAAATGGTGTGTAAGCAATATTAGAATTGTATGTAAATCACTAACCAACCGGTGTAAGAGGGAAAGTTGCAAACCTTGCAACTTGTATAAATGCTACTTGGAAAGCCGGGGCGGGGGGGGGAAGTTGCGCTTGATTTGTGGGGAAAACACCGAGCAGCCAGGCTTGCACAACTCAAATAAATAAGCAAATGTCTCTCCTGAGCGTGTCATTATTGGCTTAGTGCACAGTGGGCAACGAATCCGCTTTTCGGACAGCAGCGTGACCAGGCAGGGTTGTCCCCGGGGGCTGTGGCTGTCCCTCTTGGAAATGGGGAGGGCGGGAAGAGTAGGAGGGGTGCTGCGGGCTCCTGGGGGTCGTAGCTTTGCTCAGGATTGGGGCCGGTTAGGCAGCTGCTGGGAGGAGTAGCGGTGCTGGGAGGGCACGGTGCGGAGCTGTCCTGCTGTGCAGCGCAAGGGAAAGTTGACCAGCACCGTTGCTGTCCGAGGACCCTGGAACAGCCCGAGAGACCCTGGAACAGCCACCCCACGGACACCGTGTCACTGCCTCGCAAGGCCACTGCATGCAGGTACGTTTGACTACATCCGGCAGAAGAAATGTAAGCCGAAGGATCAGGGCAAATAGCTGCTTGTCTAGGTTTGTTACCTAGCGACGCACTGGCAAAGCTTTTTATGAACACCCGTACTCGATCGAGTGCGTATTCATTCTGTGAATATTAATTACTGCCAGACCGCGTACGTCACTGATGCTTTAAAGCAAGTCCGTGGCGCTGGGGTAGCACGTGTAGTGGAGGCTAAATGCAATAATACCTCGTTTTGATGTTGTTCTCTTATACGAAAGCACTTGGAGCAGATTAAGACATTTCTCGTCCTATTTTGTTTATTGAGTGGGCCCTGATACTGGGGAGAAGCTGCCGTGAAGCAGACCTAGTAGTCAGCTTCCTTAGAGAAGGCGTCTTGTCCTGTATTTGAGGGCTTCCGGTACGTTTTGACAGACAGTAGTGAGTGACGGGTTTCCTTTGGACCCCCCGGGGAGCAGAAAGTTCTGCCGGGAAGGCAAAATGTTTCTTGCGGCTGGGTTGGAAGAAGCTGGCTGCTGATGCAAGGCAGTGACAATTCTGGGGAGTCGCGGGAAGTTTTGAAAAGACGGTCGTTCCCTTTGCTAGAAGGCTATGCACTTCGGTTCCTAATAGCTGTAGTAATGAAGCCAGGTAAGCGTTCGGGAGGAGCCCAAGCCACTTTTGCCTAGCGAGTATTTTGCAAGGGGGGCAGGAAAGCGCTGCGCCCTGCTCCTTGCTGCCCTCGCGTGTCTGAAAGGCGGCAGTGCACGCGGGAGGGGGGCGCGCATGCGCATTGCGTTCCGGCGCGCTCACGGCTGCCCTCGCGTGTCGACAAGGCAGCACTGCAGCCGCCGGCGGCCACCGCTGCGTACGGAGACCGTTGCGGGCAGCCGGCGCACACGTGCGCGCTGCCGGTCGCCGCGTTGGCCGCTACTCTGCGCTCTCTCGGGGACGGGTAAGCGCAGGGGCCGCGCTCGTGCCCCCTGCCCGGTGCTCACGGACCGGGAGCGCTTTTCCCGAGAGGGCTTTTCCTTCTCGGTGCTTCCTGGGGGCGCGGGGACGGGCAGTGCCGTCTCGGAGCTGCTCCGCGGCGCTCTCTCCCCGGGGCAGCCCCAGCGCCTGCTCGCTGAAGCCCGCCGCTCTCTCGGGCGCGGGCAGAGCAGCCTCGGGGCGCTCGCTGCTCGGCCTGAGCGCCGGGGTGGCGCGGCGGGCTGCGGTTGGCGCGCGGGAGCCGGCCGGCTGCAGCGCGGCGCTGCGACCACGCGAGGGTGGGGCCATTGCGGGTCTGGGCTGCCTCGCGCTCCGCTCCCCCCGCCCCTCGCGCTCCCCCCGCCCCTCGCGCTCCCCCCGCCCCTCGCGCTCCCCCCGCCCCTCGCGCTCCCCCCGCCCCTCGCGCTGCGCTCCCCCCGCCCCTCGCGCTCCCCCCGCCCCTCGCGCTCCGCTCCCCCCGCCCCTCGCGCTCCGCTCCCCCCGCCCCTCGCGCTCCCCCCGCCCCTCTCGCGCGGTCCTGGGCCGGCGCACGCGCGGTGCGGCGGCGCGAGCCCTGGGCGGCCGGCGCACGCGCGGTGCGGCGGCGCGAGCCCTGGGCGGCCGGCGCACGCGCGGTGCGGCGGCGCGAGCCCTGGGCGGCCGGCGCACGCGCGGTGCGGCGGCGCGAGCCCTGGGCGGCCGGCGCACGCGCGGTGCGGCGGCGCGAGCCCTGGGCGGCCGGCGCACGCGCGGTGCGGCGGCGCGAGCCCTGGGCGGCCGGCGCACGCGCGGTGCGGCGGCGGGCAAGATGGCGGCGAGCAGGGCGGGTGTTTTCGCTGGACGGCGGCGGGCGAGGGCAGAGGCGGGCTGGAGTCGAGCATGTGGGGGCCGCGGTGAGGCGAGCGTGCGCCTTCGGGTGGCCGCGGGTGTCGGGCTGTGTCCTGCCAGCCGGGGCCGTCGCTGCGTGGAGGCGGCGGGGCGGGGGGGGGGGGAGTCGGGCCGGGGGCCGCGCCGCGCCGCGCCGCGCCGCGCCGGGTCTGCGCGGCGCCGGGTCTGCCGGAGCGCGGCTCTGACTCTCCCTTTTGCGTGTGTCGCCTGTAGGGCCCCGGTTCCTCCCCAGCGCGGGCCGGGGCGTGCTCTCGCCCCTGCGGACGCAGCCTGGAGGAGTGTGTGTGGGGTGCCTGCGCGGGGGTCTGGATGTCTCTAGCAGCGGCACGGCAGCCTGATGCCTCCTCTCGTCTGGGACGCGGGGTCCTTGGGGAGTTCCCTGCTGCCTCCTCTGGCGTTCTCTGCGAGCTCATAGATCCCTCCACCTCCTCTCCTCCCCCCCCCCCCCGCCCCGCTCCCCTGTCTGGTGGGGTGGGAGACCGGTGGCTGCTCCCGCCGAGCTGAGAGCCACGTAGGGCACCCCTGTGTGCTCACTACGCATCTGGGATGGCACCCCTGCCCTGAGGGCCCCGCAGAGTCCCACCCTTCCTGCAACCAGCCCCCCCAGAGCCATTAAACCACCCACTAAACCACCCACAAATCCTGCCCCAACACCCCCACAGGCCCCAAAACGCCTCCGAGCCCTGCCGCAATGTTGTCACTGACTCCAGACCTTCCCCTGCACTCTGTGCAAGGCCCCAAACATTCCTCAAACTGCTGCCAGACCCAGTGCCCGCAGCAGTGAGGCGTTCTAACAAAGATGGGGTGCGATGTGCGTCTCCGCCTCGACTCAGTCCCGCTTTAGAGAAACAGGAACTTAGAGCACTTCCTGGTGAAGAGTGTTGACGGGTGAATGTGCGGATGACAAAGAGACTTTTCTCTCTTTTCTTCTGAGCCGCCTCTCAGAAGCCTCTGTGTGTGCACGATGTGGCTGATCTGGGATAATCGTGCTGTGCGCAGTGCTTAAGGAGAACATTGCCCTAAAATGGAGGGCTAAGGAATAGCCTAAAAAACCTAAAAGGCTCGGGAAGAGCCAAAGAGAACACCGATGGGCTCTGGGAAGCCCCAGTGATGCTAGCGAAAACAGCGTGGCTTTTAGGCACCTCCTCAGAGCAGCAGCAATGTCTCGCTCCAGCCTATGGGGCAATGGGGACTCTTAATTACCGCCTTGAATTACCACAAGTGTTGCAAAAGCAGAAGGGACTAGGGAGCATGCAGAGCAGGTTATGGACTATATGTCAAGTTTAAACAAGCAACAAGCCCCTCTGCAAACAGAAACAGGTTTAGCCCTAAGTAATAGACGAAGGTAGCTGTGAGTAACGTGAAGCGAAGCGGTGACGTCAGTCACCCCGAAAGCCTCGGAGAAGCGGTCTGAAAATCTGGTACCCTCGCGGCCTCGGCAGTCTTTTTGGTTTGTTTGGCAGGGTAGCCCACCGAAGGGGGACATCTCGAAGAGAAGCAGCAAGACCTGGGGATCCGGTGGTTCATTTTGGTCGTCGCCTGTGAGGCCAGCATGCAAGAGTAAGAGGAAGCTAGGAGCAGTCTCAAAAAGGTAATAGGTCTGAAAGGGAGACAGGCAAATCGAGGGCTGTCGTTCCTCCACGTAGTTAAAGACCGAGAGAGTTGTCGGTTAAGCGCATGCATACGAGGGTTTGCGAACAGTAACAATAACACTGAAGCGGAATAAAAATAAGGTTTCGTGGAAGATGGCGTTAGGAAGGTATTAGGCGACGTGCCCGCCTGCCTAATAACCTAGCCCTAATTGCTGTGTGTAACGTTTCCAGACCGTTTACCCTGCAACGTATGGTGCAAAGTGCCGTATTAAGACCTTTCCCTTAAGGAAAAGAAGAAGAAAAAAAGAAAAAAAAGGGGGAAAAAGAAAACAGGGTAAAGAGAAAAAGATCATGCATAAACCTAAGCGTTTCACTGGAAGTAAAACGCGAGTTTATCGCTTCCTTACAGAGGTGGAACCAAGGACAGCAAATGCTGACGAGGAGAAGAGACGGACGAGCGTTTGCTTGCGGTTAATACCGAAGGGACGGGATGAAACAAGGAAGCCAGAATGCAGCGGCCCCTCGATATCACCAGGAACTGCTACAGGAGGAGGCGTTCTGGCACGGGTAACTAGGGTAAGTATGGCTAATGACTGTTAGCAGTTATTTCGGCCTCCCCGAGGCAGCGCTGAGGACTGAGTAACCCGTTCCTGCCCTGTGGCTGCTGTTGCCTGTGTCTGCCTTAGCTTTGCTTTGGCTGTTTCTCTTTTGTTTTGTTATCGTACACGCAGCTACGGAAAGGAATAGATGTCATACTTACTTTTTTAGATTAATTGCCACGGCTGAAGTTGAAGAGACCAAGAAACGTAAGCCGCGAAGGGGCACATCTTGAAGAGAGGGGGATGGACCTAGCGATGCAGTTGTTCGTTTTGGTCGTCGCCTGTGAGGCCAGCATGCAAGAGTAAGAGGAAGCTAGGAGCAGTCTCAAAAAGGTAATAGGTTTGAAAGGGAGACAGGCAAATCGAGGGCTGTCGTTCCTCCACGTAGTTAAAGACCGAGAGAGTTGTCGGTTAAGCGCATGCATACGAGGGTTTGCGAACAGTAACAATAACACTGAAGCGGAATAAAAATAAGGTTTCGTGGAAGATGGCGTTAGGAAGGTATTAGGCGACGTGCCCGCCTGCCTAATAACCTAGCCCTAATTGCTGTGTGTAACGTTTCCAGACCGTTTACCCTGCAACGTATGGTGCAAAGTGCCGTATTAAGACCTTTCCCTTAAGGAAAAGAAGAAGAAAAAAAGAAAAAAAAGGGGGAAAAAGAAAACAGGGTAAAGAGAAAAAGATCATGCATAAACCTAAGCGTTTCACTGGAAGTAAAACGCGAGTTTATCGCTTCCTTACAGAGATGGAACCAAGGACAGCAAATGCTGACGAGGAGAAGAGACGGACGAGCGTTTGCTTGCGGTTAATACCGAAGGGACGGGATGAAACAAGGAAGCCAGAATGCAGCGGCCCCTCGATATCACCAGGAACTGCTACAGGAGGAGGCGTTCTGGCACGGGTAACTAGGGTAAGTATGGCTAATGACCGTTAGCAGTTATTTCGGCCTCCCCGAGGCAGCGCTGAGGACTGAGTAACCCGTTCCTGCCCTGTGGCTGCTGTTGCCTGTGTCTGCCTTAGCTTTGCTTTGGCTGTTTCTCTTTTGTTTTGTTATCGTACACGCAGCTACGGAAAGGAATAGATGTCATACTTACTTTTTTAGATTAATTGCCACGGCTGAAGTTGAAGAGACCAAGAAACGTAAGCCGCGAAGGGGCACATCTTGAAGAGAGGGGGCTAGACCTAGCGATGCAGTTGTTCGTTTTGGTCGTCGCCTGTGAGGCCAGCATGCAAGAGTAAGAGGAAGCTAGGAGCAGTCTCAAAAAGGTAATAGGTCTGAAAGGGAGACAGGCAAATCGAGGGCTGTCGTTCCTCCACGGAGTTAAAGACCGAGAGAGTTGTCGGTTAAGCGCATGCATACGAGGGTTTGCGAACAGTAACAATAACACTGAAGCGGAATAAAAATAAGGTTTCGTGGAAGATGGCGTTAGGAAGGTATTAGGCGACGTGCCCGCCTGCCTAATAACCTAGCCCTAATTGCTGCGTGTAACGTTTCCAGACCGTTTACCCTGCAACGTATGGTGCAAAGTGCCGTATTAAGACCTTTCCCTTAAGGAAAAGAAGAAAAAAAAGGGGGAAAAAGAAAACAGGGTAAAGAGAAAAAGATTGTGCATAAACCTAAGCGTTTCACTGGAAGTAAAACGCGAGTTTATCGCTTCCTTACAGAGATGGAACCAAGGACAGCAAATGCTGACGAGGAGAAGAGACGGACGAGCGTTTGCTTGCGGTTAATACCGAAGGGACGGGATGAAACAAGGAAGCCAGAATGCAGCGGCCCCTCGATATCACCAGGAACTGCTACAGGAGGAGGCGTTCTGGCACGGGTAACTAGGGTAAGTATGGCTAATGACCGTTAGCAGTTATTTTGGCCTCCCCGAGGCAGCGCTGAGGACTAAGTAACCTGAGGGGCTCTGGCCTGGGTTGGGGCAGAAGTGCAGGCAGGCGGGATCAGGCATTTTCCTCTCAGCTCTCCGAGCTGAATCCTAGCCCTGAAGGAAAAAGCACTGGGGGGAGGCTACTCGGACACCTGCCATGTCGAGGGCAGGGGCAGGAGCTGACCCTTCCCCGACGGACGGACGTACGGACAGACGCTGGTGCGGCGGTGACTCTTTGGATATCGTAGGTAAGGGGAGGCACGCTGGTGCCGAGCTCCAGGGCGGTTTGCCTGAACACGATGCCTGAGGCAGGAGGTTATGCATTGTGTCCGGGGCTGGGAGCTGGTCCCCGAGTCCCATGTACTTGGGAGTGCCTGCACTTGCCAGGGAGCCCGGTGCTGTTCCCAGAGCTGCGGGGAATTTCCCTTGCGTTGCCTGGACCCTCGGGGCTCTTGGGGGTGTTTCCCCTCATCGCGAGGGCTGCCAGAGCCCCTCCAGGGCTGCGTGAGGTCCCCGAACCGCTCCCGGATTTGCTTTTGGCACTCCGCAGTGTCGCTCGTGTGCCTGGGGCAGCCTGCAGGCGCCATCCTGTCAGCCGCGTTGAGCCCTGCGGCGTGCCTGGTGACCCCTCTGGTGTGCGCCAAGGCCCTTCCTCTGTATTTTGGTCTGCCCCAGAGCCCTGCACTTGCCCTCTGATGCCCTCAGGACCCCTCAGTTCACATTCTGGGTTGCCCCCGAGCCCTCTGCGTGCCTTTCGGTGCGCCCCGTGGCCCCGTGTGTGTTTTGCGGCACGCCGCAGAGGTCTCTGTTTAGCTTTTTCTCCTGTCCTGGAGTTTTCGGGGTGCTTCTGGGTGTGCCCCAGGGCCCTCCTTTTGGTGCCCCCCGAGTCACTCTGTTTGCTCTATCGTTGTTCTTTTTTTTTTTTTTTTTTTTCTTGACTTGTGTTGCACCCAGAGCTCTCGATTTGTTCTCTTGTGCTCCGCATACTCCCCTTTCCGCACTCTACACCCCAGGCAGGGCTCTCCCTTCAGCTCTCAGCAAGCTGCTGTCAGGAGAGTGGGGGTGCCTCTGCTGCCCTGGCAGCCCCAGCTGTCCCTGAAGGGGCTGATGGCCAGGCCCCCTGCCCAGTTCCTGCAGGCCCACAGCTGCGGGCCCTGGGGCTGGGATGAATGCCAGGGGGAGCTGGGTGGCAGGACAGGCCCCAGGTGGGGCTGATGGCAAGGGCAGGCCCACATTTGGGGGCTGGGGCTGCAGTTGGGGGGAGCTGGTGCTGGGGCAGGAGCTGGGCAGCGGAGCTGCCACGGAGCACGGCCCTTCGGGACCAGCCCGGCGGCCGCCCCGCGGAGGAGGTGAGCGGGGCCGGGGGAGGCGCACTGCAGGCTGCGGGTCCCGCATGTGCCGGGGGTCCCGGCGGCTGGGAGCGTCCCGGGGCCACGGAGGCGGGGGGAGGAAGGGGGTGCGCCGGGGCTGTGGTGCGGTTTACTGCGCGGTCAGAGGAGCGCGGGGGGGGGGGGGGGGGGGGTCTCCTGTGTCAGCTCGGGAGCGTGTCGGGGAGCGGGGGGAGGAGGGTCGTGGAGGGGCGGGGGCAGTGTCGGAGCTGAGGCGGGGCCGGTCGCGGGGGTGTCGGGGGAGCCCCGGGCCGGTGGTGGGGCCGGCGGGGCCGCGCTCGGGGCTCTGCGGCCGTTTCCGGGGGGACAGGGGGGAAGGGGAAGGGGGGCGGGACGGAAAGGAACGGAATGTGCCGAGGGTCAAAGGTGCCCCAGCGCTGCGGGTGGGGGGCGGGAGTTGGGGTGCGGGAATGCGGGGAGCCGTAGCTTTCGGCGCGGCATGCCGGGAGCAGTAGTCTTCCGGCACTGGGCTTCCGGTCGGGCATGTTTGTGCTGAGCGCGGCATGCTGGGAGCGGTAGTCTTCCGGCACTGGGCTTCCGGGCCGCCCTTTTCGCGTGCACGGTATGCTGGGAGGTGTAGTCTTCTCACTACAGTGGGGGCTACTGGGTGACCATGCTGCGCCTCTCGAGGTGGCCCCGCGGGGGGGGGGGGGGCGGCGGCGGCAGGTCCCTGCCAGCGGGGTTCCCAGCAGGCGGCCGCGTGGCAGGCCAGGAGCTGTAGTGCCCGCTGGGTCTGTTCCTTACTGGACATGTGTCACTCACGCCTGAGTCCCCACAGGTCACGGGGGACAGTGGAATGCCCCTGTTTTTCCCCGGTACAGGGCAGGAAGTGTTTTCCATCTCCGATGGTGTTGCAAGACAACCTTGGAAGCTCAGAAAGAATGTTCCTGCTGTTTAAACTAGGCAGATGAGGAGAAACACCCCCCCCCCCCCCCCATTTCCTGGGAGGAAATAATTCTTTAATCAAGGCCATGCTAGAAGTGCTAAAGCCTTAAAGAAGTAGTAAATCAAAATGTTTTGTTTTCTATGTAGACGTTGCCGATTTAGCAAAGGAATTTGAGGTATCCCCGAACTGAACTGTCCTCATTATAATACAAGAAAATCACGCCCATAGGTCAGAAAGACCTGTGCCCGGGTGAAGACCCCTCCCCTGAGCATGCGTAGTTTTAAAATGGTGTGTAAGCAATATTAGAATTGTATGTAAATCACTAACCAACCGGTGTAAGAGGGAAAGTTGCAAACCTTGCAACTTGTATAAATGCTACTTGGAAAGCCGGGGCGGGGAGGGGGGGTGGGAAGTTGCGCTTGATTTGTGGGGAAAACACCGAGCAGCCAGGCTTGCACAGCTCTGAAATAAATAAGCAAATGTCTCTCCTGAGCGTGTCATTATTGGCTTAGTGCACAGCGGGCAACGAATCCGCTTTTCGGACAGCAGCGTGACCAGGCAGGGTTGTCCCCGGGGGCTGTGGCTGTCCCTCTTGGAAATGGGGAGGGCGGGAAGAGTAGGAGGGGTGCTGCGGGCTCCTGGGGGTCGTAGCTTTGCTCAGGATTGGGGCCGGTTAGGCAGCTGCTGGGAGGAGTAGCGGTGCTGGGAGGGCACGGTGCGGAGCTGTCCTGCTGTGCAGCGCAAGGGAAAGTTGACCAGCACCGTTGCTGTCCGAGGACCCTGGAACAGCCCGAGAGACCCTGGAACAGCCACCCCACGGACACCGTGTCACTGCCTCGCAAGGCCACTGCGTTCAGGTACGTTTGACTACATCCGGCAGAAGAAATGTAAGCCGAAGGATCAGGGCAAATAGCTGCTTGTCTAGGTTTGTTACCTAGCGACGCACTGGCAAAGCTTTTTATGAACACCCGTACTCGATCGAGTGCGTATTCATTCTGTGAATATTAATTACTGCCAGACCGCGTACGTCACTGATGCTTTAAAGCAAGTCCGTGGCGCTGGGGTAGCACGTGTAGTGGAGGCTAAATGCAATAATACCTCGTTTTGATGTTGTTCTCTTATACGAAAGCACTTGGAGCAGATTAAGACATTTCTCGTCCTATTTTGTTTATTGAGTGGGCCCTGATACTGGGGAGAAGCTGCCGTGAAGCAGACCTAGTAGTCAGCTTCCTTAGAGAAGGCGTCTTGTCCTGTATTTGAGGGCTTCCGGTACGTTTTGACAGACAGTAGTGAGTGACGGGTTTCCTTTGGACCCCCCGGGGAGCAGAAAGTTCTGCCGGGAAGGCAAAATGTTTCTTGCGGCTGGGTTGGAAGAAGCTGGCTGCTGATGCAAGGCAGTGACAATTCTGGGGAGTCGCGGGAAGTTTTGAAAAGACGGTCGTTCCCTTTGCTAGAAGGCTATGCACTTCGGTTCCTAATAGCTGTAGTAATGAAGCCAGGTAAGCGTTCGGGAGGAGCCCAAGCCACTTTTGCCTAGCGAGTATTTTGCAAGGGGGGCAGGAAAGCGCTGCGCCCTGCTCCTTGCTGCCCTCGCGTGTCTGAAAGGCGGCACTGCACGCGGGAGGGGGGCGCGCTCACGGCTGCCCTCGCGTGTCGACAAGGCAGCACTGCAGCCGCCGGCGGCCACCGCTGCGTACGGAGACCGTTGCGGGCAGCCGGCGCACACGTGCGCGCTGCCGGTCGCCGCGTTGGCCGCTACTCTGCGCTCTCTCGGGGACGGGTAAGCGCAGGGGCCGCGCTCGTGCTCCCTGCCCGGTGCTCACGGACCGGGAGCGCTTTTCCCGAGAGGGCTTTTCCTTCTCGGTGCTTCCTGGGGGCGCGGGGACGGGCAGTGCCGTCTCGGAGCTGCTCCGCGGCGCTCTCTCCCCGGGGCAGCCCCAGCGCCTGCTCGCTGATGCCCGCCGCTCTCTCGGGCGCGGGCAGAGCAGCCTCGGGGCGCTCGCTGCTCGGCCTGAGCGCCGGGGTGGCGCGGCGGGCTGCGGTTGGCGCGCGGGAGCCGGCCGGCTGCAGCGCGGCGCTGCGACCACGCGAGGGTGGGGCCATTGCGGGTCTGGGCTGCCTCGCGCTGCGCTCCCCCCGCCCCTCGCGCTGCGCTCCCCCCGCCCCTCGCGCTCCGCTCCCCCCGCCCCTCGCGCTCCGCTCCCCCCGCCCCTCGCGCTCCGCTCCCCCCGCCCCTCGCGCTCCGCTCCCCCCGCCCCTCGCGCTCCCCCCGCCCCTCTCGCGCGGTCCTGGGCCGCGCACGCGCGGTGCGGCGGCGCGAGCCCTGGGCGGCCGGCGCACGCGCGGTGCGGCGGCGCGAGCCCTGGGCGGCCGGCGCACGCGCGGTGCGGCGGCGCGAGCCCTGGGCGGCCGGCGCACGCGCGGTGCGGCGGCGCGAGCCCTGGGCGGCCGGCGCACGCGCGGTGCGGCGGCGGGCAAGATGGCGGCGAGCAGGGCGGGTGTTTTCGCTGGACGGCGGCGGGCGAGGGCAGAGGCGGGCTGGAGTCGAGCATGTGGGGGCCGCGGTGAGGCGAGCGTGCGCCTTCGGGTGGCCGCGGGTGTCGGGCTGTGTCCTGCCAGCCGGGGCCGTCGCTGCGTGGAGGCGGCGGGGCGGGGGGGGGGGAGTCGGGCCGGGGGCCGCGCCGCGCCGCGCCGCGCCGCGCCGGGTTTGCGCGGCGCCGGGTCTGCCGGAGCGCGGCTCTGACTCTCCCTTTTGCGTGTGTCGCCTGTAGGGCCCCGGTTCCTCCCCAGCGCGGGCCGGGGCGTGCTCTCGCCCCTGCGGACGCAGCCTGGAGGAGTGTGTGTGGGGTGTCTGCGCGGGGGTCTGGATGTCTCTAGCAGCGGCACGGCAGCCTGATGCCTCCTCTCGTCTGGGACGCGGGGTCCTTGGGGAGTTCCCTGCTGCCTCCTCTGGCGTTCTCTGCGAGCTCATAGATCCCTCCACCTCCTCTCCTCCCCCCCCCCCCCCCCCCGCCCCGCTCCCCTGTCTGGTGGGGTGGGAGACCGGTGGCTGCTCCCGCCGAGCTGAGAGCCACGTAGGGCACCCCTGTGTGCTCACTACGCATCTGGGATGGCACCCCTGCCCTGAGGGCCCCGCAGAGTCCCACCCTTCCTGCAACCAGCCCCCCCAGAGCCATTAAACCACCCACTAAACCACCCACAAATCCGGCCCCAACACCCCCACAGGCCCCAAAACGCCTCCGAGCCCTGCCGCAATGTTGTCACTGACTCCAGACCTTCCCCTGCACTCTGTGCAAGGCCCCAAACATTCCTCAAACTGCTGCCAGACCCAGTGCCCGCAGCAGTGAGGCGTTCTAACAAAGATGGGGTGCGATGTGCGTCTCCGCCTCGACTCAGTCCCGCTTTAGAGAAACAGGAACTTAGAGCACTTCCTGGTGAAGAGTGTTGACGGGTGAATGTGCGGATGACAAAGAGACTTTTCTCTCTTTTCTTCTGAGCCGCCTCTCAGAAGCCTCTGTGTGTGCACGATGTGGCTGATCTGGGATAATCGTGCTGTGCGCAGTGCTTAAGGAGAACATTGCCCTAAAATGGAGGGCTAAGGAATAGCCTAAAAAACCTAAAAGGCTCGGGAAGAGCCAAAGAGAACACCGATGGGCTCTGGGAAGCCCCAGTGATGCTAGCGAAAACAGCGTGGCTTTTAGGCACCTCCTCAGAGCAGCAGCAATGTCTCGCTCCAGCCTATGGGGCAATGGGGACTCTTAATTACCGCCTTGAATTACCACAAGTGTTGCAAAAGCAGAAGGGACTAGGGAGCATGCAGAGCAGGTTATGGACTATATGTCAAGTTTAAACAAGCAACAAGCCCCTCTGCAAACAGAAACAGGTTTAGCCCTAAGTAATAGACGAAGGTAGCTGTGAGTAACGTGAAGCGAAGCGGTGACGTCAGTCACCCCGAAAGCCTCGGAGAAGCGGTCTGAAAATCTGGTACCCTCGCGGCCTCGGCAGTCTTTTTGGTTTGTTTGGCAGGGTAGCCCACCGAAGGGGGACATCTCGAAGAGAAGCAGCAAGACCTGGGGATCCGGTGGTTCATTTTGGTCGTCGCCTGTGAGGCCAGCATGCAAGAGTAAGAGGAAGCTAGGAGCAGTCTCAAAAAGGTAATAGGTCTGAAAGGGAGACAGGCAAATCGAGGGCTGTCGTTCCTCCACGTAGTTAAAGACCGAGAGAGTTGTCGGTTAAGCGCATGCATACGAGGGTTTGCGAACAGTAACAATAACACTGAAGCGGAATAAAAATAAGGTTTCGTGGAAGATGGCGTTAGGAAGGTATTAGGCGACGTGCCCGCCTGCCTAATAACCTAGCCCTAATTGCTGTGTGTAACGTTTCCAGACCGTTTACCCTGCAACGTATGGTGCAAAGTGCCGTATTAAGACCTTTCCCTTAAGGAAAAGAAGAAGAAAAAAAGAAAAAAAAGGGGGAAAAAGAAAACAGGGTAAAGAGAAAAAGATCATGCATAAACCTAAGCGTTTCACTGGAAGTAAAACGCGAGTTTATCGCTTCCTTACAGAGGTGGAACCAAGGACAGCAAATGCTGACGAGGAGAAGAGACGGACGAGCGTTTGCTTGCGGTTAATACCGAAGGGACGGGATGAAACAAGGAAGCCAGAATGCAGCGGCCCCTCGATATCACCAGGAACTGCTACAGGAGGAGGCGTTCTGGCACGGGTAACTAGGGTAAGTATGGCTAATGACCGTTAGCAGTTATTTCGGCCTCCCCGAGGCAGCGCTGAGGACTGAGTAACCCGTTCCTGCCCTGTGGCTGCTGTTGCCTGTATCTGCCTTAGCTTTGCTTTGGCTGTTTCTCTTTTGTTTTGTTATCGTACACGCAGCTACGGAAAGGAATAGATGTCATACTTACTTTTTTAGATTAATTGCCACGGCTGAAGTTGAAGAGACCAAGAAACGTAAGCCGCGAAGGGGCACATCTTGAAGAGAGGGGGATGGACCTAGCGATGCAGTTGTTCGTTTTGGTCGTCGCCTGTGAGGCCAGCATGCAAGAGTAAGAGGAAGCTAGGAGCAGTCTCAAAAAGGTAATAGGTTTGAAAGGGAGACAGGCAAATCGAGGGCTGTCGTTCCTCCACGTAGTTAAAGACCGAGAGAGTTGTCGGTTAAGCGCATGCATACGAGGGTTTGCGAACAGTAACAATAACACTGAAGCGGAATAAAAATAAGGTTTCGTGGAAGATGGCGTTAGGAAGGTATTAGGCGACGTGCCCGCCTGCCTAATAACCTAGCCCTAATTGCTGTGTGTAACGTTTCCAGACCGTTTACCCTGCAACGTATGGTGCAAAGTGCCGTATTAAGACCTTTCCCTTAAGGAAAAGAAGAAGAAAAAAAGAAAAAAAAGGGGGAAAAAGAAAACAGGGTAAAGAGAAAAAGATCATGCATAAACCTAAGCGTTTCACTGGAAGTAAAACGCGAGTTTATCGCTTCCTTACAGAGGTGGAACCAAGGACAGCAAATGCTGACGAGGAGAAGAGACGGACGAGCGTTTGCTTGCGGTTAATACCGAAGGGACGGGATGAAACAAGGAAGCCAGAATGCAGCGGCCCCTCGATATCACCAGGAACTGCTACAGGAGGAGGCGTTCTGGCACGGGTAACTAGGGTAAGTATGGCTAATGACCGTTAGCAGTTATTTTGGCCTCCCCGAGGCAGCGCTGAGGACTAAGTAACCTGAGGGGCTCTGGCCTGGGTTGGGGCAGAAGTGCAGGCAGGCGGGATCAGGCATTTTCCTCTCAGCTCTCCGAGCTGAATCCTAGCCCTGAAGGAAAAAGCACTGGGGGGAGGCTACTCGGACACCTGCCATGTCGAGGGCAGGGGCAGGAGCTGACCCTTCCCCGACGGACGGACGTACGGACAGACGCTGGTGCGGCGGTGACTCTTTGGATATCGTAGGTAAGGGGAGGCACGCTGGTGCCGAGCTCCAGGGCGGTTTGCCTGAACACGATGCCTGAGGCAGGAGGTTATGCATTGTGTCCGGGGCTGGGAGCTGGTCCCCGAGTCCCATGTACTTGGGAGTGCCTGCACTTGCCAGGGAGCCCGGTGCTGTTCCCAGAGCTGCGGGGAATTTCCCTTGCGTTGCCTGGACCCTCGGGGCTCTTGGGGGTGTTTCCCCTCATCGCGAGGGCTGCCAGAGCCCCTCCAGGGCTGCGTGAGGTCCCCGAACCGCTCCCGGATTTGCTTTTGGCACTCCGCAGTGTCGCTCGTGTGCCTGGGGCAGCCTGCAGGCGCCATCCTGTCAGCCGCGTTGAGCCCTGCGGCGTGCCTGGTGACCCCTCTGGTGTGCGCCAAGGCCCTTCCTCTGTATTTTGGTCTGCCCCAGAGCCCTGCGCTTGCCCTCTGATGCCCTCAGGACCCCTCAGTTCACATTCTGGGTTGCCCCCGAGCCCTCTGCGTGCCTTTCGGTGCGCCCCGTGGCCCCGTGTGTGTTTTGCGGCACGCCGCAGAGGTCTCTGTTTAGCTTTTTCTCCTGTCCTGGAGTTTTCGGGGTGCTTCTGGGTGTGCCCCAGGGCCCTCCTTTTGGTGCCCCCCGAGTCACTCTGTTTGCTCTATCGTTGTTCTTTTTTTTTTTTTTTTTTTTTTCTTGACTTGTGTTGCACCCAGAGCTCTCGATTTGTTCTCTTGTGCTCCGCATACTCCCCTTTCCGCACTCTACACCCCAGGCAGGGCTCTCCCTTCAGCTCTCAGCAAGCTGCTGTCAGGAGAGTGGGGGTGCCTCTGCTGCCCTGGCAGCCCCAGCTGTCCCTGAAGGGGCTGATGGCCAGGCCCCCTGCCCAGTTCCTGCAGGCCCACAGCTGCGGGCCCTGGGGCTGGGATGAATGCCAGGGGGAGCTGGGTGGCAGGACAGGCCCCAGGTGGGGCTGATGGCAAGGGCAGGCCCACATTTGGGGGCTGGGGCTGCAGTTGGGGGGAGCTGGTGCTGGGGCAGGAGCTGGGCAGCGGAGCTGCCACGGAGCACGGCCCTTCGGGACCAGCCCGGCGGCCGCCCCGCGGAGGAGGTGAGCGGGGCCGGGGGAGGCGCACTGCAGGCTGCGGGTCCCGCATGTGCCGGGGGTCCCGGCGGCTGGGAGCGTCCCGGGGCCACGGAGGCGGGGGGAGGAAGGGGGTGCGCCGGGGCTGTGGTGCGGTTTACTGCGCGGTCAGAGGAGCGCGGGGGGGGGGGGGGGGGGTCTCCTGTGTCAGCTCGGGAGCGTGTCGGGGAGCGGGGGGAGGAGGGTCGTGGAGGGGCGGGGGCAGTGTCGGAGCTGAGGCGGGGCCGGTCGCGGGGGTGTCGGGGGAGCCCCGGGCCGGTGGTGGGGCCGGCGGGGCCGCGCTCGGGGCTCTGCGGCCGTTTCCGGGGGGACAGGGGGGAAGGGGAAGGGGGGCGGGACGGAAAGGAACGGAATGTGCCGAGGGTCAAAGGTGCCCCAGCGCTGCGGGTGGGGGGCGGGAGTTGGGGTGCGGGAATGCGGGGAGCCGTAGCTTTCGGCGCGGCATGCCGGGAGCAGTAGTCTTCCGGCACTGGGCTTCCGGTCGGGCATGTTTGTGCTGAGCGCGGCATGCTGGGAGCGGTAGTCTTCCGGCACTGGGCTTCCGGGCCGCCCTTTTCGCGTGCACGGTATGCTGGGAGGTGTAGTCTTCTCACTACAGTGGGGGCTACTGGGTGACCATGCTGCGCCTCTCGAGGTGGCCCCGCGGGGGGGGGGGGGGCGGCGGCGGCAGGTCCCTGCCAGCGGGGTTCCCAGCAGGCGGCCGCGTGGCAGGCCAGGAGCTGTAGTGCCCGCTGGGTCTGTTCCTTACTGGACATGTGTCACTCACGCCTGAGTCCCCACAGGTCACGGGGGACAGTGGAATGCCCCTGTTTTTCCCCGGTACAGGGCAGGAAGTGTTTTCCATCTCCGATGGTGTTGCAAGACAACCTTGGAAGCTCAGAAAGAATGTTCCTGCTGTTTAAACTAGGCAGATGAGGAGAAACACCCCCCCCCCCCCCCCATTTCCTGGGAGGAAATAATTCTTTAATCAAGGCCATGCTAGAAGTGCTAAAGCCTTAAAGAAATAGTAAATCAAAATGTTTTGTTTTCTATGTAGACGTTGCCGATTTAGCAAAGGAATTTGAGGTATCCCCGAACTGAACTGTCCTCATTATAATACAAGAAAATCACGCCCATAGGTCAGAAAGACCTGTGCCCGGGTGAAGACCCCTCCCCTGAGCATGCGTAGTTTTAAAATGGTGTGTAAGCAATATTAGAATTGTATGTAAATCACTAACCAACCGGTGTAAGAGGGAAAGTTGCAAACCTTGCAACTTGTATAAATGCTACTTGGAAAGCCGGGGCGGGGGTGGGAAGTTGCGCTTGATTTGTGGGGAAAACACCGAGCAGCCAGGCTTGCACAGCTCTGAAATAAATAAGCAAATGTCTCTCCTGAGCGTGTCATTATTGGCTTAGTGCACAGCGGGCAACGAATCCGCTTTTCGGACAGCAGCGTGACCAGGCAGGGTTGTCCCCGGGGGCTGTGGCTGTCCCTCTTGGAAATGGGGAGGGCGGGAAGAGTAGGAGGGGTGCTGCGGGCTCCTGGGGGTCGTAGCTTTGCTCAGGATTGGGGCCGGTTAGGCAGCTGCTGGGAGGAGTAGCGGTGCTGGGAGGGCACGGTGCGGAGCTGTCCTGCTGTGCAGCGCAAGGGAAAGTTGACCAGCACCGTTGCTGTCCGAGGACCCTGGAACAGCCCGAGAGACCCTGGAACAGCCACCCCACGGACACCGTGTCACTGCCTCGCAAGGCCACTGCATGCGGGTACGTTTGACTACATCCGGCAGAAGAAATGTAAGCCGAAGGATCAGGGCAAATAGCTGCTTGTCTAGGTTTGTTACCTAGCGACGCACTGGCAAAGCTTTTTATGAACACCCGTACTCGATCGAGTGCGTATTCATTCTGTGAATATTAATTACTGCCAGACCGCGTACGTCACTGATGCTTTAAAGCAAGTCCGTGGCGCTGGGGTAGCACGTGTAGTGGAGGCTAAATGCAATAATACCTCGTTTTGATGTTGTTCTCTTATACGAAAGCACTTGGAGCAGATTAAGACATTTCTCGTCCTATTTTGTTTATTGAGTGGGCCCTGATACTGGGGAGAAGCTGCCGTGAAGCAGACCTAGTAGTCAGCTTCCTTAGAGAAGGCGTCTTGTCCTGTATTTGAGGGCTTCCGGTACGTTTTGACAGACAGTAGTGAGTGACGGGTTTCCTTTGGACCCCCCGGGGAGCAGAAAGTTCTGCCGGGAAGGCAAAATGTTTCTTGCGGCTGGGTTGGAAGAAGCTGGCTGCTGATGCAAGGCAGTGACAATTCTGGGGAGTCGCGGGAAGTTTTGAAAAGACGGTCGTTCCCTTTGCTAGAAGGCTATGCACTTCGGTTCCTAATAGCTGTAGTAATGAAGCCAGGTAAGCGTTCGGGAGGAGCCCAAGCCACTTTTGCCTAGCGAGTATTTTGCAAGGGGGGCAGGAAAGCGCTGCGCCCTGCTCCTTGCTGCCCTCGCGTGTCTGAAAGGCGGCAGTGCACGCGGGAGGGGGGGCGCGCTCACGGCTGCCCTCGCGTGTCGACAAGGCAGCACTGCAGCCGCCGGCGGCCACCGCTGCGTACGGAGACCGTTGCGGGCAGCCGGCGCACACGTGCGCGCTGCCGGTCGCCGCGTTGGCCGCTACTCTGCGCTCTCTCGGGGACGGGTAAGCGCAGGGGCCGCGCTCGTGCCCCCTGCCCGGTGCTCACGGACCGGGAGCGCTTTTCCCGAGAGGGCTTTTCCTTCTCGGTGCTTCCTGGGGGCGCGGGGACGGGCAGTGCCGTCTCGGAGCTGCTCCGCGGCGCTCTCTCCCCGGGGCAGCCCCAGCGCCTGCTCGCTGAAGCCCGCCGCTCTCTCGGGCGCGGGCAGAGCAGCCTCGGGGCGCTCGCTGCTCGGCCTGAGCGCCGGGGTGGCGCGGCGGGCTGCGGTTGGCGCGCGGGAGCCGGCCGGCTGCAGCGCGGCGCTGCGACCACGCGAGGGTGGGGCCATTGCGGGTCTGGGCTGCCTCGCGCTCCGCTCCCCCCGCCCCTCGCGCTCCCCCCGCCCCTCTCGCGCGGTCCTGGGCCGGCGCACGCGCGGTGCGGCGGCGCGAGCCCTGGGCGGCCGGCGCACGCGCGGTGCGGCGGCGCGAGCCCTGGGCGGCCGGCGCACGCGCGGTGCGGCGGCGCGAGCCCTGGGCGGCCGGCGCACGCGCGGTGCGGCGGCGCGAGCCCTGGGCGGCCGGCGCACGCGCGGTGCGGCGGCGCGAGCCCTGGGCGGCCGGCGCACGCGCGGTGCGGCGGCGCGAGCCCTGGGCGGCCGGCGCACGCGCGGTGCGGCGGCGCGAGCCCTGGGCGGCCGGCGCACGCGCGGTGCGGCGGCGCGAGCCCTGGGCGGCCGGCGCACGCGCGGTGCGGCGGCGCGAGCCCTGGGCGGCCGGCGCACGCGCGGTGCGGCGGCGCGAGCCCTGGGCGGCCGGCGCACGCGCGGTGCGGCGGCGCGAGCCCTGGGCGGCCGGCGCACGCGCGGTGCGGCGGCGCGAGCCCTGGGCGGCCGGCGCACGCGCGGTGCGGCGGCGCGAGCCCTGGGCGGCCGGCGCACGCGCGGTGCGGCGGCGCGAGCCCTGGGCGGCCGGCGCACGCGCGGTGCGGCGGCGCGAGCCCTGGGCGGCCGGCGCACGCGCGGTGCGGCGGCGGGCAAGATGGCGGCGAGCAGGGCGGGTGTTTTCGCTGGACGGCGGCGGGCGAGGGCAGAGGCGGGCTGGAGTCGAGCATGTGGGGGCCGCGGTGAGGCGAGCGTGCGCCTTCGGGTGGCCGCGGGTGTCTGGCTGTGTCCTGCCAGCCGGGGCCGTCGCTGCGTGGAGGCGGCGGGGCGGGGGGGGGGGAGTCGGGCCGGGGGCCGCGCCGCGCCGCGCCGCGCCGCGCCGGGTTTGCGCGGCGCCGGGTCTGCCGGAGCGCGGCTCTGACTCTCCCTTTTGCGTGTGTCGCCTGTAGGGCCCCGGTTCCTCCCCAGCGCGGGCCGGGGCGTGCTCTCGCCCCTGCGGACGCAGCCTGGAGGAGTGTGTGTGGGGTGTCTGCGCGGGGGTCTGGATGTCTCTAGCAGCGGCACGGCAGCCTGATGCCTCCTCTCGTCTGGGACGCGGGGTCCTTGGGGAGTTCCCTGCTGCCTCCTCTGGCGTTCTCTGCGAGCTCATAGATCCCTCCACCTCCTCTCCTCCCCCCCCCCCCCCCCCCGCCCCGCTCCCCTGTCTGGTGGGGTGGGAGACCGGTGGCTGCTCCCGCCGAGCTGAGAGCCACGTAGGGCACCCCTGTGTGCTCACTACGCATCTGGGATGGCACCCCTGCCCTGAGGGCCCCGCAGAGTCCCACCCTTCCTGCAACCAGCCCCCCCAGAGCCATTAAACCACCCACTAAACCACCCACAAATCCGGCCCCAACACCCCCACAGGCCCCAAAACGCCTCCGAGCCCTGCCGCAATGTTGTCACTGACTCCAGACCTTCCCCTGCACTCTGTGCAAGGCCCCAAACATTCCTCAAACTGCTGCCAGACCCAGTGCCCGCAGCAGTGAGGCGTTCTAACAAAGATGGGGTGCGATGTGCGTCTCCGCCTCGACTCAGTCCCGCTTTAGAGAAACAGGAACTTAGAGCACTTCCTGGTGAAGAGTGTTGACGGGTGAATGTGCGGATGACAAAGAGACTTTTCTCTCTTTTCTTCTGAGCCGCCTCTCAGAAGCCTCTGTGTGTGCACGATGTGGCTGATCTGGGATAATCGTGCTGTGCGCAGTGCTTAAGGAGAACATTGCCCTAAAATGGAGGGCTAAGGAATAGCCTAAAAAACCTAAAAGGCTCGGGAAGAGCCAAAGAGAACACCGATGGGCTCTGGGAAGCCCCAGTGATGCTAGCGAAAACAGCGTGGCTTTTAGGCACCTCCTCAGAGCAGCAGCAATGTCTCGCTCCAGCCTATGGGGCAATGGGGACTCTTAATTACCGCCTTGAATTACCACAAGTGTTGCAAAAGCAGAAGGGACTAGGGAGCATGCAGAGCAGGTTATGGACTATATGTCAAGTTTAAACAAGCAACAAGCCCCTCTGCAAACAGAAACAGGTTTAGCCCTAAGTAATAGACGAAGGTAGCTGTGAGTAACGTGAAGCGAAGCGGTGACGTCAGTCACCCCGAAAGCCTCGGAGAAGCGGTCTGAAAATCTGGTACCCTCGCGGCCTCGGCAGTCTTTTTGGTTTGTTTGGCAGGGTAGCCCACCGAAGGGGGACATCTCGAAGAGAAGCAGCAAGACCTGGGGATCCGGTGGTTCATTTTGGTCGTCGCCTGTGAGGCCAGCATGCAAGAGTAAGAGGAAGCTAGGAGCAGTCTCAAAAAGGTAATAGGTCTGAAAGGGAGACAGGCAAATCGAGGGCTGTCGTTCCTCCACGTAGTTAAAGACCGAGAGAGTTGTCGGTTAAGCGCATGCATACGAGGGTTTGCGAACAGTAACAATAACACTGAAGCGGAATAAAAATAAGGTTTCGTGGAAGATGGCGTTAGGAAGGTATTAGGCGACGTGCCCGCCTGCCTAATAACCTAGCCCTAATTGCTGTGTGTAACGTTTCCAGACCGTTTACCCTGCAACGTATGGTGCAAAGTGCCGTATTAAGACCTTTCCCTTAAGGAAAAGAAGAAGAAAAAAAGAAAAAAAAGGGGGAAAAAGAAAACAGGGTAAAGAGAAAAAGATCATGCATAAACCTAAGCGTTTCACTGGAAGTAAAACGCGAGTTTATCGCTTCCTTACAGAGGTGGAACCAAGGACAGCAAATGCTGACGAGGAGAAGAGACGGACGAGCGTTTGCTTGCGGTTAATACCGAAGGGACGGGATGAAACAAGGAAGCCAGAATGCAGCGGCCCCTCGATATCACCAGGAACTGCTACAGGAGGAGGCGTTCTGGCACGGGTAACTAGGGTAAGTATGGCTAATGACCGTTAGCAGTTATTTCGGCCTCCCCGAGGCAGCGCTGAGGACTGAGTAACCCGTTCCTGCCCTGTGGCTGCTGTTGCCTGTATCTGCCTTAGCTTTGCTTTGGCTGTTTCTCTTTTGTTTTGTTATCGTACACGCAGCTACGGAAAGGAATAGATGTCATACTTACTTTTTTAGATTAATTGCCACGGCTGAAGTTGAAGAGACCAAGAAACGTAAGCCGCGAAGGGGCACATCTTGAAGAGAGGGGGATGGACCTAGCGATGCAGTTGTTCGTTTTGGTCGTCGCCTGTGAGGCCAGCATGCAAGAGTAAGAGGAAGCTAGGAGCAGTCTCAAAAAGGTAATAGGTTTGAAAGGGAGACAGGCAAATCGAGGGCTGTCGTTCCTCCACGTAGTTAAAGACCGAGAGAGTTGTCGGTTAAGCGCATGCATACGAGGGTTTGCGAACAGTAACAATAACACTGAAGCGGAATAAAAATAAGGTTTCGTGGAAGATGGCGTTAGGAAGGTATTAGGCGACGTGCCCGCCTGCCTAATAACCTAGCCCTAATTGCTGTGTGTAACGTTTCCAGACCGTTTACCCTGCAACGTATGGTGCAAAGTGCCGTATTAAGACCTTTCCCTTAAGGAAAAGAAGAAGAAAAAAAGAAAAAAAAGGGGGAAAAAGAAAACAGGGTAAAGAGAAAAAGATCATGCATAAACCTAAGCGTTTCACTGGAAGTAAAACGCGAGTTTATCGCTTCCTTACAGAGGTGGAACCAAGGACAGCAAATGCTGACGAGGAGAAGAGACGGACGAGCGTTTGCTTGCGGTTAATACCGAAGGGACGGGATGAAACAAGGAAGCCAGAATGCAGCGGCCCCTCGATATCACCAGGAACTGCTACAGGAGGAGGCGTTCTGGCACGGGTAACTAGGGTAAGTATGGCTAATGACCGTTAGCAGTTATTTTGGCCTCCCCGAGGCAGCGCTGAGGACTAAGTAACCTGAGGGGCTCTGGCCTGGGTTGGGGCAGAAGTGCAGGCAGGCGGGATCAGGCATTTTCCTCTCAGCTCTCCGAGCTGAATCCTAGCCCTGAAGGAAAAAGCACTGGGGGGAGGCTACTCGGACACCTGCCATGTCGAGGGCAGGGGCAGGAGCTGACCCTTCCCCGACGGACGGACGTACGGACAGACGCTGGTGCGGCGGTGACTCTTTGGATATCGTAGGTAAGGGGAGGCACGCTGGTGCCGAGCTCCAGGGCGGTTTGCCTGAACACGATGCCTGAGGCAGGAGGTTATGCATTGTGTCCGGGGCTGGGAGCTGGTCCCCGAGTCCCATGTACTTGGGAGTGCCTGCACTTGCCAGGGAGCCCGGTGCTGTTCCCAGAGCTGCGGGGAATTTCCCTTGCGTTGCCTGGACCCTCGGGGCTCTTGGGGGTGTTTCCCCTCATCGCGAGGGCTGCCAGAGCCCCTCCAGGGCTGCGTGAGGTCCCCGAACCGCTCCCGGATTTGCTTTTGGCACTCCGCAGTGTCGCTCGTGTGCCTGGGGCAGCCTGCAGGCGCCATCCTGTCAGCCGCGTTGAGCCCTGCGGCGTGCCTGGTGACCCCTCTGGTGTGCGCCAAGGCCCTTCCTCTGTATTTTGGTCTGCCCCAGAGCCCTGCGCTTGCCCTCTGATGCCCTCAGGACCCCTCAGTTCACATTCTGGGTTGCCCCCGAGCCCTCTGCGTGCCTTTCGGTGCTCCCCGTGGCCCCGTGTGTGTTTTGCGGCACGCCGCAGAGGTCTCTGTTTAGCTTTTTCTCCTGTCCTGGAGTTTTCGGGGTGCTTCTGGGTGTGCCCCAGGGCCCTCCTTTTGGTGCCCCCCGAGTCACTCTGTTTGCTCTATCGTTGTTCTTTTTTTTTTTTTTTTTTTTTTTCTTGACTTGTGTTGCACCCAGAGCTCTCGATTTGTTCTCTTGTGCTCCGCATACTCCCCTTTCCGCACTCTACACCCCAGGCAGGGCTCTCCCTTCAGCTCTCAGCAAGCTGCTGTCAGGAGAGTGGGGGTGCCTCTGCTGCCCTGGCAGCCCCAGCTGTCCCTGAAGGGGCTGATGGCCAGGCCCCCTGCCCAGTTCCTGCAGGCCCACAGCTGCGGGCCCTGGGGCTGGGATGAATGCCAGGGGGAGCTGGGTGGCAGGACAGGCCCCAGGTGGGGCTGATGGCAAGGGCAGGCCCACATTTGGGGGCTGGGGCTGCAGTTGGGGGGAGCTGGTGCTGGGGCAGGAGCTGGGCAGCGGAGCTGCCACGGAGCACGGCCCTTCGGGACCAGCCCGGCGGCCGCCCCGCGGAGGAGGTGAGCGGGGCCGGGGGAGGCGCACTGCAGGCTGCGGGTCCCGCATGTGCCGGGGGTCCCGGCGGCTGGGAGCGTCCCGGGGCCACGGAGGCGGGGGGAGGAAGGGGGTGCGCCGGGGCTGTGGTGCGGTTTACTGCGCGGTCGGAGGAGCGCGGGGGGGGGGGGGGGTCTCCTGTGTCAGCTCGGGAGCGTGTCGGGGAGCGGGGGGAGGAGGGTCGTGGAGGGGCGGGGGCAGTGTCGGAGCTGAGGCGGGGCCGGTCGCGGGGGTGTCGGGGGAGCCCCGGGCCGGTGGTGGGGCCGGCGGGGCCGCGCTCGGGGCTCTGCGGCCGTTTCCGGGGGGACAGGGGGGAAGGGGAAGGGGGGCGGGACGGAAAGGAACGGAATGTGCCGAGGGTCAAAGGTGCCCCAGCGCTGCGGGTGGGGGGCGGGAGGGGCGGGGGCGGGACTGCGGGGAGCCGTAGCTTTCGGCGCGGCATGCCGGGAGCAGTAGTCTTCCGGCACTGGGCTTCCGGTGGGGGCATGTTTGTTCTGAGCGCGGCATGCTGGGAGCGGTAGTCTTCCGGCACTGGGCTTCCGGGCGGCCATGTTGCTTGGCATGGTATGCCGGGAGCAGTAGTCTTCCGGCACTGGGCTTCCGGGCCGCCCTTTTCGCGTGCACGGTATGCTGGGAGGTGTAGTCTTCTCAGGCGGGGCTACTGGGTGACCATGCCCCTGTTTTTCCCCGGTACAGGGCAGGAAGTGTTTTCCATCTCCGATGGTGTTGCAAGACAACCTTGGAAGCTCAGAAAGTGTTCCTGCTGTTTAAACTAGGCAGATGAGGAGGTACCCCCCCCCCCCCCCCATTTCCTGGGAGGAAATAATTCTTTAATCAAGGCCATGCTAGAAGTGCTAAAGCCTTAAACAAAACATTTTGATTTACTATTTCTTTTCTATGTAGACGTTGCCAATTTAGCAAAGGAATTTGAGGTATCCCCGAACTGAACTGTCCTCATTATAATACAAGAAAATCACGCCCATAGGTCAGAAAGACCTGTGCCCGGGTGAAGACCCCTCCCCTGAGCATGCGTAGTTTTAAAATGGTGTGTAAGCAATATTAGAATTGTATGTAAATCACTAACCAACCGGTGTAAGAGGGAAAGTTGCAAACCTTGCAACTTGTATAAATGCTACTTGGAAAGCCGGGGCGGGGGGGGGGAAGTTGCGCTTGATTTGTGGGGAAAACACCGAGCAGCCAGGCTTGCACAACTCAAATAAATAAGCAAATGTCTCTCCTGAGCGTGTCATTATTGGCTTAGTGCACAGCGGGCAACGAATCCGCTTTTCGGACAGCAGCGTGACCAGGCAGGGTTGTCCCCGGGGGCTGTGGCTGTCCCTCTTGGAAATGGGGAGGGCGGGAAGAGTAGGAGGGGTGCTGCGGGCTCCTGGGGGTCGTAGCTTTGCTCAGGATTGGGGCCGGTTAGGCAGCTGCTGGGAGGAGTAGCGGTGCTGGGAGGGCACGGTGCGGAGCTGTCCTGCTGTGCAGCGCAAGGGAAAGTTGACCAGCACCGTTGCTGTCCGAGGACCCTGGAACAGCCCGAGAGACCCTGGAACAGCCACCCCACGGACACCGTGTCACTGCCTCGCAAGGCCACTGCATGCAGGTACGTTTGACTACATCCGGCAGAAGAAATGTAAGCCGAAGGATCAGGGCAAATAGCTGCTTGTCTAGGTTTGTTACCTAGCGACGCACTGGCAAAGCTTTTTATGAACACCCGTACTCGATCGAGTGCGTATTCATTCTGTGAATATTAATTACTGCCAGACCGCGTACGTCACTGATGCTTTAAAGCAAGTCCGTGGCGCTGGGGTAGCACGTGTAGTGGAGGCTAAATGCAATAATACCTCGTTTTGATGTTGTTCTCTTATACGAAAGCACTTGGAGCAGATTAAGACATTTCTCGTCCTATTTTGTTTATTGAGTGGGCCCTGATACTGGGGAGAAGCTGCCGTGAAGCAGACCTAGTAGTCAGCTTCCTTAGAGAAGGCGTCTTGTCCTGTATTTGAGGGCTTCCGGTACGTTTTGACAGACAGTAGTGAGTGACGGGTTTCCTTTGGACCCCCCGGGGAGCAGAAAGTTCTGCCGGGAAGGCAAAATGTTTCTTGCGGCTGGGTTGGAAGAAGCTGGCTGCTGATGCAAGGCAGTGACAATTCTGGGGAGTCGCGGGAAGTTTTGAAAAGACGGTCGTTCCCTTTGCTAGAAGGCTATGCACTTCGGTTCCTAATAGCTGTAGTAATGAAGCCAGGTAAGCGTTCGGGAGGAGCCCAAGCCACTTTTGCCTAGCGAGTATTTTGCAAGGGGGGCAGGAAAGCGCTGCGCCCTGCTCCTTGCTGCCCTCGCGTGTCTGAAAGGCGGCAGTGCACGCGGGAGGGGGGCGCGCATGCGCATTGCGTTCCGGCGCGCTCACGGCTGCCCTCGCGTGTCGACAAGGCAGCACTGCAGCCGCCGGCGGCCACCGCTGCGTACGGAGACCGTTGCGGGCAGCCGGCGCACACGTGCGCGCTGCCGGTCGCCGCGTTGGCCGCTACTCTGCGCTCTCTCGGGGACGGGTAAGCGCAGGGGCCGCGCTCGTGCCCCCTGCCCGGTGCTCACGGACCGGGAGCGCTTTTCCCGAGAGGGCTTTTCCTTCTCGGTGCTTCCTGGGGGCGCGGGGACGGGCAGTGCCGTCTCGGAGCTGCTCCGCGGCGCTCTCTCCCCGGGGCAGCCCCAGCGCCTGCTCGCTGAAGCCCGCCGCTCTCTCGGGCGCGGGCAGAGCAGCCTCGGGGCGCTCGCTGCTCGGCCTGAGCGCCGGGGTGGCGCGGCGGGCTGCGGTTGGCGCGCGGGAGCCGGCCGGCTGCAGCGCGGCGCTGCGACCACGCGAGGGTGGGGCCATTGCGGGTCTGGGCTGCCTCGCGCTCCGCTCCCCCCGCCCCTCGCGCTCCCCCCGCCCCTCGCGCTCCCCCCGCCCCTCGCGCTCCCCCCGCCCCTCGCGCTCCCCCCGCCCCTCGCGCTCCCCCCGCCCCTCGCGCTCCCCCCGCCCCTCGCGCTCCCCCCGCCCCCCGCCCCTCGCGCTCCCCCCGCCCCTCGCGCTCCGCTCCCCCGCCCCTCGCGCTCCCCCCGCCCCTCGCGCTCCGCTCCCCCCGCCCCTCGCGCTCCCCCCGCCCCTCTCGCGCGGTCCTGGGCCGGCGCACGCGCGGTGCGGCGGCGCGAGCCCTGGGCGGCCGGCGCACGCGCGGTGCGGCGGCGCGAGCCCTGGGCGGCCGGCGCACGCGCGGTGCGGCGGCGCGAGCCCTGGGCGGCCGGCGCACGCGCGGTGCGGCGGCGCGAGCCCTGGGCGGCCGGCGCACGCGCGGTGCGGCGGCGCGAGCCCTGGGCGGCCGGCGCACGCGCGGTGCGGCGGCGCGAGCCCTGGGCGGCCGGCGCACGCGCGGTGCGGCGGCGCGAGCCCTGGGCGGCCGGCGCACGCGCGGTGCGGCGGCGGGCAAGATGGCGGCGAGCAGGGCGGGTGTTTTCGCTGGACGGCGGCGGGCGAGGGCAGAGGCGGGCTGGAGTCGAGCATGTGGGGGCCGCGGTGAGGCGAGCGTGCGCCTTCGGGTGGCCGCGGGTGTCGGGCTGTGTCCTGCCAGCCGGGGCCGTCGCTGCGTGGAGGCGGCGGGGCGGGGGGGGGGGAGTCGGGCCGGGTGCCGCGCCGCGCCGCGCCGCGCCGCGCCGGGTTTGCGCGGCGCCGGGTCTGCCGGAGCGCGGCTCTGACTCTCCCTTTTGCGTGTGTCGCCTGTAGGGCCCCGGTTCCTCCCCAGCGCGGGCCGGGGCGTGCTCTCGCCCCTGCGGACGCAGCCTGGAGGAGTGTGTGTGGGGTGTCTGCGCGGGGGTCTGGATGTCTCTAGCAGCGGCACGGCAGCCTGATGCCTCCTCTCGTCTGGGACGCGGGGTCCTTGGGGAGTTCCCTGCTGCCTCCTCTGGCGTTCTCTGCGAGCTCATAGATCCCTCCACCTCCTCTCCTCCCCCCCCCCCCCCGCCCCGCTCCCCTGTCTGGTGGGGTGGGAGACCGGTGGCTGCTCCCGCCGAGCTGAGAGCCACGTAGGGCACCCCTGTGTGCTCACTACGCATCTGGGATGGCACCCCTGCCCTGAGGGCCCCGCAGAGTCCCACCCTTCCTGCAACCAGCCCCCCCAGAGCCATTAAACCACCCACTAAACCACCCACAAATCCTGCCCCAACACCCCCACAGGCCCCAAAACGCCTCCGAGCCCTGCCGCAATGTTGTCACTGACTCCAGACCTTCCCCTGCACTCTGTGCAAGGCCCCAAACATTCCTCAAACTGCTGCCAGACCCAGTGCCCGCAGCAGTGAGGCGTTCTAACAAAGATGGGGTGCGATGTGCGTCTCCGCCTCGACTCAGTCCCGCTTTAGAGAAACAGGAACTTAGAGCACTTCCTGGTGAAGAGTGTTGACGGGTGAATGTGCGGATGACAAAGAGACTTTTCTCTCTTTTCTTCTGAGCCGCCTCTCAGAAGCCTCTGTGTGTGCACGATGTGGCTGATCTGGGATAATCGTGCTGTGCGCAGTGCTTAAGGAGAACATTGCCCTAAAATGGAGGGCTAAGGAATAGCCTAAAAAACCTAAAAGGCTCGGGAAGAGCCAAAGAGAACACCGATGGGCTCTGGGAAGCCCCAGTGATGCTAGCGAAAACAGCGTGGCTTTTAGGCACCTCCTCAGAGCAGCAGCAATGTCTCGCTCCAGCCTATGGGGCAATGGGGACTCTTAATTACCGCCTTGAATTACCACAAGTGTTGCAAAAGCAGAAGGGACTAGGGAGCATGCAGAGCAGGTTATGGACTATATGTCAAGTTTAAACAAGCAACAAGCCCCTCTGCAAACAGAAACAGGTTTAGCCCTAAGTAATAGACGAAGGTAGCTGTGAGTAACGTGAAGCGAAGCGGTGACGTCAGTCACCCCGAAAGCCTCGGAGAAGCGGTCTGAAAATCTGGTACCCTCGCGGCCTCGGCAGTCTTTTTGGTTTGTTTGGCAGGGTAGCCCACCGAAGGGGGACATCTCGAAGAGAAGCAGCAAGACCTGGGGATCCGGTGGTTCATTTTGGTCGTCGCCTGTGAGGCCAGCATGCAAGAGTAAGAGGAAGCTAGGAGCAGTCTCAAAAAGGTAATAGGTCTGAAAGGGAGACAGGCAAATCGAGGGCTGTCGTTCCTCCACGTAGTTAAAGACCGAGAGAGTTGTCGGTTAAGCGCATGCATACGAGGGTTTGCGAACAGTAACAATAACACTGAAGCGGAATAAAAATAAGGTTTCGTGGAAGATGGCGTTAGGAAGGTATTAGGCGACGTGCCCGCCTGCCTAATAACCTAGCCCTAATTGCTGCGTGTAACGTTTCCAGACCGTTTACCCTGCAACGTATGGTGCAAAGTGCCGTATTAAGACCTTTCCCTTAAGGAAAAGAAGAAGAAAAAAAGAAAAAAAAGGGGGAAAAAGAAAACAGGGTAAAGAGAAAAAGATCATGCATAAACCTAAGCGTTTCACTGGAAGTAAAACGCGAGTTTATCGCTTCCTTACAGAGGTGGAACCAAGGACAGCAAATGCTGACGAGGAGAAGAGACGGACGAGCGTTTGCTTGCGGTTAATACCGAAGGGACGGGATGAAACAAGGAAGCCAGAATGCAGCGGCCCCTCGATATCACCAGGAACTGCTACAGGAGGAGGCGTTCTGGCACGGGTAACTAGGGTAAGTATGGCTAATGACCGTTAGCAGTTACTTTGGCCTCCCCGAGGCAGCGCTGAGGACTGAGTAACCCGTTCCTGCCCTGTGGCTGCTGTTGCCTGTATCTGCCTTAGCTTTGCTTTGGCTGTTTCTCTTTTGTTTTGTTATCGTACACGCAGCTACGGAAAGGAATAGATGTCATACTTACTTTTTTAGATTAATTGCCACGGCTGAAGTTGAAGAGACCAAGAAACGTAAGCCCCGAAGGGGCACATCTTGAAGAGAGGGGGCTAGACCTAGCGATGCAGTTGTTCGTTTTGGTCGTCGCCTGTGAGGCCAGCATGCAAGAGTAAGAGGAAGCTAGGAGCAGTCTCAAAAAGGTAATAGGTCTGAAAGGGAGACAGGCAAATCGAGGGCTGTCGTTCCTCCACGTAGTTAAAGACCGAGAGAGTTGTCGGTTAAGCGCATGCATACGAGGGTTTGCGAACAGTAACAATAACACTGAAGCGGAATAAAAATAAGGTTTCGTGGAAGATGGCGTTAGGAAGGTATTAGGCGACGTGCCCGCCTGCCTAATAACCTAGCCCTAATTGCTGTGTGTAACGTTTCCAGACCGTTTACCCTGCAACGTATGGTGCAAAGTGCCGTATTAAGACCTTTCCCTTAAGGAAAAGAAGAAGAAAAAAAGAAAAAAAAGGGGGGAAAAGAAAACAGGGTAAAGAGAAAAAGATCATGCATAAACCTAAGCGTTTCACTGGAAGTAAAACGCGAGTTTATCGCTTCCTTACAGAGATGGAACCAAGGACAGCAAATGCTGACGAGGAGAAGAGACGGACGAGCGTTTGCTTGCGGTTAATACCGAAGGGACGGGATGAAACAAGGAAGCCAGAATGCAGCGGCCCCTCGATATCACCAGGAACTGCTACAGGAGGAGGCGTTCTGGCACGGGTAACTAGGGTAAGTATGGCTAATGACCGTTAGCAGTTATTTTGGCCTCCCCGAGGCAGCGCTGAGGACTAAGTAACCTGAGGGGCTCTGGCCTGGGTTGGGGCAGAAGTGCAGGCAGGCGGGATCAGGCATTTTCCTCTCAGCTCTCCGAGCTGAATCCTAGCCCTGAAGGAAAAAGCACTGGGGGGAGGCTACTCGGACACCTGCCATGTCGAGGGCAGGGGCAGGAGCTGACCCTTCCCCGACGGACGGACGTACGGACAGACGCTGGTGCGGCGGTGACTCTTTGGATATCGTAGGTAAGGGGAGGCACGCTGGTGCCGAGCTCCAGGGCGGTTTGCCTGAACACGATGCCTGAGGCAGGAGGTTATGCATTGTGTCCGGGGCTGGGAGCTGGTCCCCGAGTCCCATGTACTTGGGAGTGCCTGCACTTGCCAGGGAGCCCGGTGCTGTTCCCAGAGCTGCGGGGAATTTCCCTTGCGTTGCCTGGACCCTCGGGGCTCTTGGGGGTGTTTCCCCTCATCGCGAGGGCTGCCAGAGCCCCTCCAGGGCTGCGTGAGGTCCCCGAACCGCTCCCGGATTTGCTTTTGGCACTCCGCAGTGTCGCTCGTGTGCCTGGGGCAGCCTGCAGGCGCCATCCTGTCAGCCGCGTTGAGCCCTGCGGCGTGCCTGGTGACCCCTCTGGTGTGCGCCAAGGCCCTTCCTCTGTATTTTGGTCTGCCCCAGAGCCCTGCGCTTGCCCTCTGATGCCCTCAGGACCCCTCAGTTCACATTCTGGGTTGCCCCCGAGCCCTCTGCGTGCCTTTCGGTGCGCCCCGTGGCCCCGTGTGTGTTTTGCGGCACGCCGCAGAGGTCTCTGTTTAGCTTTTTCTCCTGTCCTGGAGTTTTCGGGGTGCTTCTGGGTGTGCCCCAGGGCCCTCCTTTTGGTGCCCCCCGAGTCACTCTGTTTGCTCTATCGTTGTTCTTTTTTTTTTTTTTTTTTCTTGACTTGTGTTGCACCCAGAGCTCTCGATTTGTTCTCTTGTGCTCCGCATACTCCCCTTTCCGCACTCTACACCCCAGGCAGGGCTCTCCCTTCAGCTCTCAGCAAGCTGCTGTCAGGAGAGTGGGGGTGCCTCTGCTGCCCTGGCAGCCCCAGCTGTCCCTGAAGGGGCTGATGGCCAGGCCCCCTGCCCAGTTCCTGCAGGCCCACAGCTGCGGGCCCTGGGGCTGGGATGAATGCCAGGTGGAGCTGGGTGGCAGGACAGGCCCCAGGTGGGGCTGATGGCAAGGGCAGGCCCACATTTGGGGGCTGGGGCTGCAGTTGGGGGGAGCTGGTGCTGGGGCAGGAGCTGGGCAGCGGAGCTGCCACGGAGCACGGCCCTTCGGGACCAGCCCGGCGGCCGCCCCGCGGAGGAGGTGAGCGGGGCCGGGGGAGGCGCACTGCAGGCTGCGGGTCCCGCATGTGCCGGGGGTCCCGGCGGCTGGGAGCGTCCCGGGGCCACGGAGGCGGGGGGAGGAAGGGGGTGCGCCGGGGCTGTGGTGCGGTTTACTGCGCGGTCGGAGGAGCGCGGGGGGGGGGGGGGGGGGTCTCCTGTGTCAGCTCGGGAGCGTGTCGGGGAGCGGGGGGAGGAGGGTCGTGGAGGGGCGGGGGCAGTGTCGGAGCTGAGGCGGGGCCGGTCGCGGGGGTGTCGGGGGAGCCCCGGGCCGGTGGTGGGGCCGGCGGGGCCGCGCTCGGGGCTCTGCGGCCGTTTCCGGGGGGACAGGGGGGAAGGGGAAGGGGGGCGGGACGGAAAGGAACGGAATGTGCCGAGGGTCAAAGGTGCCCCAGCGCTGCGGGTGGGGGGCGGGAGGGGCGGGGGCGGGAATGCGGGGAGCCGTAGCTTTCGGCGCGGCATGCCGGGAGCAGTAGTCTTCCGGCACTGGGCTTCCGGTGGGGCATGTTTGTTCTGAGCGCGGCATGCTGGGAGCGGTAGTCTTCCGGCACTGGGCTTCCGGGCGGCCATGTTGCTTGGCATGGCATGCCGGGAGCAGTAGTCTTCCGGCACTGGGCTTCCGGGCCGCCCTTTTCGCGTGCACGGTATGCTGGGAGGTGTAGTCTTCTCAGGCGGGGCTACTGGGTGACCATGCCCCTGTTTTTCCCCGGTACAGGGCAGGAAGTGTTTTCCATCTCCGATGGTGTTGCAAGACAACCTTGGAAGCTCAGAAAGTGTTCCTGCTGTTTAAACTAGGCAGATGAGGAGGTACCCCCCCCCCCATTTCCTGGGAGGAAATAATTCTTTAATCAAGGCCATGCTAGAAGTGCTAAAGCCTTAAACAAAACATTTTGATTTACTATTTCTTTTCTATGTAGACGTTGCCAATTTAGCAAAGGAATTTGAGGTATCCCCGAACTGAACTGTCCTCATTATAATACAAGAAAATCACGCCCATAGGTCAGAAAGACCTGTGCCCGGGTGAAGACCCCTCCCCTGAGCATGCGTAGTTTTAAAATGGTGTGTAAGCAATATTAGAATTGTATGTAAATCACTAACCAACCGGTGTAAGAGGGAAAGTTGCAAACCTTGCAACTTGTATAAATGCTACTTGGAAAGCCGGGGCGGGGGGGGGGAAGTTGCGCTTGATTTGTGGGGAAAACACCGAGCAGCCAGGCTTGCACAACTCAAATAAATAAGCAAATGTCTCTCCTGAGCGTGTCATTATTGGCTTAGTGCACAGTGGGCAACGAATCCGCTTTTCGGACAGCAGCGTGACCAGGCAGGGTTGTCCCCGGGGGCTGTGGCTGTCCCTCTTGGAAATGGGGAGGGCGGGAAGAGTAGGAGGGGTGCTGCGGGCTCCTGGGGGTCGTAGCTTTGCTCAGGATTGGGGCCGGTTAGGCAGCTGCTGGGAGGAGTAGCGGTGCTGGGAGGGCACGGTGCGGAGCTGTCCTGCTGTGCAGCGCAAGGGAAAGTTGACCAGCACCGTTGCTGTCCGAGGACCCTGGAACAGCCCGAGAGACCCTGGAACAGCCACCCCACGGACACCGTGTCACTGCCTCGCAAGGCCACTGCATGCAGGTACGTTTGACTACATCCGGCAGAAGAAATGTAAGCCGAAGGATCAGGGCAAATAGCTGCTTGTCTAGGTTTGTTACCTAGCGACGCACTGGCAAAGCTTTTTATGAACACCCGTACTCGATCGAGTGCGTATTCATTCTGTGAATATTAATTACTGCCAGACCGCGTACGTCACTGATGCTTTAAAGCAAGTCCGTGGCGCTGGGGTAGCACGTGTAGTGGAGGCTAAATGCAATAATACCTCGTTTTGATGTTGTTCTCTTATACGAAAGCACTTGGAGCAGATTAAGACATTTCTCGTCCTATTTTGTTTATTGAGTGGGCCCTGATACTGGGGAGAAGCTGCCGTGAAGCAGACCTAGTAGTCAGCTTCCTTAGAGAAGGCGTCTTGTCCTGTATTTGAGGGCTTCCGGTACGTTTTGACAGACAGTAGTGAGTGACGGGTTTCCTTTGGACCCCCCGGGGAGCAGAAAGTTCTGCCGGGAAGGCAAAATGTTTCTTGCGGCTGGGTTGGAAGAAGCTGGCTGCTGATGCAAGGCAGTGACAATTCTGGGGAGTCGCGGGAAGTTTTGAAAAGACGGTCGTTCCCTTTGCTAGAAGGCTATGCACTTCGGTTCCTAATAGCTGTAGTAATGAAGCCAGGTAAGCGTTCGGGAGGAGCCCAAGCCACTTTTGCCTAGCGAGTATTTTGCAAGGGGGGCAGGAAAGCGCTGCGCCCTGCTCCTTGCTGCCCTCGCGTGTCTGAAAGGCGGCAGTGCACGCGGGAGGGGGGCGCGCATGCGCATTGCGTTCCGGCGCGCTCACGGCTGCCCTCGCGTGTCGACAAGGCAGCACTGCAGCCGCCGGCGGCCACCGCTGCGTACGGAGACCGTTGCGGGCAGCCGGCGCACACGTGCGCGCTGCCGGTCGCCGCGTTGGCCGCTACTCTGCGCTCTCTCGGGGACGGGTAAGCGCAGGGGCCGCGCTCGTGCCCCCTGCCCGGTGCTCACGGACCGGGAGCGCTTTTCCCGAGAGGGCTTTTCCTTCTCGGTGCTTCCTGGGGGCGCGGGGACGGGCAGTGCCGTCTCGGAGCTGCTCCGCGGCGCTCTCTCCCCGGGGCAGCCCCAGCGCCTGCTCGCTGAAGCCCGCCGCTCTCTCGGGCGCGGGCAGAGCAGCCTCGGGGCGCTCGCTGCTCGGCCTGAGCGCCGGGGTGGCGCGGCGGGCTGCGGTTGGCGCGCGGGAGCCGGCCGGCTGCAGCGCGGCGCTGCGACCACGCGAGGGTGGGGCCATTGCGGGTCTGGGCTGCCTCGCGCTCCGCTCCCCCCGCCCCTCGCGCTCCCCCCGCCCCTCGCGCTCCCCCCGCCCCTCGCGCTGCGCTCCCCCCGCCCCTCGCGCTCCCCCCGCCCCTCGCGCTCCGCTCCCCCCGCCCCTCGCGCTCCCCCCGCCCCTCTCGCGCGGTCCTGGGCCGGCGCACGCGCGGTGCGGCGGCGCGAGCCCTGGGCGGCCGGCGCACGCGCGGTGCGGCGGCGCGAGCCCTGGGCGGCCGGCGCACGCGCGGTGCGGCGGCGCGAGCCCTGGGCGGCCGGCGCACGCGCGGTGCGGCGGCGCGAGCCCTGGGCGGCCGGCGCACGCGCGGTGCGGCGGCGGGCAAGATGGCGGCGAGCAGGGCGGGTGTTTTCGCTGGACGGCGGCGGGCGAGGGCAGAGGCGGGCTGGAGTCGAGCATGTGGGGGCCGCGGTGAGGCGAGCGTGCGCCTTCGGGTGGCCGCGGGTGTCGGGCTGTGTCCTGCCAGCCGGGGCCGTCGCTGCGTGGAGGCGGCGGGGCGGGGGGGGGGGGAGTCGGGCCGGGTGCCGCGCCGCGCCGCGCCGCGCCGCGCCGGGTCTGCGCGGCGCCGGGTCTGCCGGAGCGCGGCTCTGACTCTCCCTTTTGCGTGTGTCGCCTGTAGGGCCCCGGTTCCTCCCCAGCGCGGGCCGGGGCGTGCTCTCGCCCCTGCGGACGCAGCCTGGAGGAGTGTGTGTGGGGTGCCTGCGCGGGGGTCTGGATGTCTCTAGCAGCGGCACGGCAGCCTGATGCCTCCTCTCGTCTGGGACGCGGGGTCCTTGGGGAGTTCCCTGCTGCCTCCTCTGGCGTTCTCTGCGAGCTCATAGATCCCTCCACCTCCTCTCCTCCCCCCCCCCCCCGCCCCGCTCCCCTGTCTGGTGGGGTGGGAGACCGGTGGCTGCTCCCGCCGAGCTGAGAGCCACGTAGGGCACCCCTGTGTGCTCACTACGCATCTGGGATGGCACCCCTGCCCTGAGGGCCCCGCAGAGTCCCACCCTTCCTGCAACCAGCCCCCCCAGAGCCATTAAACCACCCACTAAACCACCCACAAATCCTGCCCCAACACCCCCACAGGCCCCAAAACGCCTCCGAGCCCTGCCGCAATGTTGTCACTGACTCCAGACCTTCCCCTGCACTCTGTGCAAGGCCCCAAACATTCCTCAAACTGCTGCCAGACCCAGTGCCCGCAGCAGTGAGGCGTTCTAACAAAGATGGGGTGCGATGTGCGTCTCCGCCTCGACTCAGTCCCGCTTTAGAGAAACAGGAACTTAGAGCACTTCCTGGTGAAGAGTGTTGACGGGTGAATGTGCGGATGACAAAGAGACTTTTCTCTCTTTTCTTCTGAGCCGCCTCTCAGAAGCCTCTGTGTGTGCACGATGTGGCTGATCTGGGATAATCGTGCTGTGCGCAGTGCTTAAGGAGAACATTGCCCTAAAATGGAGGGCTAAGGAATAGCCTAAAAAACCTAAAAGGCTCGGGAAGAGCCAAAGAGAACACCGATGGGCTCTGGGAAGCCCCAGTGATGCTAGCGAAAACAGCGTGGCTTTTAGGCACCTCCTCAGAGCAGCAGCAATGTCTCGCTCCAGCCTATGGGGCAATGGGGACTCTTAATTACCGCCTTGAATTACCACAAGTGTTGCAAAAGCAGAAGGGACTAGGGAGCATGCAGAGCAGGTTATGGACTATATGTCAAGTTTAAACAAGCAACAAGCCCCTCTGCAAACAGAAACAGGTTTAGCCCTAAGTAATAGACGAAGGTAGCTGTGAGTAACGTGAAGCGAAGCGGTGACGTCAGTCACCCCGAAAGCCTCGGAGAAGCGGTCTGAAAATCTGGTACCCTCGCGGCCTCGGCAGTCTTTTTGGTTTGTTTGGCAGGGTAGCCCACCGAAGGGGGACATCTCGAAGAGAAGCAGCAAGACCTGGGGATCCGGTGGTTCATTTTGGTCGTCGCCTGTGAGGCCAGCATGCAAGAGTAAGAGGAAGCTAGGAGCAGTCTCAAAAAGGTAATAGGTCTGAAAGGGAGACAGGCAAATCGAGGGCTGTCGTTCCTCCACGTAGTTAAAGACCGAGAGAGTTGTCGGTTAAGCGCATGCATACGAGGGTTTGCGAACAGTAACAATAACACTGAAGCGGAATAAAAATAAGGTTTCGTGGAAGATGGCGTTAGGAAGGTATTAGGCGACGTGCCCGCCTGCCTAATAACCTAGCCCTAATTGCTGTGTGTAACGTTTCCAGACCGTTTACCCTGCAACGTATGGTGCAAAGTGCCGTATTAAGACCTTTCCCTTAAGGAAAAGAAGAAGAAAAAAAGAAAAAAAAGGGGGAAAAAGAAAACAGGGTAAAGAGAAAAAGATCATGCATAAACCTAAGCGTTTCACTGGAAGTAAAACGCGAGTTTATCGCTTCCTTACAGAGGTGGAACCAAGGACAGCAAATGCTGACGAGGAGAAGAGACGGACGAGCGTTTGCTTGCGGTTAATACCGAAGGGACGGGATGAAACAAGGAAGCCAGAATGCAGCGGCCCCTCGATATCACCAGGAACTGCTACAGGAGGAGGCGTTCTGGCACGGGTAACTAGGGTAAGTATGGCTAATGACTGTTAGCAGTTATTTCGGCCTCCCCGAGGCAGCGCTGAGGACTGAGTAACCCGTTCCTGCCCTGTGGCTGCTGTTGCCTGTGTCTGCCTTAGCTTTGCTTTGGCTGTTTCTCTTTTGTTTTGTTATCGTACACGCAGCTACGGAAAGGAATAGATGTCATACTTACTTTTTTAGATTAATTGCCACGGCTGAAGTTGAAGAGACCAAGAAACGTAAGCCGCGAAGGGGCACATCTTGAAGAGAGGGGGATGGACCTAGCGATGCAGTTGTTCGTTTTGGTCGTCGCCTGTGAGGCCAGCATGCAAGAGTAAGAGGAAGCTAGGAGCAGTCTCAAAAAGGTAATAGGTTTGAAAGGGAGACAGGCAAATCGAGGGCTGTCGTTCCTCCACGTAGTTAAAGACCGAGAGAGTTGTCGGTTAAGCGCATGCATACGAGGGTTTGCGAACAGTAACAATAACACTGAAGCGGAATAAAAATAAGGTTTCGTGGAAGATGGCGTTAGGAAGGTATTAGGCGACGTGCCCGCCTGCCTAATAACCTAGCCCTAATTGCTGTGTGTAACGTTTCCAGACCGTTTACCCTGCAACGTATGGTGCAAAGTGCCGTATTAAGACCTTTCCCTTAAGGAAAAGAAGAAGAAAAAAAGAAAAAAAAGGGGGAAAAAGAAAACAGGGTAAAGAGAAAAAGATCATGCATAAACCTAAGCGTTTCACTGGAAGTAAAACGCGAGTTTATCGCTTCCTTACAGAGATGGAACCAAGGACAGCAAATGCTGACGAGGAGAAGAGACGGACGAGCGTTTGCTTGCGGTTAATACCGAAGGGACGGGATGAAACAAGGAAGCCAGAATGCAGCGGCCCCTCGATATCACCAGGAACTGCTACAGGAGGAGGCGTTCTGGCACGGGTAACTAGGGTAAGTATGGCTAATGACCGTTAGCAGTTATTTCGGCCTCCCCGAGGCAGCGCTGAGGACTGAGTAACCCGTTCCTGCCCTGTGGCTGCTGTTGCCTGTGTCTGCCTTAGCTTTGCTTTGGCTGTTTCTCTTTTGTTTTGTTATCGTACACGCAGCTACGGAAAGGAATAGATGTCATACTTACTTTTTTAGATTAATTGCCACGGCTGAAGTTGAAGAGACCAAGAAACGTAAGCCGCGAAGGGGCACATCTTGAAGAGAGGGGGCTAGACCTAGCGATGCAGTTGTTCGTTTTGGTCGTCGCCTGTGAGGCCAGCATGCAAGAGTAAGAGGAAGCTAGGAGCAGTCTCAAAAAGGTAATAGGTCTGAAAGGGAGACAGGCAAATCGAGGGCTGTCGTTCCTCCACGGAGTTAAAGACCGAGAGAGTTGTCGGTTAAGCGCATGCATACGAGGGTTTGCGAACAGTAACAATAACACTGAAGCGGAATAAAAATAAGGTTTCGTGGAAGATGGCGTTAGGAAGGTATTAGGCGACGTGCCCGCCTGCCTAATAACCTAGCCCTAATTGCTGCGTGTAACGTTTCCAGACCGTTTACCCTGCAACGTATGGTGCAAAGTGCCGTATTAAGACCTTTCCCTTAAGGAAAAGAAGAAAAAAAAGGGGGAAAAAGAAAACAGGGTAAAGAGAAAAAGATTGTGCATAAACCTAAGCGTTTCACTGGAAGTAAAACGCGAGTTTATCGCTTCCTTACAGAGATGGAACCAAGGACAGCAAATGCTGACGAGGAGAAGAGACGGACGAGCGTTTGCTTGCGGTTAATACCGAAGGGACGGGATGAAACAAGGAAGCCAGAATGCAGCGGCCCCTCGATATCACCAGGAACTGCTACAGGAGGAGGCGTTCTGGCACGGGTAACTAGGGTAAGTATGGCTAATGACCGTTAGCAGTTATTTTGGCCTCCCCGAGGCAGCGCTGAGGACTAAGTAACCTGAGGGGCTCTGGCCTGGGTTGGGGCAGAAGTGCAGGCAGGCGGGATCAGGCATTTTCCTCTCAGCTCTCCGAGCTGAATCCTAGCCCTGAAGGAAAAAGCACTGGGGGGAGGCTACTCGGACACCTGCCATGTCGAGGGCAGGGGCAGGAGCTGACCCTTCCCCGACGGACGGACGTACGGACAGACGCTGGTGCGGCGGTGACTCTTTGGATATCGTAGGTAAGGGGAGGCACGCTGGTGCCGAGCTCCAGGGCGGTTTGCCTGAACACGATGCCTGAGGCAGGAGGTTATGCATTGTGTCCGGGGCTGGGAGCTGGTCCCCGAGTCCCATGTACTTGGGAGTGCCTGCACTTGCCAGGGAGCCCGGTGCTGTTCCCAGAGCTGCGGGGAATTTCCCTTGCGTTGCCTGGACCCTCGGGGCTCTTGGGGGTGTTTCCCCTCATCGCGAGGGCTGCCAGAGCCCCTCCAGGGCTGCGTGAGGTCCCCGAACCGCTCCCGGATTTGCTTTTGGCACTCCGCAGTGTCGCTCGTGTGCCTGGGGCAGCCTGCAGGCGCCATCCTGTCAGCCGCGTTGAGCCCTGCGGCGTGCCTGGTGACCCCTCTGGTGTGCGCCAAGGCCCTTCCTCTGTATTTTGGTCTGCCCCAGAGCCCTGCACTTGCCCTCTGATGCCCTCAGGACCCCTCAGTTCACATTCTGGGTTGCCCCCGAGCCCTCTGCGTGCCTTTCGGTGCGCCCCGTGGCCCCGTGTGTGTTTTGCGGCACGCCGCAGAGGTCTCTGTTTAGCTTTTTCTCCTGTCCTGGAGTTTTCGGGGTGCTTCTGGGTGTGCCCCAGGGCCCTCCTTTTGGTGCCCCCCGAGTCACTCTGTTTGCTCTATCGTTGTTCTTTTTTTTTTTTTTTTTTTTCTTGACTTGTGTTGCACCCAGAGCTCTCGATTTGTTCTCTTGTGCTCCGCATACTCCCCTTTCCGCACTCTACACCCCAGGCAGGGCTCTCCCTTCAGCTCTCAGCAAGCTGCTGTCAGGAGAGTGGGGGTGCCTCTGCTGCCCTGGCAGCCCCAGCTGTCCCTGAAGGGGCTGATGGCCAGGCCCCCTGCCCAGTTCCTGCAGGCCCACAGCTGCGGGCCCTGGGGCTGGGATGAATGCCAGGGGGAGCTGGGTGGCAGGACAGGCCCCAGGTGGGGCTGATGGCAAGGGCAGGCCCACATTTGGGGGCTGGGGCTGCAGTTGGGGGGAGCTGGTGCTGGGGCAGGAGCTGGGCAGCGGAGCTGCCACGGAGCACGGCCCTTCGGGACCAGCCCGGCGGCCGCCCCGCGGAGGAGGTGAGCGGGGCCGGGGGAGGCGCACTGCAGGCTGCGGGTCCCGCATGTGCCGGGGGTCCCGGCGGCTGGGAGCGTCCCGGGGCCACGGAGGCGGGGGGAGGAAGGGGGTGCGCCGGGGCTGTGGTGCGGTTTACTGCGCGGTCAGAGGAGCGCGGGGGGGGGGGGGGGGGGTCTCCTGTGTCAGCTCGGGAGCGTGTCGGGGAGCGGGGGGAGGAGGGTCGTGGAGGGGCGGGGGCAGTGTCGGAGCTGAGGCGGGGCCGGTCGCGGGGGTGTCGGGGGAGCCCCGGGCCGGTGGTGGGGCCGGCGGGGCCGCGCTCGGGGCTCTGCGGCCGTTTCCGGGGGGACAGGGGGGAAGGGGAAGGGGGGCGGGACGGAAAGGAACGGAATGTGCCGAGGGTCAAAGGTGCCCCAGCGCTGCGGGTGGGGGGCGGGAGTTGGGGTGCGGGAATGCGGGGAGCCGTAGCTTTCGGCGCGGCATGCCGGGAGCAGTAGTCTTCCGGCACTGGGCTTCCGGTCGGGCATGTTTGTGCTGAGCGCGGCATGCTGGGAGCGGTAGTCTTCCGGCACTGGGCTTCCGGGCCGCCCTTTTCGCGTGCACGGTATGCTGGGAGGTGTAGTCTTCTCACTACAGTGGGGGCTACTGGGTGACCATGCTGCGCCTCTCGAGGTGGCCCCGCGGGGGGGGGGGGGGCGGCGGCGGCAGGTCCCTGCCAGCGGGGTTCCCAGCAGGCGGCCGCGTGGCAGGCCAGGAGCTGTAGTGCCCGCTGGGTCTGTTCCTTACTGGACATGTGTCACTCACGCCTGAGTCCCCACAGGTCACAGGGGACAGTGGAATGCCCCTGTTTTTCCCCGGTACAGGGCAGGAAGTGTTTTCCATCTCCGATGGTGTTGCAAGACAACCTTGGAAGCTCAGAAAGAATGTTCCTGCTGTTTAAACTAGGCAGATGAGGAGAAACACCCCCCCCCCCCCCCCATTTCCTGGGAGGAAATAATTCTTTAATCAAGGCCATGCTAGAAGTGCTAAAGCCTTAAAGAAGTAGTAAATCAAAATGTTTTGTTTTCTATGTAGACGTTGCCAATTTAGCAAAGGAATTTGAGGTATCCCCGAACTGAACTGTCCTCATTATAATACAAGAAAATCACGCCCATAGGTCAGAAAGACCTGTGCCCGGGTGAAGACCCCTCCCCTGAGCATGCGTAGTTTTAAAATGGTGTGTAAGCAATATTAGAATTGTATGTAAATCACTAACCAACCGGTGTAAGAGGGAAAGTTGCAAACCTTGCAACTTGTATAAATGCTACTTGGAAAGCCGGGGCGGGGGGGGGGAAGTTGCGCTTGATTTGTGGGGAAAACACCGAGCAGCCAGGCTTGCACAACTCAAATAAATAAGCAAATGTCTCTCCTGAGCGTGTCATTATTGGCTTAGTGCACAGCGGGCAACGAATCCGCTTTTCGGACAGCAGCGTGACCAGGCAGGGTTGTCCCCGGGGGCTGTGGCTATCCCTCTTGGAAATGGGGAGGGCGGGAAGAGTAGGAGGGGTGCTGCGGGCTCCTGGGGGTCGTAGCTTTGCTCAGGATTGGGGCCGGTTAGGCAGCTGCTGGGAGGAGTAGCGGTGCTGGGAGGGCACGGTGCGGAGCTGTCCTGCTGTGCAGCGCAAGGGAAAGTTGACCAGCACCGTTGCTGTCCGAGGACCCTGGAACAGCCCGAGAGACCCTGGAACAGCCACCCCACGGACACCGTGTCACTGCCTCGCAAGGCCACTGCATGCAGGTACGTTTGACTACATCCGGCAGAAGAAATGTAAGCCGAAGGATCAGGGCAAATAGCTGCTTGTCTAGGTTTGTTACCTAGCGACGCACTGGCAAAGCTTTTTATGAACACCCGTACTCGATCGAGTGCGTATTCATTCTGTGAATATTAATTACTGCCAGACCGCGTACGTCACTGATGCTTTAAAGCAAGTCCGTGGCGCTGGGGTAGCACGTGTAGTGGAGGCTAAATGCAATAATACCTCGTTTTGATGTTGTTCTCTTATACGAAAGCACTTGGAGCAGATTAAGACATTTCTCGTCCTATTTTGTTTATTGAGTGGGCCCTGATACTGGGGAGAAGCTGCCGTGAAGCAGACCTAGTAGTCAGCTTCCTTAGAGAAGGCGTCTTGTCCTGTATTTGAGGGCTTCCGGTACGTTTTGACAGACAGTAGTGAGTGACGGGTTTCCTTTGGACCCCCCGGGGAGCAGAAAGTTCTGCCGGGAAGGCAAAATGTTTCTTGCGGCTGGGTTGGAAGAAGCTGGCTGCTGATGCAAGGCAGTGACAATTCTGGGGAGTCGCGGGAAGTTTTGAAAAGACGGTCGTTCCCTTTGCTAGAAGGCTATGCACTTCGGTTCCTAATAGCTGTAGTAATGAAGCCAGGTAAGCGTTCGGGAGGAGCCCAAGCCACTTTTGCCTAGCGAGTATTTTGCAAGGGGGGCAGGAAAGCGCTGCGCCCTGCTCCTTGCTGCCCTCGCGTGTCTGAAAGGCGGCAGTGCACGCGGGAGGGGGGCGCGCATGCGCATTGCGTTCCGGCGCGCTCACGGCTGCCCTCGCGTGTCGACAAGGCAGCACTGCAGCCGCCGGCGGCCACCGCTGCGTACGGAGACCGTTGCGGGCAGCCGGCGCACACGTGCGCGCTGCCGGTCGCCGCGTTGGCCGCTACTCTGCGCTCTCTCGGGGACGGGTAAGCGCAGGGGCCGCGCTCGTGCCCCCTGCCCGGTGCTCACGGACCGGGAGCGCTTTTCCCGAGAGGGCTTTTCCTTCTCGGTGCTTCCTGGGGGCGCGGGGACGGGCAGTGCCGTCTCGGAGCTGCTCCGCGGCGCTCTCTCCCCGGGGCAGCCCCAGCGCCTGCTCGCTGAAGCCCGCCGCTCTCTCGGGCGCGGGCAGAGCAGCCTCGGGGCGCTCGCTGCTCGGCCTGAGCGCCGGGGTGGCGCGGCGGGCTGCGGTTGGCGCGCGGGAGCCGGCCGGCTGCAGCGCGGCGCTGCGACCACGCGAGGGTGGGGCCATTGCGGGTCTGGGCTGCCTCGCGCTCCGCTCCCCCCGCCCCTCGCGCTCCCCCCGCCCCTCGCGCTCCCCCCGCCCCTCGCGCTCCCCCCGCCCCTCGCGCTCCCCCCGCCCCTCGCGCTCCCCCCGCCCCTCGCGCTCCCCCCGCCCCTCGCGCTCCGCTCCCCCGCCCCTCGCGCTCCCCCCGCCCCTCGCGCTCCGCTCCCCCCGCCCCTCGCGCTCCCCCCGCCCCTCTCGCGCGGTCCTGGGCCGGCGCACGCGCGGTGCGGCGGCGCGAGCCCTGGGCGGCCGGCGCACGCGCGGTGCGGCGGCGCGAGCCCTGGGCGGCCGGCGCACGCGCGGTGCGGCGGCGCGAGCCCTGGGCGGCCGGCGCACGCGCGGTGCGGCGGCGCGAGCCCTGGGCGGCCGGCGCACGCGCGGTGCGGCGGCGCGAGCCCTGGGCGGCCGGCGCACGCGCGGTGCGGCGGCGCGAGCCCTGGGCGGCCGGCGCACGCGCGGTGCGGCGGCGCGAGCCCTGGGCGGCCGGCGCACGCGCGGTGCGGCGGCGCGAGCCCTGGGCGGCCGGCGCACGCGCGGTGCGGCGGCGCGAGCCCTGGGCGGCCGGCGCACGCGCGGTGCGGCGGCGCGAGCCCTGGGCGGCCGGCGCACGCGCGGTGCGGCGGCGGGCAAGATGGCGGCGAGCAGGGCGGGTGTTTTCGCTGGACGGCGGCGGGCGAGGGCAGAGGCGGGCTGGAGTCGAGCATGTGGGGGCCGCGGTGAGGCGAGCGTGTGCCTTCGGGTGGCCGCGGGTGTCGGGCTGTGTCCTGCCAGCCGGGGCCGTCGCTGCGTGGAGGCGGCGGGGCGGGGGGGGGGAGTCGGGCCGGGGGCCGCGCCGCGCCGGGTCTGCCGGAGCGCGGCTCTGACTCTCCCTTTTGCGTGTGTCGCCTGTAGGGCCCCGGTTCCTCCCCAGCGCGGGCCGGGGCGTGCGCTCGCCCCTGCGGACGCAGCCTGGAGGAGTGTGTGTGGGGTGTCTGCGCGGGGGTCTGGATGTCTCTAGCAGCGGCACGGCAGCCTGATGCCTCCTCTCGTCTGGGACGCGGGGTCCTTGGGGAGTTCCCTGCTGCCTCCTCTGGCGTTCTCTGCGAGCTCATAGATCCCTCCACCTCCTCTCCTCCCCCCCCCCCCCCGCCCCGCTCCCCTGTCTGGTGGGGTGGGAGACCGGTGGCTGCTCCCGCCGAGCTGAGAGCCACGTAGGGCACCCCTGTGTGCTCACTACGCATCTGGGATGGCACCCCTGCCCTGAGGGCCCCGCAGAGTCCCACCCTTCCTGCAACCAGCCCCCCCAGAGCCATTAAACCACCCACTAAACCACCCACAAATCCGGCCCCAACACCCCCACAGGCCCCAAAACGCCTCCGAGCCCTGCCGCAATGTTGTCACTGACTCCAGACCTTCCCCTGCACTCTGTGCAAGGCCCCAAACATTCCTCAAACTGCTGCCAGACCCAGTGCCCGCAGCAGTGAGGCGTTCTAACAAAGATGGGGTGCGATGTGCGTCTCCGCCTCGACTCAGTCCCGCTTTAGAGAAACAGGAACTTAGAGCACTTCCTGGTGAAGAGTGTTGACGGGTGAATGTGCGGATGACAAAGAGACTTTTCTCTCTTTTCTTCTGAGCCGCCTCTCAGAAGCCTCTGTGTGTGCACGATGTGGCTGATCTGGGATAATCGTGCTGTGCGCAGTGCTTAAGGAGAACATTGCCCTAAAATGGAGGGCTAAGGAATAGCCTAAAAAACCTAAAAGGCTCGGGAAGAGCCAAAGAGAACACCGATGGGCTCTGGGAAGCCCCAGTGATGCTAGCGAAAACAGCGTGGCTTTTAGGCACCTCCTCAGAGCAGCAGCAATGTCTCGCTCCAGCCTATGGGGCAATGGGGACTCTTAATTACCGCCTTGAATTACCACAAGTGTTGCAAAAGCAGAAGGGACTAGGGAGCATGCAGAGCAGGTTATGGACTATATGTCAAGTTTAAACAAGCAACAAGCCCCTCTGCAAACAGAAACAGGTTTAGCCCTAAGTAATAGACGAAGGTAGCTGTGAGTAACGTGAAGCGAAGCGGTGACGTCAGTCACCCCGAAAGCCTCGGAGAAGCGGTCTGAAAATCTGGTACCCTCGCGGCCTCGGCAGTCTTTTTGGTTTGTTTGGCAGGGTAGCCCACCGAAGGGGGACATCTCGAAGAGAAGCAGCAAGACCTGGGGATCCGGTGGTTCATTTTGGTCGTCGCCTGTGAGGCCAGCATGCAAGAGTAAGAGGAAGCTAGGAGCAGTCTCAAAAAGGTAATAGGTCTGAAAGGGAGACAGGCAAATCGAGGGCTGTCGTTCCTCCACGGAGTTAAAGACCGAGAGAGTTGTCGGTTAAGCGCATGCATACGAGGGTTTGCGAACAGTAACAATAACACTGAAGCGGAATAAAAATAAGGTTTCGTGGAAGATGGCGTTAGGAAGGTATTAGGCGACGTGCCCGCCTGCCTAATAACCTAGCCCTAATTGCTGTGTGTAACGTTTCCAGACCGTTTACCCTGCAACGTATGGTGCAAAGTGCCGTATTAAGACCTTTCCCTTAAGGAAAAGAAGAAGAAAAAAAGAAAAAAAAGGGGGAAAAAGAAAACAGGGTAAAGAGAAAAAGATCATGCATAAACCTAAGCGTTTCACTGGAAGTAAAACGCGAGTTTATCGCTTCCTTACAGAGGTGGAACCAAGGACAGCAAATGCTGACGAGGAGAAGAGACGGACGAGCGTTTGCTTGCGGTTAATACCGAAGGGACGGGATGAAACAAGGAAGCCAGAATGCAGCGGCCCCTCGATATCACCAGGAACTGCTACAGGAGGAGGCGTTCTGGCACGGGTAACTAGGGTAAGTATGGCTAATGACCGTTAGCAGTTATTTTGGCCTCCCCGAGGCAGCGCTGAGGACTAAGTAACCTGAGGGGCTCTGGCCTGGGTTGGGGCAGAAGTGCAGGCAGGCGGGATCAGGCATTTTCCTCTCAGCTCTCCGAGCTGAATCCTAGCCCTGAAGGAAAAAGCACTGGGGGGAGGCTACTCGGACACCTGCCATGTCGAGGGCAGGGGCAGGAGCTGACCCTTCCCCGACGGACGGACGTACGGACAGACGCTGGTGCGGCGGTGACTCTTTGGATATCGTAGGTAAGGGGAGGCACGCTGGTGCCGAGCTCCAGGGCGGTTTGCCTGAACACGATGCCTGAGGCAGGAGGTTATGCATTGTGTCCGGGGCTGGGAGCTGGTCCCCGAGTCCCATGTACTTGGGAGTGCCTGCACTTGCCAGGGAGCCCGGTGCTGTTCCCAGAGCTGCGGGGAATTTCCCTTGCGTTGCCTGGACCCTCGGGGCTCTTGGGGGTGTTTCCCCTCATCGCGAGGGCTGCCAGAGCCCCTCCAGGGCTGCGTGAGGTCCCCGAACCGCTCCCGGATTTGCTTTTGGCACTCCGCAGTGTCGCTCGTGTGCCTGGGGCAGCCTGCAGGCGCCATCCTGTCAGCCGCGTTGAGCCCTGCGGCGTGCCTGGTGACCCCTCTGGTGTGCGCCAAGGCCCTTCCTCTGTATTTTGGTCTGCCCCAGAGCCCTGCGCTTGCCCTCTGATGCCCTCAGGACCCCTCAGTTCACATTCTGGGTTGCCCCCGAGCCCTCTGCGTGCCTTTCGGTGCGCCCCGTGGCCCCGTGTGTGTTTTGCGGCACGCCGCAGAGGTCTCTGTTTAGCTTTTTCTCCTGTCCTGGAGTTTTCGGGGTGCTTCTGGGTGTGCCCCAGGGCCCTCCTTTTGGTGCCCCCCGAGTCACTCTGTTTGCTCTATCGTTGTTCTTTTTTTTTTTTTTTTTCTTGACTTGTGTTGCACCCAGAGCTCTCGATTTGTTCTCTTGTGCTCCGCATACTCCCCTTTCCGCACTCTACACCCCAGGCAGGGCTCTCCCTTCAGCTCTCAGCAAGCTGCTGTCAGGAGAGTGGGGGTGCCTCTGCTGCCCTGGCAGCCCCAGCTGTCCCTGAAGGGGCTGATGGCCAGGCCCCCTGCCCAGTTCCTGCAGGCCCACAGCTGCGGGCCCTGGGGCTGGGATGAATGCCAGGTGGAGCTGGGTGGCAGGACAGGCCCCAGGTGGGGCTGATGGCAAGGGCAGGCCCACATTTGGGGGCTGGGGCTGCAGTTGGGGGGAGCTGGTGCTGGGGCAGGAGCTGGGCAGCGGAGCTGCCACGGAGCACGGCCCTTCGGGACCAGCCCGGCGGCCGCCCCGCGGAGGAGGTGAGCGGGGCCGGGGGAGGCGCACTGCAGGCTGCGGGTCCCGCATGTGCCGGGGGTCCCGGCGGCTGGGAGCGTCCCGGGGCCACGGAGGCGGGGGGAGGAAGGGGGTGCGCCGGGGCTGTGGTGCGGTTTACTGCGCGGTCAGAGGAGCGCGGGGGGGGGGGGGGGGGGGTCTCCTGTGTCAGCTCGGGAGCGTGTCGGGGAGCGGGGGGAGGAGGGTCGTGGAGGGGCGGGGGCAGTGTCGGAGCTGAGGCGGGGCCGGTCGCGGGGGTGTCGGGGGAGCCCCGGGCCGGTGGTGGGGCCGGCGGGGCCGCGCTCGGGGCTCTGCGGCCGTTTCCGGGGGGACAGGGGGGAAGGGGAAGGGGGGCGGGACGGAAAGGAACGGAATGTGCCGAGGGTCAAAGGTGCCCCAGCGCTGCGGGTGGGGGGCGGGAGGGGCGGGGGCGGGACTGCGGGGAGCCGTAGCTTTCGGCGCGGCATGCCGGGAGCAGTAGTCTTCCGGCACTGGGCTTCCGGTGGGGCATGTTTGTTCTGAGCGCGGCATGCTGGGAGCGGTAGTCTTCCGGCACTGGGCTTCCGGGCGGCCATGTTGCTTGGCATGGCATGCCGGGAGCAGTAGTCTTCCGGCACTGGGCTTCCGGGCCGCCCTTTTCGCGTGCACGGTATGCTGGGAGGTGTAGTCTTCTCAGGCGGGGCTACTGGGTGACCATGCCCCTGTTTTTCCCCGGTACAGGGCAGGAAGTGTTTTCCATCTCCGATGGTGTTGCAAGACAACCTTGGAAGCTCAGAAAGTGTTCCTGCTGTTTAAACTAGGCAGATGAGGAGGTACCCCCCCCCCCATTTCCTGGGAGGAAATAATTCTTTAATCAAGGCCATGCTAGAAGTGCTAAAGCCTTAAACAAAACATTTTGATTTACTATTTCTTTTCTATGTAGACGTTGCCAATTTAGCAAAGGAATTTGAGGTATCCCCGAACTGAACTGTCCTCATTATAATACAAGAAAATCACGCCCATAGGTCAGAAAGACCTGTGCCCGGGTGAAGACCCCTCCCCTGAGCATGCGTAGTTTTAAAATGGTGTGTAAGCAATATTAGAATTGTATGTAAATCACTAACCAACCGGTGTAAGAGGGAAAGTTGCAAACCTTGCAACTTGTATAAATGCTACTTGGAAAGCCGGGGCGGGGGGGGGAAGTTGCGCTTGATTTGTGGGGAAAACACCGAGCAGCCAGGCTTGCACAACTCAAATAAATAAGCAAATGTCTCTCCTGAGCGTGTCATTATTGGCTTAGTGCACAGTGGGCAACGAATCCGCTTTTCGGACAGCAGCGTGACCAGGCAGGGTTGTCCCCGGGGGCTGTGGCTGTCCCTCTTGGAAATGGGGAGGGCGGGAAGAGTAGGAGGGGTGCTGCGGGCTCCTGGGGGTCGTAGCTTTGCTCAGGATTGGGGCCGGTTAGGCAGCTGCTGGGAGGAGTAGCGGTGCTGGGAGGGCACGGTGCGGAGCTGTCCTGCTGTGCAGCGCAAGGGAAAGTTGACCAGCACCGTTGCTGTCCGAGGACCCTGGAACAGCCCGAGAGACCCTGGAACAGCCACCCCACGGACACCGTGTCACTGCCTCGCAAGGCCACTGCATGCAGGTACGTTTGACTACATCCGGCAGAAGAAATGTAAGCCGAAGGATCAGGGCAAATAGCTGCTTGTCTAGGTTTGTTACCTAGCGACGCACTGGCAAAGCTTTTTATGAACACCCGTACTCGATCGAGTGCGTATTCATTCTGTGAATATTAATTACTGCCAGACCGCGTACGTCACTGATGCTTTAAAGCAAGTCCGTGGCGCTGGGGTAGCACGTGTAGTGGAGGCTAAATGCAATAATACCTCGTTTTGATGTTGTTCTCTTATACGAAAGCACTTGGAGCAGATTAAGACATTTCTCGTCCTATTTTGTTTATTGAGTGGGCCCTGATACTGGGGAGAAGCTGCCGTGAAGCAGACCTAGTAGTCAGCTTCCTTAGAGAAGGCGTCTTGTCCTGTATTTGAGGGCTTCCGGTACGTTTTGACAGACAGTAGTGAGTGACGGGTTTCCTTTGGACCCCCCGGGGAGCAGAAAGTTCTGCCGGGAAGGCAAAATGTTTCTTGCGGCTGGGTTGGAAGAAGCTGGCTGCTGATGCAAGGCAGTGACAATTCTGGGGAGTCGCGGGAAGTTTTGAAAAGACGGTCGTTCCCTTTGCTAGAAGGCTATGCACTTCGGTTCCTAATAGCTGTAGTAATGAAGCCAGGTAAGCGTTCGGGAGGAGCCCAAGCCACTTTTGCCTAGCGAGTATTTTGCAAGGGGGGCAGGAAAGCGCTGCGCCCTGCTCCTTGCTGCCCTCGCGTGTCTGAAAGGCGGCAGTGCACGCGGGAGGGGGGCGCGCATGCGCATTGCGTTCCGGCGCGCTCACGGCTGCCCTCGCGTGTCGACAAGGCAGCACTGCAGCCGCCGGCGGCCACCGCTGCGTACGGAGACCGTTGCGGGCAGCCGGCGCACACGTGCGCGCTGCCGGTCGCCGCGTTGGCCGCTACTCTGCGCTCTCTCGGGGACGGGTAAGCGCAGGGGCCGCGCTCGTGCCCCCTGCCCGGTGCTCACGGACCGGGAGCGCTTTTCCCGAGAGGGCTTTTCCTTCTCGGTGCTTCCTGGGGGCGCGGGGACGGGCAGTGCCGTCTCGGAGCTGCTCCGCGGCGCTCTCTCCCCGGGGCAGCCCCAGCGCCTGCTCGCTGAAGCCCGCCGCTCTCTCGGGCGCGGGCAGAGCAGCCTCGGGGCGCTCGCTGCTCGGCCTGAGCGCCGGGGTGGCGCGGCGGGCTGCGGTTGGCGCGCGGGAGCCGGCCGGCTGCAGCGCGGCGCTGCGACCACGCGAGGGTGGGGCCATTGCGGGTCTGGGCTGCCTCGCGCTCCGCTCCCCCCGCCCCTCGCGCTCCCCCCGCCCCTCGCGCTCCCCCCGCCCCTCGCGCTCCCCCCGCCCCTCGCGCTGCGCTCCCCCCGCCCCTCGCGCTGCGCTCCCCCCGCCCCTCGCGCTCCGCTCCCCCCGCCCCTCGCGCTCCGCTCCCCCCGCCCCTCGCGCTCCCCCCGCCCCTCTCGCGCGGTCCTGGGCCGGCGCACGCGCGGTGCGGCGGCGCGAGCCCTGGGCGGCCGGCGCACGCGCGGTGCGGCGGCGCGAGCCCTGGGCGGCCGGCGCACGCGCGGTGCGGCGGCGCGAGCCCTGGGCGGCCGGCGCACGCGCGGTGCGGCGGCGCGAGCCCTGGGCGGCCGGCGCACGCGCGGTGCGGCGGCGCGAGCCCTGGGCGGCCGGCGCACGCGCGGTGCGGCGGCGCGAGCCCTGGGCGGCCGGCGCACGCGCGGTGCGGCGGCGCGAGCCCTGGGCGGCCGGCGCACGCGCGGTGCGGCGGCGGGCAAGATGGCGGCGAGCAGGGCGGGTGTTTTCGCTGGACGGCGGCGGGCGAGGGCAGAGGCGGGCTGGAGTCGAGCATGTGGGGGCCGCGGTGAGGCGAGCGTGCGCCTTCGGGTGGCCGCGGGTGTCGGGCTGTGTCCTGCCAGCCGGGGCCGTCGCTGCGTGGAGGCGGCGGGGCGGGGGGGGGGGGAGTCGGGCCGGGGGCCGCGCCGCGCCGCGCCGCGCCGCGCCGGGTCTGCGCGGCGCCGGGTCTGCCGGAGCGCGGCTCTGACTCTCCCTTTTGCGTGTGTCGCCTGTAGGGCCCCGGTTCCTCCCCAGCGCGGGCCGGGGCGTGCTCTCGCCCCTGCGGACGCAGCCTGGAGGAGTGTGTGTGGGGTGCCTGCGCGGGGGTCTGGATGTCTCTAGCAGCGGCACGGCAGCCTGATGCCTCCTCTCGTCTGGGACGCGGGGTCCTTGGGGAGTTCCCTGCTGCCTCCTCTGGCGTTCTCTGCGAGCTCATAGATCCCTCCACCTCCTCTCCTCCCCCCCCCCCCCGCCCCGCTCCCCTGTCTGGTGGGGTGGGAGACCGGTGGCTGCTCCCGCCGAGCTGAGAGCCACGTAGGGCACCCCTGTGTGCTCACTACGCATCTGGGATGGCACCCCTGCCCTGAGGGCCCCGCAGAGTCCCACCCTTCCTGCAACCAGCCCCCCCAGAGCCATTAAACCACCCACTAAACCACCCACAAATCCTGCCCCAACACCCCCACAGGCCCCAAAACGCCTCCGAGCCCTGCCGCAATGTTGTCACTGACTCCAGACCTTCCCCTGCACTCTGTGCAAGGCCCCAAACATTCCTCAAACTGCTGCCAGACCCAGTGCCCGCAGCAGTGAGGCGTTCTAACAAAGATGGGGTGCGATGTGCGTCTCCGCCTCGACTCAGTCCCGCTTTAGAGAAACAGGAACTTAGAGCACTTCCTGGTGAAGAGTGTTGACGGGTGAATGTGCGGATGACAAAGAGACTTTTCTCTCTTTTCTTCTGAGCCGCCTCTCAGAAGCCTCTGTGTGTGCACGATGTGGCTGATCTGGGATAATCGTGCTGTGCGCAGTGCTTAAGGAGAACATTGCCCTAAAATGGAGGGCTAAGGAATAGCCTAAAAAACCTAAAAGGCTCGGGAAGAGCCAAAGAGAACACCGATGGGCTCTGGGAAGCCCCAGTGATGCTAGCGAAAACAGCGTGGCTTTTAGGCACCTCCTCAGAGCAGCAGCAATGTCTCGCTCCAGCCTATGGGGCAATGGGGACTCTTAATTACCGCCTTGAATTACCACAAGTGTTGCAAAAGCAGAAGGGACTAGGGAGCATGCAGAGCAGGTTATGGACTATATGTCAAGTTTAAACAAGCAACAAGCCCCTCTGCAAACAGAAACAGGTTTAGCCCTAAGTAATAGACGAAGGTAGCTGTGAGTAACGTGAAGCGAAGCGGTGACGTCAGTCACCCCGAAAGCCTCGGAGAAGCGGTCTGAAAATCTGGTACCCTCGCGGCCTCGGCAGTCTTTTTGGTTTGTTTGGCAGGGTAGCCCACCGAAGGGGGACATCTCGAAGAGAAGCAGCAAGACCTGGGGATCCGGTGGTTCATTTTGGTCGTCGCCTGTGAGGCCAGCATGCAAGAGTAAGAGGAAGCTAGGAGCAGTCTCAAAAAGGTAATAGGTCTGAAAGGGAGACAGGCAAATCGAGGGCTGTCGTTCCTCCACGTAGTTAAAGACCGAGAGAGTTGTCGGTTAAGCGCATGCATACGAGGGTTTGCGAACAGTAACAATAACACTGAAGCGGAATAAAAATAAGGTTTCGTGGAAGATGGCGTTAGGAAGGTATTAGGCGACGTGCCCGCCTGCCTAATAACCTAGCCCTAATTGCTGTGTGTAACGTTTCCAGACCGTTTACCCTGCAACGTATGGTGCAAAGTGCCGTATTAAGACCTTTCCCTTAAGGAAAAGAAGAAGAAAAAAAGAAAAAAAAGGGGGAAAAAGAAAACAGGGTAAAGAGAAAAAGATCATGCATAAACCTAAGCGTTTCACTGGAAGTAAAACGCGAGTTTATCGCTTCCTTACAGAGGTGGAACCAAGGACAGCAAATGCTGACGAGGAGAAGAGACGGACGAGCGTTTGCTTGCGGTTAATACCGAAGGGACGGGATGAAACAAGGAAGCCAGAATGCAGCGGCCCCTCGATATCACCAGGAACTGCTACAGGAGGAGGCGTTCTGGCACGGGTAACTAGGGTAAGTATGGCTAATGACTGTTAGCAGTTATTTCGGCCTCCCCGAGGCAGCGCTGAGGACTGAGTAACCCGTTCCTGCCCTGTGGCTGCTGTTGCCTGTGTCTGCCTTAGCTTTGCTTTGGCTGTTTCTCTTTTGTTTTGTTATCGTACACGCAGCTACGGAAAGGAATAGATGTCATACTTACTTTTTTAGATTAATTGCCACGGCTGAAGTTGAAGAGACCAAGAAACGTAAGCCGCGAAGGGGCACATCTTGAAGAGAGGGGGATGGACCTAGCGATGCAGTTGTTCGTTTTGGTCGTCGCCTGTGAGGCCAGCATGCAAGAGTAAGAGGAAGCTAGGAGCAGTCTCAAAAAGGTAATAGGTTTGAAAGGGAGACAGGCAAATCGAGGGCTGTCGTTCCTCCACGTAGTTAAAGACCGAGAGAGTTGTCGGTTAAGCGCATGCATACGAGGGTTTGCGAACAGTAACAATAACACTGAAGCGGAATAAAAATAAGGTTTCGTGGAAGATGGCGTTAGGAAGGTATTAGGCGACGTGCCCGCCTGCCTAATAACCTAGCCCTAATTGCTGTGTGTAACGTTTCCAGACCGTTTACCCTGCAACGTATGGTGCAAAGTGCCGTATTAAGACCTTTCCCTTAAGGAAAAGAAGAAGAAAAAAAGAAAAAAAAGGGGGAAAAAGAAAACAGGGTAAAGAGAAAAAGATCATGCATAAACCTAAGCGTTTCACTGGAAGTAAAACGCGAGTTTATCGCTTCCTTACAGAGATGGAACCAAGGACAGCAAATGCTGACGAGGAGAAGAGACGGACGAGCGTTTGCTTGCGGTTAATACCGAAGGGACGGGATGAAACAAGGAAGCCAGAATGCAGCGGCCCCTCGATATCACCAGGAACTGCTACAGGAGGAGGCGTTCTGGCACGGGTAACTAGGGTAAGTATGGCTAATGACCGTTAGCAGTTATTTCGGCCTCCCCGAGGCAGCGCTGAGGACTGAGTAACCCGTTCCTGCCCTGTGGCTGCTGTTGCCTGTGTCTGCCTTAGCTTTGCTTTGGCTGTTTCTCTTTTGTTTTGTTATCGTACACGCAGCTACGGAAAGGAATAGATGTCATACTTACTTTTTTAGATTAATTGCCACGGCTGAAGTTGAAGAGACCAAGAAACGTAAGCCGCGAAGGGGCACATCTTGAAGAGAGGGGGCTAGACCTAGCGATGCAGTTGTTCGTTTTGGTCGTCGCCTGTGAGGCCAGCATGCAAGAGTAAGAGGAAGCTAGGAGCAGTCTCAAAAAGGTAATAGGTCTGAAAGGGAGACAGGCAAATCGAGGGCTGTCGTTCCTCCACGGAGTTAAAGACCGAGAGAGTTGTCGGTTAAGCGCATGCATACGAGGGTTTGCGAACAGTAACAATAACACTGAAGCGGAATAAAAATAAGGTTTCGTGGAAGATGGCGTTAGGAAGGTATTAGGCGACGTGCCCGCCTGCCTAATAACCTAGCCCTAATTGCTGCGTGTAACGTTTCCAGACCGTTTACCCTGCAACGTATGGTGCAAAGTGCCGTATTAAGACCTTTCCCTTAAGGAAAAGAAGAAAAAAAAGGGGGAAAAAGAAAACAGGGTAAAGAGAAAAAGATTGTGCATAAACCTAAGCGTTTCACTGGAAGTAAAACGCGAGTTTATCGCTTCCTTACAGAGATGGAACCAAGGACAGCAAATGCTGACGAGGAGAAGAGACGGACGAGCGTTTGCTTGCGGTTAATACCGAAGGGACGGGATGAAACAAGGAAGCCAGAATGCAGCGGCCCCTCGATATCACCAGGAACTGCTACAGGAGGAGGCGTTCTGGCACGGGTAACTAGGGTAAGTATGGCTAATGACCGTTAGCAGTTATTTTGGCCTCCCCGAGGCAGCGCTGAGGACTAAGTAACCTGAGGGGCTCTGGCCTGGGTTGGGGCAGAAGTGCAGGCAGGCGGGATCAGGCATTTTCCTCTCAGCTCTCCGAGCTGAATCCTAGCCCTGAAGGAAAAAGCACTGGGGGGAGGCTACTCGGACACCTGCCATGTCGAGGGCAGGGGCAGGAGCTGACCCTTCCCCGACGGACGGACGTACGGACAGACGCTGGTGCGGCGGTGACTCTTTGGATATCGTAGGTAAGGGGAGGCACGCTGGTGCCGAGCTCCAGGGCGGTTTGCCTGAACACGATGCCTGAGGCAGGAGGTTATGCATTGTGTCCGGGGCTGGGAGCTGGTCCCCGAGTCCCATGTACTTGGGAGTGCCTGCACTTGCCAGGGAGCCCGGTGCTGTTCCCAGAGCTGCGGGGAATTTCCCTTGCGTTGCCTGGACCCTCGGGGCTCTTGGGGGTGTTTCCCCTCATCGCGAGGGCTGCCAGAGCCCCTCCAGGGCTGCGTGAGGTCCCCGAACCGCTCCCGGATTTGCTTTTGGCACTCCGCAGTGTCGCTCGTGTGCCTGGGGCAGCCTGCAGGCGCCATCCTGTCAGCCGCGTTGAGCCCTGCGGCGTGCCTGGTGACCCCTCTGGTGTGCGCCAAGGCCCTTCCTCTGTATTTTGGTCTGCCCCAGAGCCCTGCACTTGCCCTCTGATGCCCTCAGGACCCCTCAGTTCACATTCTGGGTTGCCCCCGAGCCCTCTGCGTGCCTTTCGGTGCGCCCCGTGGCCCCGTGTGTGTTTTGCGGCACGCCGCAGAGGTCTCTGTTTAGCTTTTTCTCCTGTCCTGGAGTTTTCGGGGTGCTTCTGGGTGTGCCCCAGGGCCCTCCTTTTGGTGCCCCCCGAGTCACTCTGTTTGCTCTATCGTTGTTCTTTTTTTTTTTTTTTTTTTTCTTGACTTGTGTTGCACCCAGAGCTCTCGATTTGTTCTCTTGTGCTCCGCATACTCCCCTTTCCGCACTCTACACCCCAGGCAGGGCTCTCCCTTCAGCTCTCAGCAAGCTGCTGTCAGGAGAGTGGGGGTGCCTCTGCTGCCCTGGCAGCCCCAGCTGTCCCTGAAGGGGCTGATGGCCAGGCCCCCTGCCCAGTTCCTGCAGGCCCACAGCTGCGGGCCCTGGGGCTGGGATGAATGCCAGGGGGAGCTGGGTGGCAGGACAGGCCCCAGGTGGGGCTGATGGCAAGGGCAGGCCCACATTTGGGGGCTGGGGCTGCAGTTGGGGGGAGCTGGTGCTGGGGCAGGAGCTGGGCAGCGGAGCTGCCACGGAGCACGGCCCTTCGGGACCAGCCCGGCGGCCGCCCCGCGGAGGAGGTGAGCGGGGCCGGGGGAGGCGCACTGCAGGCTGCGGGTCCCGCATGTGCCGGGGGTCCCGGCGGCTGGGAGCGTCCCGGGGCCACGGAGGCGGGGGGAGGAAGGGGGTGCGCCGGGGCTGTGGTGCGGTTTACTGCGCGGTCAGAGGAGCGCGGGGGGGGGGGGGGGGGGGGTCTCCTGTGTCAGCTCGGGAGCGTGTCGGGGAGCGGGGGGAGGAGGGTCGTGGAGGGGCGGGGGCAGTGTCGGAGCTGAGGCGGGGCCGGTCGCGGGGGTGTCGGGGGAGCCCCGGGCCGGTGGTGGGGCCGGCGGGGCCGCGCTCGGGGCTCTGCGGCCGTTTCCGGGGGGACAGGGGGGAAGGGGAAGGGGGGCGGGACGGAAAGGAACGGAATGTGCCGAGGGTCAAAGGTGCCCCAGCGCTGCGGGTGGGGGGCGGGAGTTGGGGTGCGGGAATGCGGGGAGCCGTAGCTTTCGGCGCGGCATGCCGGGAGCAGTAGTCTTCCGGCACTGGGCTTCCGGTCGGGCATGTTTGTGCTGAGCGCGGCATGCTGGGAGCGGTAGTCTTCCGGCACTGGGCTTCCGGGCCGCCCTTTTCGCGTGCACGGTATGCTGGGAGGTGTAGTCTTCTCACTACAGTGGGGGCTACTGGGTGACCATGCTGCGCCTCTCGAGGTGGCCCCGCGGGGGGGGGGGGGGCGGCGGCGGCAGGTCCCTGCCAGCGGGGTTCCCAGCAGGCGGCCGCGTGGCAGGCCAGGAGCTGTAGTGCCCGCTGGGTCTGTTCCTTACTGGACATGTGTCACTCACGCCTGAGTCCCCACAGGTCACGGGGGACAGTGGAATGCCCCTGTTTTTCCCCGGTACAGGGCAGGAAGTGTTTTCCATCTCCGATGGTGTTGCAAGACAACCTTGGAAGCTCAGAAAGAATGTTCCTGCTGTTTAAACTAGGCAGATGAGGAGAAACACCCCCCCCCCCCCCCCATTTCCTGGGAGGAAATAATTCTTTAATCAAGGCCATGCTAGAAGTGCTAAAGCCTTAAAGAAGTAGTAAATCAAAATGTTTTGTTTTCTATGTAGACGTTGCCGATTTAGCAAAGGAATTTGAGGTATCCCCGAACTGAACTGTCCTCATTATAATACAAGAAAATCACGCCCATAGGTCAGAAAGACCTGTGCCCGGGTGAAGACCCCTCCCCTGAGCATGCGTAGTTTTAAAATGGTGTGTAAGCAATATTAGAATTGTATGTAAATCACTAACCAACCGGTGTAAGAGGGAAAGTTGCAAACCTTGCAACTTGTATAAATGCTACTTGGAAAGCCGGGGCGGGGAGGGGGGGTGGGAAGTTGCGCTTGATTTGTGGGGAAAACACCGAGCAGCCAGGCTTGCACAGCTCTGAAATAAATAAGCAAATGTCTCTCCTGAGCGTGTCATTATTGGCTTAGTGCACAGCGGGCAACGAATCCGCTTTTCGGACAGCAGCGTGACCAGGCAGGGTTGTCCCCGGGGGCTGTGGCTGTCCCTCTTGGAAATGGGGAGGGCGGGAAGAGTAGGAGGGGTGCTGCGGGCTCCTGGGGGTCGTAGCTTTGCTCAGGATTGGGGCCGGTTAGGCAGCTGCTGGGAGGAGTAGCGGTGCTGGGAGGGCACGGTGCGGAGCTGTCCTGCTGTGCAGCGCAAGGGAAAGTTGACCAGCACCGTTGCTGTCCGAGGACCCTGGAACAGCCCGAGAGACCCTGGAACAGCCACCCCACGGACACCGTGTCACTGCCTCGCAAGGCCACTGCGTTCAGGTACGTTTGACTACATCCGGCAGAAGAAATGTAAGCCGAAGGATCAGGGCAAATAGCTGCTTGTCTAGGTTTGTTACCTAGCGACGCACTGGCAAAGCTTTTTATGAACACCCGTACTCGATCGAGTGCGTATTCATTCTGTGAATATTAATTACTGCCAGACCGCGTACGTCACTGATGCTTTAAAGCAAGTCCGTGGCGCTGGGGTAGCACGTGTAGTGGAGGCTAAATGCAATAATACCTCGTTTTGATGTTGTTCTCTTATACGAAAGCACTTGGAGCAGATTAAGACATTTCTCGTCCTATTTTGTTTATTGAGTGGGCCCTGATACTGGGGAGAAGCTGCCGTGAAGCAGACCTAGTAGTCAGCTTCCTTAGAGAAGGCGTCTTGTCCTGTATTTGAGGGCTTCCGGTACGTTTTGACAGACAGTAGTGAGTGACGGGTTTCCTTTGGACCCCCCGGGGAGCAGAAAGTTCTGCCGGGAAGGCAAAATGTTTCTTGCGGCTGGGTTGGAAGAAGCTGGCTGCTGATGCAAGGCAGTGACAATTCTGGGGAGTCGCGGGAAGTTTTGAAAAGACGGTCGTTCCCTTTGCTAGAAGGCTATGCACTTCGGTTCCTAATAGCTGTAGTAATGAAGCCAGGTAAGCGTTCGGGAGGAGCCCAAGCCACTTTTGCCTAGCGAGTATTTTGCAAGGGGGGCAGGAAAGCGCTGCGCCCTGCTCCTTGCTGCCCTCGCGTGTCTGAAAGGCGGCACTGCACGCGGGAGGGGGGCGCGCTCACGGCTGCCCTCGCGTGTCGACAAGGCAGCACTGCAGCCGCCGGCGGCCACCGCTGCGTACGGAGACCGTTGCGGGCAGCCGGCGCACACGTGCGCGCTGCCGGTCGCCGCGTTGGCCGCTACTCTGCGCTCTCTCGGGGACGGGTAAGCGCAGGGGCCGCGCTCGTGCTCCCTGCCCGGTGCTCACGGACCGGGAGCGCTTTTCCCGAGAGGGCTTTTCCTTCTCGGTGCTTCCTGGGGGCGCGGGGACGGGCAGTGCCGTCTCGGAGCTGCTCCGCGGCGCTCTCTCCCCGGGGCAGCCCCAGCGCCTGCTCGCTGATGCCCGCCGCTCTCTCGGGCGCGGGCAGAGCAGCCTCGGGGCGCTCGCTGCTCGGCCTGAGCGCCGGGGTGGCGCGGCGGGCTGCGGTTGGCGCGCGGGAGCCGGCCGGCTGCAGCGCGGCGCTGCGACCACGCGAGGGTGGGGCCATTGCGGGTCTGGGCTGCCTCGCGCTGCGCTCCCCCCGCCCCTCGCGCTGCGCTCCCCCCGCCCCTCGCGCTGCGCTCCCCCCGCCCCTCGCGCTCCGCTCCCCCCGCCCCTCGCGCTCCGCTCCCCCCGCCCCTCGCGCTCCGCTCCCCCCGCCCCTCGCGCTCCGCTCCCCCCGCCCCTCGCGCTCCCCCCGCCCCTCTCGCGCGGTCCTGGGCCGCGCACGCGCGGTGCGGCGGCGCGAGCCCTGGGCGGCCGGCGCACGCGCGGTGCGGCGGCGCGAGCCCTGGGCGGCCGGCGCACGCGCGGTGCGGCGGCGCGAGCCCTGGGCGGCCGGCGCACGCGCGGTGCGGCGGCGCGAGCCCTGGGCGGCCGGCGCACGCGCGGTGCGGCGGCGGCGGCAAGATGGCGGCGAGCAGGGCGGGTGTTTTCGCTGGACGGCGGCGGGCGAGGGCAGAGGCGGGCTGGAGTCGAGCATGTGGGGGCCGCGGTGAGGCGAGCGTGCGCCTTCGGGTGGCCGCGGGTGTCGGGCTGTGTCCTGCCAGCCGGGGCCGTCGCTGCGTGGAGGCGGCGGGGCGGGGGGGGGGGAGTCGGGCCGGGGGCCGCGCCGCGCCGCGCCGCGCCGCGCCGGGTTTGCGCGGCGCCGGGTCTGCCGGAGCGCGGCTCTGACTCTCCCTTTTGCGTGTGTCGCCTGTAGGGCCCCGGTTCCTCCCCAGCGCGGGCCGGGGCGTGCTCTCGCCCCTGCGGACGCAGCCTGGAGGAGTGTGTGTGGGGTGCCTGCGCGGGGGTCTGGATGTCTCTAGCAGCGGCACGGCAGCCTGATGCCTCCTCTCGTCTGGGACGCGGGGTCCTTGGGGAGTTCCCTGCTGCCTCCTCTGGCGTTCTCTGCGAGCTCATAGATCCCTCCACCTCCTCTCCTCCCCCCCCCCCCCGCCCCGCTCCCCTGTCTGGTGGGGTGGGAGACCGGTGGCTGCTCCCGCCGAGCTGAGAGCCACGTAGGGCACCCCTGTGTGCTCACTACGCATCTGGGATGGCACCCCTGCCCTGAGGGCCCCGCAGAGTCCCACCCTTCCTGCAACCAGCCCCCCCAGAGCCATTAAACCACCCACTAAACCACCCACAAATCCTGCCCCAACACCCCCACAGGCCCCAAAACGCCTCCGAGCCCTGCCGCAATGTTGTCACTGACTCCAGACCTTCCCCTGCACTCTGTGCAAGGCCCCAAACATTCCTCAAACTGCTGCCAGACCCAGTGCCCGCAGCAGTGAGGCGTTCTAACAAAGATGGGGTGCGATGTGCGTCTCCGCCTCGACTCAGTCCCGCTTTAGAGAAACAGGAACTTAGAGCACTTCCTGGTGAAGAGTGTTGACGGGTGAATGTGCGGATGACAAAGAGACTTTTCTCTCTTTTCTTCTGAGCCGCCTCTCAGAAGCCTCTGTGTGTGCACGATGTGGCTGATCTGGGATAATCGTGCTGTGCGCAGTGCTTAAGGAGAACATTGCCCTAAAATGGAGGGCTAAGGAATAGCCTAAAAAACCTAAAAGGCTCGGGAAGAGCCAAAGAGAACACCGATGGGCTCTGGGAAGCCCCAGTGATGCTAGCGAAAACAGCGTGGCTTTTAGGCACCTCCTCAGAGCAGCAGCAATGTCTCGCTCCAGCCTATGGGGCAATGGGGACTCTTAATTACCGCCTTGAATTACCACAAGTGTTGCAAAAGCAGAAGGGACTAGGGAGCATGCAGAGCAGGTTATGGACTATATGTCAAGTTTAAACAAGCAACAAGCCCCTCTGCAAACAGAAACAGGTTTAGCCCTAAGTAATAGACGAAGGTAGCTGTGAGTAACGTGAAGCGAAGCGGTGACGTCAGTCACCCCGAAAGCCTCGGAGAAGCGGTCTGAAAATCTGGTACCCTCGCGGCCTCGGCAGTCTTTTTGGTTTGTTTGGCAGGGTAGCCCACCGAAGGGGGACATCTCGAAGAGAAGCAGCAAGACCTGGGGATCCGGTGGTTCATTTTGGTCGTCGCCTGTGAGGCCAGCATGCAAGAGTAAGAGGAAGCTAGGAGCAGTCTCAAAAAGGTAATAGGTCTGAAAGGGAGACAGGCAAATCGAGGGCTGTCGTTCCTCCACGTAGTTAAAGACCGAGAGAGTTGTCGGTTAAGCGCATGCATACGAGGGTTTGCGAACAGTAACAATAACACTGAAGCGGAATAAAAATAAGGTTTCGTGGAAGATGGCGTTAGGAAGGTATTAGGCGACGTGCCCGCCTGCCTAATAACCTAGCCCTAATTGCTGCGTGTAACGTTTCCAGACCGTTTACCCTGCAACGTATGGTGCAAAGTGCCGTATTAAGACCTTTCCCTTAAGGAAAAGAAGAAGAAAAAAAGAAAAAAAAGGGGGAAAAAGAAAACAGGGTAAAGAGAAAAAGATCATGCATAAACCTAAGCGTTTCACTGGAAGTAAAACGCGAGTTTATCGCTTCCTTACAGAGGTGGAACCAAGGACAGCAAATGCTGACGAGGAGAAGAGACGGACGAGCGTTTGCTTGCGGTTAATACCGAAGGGACGGGATGAAACAAGGAAGCCAGAATGCAGCGGCCCCTCGATATCACCAGGAACTGCTACAGGAGGAGGCGTTCTGGCACGGGTAACTAGGGTAAGTATGGCTAATGACCGTTAGCAGTTACTTTGGCCTCCCCGAGGCAGCGCTGAGGACTGAGTAACCCGTTCCTGCCCTGTGGCTGCTGTTGCCTGTATCTGCCTTAGCTTTGCTTTGGCTGTTTCTCTTTTGTTTTGTTATCGTACACGCAGCTACGGAAAGGAATAGATGTCATACTTACTTTTTTAGATTAATTGCCACGGCTGAAGTTGAAGAGACCAAGAAACGTAAGCCCCGAAGGGGCACATCTTGAAGAGAGGGGGCTAGACCTAGCGATGCAGTTGTTCGTTTTGGTCGTCGCCTGTGAGGCCAGCATGCAAGAGTAAGAGGAAGCTAGGAGCAGTCTCAAAAAGGTAATAGGTCTGAAAGGGAGACAGGCAAATCGAGGGCTGTCGTTCCTCCACGTAGTTAAAGACCGAGAGAGTTGTCGGTTAAGCGCATGCATACGAGGGTTTGCGAACAGTAACAATAACACTGAAGCGGAATAAAAATAAGGTTTCGTGGAAGATGGCGTTAGGAAGGTATTAGGCGACGTGCCCGCCTGCCTAATAACCTAGCCCTAATTGCTGTGTGTAACGTTTCCAGACCGTTTACCCTGCAACGTATGGTGCAAAGTGCCGTATTAAGACCTTTCCCTTAAGGAAAAGAAGAAGAAAAAAAGAAAAAAAAGGGGGGAAAAGAAAACAGGGTAAAGAGAAAAAGATCATGCATAAACCTAAGCGTTTCACTGGAAGTAAAACGCGAGTTTATCGCTTCCTTACAGAGATGGAACCAAGGACAGCAAATGCTGACGAGGAGAAGAGACGGACGAGCGTTTGCTTGCGGTTAATACCGAAGGGACGGGATGAAACAAGGAAGCCAGAATGCAGCGGCCCCTCGATATCACCAGGAACTGCTACAGGAGGAGGCGTTCTGGCACGGGTAACTAGGGTAAGTATGGCTAATGACCGTTAGCAGTTATTTTGGCCTCCCCGAGGCAGCGCTGAGGACTAAGTAACCTGAGGGGCTCTGGCCTGGGTTGGGGCAGAAGTGCAGGCAGGCGGGATCAGGCATTTTCCTCTCAGCTCTCCGAGCTGAATCCTAGCCCTGAAGGAAAAAGCACTGGGGGGAGGCTACTCGGACACCTGCCATGTCGAGGGCAGGGGCAGGAGCTGACCCTTCCCCGACGGACGGACGTACGGACAGACGCTGGTGCGGCGGTGACTCTTTGGATATCGTAGGTAAGGGGAGGCACGCTGGTGCCGAGCTCCAGGGCGGTTTGCCTGAACACGATGCCTGAGGCAGGAGGTTATGCATTGTGTCCGGGGCTGGGAGCTGGTCCCCGAGTCCCATGTACTTGGGAGTGCCTGCACTTGCCAGGGAGCCCGGTGCTGTTCCCAGAGCTGCGGGGAATTTCCCTTGCGTTGCCTGGACCCTCGGGGCTCTTGGGGGTGTTTCCCCTCATCGCGAGGGCTGCCAGAGCCCCTCCAGGGCTGCGTGAGGTCCCCGAACCGCTCCCGGATTTGCTTTTGGCACTCCGCAGTGTCGCTCGTGTGCCTGGGGCAGCCTGCAGGCGCCATCCTGTCAGCCGCGTTGAGCCCTGCGGCGTGCCTGGTGACCCCTCTGGTGTGCGCCAAGGCCCTTCCTCTGTATTTTGGTCTGCCCCAGAGCCCTGCACTTGCCCTCTGATGCCCTCAGGACCCCTCAGTTCACATTCTGGGTTGCCCCCGAGCCCTCTGCGTGCCTTTCGGTGCGCCCCGTGGCCCCGTGTGTGTTTTGCGGCACGCCGCAGAGGTCTCTGTTTAGCTTTTTCTCCTGTCCTGGAGTTTTCGGGGTGCTTCTGGGTGTGCCCCAGGGCCCTCCTTTTGGTGCCCCCCGAGTCACTCTGTTTGCTCTATCGTTGTTCTTTTTTTTTTTTTTTTTTTTTTTCTTGACTTGTGTTGCACCCAGAGCTCTCGATTTGTTCTCTTGTGCTCCGCATACTCCCCTTTCCGCACTCTACACCCCAGGCAGGGCTCTCCCTTCAGCTCTCAGCAAGCTGCTGTCAGGAGAGTGGGGGTGCCTCTGCTGCCCTGGCAGCCCCAGCTGTCCCTGAAGGGGCTGATGGCCAGGCCCCCTGCCCAGTTCCTGCAGGCCCACAGCTGCGGGCCCTGGGGCTGGGATGAATGCCAGGGGGAGCTGGGTGGCAGGACAGGCCCCAGGTGGGGCTGATGGCAAGGGCAGGCCCACATTTGGGGGCTGGGGCTGCAGTTGGGGGGAGCTGGTGCTGGGGCAGGAGCTGGGCAGCGGAGCTGCCACAGAGCACGGCCCTTCGGGACCAGCCCGGCGGCCGCCCCGCGGAGGAGGTGAGCGGGGCCGGGGGAGGCGCACTGCAGGCTGCGGGTCCCGCATGTGCCGGGGGTCCCGGCGGCTGGGAGCGTCCCGGGGCCACGGAGGCGGGGGGAGGAAGGGGGTGCGCCGGGGCTGTGGTGCGGTTTACTGCGCGGTCAGAGGAGCGCGGGGGGGGGGGGGGTCTCCTGTGTCAGCTCGGGAGCGTGTCGGGGAGCGGGGGGAGGAGGGTCGTGGAGGGGCGGGGGCAGTGTCGGAGCTGAGGCGGGGCCGGTCGCGGGGGTGTCGGGGGAGCCCCGGGCCGGTGGTGGGGCCGGCGGGGCCGCGCTCGGGGCTCTGCGGCCGTTTCCGGGGGGACAGGGGGGAAGGGGAAGGGGGGCGGGACGGAAAGGAACGGAATGTGCCGAGGGTCAAAGGTGCCCCAGCGCTGCGGGTGGGGGGCGGGAGGGGCGGGGGCGGGAATGCGGGGAGCCGTAGCTTTCGGCGCGGCATGCCGGGAGCAGTAGTCTTCCGGCACTGGGCTTCCGGTGGGGGCATGTTTGTTCTGAGCGCGGCATGCTGGGAGCGGTAGTCTTCCGGCACTGGGCTTCCGGGCGGCCATGTTGCTTGGCATGGTATGCCGGGAGCAGTAGTCTTCCGGCACTGGGCTTCCGGGCCGCCCTTTTCGCGTGCACGGTATGCTGGGAGGTGTAGTCTTCTCAGGCGGGGCTACTGGGTGACCATGCCCCTGTTTTTCCCCGGTACAGGGCAGGAAGTGTTTTCCATCTCCGATGGTGTTGCAAGACAACCTTGGAAGCTCAGAAAGTGTTCCTGCTGTTTAAACTAGGCAGATGAGGAGGTACCCCCCCCCCCCATTTCCTGGGAGGAAATAATTCTTTAATCAAGGCCATGCTAGAAGTGCTAAAGCCATAAACAAAACATTTTGATTTACTATTTCTTTTCTATGTAGACGTTGCCAATTTAGCAAAGGAATTTGAGGTATCCCCGAACTGAACTGTCCTCATTATAATACAAGAAAATCACGCCCATAGGTCAGAAAGACCTGTGCCCGGGTGAAGACCCCTCCCCTGAGCATGCGTAGTTTTAAAATGGTGTGTAAGCAATATTAGAATTGTATGTAAATCACTAACCAACCGGTGTAAGAGGGAAAGTTGCAAACCTTGCAACTTGTATAAATGCTACTTGGAAAGCCGGGGCGGGGGGGGGGAAGTTGCGCTTGATTTGTGGGGAAAACACCGAGCAGCCAGGCTTGCACAACTCAAATAAATAAGCAAATGTCTCTCCTGAGCGTGTCATTATTGGCTTAGTGCACAGCGGGCAACGAATCCGCTTTTCGGACAGCAGCGTGACCAGGCAGGGTTGTCCCCGGGGGCTGTGGCTGTCCCTCTTGGAAATGGGGAGGGCGGGAAGAGTAGGAGGGGTGCTGCGGGCTCCTGGGGGTCGTAGCTTTGCTCAGGATTGGGGCCGGTTAGGCAGCTGCTGGGAGGAGTAGCGGTGCTGGGAGGGCACGGTGCGGAGCTGTCCTGCTGTGCAGCGCAAGGGAAAGTTGACCAGCACCGTTGCTGTCCGAGGACCCTGGAACAGCCCGAGAGACCCTGGAACAGCCACCCCACGGACACCGTGTCACTGCCTCGCAAGGCCACTGCATGCAGGTACGTTTGACTACATCCGGCAGAAGAAATGTAAGCCGAAGGATCAGGGCAAATAGCTGCTTGTCTAGGTTTGTTACCTAGCGACGCACTGGCAAAGCTTTTTATGAACACCCGTACTCGATCGAGTGCGTATTCATTCTGTGAATATTAATTACTGCCAGACCGCGTACGTCACTGATGCTTTAAAGCAAGTCCGTGGCGCTGGGGTAGCACGTGTAGTGGAGGCTAAATGCAATAATACCTCGTTTTGATGTTGTTCTCTTATACGAAAGCACTTGGAGCAGATTAAGACATTTCTCGTCCTATTTTGTTTATTGAGTGGGCCCTGATACTGGGGAGAAGCTGCCGTGAAGCAGACCTAGTAGTCAGCTTCCTTAGAGAAGGCGTCTTGTCCTGTATTTGAGGGCTTCCGGTACGTTTTGACAGACAGTAGTGAGTGACGGGTTTCCTTTGGACCCCCCGGGGAGCAGAAAGTTCTGCCGGGAAGGCAAAATGTTTCTTGCGGCTGGGTTGGAAGAAGCTGGCTGCTGATGCAAGGCAGTGACAATTCTGGGGAGTCGCGGGAAGTTTTGAAAAGACGGTCGTTCCCTTTGCTAGAAGGCTATGCACTTCGGTTCCTAATAGCTGTAGTAATGAAGCCAGGTAAGCGTTCGGGAGGAGCCCAAGCCACTTTTGCCTAGCGAGTATTTTGCAAGGGGGGCAGGAAAGCGCTGCGCCCTGCTCCTTGCTGCCCTCGCGTGTCTGAAAGGCGGCACTGCACGCGGGAGGGGGGCGCGCATGCGCATTGCGTTCCGGCGCGCTCACGGCTGCCCTCGCGTGTCGACAAGGCAGCACTGCAGCCGCCGGCGGCCACCGCTGCGTACGGAGACCGTTGCGGGCAGCCGGCGCACACGTGCGCGCTGCCGGTCGCCGCGTTGGCCGCTACTCTGCGCTCTCTCGGGGACGGGTAAGCGCAGGGGCCGCGCTCGTGCCCCCTGCCCGGTGCTCACGGACCGGGAGCGCTTTTCCCGAGAGGGCTTTTCCTTCTCGGTGCTTCCTGGGGGCGCGGGGACGGGCAGTGCCGTCTCGGAGCTGCTCCGCGGCGCTCTCTCCCCGGGGCAGCCCCAGCGCCTGCTCGCTGAAGCCCGCCGCTCTCTCGGGCGCGGGCAGAGCAGCCTCGGGGCGCTCGCTGCTCGGCCTGAGCGCCGGGGTGGCGCGGCGGGCTGCGGTTGGCGCGCGGGAGCCGGCCGGCTGCAGCGCGGCGCTGCGACCACGCGAGGGTGGGGCCATTGCGGGTCTGGGCTGCCTCGCGCTCCGCTCCCCCCGCCCCTCGCGCTCCGCTCCCCCCGCCCCTCGCGCTCCGCTCCCCCCGCCCCTCGCGCTCCGCTCCCCCCGCCCCTCGCGCCCCGCTCCCCCCGCCCCTCGCGCTCCCCCCGCCCCTCGCGCCCCGCTCCCCCCGCCCCTCGCGCTCCGCTCCCCCCGCCCCTCGCGCTCCGCTCCCCCCGCCCCTCGCGCTCCCCCCGCCCCTCGCGCTCCCCCCGCCCCTCGCGCTCCGCTCCCCCCGCCCCTCGCGCTCCCCCCGCCCCTCGCGCTCCGCTCCCCCCGCCCCTCGCGCTCCCCCCGCCCCTCGCGCTCCCCCCGCCCCTCGCGCTCCCCCCGCCCCTCGCGCTCCCCCCGCCCCTCGCGCTCCGCTCCCCCGCCCCTCGCGCTCCCCCCGCCCCTCGCGCTCCGCTCCCCCCGCCCCTCGCGCTCCCCCCGCCCCTCTCGCGCGGTCCTGGGCCGGCGCACGCGCGGTGCGGCGGCGCGAGCCCTGGGCGGCCGGCGCACGCGCGGTGCGGCGGCGCGAGCCCTGGGCGGCCGGCGCACGCGCGGTGCGGCGGCGCGAGCCCTGGGCGGCCGGCGCACGCGCGGTGCGGCGGCGCGAGCCCTGGGCGGCCGGCGCACGCGCGGTGCGGCGGCGCGAGCCCTGGGCGGCCGGCGCACGCGCGGTGCGGCGGCGCGAGCCCTGGGCGGCCGGCGCACGCGCGGTGCGGCGGCGCGAGCCCCTGGGCGGCCGGCGCACGCGCGGTGCGGCGGCGCGAGCCCTGGGCGGCCGGCGCACGCGCGGTGCGGCGGCGCGAGCCCTGGGCGGCCGGCGCACGCGCGGTGCGGCGGCGCGAGCCCTGGGCGGCCGGCGCACGCGCGGTGCGGCGGCGGGCAAGATGGCGGCGAGCAGGGCGGGTGTTTTCGCTGGACGGCGGCGGGCGAGGGCAGAGGCGGGCTGGAGTCGAGCATGTGGGGGCCGCGGTGAGGCGAGCGTGTGCCTTCGGGTGGCCGCGGGTGTCGGGCTGTGTCCTGCCAGCCGGGGCCGTCGCTGCGTGGAGGCGGCGGGGCGGGGGGGGGGAGTCGGGCCGGGGGCCGCGCCGCGCCGGGTTTGCGCGGCGCCGGGTCTGCCGGAGCGCGGCTCTGACTCTCCCTTTTGCGTGTGTCGCCTGTAGGGCCCCGGTTCCTCCCCAGCGCGGGCCGGGGCGTGCTCTCGCCCCTGCGGACGCAGCCTGGAGGAGTGTGTGTGGGGTGCCTGCGCGGGGGTCTGGATGTCTCTAGCAGCGGCACGGCAGCCTGATGCCTCCTCTCGTCTGGGACGCGGGGTCCTTGGGGAGTTCCCTGCTGCCTCCTCTGGCGTTCTCTGCGAGCTCATAGATCCCTCCACCTCCTCTCCTCCCCCCCCCCCCCCCCCGCCCCGCTCCCCTGTCTGGTGGGGTGGGAGACCGGTGGCTGCTCCCGCCGAGCTGAGAGCCACGTAGGGCACCCCTGTGTGCTCACTACGCATCTGGGATGGCACCCCTGCCCTGAGGGCCCCGCAGAGTCCCACCCTTCCTGCAACCAGCCCCCCCAGAGCCATTAAACCACCCACTAAACCACCCACAAATCCGGCCCCAACACCCCCACAGGCCCCAAAACGCCTCCGAGCCCTGCCGCAATGTTGTCACTGACTCCAGACCTTCCCCTGCACTCTGTGCAAGGCCCCAAACATTCCTCAAACTGCTGCCAGACCCAGTGCCCGCAGCAGTGAGGCGTTCTAACAAAGATGGGGTGCGATGTGCGTCTCCGCCTCGACTCAGTCCCGCTTTAGAGAAACAGGAACTTAGAGCACTTCCTGGTGAAGAGTGTTGACGGGTGAATGTGCGGATGACAAAGAGACTTTTCTCTCTTTTCTTCTGAGCCGCCTCTCAGAAGCCTCTGTGTGTGCACGATGTGGCTGATCTGGGATAATCGTGCTGTGCGCAGTGCTTAAGGAGAACATTGCCCTAAAATGGAGGGCTAAGGAATAGCCTAAAAAACCTAAAAGGCTCGGGAAGAGCCAAAGAGAACACCGATGGGCTCTGGGAAGCCCCAGTGATGCTAGCGAAAACAGCGTGGCTTTTAGGCACCTCCTCAGAGCAGCAGCAATGTCTCGCTCCAGCCTATGGGGCAATGGGGACTCTTAATTACCGCCTTGAATTACCACAAGTGTTGCAAAAGCAGAAGGGACTAGGGAGCATGCAGAGCAGGTTATGGACTATATGTCAAGTTTAAACAAGCAACAAGCCCCTCTGCAAACAGAAACAGGTTTAGCCCTAAGTAATAGACGAAGGTAGCTGTGAGTAACGTGAAGCGAAGCGGTGACGTCAGTCACCCCGAAAGCCTCGGAGAAGCAGTCTGAAAATCTGGTACCCTCGCGGCCTCGGCAGTCTTTTTGGTTTGTTTGGCAGGGTAGCCCACCGAAGGGGGACATCTCGAAGAGAAGCAGCAAGACCTGGGGATCCGGTGGTTCATTTTGGTCGTCGCCTGTGAGGCCAGCATGCAAGAGTAAGAGGAAGCTAGGAGCAGTCTCAAAAAGGTAATAGGTCTGAAAGGGAGACAGGCAAATCGAGGGCTGTCGTTCCTCCACGTAGTTAAAGACCGAGAGAGTTGTCGGTTAAGCGCATGCATACGAGGGTTTGCGAACAGTAACAATAACACTGAAGCGGAATAAAAATAAGGTTTCGTGGAAGATGGCGTTAGGAAGGTATTAGGCGACGTGCCCGCCTGCCTAATAACCTAGCCCTAATTGCTGCGTGTAACGTTTCCAGACCGTTTACCCTGCAACGTATGGTGCAAAGTGCCGTATTAAGACCTTTCCCTTAAGGAAAAGAAGAAGAAAAAAAGAAAAAAAAGGGGGAAAAAGAAAACAGGGTAAAGAGAAAAAGATCATGCATAAACCTAAGCGTTTCACTGGAAGTAAAACGCGAGTTTATCGCTTCCTTACAGAGGTGGAACCAAGGACAGCAAATGCTGACGAGGAGAAGAGACGGACGAGCGTTTGCTTGCGGTTAATACCGAAGGGACGGGATGAAACAAGGAAGCCAGAATGCAGCGGCCCCTCGATATCACCAGGAACTGCTACAGGAGGAGGCGTTCTGGCACGGGTAACTAGGGTAAGTATGGCTAATGACCGTTAGCAGTTATTTCGGCCTCCCCGAGGCAGCGCTGAGGACTGAGTAACCCGTTCCTGCCCTGTGGCTGCTGTTGCCTGTGTCTGCCTTAGCTTTGCTTTGGCTGTTTCTCTTTTGTTTTGTTATCGTACACGCAGCTACGGAAAGGAATAGATGTCATACTTACTTTTTTAGATTAATTGCCACGGCTGAAGTTGAAGAGACCAAGAAACGTAAGCCGCGAAGGGGCACATCTTGAAGAGAGGGGGCTGGACCTAGCGATCCAGTTGTTCGTTTTGGTCGTCGCCTGTGAGGCCAGCATGCAAGAGTAAGAGGAAGCTAGGAGCAGTCTCAAAAAGGTAATAGGTCTGAAAGGGAGACAGGCAAATCGAGGGCTGTCGTTCCTCCACGTAGTTAAAGACCGAGAGAGTTGTCGGTTAAGCGCATGCATACGAGGGTTTGCGAACAGTAACAATAACACTGAAGCGGAATAAAAATAAGGTTTCGTGGAAGATGGCGTTAGGAAGGTATTAGGCGACGTGCCCGCCTGCCTAATAACCTAGCCCTAATTGCTGTGTGTAACGTTTCCAGACCGTTTACCCTGCAACGTATGGTGCAAAGTGCCGTATTAAGACCTTTCCCTTAAGGAAAAGAAGAAGAAAAAAAGAAAAAAAAGGGGGAAAAAGAAAACAGGGTAAAGAGAAAAAGATCATGCATAAACCTAAGCGTTTCACTGGAAGTAAAACGCGAGTTTATCGCTTCCTTACAGAGATGGAACCAAGGACAGCAAATGCTGACGAGGAGAAGAGACGGACGAGCGTTTGCTTGCGGTTAATACCGAAGGGACGGGATGAAACAAGGAAGCCAGAATGCAGCGGCCCCTCGATATCACCAGGAACTGCTACAGGAGGAGGCGTTCTGGCACGGGTAACTAGGGTAAGTATGGCTAATGACCGTTAGCAGTTATTTTGGCCTCCCCGAGGCAGCGCTGAGGACTAAGTAACCTGAGGGGCTCTGGCCTGGGTTGGGGCAGAAGTGCAGGCAGGCGGGATCAGGCATTTTCCTCTCAGCTCTCCGAGCTGAATCCTAGCCCTGAAGGAAAAAGCACTGGGGGGAGGCTACTCGGACACCTGCCATGTCGAGGGCAGGGGCAGGAGCTGACCCTTCCCCGACGGACGGACGTACGGACAGACGCTGGTGCGGCGGTGACTCTTTGGATATCGTAGGTAAGGGGAGGCACGCTGGTGCCGAGCTCCAGGGCGGTTTGCCTGAACACGATGCCTGAGGCAGGAGGTTATGCATTGTGTCCGGGGCTGGGAGCTGGTCCCCGAGTCCCATGTACTTGGGAGTGCCTGCACTTGCCAGGGAGCCCGGTGCTGTTCCCAGAGCTGCGGGGAATTTCCCTTGCGTTGCCTGGACCCTCGGGGCTCTTGGGGGTGTTTCCCCTCATCGCGAGGGCAGTCAGAGCCCCTCCAGGGCTGCGTGAGGTCCCCGAACCGCTCCCGGATTTGCTTTTGGCACTCCGCAGTGTCGCTCGTGTGCCTGGGGCAGCCTGCAGGCACCATCCTGTCAGCCGCGTTGAGCCCTGCGGCGTGCCTGGTGACCCCTCTGGTGTGCGCCAAGGCCCTTCCTCTGTATTTTGGTCTGCCCCAGAGCCCTGCACTTGCCCTCTGATGCCCTCAGGACCCCTCAGTTCACATTCTGGGTTGCCCCCGAGCCCTCTGCGTGCCTTTCGGTGCGCCCCGTGGCCCCGTGTGTGTTTTGCGGCACGCCGCAGAGGTCTCTGTTTAGCTTTTTCTCCTGTCCTGGAGTTTTCGGGGTGCTTCTGGGTGTGCCCCAGGGCCCTCCTTTTGGTGCCCCCCGAGTCACTCTGTTTGCTCTATCGTTGTTCTTTTTTTTTTTTTTTTTTTTTTTCTTGACTTGTGTTGCACCCAGAGCTCTCGATTTGTTCTCTTGTGCTCCGCATACTCCCCTTTCCGCACTCTACACCCCAGGCAGGGCTCTCCCTTCAGCTCTCAGCAAGCTGCTGTCAGGAGAGTGGGGGTGCCTCTGCTGCCCTGGCAGCCCCAGCTGTCCCTGAAGGGGCTGATGGCCAGGCCCCCTGCCCAGTTCCTGCAGGCCCACAGCTGCGGGCCCTGGGGCTGGGATGAATGCCAGGGGGAGCTGGGTGGCAGGACAGGCCCCAGGTGGGGCTGATGGCAAGGGCAGGCCCACATTTGGGGGCTGGGGCTGCAGTTGGGGGGAGCTGGTGCTGGGGCAGGAGCTGGGCAGCGGAGCTGCCACAGAGCACGGCCCTTCGGGACCAGCCCGGCGGCCGCCCCGCGGAGGAGGTGAGCGGGGCCGGGGGAGGCGCACTGCAGGCTGCGGGTCCCGCATGTGCCGGGGGTCCCGGCGGCTGGGAGCGTCCCGGGGCCACGGAGGCGGGGGGAGGAAGGGGGTGCGCCGGGGCTGTGGTGCGGTTTACTGCGCGGTCAGAGGAGCGCGGGGGGGGGGGGGGTCTCCTGTGTCAGCTCGGGAGCGTGTCGGGGAGCGGGGGGAGGAGGGTCGTGGAGGGGCGGGGGCAGTGTCGGAGCTGAGGCGGGGCCGGTCGCGGGGGTGTCGGGGGAGCCCCGGGCCGGTGGTGGGGCCGGCGGGGCCGCGCTCGGGGCTCTGCGGCCGTTTCCGGGGGGACAGGGGGGAAGGGGAAGGGGGGCGGGACGGAAAGGAACGGAATGTGCCGAGGGTCAAAGGTGCCCCAGCGCTGCGGGTGGGGGGCGGGAGTTGGGGTGCGGGAATGCGGGGAGCCGTAGCTTTCGGCGCGGCATGCCGGGAGCAGTAGTCTTCCGGCACTGGGCTTCCGGGCCGCCCTTTTCGCGTGCACGGTATGCTGGGAGGTGTAGTCTTCTCAGGCGGGGCTACTGGGTGACCATGCCCCTGTTTTTCCCCGGTACAGGGTAGGAAGTGTTTTCCATCTCCGATGGTGTTGCAAGACAACCTTGGAAGCTCAGAAAGTGTTCCTGCTGTTTAAACTAGGCAGATGAGGAGAAACCCCCCCCCCCCCCCCATTTCCTGGGAGGAAATAATTCTTTAATCAAGGCCATGCTAGAAGTGCTAAAGCCTTAAAGAAGTAGTAAATCAAAATGTTTTGTTTTCTATGTAGACGTTGCCAATTTAGCAAAGGAATTTGAGGTATCCCCGAACTGAACTGTCCTCATTATAATACAAGAAAATCACGCCCATAGGTCAGAAAGACCTGTGCCCGGGTGAAGACCCCTCCCCTGAGCATGCGTAGTTTTAAAATGGTGTGTAAGCAATATTAGAATTGTATGTAAATCACTAACCAACCGGTGTAAGAGGGAAAGTTGCAAACCTTGCAACTTGTATAAATGCTACTTGGAAAGCCGGGGCGGGGGGGGGGAAGTTGCGCTTGATTTGTGGGGAAAACACCGAGCAGCCAGGCTTGCACAACTCAAATAAATAAGCAAATGTCTCTCCTGAGCGTGTCATTATTGGCTTAGTGCACAGCGGGCAACGAATCCGCTTTTCGGACAGCAGCGTGACCAGGCAGGGTTGTCCCCGGGGGCTGTGGCTATCCCTCTTGGAAATGGGGAGGGCGGGAAGAGTAGGAGGGGTGCTGCGGGCTCCTGGGGGTCGTAGCTTTGCTCAGGATTGGGGCCGGTTAGGCAGCTGCTGGGAGGAGTAGCGGTGCTGGGAGGGCACGGTGCGGAGCTGTCCTGCTGTGCAGCGCAAGGGAAAGTTGACCAGCACCGTTGCTGTCCGAGGACCCTGGAACAGCCCGAGAGACCCTGGAACAGCCACCCCACGGACACCGTGTCACTGCCTCGCAAGGCCACTGCATGCAGGTACGTTTGACTACATCCGGCAGAAGAAATGTAAGCCGAAGGATCAGGGCAAATAGCTGCTTGTCTAGGTTTGTTACCTAGCGACGCACTGGCAAAGCTTTTTATGAACACCCGTACTCGATCGAGTGCGTATTCATTCTGTGAATATTAATTACTGCCAGACCGCGTACGTCACTGATGCTTTAAAGCAAGTCCGTGGCGCTGGGGTAGCACGTGTAGTGGAGGCTAAATGCAATAATACCTCGTTTTGATGTTGTTCTCTTATACGAAAGCACTTGGAGCAGATTAAGACATTTCTCGTCCTATTTTGTTTATTGAGTGGGCCCTGATACTGGGGAGAAGCTGCCGTGAAGCAGACCTAGTAGTCAGCTTCCTTAGAGAAGGCGTCTTGTCCTGTATTTGAGGGCTTCCGGTACGTTTTGACAGACAGTAGTGAGTGACGGGTTTCCTTTGGACCCCCCGGGGAGCAGAAAGTTCTGCCGGGAAGGCAAAATGTTTCTTGCGGCTGGGTTGGAAGAAGCTGGCTGCTGATGCAAGGCAGTGACAATTCTGGGGAGTCGCGGGAAGTTTTGAAAAGACGGTCGTTCCCTTTGCTAGAAGGCTATGCACTTCGGTTCCTAATAGCTGTAGTAATGAAGCCAGGTAAGCGTTCGGGAGGAGCCCAAGCCACTTTTGCCTAGCGAGTATTTTGCAAGGGGGGCAGGAAAGCGCTGCGCCCTGCTCCTTGCTGCCCTCGCGTGTCTGAAAGGCGGCAGTGCACGCGGGAGGGGGGCGCGCATGCGCATTGCGTTCCGGCGCGCTCACGGCTGCCCTCGCGTGTCGACAAGGCAGCACTGCAGCCGCCGGCGGCCACCGCTGCGTACGGAGACCGTTGCGGGCAGCCGGCGCACACGTGCGCGCTGCCGGTCGCCGCGTTGGCCGCTACTCTGCGCTCTCTCGGGGACGGGTAAGCGCAGGGGCCGCGCTCGTGCCCCCTGCCCGGTGCTCACGGACCGGGAGCGCTTTTCCCGAGAGGGCTTTTCCTTCTCGGTGCTTCCTGGGGGCGCGGGGACGGGCAGTGCCGTCTCGGAGCTGCTCCGCGGCGCTCTCTCCCCGGGGCAGCCCCAGCGCCTGCTCGCTGAAGCCCGCCGCTCTCTCGGGCGCGGGCAGAGCAGCCTCGGGGCGCTCGCTGCTCGGCCTGAGCGCCGGGGTGGCGCGGCGGGCTGCGGTTGGCGCGCGGGAGCCGGCCGGCTGCAGCGCGGCGCTGCGACCACGCGAGGGTGGGGCCATTGCGGGTCTGGGCTGCCTCGCGCTCCGCTCCCCCCGCCCCTCGCGCTCCCCCCGCCCCTCGCGCTCCCCCCGCCCCTCGCGCTCCCCCCGCCCCTCGCGCTGCGCTCCCCCCGCCCCTCGCGCTGCGCTCCCCCCGCCCCTCGCGCTCCGCTCCCCCCGCCCCTCGCGCTCCGCTCCCCCCGCCCCTCGCGCTCCCCCCGCCCCTCTCGCGCGGTCCTGGGCCGGCGCACGCGCGGTGCGGCGGCGCGAGCCCTGGGCGGCCGGCGCACGCGCGGTGCGGCGGCGCGAGCCCTGGGCGGCCGGCGCACGCGCGGTGCGGCGGCGCGAGCCCTGGGCGGCCGGCGCACGCGCGGTGCGGCGGCGCGAGCCCTGGGCGGCCGGCGCACGCGCGGTGCGGCGGCGCGAGCCCTGGGCGGCCGGCGCACGCGCGGTGCGGCGGCGGGCAAGATGGCGGCGAGCAGGGCGGGTGTTTTCGCTGGACGGCGGCGGGCGAGGGCAGAGGCGGGCTGGAGTCGAGCATGTGGGGGCCGCGGTGAGGCGAGCGTGTGCCTTCGGGTGGCCGCGGGTGTCGGGCTGTGTCCTGCCAGCCGGGGCCGTCGCTGCGTGGAGGCGGCGGGGCGGGGGGGGGGGAGTCGGGCCGGGGGCCGCGCCGCGCCGCGCCGCGCCGCGCCGGGTTTGCGCGGCGCCGGGTCTGCCGGAGCGCGGCTCTGACTCTCCCTTTTGCGTGTGTCGCCTGTAGGGCCCCGGTTCCTCCCCAGCGCGGGCCGGGGCGTGCTCTCGCCCCTGCGGACGCAGCCTGGAGGAGTGTGTGTGGGGTGTCTGCGTGGGGGTCTGGATGTCTCTAGCAGCGGCACGGCAGCCTGATGCCTCCTCTCGTCTGGGACGCGGGGTCCTTGGGGAGTTCCCTGCTGCCTCCTCTGGCGTTCTCTGCGAGCTCATAGATCCCTCCACCTCCTCTCCTCCCCCCCCCCCCCCCCCGCCCCGCTCCCCTGTCTGGTGGGGTGGGAGACCGGTGGCTGCTCCCGCCGAGCTGAGAGCCACGTAGGGCACCCCTGTGTGCTCACTACGCATCTGGGATGGCACCCCTGCCCTGAGGGCCCCGCAGAGTCCCACCCTTCCTGCAACCAGCCCCCCCAGAGCCATTAAACCACCCACTAAACCACCCACAAATCCGGCCCCAACACCCCCACAGGCCCCAAAACGCCTCCGAGCCCTGCCGCAATGTTGTCACTGACTCCAGACCTTCCCCTGCACTCTGTGCAAGGCCCCAAACATTCCTCAAACTGCTGCCAGACCCAGTGCCCGCAGCAGTGAGGCGTTCTAACAAAGATGGGGTGCGATGTGCGTCTCCGCCTCGACTCAGTCCCGCTTTAGAGAAACAGGAACTTAGAGCACTTCCTGGTGAAGAGTGTTGACGGGTGAATGTGCGGATGACAAAGAGACTTTTCTCTCTTTTCTTCTGAGCCGCCTCTCAGAAGCCTCTGTGTGTGCACGATGTGGCTGATCTGGGATAATCGTGCTGTGCGCAGTGCTTAAGGAGAACATTGCCCTAAAATGGAGGGCTAAGGAATAGCCTAAAAAACCTAAAAGGCTCGGGAAGAGCCAAAGAGAACACCGATGGGCTCTGGGAAGCCCCAGTGATGCTAGCGAAAACAGCGTGGCTTTTAGGCACCTCCTCAGAGCAGCAGCAATGTCTCGCTCCAGCCTATGGGGCAATGGGGACTCTTAATTACCGCCTTGAATTACCACAAGTGTTGCAAAAGCAGAAGGGACTAGGGAGCATGCAGAGCAGGTTATGGACTATATGTCAAGTTTAAACAAGCAACAAGCCCCTCTGCAAACAGAAACAGGTTTAGCCCTAAGTAATAGACGAAGGTAGCTGTGAGTAACGTGAAGCGAAGCGGTGACGTCAGTCACCCCGAAAGCCTCGGAGAAGCGGTCTGAAAATCTGGTACCCTCGCGGCCTCGGCAGTCTTTTTGGTTTGTTTGGCAGGGTAGCCCACCGAAGGGGGACATCTCGAAGAGAAGCAGCAAGACCTGGGGATCCGGTGGTTCATTTTGGTCGTCGCCTGTGAGGCCAGCATGCAAGAGTAAGAGGAAGCTAGGAGCAGTCTCAAAAAGGTAATAGGTCTGAAAGGGAGACAGGCAAATCGAGGGCTGTCGTTCCTCCACGTAGTTAAAGACCGAGAGAGTTGTCGGTTAAGCGCATGCATACGAGGGTTTGCGAACAGTAACAATAACACTGAAGCGGAATAAAAATAAGGTTTCGTGGAAGATGGCGTTAGGAAGGTATTAGGCGACGTGCCCGCCTGCCTAATAACCTAGCCCTAATTGCTGTGTGTAACGTTTCCAGACCGTTTACCCTGCAACGTATGGTGCAAAGTGCCGTATTAAGACCTTTCCCTTAAGGAAAAGAAGAAGAAAAAAAGAAAAAAAAGGGGGAAAAAGAAAACAGGGTAAAGAGAAAAAGATCATGCATAAACCTAAGCGTTTCACTGGAAGTAAAACGCGAGTTTATCGCTTCCTTACAGAGGTGGAACCAAGGACAGCAAATGCTGACGAGGAGAAGAGACGGACGAGCGTTTGCTTGCGGTTAATACCGAAGGGACGGGATGAAACAAGGAAGCCAGAATGCAGCGGCCCCTCGATATCACCAGGAACTGCTACAGGAGGAGGCGTTCTGGCACGGGTAACTAGGGTAAGTATGGCTAATGACCGTTAGCAGTTATTTCGGCCTCCCCGAGGCAGCGCTGAGGACTGAGTAACCCATTCCTGCCCTGTGGCTGCTGTTGCCTGTATCTGCCTTAGCTTTGCTTTGGCTGTTTCTCTTTTGTTTTGTTATCGTACACGCAGCTACGGAAAGGAATAGATGTCATACTTACTTTTTTAGATTAATTGCCACGGCTGAAGTTGAAGAGACCAAGAAACGTAAGCCGCGAAGGGGCACATCTTGAAGAGAGGGGGCTGGACCTAGCGATCCAGTTGTTCGTTTTGGTCGTCGCCTGTGAGGCCAGCATGCAAGAGTAAGAGGAAGCTAGGAGCAGTCTCAAAAAGGTAATAGGTCTGAAAGGGAGACAGGCAAATCGAGGGCTGTCGTTCCTCCACGTAGTTAAAGACCGAGAGAGTTGTCGGTTAAGCGCATGCATACGAGGGTTTGCGAACAGTAACAATAACACTGAAGCGGAATAAAAATAAGGTTTCGTGGAAGATGGCGTTAGGAAGGTATTAGGCGACGTGCCCGCCTGCCTAATAACCTAGCCCTAATTGCTGTGTGTAACGTTTCCAGACCGTTTACCCTGCAACGTATGGTGCAAAGTGCCGTATTAAGACCTTTCCCTTAAGGAAAAGAAGAAGAAAAAAAGAAAAAAAAGGGGGAAAAAGAAAACAGGGTAAAGAGAAAAAGATCATGCATAAACCTAAGCGTTTCACTGGAAGTAAAACGCGAGTTTATCGCTTCCTTACAGAGATGGAACCAAGGACAGCAAATGCTGACGAGGAGAAGAGACGGACGAGCGTTTGCTTGCGGTTAATACCGAAGGGACGGGATGAAACAAGGAAGCCAGAATGCAGCGGCCCCTCGATATCACCAGGAACTGCTACAGGAGGAGGCGTTCTGGCACGGGTAACTAGGGTAAGTATGGCTAATGACCGTTAGCAGTTATTTTGGCCTCCCCGAGGCAGCGCTGAGGACTAAGTAACCTGAGGGGCTCTGGCCTGGGTTGGGGCAGAAGTGCAGGCAGGCGGGATCAGGCATTTTCCTCTCAGCTCTCCGAGCTGAATCCTAGCCCTGAAGGAAAAAGCACTGGGGGGAGGCTACTCGGACACCTGCCATGTCGAGGGCAGGGGCAGGAGCTGACCCTTCCCCGACGGACGGACGTACGGACAGACGCTGGTGCGGCGGTGACTCTTTGGATATCGTAGGTAAGGGGAGGCACGCTGGTGCCGAGCTCCAGGGCGGTTTGCCTGAACACGATGCCTGAGGCAGGAGGTTATGCATTGTGTCCGGGGCTGGGAGCTGGTCCCCGAGTCCCATGTACTTGGGAGTGCCTGCACTTGCCAGGGAGCCCGGTGCTGTTCCCAGAGCTGCGGGGAATTTCCCTTGCGTTGCCTGGACCCTCGGGGCTCTTGGGGGTGTTTCCCCTCATCGCGAGGGCAGTCAGAGCCCCTCCAGGGCTGCGTGAGGTCCCCGAACCGCTCCCGGATTTGCTTTTGGCACTCCGCAGTGTCGCTCGTGTGCCTGGGGCAGCCTGCAGGCGCCATCCTGTCAGCCGCGTTGAGCCCTGCGGCGTGCCTGGTGACCCCTCTGGTGTGCGCCAAGGCCCTTCCTCTGTATTTTGGTCTGCCCCAGAGCCCTGCACTTGCCCTCTGATGCCCTCAGGACCCCTCAGTTCACATTCTGGGTTGCCCCCGAGCCCTCTGCGTGCCTTTCGGTGCGCCCCGTGGCCCCGTGTGTGTTTTGCGGCACGCCGCAGAGGTCTCTGTTTAGCTTTTTCTCCTGTCCTGGAGTTTTCGGGGTGCTTCTGGGTGTGCCCCAGGGCCCTCCTTTTGGTGCCCCCCGAGTCACTCTGTTTGCTCTATCGTTGTTCTTTTTTTTTTTTTTTTTTTTTTTTCTTGACTTGTGTTGCACCCAGAGCTCTCGATTTGTTCTCTTGTGCTCCGCATACTCCCCTTTCCGCACTCTACACCCCAGGCAGGGCTCTCCCTTCAGCTCTCAGCAAGCTGCTGTCAGGAGAGTGGGGGTGCCTCTGCTGCCCTGGCAGCCCCAGCTGTCCCTGAAGGGGCTGATGGCCAGGCCCCCTGCCCAGTTCCTGCAGGCCCACAGCTGCGGGCCCTGGGGCTGGGATGAATGCCAGGTGGAGCTGGGTGGCAGGACAGGCCCCAGGTGGGGCTGATGGCAAGGGCAGGCCCACATTTGGGGGCTGGGGCTGCAGTTGGGGGGAGCTGGTGCTGGGGCAGGAGCTGGGCAGCGGAGCTGCCACAGAGCATGGCCCTTCGGGACCAGCCCGGCGGCCACCCCGCGGAGGAGGTGAGCGGGGCCGGGGGAGGCGCACTGCAGGCTGCGGGTCCCGCATGTGCCGGGGGTCCCGGCGGCTGGGAGCGTCCCGGGGCCACGGAGGCGGGGGGAGGAAGGGGGTGCGCCGGGGCTGTGGTGCGGTTTACTGCGCGGTCAGAGGAGCGCGGGGGGGGGGGGGGGGGGGGGTCTCCTGTGTCAGCTCGGGAGCGTGTCGGGGAGCGGGGGGAGGAGGGTCGTGGAGGGGCGGGGGCAGTGTCGGAGCTGAGGCGGGGCCGGTCGCGGGGGTGTCGGGGGAGCCCCGGGCCGGTGGTGGGGCCGGCGGGGCCGCGCTCGGGGCTCTGCGGCCGTTTCCGGGGGGACAGGGGGGAAGGGGAAGGGGGGCGGGACGGAAAGGAACGGAATGTGCCGAGGGTCAAAGGTGCCCCAGCGCTGCGGGTGGGGGGCGGGAGGGGCGGGGGCGGGACTGCGGGGAGCCGTAGCTTTCGGCGCGGCATGCCGGGAGCAGTAGTCTTCCGGCACTGGGCTTCCGGTGGGGGCATGTTTGTTCTGAGCGCGGCATGCTGGGAGCGGTAGTCTTCCGGCACTGGGCTTCCGGGCGGCCATGTTGCTTGGCATGGTATGCCGGGAGCAGTAGTCTTCCGGCACTGGGCTTCCGGGCCGCCCTTTTCGCGTGCACGGTATGCTGGGAGGTGTAGTCTTCTCAGGCGGGGCTACTGGGTGACCATGCCCCTGTTTTTCCCCGGTACAGGGCAGGAAGTGTTTTCCATCTCCGATGGTGTTGCAAGACAACCTTGGAAGCTCAGAAAGTGTTCCTGCTGTTTAAACTAGGCAGATGAGGAGGTACCCCCCCCCCCCCCCCATTTCCTGGGAGGAAATAATTCTTTAATCAAGGCCATGCTAGAAGTGCTAAAGCCTTAAACAAAACATTTTGATTTACTATTTCTTTTCTATGTAGACGTTGCCAATTTAGCAAAGGAATTTGAGGTATCCCCGAACTGAACTGTCCTCATTATAATACAAGAAAATCACGCCCATAGGTCAGAAAGACCTGTGCCCGGGTGAAGACCCCTCCCCTGAGCATGCGTAGTTTTAAAATGGTGTGTAAGCAATATTAGAATTGTATGTAAATCACTAACCAACCGGTGTAAGAGGGAAAGTTGCAAACCTTGCAACTTGTATAAATGCTACTTGGAAAGCCGGGGCGGGGGGGGGGAAGTTGCGCTTGATTTGTGGGGAAAACACCGAGCAGCCAGGCTTGCACAACTCAAATAAATAAGCAAATGTCTCTCCTGAGCGTGTCATTATTGGCTTAGTGCACAGCGGGCAACGAATCCGCTTTTCGGACAGCAGCGTGACCAGGCAGGGTTGTCCCCGGGGGCTGTGGCTGTCCCTCTTGGAAATGGGGAGGGCGGGAAGAGTAGGAGGGGTGCTGCGGGCTCCTGGGGGTCGTAGCTTTGCTCAGGATTGGGGCCGGTTAGGCAGCTGCTGGGAGGAGTAGCGGTGCTGGGAGGGCACGGTGCGGAGCTGTCCTGCTGTGCAGCGCAAGGGAAAGTTGACCAGCACCGTTGCTGTCCGAGGACCCTGGAACAGCCCGAGAGACCCTGGAACAGCCACCCCACGGACACCGTGTCACTGCCTCGCAAGGCCACTGCATGCAGGTACGTTTGACTACATCCGGCAGAAGAAATGTAAGCCGAAGGATCGGGGCAAATAGCTGCTTGTCTAGGTTTGTTACCTAGCGACGCACTGGCAAAGCTTTTTATGAACACCCGTACTCGATCGAGTGCGTATTCATTCTGTGAATATTAATTACTGCCAGACCGCGTACGTCACTGATGCTTTAAAGCAAGTCCGTGGCGCTGGGGTAGCACGTGTAGTGGAGGCTAAATGCAATAATACCTCGTTTTGATGTTGTTCTCTTATACGAAAGCACTTGGAGCAGATTAAGACATTTCTCGTCCTATTTTGTTTATTGAGTGGGCCCTGATACTGGGGAGAAGCTGCCGTGAAGCAGACCTAGTAGTCAGCTTCCTTAGAGAAGGCGTCTTGTCCTGTATTTGAGGGCTTCCGGTACGTTTTGACAGACAGTAGTGAGTGACGGGTTTCCTTTGGACCCCCCGGGGAGCAGAAAGTTCTGCCGGGAAGGCAAAATGTTTCTTGCGGCTGGGTTGGAAGAAGCTGGCTGCTGATGCAAGGCAGTGACAATTCTGGGGAGTCGCGGGAAGTTTTGAAAAGACGGTCGTTCCCTTTGCTAGAAGGCTATGCACTTCGGTTCCTAATAGCTGTAGTAATGAAGCCAGGTAAGCGTTCGGGAGGAGCCCAAGCCACTTTTGCCTAGCGAGTATTTTGCAAGGGGGGCAGGAAAGCGCTGCGCCCTGCTCCTTGCTGCCCTCGCGTGTCTGAAAGGCGGCAGTGCACGCGGGAGGGGGGCGCGCATGCGCATTGCGTTCCGGCGCGCTCACGGCTGCCCTCGCGTGTCGACAAGGCAGCACTGCAGCCGCCGGCGGCCACCGCTGCGTACGGAGACCGTTGCGGGCAGCCGGCGCACACGTGCGCGCTGCCGGTCGCCGCGTTGGCCGCTACTCTGCGCTCTCTCGGGGACGGGTAAGCGCAGGGGCCGCGCTCGTGCCCCCTGCCCGGTGCTCACGGACCGGGAGCGCTTTTCCCGAGAGGGCTTTTCCTTCTCGGTGCTTCCTGGGGGCGCGGGGACGGGCAGTGCCGTCTCGGAGCTGCTCCGCGGTGCTCTCTCCCCGGGGCAGCCCCAGCGCCTGCTCGCTGAAGCCCGCCGCTCTCTCGGGCGCGGGCAGAGCAGCCTCGGGGCGCTCGCTGCTCGGCCTGAGCGCCGGGGTGGCGCGGCGGGCTGCGGTTGGCGCGCGGGAGCCGGCCGGCTGCAGCGCGGCGCTGCGACCACGCGAGGGTGGGGCCATTGCGGGTCTGGGCTGCCTCGCGCTCCGCTCCCCCCGCCCCTCGCGCTCCCCCCGCCCCTCGCGCTCCCCCCGCCCCTCGCGCTCCCCCCGCCCCTCGCGCTCCCCCCGCCCCTCGCGCTCCCCCCGCCCCTCGCGCTCCCCCCGCCCCTCGCGCTCCCCCCGCCCCTCGCGCTCCCCCCGCCCCTCGCGCTCCCCCCGCCCCTCGCGCTCCCCCCGCCCCTCGCGCTCCCCCGCCCCTCGCGCTCCCCCCGCCCCTCGCGCTCCGCTCCCCCCGCCCCTCGCGCTCCCCCCGCCCCTCGCGCTCCGCTCCCCCCGCCCCTCGCGCTCCCCCCGCCCCTCTCGCGCGGTCCTGGGCCGGCGCACGCGCGGTGCGGCGGCGCGAGCCCTGGGCGGCCGGCGCACGCGCGGTGCGGCGGCGCGAGCCCTGGGCGGCCGGCGCACGCGCGGTGCGGCGGCGCGAGCCCTGGGCGGCCGGCGCACGCGCGGTGCGGCGGCGCGAGCCCTGGGCGGCCGGCGCACGCGCGGTGCGGCGGCGCGAGCCCTGGGCGGCCGGCGCACGCGCGGTGCGGCGGCGCGAGCCCTGGGCGGCCGGCGCACGCGCGGTGCGGCGGCGCGAGCCCTGGGCGGCCGGCGCACGCGCGGTGCGGCGGCGGGCAAGATGGCGGCGAGCAGGGCGGGTGTTTTCGCTGGACGGCGGCGGGCGAGGGCAGAGGCGGGCTGGAGTCGAGCATGTGGGGGCCGCGGTGAGGCGAGCGTGTGCCTTCGGGTGGCCGCGGGTGTCGGGCTGTGTCCTGCCAGCCGGGGCCGTCGCTGCGTGGAGGCGGCCGGGCGGGGGGGGGGGAGTCGGGCCGGGGGCCGCGCCGCGCCGCGCCGCGCCGCGCCGGGTTTGCGCGGCGCCGGGTCTGCCGGAGCGCGGCTCTGACTCTCCCTTTTGCGTGTGTCGCCTGTAGGGCCCCGGTTCCTCCCCAGCGCGGGCCGGGGCGTGCTCTCGCCCCTGCGGACGCAGCCTGGAGGAGTGTGTGTGGGGTGTCTGCGTGGGGGTCTGGATGTCTCTAGCAGCGGCACGGCAGCCTGATGCCTCCTCTCGTCTGGGACGCGGGGTCCTTGGGGAGTTCCCTGCTGCCTCCTCTGGCGTTCTCTGCGAGCTCATAGATCCCTCCACCTCCTCTCCTCCCCCCCCCCCCCCCCCCGCCCCGCTCCCCTGTCTGGTGGGGTGGGAGACCGGTGGCTGCTCCCGCCGAGCTGAGAGCCACGTAGGGCACCCCTGTGTGCTCACTACGCATCTGGGATGGCACCCCTGCCCTGAGGGCCCCGCAGAGTCCCACCCTTCCTGCAACCAGCCCCCCCAGAGCCATTAAACCACCCACTAAACCACCCACAAATCCGGCCCCAACACCCCCACAGGCCCCAAAACGCCTCCGAGCCCTGCCGCAATGTTGTCACTGACTCCAGACCTTCCCCTGCACTCTGTGCAAGGCCCCAAACATTCCTCAAACTGCTGCCAGACCCAGTGCCCGCAGCAGTGAGGCGTTCTAACAAAGATGGGGTGCGATGTGCGTCTCCGCCTCGACTCAGTCCCGCTTTAGAGAAACAGGAACTTAGAGCACTTCCTGGTGAAGAGTGTTGACGGGTGAATGTGCGGATGACAAAGAGACTTTTCTCTCTTTTCTTCTGAGCCGCCTCTCAGAAGCCTCTGTGTGTGCACGATGTGGCTGATCTGGGATAATCGTGCTGTGCGCAGTGCTTAAGGAGAACATTGCCCTAAAATGGAGGGCTAAGGAATAGCCTAAAAAACCTAAAAGGCTCGGGAAGAGCCAAAGAGAACACCGATGGGCTCTGGGAAGCCCCAGTGATGCTAGCGAAAACAGCGTGGCTTTTAGGCACCTCCTCAGAGCAGCAGCAATGTCTCGCTCCAGCCTATGGGGCAATGGGGACTCTTAATTACCGCCTTGAATTACCACAAGTGTTGCAAAAGCAGAAGGGACTAGGGAGCATGCAGAGCAGGTTATGGACTATATGTCAAGTTTAAACAAGCAACAAGCCCCTCTGCAAACAGAAACAGGTTTAGCCCTAAGTAATAGACGAAGGTAGCTGTGAGTAACGTGAAGCGAAGCGGTGACGTCAGTCACCCCGAAAGCCTCGGAGAAGCGGTCTGAAAATCTGGTACCCTCGCGGCCTCGGCAGTCTTTTTGGTTTGTTTGGCAGGGTAGCCCACCGAAGGGGGACATCTCGAAGAGAAGCAGCAAGACCTGGGGATCCGGTGGTTCATTTTGGTCGTCGCCTGTGAGGCCAGCATGCAAGAGTAAGAGGAAGCTAGGAGCAGTCTCAAAAAGGTAATAGGTCTGAAAGGGAGACAGGCAAATCGAGGGCTGTCGTTCCTCCACGTAGTTAAAGACCGAGAGAGTTGTCGGTTAAGCGCATGCATACGAGGGTTTGCGAACAGTAACAATAACACTGAAGCGGAATAAAAATAAGGTTTCGTGGAAGATGGCGTTAGGAAGGTATTAGGCGACGTGCCCGCCTGCCTAATAACCTAGCCCTAATTGCTGTGTGTAACGTTTCCAGACCGTTTACCCTGCAACGTATGGTGCAAAGTGCCGTATTAAGACCTTTCCCTTAAGGAAAAGAAGAAGAAAAAAAGAAAAAAAAGGGGGAAAAAGAAAACAGGGTAAAGAGAAAAAGATCATGCATAAACCTAAGCGTTTCACTGGAAGTAAAACGCGAGTTTATCGCTTCCTTACAGAGGTGGAACCAAGGACAGCAAATGCTGACGAGGAGAAGAGACGGACGAGCGTTTGCTTGCGGTTAATACCGAAGGGACGGGATGAAACAAGGAAGCCAGAATGCAGCGGCCCCTCGATATCACCAGGAACTGCTACAGGAGGAGGCGTTCTGGCACGGGTAACTAGGGTAAGTATGGCTAATGACCGTTAGCAGTTATTTCGGCCTCCCCGAGGCAGCGCTGAGGACTGAGTAACCCATTCCTGCCCTGTGGCTGCTGTTGCCTGTATCTGCCTTAGCTTTGCTTTGGCTGTTTCTCTTTTGTTTTGTTATCGTACACGCAGCTACGGAAAGGAATAGATGTCATACTTACTTTTTTAGATTAATTGCCACGGCTGAAGTTGAAGAGACCAAGAAACGTAAGCCGCGAAGGGGCACATCTTGAAGAGAGGGGGCTGGACCTAGCGATCCAGTTGTTCGTTTTGGTCGTCGCCTGTGAGGCCAGCATGCAAGAGTAAGAGGAAGCTAGGAGCAGTCTCAAAAAGGTAATAGGTCTGAAAGGGAGACAGGCAAATCGAGGGCTGTCGTTCCTCCACGTAGTTAAAGACCGAGAGAGTTGTCGGTTAAGCGCATGCATACGAGGGTTTGCGAACAGTAACAATAACACTGAAGCGGAATAAAAATAAGGTTTCGTGGAAGATGGCGTTAGGAAGGTATTAGGCGACGTGCCCGCCTGCCTAATAACCTAGCCCTAATTGCTGTGTGTAACGTTTCCAGACCGTTTACCCTGCAACGTATGGTGCAAAGTGCCGTATTAAGACCTTTCCCTTAAGGAAAAGAAGAAGAAAAAAAGAAAAAAAAGGGGGAAAAAGAAAACAGGGTAAAGAGAAAAAGATCATGCATAAACCTAAGCGTTTCACTGGAAGTAAAACGCGAGTTTATCGCTTCCTTACAGAGATGGAACCAAGGACAGCAAATGCTGACGAGGAGAAGAGACGGACGAGCGTTTGCTTGCGGTTAATACCGAAGGGACGGGATGAAACAAGGAAGCCAGAATGCAGCGGCCCCTCGATATCACCAGGAACTGCTACAGGAGGAGGCGTTCTGGCACGGGTAACTAGGGTAAGTATGGCTAATGACCGTTAGCAGTTATTTTGGCCTCCCCGAGGCAGCGCTGAGGACTAAGTAACCTGAGGGGCTCTGGCCTGGGTTGGGGCAGAAGTGCAGGCAGGCGGGATCAGGCATTTTCCTCTCAGCTCTCCGAGCTGAATCCTAGCCCTGAAGGAAAAAGCACTGGGGGGAGGCTACTCGGACACCTGCCATGTCGAGGGCAGGGGCAGGAGCTGACCCTTCCCCGACGGACGGACGTACGGACAGACGCTGGTGCGGCGGTGACTCTTTGGATATCGTAGGTAAGGGGAGGCACGCTGGTGCCGAGCTCCAGGGCGGTTTGCCTGAACACGATGCCTGAGGCAGGAGGTTATGCATTGTGTCCGGGGCTGGGAGCTGGTCCCCGAGTCCCATGTACTTGGGAGTGCCTGCACTTGCCAGGGAGCCCGGTGCTGTTCCCAGAGCTGCGGGGAATTTCCCTTGCGTTGCCTGGACCCTCGGGGCTCTTGGGGGTGTTTCCCCTCATCGCGAGGGCAGTCAGAGCCCCTCCAGGGCTGCGTGAGGTCCCCGAACCGCTCCCGGATTTGCTTTTGGCACTCCGCAGTGTCGCTCGTGTGCCTGGGGCAGCCTGCAGGCGCCATCCTGTCAGCCGCGTTGAGCCCTGCGGCGTGCCTGGTGACCCCTCTGGTGTGCGCCAAGGCCCTTCCTCTGTATTTTGGTCTGCCCCAGAGCCCTGCACTTGCCCTCTGATGCCCTCAGGACCCCTCAGTTCACATTCTGGGTTGCCCCCGAGCCCTCTGCGTGCCTTTCGGTGCGCCCCGTGGCCCCGTGTGTGTTTTGCGGCACGCCGCAGAGGTCTCTGTTTAGCTTTTTCTCCTGTCCTGGAGTTTTCGGGGTGCTTCTGGGTGTGCCCCAGGGCCCTCCTTTTGGTGCCCCCCGAGTCACTCTGTTTGCTCTATCGTTGTTCTTTTTTTTTTTTTTTTTTTTTTTCTTGACTTGTGTTGCACCCAGAGCTCTCGATTTGTTCTCTTGTGCTCCGCATACTCCCCTTTCCGCACTCTACACCCCAGGCAGGGCTCTCCCTTCAGCTCTCAGCAAGCTGCTGTCAGGAGAGTGGGGGTGCCTCTGCTGCCCTGGCAGCCCCAGCTGTCCCTGAAGGGGCTGATGGCCAGGCCCCCTGCCCAGTTCCTGCAGGCCCACAGCTGCGGGCCCTGGGGCTGGGATGAATGCCAGGTGGAGCTGGGTGGCAGGACAGGCCCCAGGTGGGGCTGATGGCAAGGGCAGGCCCACATTTGGGGGCTGGGGCTGCAGTTGGGGGGAGCTGGTGCTGGGGCAGGAGCTGGGCAGCGGAGCTGCCACAGAGCATGGCCCTTCGGGACCAGCCCGGCGGCCACCCCGCGGAGGAGGTGAGCGGGGCCGGGGGAGGCGCACTGCAGGCTGCGGGTCCCGCATGTGCCGGGGGTCCCGGCGGCTGGGAGCGTCCCGGGGCCACGGAGGCGGGGGGAGGAAGGGGGTGCGCCGGGGCTGTGGTGCGGTTTACTGCGCGGTCAGAGGAGCGCGGGGGGGGGGGGGGGGGGGGTCTCCTGTGTCAGCTCGGGAGCGTGTCGGGGAGCGGGGGGAGGAGGGTCGTGGAGGGGCGGGGGCAGTGTCGGAGCTGAGGCGGGGCCGGTCGCGGGGGTGTCGGGGGAGCCCCGGGCCGGTGGTGGGGCCGGCGGGGCCGCGCTCGGGGCTCTGCGGCCGTTTCCGGGGGGACAGGGGGGAAGGGGAAGGGGGGCGGGACGGAAAGGAACGGAATGTGCCGAGGGTCAAAGGTGCCCCAGCGCTGCGGGTGGGGGGCGGGAGGGGCGGGGGCGGGACTGCGGGGAGCCGTAGCTTTCGGCGCGGCATGCCGGGAGCAGTAGTCTTCCGGCACTGGGCTTCCGGTGGGGGCATGTTTGTTCTGAGCGCGGCATGCTGGGAGCGGTAGTCTTCCGGCACTGGGCTTCCGGGCGGCCATGTTGCTTGGCATGGTATGCCGGGAGCAGTAGTCTTCCGGCACTGGGCTTCCGGGCCGCCCTTTTCGCGTGCACGGTATGCTGGGAGGTGTAGTCTTCTCAGGCGGGGCTACTGGGTGACCATGCCCCTGTTTTTCCCCGGTACAGGGCAGGAAGTGTTTTCCATCTCCGATGGTGTTGCAAGACAACCTTGGAAGCTCAGAAAGTGTTCCTGCTGTTTAAACTAGGCAGATGAGGAGGTACCCCCCCCCCCCCCCATTTCCTGGGAGGAAATAATTCTTTAATCAAGGCCATGCTAGAAGTGCTAAAGCCTTAAACAAAACATTTTGATTTACTATTTCTTTTCTATGTAGACGTTGCCAATTTAGCAAAGGAATTTGAGGTATCCCCGAACTGAACTGTCCTCATTATAATACAAGAAAATCACGCCCATAGGTCAGAAAGACCTGTGCCCGGGTGAAGACCCCTCCCCTGAGCATGCGTAGTTTTAAAATGGTGTGTAAGCAATATTAGAATTGTATGTAAATCACTAACCAACCGGTGTAAGAGGGAAAGTTGCAAACCTTGCAACTTGTATAAATGCTACTTGGAAAGCCGGGGCGGGGGGGGGGAAGTTGCGCTTGATTTGTGGGGAAAACACCGAGCAGCCAGGCTTGCACAACTCAAATAAATAAGCAAATGTCTCTCCTGAGCGTGTCATTATTGGCTTAGTGCACAGCGGGCAACGAATCCGCTTTTCGGACAGCAGCGTGACCAGGCAGGGTTGTCCCCGGGGGCTGTGGCTGTCCCTCTTGGAAATGGGGAGGGCGGGAAGAGTAGGAGGGGTGCTGCGGGCTCCTGGGGGTCGTAGCTTTGCTCAGGATTGGGGCCGGTTAGGCAGCTGCTGGGAGGAGTAGCGGTGCTGGGAAGGCACGGTGCGGAGCTGTCCTGCTGTGCAGCGCAAGGGAAAGTTGACCAGCACCGTTGCTGTCCGAGGACCCTGGAACAGCCCGAGAGACCCTGGAACAGCCACCCCACGGACACCGTGTCACTGCCTCGCAAGGCCACTGCATGCAGGTACGTTTGACTACATCCGGCAGAAGAAATGTAAGCCGAAGGATCGGGGCAAATAGCTGCTTGTCTAGGTTTGTTACCTAGCGACGCACTGGCAAAGCTTTTTATGAACACCCGTACTCGATCGAGTGCGTATTCATTCTGTGAATATTAATTACTGCCAGACCGCGTACGTCACTGATGCTTTAAAGCAAGTCCGTGGCGCTGGGGTAGCACGTGTAGTGGAGGCTAAATGCAATAATACCTCGTTTTGATGTTGTTCTCTTATACGAAAGCACTTGGAGCAGATTAAGACATTTCTCGTCCTATTTTGTTTATTGAGTGGGCCCTGATACTGGGGAGAAGCTGCCGTGAAGCAGACCTAGTAGTCAGCTTCCTTAGAGAAGGCGTCTTGTCCTGTATTTGAGGGCTTCCGGTACGTTTTGACAGACAGTAGTGAGTGACGGGTTTCCTTTGGACCCCCCGGGGAGCAGAAAGTTCTGCCGGGAAGGCAAAATGTTTCTTGCGGCTGGGTTGGAAGAAGCTGGCTGCTGATGCAAGGCAGTGACAATTCTGGGGAGTCGCGGGAAGTTTTGAAAAGACGGTCGTTCCCTTTGCTAGAAGGCTATGCACTTCGGTTCCTAATAGCTGTAGTAATGAAGCCAGGTAAGCGTTCGGGAGGAGCCCAAGCCACTTTTGCCTAGCGAGTATTTTGCAAGGGGGGCAGGAAAGCGCTGCGCCCTGCTCCTTGCTGCCCTCGCGTGTCTGAAAGGCGGCAGTGCACGCGGGAGGGGGGCGCGCATGCGCATTGCGTTCCGGCGCGCTCACGGCTGCCCTCGCGTGTCGACAAGGCAGCACTGCAGCCGCCGGCGGCCACCGCTGCGTACGGAGACCGTTGCGGGCAGCCGGCGCACACGTGCGCGCTGCCGGTCGCCGCGTTGGCCGCTACTCTGCGCTCTCTCGGGGACGGGTAAGCGCAGGGGCCGCGCTCGTGCCCCCTGCCCGGTGCTCACGGACCGGGAGCGCTTTTCCCGAGAGGGCTTTTCCTTCTCGGTGCTTCCTGGGGGCGCGGGGACGGGCAGTGCCGTCTCGGAGCTGCTCCGCGGCGCTCTCTCCCCGGGGCAGCCCCAGCGCCTGCTCGCTGAAGCCCGCCGCTCTCTCGGGCGCGGGCAGAGCAGCCTCGGGGCGCTCGCTGCTCGGCCTGAGCGCCGGGGTGGCGCGGCGGGCTGCGGTTGGCGCGCGGGAGCCGGCCGGCTGCAGCGCGGCGCTGCGACCACGCGAGGGTGGGGCCATTGCGGGTCTGGGCTGCCTCGCGCTGCGCTCCCCCCGCCCCTCGCGCTCCCCCCGCCCCTCGCGCTCCCCCCGCCCCTCGCGCTCCCCCCGCCCCTCGCGCTCCCCCCGCCCCTCGCGCTCCCCCCGCCCCTCGCGCTCCCCCCGCCCCTCGCGCTCCCCCCGCCCCTCGCGCTCCGCTCCCCCGCCCCTCGCGCTCCCCCCGCCCCTCGCGCTCCGCTCCCCCCGCCCCTCGCGCTCCCCCCGCCCCTCTCGCGCGGTCCTGGGCCGGCGCACGCGCGGTGCGGCGGCGCGAGCCCTGGGCGGCCGGCGCACGCGCGGTGCGGCGGCGCGAGCCCTGGGCGGCCGGCGCACGCGCGGTGCGGCGGCGCGAGCCCTGGGCGGCCGGCGCACGCGCGGTGCGGCGGCGCGAGCCCTGGGCGGCCGGCGCACGCGCGGTGCGGCGGCGCGAGCCCTGGGCGGCCGGCGCACGCGCGGTGCGGCGGCGCGAGCCCTGGGCGGCCGGCGCACGCGCGGTGCGGCGGCGCGAGCCCTGGGCGGCCGGCGCACGCGCGGTGCGGCGGCGCGAGCCCTGGGCGGCCGGCGCACGCGCGGTGCGGCGGCGCGAGCCCTGGGCGGCCGGCGCACGCGCGGTGCGGCGGCGCGAGCCCTGGGCGGCCGGCGCACGCGCGGTGCGGCGGCGCGAGCCCTGGGCGGCCGGCGCACGCGCGGTGCGGCGGCGGGCAAGATGGCGGCGAGCAGGGCGGGTGTTTTCGCTGGACGGCGGCGGGCGAGGGCAGAGGCGGGCTGGAGTCGAGCATGTGGGGGCCGCGGTGAGGCGAGCGTGCGCCTTCGGGTGGCCGCGGGTGTCGGGCTGTGTCCTGCCAGCCGGGGCCGTCGCTGCGTGGAGGCGGCGGGGCGGGGGGGGGGGAGTCGGGCCGGGGGCCGCGCCGCGCCGCGCCGCGCCGGGTTTGCGCGGCGCCGGGTCTGCCGGAGCGCGGCTCTGACTCTCCCTTTTGCGTGTGTCGCCTGTAGGGCCCCGGTTCCTCCCCAGCGCGGGCCGGGGCGTGCTCTCGCCCCTGCGGACGCAGCCTGGAGGAGTGTGTGTGGGGTGTCTGCGCGGGGGTCTGGATGTCTCTAGCAGCGGCACGGCAGCCTGATGCCTCCTCTCGTCTGGGACGCGGGGTCCTTGGGGAGTTCCCTGCTGCCTCCTCTGGCGTTCTCTGCGAGCTCATAGATCCCTCCACCTCCTCTCCTCCCCCCCCCCCCCCCGCCCCGCTCCCCTGTCTGGTGGGGTGGGAGACCGGTGGCTGCTCCCGCCGAGCTGAGAGCCATGTAGGGCACCCCTGTGTGCTCACTACGCATCTGGGATGGCACCCCTGCCCTGAGGGCCCCGCAGAGTCCCACCCTTCCTGCAACCAGCCCCCCCAGAGCCATTAAACCACCCACTAAACCACCCACAAATCCTGCCCCAACACCCCCACAGGCCCCAAAACGCCTCCGAGCCCTGCTGCAATGTTGTCACTGACTCCAGACCTTCCCCTGCACTCTGTGCAAGGCCCCAAACATTCCTCAAACTGCTGCCAGACCCAGTGCCCGCAGCAGTGAGGCGTTCTAACAAAGATGGGGTGCGATGTGCGTCTCCGCCTCGACTCAGTCCCGCTTTAGAGAAACAGGAACTTAGAGCACTTCCTGGTGAAGAGTGTTGACGGGTGAATGTGCGGATGACAAAGAGACTTTTCTCTCTTTTCTTCTGAGCCGCCTCTCAGAAGCCTCTGTGTGTGCACGATGTGGCTGATCTGGGATAATCGTGCTGTGCGCAGTGCTTAAGGAGAACATTGCCCTAAAATGGAGGGCTAAGGAATAGCCTAAAAAACCTAAAAGGCTCGGGAAGAGCCAAAGAGAACACCGATGGGCTCTGGGAAGCCCCAGTGATGCTAGCGAAAACAGCGTGGCTTTTAGGCACCTCCTCAGAGCAGCAGCAATGTCTCGCTCCAGCCTATGGGGCAATGGGGACTCTTAATTACCGCCTTGAATTACCACAAGTGTTGCAAAAGCAGAAGGGACTAGGGAGCATGCAGAGCAGGTTATGGACTATATGTCAAGTTTAAACAAGCAACAAGCCCCTCTGCAAACAGAAACAGGTTTAGCCCTAAGTAATAGACGAAGGTAGCTGTGAGTAACGTGAAGCGAAGCGGTGACGTCAGTCACCCCGAAAGCCTCGGAGAAGCGGTCTGAAAATCTGGTACCCTCGCGGCCTCGGCAGTCTTTTTGGTTTGTTTGGCAGGGTAGCCCACCGAAGGGGGACATCTCGAAGAGAAGCAGCAAGACCTGGGGATCCGGTGGTTCATTTTGGTCGTCGCCTGTGAGGCCAGCATGCAAGAGTAAGAGGAAGCTAGGAGCAGTCTCAAAAAGGTAATAGGTCTGAAAGGGAGACAGGCAAATCGAGGGCTGTCGTTCCTCCACGTAGTTAAAGACCGAGAGAGTTGTCGGTTAAGCGCATGCATACGAGGGTTTGCGAACAGTAACAATAACACTGAAGCGGAATAAAAATAAGGTTTCGTGGAAGATGGCGTTAGGAAGGTATTAGGCGACGTGCCCGCCTGCCTAATAACCTAGCCCTAATTGCTGCGTGTAACGTTTCCAGACCGTTTACCCTGCAACGTATGGTGCAAAGTGCCGTATTAAGACCTTTCCCTTAAGGAAAAGAAGAAGAAAAAAAGAAAAAAAAGGGGGAAAAAGAAAACAGGGTAAAGAGAAAAAGATCATGCATAAACCTAAGCGTTTCACTGGAAGTAAAACGCGAGTTTATCGCTTCCTTACAGAGGTGGAACCAAGGACAGCAAATGCTGACGAGGAGAAGAGACGGACGAGCGTTTGCTTGCGGTTAATACCGAAGGGACGGGATGAAACAAGGAAGCCAGAATGCAGCGGCCCCTCGATATCACCAGGAACTGCTACAGGAGGAGGCGTTCTGGCACGGGTAACTAGGGTAAGTATGGCTAATGACCGTTAGCAGTTATTTCGGCCTCCCCGAGGCAGCGCTGAGGACTGAGTAACCCGTTCCTGCCCTGTGGCTGCTGTTCCCTGTATCTGCCTTAGCTTTGCTTTGGCTGTTTCTATTTTGCGTTGTTACTGCACGCGCGTACGTGGAAAGGGAAAGACAGAACGAATGCTCTCTTAGATTAATGGTCACGGCTGAGGTTGAAGAGAGTAAAAAACGTGAGCAAGCTGAAGGAATAGAATCCAAGGGAGCCAAGGGAAAGCTGTCTTCCTCTGCCAGAAAAAGGGAAAGCCCGTTCCTCCTGGCAAGGAAGGAGCGCCATTAATAGCAATCCGAATAATAGATCGCCAGCGTATAACGGAAGGTCTGTATGCATTACGAGAAGTGCTCTGCGTACATGTGTCTCCATGTGTGTGACTTTACGTGCCTGTGAAGCGTCATACTTCACGAGCTGCGAGACAGCAAATTATTATCTTGGGGGAGTGGTGGTCAAGTGACCAGAGCTACTGAAGAGGAAGGGAGCGAGAGAAGGGTCTGAAGTGTAAAACTGAGAGATCGATTTCAGGAAGGCTCAATCAGCGCAAGCCCCGGGTTAGTTATCTGGCAATGGTATTTGGGGAGACGGGATGACAGTAGATAGGTTGAAGCCTCATGGAATTAAGGCTCCTTCTCACCGGTTCCCGCTTAGAGCAATTGTAGGAGGATTTAGTTTCCTCCAGCAGCATTAAGGTGGCTTTGCCGGTGTCAGCAGACCATGGTGGAAAGTACTGGGAGGGAGTCGGGAAGGGAGCTGGGACGAGGAACGTGACTCTGCTTTCACTGAACTGGAAGAATTGGCTATAAAACCTCCTGCCCTCAAATTCCCAGGACAAGGAAAGCCTTTTTCGGTAATGCTTTCCACATCTGCTGACTGCGTGGGAGCAGCACCGCTAGAAAACGGCAGTAAAGGAAAGCGGGTGCCGGTCGCCTCACCTTTACGTCCCCTTTGGGGGTGGAACAAAAAGTCTCTGGCTGTGAGAAAGACTGTTCAGCAGCGATGTGGGCTGTAACCGTCTTTGAGACTTTTAGCTTTGATTGCGCAGGGGCCATCCAATCTATTCAGTTCCCTCTAAAGTAATCACGTCAGGGAAATGAAGAGACAGCGGAGTATCATCTATCCGAGTGGCGCAGTGGGCGCTGATCTTAACGAGCGGGGGCAGGGGGGCAGTTGCTGTGCAAGTGTTACAAGCAGTGGCTCTTCTTGTGCGCGTCTGAATTGACTGAGGGGCAGAGCATGGTTGCGCCAAAAACGCGGACGCAGGAGGTTTCCGAGAGGTTGATCTCTAGCGGCTACTTAGTCTGACTTCCCTTTCACGGCAAGCCCGACTGTCTTCATAGCTCCCAGAACAGGGGTTGGGGAAGCGGTGCTTGTGGCTTGCGTATTCTCGTTTACCTTGCTTGAGTGTGTATATTGGATCCGCTTTTGTGCTTATAAACAACTTTGGATTCTTATGATTTTCTGCAGAGCTTTGATCTTTTTCTTTTTTTCTTTTTCTTCTCGGTTTGTTTTTTTTTTTTTTGCTTTGCTCCCTCCCTGATGGATTTTACTATGCCTCCGTCAACGAGCCCTGGCTGGCAAAGTTGCTGTGTCCCAGCGGAGACTCTTAGGCGAGATGGAGGAGTTCAGATCCGCAGCCTGCCAGAAGAACGTCGCCCAGGAGGGGTTGCTAGCCTCGAGCTATAGGCGCTGGTGCGTGTGGCTCGTTGTGTCAGACGCGAAGGGGTTTTCTTTGGCTGCGGAAATTTTAGCTTGCCTTTACACCCTGTAGCAGTAGTATTTTTGTTTTGATAAACTGTGTTAATCGTAGGCGTTCAGGACCTCGGGGAACGACTGTGTGCTGCCGTGAAGAACTACAGGCTACCACTGCTCTTGGACCTTTGTAAGTTATCACGCGTCGAGAGCTTCCAGGAGAATTCAAATGCCAGCAGAAAGGTTCTCCGCCCGGTCCCGACGAGGAGGCTTCGGCCACAGGAAGGTCGGCAGCGTCCTTACCGGACTCGCGGGTAATAAGCCGCAATGCGTGGACCGGCAAAGGAGGGGGGGATAGCGACTGGTAGCCCAGAGTCTTCAGTAAGACAGAGTCTTACTGTTGCTAGCTGGGCCACGAGGTCTGTGCGAAGCCTCGCCTGTCTGTTTGGAGCTCTGTTTTGGTCTGTTTACCTGGAATGACCAGTGAGGCCTAAAATAAGAATTTTCGTGGCTAGATGGGTCAGCTGTGACCGCACCCGTCTTTGCCTTGCTTCGCTGCCTAGCAGCAACTTGGGACGCCAGAGTAAAAACTGCCGCAGCGCTTAAGGGAGGCTCTGCATTTGCCCAGGTTAGGGAGCCATCATTAAAGTTTTGGGGGAAGAAAGCTCTAAAAGGAGAATCTCCCAGTGACCTTGGTGGCTTGATTCACTTGCAGGATGCTGTTCTGAGGGCCAGCAACTCGAAGGAATGCAGCTCGGCCCTTTTTGTTGACTTTGGTGATGCTGTTTTGAGGAAGCATGTAAGTACAGAAGGGGTCTGGGAGGGTTTTCAAACAAGACGGGAAAGAGCAAGGAAGATTTGAGAGCGTGGAAAAACTAGGTGCCGCGGGTACTGAAGTTGTTACGGGCTGAGGGCGTTTGGCGTTGAGCATCTGAGAGGGGCTAATGCATGAGGAATGGTAAAATGCTGTGACTGAACGCGAGGTTCCTCCCCGGCCTGGGCCCGTGTGTGCACCCTCGCTCCCACAGACACCCCGGAGCCGTAGGGAAACGGGTGAGCAGGCCCACGAGCGGACTTTGGGCACAGCGGTGCGCAGAGAGCGCTGCGGGCTCAGCCGGTGGGGTGGAGTCGGAGCATGGCGAGCCAGGCTGTCAGGATCCATCCGGTTCCGCTCCCTGCCCCTCTGTCCAGCGCTCCATCCTTCTCTTTCTTTCCCCGTGGCTCTGTCCAGTGCCCCATCCCTTTGTTTAGCTACTCGTTCCTCTGCCCAGCTCCCCCATCCCTCTTGTACTCTTTCCATCTCTGTGACAATATCTGCGTCCATCTAACTGGCTCTCTATCGCTCTATCCAGCTCTTCATCGTCCTCTTCCTCTTCCTATCCCAGTACCTGCCCGCTGTCCTTCCGTGCGGCTCCCCATCCGTCTGCCGCTCTCGTCTGCCTTTCTGCCTGTACTTCTCTTTGCCTTCCCAGCCCTCTGTCCACCCCTCCAGCCATCTCTCTCTATTTCCATCCCTCTGCTCAGCTCCTCATCCATCTATTTGCCTCCCTATCCCTCTTTTCCCCTGTTTTGTCCCATCTCTCTGTCTGAATTGCCCTCCCTCTTTTTCTCTCTCCACCTTTCTGGCCACCTCTTCGTCGTTCTCGTCCTCTTCCCATCGCTCCTACTGGCTCCCTGTCCCTCTCTTCCCGTCCCCGTTCCTCTCTCCGGTTCTCCCCCCTTCTCTGTTGCTCCCTCGCCGTTCCTCTGGCCGCCTCGCCTTCCCCATTTTTCTCTCTTCTGCTCCCCGGTCCTCTGTGCAGCCCTCCCTCCATCTGTGTGGCCCTCTGTCCCTCTCTTTCTCTTCCTTTGTCCAGTGCCCAGACCCTGGGGCCGGCTCTCTGTCCCTCTCTTTCTTTCTCCCTCCATCCATCTGCCAAGCTCTCTGCCCCTCTTTTCTTTTGTTCTCCCCCCTGTCCCCGCGTCCAGGTGGAGGTCTGTCGTTCCTTTGCGTTTTGTCTGGTGCGGCGGGTGGCGAGAGGTGGTCGGCGCTCGGCAGAGATGGTGATCGGCAGCGCCCGGAGGGTGTCGTCAGTTGGTCTGGTTCGGGTCACGTCGGACACCTCCGCGGGGACTCTGCCCGCGGAGGCGCGGGGCTGTGGCTGTGCAGCGGGGGAGCACTAGCGGGCTAGAGATGCCGTGGGGTACACGGCAGGCAGCGAAGAGGCTCCTGGGGAAGGTGTCACAGAGGCAGAGAGCAGCAGAGGCTCCGAGACCTTGGGCGTTAGGACAGGCGCTCGCGGTAGGGCGGTCTGGAGCTGCTGCTGCTGTCTGTCCTACTCGTCAGCGCGGTCTGCAGTTACTGCCTCTTGTCTGCCTGCGCGCAGCCAGGGCTGTCACGTGGTGCAGCTTGAGTTGCGATTGCGATGCTGGCATTGAGCCCACTTTTCTGTCAGGTCTGCCTTTAATGCAAAGTGGTGTCTTCCCTATGTCTACAGCTCAACCCATGTTGTTGATTTAGTGCTTCCTGAGGGGATATGCTGTGCTGTCAACACGCACACCCACCCCACCCCTGCCATCGCTTCCTGATGAATGCAATCATTTACATAGCTTCTGGCTTGTTTCTTTCCTTGGAACTCCTTTCTCTTTGCTGTTCTGGTCCCTCCAAACAATTTCTGTTTCTAGCATTATTAGTGTTGGGCCCTAAACCTTCTAGACCTTCCTTCTTTGAAGTCCAGAGGTTCCAGTATTGTTTGTACTTTGAGAGTAAAGGTCCTTCACAACTCATGTCTTAAGTATGCAACTGTCTTACCTGGGATTTTCGTTTTCGCAAGTTACTGTTTCTTTCAGGAGCCAGCTACAACAGTAACTTTGCTATAGCAGAGAAATGGGGTTACATGTGTATGAGCAACAGCACCGTAGTACACAGCAAAGCCATAATCTACAGTACTGGTAGCACAAGTCAGTTTCCCATCAGCTCCATCTCTCCAGGGTTTGGAGGTTTTGGAGGCCTTACTTTTTATCCTGCCTTGGCTGGACGGTGCTTTCTGAGAGTGTCCATCAGAGGCAGAGTTTCCCTGCAGAGGACCATCTAGCAAAGGCTGGAGGCGGCCGGGTGCCTGAGCGAGCCTGCCTGTCTGTGAGAGCTGCTGTGACAACTTTGTGATGAAATGGAGCCAGAGAGGGTGACTGAAGCAGCACGGAGGGTCAGTCATAACTGTGGGAACAATCACGGGCCTTGGACTAGGGAGCAGTTCTAGGAGGGCTGTGCAGTTGCCCGGCCTCTCACTAACTGCTCTGGCCTCTTTGCAGGTGCCGAAGCCCAGTCGGGCAGTCGAAGGAGCCTTGTCACAGCTGGGAGCTCTGTGGAGATGCGCGGCTGGCCATGGAGAGTGAGCTCTGACTTGCAGCGTGGACACAGCTAAGTCCTGGGCTGCATCATATGTGAGCAGTGCTGGGAGGTGCGAGGTGATTGTTCCCTAGGTGGTCACTGGTGTCACTGGCTGTGGATGTTTGCCCATGGAGCTGAGAGGACCAAAAATATTAATTGTCTGACCCGGAGATGAATTAGTGCTTGCAGTGCTTCAGGTAGGTTCAGTGCAAGTGCAGCCTAGTGCAATCCTGTGGAGTGATTCTTGCACATGCTCACATTTGAATGGTGGCTAAAACCAAGCCTCTAAACAGCAGCTGTAACGTGATTCTGGTGCATGTCTTCCCGTTCTGCTGTGCTTCTAGAGGAAGGGAAAACTTCTTAAGCTGTGGGCAAAACTCCTTGCCTTCTCTTTACTGTTTTCATGCGTATGGGTGCTTTGGTGTTTGTTGCTTAAAGCTGAGGTTTGGAATTTTTCACTTAAGGTTTATTGTTTAGTTTGCTGTTGAGGGTCTCTCACTCCAGAGTTACAGTTTATTCCTTTCTTTTGTGGGGCTCAGTCTTTATCAGTCAGGGTTTACAGTTTGCTCGTTTAGTGATCAGGGCGCAGAATTTAAAATCCAACCTTAGCCATAAATTTTAAAGTCTCGGCAACTATTAGGGTTCCAAGACCTGCAGTTAGTGTTCAGGGCTTATGACTTACTGATAAAGGAAAAGGGCTAAATCCTTAGATAAACTGTAAGCCCTGAAGCCTAAGCAGCAGGCTGCAAACCCTTCTTTGGGCTTTGTAACCTTCCCCTGTACCCAGCGTTCAGCTCTGCACACCGACCTGCGCTCTGGATTTGATATGGCGCAGGCCCATCACACGGAGACTGGCAATGTGACGGGTGAGCTGAGAGCTGTGGAAGTGTCTTGCAGGGCTCTAGCCTGGGGTAGGGCAGAAGTGCAGACAGGCAGGATCAGGCATTTTCCTCTCATCTCTGAGATGAATCCTATCCCTGAAGGAAAAAGCAGAGGAGTAGGCTGTCAGCTACTCGGACACCTGCCACATCAAGGGCAGCAGCAGGAGATGACCCTTCCCTGATGGATGGATGGACGCTGGTGTAGTGATGACTCTTCAGGCATCACAGGTAAGGGGAAGCATGCTGACACTGAGCTCCATGGCAGACTTGCTTCCAGCTATTGTTTCTGCGCAGTAAAACAATAAACAGTTGCTTTATTCTTTGCACTCATCTCTGTGGTTCCTGCTGTTAGTTTGCCTGAAGATGATGCCCAGGGGAGGAGATTACACATTGTGTCCGGGGCTGGGAGCTGGTCCCCGAGTCCCTTGTACTTTGGAGTGCCTGCGCTTCTCAGGGAACCCAGTGCTGTTGACAGAGCTGTGGGGAATTTCCCTTGCATTGCCTGGGCTCTTGGGGGTGTTTCCCATCATTGTGGGGGCACCCAGGGCCCCTGCAGGGCTGTGTGAGGTCACCAGACTGCTTCTGGATTTGCTTTCAGCACTCCCCAGTGTCCCTTGTGGGTCTGGTGCCAGGGCCTGTGTGCCTGGAGTGGGGAGATAGAGTTTCCATGGGGGTGGGGGGAGCCTGCAGGCACCATCCTGTCAGCTGCACTGAGTCCTGTGACATGCCTTATGGCCCCTCTGGTGTGCCCTAAGCCCCTTTATTTGTATTTTGCTTTGCCCCAGAGCCCTGCATTTGCCCTCTGATGCCCTCCGGAGCCCTCAATTCACATTTTGGGTTGCCCCCAAGGGCTCTGTGTGCCTTTTGTTGGGCCCTGTGGTTGTTTTGCAGCACACTGCAAAGTTCTCTGTTTAGCTTTCTCTCCTGTCCCAGAGTTTTCTGGGTGCTTCTTGGTGGTGCCCCCAGAGTCACTCTGTTTGCTCTGTCATTGGCTTTTTCTACTTCTGTTGTACCCAGAGCTCTCCATTTGTTCTCTTGTCCTCTGCATACTCCCCTTTCCCCTCTCTATACCCCAGGCCTCTCCCTTCAGCTTTCAGGAAGCTGCTCTCAGGAGTGGGGGTGCCTCTGCTGCCCTGGCAGCCCCAGTTGTCCCTGATGGGGCTGATGGCCATTCCCTCTCCCCAGTTCCTGATGGGCTGCAGCTGCAGGCCCTGGGGCTGGGATGAATGCCAGGTGGAGCTGGGTGGCAGGACAGGCCCCAGGTGGGGCTCCATGGCTGGGGCAGGTGGGACAAGCCCCAGGTGGGGCTGATGGCAAGGGCGGGCACACGCCTGGGCTGGGGCTGCATTTGGGGGAAGCTCATGCTGGGGCTGGTTCTGGACGATGGAGCTGCTGCTGAGCACTGCTGCCTGGGACCGGCACGCGGCTGCCCTGCGGAGGAGGTGAGCGGGGCTGGGGGGTGCGCGCTCCGGGCTGCAGGTCCCTCATGTGCCGGGGGTCCTGGTGGGTGGGAGTGTCCCGGGCAGCGCAGCACAACTGGGGTGCACTGGGGCCAGGGGAAACTGCACCGGGGCTAGGGAGGGTGGTGTGCTGGGGCAGTGGGGGCTGAGGATGTGGTGGGGAAGAGCAGTGCTCCGGGGCCATGGAGGTGGAGGGAGGGAGGAAGGGGGTGTGCCGAGGCTGTGGTGGTATGGGGGGGGGTAAGGGGGTGCGTTGGGGTTCGGGTGGGGAGGAAGGAGGTGCGGTGGGTCTGCAGTGGTGCTGGGGGGGAAGAAGGGGGGTGCGCCAGGATGGGGCAGGGGGAAGGCAGGCGGTCCGCTGGGGCTGTGGTGCGGTTTATTGCGCAGTCGGAGGAGCACGGGGAGGGGGGGGGTGTCTCCTATGTCCGCTGGGGACCGCGTTGGGGAGGGGGAGGAGGGATCCCAGGGGAAGCGCAGGGAGGGTCGTGGGGGGAGGCAGGGGCAGTGTTGGAGTTGACCCGTAGCCGGCCGCGGCGGTGTCGGGGGAGCCCCGGGCCGGTGCTGGGGATCGCGGGGTCGCGCTCGGGGCTCTGCGGTGGATTCCGGGGAGACAGGGAGGAAAAGGGAACGGGGGCGGGACGGAAAGGAACGGAATCTCCACAGGGTTAAACTTCACCTAGCGCTACGGGGGGTTGGGGGGGGGGGGTCCGGGGGGCGCCGCTGGCATGCCGGGAGCGGTAGTCTTCCGGCACCGGGCTTCCGGGAGGCCTTTTTTTGTTTGAACGGCATGCCGGGAGATGTAGTCTTCCCGCATTGGGCTGCTCGGACAGCATGCTGTGCCTCTCGAGGCGGCCGGAGGGGCAGTCCTTTGCCAGCGGGGTTCTCACCAGCCGGCCACGTTATGCTCTGTGGCAGGCCAGGAGCTGCAGTTCCAGGTGCCGGTGCCTTCTCAGCCCTGCAGCAGTGGCCCGCTGGGTCTGTTCCTTACTGGACATGTGCCACTCACGCAGGAGTCCCCATAGGTCATTGGGGACAGTGGCATTTCCCTGGTTTTCCCTGGTACAAGGCAGGAAGCATTTTCCATCTCTGGTGTGACCAGGCAGGCTTGCCCCCAGGGGCTGGGGCCGTCCCTCTTGGAAATGGGGAGGGCAGGGAGAGTAGGAGGGCGCTGCGGGCTCCTGGTAGTTGTAGCTTTGCTCAAGATTGGGGCCAATTAGGCAGCAGCTATGAGGAGTGGCAGTGCTGGGAGGGCACGGTGCGGAGCTGTCCTGCTGTGCAGCACAAGGGAAAGTCCTCAAGGAAATGTGAACAGCACTGTCTCTGTCCAAGGACCCCAAAACAGCCTGAGAGACCCTGGAACAGCCACCCCACAGCAGTACCGGGGACACCATGTCACTGCCTCCCAAGGGCACTGCGTTCAGCTACCTTTAACTGTGTGGAAAGAGCCTGCAGGCAGGAGCCCTGGCCACAGGTACAGAGAATCCCCGGTAGCCTGGAACTATATCTCTTTTCTTTACAAAGATGCCATCTCTTTGATGCCTTGCTGCTGCTTCCATCTTGCTCGGTGCCCAAGTCTACTACATTCAGATCCACCTTTCTTGCTGCCCTCTGCTCTGTCTGAGCTGCTTGCCAGATCAAAAGGCGTGTGCGGCTAAGAATTAGGCCAAGGTGTCTCAACTGCTTGCTATAGGACAACCGGGGGGTGAATCGGCAACAGGACAGGAAAGTACCTGTGGATGAGAAACAGCTGCTTTAGAGATCTAAGACGCAGGGGCAACTGAGAGGAGTGAAAGGAGCAGGGGAAAATGGTGATGAGGAAGGTGTGCTGTTAGAGGCAGTACAGTGCAGAAGAGAGGGAAAGCTTGCTCCTATGATGAAATAAAAACTGACCTTAAGAGAGATTTGCTTTTTGCTCTTCAGGTTATGAGTACGCGTGACTTCCTGAGAACTGTTCTGAGCATGCAGTGTTGCAGGTCACGACTGCCTGGGCAGCGATCCCCAACTTGTCTGCCGAGACTACGCAACAGCTCACAGCTGCCTGTGCAATGAAAGCAAAGGCCAACTTCTCAGAGGGAAGAAGCAGGCTCCACACAGGAAGATTATGGCAGGTGAGCTAATGCCCCAGAACCTTCAGTTTTCCTCCGCGTCCCCCCCAGGACTCACCCATTTGCTCCCTAGTTCCCTCAGGACCAATCCATTTGCTTTTAGGTATGCTCCAAGGCACTCCATTTGTTCTCTTGTCCCTTCAAAATTCTTTGCTTCTTTCTAGTTCCTGCAAGGTTATTCTGACATTTGGTGTCTGTAGGCCCTCTGGTAGCATCAAGACTCCTATGTTTGTCCTCTTGTCCTATTAAGTCCCCCCTCTTTTCCCTCTAGTCTCCTCAAAACCTCTCCGTTTGCCATTGGTGCGTCTCGGCGCCTTTGCTTTTCCCTCTAGTCCTCTCAGGATGCCTCTCTTTGCCCTCTGAGCCCCTTAGGGTCCATCTCCTAGCCCTTTAGCCCCATCAGAACCCCTCTGAGTGCCACACGCTGCCCTCAGGACGCCTTGGTTTGCCTTGGGGGTACCCCAGAACCCTATGCATTCATTGCGCCCTTTCAGTATGCCCTACGGCCCTTCTTTTCCATTGGCTGCACTGTAGAGTCCTCTCTATGCCCTATCGCTATGACCATTCCATGTGCCCTCTATCCCATCAGATCCCCTTTCCTTCCGCTCCCCTTTCCTTCCAGTCCCCTTAAGGCTCCTCTGTCTTCCTTGGTTGTGCCTCACATACCTCTATGCGTCCCCTAGTCTGCTCAAAATCCATCCCCTCCTGTCCCCTCAGAGCACCTCCTGAGGTCTTCCTTGTTAGCCAGTTCTCCTATTTTGGCTGTTTAGGCCCCTTAGGACCCCTCTGCTCTGCTGAGCATGCCTCCTGGGGTGCTGGTATGGCCCCAGAGCTGTTCTCTGGACCCCAGGCCTCCTAGAGAACAGCTGGTCTCCTCAGAAACCTTTCATATTTCGTCCTGGTTCCCCACAGTTGGGTTTTTAGCCACCTAGTCCCCTTAAAACTCCTCGCCTGCTCAGAACACCCCTACTGGGGTGCTTGCTGTGACCTGGAGCTGTCTTCGGGCCCCCCAGGCGCCTTAGACAGCCTCTAGTCTCCTCGCAACCCCTCCAGATTTCTCCCTTCTTCCCCAGAGCCATTTCTTGACAGTGTAGACCCCTTAGCACCCCTCTAGTGCGCTATGGACCCCTCTTTTGCACAGAATTGGGCCCCCAGCTCTCTTTGGTCCCCCCAGACCCCTTAGACCCCCTCTAGTCTCCTCGCAACCCCTCCAGATTTCTCCCTTCTTCCCCAGAGGCATTTTTGGACAGTGTAGACCCCTTAGTGCCCCTCTAGTGCACTCTGGACCCCTCTTTTCCACAGAATGGGGCCCCCCAGCTCTCTTGAGGCCCCCAGACCCCTTAAACAGCTTCTAGTCTCCTTGCAACCCCTCTTGATTTCTCCCTTCTTACCCAGAGGCATTTCTTGACAGTGTAGACATCTTAGCACGTTAGCCAATTCTATGCCATGTAGATGCTTTAGCACCCCTCTAGTGTGCGCTGGACCCCTCTTTTCCACAGAATGGGGCCCCCCAGCTCTCTTGGGGCCCCCCAGGCCCCTTAGACACCCTCTAGTCTCCTCGCAAGCCCTCCAGATTGCTCCCTTTTTCCCCAGAGGCATTTCTTGACCGTGTCGACACCTTAGCACCCCTCTACTGTGCTCTGGACCCCTAAGGTGTTGACGTGGTCAAGAAATGCCTATGGGGAAGAAGGAAGCAATGTGGAGGGCTTCTGCGGAGACTACAGGGTGTCTTGGGGGTCTGGGGACCAAATGAGAGGTGGGGTCCCCACTTTGTGGAAAAGAGCACCCCTCTAGTGCCCTCTTGATCCCTCTGTTCAACGGAATAGGACCCCTAGGTCTCTTTTGGCCCCCCAGGCCCCTTAGACACCCTCTAGTCTCCTTGCCACACCTCCAGATTTCTCCCTTCTTCCCCAGAAGCATTTAGGGACAGTGTAGAGGCCTTAGCACCCCTCTAGTGCGCTCTGGACCCCCCTTTTCCACATAATTGGGCCCACCAGATATCTTTCGGATCTCCAGACGCTTTAGACACCCTCTAGTCTCCTTGCAACCCCTCCAGATTTCTCCCTTCTTGCTCAGAGCCATTTCTTCACAGCGTAGACACCTTAGCACCCCTCTAGTGCGCTCTGGACCCCCCTTTTCCACAGAATTGGGCCCCCCAGATATATTTGGAATCTCCAGGCCCCTTAGACCCCCTCTAGTCTCCTCGCAACCCCTCCAGATATCTCCTTTCTTCCCCAGAGGCATTTCTGGACCATGTAGATGCCTTAGCACCCCTCTAGTGCACTCTGGACCCCACTTTTAAACAGAAGGGGCCCCCCCAGCTCTCTTCGGGCCCCCCAGACCCCCTCTAGTCTCCTCGCAACCCCTCCAGATTTCTCCCTTCTTCCCCAGAGGCATTTATGGACAGTGTAGATGCCTTAGCACCCCTCTAGTGCACTCTGGACCCCTCTTTTCCACAGAATTGGGCCCCCCAGATATATTTGGAATCTCCAGGTCCCTTGAACAGCCTCTAGTCTCCTCGCAACCCCTCCAGATTTCTCCCTTCTTCCCCAGAAGCATTTATGGACAGTGTAGACGCCTTAGCACCCCTCTAGTGCACTCTGGACCCCTCTTTTCCACAGAATTGGGCCCCCCAGATATATTTGGAATCTCCAGACCCCTTAGACCCCCTCTAGTCTCCTCGCAACCCGTCCAGATTTCTCCCTTCTTCCCCAGAGGCATTTTTGGACAGTGTAGACCCCTTAGTGCCCCTCTAGTGCACTCTGGACCCCTCTTTTCCACAGAATGGGGCCCCCCAGCTCTCTTGAGGCCCCCAGACCCCTTAAACAGCTTCTAGTCTCCTTGCAACCGCTCTTGATTTCTCCCTTCTTCCCCAGAGGCATTTCTTGACAGTGTAGACATCTTAGCACGTTAGCCAATTCTATGCCATGTAGATGCTTTAGCACCCCTCAAGTGCGCTCTGGACCCCTCTTTTCCACAGAATGGGGCCCCCAGCTCTCTTGGGGCCCCCCAGAACCCTTAGCCACCCTCTAGTCTCCTGGCAACCCCTCCAGATTTCTCCCTTCTTCCCCAGAGGCATTTCTGGACCATGTAGACGTCTTAGCACCCCTCTAGTGTGCGCTGGACCCCTCTTTTCCACAGAATGGGGCCCCCCAGCTCTCTTGGGGCCCCCCAGAGCCCTTAGACACCCTCTAGTCTCCTCGCAAGCCCTCCAGATTGCTCCCTTTTTCCCCAGAGGCATTTCTTGACCGTGTCGACACCTTAGCACCCCTCAACTGCGCTCTGGACCCCTAAGGTGTTGACGTGGTCAAGAAATGCCTATGGGGAAGAAGGAAGCAATGTGGAGGGCTTCTGCGGAGACTACAGGGTGTCTTGGGGGTCTGGGGACCAAATGAGAGGTGGGGTCCCCACTTTGTGGAAAAGAGCACCCCTCTAGTGCCCTCTTGATCCCTCTGTTCAACGGAATAGGACCCCTACGTCTCTTTTGGCCCCCCAGGCCCCTTAGACACCCTCTAGTCTCCTTGCCACACTTCCAGATTTCTCCCTTCTTCCCCAGAAGCATTTACGGACAGTGTAGACGCCTTAGCACCCCTCTAGTGCACTCTGGACCCCTCTATTCCACAGAATTGGGCCCCCCAGATATATTTGGAATCTCCAGGCCCCTTAGACACCCTCTAGTCTCCTCACAACCCCTCCAGATTTCTCCCTTCTTCCCCAGAAGCATTTATGGACAGTGTAGACCCCTTAGCACCCCTCTAGTGCACTCTGGACCCATCTTTTCCACAGAATTGGCCTCCCCAGCTCTCTTCGGGCCCCCCAGACCCCCTCTAGTCTCCTCGCAACCCCTCCAGATTTCTTCCTTCTTCCCCAGAGGTATTTCTGGACCATGTAGATGTCTTAGCACCCCTCTAGTGTGCTCTGGACCCCTCTTTTCCACAGAGTGGGGCCCCCCACCTCTCCTGTGGCACCCCAGACCCCTTAGACACCCTCTAGTCTCCTCGCAACCCCTCCAGATTTCTCCCTTCTTCCCCGGAGGCATTATTTGACTGTGTAGACGCCATAGAACCCCTCTAGTGCGCTCTGGACCCCTCTTTTCCACAGAATTGGGCCCCCCAGCTATCTTCTGGCCCCTTAGACCCCCTCTAGTCTCCTCGCAACCCCTCCAGATTTCTCCCTTCTTCCCCAGAGGCATTTCTTGACCGTGTCGACACCTTAGCACCCCTCTACTGCGCTCTGGACCCCTAAGGTGTTGACGTGGTCAAGAAATGCCTATGGGGAAGAAGGAAGCAATGTGGAGGGCTTCTGCGGAGACTACAGGGTGTCTTGGGGGTCTGGGGACCAAATGAGAGGTGGGGTCCCCACTTTGTGGAAAAGAGCACCCCTCTAGTGCCCTCTTGATCCCTCTGTTCAACGGAATAGGACCCCTAGGTCTCTTTTGGCCCCCCAGGCCCCTTAGACACCCTCTAGTCTCCTTGCCACACCTCCAGATTTCTCCCTTCTTCCCCAGAAGCATTTACGGACAGTGTAGATGCCTTAGCACCCCTCTAGTGCACTCTGGACCCCTCTTTTCCACAGAATTGGGCCCCCCAGATATATTTGGAATCTCCAGGCCCCTTAGACACCCTCTAGTCTCCTCACAACCCCTCCAGATTTCTCCCTTCTTCCCCAGAAGCATTTATGGACAGTGTAGACGCCTTAGCACCCCTCTAGTGCACTCTGGACCCCTCTTTTCCACAGAATTGGGCCCCCCAGCTCTCTTCTGGCCTCCCAAACCCCTTTAGGCAGCCTTTAGTGTGCTCGCAACCCTTCCAGATTTCTCCCTTCTTCCCCAGAGGCATTTCTGGACAGTGTAGACGCCTTAGCACCCCTCTAGTGCGCTCTGTACCCCTCCTTTCCACAGAATTGGGCCCCCCAGCTCTCTTCTGACCCCCAGACTCCTTAGACTCCCTCTAGTCTCCTCGCAACCCCTCCAGATTTCTCCCTTCTTCCCCAGAGGCATTTCTGGACCATGTAGGCACCTTAGCACCCCTCTAGTGCGCTCTGGACCCCTCTTTTCCACAGAATTGTGCCCCCCAGCTCTCTTCTGGCCCCCCAGAGCCCTTAGACAGCCTCTAGTCTTTTCGCAACCCCTCCAGATTTCTCCCTTTTTTCCCCCCAGCCATTTATGGAACATGTAGACACCTTAGCACCCCTGTAGTGCGCTCCGGACCCCTCTTTCCCCAGAATGTTGCCCCCCAGCTCTCTTGAGGCCCCCAGACCCCTTAAACAGCTTCTAGTCTCCTTGCAACCCCTCTTGATTTCTCCCTTCTTCCCCAGAGGCATTTCTTGACAGTGTAGACATCTTAGCACGTTAGCCAATTCTATGCCATGTAGATGCTTTAGCACCCCTCAAGTGCGCTCTGGACCCCTCTTTTCCACAGAATGGGGCCCCCCAGCTCTCTTGGGGCCCCCCAGAACCCTTAGCCACCCTCTAGTCTCCTGGCAACCCCTCCAGATTTCTCCCTTCTTCCCCAGAGGCATTTCTGGACCATGTAGACGCCTTAGCACCCCTCTAGTGTGCACTGGACCCGTCTTTTCCACAGAATGGGGCCCCCCAGCTCTCTTGGGGCCCCCCAGAGCCCTTAGACACCCTCTAGTCTCCTCGCAAGCCCTCCAGATTGCTCCCTTCTTCCCCAGAGGCATTTCTGGACCATGTAGACACTTTAGCACCCCTCTAGTGTGCTCTGGACCATTTTTTTGCACAGAATGGACCCCCCAGGCCCCTTAGACACCCTCTAGTCTCCTCGCAACCCCTCCAGATTTCTCCCTTCTTCCCCAGAGGCATTTCTGGACTATGTAGACACCTTAGCACCCCTCTAGTGTGCTCTGGACACCTCTTTTCCACAGAAATGTGGCCCCCCAGCTCTTTTGGTGCCCCCCCGAAACCTTAGCCACCCTCTAGTCTCCTCGTAACCCCTCCAGATTTCTCCCTTCTTCCCTAGAGGCATTATTTGATAGTGTACACACATTAGCACTTCTCTAGTGCACTTTGGACCCCTCTTTTCTACAGAATTGGGCCCCCCAGATATATTTGGAATCTCCAGGCCCCTTAGACACCCTCTAGTCTCCTCGCAACCCCTCCAGATTTCTCCCTTCTTCCCCAGAGGTATTTCTGGACCATGTAGATGTCTTAGCACCCCTCTAGTGTGCTCTGGATTCCTCTTTTCCACAGAGTGGGGCCCCCCACCCCTCCTGTGGCACCACAGACCCCTTAGACACCCTCTAGTCTCCTCGCAACCCCTCCAGATTTCTCCCTTCTTCCCCAGAGGCATTTTTGGACAGTGTAGACCCCTTAGTGCCCCTCTAGTGCACTCTGGACCCCTCTTTTCCACAGAATGGGCCCCCCCAGCTCTCTTGAGGCCCCCAGACCCCTTAAACAGCTTCTAGTCTCCTTGCAACCCCTCCAGATTTCTCCCTTCTTCCCCAGAGGCATTTCTTGACAGTGTAGACATCTTAGCACGTTAGCCAATTCTATGCCATGTAGATGCTTTAGCACCCCTCAAGTGCGCTCTGGACCCCTCTTTTCCACAGAATGGGGCCCCCCAGCTCTCTTGGGGCCCCCCAGAACCCTTAGCCACCCTCTAGTCTCCTGGCAACCCCTCCAGATTTCTCCCTTCTTCCCCAGAGGCATTTCTGGACCATGTAGACGCCTTAGCACCCCTCTAGTGTGCGCTGGACCCGTCTTTTCCACAGAATGGGGCCCCCCAGCTCTCTTCTGGCCCCCCAGAGCCCTTAGACACCCTCTAGTCTCCTCGCAAGCCCTCCAGATTGCTCCCTTTTTCCCCAGCGGCATTTCTTGACCGTGTCGACACCTTAGCACCCCTCTACTGTGCTCTGGACCCCTAAGGTGTTGACGTGGTCAAGAAATGCCTATGGGGAAGAAGGAAGCAATGTGGAGGGCTTCTGCGGAGACTACAGGGTGTCTTGGGGGTCTGGGGACCAAATGAGAGGTGGGGTCCCCACTTTGTGGAAAAGAGCACCCCTCTAGTGCCCTCTTGATCCCTCTGTTCAACGGAATAGGACCCCTAGGTCTCTTTTGGCCCCCCAGGCCCCTTAGACACCCTCTAGTCTCCTTGCCACACCTCCAGATTTCTCCCTTCTTCCCCAGAAGCATTTATGGACAGTGTAGAGGCCTTAGCACCCCTCTAGTGCGCTCTGGACCCCCCTTTTCCACATAATTGGGGCCACCAGATATCTTTCGGATCTCCAGACGCTTTAGACACCCTCTAGTCTCCTTGCAACCCCTCCAGATTTCTCCCTTCTTGCTCAGAGCCATTTCTTCACAGCGTAGACCCCTTAGCACCCCTCTAGTGCACTCTGAACCCCTCTTTTCCACAGAATTGGGCCCCCCAGATATATTTGGAATCTCCAGGCCCCTTAGACCCCCTCTAGTCTCCTCGCAACCCCTCCAGATTTCTCCCTTCTTCCCCAGAGGCATTTATGGACAGTGTAGATGCCTTAGCACCCCTCTAGTGCATTCTGGACCCCTCTTTTCCACAGAATTGGGCCCCCCAGATATACTTGGAATCTCCAGACCCCTTAGACCCCCTCTAGTCTCCTCGGAACCCCTCCAGATTTCTCCCTTCTTCCCCAGAGGCATTTCTGGACAGTGTAGACCCCTTAGTGCCCCTCTAGTGCACTCTGGACCCCTCTTTTCCACAGAATGGGGCCCCCCAGCTCTCTTGAGGCCCCCAGACCCCTTAAACAGCTTCTAGTCTCCTCGCAACCCCTCCAGATTTCTCCCTTCTTCCCCAGAGGCATTTCTTGACAGTGTAGACATCTTAGCACGTTAGCCAATTCTATGCCATGTAGATGCTTTAGCACCCCTCAAGTGCGCTCTGGACCCCTCTTTTCCACAGAATGGGGCCCCCCAGCTCTCTTGGGGCCCCCCAGAACCCTTAGCCATCCTCTAGTCTCCTGGCAACCCCTCCAGATTTCTCCCTTCTTCCCCAGAGGCATTTCTGGACCATGTAGACGCCTTAGCACCCCTCTAGTGTGCGCTGGACCCGTCTTTTCCACAGAATGGGGCCCCCCAGCTCTCTTCTGGCCCCCCAGAGCCCTTAGCCACCCTCTAGTCTCCTCGCAAGCCCTCCAGATTGCTCCCTTTTTCCCCAGCGGCATTTCTTGACCGTGTCGACACCTTAGCACCCCTCTACTGTGCTCTGGACCCCTAAGGTGTTGACGTGGTCAAGAAATGCCTATGGGGAAGAAGGAAGCAATGTGGAGGGCTTCTGCGGAGACTACAGGGTGTCTTGGGGGTCTGGGGACCAAATGAGAGGTGGGGTCCCCACTTTGTGGAAAAGAGCACCCCTCTAGTGCCCTCTTGATCCCTCTGTTCAACGGAATAGGACCCCTAGGTCTCTTTTGGCCCCCCAGGCCCCTTAGACACCCTCTAGTCTCCTTGCCACACCTCCAGATTTCTCCCTTCTTCCCCAGAAGCATTTATGGACAGTGTAGACGCCTTAGCACCCCTCTAGTGCACTCTGGACCCCTCTTTTCCACAGAATTGGGCCCCCCAGATATATTTGGAATCTCCAGGCCCCTTAGACACCCTCTAGTCTCCTCACAACCCCTCCAGATTTCTCCCTTCTTCCCCAGAAGCATTTATGGACAGTGTAGACGCCTTAGCACCCCTCTAGTGCACTCTGGACCCCTCTTTTCCACAGAATTGGGCCCCCCAGCTCTCTTCGGGCCCCCCAGACCCCTTAGACCCCCTCTAGTCTCCTCGCAACCCCTCCAGATTTCTCCCTTCTTCCCCAGAGGCATTTCTGGACCATGTAGATGCCTTAGCACCCCTCTAGTGCACTCTGGACCCCACTTTTAAACAGAAGGGGGCCCCCCAGCTCTCTTCGGGCCCCCCAGGCCCCCTCTAGTCTCCTCGCAACCCCTCCAGATTTCTCCCTTCTTCCCCAGAGGCATTTATGGACAGTGTAGATGCCTTAGCACCCCTCTAGTGCACTCTGGACCCCTCTTTTCCACAGAATTGGGCCCCCCAGATATATTTGGAATCTCCAGGCCCCTTAGACCCCCTCTAGTCTCCTCGCAACCCCTCCAGATTTCTCCCTTCTTCCCCAGAGGCATTTTTGGACAGTGTAGACCCCTTAGTGCCCCTCTAGTGCACTCTGGACCCCTCTTTTCCACAGAATGGGGCCCCCCAGATATATTTGGAATCTCCAGGCCCCTTAGACCCCCTCTAGTCTCCTCGCAACCCCTCCAGATTTCTCCCTTCTTCCCCAGAAGCATTTCTTGACAGTGTAGACGCCTTAGCACCCCTCTAGTGCACTCTGGACCCCTCTTTTCCACAGAATTGGGCCCCCCAGATATATTTGGAATCTCCAGACCCCTTAGACCCCCTCTAGTCTCCTGGCAACCCCTCCAGATTTCTCCCTTCTTCCCCAGAGGCATTTCTGGACCATGTAGACGCCTTAGCACCCCTCTAGTGCCCTCTGGACCATTTTTTTGCACAGAATGGACCCCCCAGGCCCCTTAGACACCCTCTAGTCTTCTCAGAACCTCTCCAGATTGCTCCCTTTTTCCCCAGAGGCATATCTTGACAGTGTAGACACCTTAGCACCCCTCTAGTGCACTCTGGACCCCTCTTTTCCACAGAATTGGGCCCCCCATATATCTTTGGGACCTCCAGACCCCTTAGACACCCTCTAGTCTCATCGTTACTCCTCCAGATTTCTCCCTTCTTCCCCAGAGGCATTTCTTGACAGTGTAGACGCTTTAGCACCCCTCTAGTGCGCTCTGGACTCCTCTTTTGCACAGAATGGGGTCCTCTAGCTCTCTTCTCGCCCCCCAAGCCCTTTTAGACATCCTTTAGTGTGCTCGCAATCTCTCCAGATTTCTCCCTTCTTCCCCCGAGCCATTTCTGGACAGTGTAGTCACCTTAGCACCCCTCTAGTGCGCTCTGGACCCCTCTTTTCCACAGAGTGACCCCCACCAGCTCTCTTCTGGCCCCCCAGGACCCTTAGACACCCTATAGTGTGCTCGCAACCCTTCCAGATTTCTCCCTTCTTCCCCCGAGCCATTTCTGGACAGTGTAGACCCCTTAGCACTCCTCTAGTGTGCTCTGGACTCCTCTTTTCCACAGAAATGTGGCCCCCCAGCTCTTTTGGTGGCCCCCCGAAACCTTAGCCACCCTGTAGTCTCCTCGCAACCCCTCCAGGTTTCTCCCTTCTTCCCCAGAGGCATTTCTTGACCATGTAGATGCTTTAGCACCCCTCTAGTGCACTCTGGACCCCTCTATTCCTCAGCGTGGGCCCCCCCAGCTCTCTTGTGGCCCCCCAGAACCCTTAGACACCCTCTAGTCTCCTCGCAACCCCTCCAGATTTCTCCCATCTTCCCCAGAGCCATTTATGGACCATGTAGACACTTTAGCACCCTTCTAGTGCAGTCTGGACCCGTCTTTTCCGCAGATTTGGGCCCCCCGAGCTGTCTTATGGCCCCCAGTCCCCTTTAGGCACCCTCTACTCTCCTCACAACCCCTCCAGATTTCTCCCTTCTTCCCCAGAGGCATTTCTTGACAGTGTAGATACCTTAGCACCCCTCTAGTGCACTCTGGACCACTCTTTTCCACAAAATCGGGCCCCCAGCTCTCTTCTGGCCCCCAGACCCCTTAGACACCCTCTAGTCTCCTCGCAACCCCTCCAGATTTCTCCCTTCTTCCCTAGAGCCATTTGTAGACCATGGAGGCACCTTAGCACTTCTCTAGTGCACTCTGGACCCCTCTTTTCCACAGAATTGGGCCCCCCCAGCTCTCTTCTGACCCCCCAGGCCCCTTAGACACCCTCTAGTCTCCTCGCAACCCCTCCAGATTTCTCCCTTCTTCCCCAGAGGTATTTCTGGACCATGTAGATGTCTTAGCACCCCTCTAGTGTGCTCTGGATTCCTCTTTTCCACAGAGTGGGGCCCCCCACCCCTCCTGTGGCACCCCAGACCCCTTAGACACCCTCTAGTCTCCTCGCAAACCCTCCAGATTTCTCCCTTCTTCCCCAGAGGCATTTCTAGACCATGTAGACACCTTACTACCTCTCTAGTGCACTCTGGATTCCTCTTTTCCACAGAGTGGGGCCCCCTAGCTCTCTTGTGGCCCCCCAGGCCCCTTAGACACCCTCTAGTCTCCTCGGAACCCCTCCAGATTTCTCCCTTCTTCCCCAGAGGCATTTCTGGACCACGTAGACACCTTAGGGGTCCAGAGCGCACTAGAGGGGTGCTAAGGTGTCTACATGGTCAAGAAATGTCTCTGGGAAAGAAGGGAGCAATCTGGAGGCCTTCTGAGGAGACTAGAGGGTGTCTAAGTGGTCTAGGGGGCCATAAGAGAGCTGGGGGCCCAATTCTGTGAAAAAGAGGTGTCCAGAGCGCACTAGAGAGGTGCTAAGGTGTCTACATGGTCCATAAATGCCTCTGGGGCAGAAGGGAGAAATCTGGAGGGGTTGCGAAGAGACTAGAGGGTGTATAAGGGGTCTGGGGGCCCAGAAGAGTGCTGGGGGGCCCAATTCTGTGGAACAGAGGGGTCCAGAGTGCACTAGAGGGGTGCTCTTTTCCACAGAGTCTAGATCCCAGCTCTCTTCTGGTCCCCAGGCCCCTTAGACACCCTCTAGTCTCCTCGCAACCCCTCCAGATTTCTCCCTTCTTCCCCGGAGGCATTTTTTGAGTGTGTAGACGCCTTAGCACCCCTCTAGTGTGCTCTGGACCCCTCTTTTCCACAGAATGGGCCCCCCAGCTCTCTTCTGACCCCCAGACTCCTTAGACTCCCTTTAGTCTTCTCGCAACCCCTCCACATTTCTCCTTTCTTCCCCAGAGGCATTTCTGGACCATGTAGACACCTAAGCACCCCTCTAGTGTGCGCTGGACCCGTCTTTTCCACAGAATGGGGCCCCCCAGCTCTCTTCTGGCCCCCCAGAGCCCTTAGCCACCCTCTAGTCTCCTCGCAAGCCCTCCAGATTGCTCCCTTCTTCCCCAGAGGCATTTCTGGACCATGTAGACGCCTTAGCACCCCTCTAGTGCGCTCTGGATCCCTCTTCCACAGAATGGGGCCCCTCAGCTCTCTTGTGGCCCCCAGACCCCTTAGACACCTTCTAGTCTCCTCGCAACTCCTCCAGATTTCTCCCTTCTTCCCCAGAGGCATATCTTGACAGTGTAGACCCCTTAGTGCCCCTCTAGTGCACTCTGGACCCCTCTTTTCCACAGAATTGGGCCCCCCATATATCTTTGGGACCTCCAGACCCCTTAGACACCCTCTAGTCTCATCGTTACTCCTCCAGATTTCTCCCTTCTTCCCCAGAGGCATTTCTTGACAGTGTAGACGCTTTAGCACCCCTCTAGTGCGCTCTGGACTCCTCTTTTGTACAGAATGGGGTCCTCTAGCTCTCTTCTCGCCCCCCAAGCCCCTTTAGACACCCTATAGTGTGCTCGCAACCCTTCCAGATTTCTCCCTTCTTCCCCCGAGCCATTTCTGGACAGTGTAGACCCCTTAGCACTCCTCTAGTGTGCTCTGGACCCCTCTTTTCCACAGAAATGTGGCCCCCCAGCTCTTTTGGTGTCCCCCCGAAACCTTAGCCAGCCTGTAGTCTCCTCGCAACCCCTCCAGATTTCTCCCTTCTTCCCCAGAAGCATTTATGGACAGTGTAGACGCCTTAGCACCCCTCTAGTGCATTCTGGACCCCTCTTTTCCACAGAATTGGGCCCCCCAGATATACTTGGAATCTCCAGAGCCCTTAGACCCCCTCTAGTCTCCTCGCAACCCCTCCAGATTTCTCCCTTCTTCCCCAGAGGCATTTCTGGACAGTGTAGACCCCTTAGTGCCCCTCTAGTGCACTCTGGACCCCTCTTTTCCACAGAATGGGGCCCCCCAGCTCTCTTGAGGCCCCCAGACCCCTTAAACAGCTTCTAGTCTCCTTGCAACCCCTCCAGATTTCTCCCTTCTTCCCCAGAAGCATTTATGGACAGTGTAGACGCCTTAGCACCCCTCTAGTGCACTCTGGACCCCTCTTTTCCACAGAATTGGGCCCCCCAGCTCTCTTCGGGCCCCCCAGACCCCTTAGACCCCCTCTAGTCTCCTCGCAACCCCTCCTGATTTCTCCCTTCTTCCCCAGAGGCATTTCTGGACCGTGTAGATGCCTTAGCACCCCTCTAGTGCACTCTGGACCCCACTTTTAAACAGAAGGGCGCCCCCCAGCTCTCTTCGGGCCCCCCAGACCCCCTCTAGTCTCCTCGCAAACCCTCCAGATTTCTCCCTTCTTCCCCAGAGGCATTTATGGACAGTGTAGATGCCTTAGCACCCCTCTAGTGCACTCTGGACCCCTTTTTTCCACAGAATTGGGCCCCCCAGATATATTTGGAATCTCCAGGCCCCTTAGACCCCCTCTAGTCTCCTCGCAACCCCTCCAGATTTCTCCCTTCTTCCCCAGAGGCATTTTTGGACAGTGTAGACCCCTTAGTGCCCCTCTAGTGCACTCTGGACCCCTCTTTTCCACAGAATGGGGCCCCCCAGATATATTTGGAATCTCCAGGCCCCTTAGACCCCCTCTAGTCTCCTCGCAACCCCTCCAGATTTCTCCCTTCTTCCCCAGAAGCATTTATGGACAGCGTAGACGCCTTAGCACCCCTCTAGTGCACTCTGGACCCCTCTTTTCCACAGAATTGGGCCCCCCAGATATATTTGGAATCTCCAGACCCCTTAGACCCCCTCTAGTCTCCTCGCAACCCCTCCAGATTTCTCCCTTCTTCCCCAGAGGCATTTCTGGACCATGTAGACGCCTTAGCACCCCTCTAGTGCCCTCTGGACCATTTTTTTGCACAGAATGGACCCCCCAGGCCCCTTAGACACCCTCTAGTCTTCTCAGAACCTCTCCAGATTGCTCCCTTTTTCCCCAGAGGCATATCTTGACAGTGTAGACACCTTAGCACCCCTCTAGTGCACTCTGGACTCCTCTTTTCCACAGAATTGGGCCCCCCATATATCTTTGGGACCTCCAGATCCCTTAGACACCTTCTAGTCTCATCGTTACTCCTCCAGATTTCTCCCTTCTTCCCCAGAGGCATTTCTTGACAGTGTAGACGCTTTAGCACCCCTCTAGTGCGCTCTGGACTCCTCTTTTGCACAGAATGGGGTCCTCTAGCTCTCTTCTCGCCCCCCAAGCCCTTTTAGACATCCTTTAGTGTGCTCGCAATCTCTCCAGATTTCTCCCTTCTTCCCCCGAGCCATTTCTGGACAGTGTAGTCACCTTAGCACCCCTCTAGTGCGCTCTGGACCCCTCTTTTCCACAGAGTGACCCCCACCAGCTCTCTTCTGGCCCCCCAGGACCCTTAGACACCCTATAGTGTGCTCGCAACCCTTCCAGATTTCTCCCTTCTTCCCCCGAGCCATTTCTGGACAGTGTAGACCCCTTAGCACTCCTCTAGTGTGCTCTGGACTCCTCTTTTCCACAGAAATGTGGCCCCCCAGCTCTTTTGGTGGCCCCCCGAAACCTTAGCCACCCTGTAGTCTCCTCGCAACCCCTCCAGGTTTCTCCCTTCTTCCCCAGAGGCATTTCTTGACCATGTAGATGCTTTAGCACCCCTCTAGTGCACTCTGGACCCCTCTATTCCTCAGCGTGGGCCCCCCCAGCTCTCTTGTGGCCCCCCAGAACCCTTAGACACCCTCTAGTCTCCTCGCAACCCCTCCAGATTTCTCCCATCTTCCCCAGAGCCATTTATGGACCATGTAGACACTTTAGCACCCTTCTAGTGCAGTCTGGACCCGTCTTTTCCGCAGAATTGGGCCCCCCGAGCTGTCTTATGGCCCCCAGTCCCCTTTAGGCACCCTCTACTCTCCTCACAACCCCTCCAGATTTCTCCCTTCTTCCGCAGAGGCATTTCTTGACAGTGTAGATACCTTAGCACCCCTCTAGTGCACTCTGGACCACTCTTTTCCACAAAATCGGGCCCCCAGCTCTCTTCTGGCCCCCAGACCCCTTAGACACCCTCTAGTCTCCTCGCAACCCCTCCGGATTTCTCCCTTCTTCCCTAGAGCCATTTGTAGACCATGGAGGCACCTTAGCACTTCTCTAGTGCACTCTGGACCCCTCTTTTCCACAGAATTGGGCCCCCCCAGCTCTCTTCTGACCCCCCAGGCCCCTTAGACACCCTCTAGTCTCCTCGCAAGCCCTCCAGATTTCTCCCTTCTTCCCCAGAGGTATTTCTGGACCATGTAGATGTCTTAGCACCCCTCTAGTGTGCTCTGGATTCCTCTTTTCCACAGAGTGGGGCCCCCCACCCCTCCTGTGGCACCCCAGACCCCTTAGACACCCTCTAGTCTCCTCGCAAACCCTCCAGATTTCTCCCTTCTTCCCCAGAGGCATTTCTAGACCATGTAGACACCTTACTACCTCTCTAGTGCACTCTGGATTCCTCTTTTCCACAGAGTGGGGCCCCCTAGCTCTCTTGTGGCCCCCCAGGCCCCTTAGACACCCTCTAGTCTCCTCGGAACCCCTCCAGATTTCTCCCTTCTTCCCCAGAGGCATTTCTGGACCACGTAGACACCTTAGGGGTCCAGAGCGCACTAGAGGGGTGCTAAGGTGTCTACATGGTCAAGAAATGTCTCTGGGAAAGAAGGGAGCAATCTGGAGGCCTTCTGAGGAGACTAGAGGGTGTCTAAGTGGTCTAGGGGGCCATAAGAGAGCTGGGGGCCCAATTCTGTGAAAAAGAGGTGTCCAGAGCGCACTAGAGAGGTGCTAAGGTGTCTACATGGTCCAGAAATGCCTCTGGGGCAGAAGGGAGAAATCTGGAGGGGTTGCGAAGAGACTAGAGGGTGTATAAGGGGTCTGGGGGCCCAGAAGAGTGCTGGGGGGCCCAATTCTGTGGAACAGAGGGGTCCAGAGTGCACTAGAGGGGTGCTCTTTTCCACAGAGTCTAGATCCCAGCTCTCTTCTGGTCCCCAGGCCCCTTAGACACCCTCTAGTCTCCTCGCAACCCCTCCAGATTTCTCCCTTCTTCCCCGGAGGCATTTTTTGAGTGTGTAGACGCCTTAGCACCCCTCTAGTGTGCTCTGGACCCCTCTTTTCCACAGAATGGGCCCCCCAGCTCTCTTCTGACCCCCAGACTCCTTAGACTCCCTTTAGTCTTCTCGCAACCCCTCCACATTTCTCCTTTCTTCCCCAGAGGCATTTCTGGACCATGTAGACACCTAAGCACCCCTCTAGTGTGCGCTGGACCCGTCTTTTCCACAGAATGGGGCCCCCCAGCTCTCTTCTGGCCCCCCAGAGCCCTTAGCCACCCTCTAGTCTCCTCGCAAGCCCTCCAGATTGCTCCCTTCTTCCCCAGAGGCATTTCTGGACCATGTAGACGCCTTAGCACCCCTCTAGTGCGCTCTGGATCCCTCTTCCACAGAATGGGGCCCCTCAGCTCTCTTGTGGCCCCCAGACCCCTTAGACACCTTCTAGTCTCCTCGCAACTCCTCCAGATTTCTCCCTTCTTCCCCAGAGGCATATCTTGACAGTGTAGACCCCTTAGTGCCCCTCTAGTGCACTCTGGACCCCTCTTTTCCACAGAATTGGGCCCCCCATATATCTTTGGGACCTCCAGACCCCTTAGACACCCTCTAGTCTCATCGTTACTCCTCCAGATTTCTCCCTTCTTCCCCAGAGGCATTTCTTGACAGTGTAGACGCTTTAGCACCCCTCTAGTGCGCTCTGGACTCCTCTTTTGTACAGAATGGGGTCCTCTAGCTCTCTTCTCGCCCCCCAAGCCCCTTTAGACACCCTATAGTGTGCTCGCAACCCTTCCAGATTTCTCCCTTCTTCCCCCGAGCCATTTCTGGACAGTGTAGACCCCTTAGCACTCCTCTAGTGTGCTCTGGACCCCTCTTTTCCACAGAAATGTGGCCCCCCAGCTCTTTTGGTGTCCCCCCGAAACCTTAGCCAGCCTGTAGTCTCCTCGCAACCCCTCCAGATTTCTCCCTTCTTCCCCAGAAGCATTTATGGACAGTGTAGACGCCTTAGCACCCCTCTAGTGCATTCTGGACCCCTCTTTTCCACAGAATTGGGCCCCCCAGATATACTTGGAATCTCCAGACCCCTTAGACCCCCTCTAGTCTCCTCGCAACCCCTCCAGATTTCTCCCTTCTTCCCCAGAGGCATTTCTGGACAGTGTAGACCCCTTAGTGCCCCTCTAGTGCACTCTGGACCCCTCTTTTCCACAGAATGGGGCCCCCCAGCTCTCTTGAGGCCCCCAGACCCCTTAAACAGCTTCTAGTCTCCTTGCAACCCCTCCAGATTTCTCCCTTCTTACCCAGAGGCATTTCTTGACAGTGTAGACATCTTAGCACGTTAGCCAATTCTATGCCATGTAGATGCTTTAGCACCCCTCAAGTGCGCTCTGGACCCCTCTTTTCCACAGAATGGGGCCCCCCAGCTCTCTTGGGGCCCCCCAGGCCCCTTAGCCATCCTCTAGTCTCCTGGCAACCCCTCCAGATTTCTCCCTTCTTCCCCAGAGGCATTTCTGGACCATGTAGACGCCTTAGCACCCCTCTAGTGTGCGCTGGACCCGTCTTTTCCACAGAATGGGGCCCCCCAGCTCTCTTCTGGCCCCCCAGAGCCCTCAGACACCCTCTAGTCTCCTCGCAAGTCCTCCAGATTGCTCCCTTCTTCCCCAGCGGCATTTCTTGACCGTGTCGACACCTTAGCACCCCTCTACTGCGCTCTGGACCCCTAAGGTGTTGACGTGGTCAAGAAATGCCTATGGGGAAGAAGGAAGCAATGTGGAGGGCTTCTGCGGAGACTACAGGGTGTCTTGGGGGTCTGGGGACCAAATGAGAGGTGGGGTCCCCACTTTGTGGAAAAGAGCACCCCTCTAGTGCCCTCTTGATCCCTCTGTTCAACGGAATAGGACCCCTAGGTCTCTTTTGGCCCCCCAGGCCCCTTAGACACCCTCTAGTCTCCTTGCCACACCTCCAGATTTCTCCCTTCTTCCCCAGAAGCATTTATGGACAGTGTAGACGCCTTAGCACCCCTCTAGTGCACTCTGGACCCCTCTTTTCCACAGAATTGGGCCCCCCAGCTCTCTTCGGGCCCCCCAGACCCCTTAGACCCCCTCTAGTCTCCTTGCAACCCCTCCTGATTTCTCCCTTCTTCCCCAGAGGCATTTCTGGACCATGTAGATGCCTTAGCACCCCTCTAGTGCACTCTGGACCCCTCTTTTCCACAGAATTGGGCCCCCCAGATATATTTGGAATCTCCAGGCCCCTTAGACCCCCTCTAGTCTCCTCACAACCCCTCCAGATTTCTCCCTTCTTCCCCAGAAGCATTTATGGACAGTGTAGACGCCTTAGCACCCCTCTAGTGCACTCTGGACCCCTCTTTTCCACAGAATTGGGCCCCCCAGATATATTTGGAATCTCCAGACCCCTTAGACCCCCTCTAGTCTCCTCGCAACCCCTCCAGATTTCTCCCTTCTTCCCCAGAGGCATTTCTGGACCATGTAGATGCCTTAGCACCCCTCTAGTGCCCTCTGGACCATTTTTTTGCACAGAATGGACCCCCCAGGCCCCTTAGACACCCTCTAGTCTTCTCAGAACCTCTCCAGATTTCTCCCTTCTTCCCCAGAGGCATATCTTGACAGTGTAGACACCTTAGCACCCCTCTAGTGCACTCTGGACCCCTCTTTTCCACAGAATTGGGCCCCCCATATATCTTTGGGACCTCCAGACCCCTTAGACACCCTCTAGTCTCATCGTTACTCCTCCAGATTTCTCCCTTCTTCCCCAGAGGCATTTCTTGACAGTGTAGACGCTTTAGCACCCCTCTAGTGCACTCTGGACCCCTCTTTTCCACAGAATTGGGCCCCCCAGATATATTTGGAATCTCCAGACCCCTTAGACCCCCTCTAGTCTCCTCGCAACCCCTCCAGATTTCTCCCTTCTTCCCCAGAGGCATTTTTGGACAGTGTAGACCCCTTAGTGCCCCTCTAGTGCACTCTGGACCCCTCTTTTCCACAGAATGGGGCCCCCCAGATATATTTGGAATCTCCAGGCCCCTTAGACCCCCTCTAGTCTCCTGGCAACCCCTCCAGATTTCTCCCTTCTTCCCCAGAAGCATTTATGGACAGTGTAGACGCCTTAGCACCCCTCTAGTGCACTCTGGACCCCTCTTTTCCACAGAATTGGGCCCCCCAGATATATTTGGAATCTCCAGACCCCTTAGCACCCCTCTAGTCTCCTCGCAACCCCTCCAGATTTCTCCCTTCTTCCCCAGAGGCATTTCTGGACCATGTAGACGCCTTAGCACCCCTCTAGTGCCCTCTGGACCATTTTTTTGCACAGAATGGACCCCCCAGGCCCCTTAGACACCCTCTAGTATTCTCAGAACCTCTCCAGATTTCTCCCTTCTTCCCCAGAGGCATATCTTGACAGTGTAGACACCTTAGCACCCCTCTAGTGCACTCTGGACCCCTCTTTTCCACAGAATTGGGCCCCCCATATATCTTTGGGACCTCCAGACCCCTTAGACACCCTCTAGTCTCATCGTTACTCCTCCAGATTTCTCCCTTCTTCCCCAGAGGCATTTCTTGACAGTGTAGACGCTTTAGCACCCCTCTAGTGCGCTCTGGACTCCTCTTTTGCACAGAATGGGGTCCTCTAGCTCTCTTCTCGCCCCCCAAGCCCTTTTAGACATCCTTTAGTGTGCTCGCAATCTCTCCAGATTTCTCCCTTCTTCCCCCGAGCCATTTCTGGACAGTGTAGACCCCTTAGCACTCCTCTAGTGTGCTCTGGACTCCTCTTTTCCACAGAAATGTGGCCCCCCAGCTCTTTTGGTGCCCCCCCGAAACCTTAGCCACCCTGTAGTCTCCTCGCAACCCCTCCAGGTTTCTCCCTTCTTCCCCAGAGGCATTTCTTGACCATGTAGATGCTTTAGCACCCCTCTAGTGCACTCTGGACCCCTCTATTCCTCAGCGTGGGCCCCCCCAGCTCTCTTGTGGCCCCCCAGAACCCTTAGACACCCTCTAGTCTCCTCGCAACCCCTCCAGATTTCTCCCATCTTCCCCAGAGCCATTTATGGACCATGTAGACACTTTAGCACCCTTCTAGTGCAGTCTGGACCCGTCTTTTCCGCAGAATTGGGCCCCCCGAGCTGTCTTATGGCCCCCAGTCCCCTTTAGGCACCCTCTACTCTCCTCACAACCCCTCCAGATTTCTCCCTTCTTCCCCAGAGGCATTTCTTGACAGTGTAGATACCTTAGCACCCCTCTAGTGCACTCTGGACCACTCTTTTCCACAGAATTGGGCCCCCCCAGCTCTCTTCTGGCCCCCAGGCCCCTTAGACACCCTCTAGTCTCCTCGCAACCCCTCCAGATTTCTCCCTTCTTCCCCAGAGGCATTTCTGGACCACGTAGACACCTTAGGGGTCCAGAGCGCACTAGAGGGGTGCTAAGGTGTCTACATGGTCAAGAAATGTCTCTGGGAAAGAAGGGAGCAATCTGGAGGCCTTCTGAGGAGACTAGAGGGTGTCTAAGTGGTCTAGGGGGCCATAAGAGAGCTGGGGGCCCAATTCTGTGAAAAAGAGGTGTCCAGAGCGCACTAGAGAGGTGCTAAGGTGTCTACATGGTCCAGAAATGCCTCTGGAGCAGAAGGGAGAAATCTGGAGGGGTTGCGAAGAGACTAGAGGGTGTATAAGGGGTCTGGGGGCCCAGAAGAGTGCTGGGGGGCCCAATTCTGTGGAACAGAGGGGTCCAGAGTGCACTAGAGGGGTGCTCTTTTCCACAGAGTCTAGATCCCAGCTCTCTTCTGGTCCCCAGGCCCCTTAGACACCCTCTAGTCTCCTCGCAACCCCTCCAGATTTCTCCCTTCTTCCCCAGAGGCATTTTTTGAGTGTGTGGACACCTTAGCACCCCTCTAGTGTGCTCTGGACCCCTCTTTTCCACAGAATTGTGCCCCCCGGATATCTTCTGGCCCCCCAGACCCCTCAGACAGCCTCTAGTCTCTTCGCAACCCCTCCAGATTTCTCCCTTCTTCCCCAGAGGCATTTCTTGACAGTGTAGACGCTTTAGTACCCCTCTAGTGCGCTCTGGACCCCTCTTTTCCACAGAGTGACCCCCACCAGCTCTCTTCTGGCCCCCCAGGACCCTTAGACACCCTATAGTGTGCTCGCAACCCTTCCAGATTTCTCCCTTCTTCCCCCGAGCCATTTCTGGACAGTGTAGACCCCTTAGCACTCCTCTAGTGTGCTCTGGACCCCTCTTTTCCACAGAAATGTGGCCCCCCAGGTCTTTTGGTGCCCCCCCGAAACCTTAGCCACCCTGTAGTCTCCTCGCAACCCCTCCAGATTTCTCCCTTCTTCCCCAGAGGCATTTCTTGACCATGTAGATACTTTAGCACCCCTCTAGTGCACTCTGGACCCCTCTATTCCTCAGCGTGGGCCCCCCCAGCTCTCTTGTGGCCCCCCAGAACCCTTAGACACCCTCTAGTCTCCTCGCAACCCCTCCAGATTTCTCCCATCTTCCCCAGAGCCATTTATGGACCATGTAGACACTTTAGCACCCTTCTAGTGCAGTCTGGACCCGTCTTTTCCACAGAATTGGGCCCCCCGAGCTGTCTTATGGCCCCCAGTCCCCTTTAGGCACCCTCTACTCTCCTCACAACCCCTCCAGATTTCTCCCTTCTTCCGCAGAGGCATTTCTTGACAGTGTAGATACCTTAGCACCCCTCTAGTGCACTCTGGACCACTCTTTTCCACAAAATCGGGCCCCCAGCTCTCTTCTGGCCCCCAGACCCCTTAGACACCCTCTAGTCTCCTCGCAACCCCTCCGGATTTCTCCCTTCTTCCCTAGAGCCATTTGTAGACCATGGAGGCACCTTAGCACTTCTCTAGTGCACTCTGGACCCCTCTTTTCCACAGAATTGGGCCCCCCCAGCTCTCTTCTGGCCCCCCAGGCCCCTTAGACACCCTCTAGTCTCCTCGCAACCCCTCCAGATTTCTCCCTTCTTCCCCAGAGGCATTTCTGGACTATGTAGACACCTTAGCACCCCTCTAGTGTGCTCTGGACACCTCTTTTCCACAGAAATGTGGCCCCCCAGCTCTTTTGGTGCCCCCCCGAAACCTTAGCCACCCTCTAGTCTCCTCGCAAACCCTCCAGATTTCTCCCTTCTTCCCTAGAGGCATTATTTGACAGTGTACACACATTAGCACTTCTCTAGTGCATTCTGGACCCCTCTTTTCCACAGAATTGGGCCCCCCAGATATATTTGGAATCTCCAGGCCCCTTAGACACCCTCTAGTCTCCTCGCAACCCCTCCAGATTTCTCCCTTCTTCCCCAGAGGTATTTCTGGACCATGTAGATGTCTTAGCACCCCTCTAGTGTGCTCTGGATTCCTCTTTTCCACAGAGTGGGGCCCCCCACCCCTCCTGTGGCACCCCAGACCCCTTAGACACCCTCTAGTCTCCTCGCAACCCCTCCAGATTTCTCCCTTCTTCCCCAGAGGCATTTCTGGACCATGTAGACACCTTACTACCTCTCTAGTGCACTCTGGATTCCTCTTTTCCACAGAGTGGGGCCCCCTAGCTCTCTTGTGGCCCCCCAGGCCCCTTAGACACCCTCTAGTCTCCTCGCAACCCCTCCAGATTTCTCCCTTCTTCCCCAGAGGCATTTTTGGACAGTGTAGACCCCTTAGTGCCCCTCTAGTGCACTCTGGACCCCTCTTTTCCACAGAATGGGCCCCCCCAGCTCTCTTGAGGCCCCCAGACCCCTTAAACAGCTTCTAGTCTCCTCGCAACCCCTCCAGATTTCTCCCTTCTTACCCAGAGGCATTTCTTGACAGTGTAGACATCTTAGCACGTTAGCCAATTCTATGCCATGTAGATGCTTTAGCACCCCTCAAGTGCGCTCTGGACCCCTCTTTTCCACAGAATGGGGCCCCCCAGCTCTCTTGGGGCCCCCCAGAACCCTTAGCCACCCTCTAGTCTCCTGGCAACCCCTCCAGATTTCTCCCTTCTTCCCCAGAGGCATTTCTGGACCATGTAGACGCCTTAGCACCCCTCTAGTGTGCGCTGGACCCGTCTTTTCCACAGAATGGGGCCCCCCAGCTCTCTTCTGGCCCCCCAGAGCCCTTAGACACCCTCTAGTCTCCTCGCAAGCCCTCCAGATTGCTCCCTTTTTCCCCAGCAGCATTTCTTGACCGTGTCGACACCTTAGCACCCCTCTACTGTGCTCTGGACCCCTAAGGTGTTGACGTGGTCAAGAAATGCCTATGGGGAAGAAGGAAGCAATGTGGAGGGCTTCTGCGGAGACTACAGGGTGTCTTGGGGGTCTGGGGACCAAATGAGAGGTGGGGTCCCCACTTTGTGGAAAAGAGCACCCCTCTAGTGCCCTCTTGATCCCTCTGTTCAACGGAATAGGACCCCTAGCTCTCTTTTGGCCCCCCAGGCCCCTTAGACACCCTCTAGTCTCCTTGCCACACTTCCAGATTTCTCCCTTCTTCCCCAGAAGCATTTATGGACAGTGTAGAGGCCTTAGCACCCCTCTAGTGCGCTCTGGACCCCCCTTTTCCACATAATTGGGGCCACCAGATATCTTTCGGATCTCCAGACGCTTTAGACACCCTCTAGTCTCCTTGCCACACCTCCAGATTTCTCCCTTCTTGCTCAGAGCCATTTCTTCACAGCGTAGACCCCTTAGCACCCCTCTAGTGCACTCTGAACCCCTCTTTTCCACAGAATTGGGCCCCCCAGATATATTTGGAATCTCCAGGCCCCTTAGACCCCCTCTAGTCTCCTCGCAACCCCTCCAGATTTCTCCCTTCTTCCCCAGAGGCATTTATGGACAGTGTAGATGCCTTAGCACCCCTCTAGTGCACTCTGGACCCCTCTTTTCCACAGAATTGGGCCACCCAGATATCTTTGGAATCTCCAGGTCCCTTAGACAGCCTCTAGTCTCCTCGCAACCCCTCCAGATTTCTCCCTTCTTCCCCAGAAGCATTTATGGACAGTGTAGACGCCTTAGCACCCCTCTAGTGCATTCTGGACCCCTCTTTTCCACAGAATTGGGCCCCCCAGATATACTTGGAATCTCCAGACCCCTTAGACCCCCTCTAGTCTCCTCGCAACCCCTCCAGATTTCTCCCTTCTTCCCCAGAGGCATTTCTGGACAGTGTAGACCCCTGAGTGCCCCTCTAGTGCACTCTGGACCCCTCTTTTCCACAGAATGGGGCCCCCCAGCTCTCTTGAGGCCCCCAGACCCCTTAAACAGCTTCTAGTCTCCTTGCAACCCCTCCAGATTTCTCCCTTCTTACCCAGAGGCATTTCTTGACAGTGTAGACATCTTAGCACGTTAGCCAATTCTATGCCATGTAGATGCTTTAGCACCCCTCAAGTGCGCTCTGGACCCCTCTTTTCCACAGAATGGGGCCCCCCAGCTCTCTTGGGGCCCCCCAGAACCCTTAGCCACCCTCTAGTCTCCTGGCAACCCCTCCAGATTTCTCCCTTCTTCCCCAGAGGCATTTCTGGACCATGTAGACGCCTTAGCACCCCTCTAGTGTGCGCTGGACCCGTCTTTTCCACAGAATGGGGCCCCCCAGCTCTCTTCTGGCCCCCCAGAGCCCTTAGACACCCTCTAGTCTCCTCGCAAGCCCTCCAGATTGCTCCCTTTTTCCCCAGCGGCATTTCTTGACCGTGTCGACACCTTAGCACCCCTCTACTGCGCTCTGGACCCCTAAGGTGTTGACGTGGTCAAGAAATGCCTATGGGGAAGAAGGAAGCAATGTGGAGGGCTTCTGCGGAGACTACAGGGTGTCTTGGGGGTCTGGGGACCAAATGAGAGGTGGGGTCCCCACTTTGTGGAAAAGAGCACCCCTCTAGTGCCCTCTTGATCCCTCTGTTCAACGGAATAGGACCCCTAGGTCTCTTTTGGCCCCCCAGGCCCCTTAGACACCCTCTAGTCTCCTTGCCACACCTCCAGATTTCTCCCTTCTTCCCCAGAAGCATTTATGGACAGTGTAGACGCCTTAGCACCCCTCTAGTGCACTCTGGACCCCTCTTTTCCACAGAATTGGGCCCCCCAGATATATTTGGAATCTCCAGGCCCCTTAGACCCCCTCTAGTCTCCTCACAACCCCTCCAGATTTCTCCCTTCTTCCCCAGAAGCATTTATGGACAGTGTAGACGCCTTAGCACCCCTCTAGTGCACTCTGGACCCCTCTTTTCCACAGAATTGGGCCCCCCAGCTCTCTTCGGGCCCCCCAGACCCCTTAGACCCCCTCTAGTCTCCTCGCAACCCCTCCAGATTTCTCCCTTCTTCCCCAGAGGCATTTCTGGACCATGTAGATGCCTTAGCACCCCTCTAGTGCACTCTGGACCCCACTTTTAAACAGAAGGGGGCCCCCCAGCTCTCTTCGGGCCCCCCAGACCCCCTCTAGTCTCCTCGCAACCCCTCCAGATTTCTCCCTTCTTCCCCAGAGGCATTTATGGACAGTGTAGACGCCTTAGCACCCCTCTAGTGCACTCTGGACCCCTCTTTTCCACAGAATTGGGCCCCCCAGATATATTTGGAATCTCCAGACCCCTTAGACCCCCTCTAGTCTCCTCGCAACCCCTCCAGATTTCTCCCTTCTTCCCCAGAGGCATTTTTGGACAGTGTAGACCCCTTAGTGCCCCTCTAGTGCACTCTGGACCCCTCTTTTCCACAGAATGGGGCCCCCCAGATATATTTGGAATCTCCAGGCCCCTTAGACCCCCTCTAGTCTCCTCGCAACCCCTCCAGATTTCTCCCTTCTTCCCCAGAAGCATTTCTTGACAGTGTAGACGCCTTAGCACCCCTCTAGTGCACTCTGGACCCCTCTTTTCCACAGAATTGGGCCCCCCAGATATATTTGGAATCTCCAGACCCCTTAGACCCCCTCTAGTCTCCTTGCAACCCCTCCAGATTTCTCCCTTCTTCCCCAGAGGCATTTCTGGACCATGTAGACGCCTTAGCACCCCTCTAGTGCCCTCTGGACCATTTTTTTGCACAGAATGGACCCCCCAGGCCCCTTAGACACCCTCTAGTCTTCTCAGAACCTCTCCAGATTTCTCCTTTTTTCCCCAGAGGCATATCTTGACAGTGTAGACACCTTAGCACCCCTCTAGTGCACTCTGGACCCCTCTTTTCCACAGAATTGGGCCCCCCATATATCTTTGGGACCTCCAGACCCCTTAGACACTCTCTAGTCTCATCGTTACTCCTCCAGATTTCTCCCTTCTTCCCCAGAGGCATTTCTTGACAGTGTAGACGCTTTAGCACCCCTCTAGTGCGCTCTGGACCCCTCTTTTCCACAGAATTGGGCCCCCCAGATATATTTGGAATCTCCAGACCCCTTAGACCCCCTCTAGTCTCCTCGCAACCCCTCCAGATTTCTCCCTTCTTCCCTAGAGCCATTTTTGGACAGTGTAGACCCCTTAGTGCTCCTCTAGTGCACTCTGGACCCCTCTTTTCCACAGAATGGGGCCCCCCAGATATATTTGGAATCTCCAGACCCCTTAGACCCCCTCTAGTCTCCTCGCAACCCCTCCAGATTTCTCCCTTCTTCCCCAGAGGCATTTCTGGACCATGTAGACGCCTTAGCACCCCTCTAGTGCCCTCTGGACCATTTTTTTGCACAGAATGGACCCCCCAGGCCCCTTAGACACCCTCTAGTCTTCTCAGAACCTCTCCAGATTTCTCCCTTCTTCCCCAGAGGCATATCTTGACAGTGTAGACACCTTAGCACCCCTCTAGTGCACTCTGGACCCCTCTTTTCCACAGAATTGGGCCCCCCATATATCTTTGGGACCTCCAGACCCCTTAGACACCCTCTAGTCTCATCGTTACTCCTCCAGATTTCTCCCTTCTTCCCCAGAGGCATTTCTTGACAGTGTAGACGCTTTAGCACCCCTCTAGTGCACTCTGGACTCCTCTTTTGCACAGAATGGGGTCCTCTAGCTCTCTTCTCGCCCCCCAAGCCCTTTTAGACATCCTTTAGTGTGCTCGCAATCTCTCCAGATTTCTCCCTTCTTCCCCCGAGCCATTTCTGGACAGTGTAGTCACCTTAGCACCCCTCTAGTGCGCTCTGGACCCCTCTTTTCCACAGAGTGACCCCCACCAGCTCTCTTCTGGCCCCCCAGGACCCTTAGACACCCTATAGTGTGCTCGCAACCCTTCCAGATTTCTCCCTTCTTCCCCCGAGCCATTTCTGGACAGTGTAGTCCCCTTAGCACTCCTCTAGTGTGCTCTGGACTCCTCTTTTCCACAGAAATGTGGCCCCCCAGCTCTTTTGGTGGCCCCCCGAAACCTTAGCCACCCTGTAGTCTCCTCGCAACCCCTCCAGGTTTCTCCCTTCTTCCCCAGAGGCATTTCTTGACCATGTAGATGCTTTAGCACCCCTCTAGTGCACTCTGGACCCCTCTATTCCTCAGCGTGGGCCCCCCCAGCTCTCTTGTGGCCCCCCAGAACCCTTAGACATCCTCTAGTCTCCTCGCAACCCCTCCAGATTTCTCCCATCTTTCCCAGAGCCATTTATGGACCATGTAGACACTTTAGCACCCTTCTAGTGCAGTCTGGACCCGTCTTTTCCGCAGAATTGGGCCCCCCGAGCTGTCTTATGGCCCCCAGTCCCCTTTAGGCACCCTCTACTCTCCTCACAACCCCTCCAGATTTCTCCCTTCTTCCCCAGAGGCATTTCTTGACAGTGTAGATACCTTAGCACCCCTCTAGTGCACTCTGGACCACTCTTTTCCACAAAATCGGGCCCCCAGCTCTCTTCTGGCCCCCAGACCCCTTAGACACCCTCTAGTCTCCTCGCAATCCCTCCGGATTTCTCCCTTCTTCCCTAGAGCCATTTGTAGACCATGGAGGCACCTTAGCACTTCTCTAGTGCACTCTGGACCCCTCTTTTCCACAGAATTGGGCCCCCCCAGCTCTCTTCTGACCCCCCAGGCCCCTTAGACACCCTCTAGTCTCCTCGGAAGCCCTCCAGATTTCTCCCTTCTTCCCCAGAGGCATTTCTGGACCACGTAGACACCTTAGGGGTCCAGAGCGCACTAGAGGGGTGCTAAGGTGTCTACATGGTCAAGAAATGTCTCTGGGAAAGAAGGGAGCAATCTGGAGGCCTTCTGAGGAGACTAGAGGGTGTCTAAGTGGTCTAGGGGGCCATAAGAGAGCTGGGGGCCCAATTCTGTGAAAAAGAGGTGTCCAGAGCGCACTAGAGAGGTGCTAAGGTGTCTACATGGTCCAGAAATGGCTCTGGGGAAGAAGGGAGAAATCTGGAGGGGTTGCGAAGAGACTAGAGGGTGTATAAGGGGTCTGGGGGCCCAGAAGAGTGCTGGGGGGCCCAATTCTGTGGAACAGAGGGGTCCAGAGTGCACTAGAGGGGTGCTCTTTTCCACAGAGTCTAGATCCCAGCTCTCTTCTGGTCCCCAGGCCCCTTAGACACCCTCTAGTCTCCTCGCAACCCCTCCAGATTTCTCCCTTCTTCCCCGGAGGCATTTTTTGAGTGTGTAGACGCCTTAGCACCCCTCTAGTGTGCTCTGGACCCCTCTTTTCCACAGAATTGTGCCCCCCGGATATCTTCTGGCCCCCCAGACCCCTTAGACAGCCTCTAGTCTCTTCGCAACCCCTGCAGATTTCTCCCTTCTTCCCCAGAGGCATTTCTGGACAGTGTAGACGCCTTAGCACCCCTCTAGTGCGCTCTGGACCCCTCTTTTCCACAGAATGGGCCCCCCAGCTCTCTTCTGACCCCCAGACTCCTTAGACTCCCTCTAGTCTCCTCGCAAGCCCTCCAGATTGCTCCCTTCTTCCCCAGAGGCATTTCTGGACCATGTAGACACCTAAGCACCCCTCTAGTGTGCGCTGGACCCATCTTTTCCACAGAATGGGGCCCCCCAGCTCTCTTCTGGCCCCCCAGACCCCTTAGACACCCTCTAGTCTCCTCGCAAGCCCTCCAGATTTCTCCCTTCTTCCCCAGAGGCATTTCTGGACCATGTAGACGCCTTAGCACCCCTCTAGTGCGCTCTGGATCCCTCTTCCACAGAATGGGGCCCCTCAGCTCTCTTGTGGCCCCCAGACCCCTTAGACACCTTCTAGTCTCCTCGCAACTCCTCCAGATTTCTCCCTTCTTCCCCAGAGGCATTTCTTGACAGTGTAGACGCCTTAGCACCCCTCTAGTGCGCTCTGGACCCCTCTTTTCCACAGAGTGACCCCCACCAGCTCTCTTCTGGCCCCCCAGGACCCTTAGACACCCTATAGTGTGCTCGCAACCCTTCCAGATTTCTCCCTTCTTCCCCCGAGCCATTTCTGGACAGTGTAGACCCCTTAGCACTCCTCTAGTGTGCTCTGGACCCCTCTTTTCCACAGAAATGTGGCCCCCCAGCTCTTTTGGTGCCCCCCCGAAACCTTAGCCACCCTGTAGTCTCCTCGCAACCCCTCCAGATTTCTCCCTTCTTCCCCAGAGGCATTTCTTGACCATGTAGATGCTTTAGCACCCCTCTAGTGCACTCTGGACCCCTCTATTCCTCAGCGTGGGCCCCCCCAGCTCTCTTGTGGCCCCCCAGAACCCTTAGACACCCTCTAGTCTCCTCGCAACCCCTCCAGATTTCTCCCATCTTCCCCAGAGCCATTTATGGACCATGTAGACACTTTAGCACCCTTCTAGTGCAGTCTGGACCCGTCTTTTCCGCAGAATTGGGCCCCCCGAGCTGTCTTATGGCCCCCAGTCCCCTTTAGGCACCCTCTACTCTCCTCACAACCCCTCCAGATTTCTCCCTTCTTCCCCAGAGGCATTTCTTGACAGTGTAGATACCTTAGCACCCCTCTAGTGCACTCTGGACCACTCTTTTCCACAAAATCGGGCCCCCAGCTCTCTTCTGGCCCCCAGACCCCTTAGACACCCTCTAGTCTCCTCGCAACCCCTCCGGATTTCTCCCTTCTTCCCTAGAGCCATTTGTAGACCATGGAGGCACCTTAGCACTTCTCTAGTGCACTCTGGACCCCTCTTTTCCACAGAATTGGGCCCCCCCAGCTCTCTTCTGGCCCCCCAGGCCCCTTAGACACCCTCTAGTCTCCTCGCAACCCCTCCAGATTTCTCCCTTCTTCCCCAGAGGCATTTCTGGACTATGTAGACACCTTAGCACCCCTCTAGTGTGCTCTGGACACCTCTTTTCCACAGAAATGTGGCCCCCCAGCTCTTTTGGTGCCCCCCCGAAACCTTAGCCACCCTCTAGTCTCCTCGCAAACCCTCCAGATTTCTCCCTTCTTCCCTAGAGGCATTATTTGACAGTGTACACACATTAGCACTTCTCTAGTGCACTTTGGACCCCTCTTTTCCACAGAATTGGGCCCCCCAGATATATTTGGAATCTCCAGGCCCCTTAGACACCCTCTAGTCTCCTCGCAACCCCTCCAGATTTCTCCCTTCTTCCCCAGAGGTATTTCTGGACCATGTAGATGTCTTAGCACCCCTCTAGTGTGCTCTGGATTCCTCTTTTCCACAGAGTGGGGCCCCCCACCCCTCCTGTGGCACCCCAGACCCCTTAGACACCCTCTAGTCTCCTCGCAACCCCTCCAGATTTCTCCCTTCTTCCCCAGAGGCATTTCTGGACCATGTAGACACCTTACTACCTCTCTAGTGCACTCTGGATTCCTCTTTTCCACAGAGTGGGGCCCCCTAGCTCTCTTGTGGCCCCCCAGGCCCCTTAGACACCCTCTAGTCTCCTCGCAACCCCTCCAGATTTCTCCCTTCTTCCCCAGAGGCATTTTTGGACAGTGTAGACCCCTTAGTGCCCCTCTAGTGCACTCTGGACCCCTCTTTTCCACAGAATGGGCCCCCCCAGCTCTCTTGAGGCCCCCAGACCCCTTAAACAGCTTCTAGTCTCCTTGCAACCCCTCCAGATTTCTCCCTTCTTACCCAGAGGCATTTCTTGACAGTGTAGACATCTTAGCACGTTAGCCAATTCTATGCCATGTAGATGCTTTAGCACCCCTCAAGTGCGCTCTGGACCCCTCTTTTCCACAGAATGGGGCCCCCCAGCTCTCTTGGGGCCCCCCAGAACCCTTAGCCACCCTCTAGTCTCCTGGCAACCCCTCCAGATTTCTCCCTTCTTCCCCAGAGGCATTTCTGGACCATGTAGACGCCTTAGCACCCCTCTAGTGTGCGCTGGACCCGTCTTTTCCACAGAATGGGGCCCCCCAGCTCTCTTCTGGCCCCCCAGAGCCCTTAGACACCCTCTAGTCTCCTCGCAAGCCCTCCAGATTGCTCCCTTTTTCCCCAGCAGCATTTCTTGACCGTGTCGACACCTTAGCACCCCTCTACTGTGCTCTGGACCCCTAAGGTGTTGACGTGGTCAAGAAATGCCTATGGGGAAGAAGGAAGCAATGTGGAGGGCTTCTGCGGAGACTACAGGGTGTCTTGGGGGTCTGGGGACCAAATGAGAGGTGGGGTCCCCACTTTGTGGAAAAGAGCACCCCTCTAGTGCCCTCTTGATCCCTCTGTTCAACGGAATAGGACCCCTAGGTCTCTTTTGGCCCCCCAGGCCCCTTAGACACCCTCTAGTCTCCTTGCCACACCTCCAGATTTCTCCCTTCTTCCCCAGAAGCATTTATGGACAGTGTAGAGGCCTTAGCACCCCTCTAGTGCGCTCTGGACCCCCCTTTTCCACATAATTGGGGCCACCAGATATCTTTCGGATCTCCAGACGCTTTAGACACCCTCTAGTCTCCTTGCAACCCCTCCAGATTTCTCCCTTCTTGCTCAGAGCCATTTCTTCACAGCGTAGACCCCTTAGCACCCCTCTAGTGCACTCTGAACCCCTCTTTTCCACAGAATTGGGCCCCCCAGATATATTTGGAATCTCCAGGCCCCTTTGACCCCCTCTAGTCTCCTCGCAACCCCTCCAGATTTCTCCCTTCTTCCCCAGAGGCATTTATGGACAGTGTAGATGCCTTAGCACCCCTCTAGTGCACTCTGGACCCCTCTTTTCCACAGAATTGGGCCACCCAGATATCTTTGGAATCTCCAGGTCCCTTAGACAGCCTCTAGTCTCCTCGCAACCCCTCCAGATTTCTCCCTTCTTCCCCAGAAGCATTTATGGACAGTGTAGACGCCTTAGCACCCCTCTAGTGCATTCTGGACCCCTCTTTTCCACAGAATTGGGCCCCCCAGATATACTTGGAATCTCCAGACCCCTTAGACCCCCTCTAGTCTCCTCGCAACCCCTCCAGATTTCTCCCTTCTTCCCCAGAGGCATTTCTGGACAGTGTAGACCCCTTAGTGCCCCTCTAGTGCACTCTGGACCCCTCTTTTCCACAGAATGGGGCCCCCCAGCTCTCTTGAGGCCCCCAGACCCCTTAAACAGCTTCTAGTCTCCTTGCAACCCCTCCAGATTTCTCCCTTCTTACCCAGAGGCATTTCTTGACAGTGTAGACATCTTAGCACGTTAGCCAATTCTATGCCATGTAGATGCTTTAGCACCCCTCAAGTGCGCTCTGGACCCCTCTTTTCCACAGAATGGGGCCCCCCAGCTCTCTTGGGGCCCCCCAGGCCCCTTAGACACCCTCTAGTCTCCTCGCAACCCCTCCAGATTTCTCCCTTCTTCCCCAGAGGCATTTCTGGACCATGTAGACGCCTTAGCACCCCTCTAGTGTGCGCTGGACCCGTCTTTTCCACAGAATGGGGCCCCCCAGCTCTCTTCTGGCCCCCCAGAGCCCTTAGACACCCTCTAGTCTCCTCGCAAGCCCTCCAGATTGCTCCCTTTTTCCCCAGCGGCATTTCTTGACCGTGTCGACACCTTAGCACCCCTCTACTGCGCTCTGGACCCCTAAGGTGTTGACGTGGTCAAGAAATGCCTATGGGGAAGAAGGAAGCAATGTGGAGGGCTTCTGCGGAGACTACAGGGTGTCTTGGGGGTCTGGGGACCAAATGAGAGGTGGGGTCCCCACTTTGTGGAAAAGAGCACCCCTCTAGTGCCCTCTTGATCCCTCTGTTCAACGGAATAGGACCCCTAGGTCTCTTTTGGCCCCCCAGGCCCCTTAGACACCCTCTAGTCTCCTTGCCACACCTCCAGATTTCTCCCTTCTTCCCCAGAAGCATTTATGGACAGTGTAGACGCCTTAGCACCCCTCTAGTGCAGTCTGGACCCCTCTTTTCCACAGAATTGGGCCCCCCAGATATATTTGGAATCTCCAGGCCCCTTAGACACCCTCTAGTCTCCTCGCAACCCCTCCAGATTTCTCCCTTCTTCCCCAGAAGCATTTATGGACAGTGTAGACGCCTTAGCACCCCTCTAGTGCACTCTGGACCCCACTTTTAAACAGAAGGGGGCCCCCCAGCTCTCTTCGGGCCCCCAGACCCCTTAGACCCCCTCTAGTCTCCTCGCAACCCCTCCAGATTTCTCCCTTCTTCCCCAGAGGCATTTATGGACAGTGTAGATGCCTTAGCACCCCTCTAGTGCACTCTGGACCCCTCTTTTCCACAGAATTGGGCCCCCCAGATATATTTGGAATCTCCAGGCCCCTTAGACCCCCTCTAGTCTCCTCGCAACCCCTCCAGATTTCTCCCTTCTTCCCCAGAAGCATTTATGGACAGTGTAGACGCCTTAGCACCCCTCTAGTGCACTCTGGACCCCTCTTTTCCACAGAATTGGGCCCCCCAGATATATTTGGAATCTCCAGACCCCTTAGACCCCCTCTAGTCTCCTCGCAACCCCTCCAGATTTCTCCCTTCTTCCCCAGAGGCATTTTTGGACAGTGTAGACCCCTTAGTGCCCCTCTAGTGCACTCTGGACCCCTCTTTTCCACAGAATGGGGCCCCCCAGATATATTTGGAATCTCCAGGCCCCTTAGACCCCCTCTAGTCTCCTCGCAACCCCTCCAGATTTCTCCCTTCTTCCCCAGAGGCATTTTTGGACAGTGTAGACCCCTTAGTGCCCCTCTAGTGCACTCTGGACCCCTCTTTTCCACAGAATGGGGCCCCCCAGATATATTTGGAATCTCCAGACCCCTTAGACACCCTCTAGTCTCATCGTTACTCCTCCAGATTTCTCCCTTCTTCCCCAGAGGCATTTCTTGACAGTGTAGACGCTTTAGCACCCCTCTAGTGCGCTCTGGACCCCTCTTTTCCACTGAATTGGGCCCCCCAGATATATTTGGAATCTCCAGACCCCTTAGACCCCCTCTAGTCTCCTCGCAACCCCTCCAGATTTCTCCCTTCTTCCCTAGAGGCATTTTTGGACAGTGTAGACCCCTTAGTGCTCCTCTAGTGCACTCTGGACCCCTCTTTTCCACAGAATGGGGCCCCCCAGATATATTTGGAATCTCCAGACCCCTTAGACCCCCTCTAGTCTCCTCGCAACCCCTCCAGATTTCTCCCTTCTTCCCCAGAGGCATTTCTGGACCATGTAGACGCCTTAGCACCCCTCTAGTGCCCTCTGGACCATTTTTTTGCACAGAATGGACCCCCCAGGCCCCTTAGACACCCTCTAGTCTTCTCAGAACCTCTCCAGATTTCTCCCTTCTTCCCCAGAGGCATATCTTGACAGTGTAGACACCTTAGCACCCCTCTAGTGCACTCTGGACCCCTCTTTTCCACAGAATTGGGCCCCCCATATATCTTTGGGACCTCCAGACCCCTTAGACACCCTCTAGTCTCATCGTTACTCCTCCAGATTTCTCCCTTCTTCCCCAGAGGCATTTCTTGACAGTGTAGACGCTTTAGCACCCCTCTAGTGCACTCTGGACTCCTCTTTTGCACAGAATGGGGTCCTCTAGCTCTCTTCTCACCCCCCAAGCCCTTTTAGACATCCTTTAGTGTGCTCGCAATCTCTCCAGATTTCTCCCTTCTTCCCCCGAGCCATTTCTGGACAGTGTAGTCACCTTAGCACCCCTCTAGTGCGCTCTGGACCCCTCTTTTCCACAGAGTGACCCCCACCAGCTCTCTTCTGGCCCCCCAGGACCCTTAGACACCCTATAGTGTGCTCGCAACCCTTCCAGATTTCTCCCTTCTTCCCCCGAGCCATTTCTGGACAGTGTAGTCCCCTTAGCACTCCTCTAGTGTGCTCTGGACTCCTCTTTTCCACAGAAATGTGGCCCCCCAGCTCTTTTGGTGGCCCCCCGAAACCTTAGCCACCCTGTAGTCTCCTCGCAACCCCTCCAGGTTTCTCCCTTCTTCCCCAGAGGCATTTCTTGACCATGTAGATGCTTTAGCACCCCTCTAGTGCACTCTGGACCCCTCTATTCCTCAGCGTGGGCCCCCCCAGCTCTCTTGTGGCCCCCCAGAACCCTTAGACATCCTCTAGTCTCCTCGCAACCCCTCCAGATTTCTCCCATCTTCCCCAGAGCCATTTATGGACCATGTAGACACTTTAGCACCCTTCTAGTGCAGTCTGGACCCGTCTTTTCCGCAGAATTGGGCCCCCCGAGCTGTCTTATGGCCCCCAGTCCCCTTTAGGCACCCTCTACTCTCCTCACAACCCCTCCAGATTTCTCCCTTCTTCCCCAGAGGCATTTCTTGACAGTGTAGATACCTTAGCACCCCTCTAGTGCACTCTGGACCACTCTTTTCCACAAAATCGGGCCCCCAGCTCTCTTCTGGCCCCCAGACCCCTTAGACACCCTCTAGTCTCCTCGCAATCCCTCCGGATTTCTCCCTTCTTCCCTAGAGCCATTTGTAGACCATGGAGGCACCTTAGCACTTCTCTAGTGCACTCTGGACCCCTCTTTTCCACAGAATTGGGCCCCCCCAGCTCTCTTCTGACCCCCCAGGCCCCTTAGACACCCTCTAGTCTCCTCGGAAGCCCTCCAGATTTCTCCCTTCTTCCCCAGAGGCATTTCTGGACCACGTAGACACCTTAGGGGTCCAGAGCGCACTAGAGGGGTGCTAAGGTGTCTACATGGTCAAGAAATGTCTCTGGGAAAGAAGGGAGCAATCTGGAGGCCTTCTGAGGAGACTAGAGGGTGTCTAAGTGGTCTAGGGGGCCATAAGAGAGCTGGGGGCCCAATTCTGTGAAAAAGAGGTGTCCAGAGCGCACTAGAGAGGTGCTAAGGTGTCTACATGGTCCAGAAATGCCTCTGGGGAAGAAGGGAGAAATCTGGAGGGGTTGCGAAGAGACTAGAGGGTGTCTAAGGGGTCTGGGGGCCCAGAAGATATCTGGGGGGCCCAATTCTGTGGAACAGAGGGGTCCAGAGTGCACTAGAGGGGTGCTCTTTTCCACAGAGTCTAGATCCCAGCTCTCTTCTGGTCCCCAGGCCCCTTAGACACCCTCTAGTCTCCTCGCAACCCCTCCAGATTTCTCCCTTCTTCCCCGGAGGCATTTTTTGAGTGTGTAGACGCCTTAGCACCCCTCTAGTGTGCTCTGGACCCCTCTTTTCCACAGAATTGTGCCCCCCGGATATCTTCTGGCCCCCCAGACCCCTTAGACAGCCTCTAGTCTCTTCGCAACCCCTCCAGATTTCTCCCTTCTTCCCCAGAGGCATTTCTGGACAGTGTAGACGCCTTAGCACCCCTCTAGTGCGCTCTGGACCCCTCTTTTCCACAGAATGGGCCCCCCAGCTCTCTTCTGACCCCCAGACTCCTTAGACTCCCTCTAGTCTCCTCGCAAGCCCTCCAGATTGCTCCCTTCTTCCCCAGAGGCATTTCTGGACCATGTAGACACCTAAGCACCCCTCTAGTGTGCGCTGGACCCATCTTTTCCACAGAATGGGGCCCCCCAGCTCTCTTCTGGCCCCCCAGACCCCTTAGACACCCTCTAGTCTCCTCGCAAGCCCTCCAGATTTCTCCCTTCTTCCCCAGAGGCATTTCTGGACCATGTAAACGCCTTAGCACCCCTCTAGTGCGCTCTGGATCCCTCTTCCACAGAATGGGGCCCCCCAGCTCTCTTCTGGCCCCCCAGACCCCTTAGACACCTTCTAGTCTCCTCGCAACTCCTCCAGATTTCTCCCTTCTTCCCCAGAGGCATTTCTTGACAGTGTAGACGCCTTAGCACCCCTCTAGTGCGCTCTGGACCCCTCTTTTCCACAGAGTGACCCCCACCAGCTCTCTTCTGGCCCCCCAGGACCCTTAGACACCCTATAGTGTGCTCGCAACCCTTCCAGATTTCTCCCTTCTTCCCCCGAGCCATTTCTGGACAGTGTAGACCCCTTAGCACTCCTCTAGTGTGCTCTGGACCCCTCTTTTCCACAGAAATGTGGCCCCCCAGCTCTTTTGGTGCCCCCCCGAAACCTTAGCCACCCTCTAGTCTCCTCGCAAACCCTCCAGATTTCTCCCTTCTTCCCTAGAGGCATTATTTGACAGTGTACACACATTAGCACTTCTCTAGTGCATTCTGGACCCCTCTTTTCCACAGAATTGGGCCCCCCAGATATATTTGGAATCTCCAGGCCCCTTAGACACCCTCTAGTCTCCTCGCAACCCCTCCAGGTTTCTCCCTTCTTCCCCAGAGGCATTTCTTGACCATGTAGATGCTTTAGCACCCCTCTAGTGCACTCTGGACCCCTCTATTCCTCAGCGTGGGCCCCCCCAGCTCTCTTGTGGCCCCCCAGAACCCTTAGACACCCTCTAGTCTCCTCGCAACCCCTCCAGATTTCTCCCATCTTCCCCAGAGCCATTTATGGACCATGTAGACACTTTAGCACCCTTCTAGTGCAGTCTGGACCCGTCTTTTCCGCAGAATTGGGCCCCCCGAGCTGTCTTATGGCCCCCAGTCCCCTTTAGGCACCCTCTACTCTCCTCACAACCCCTCCAGATTTCTCCCTTCTTCCCCAGAGGCATTTCTTGACAGTGTAGATACCTTAGCACCCCTCTAGTGCACTCTGGACCACTCTTTTCCACAAAATCGGGCCCCCAGGTCTCTTCTGGCCCCCAGACCCCTTAGACACCCTCTAGTCTCCTCGCAACCCCTCCGGATTTCTCCCTTCTTCCCTAGAGCCATTTGTAGACCATGGAGGCACCTTAGCACTTCTCTAGTGCACTCTGGACCCCTCTTTTCCACAGAATTGGGCCCCCCCAGCTCTCTTCTGGCCCCCCAGGCCCCTTAGACACCCTCTAGTCTCCTCGCAACCCCTCCAGATTTCTCCCTTCTTCCCCAGAGGCATTTCTGGACTATGTAGACACCTTAGCACCCCTCTAGTGTGCTCTGGACACCTCTTTTCCACAGAAATGTGGCCCCCCAGCTCTTTTGGTGCCCCCCCGAAACCTTAGCCACCCTCTAGTCTCCTCGCAAACCCTCCAGATTTCTCCCTTCTTCCCTAGAGGCATTATTTGACAGTGTACACACATTAGCACTTCTCTAGTGCACTTTGGACCCCTCTTTTCCACAGAATTGGGCCCCCCAGATATATTTGGAATCTCCAGGCCCCTTAGACACCCTCTAGTCTCCTCGCAACCCCTCCAGATTTCTCCCTTCTTCCCCAGAGGTATTTCTGGACCATGTAGATGTCTTAGCACCCCTCTAGTGTGCTCTGGATTCCTCTTTTCCACAGAGTGGGGCCCCCCACCCCTCCTGTGGCACCCCAGACCCCTTAGACACCCTCTAGTCTCCTCGCAACCCCTCCAGATTTCTCCCTTCTTCCCCAGAGGCATTTCTGGACCATGTAGACACCTTACTACCTCTCTAGTGCACTCTGGATTCCTCTTTTCCACAGAGTGGGGCCCCCTAGCTCTCTTGTGGCCCCCCAGGCCCCTTAGACACCCTCTAGTCTCCTCGCAACCCCTCCAGATTTCTCCCTTCTTCCCCAGAGGCATTTTTGGACAGTGTAGACCCCTTAGTGCCCCTCTAGTGCACTCTGGACCCCTCTTTTCCACAGAATGGGCCCCCCCAGCTCTCTTGAGGCCCCCAGACCCCTTAAACAGCTTCTAGTCTCCTTGCAACCCCTCCAGATTTCTCCCTTCTTACCCAGAGGCATTTCTTGACAGTGTAGACATCTTAGCACGTTAGCCAATTCTATGCCATGTAGATGCTTTAGCACCCCTCAAGTGCGCTCTGGACCCCTCTTTTCCACAGAATGGGGCCCCCCAGCTCTCTTGGGGCCCCCCAGAACCCTTAGCCACCCTCTAGTCTCCTGGCAACCCCTCCAGATTTCTCCCTTCTTCCCCAGAGGCATTTCTGGACCATGTAGACGCCTTAGCACCCCTCTAGTGTGCGCTGGACCCGTCTTTTCCACAGAATGGGGCCCCCCAGCTCTCTTCTGGCCCCCCAGAGCCCTTAGCCACCCTCTAGTCTCCTCGCAAGCCCTCCAGATTGCTCCCTTTTTCCCCAGCAGCATTTCTTGACCGTGTCGACACCTTAGCACCCCTCTACTGCGCTCTGGACCCCTAAGGTGTTGACGTGGTCAAGAAATGCCTATGGGGAAGAAGGAAGCAATGTGGAGGGCTTCTGCGGAGACTACAGGGTGTCTTGGGGGTCTGGGGACCAAATGAGAGGTGGGGTCCCCACTTTGTGGAAAAGAGCACCCCTCTAGTGCCCTCTTGATCCCTCTGTTCAACGGAATAGGACCCCTAGCTCTCTTTTGGCCCCCCAGGCCCCTTAGACACCCTCTAGTCTCCTTGCCACACCTCCAGATTTCTCCCTTCTTCCCCAGAAGCATTTATGGACAGTGTAGAGGCCTTAGCACCCCTCTAGTGCGCTCTGGACCCCCCTTTTCCACATAATTGGGGCCACCAGATATCTTTCGGATCTCCAGACGCTTTAGACACCCTCTAGTCTCCTTGCAACCCCTCCAGATTTCTCCCTTCTTGCTCAGAGCCATTTCTTCACAGCGTAGACCCCTTAGCACCCCTCTAGTGCACTCTGAACCCCTCTTTTCCACAGAATTGGGCCCCCCAGATATATTTGGAATCTCCAGGCCCCTTGGACCCCCTCTAGTCTCCTCGCAACCCCTCCAGATTTCTCCCTTCTTCCCCAGAGGCATTTATGGACAGTGTAGATGCCTTAGCACCCCTCTAGTGCACTCTGGACCCCTCTTTTCCACAGAATTGGGCCACCCAGATATCTTTGGAATCTCCAGACCCCTTAGACCCCCTCTAGTCTCCTCGCAACCCCTCCAGATTTCTCCCTTCTTCCCCAGAGGCATTTCTGGACAGTGTAGACCCCTTAGTGCCCCTCTAGTGCACTCTGGACCCCTCTTTTCCACAGAATGGGGCCCCCCAGCTCTCTTGAGGCCCCCAGACCCCTTAAACAGCTTCTAGTCTCCTTGCAACCCCTCCAGATTTCTCCCTTCTTACCCAGAGGCATTTCTTGACAGTGTAGACATCTTAGCACGTTAGCCAATTCTATGCCATGTAGATGCTTTAGCACCCCTCAAGTGCGCTCTGGACCCCTCTTTTCCACAGAATGGGGCCCCCCAGCTCTTTTGGGGCCCCCCAGAACCCTTAGCCACCCTCTAGTCTCCTGGCAACCCCTCCAGATTTCTCCCTTCTTCCCCAGAGGCATTTCTGGACCATGTAGACGCCTTAGCACCCCTCTAGTGTGCGCTGGACCCGTCTTTTCCACAGAATGGGGCCCCCCAGCTCTCTTCTGGCCCCCCAGAGCCCTTAGACACCCTCTAGTCTCCTCGCAAGCCCTCCAGATTGCTCCCTTTTTCCCCAGCGGCATTTCTTGACCGTGTCGACACCTTAGCACCCCTCTACTGCGCTCTGGACCCCTAAGGTGTTGACGTGGTCAAGAAATGCCTATGGGGAAGAAGGAAGCAATGTGGAGGGCTTCTGCGGAGACTACAGGGTGTCTTGGGGGTCTGGGGACCAAATGAGAGGTGGGGTCCCCACTTTGTGGAAAAGAGCACCCCTCTAGTGCCCTCTTGATCCCTCTGTTCAACGGAATAGGACCCCTAGGTCTCTTTTGGCCCCCCAGGCCCCTTAGACACCCTCTAGTCTCCTTGCCACACCTCCAGATTTCTCCCTTCTTCCCCAGAAGCATTTATGGACAGTGTAGACGCCTTAGCACCCCTCTAGTGCACTCTGGACCCCTCTTTTCCACAGAATTGGGCCCCCCAGATATATTTGGAATCTCCAGGCCCCTTAGACACCCTCTAGTCTCCTCACAACCCCTCCAGATTTCTCCCTTCTTCCCCAGAAGCATTTATGGACAGTGTAGACGCCTTAGCACCCCTCTAGTGCACTCTGGACCCCTCTTTTCCACAGAATTGGGCCACCCAGCTCTCTTCTGGCCCCCAGACCCCTTAGACCCCCTCTAGTCTCCTCGCAACCCCTCCTGATTTCTCCCTTCTTCCCCAGAGGCATTTCTGGACCATGTAGATGCCTTAGCACCCCTCTAGTGCACTCTGGACCCCACTTTTAAACAGAAGGGGGCCCCCCAGCTCTCTTCGGGCCCCCCAGACCCCCTCTAGTCTCCTCGCAACCCCTCCAGATTTCTCCCTTCTTCCCCAGAGGCATTTCTGGACCATGTAGATGCCTTAGCACCCCTCTAGTGCACTCTGGACCCCACTTTTAAACAGAAGGGGGCCCCCCAGCTCTCTTCGGGCCCCCCAGACCCCCTCTAGTCTCCTCGCAACCCCTCCAGATTTCTCCCTTCTTCCCCAGAAGCATTTATGGACAGTGTAGACACCTTAGCACCCCTCTAGTGCACTCTGGACCCCTCTTTTCCACAGAATTGGGCCCCCCATATATCTTTGGGACCTCCAGACCCCTTAGACACCCTCTAGTCTCCTCGCAACCCCTCCAGATTTCTCCCTTCTTCCCCAGAGGCATTTCTGGACCATGTAGACGCCTTAGCACCCCTCTAGTGTGCGCTGGACCCGTCTTTTCCACAGAATGGGGCCCCCCAGCTCTCTTGGGGCCCCCCAGAACCCTTAGCCACCCTCTAGTCTCCTGGCAACCCCTCCAGATTTCTCCCTTCTTCCCCAGAGGCATTTCTGGACCATGTAGACGTCTTAGCACCCCTCTAGTGTGCGCTGGACCCCTCTTTTCCACAGAATGGGGCCCCCCAGCTCTCTTGGGGCCCCCCAGAGCCCTTAGACACCCTCTAGTCTCCTCGCAAGCCCTCCAGATTGCTCCCTTTTTCCCCAGCGGCATTTCTTGACCGTGTCGACACCTTAGCACCCCTCTACTGCGCTCTGGACCCCTAAGGTGTTGACGTGGTCAAGAAATGCCTATGGGGAAGAAGGAAGCAATGTGGAGGGCTTCTGTGGAGACTACAGGGTGTCTTGGGGGTCTGGGGACCAAATGAGAGGTGGGGTCCCCACTTTGTGGAAAAGAGCACCCCTCTAGTGCCCTCTTGATCCCTCTGTTCAACGGAATAGGACCCCTAGGTCTCTTTTGGCCCCCCAGGCCCCTTAGACACCCTCTAGTCTCCTTGCCACACCTCCAGATTTCTCCCTTCTTCCCCAGAAGCATTTATGGACAGTGTAGACGCCTTAGCACCCCTCTAGTGCAGTCTGGACCCCTCTTTTCCACAGAATTGGGCCCCCCAGATATATTTGGAATCTCCAGGCCCCTTAGACACCCTCTAGTCTCCTCACAACCCCTCCAGATTTCTCCCTTCTTCCCCAGAAGCATTTATGGACAGTGTAGACGCCTTAGCACCCCTCTAGTGCACTCTGGACCCCTCTTTTCCACAGAATTGGGCCCCCCAGCTCTCTTCGGGCCCCCCAGACCCCTTAGACCCCCTCTAGTCTCCTCGCAACCCCTCCAGATTTCTCCCTTCTTCCCCAGAGGCATTTCTGGACCATGTAGATGCCTTAGCACCCCTCTAGTGCACTCTGGACCCCACTTTTAAACAGAAGGGGGCCCCCCAGCTCTCTTCGGGCCCCCCAGACCCCCTCTAGTCTCCTCGCAACCCCTCCAGATTTCTCCCTTCTTCCCCAGAGGCATTTATGGACAGTGTAGATGCCTTAGCACCCCTCTAGTGCGCTCTGGACCCCTCTTTTCCACAAAATTGGGCCCCCCAGATATATTTGGAATCTCCAGGCCCCTTAGACCCCCTCTAGTCTCCTCGCAACCCCTCCAGATTTCTCCCTTCTTCCCCAGAAGCATTTATGGACAGTGTAGACGCCTTAGCACCCCTCTAGTGCACTCTGGACCCCTCTTTTCCACAGAATTGGGCCCCCCAGATATATTTGGAATCTCCAGACCCCTTAGACCCCCTCTAGTCTCCTCGCAACCCCTCCAGATTTCTCCCTTCTTCCCCAGAGGCATTTTTGGACAGTGTAGACCCCTTAGTGCCCCTCTAGTGCACTCTGGACCCCTCTTTTCCACAGAATGGGGCCCCCCAGATATATTTGGAATCTCCAGGCCCCTTAGACCCCCTCTAGTCTCCTCGCAACCCCTCCAGATTTCTCCCTTCTTCCCCAGAAGCATTTATGGACAGTGTAGACGCCTTAGTGCCCCTCTAGTGCACTCTGGACCCCTCTTTTCCACAGAATTGGGCCCCCCAGATATATTTGGAATCTCCAGACCCCTTAGACCCCCTCTAGTCTCCTCGCAACCCCTCCAGATTTCTCCCTTCTTCCCCAGAGGCATTTCTGGACCATGTAGACGCCTTAGCACCCCTCTAGTGCCCTCTGGACCATTTTTTTGCACAGAATGGACCCCCCAGGCCCCTTAGACACCCTCTAGTCTTCTCAGAACCTCTCCAGATTGCTCCCTTTTTCCCCAGAGGCATATCTTGACAGTGTAGACACCTTAGCACCCCTCTAGTGCACTCTGGACCCCTCTTTTCCACAGAATTGGGCCCCCCATATATCTTTGGGACCTCCAGACCCCTTAGACACCCTCTAGTCTCATCGTTACTCCTCCAGATTTCTCCCTTCTTCCCCAGAGGCATTTCTTGACAGTGTAGACGCTTTAGCACCCCTCTAGTGCGCTCTGGACTCCTCTTTTGCACAGAATGGGGTCCTCTAGCTCTCTTCTCGCCCCCCAAGCCCTTTTAGACATCCTTTAGTGTGCTCGCAATCTCTCCAGATTTCTCCCTTCTTCCCCCGAGCCATTTCTGGACAGTGTAGTCACCTTAGCACCCCTCTAGTGCGCTCTGGACCCCTCTTTTCCACAGAGTGACCCCCACCAGCTCTCTTCTGGCCCCCCAGGACCCTTAGACACCCTATAGTGTGCTCGCAACCCTTCCAGATTTCTCCCTTCTTCCCCCGAGCCATTTCTGGACAGTGTAGACCCCTTAGCACTCCTCTAGTGTGCTCTGGACTCCTCTTTTCCACAGAAATGTGGCCCCCCAGCTCTTTTGGTGGCCCCCTGAAACCTTAGCCACCCTGTAGTCTCCTCGCAACCCCTCCAGGTTTCTCCCTTCTTCCCCAGAGGCATTTCTTGACCATGTAGATGCTTTAGCACCCCTCTAGTGCACTCTGGACCCCTCTATTCCTCAGCGTGGGCCCCCCCAGCTCTCTTGTGGCCCCCCAGAACCCTTAGACACCCTCTAGTCTCCTCGCAACCCCTCCAGATTTCTCCCATCTTCCCCAGAGCCATTTATGGACCATGTAGACACTTTAGCACCCTTCTAGTGCAGTCTGGACCCGTCTTTTCCGCAGAATTGGGCCCCCCGAGCTGTCTTATGGCCCCCAGTCCCCTTTAGGCACCCTCTACTCTCCTCACAACCCCTCCAGATTTCTCCCTTCTTCCCCAGAGGCATTTCTTGACAGTGTAGATACCTTAGCACCCCTCTAGTGCACTCTGGACCACTCTTTTCCACAAAATCGGGCCCCCAGGTCTCTTCTGGCCCCCAGACCCCTTAGACACCCTCTAGTCTCCTCGCAACCCCTCCGGATTTCTCCCTTCTTCCCTAGAGCCATTTGTAGACCATGGAGGCACCTTAGCACTTCTCTAGTGCACTCTGGACCCCTCTTTTCCACAGAATTGGGCCCCCCCAGCTCTCTTCTGACCCCCCAGGCCCCTTAGACACCCTCTAGTCTCCTCGCAACCCCTCCAGATTTCTCCCTTCTTCCCCAGAGGTATTTCTGGACCATGTAGATGTCTTAGCACCCCTCTAGTGTGCTCTGGATTCCTCTTTTCCACAGAGTGGGCCCCCCCACCCCTCCTGTGGCACCCCAGACCCCTTAGACACCCTCTAGTCTCCTCGCAAACTCTCCAGATTTCTCCCTTCTCCCCCAGAGGCATTTCTAGACCATGTAGACACCTTACTACCTCTCTAGTGCACTCTGGATTCCTCTTTTCCACAGAGTGGGGCCCCCTAGCTCTCTTGTGGCCCCCCAGGCCCCTTAGACACCCTCTAGTCTCCTCGGAACCCCTCCAGATTTCTCCCTTCTTCCCCAGAGGCATTTCTGGACCACGTAGACACCTTAGGGGTCCAGAGCGCACTAGAGGGGTGCTAAGGTGTCTACATGGTCAAGAAATGTCTCTGGGAAAGAAGGGAGCAATCTGGAGGCCTTCTGAGGAGACTAGAGGGTGTCTAAGTAGTCTAGGGGGCCATAAGAGAGCTGGGGGCCCAATTCTGTGAAAAAGAGGTGTCCAGAGCGCACTAGAGAGGTGCTAAGGTGTCTACATGGTCCAGAAATGCCTCTGGGGAAGAAGGGAGAAATCTGGAGGGGTTGCGAAGAGACTAGAGGGTGTATAAGGGGTCTGGGGGCCCAGAAGAGTGCTGGGGGGCCCAATTCTGTGGAACAGAGGGGTCCAGAGTGCACTAGAGGGGTGCTCTTTTCCACAGAGTCTAGATCCCAGCTCTCTTCTGGTCCCCAGGCCCCTTAGACACCCTCTAGTCTCCTCGCAACCCCTCCAGATTTCTCCCTTCTTCCCCGGAGGCATTTTTTGAGTGTGTAGACGCCTTAGCACCCCTCTAGTGTGCTCTGGACCCCTCTTTTCCACAGAATGGGCCCCCCAGCTCTCTTCTGACCCCCAGACTCCTTAGACTCCCTTTAGTCTTCTCGCAACCCCTCCACATTTCTCCTTTCTTCCCCAGAGGCATTTCTGGACCATGTAGACACCTAAGCACCCCTCTAGTGTGCGCTGGACCCGTCTTTTCCACAGAATGGGGCCCCCCAGCTCTCTTCTGGCCCCCCAGAGCCCTTAGCCACCCTCTAGTCTCCTCGCAAGCCCTCCAGATTGCTCCCTTCTTCCCCAGAGGCATTTCTGGACCATGTAGACGCCTTAGCACCCCTCTAGTGCGCTCTGGATCCCTCTTCCACAGAATGGGGCCCCTCAGCTCTCTTGTGGCCCCCAGACCCCTTAGACACCTTCTAGTCTCCTCGCAACTCCTCCAGATTTCTCCCTTCTTCCCCAGAGGCATATCTTGACAGTGTAGACGCCTTAGCACCCCTCTAGTGCACTCTGGACCCCTCTTTTCCACAGAATTGGGCCCCCCATATATCTTTGGGACCTCCAGACCCCTTAGACACCCTCTAGTCTCATCGTTACTCCTCCAGATTTCTCCCTTCTTCCCCAGAGGCATTTCTTGACAGTGTAGACGCTTTAGCACCCCTCTAGTGCGCTCTGGACTCCTCTTTTGTACAGAATGGGGTCCTCTAGCTCTCTTCTCGCCCCCCAAGCCCCTTTAGACACCCTATAGTGTGCTCGCAACCCTTCCAGATTTCTCCCTTCTTCCCCCGAGCCATTTCTGGACAGTGTAGACCCCTTAGCACTCCTCTAGTGTGCTCTGGACCCCTCTTTTCCACAGAAATGTGGCCCCCCAGCTCTTTTGGTGTCCCCCCGAAACCTTAGCCAGCCTGTAGTCTCCTCGCAACCCCTCCAGATTTCTCCCTTCTTCCCCAGAAGCATTTATGGACAGTGTAGACGCCTTAGCACCCCTCTAGTGCATTCTGGACCCCTCTTTTCCACAGAATTGGGCCCCCCAGATATACTTGGAATCTCCAGACCCCTTAGACCCCCTCTAGTCTCCTCGCAACCCCTCCAGATTTCTCCCTTCTTCCCCAGAGGCATTTCTGGACAGTGTAGACCCCTTAGTGCCCCTCTAGTGCACTCTGGACCCCTCTTTTCCACAGAATGGGGCCCCCCAGCTCTCTTGAGGCCCCCAGACCCCTTAAACAGCTTCTAGTCTCCTTGCAACCCCTCCAGATTTCTCCCTTCTTACCCAGAGGCATTTCTTGACAGTGTAGACATCTTAGCACGTTAGCCAATTCTATGCCATGTAGACGCCTTAGCACCCCTCTAGTGCGCTCTGGATCCCTCTTCCACAGAATGGGGCCCCTCAGCTCTCTTGTGGCCCCCAGACCCCTTAGCCACCCTCTAGTCTCCTCGCAACTCCTCCAGATTTCTCCCTTCTTCCCCAGAGGCATATCTTGACAGTGTAGACGCCTTAGCACCCCTCTAGTGCACTCTGGACCCCTCTTTTCCACAGAATTGGGCCCCCCATATATCTTTGGGACCTCCAGACCCCTTAGACACCCTCTAGTCTCATCGTTACTCCTCCAGATTTCTCCCTTCTTCCCCAGAGGCATTTCTTGACAGTGTAGACGCTTTAGCACCCCTCTAGTGCGCTCTGGACTCCTCTTTTGCACAGAATGGGGTCCTCTAGCTCTCTTCTCGCCCCCCAAGCCCTTTTAGACATCCTTTAGTGTGCTCGCAATCTCTCCAGATTTCTCCCTTCTTCCCCCGAGCCATTTCTGGACAGTGTAGTCACCTTAGCACCCCTCTAGTGCGCTCTGGACCCCTCTTTTCCACAGAGTGACCCCCACCAGCTCTCTTCTGGCCCCCCAGGACCCTTAGACACCCTATAGTGTGCTCGCAACCCTTCCAGATTTCTCCCTTCTTCCCCCGAGCCATTTCTGGACAGTGTAGACCCCTTAGCACTCCTCTAGTGTGCTCTGGACTCCTCTTTTCCACAGAAATGTGGCCCCCCAGCTCTTTTGGTGGCCCCCCGAAACCTTAGCCACCCTGTAGTCTCCTCGCAACCCCTCCAGGTTTCTCCCTTCTTCCCCAGAGGCATTTCTTGACCATGTAGATGCTTTAGCACCCCTCTAGTGCACTCTGGACCCCTCTATTCCTCAGCGTGGGCCCCCCCAGCTCTCTTGTGGCCCCCCAGAACCCTTAGACACCCTCTAGTCTCCTCGCAACCCCTCCAGATTTCTCCCATCTTCCCCAGAGCCATTTATGGACCATGTAGACACTTTAGCACCCTTCTAGTGCAGTCTGGACCCGTCTTTTCCGCAGAATTGGGCCCCCCGAGCTGTCTTATGGCCCCCAGTCCCCTTTAGGCACCCTCTACTCTCCTCACAACCCCTCCAGATTTCTCCCTTCTTCCCCAGAGGCATTTCTTGACAGTGTAGATACCTTAGCACCCCTCTAGTGCACTCTGGACCACTCTTTTCCACAAAATCGGGCCCCCAGGTCTCTTCTGGCCCCCAGACCCCTTAGACACCCTCTAGTCTCCTCGCAACCCCTCCGGATTTCTCCCTTCTTCCCTAGAGCCATTTGTAGACCATGGAGGCACCTTAGCACTTCTCTAGTGCACTCTGGACCCCTCTTTTCCACAGAATTGGGCCCCCCCAGCTCTCTTCTGGCCCCCCAGGCCCCTTAGACACCCTCTAGTCTCCTCGCAACCCCTCCAGATTTCTCCCTTCTTCCCCAGAGGTATTTCTGGACCATGTAGATGTCTTAGCACCCCTCTAGTGTGCTCTGGATCCCTCTTTTCCACAGAGTGGGCCCCCCCACCCCTCCTGTGGCACCCCAGACCCCTTAGACACCCTCTAGTCTCCTCGCAAACTCTCCAGATTTCTCCCTTCTCCCCCAGAGGCATTTCTAGACCATGTAGACACCTTACTACCTCTCTAGTGCACTCTGGATTCCTCTTTTCCACAGAGTGGGGCCCCCTAGCTCTCTTGTGGCCCCCCAGGCCCCTTAGACACCCTCTAGTCTCCTCGGAACCCCTCCAGATTTCTCCCTTCTTCCCCAGAGGCATTTCTGGACCACGTAGACACCTTAGGGGTCCAGAGCGCACTAGAGGGGTGCTAAGGTGTCTACATGGTCAAGAAATGTCTCTGGGAAAGAAGGGAGCAATCTGGAGGCCTTCTGAGGAGACTAGAGGGTGTCTAAGTAGTCTAGGGGGCCATAAGAGAGCTGGGGGCCCAATTCTGTGAAAAAGAGGTGTCCAGAGCGCACTAGAGAGGTGCTAAGGTGTCTACATGGTCCAGAAATGCCTCTGGGGAAGAAGGGAGAAATCTGGAGGGGTTGCGAAGAGACTAGAGGGTGTATAAGGGGTCTGGGGGCCCAGAAGAGTGCTGGGGGGCCCAATTCTGTGGAACAGAGGGGTCCAGAGTGCACTAGAGGGGTGCTCTTTTCCACAGAGTCTAGATCCCAGCTCTCTTCTGGTCCCCAGGCCCCTTAGACACCCTCTAGTCTCCTCGCAACCCCTCCAGATTTCTCCCTTCTTCCCCGGAGGCATTTTTTGAGTGTGTAGACGCCTTAGCACCCCTCTAGTGTGCTCTGGACCCCTCTTTTCCACAGAATGGGCCCCCCAGCTCTCTTCTGACCCCCAGACTCCTTAGACTCCCTTTAGTCTTCTCGCAACCCCTCCACATTTCTCCTTTCTTCCCCAGAGGCATTTCTGGACCATGTAGACACCTAAGCACCCCTCTAGTGTGCGCTGGACCCGTCTTTTCCACAGAATGGGGCCCCCCAGCTCTCTTCTGGCCCCCCAGAGCCCTTAGCCACCCTCTAGTCTCCTCGCAAGCCCTCCAGATTGCTCCCTTCTTCCCCAGAGGCATTTCTGGACCATGTAGACGCCTTAGCACCCCTCTAGTGCGCTCTGGATCCCTCTTCCACAGAATGGGGCCCCTCAGCTCTCTTGTGGCCCCCAGACCCCTTAGACACCTTCTAGTCTCCTCGCAACTCCTCCAGATTTCTCCCTTCTTCCCCAGAGGCATATCTTGACAGTGTAGACGCCTTAGCACCCCTCTAGTGCACTCTGGACCCCTCTTTTCCACAGAATTGGGCCCCCCATATGTCTTTGGGACCTCCAGACCCCTTAGACACCCTCTAGTCTCATCGTTACTCCTCCAGATTTCTCCCTTCTTCCCCAGAGGCATTTCTTGACAGTGTAGACGCTTTAGCACCCCTCTAGTGCGCTCTGGACTCCTCTTTTGTACAGAATGGGGTCCTCTAGCTCTCTTCTCGCCCCCCAAGCCCCTTTAGACACCCTATAGTGTGCTCGCAACCCTTCCAGATTTCTCCCTTCTTCCCCCGAGCCATTTCTGGACAGTGTAGACCCCTTAGCACTCCTCTAGTGTGCTCTGGACCCCTCTTTTCCACAGAAATGTGGCCCCCCAGCTCTTTTGGTGTCCCCCCGAAACCTTAGCCAGCCTGTAGTCTCCTCGCAACCCCTCCAGATTTCTCCCTTCTTCCCCAGAAGCATTTATGGACAGTGTAGACGCCTTAGCACCCCTCTAGTGCATTCTGGACCCCTCTTTTCCACAGAATTGGGCCCCCCAGATATACTTGGAATCTCCAGACCCCTTAGACCCCCTCTAGTCTCCTCGCAACCCCTCCAGATTTCTCCCTTCTTCCCCAGAGGCATTTCTGGACAGTGTAGACCCCTTAGTGCCCCTCTAGTGCACTCTGGACCCCTCTTTTCCACAGAATGGGGCCCCCCAGCTCTCTTGAGGCCCCCAGACCCCTTAAACAGCTTCTAGTCTCCTTGCAACCCCTCCAGATTTCTCCCTTCTTACCCAGAGGCATTTCTTGACAGTGTAGACATCTTAGCACGTTAGCCAATTCTATGCCATGTAGATGCTTTAGCACCCCTCAAGTGCGCTCTGGACCCCTCTTTTCCACAGAATGGGGCCCCCCAGCTCTCTTGGGGCCCCCCAGAACCCTTAGCCATCCTCTAGTCTCCTGGCAACCCCTCCAGATTTCTCCCTTCTTCCCCAGAGGCATTTCTGGACCATGTAGACGCCTTAGCACCCCTCTAGTGTGCGCTGGACCCGTCTTTTCCACAGAATGGGGCCCCCCAGCTCTCTTCTGGCCCCCCAGAGCCCTTAGACACCCTCTAGTCTCCTCGCAAGCCCTCCAGATTGCTCCCTTTTTCCCCAGCGGCATTTCTTGACCGTGTCGACACCTTAGCACCCCTCTACTGTGCTCTGGACCCTTAAGGTGTTGACGTGGTCAAGAAATGCCTATGGGGAAGAAGGAAGCAATGTGGAGGGCTTCTGCGGAGACTACAGGGTGTCTTGGGGGTCTGGGGACCAAATGAGAGGTGGGGTCCCCACTTTGTGGAAAAGAGCACCCCTCTAGTGCCCTCTTGATCCCTCTGTTCAACGGAATAGGACCCCTAGGTCTCTTTTGGCCCCCCAGGCCCCTTAGACACCCTCTAGTCTCCTTGCCACACCTCCAGATTTCTCCCTTCTTCCCCAGAAGCATTTATGGACAGTGTAGACGCCTTAGCACCCCTCTAGTGCACTCTGGACCCCTCTTTTCCACAGAATTGGGCCCCCCAGATATATTTGGAATCTCCAGGCCCCTTAGACACCCTCTAGTCTCCTCACAACCCCTCCAGATTTCTCCCTTCTTCCCCAGAAGCATTTATGGACAGTGTAGACGCCTTAGCACCCCTCTAGTGCACTCTGAACCCCTCTTTTCCACAGAATTGGGCCCCCCAGCTCTCTTCGGGCCCCCCAGACCCCTTAGACCCCCTCTAGTCTCCTCGCAACCCCTCCTGATTTCTCCCTTCTTCCCCAGAGGCATTTCTGGACCGTGTAGATGCCTTAGCACCCCTCTAGTGCACTCTGGACCCCACTTTTAAACAGAAGGGGGCCCCCCAGCTCTCTTCGGGCCCCCCAGACCCCCTCTAGTCTCCTCGCAACCCCTCCAGATTTCTCCCTTCTTCCCCAGAGGCATTTATGGACAGTGTAGATGCCTTAGCACCCCTCTAATGCACTCTGGACCCCTCTTTTCCACAGAATTGGGCCCCCCAGATATATTTGGAATCTCCAGGCCCCTTAGACCCCCTCTAGTCTCCTCGCAACCCCTCCAGATTTCTCCTTTCTTGCTCAGAGCCATTTCTTCACAGCGTAGAACCCTTAGCACCCCTCTAGTGCACTCTGGACCCCTCTTTTCCACAGAATTGGGCCCCCCAGATATATTTGGAATCTCCAGACCCCTTAGACCCCCTCTAGTCTCCTCGCAACCCCTCCAGATTTCTCCCTTCTTCCCCAGAGGCATTTTTGGACAGTGTAGACCCCTTAGTGCCCCTCTAGTGCACTCTGGACCCCTCTTTTCCACAGAATGGGGCCCCCCAGATATATTTGGAATCTCCAGGCCCCTTAGACCCCCTCTAGTCTCCTCGCAACCCCTCCAGATTTCTCCCTTCTTCCCCAGAAGCATTTATGGACAGTGTAGACGCCTTAGCACCCCTCTAGTGCACTCTGGACCCCTCTTTTCCACAGAATTGGGCCCCCCAGATATATTTGGAATCTCCAGGCCCCTTAGACCCCCTCTAGTCTCCTCGCAACCCCTCCAGATTTCTCCCTTCTTCCCCAGAGGCATTTCTGGACCATGTAGACGCCTTAGCACCCCTCTAGTGCCCTCTGGACCATTTTTTTGCACAGAATGGACCCCTCAGGCCCCTTAGACACCCTCTAGTCTTCTCAGAACCTCTCCAGATTTCTCCCTTCTTCCCCAGAGGCATATCTTGACAGTGTAGACACCTTAGCACCCCTCTAGTGCACTCTGGACCCCTCTTTTCCACAGAATTGGGCCCCCCATATATCTTTGGGACCTCCAGACCCCTTAGACACCCTCTAGTCTCATCGTTACTCCTCCAGATTTCTCCCTTCTTCCCCAGAGGCATTTCTTGACAGTGTAGACGCTTTAGCACCCCTCTAGTGCGCTCTGGACTCCTCTTTTGCACAGAATGGGGTCCTCTAGCTCTCTTCTCGCCCCCCAAGCCCTTTTAGACATCCTTTAGTGTGCTCGCAATCTCTCCAGATTTCTCCCTTCTTCCCCCGAGCCATTTTTGGACAGTGTAGTCACCTTAGCACCCCTCTAGTGCGCTCTGGACCCCTCTTTTCCACAGAGTGACCCCCACCAGCTCTCTTCTGGCCCCCCAGGACCCTTAGACACCCTATAGTGTGCTCGCAACCCTTCCAGATTTCTCCCTTCTTCCCCCGAGCCATTTCTGGACAGTGTAGACCCCTTAGCACTCCTCTAGTGTGCTCTGGACTCCTCTTTTCCACAGAAATGTGGCCCCCCAGCTCTTTTGGTGCCCCCCCGAAACCTTAGCCACCCTGTAGTCTCCTCGCAACCCCTCCAGGTTTCTCCCTTCTTCCCCAGAGGCATTTCTTGACCATGTAGATGCTTTAGCACCCCTCTAGTGCACTCTGGACCCCTCTATTCCTCAGCGTGGGCCCCCCCAGCTCTCTTGTGGCCCCCCAGAACCCTTAGACACCCTCTAGTCTCCTCGCAACCCCTCCAGATTTCTCCCATCTTCCCCAGAGCCATTTATGGACCATGTAGACACTTTAGCACCCTTCTAGTGCAGTCTGGACCCGTCTTTTCCGCAGAATTGGGCCCCCCGAGCTGTCTTATGGCCCCCAGTCCCCTTTAGGCACCCTCTACTCTCCTCACAACCCCTCCAGATTTCTCCCTTCTTCCCCAGAGGCATTTCTTGACAGTGTAGATACCTTAGCACCCCTCTAGTGCACTCTGGACCACTCTTTTCCACAAAATCGGGCCCCCAGCTCTCTTCTGGCCCCCAGACCCCTTAGACACCCTCTAGTCTCCTCGCAACCCCTCCGGATTTCTCCCTTCTTCCCTAGAGCCATTTGTAGACCATGGAGGCACCTTAGCACTTCTCTAGTGCACTCTGGACCCCTCTTTTCCACAGAATTGGGCCCCCCCAGCTCTCTTCTGGCCCCCCAGGCCCCTTAGACACCCTCTAGTCTCCTCGCAACCCCTCCAGATTTCTCCCTTCTTCCCCAGAGGTATTTCTGGACCATGTAGATGTCTTAGCACCCCTCTAGTGTGCTCTGGATTCCTCTTTTCCACAGAGTGGGGCCCCCCACCCCTCCTGTGGCACGCCAGACCCCTTAGACACCCTCTAGTCTCCTCGCAAACCCTCCAGATTTCTCCCTTCTTCCCCAGAGGCATTTCTAGACCATGTAGACACCTTACTACCTCTCTAGTGCACTCTGGATTCCTCTTTTCCACAGAGTGGGGCCCCCTAGCTCTCTTGTGGCCCCCCAGGCCCCTTAGACACCCTCTAGTCTCCTCGGAACCCCTCCAGATTTCTCCCTTCTTCCCCAGAGGCATTTCTGGACCATGTAGACACCTTAGGGGTCCAGAGCGCACTAGAGGGGTGCTAAGGTGTCTACATGGTCAAGAAATGTCTCTGGGAAAGAAGGGAGCAATCTGGAGGCCTTCTGAGGAGACTAGAGGGTGTCTAAGTGGTCTAGGGGGCCATAAGAGAGCTGGGGGCCCAATTCTGTGAAAAAGAGGTGTCCAGAGCGCACTAGAGAGGTGCTAAGGTGTCTACATGGTCCAGAAATGCCTCTGGGGAAGAAGGGAGAAATCTGGAGGGGTTGCGAAGAGACTAGAGGGTGTATAAGGGGTCTGGGGGCCCAGAAGAGTGCTGGGGGGCCCAATTCTGTGGAACAGAGGGGTCCAGAGTGCACTAGAGGGGTGCTCTTTTCCACAGAGTCTAGATCCCAGCTCTCTTCTGGTCCCCAGGCCCCTTAGACACCCTCTAGTCTCCTCGCAACCCCTCCAGATTTCTCCCTTCTTCCCCGGAGGCATTTTTTGAGTGTGTAGACGCCTTAGCACCCCTCTAGTGTGCTCTGGACCCCTATTTTCCACAGAATGGGCCCCCCAGCTCTCTTCTGACCCCCAGACTCCTTAGACTCCCTTTAGTCTTCTCGCAACCCCTCCACATTTCTCCTTTCTTCCCCAGAGGCATTTCTGGACCATGTAGACACCTAAGCACCCCTCTAGTGTGCGCTGGACCCGTCTTTTCCACAGAATGGGGCCCCCCAGCTCTCTTCTGGCCCCCCAGAGCCCTTAGCTACCCTCTAGTCTCCTCGCAAGCCCTCCAGATTGCTCCCTTCTTCCCCAGAGGCATTTCTGGACCATGTAGACGCCTTAGCACCCCTCTAGTGCGCTCTGGATCCCTCTTCCACAGAATGGGGCCCCTCAGCTCTCTTGTGGCCCCCAGACCCCTTAGACACCTTCTAGTCTCCTCGCAACTCCTCCAGATTTCTCCCTTCTTCCCCAGAGGCATATCTTGACAGTGTAGACCCCTTAGCACCCCTCTAGTGCACTCTGGACCCCTCTTTTCCACAGAATTGGGCCCCCCATATATCTTTGGGACCTCCAGACCCCTTAGACACCCTCTAGTCTCATCGTTACTCCTCCAGATTTCTCCCTTCTTCCCCAGAGGCATTTCTTGACAGTGTAGACGCTTTAGCACCCCTCTAGTGCGCTCTGGACTCCTCTTTTGTACAGAATGGGGTCCTCTAGCTCTCTTCTCGCCCCCCAAGCCCCTTTAGACACCCTATAGTGTGCTCGCAACCCTTCCAGATTTCTCCCTTCTTCCCCGAGCCATTTCTGGACAGTGTAGACCCCTTAGCACTCCTCTAGTGTGCTCTGGACCCCTCTTTTCCACAGAAATGTGGCCCCCCAGCTCTTTTGGTGTCCCCCCGAAACCTTAGCCAGCCTGTAGTCTCCTCGCAACCCCTCCAGATTTCTCCCTTCTTCCCCAGAGGCATTTATGGACAGTGTAGACGCCTTAGCACCCCTCTAGTGCATTCTGGACCCCTCTTTTCCACAGAATTGGGCCCCCCAGATATACTTGGAATCTCCAGACCCCTTAGACCCCCTCTAGTCTCCTCGCAACCCCTCCAGATTTCTCCCTTCTTCCCCAGAGGCATTTTTGGACAGTGTAGACCCCTTAGTGCCCCTCTAGTGCACTCTGGACCCCTCTTTTCCACAGAATGGGGCCCCCCAGCTCTCTTGAGGCCCCCAGACCCCTTAAACAGCTTCTAGTCTCCTTGCAACCCCTCCAGATTTCTCCCTTCTTACCCAGAGGCATTTCTTGACAGTGTAGACATCTTAGCACGTTAGCCAATTCTATGCCATGTAGATGCTTTAGCACCCCTTAAGTGCGCTCTGGACCCCTCTTTTCCACAGAATGGGGCCCCCCAGCTCTCTTGGGGCCCCCCAGGCCCCTTAGACACCCTCTAGTCTCCTGGCAACCCCTCCAGATTTCTCCCTTCTTCCCCAGAGGCATTTCTGGACCATGTAGACGCCTTAGCACCCCTCTAGTGTGCGCTGGACCCGTCTTTTCCACAGAATGGGGCCCCCCAGCTCTCTTGGGGCCCCCCAGAGCCCTCAGACACCCTCTAGTCTCCTCGCAAGCCCTCCAGATTGCTCCCTTTTTCCCCAGCGGCATTTCTTGACCGTGTCGACACCTTAGCACCCCTCTACTGCGCTCTGGACCCCTAAGGTGTTGACGTGGTCAAGAAATGCCTATGGGGAAGAAGGAAGCAATGTGGAGGGCTTCTGCGGAGACTACAGGGTGTCTTGGGGGTCTGGGGACCAAATGAGAGGTGGGGTCCCCACTTTGTGGAAAAGAGCACCCCTCTAGTGCCCTCTTGATCCCTCTGTTCAACGGAATAGGACCCCTAGGTCTCTTTTGGCCCCCCAGGCCCCTTAGACACCCTCTAGTCTCCTTGCCACACCTCCAGATTTCTCCCTTCTTCCCCAGAAGCATTTATGGACAGTGTAGACGCCTTAGCACCCCTCTAGTGCACTCTGGACCCCTCTTTTCCACAGAATTGGGCCCCCCAGATATATTTGGAATCTCCAGGCCCCTTAGACACCCTCCAGTCTCCTCACAACCCCTCCAGATTTCTCCCTTCTTCCCCAGAAGCATTTATGGACAGTGTAGACGCCTTAGCACCCCTCTAGTGCACTCTGGACCCCTCTTTTCCACAGAATTGGGCCCCCCAGCTCTCTTCGGGCCCCCCAGAGCCCTTAGCTACCCTCTAGTCTCCTCGCAAGCCCTCCAGATTGCTCCCTTCTTCCCCAGAGGCATTTCTGGACCATGTAGACGCCTTAGCACCCCTCTAGTGCGCTCTGGATCCCTCTTCCACAGAATGGGGCCCCTCAGCTCTCTTGTGGCCCCCAGACCCCTTAGACACCTTCTAGTCTCCTCGCAACTCCTCCAGATTTCTCCCTTCTTCCCCAGAGGCATTTCTTGACAGTGTAGACGCCTTAGCACCCCTCTAGTGCGCTCTGGACCCCTCTTTTCCACAGAGTGATCCCCACCAGCTCTCTGCTGGCCCCCCAGGACCCTTAGACACCCTATAGTGTGCTCGCAACGTTAGCCAATTCTATGCCATGTAGATGCTTTAGCACCCCTCAAGTGCGCTCTGGACCCCTCTTTTCCACAGAATGGGGCCCCCCAGCTCTCTTGGGGCCCCCCAGAACCCTTAGCCATCCTCTAGTCTCCTGGCAACCCCTCCAGATTTCTCCCTTCTTCCCCAGAGGCATTTCTGGACCATGTAGACGCCTTAGCACCCCTCTAGTGTGCGCTGGACCCGTCTTTTCCACAGAATGGGGCCCCCCAGCTCTCTTCTGGCCCCCCAGAGCCCTTAGACACCCTCTAGTCTCATCGTTACTCCTCCAGATTGCTCCCTTTTTCCCCAGCGGCATTTCTTGACCGTGTCGACACCTTAGCACCCCTCTACTGCGCTCTGGACCCCTAAGGTGTTGACGTGGTCAAGAAATGCCTATGGGGAAGAAGGAAGCAATGTGGAGGGCTTCTGCGGAGACTACAGGGTGTCTTGGGGGTCTGGGGACCAAATGAGAGGTGGGGTCCCCACTTTGTGGAAAAGAGCACCCCTCTAGTGCCCTCTTGATCCCTCTGTTCAACGGAATAGGACCCCTAGGTCTCTTTTGGCCCCCCAGGCCCCTTAGACACCCTCTAGTCTCCTTGCCACACCTCCAGATTTCTCCCTTCTTCCCCAGAAGCATTTACGGACAGTGTAGACGCCTTAGCACCCCTCTAGTGCACTCTGGACCCCTCTTTTCCACAGAATTGGGCCCCCCAGATATATTTGGAATCTCCAGGCCCCTTAGACACCCTCTAGTCTCCTCGGAACCCCTCCAGATTTCTCCCTTCTTCTCCAGAGGCATTTCTTGACAGTGTAGATACCTTAGCACCCCTCTAGTGCACTCTGGACCCCTCTTTTCCACAGAGTGGGGCCCCCCACCCCTCCTGTGGCACCCCAGACCCCTTAGACCCCCTCTAGTCTCCTCGCAAACCCTCCAGATTTCTCCCTTCTTCCCCAGAGGCATTTCTAGACCATGTAGACACCTTACTACCTCTCTAGTGCACTCTGGATTCCTCTTTTCCACAGAGTGGGGCCCCCTAGCTCTCTTGTGGCCCCCCAGGCCCCTTAGACACCCTCTAGTCTCCTCGGAACCCCTCCAGATTTCTCCCTTCTTCCCCAGAGGCATTTCTGGACCACGTAGACACCTTAGGGGTCCAGAGCGCACTAGAGGGGTGCTAAGGTGTCTACATGGTCAAGAAATGTCTCTGGGAAAGAAGGGAGCAATCTGGAGGCCTTCTGAGGAGACTAGAGGGTGTCTAAGTGGTCTAGGGGGCCATAAGAGAGCTGGGGGCCCAATTCTGTGAAAAAGAGGTGTCCAGAGCGCACTAGAGAGGTGCTAAGGTGTCTACATGGTCCAGAAATGCCTCTGGGGAAGAAGGGAGAAATCTGGAGGGGTTGCGAAGAGACTAGAGGGTGTATAAGGGGTCTGGGGGCCCAGAAGAGTGCTGGGGGGCCCAATTCTGTGGAACAGAGGGGTCCAGAGTGCACTAGAGGGGTGCTCTTTTCCACAGAGTCTAGATCCCAGCTCTCTTCTGGTCCCCAGGCCCCTTAGACACCCTCTAGTCTCCTCGCAACCCCTCCAGATTTCTCCCTTCTTCCCCGGAGGCATTTTTTGAGTGTGTAGACACCTTAGCACCCCTCTAGTGTGCTCTGGACCCGTCTTTTCCACAGAATGGGGCCCCCAGCTCTCTTCTGGCCCCCCAGGCCCCTTAGACACCCTCTAGTCTCCTCGCAAGCCCTCCAGATTTCTCCCTTCTTCCCCAGAGGCATTTCTGGACCATGTAGACGCCTTAGCACCCCTCTAGTGCGCTCTGGATCCCTCTTCCACAGAATGGGGCCCCTCAGCTCTCTTGTGGCCCCCAGACCCCTTAGACACCTTCTAGTCTCCTTGCAACCCCTCCAGATTTCTCCCTTCTTACCCAGAGGCATTTCTTGACAGTGTAGACATCTTAGCACGTTAGCCAATTCTATGCCATGTAGATGCTTTAGCACCCCTCAAGTGCGCTCTGGACCCCTCTTTTCCACAGAATGGGGCCCCCCAGCTCTCTTGGGGCCCCCCAGAACCCTTAGCCATCCTCTAGTCTCCTGGCAACCCCTCCAGATTTCTCCCTTCTTCCCCAGAGGCATTTCTGGACCATGTAGACGCCTTAGCACCCCTCTAGTGCCCTCTGGACCATTTTTTTGCACAGAATGGACCCCCCAGGCCCCTTAGACACCCTCTAGTCTTCTCAGAACCTCTCCAGATTTCTCCCTTCTTCCCCAGAGGCATATCTTGACAGTGTAGACACCTTAGCACCCCTCTAGTGCACTCTGGACCCCTCTTTTCCACAGAATTGGGCCCCCCATATATCTTTGGGACCTCCAGACCCCTTAGACACCCTCTAGTCTCATCGTTACTCCTCCAGATTTCTCCCTTCTTCCCCAGAGGCATTTCTTGACAGTGTAGACGCTTTAGCACCCCTCTAGTGCGCTCTGGACTCCTCTTTTGCACAGAATGGGGTCCTCTAGCTCTCTTCTCGCCCCCCAAGCCCTTTTAGACATCCTTTAGTGTGCTCGCAATCTCTCCAGATTTCTCCCTTCTTCCCCCGAGCCATTTCTGGACAGTGTAGTCACCTTAGCACCCCTCTAGTGCGCTCTGGACCCCTCTTTTCCACAGAGTGACCCCCACCAGCTCTCTTCTGGCCCCCCAGGACCCTTTGACACCCTATAGTGTGCTCGCAACCCTTCCAGATTTCTCCCTTCTTCCCCCGAGCCATTTCTGGACAGTGTAGACCCCTTAGCACTCCTCTAGTGTGCTCTGGACTCCTCTTTTCCACAGAAATGTGGCCCCCCAGCTCTTTTGGTGGCCCCCCGAAACCTTAGCCACCCTGTAGTCTCCTCGCAACCCCTCCAGGTTTCTCCCTTCTTCCCCAGAGGCATTTCTTGACCATGTAGATGCTTTAGCACCCCTCTAGTGCACTCTGGACCCCTCTATTCCTCAGCGTGGGCCCCCCCAGCTCTCTTGTGGCCCCCCAGAACCCTTAGACACCCTCTAGTCTCCTCGCAACCCCTCCAGATTTCTCCCATCTTCCCCAGAGCCATTTATGGACCATGTAGACACTTTAGCACCCTTCTAGTGCAGTCTGGACCCGTCTTTTCCGCAGAATTGGGCCCCCCGAGCTGTCTTATGGCCCCCAGTCCCCTTTAGGAACCCTCTACTCTCCTCACAACCCCTCCAGATTTCTCCCTTCTTCCCCAGCGGCATTTCTTGACAGTGTAGATACCTTAGCACCCCTCTAGTGCACTCTGGACCACTCTTTTCCACAAAATCGGGCCCCCAGCTCTCTTCTGGCCCCCAGACCCCTTAGACACCCTCTAGTCTCCTCGCAACCCCTCCAGATTTCTCCCTTCTTCCCCAGAGGCATTTCTTGACAGTGTAGACACCTTAACATCCCTCTAGTGTGCTCTGGACCCCTCTTTTCCACAGAGTGGGGCCCCCCACCCCTCCTGTGGCACCCCAGACCCCTTAGACATCCTCTAGTCTCCTCGAAACTCCTCCAGATTTCTCCCTTCTTCCCCAGAGGCATTTCTGGACCATGTAGACGCCTTAGGGGTCCGGAGCGCACTAGAGGGGTGCTAAGGTGTCTACATGGTCAAGAAATGTCTCTGGGAAAGAAGGGAGCAATCTGGAGGCCTTCTGAGGAGACTAGAGGGTGTCTAAGTGGTCTAGGGGGCCATAAGAGAGCTGGGGGCCCAATTCTGTGGAAAAGAGGTGTCCAGAGCGCACTAGAGGGGGTGCTAAGGTGTCTACATGGTCCAGAAATGGCTCTGGGGAAGAAGGGAGAAATCTGGAGGGGTTGCGAAGAGACTAGAGGGTGTCTAAGGGGTCTGGGGGCACAGAAGAGTGCTGGGTGGCCAAATTCCGTGGAACAGAGGGGTCCAGAGTACACTAGAGGGGTGCTCTTTTCCACAGAGTCTAGATCCCAGCTCTCTTCTGGCCCCCCAGGCCCCTTAGACAGCCTCTAGTCTCCTCACAACCCATCCAGATTTCTCCCTTCTTCCCCAGAGGCATTTCTTGACAGTGTAGATGTCTTAGCACCTCTCTAGTGCGCTCTGGACCCCTCTTTTCCACAGAATGGGGCCCCCAGCTCTCTTCTGGCCCCCCAGGCCCCTTAGACACCCTATAGTGTGCTCGCAATCCTTCCAGATTTCTCCCTTCTTCCCCAGAGACATTTCTTGACAGTGTAGATGCCTTAGCATCCCTCTAGTGCACTCTGGAGCTCTTTTTTCTATCGAATGGGCCCCCCCAGCTCTCTTCTGGCCCCCCAGGCCCCTTAGACACCCTCTAGTCTCCTCGCAACCCCTCCGGATTTCTCCCTTCTTCCCCAGAGCCATTTCTAGACCATGCAGGTACCTTAGCACTCCTCTAGTGCACTCTGGACTCCTCTTTTCCACAGAATTGGGTCCTCCAGCTGTCTTTGGTCCCCCCAGACCCCTTAGACACCCTCTAGTCTCCTCGCAAGCCCTCCAGATTTATTCCTTTTTCCCCAGAGGCATTTCTTGACCGTGTAGACCCCTTAGCACCCCTCTAGTGCGCTCTGGACCCCTCTTTTCCACAGAATGGGGCCCCCAGCTCTCTTTGGTCCCCCCAGACCCCTTAGACGCCCTCTAGTCTCCTCGCAACCCCTCCAGATTTCTTCCTTCTTCCCCAGAGGTATTTCTGGACCATGTAGATGTCTTAGCACCCCTCTAGTGTGCTCTGGACCCCTCTTTTCCACAGAGTGGGGCCCCCCACCTCTCCTGTGGCACCCCAGACCCCTTAGACACCCTCTAGTCTCCTCGCAACCCCTCCAGATTTCTCCCTTCTTCCCCGGAGGCATTATTTGACTGTGTAGACGCCATAGAACCCCTCTAGTGCGCCCTGGACCCCTCTTTTCCACAGAATGCAGCCCCCCAGCTATCTTCTGGCCCCTTAGACCCCCTCTAGTCTCTTCGCAACCCCTCCAGATTGCTCCCTTCTTCCCCAGAGGCATTTCTTGACCGTGTCGACACCTTAGCACCCCTCTACTGCGCTCTGGACCCCTAAGGTGTTGACGTGGTCAAGAAATGCCTATGGGGAAGAAGGAAGCCATCTGGAGGGCTTCTGCGGAGACTACAGGGTGTCTTGGGAGTCTGGGGACCAAATGAGAGGTGGGGTCCCCACTTTGTGGAAAAGAGCACCCCTCTAGTGCCCTCTTGATCCCTCTGTTCAACGGAATAGGACCCCTAGCGCTCTTTTGGCCCCCCAGGCCCCTTAGACACCCTCTAGTCTCCTTGCCACACCTCCAGATTTCTCCCTTCTTCCCCAGAAGCATTTATGGACAGTGTAGAGGCCTTAGCACCCCTCTAGTGCGCTCTGGACCCCCCTTTTCCACATAATTGGGCCCACCAGATATCTTTCGGATCTCCAGACCCCTTAGACAGCCTCTAGTCTCCTTGCAACCCCTCCAGATTTCTCCCTTCTTCCCCAGAGGCATTTCTTCACAGCGTAGACACCTTAGCACCCCTCTAGTGCACTCTGGACCCCTCTTTTCCACAGAATTGGGCGCCCCAGCCCCCTTCTGGCCCCCCAGACCCCTTAGACCCCTTCTAGTCTCCTCGCAACCCATCCAGATTTCTCCCTTCTTCCCCAGAGGCATTTATGGACAGTGTAGACGCCTTAGCACCCCTCTAGTGCACTCTGGACCCCACTTTTAAACAGAAGGGGGCCCCCCCAGCTCTCTTTAGTCCCCCAGACCCCTTCTAGTCTCCTCGCAACCCCTCCAGATTTCTCCCTTCTTCCCCAGAGGCATTTATGGACAGTGTAGATGCCTTAGCACCCCTCTAGTGCACTCTGGACCCCTCTTTTCCACAAAATTGGGCCCCCCAGATATATTTGGAATCTCCAGGCCCCTTAGACACCCTCTAGTCTCCTCGCAACCCCTCCAGATTTCTCCCTTCTTCCCCAGAGGCATTTTTGGACAGTGTAGACCCCTTAGTGCCCCTCTAGTGCACTCTGGACCCCTCTTTTCCACAGAATGGGGCCCCCCAGCTCTCTTCTGGCCTCCCAAACCCCTTTAGGCAGCCTTTAGTGTGCTCGCAACCCCTCCAGATTTCTCCATTCTTCCCCAGAGGCATTTATGGACAGTGTAGACCCCTTAGCACCTCTCTACTTTGCTCTGGATCCCTCTTTTCCACAGAGTGGGCCCCCCCAGCTCTCTTCTGGGCCCCCAGTACCCTTAGACACCCTAGAGTGTGCTCGCAACCCCTCCACATTGCTCCCTTCTTCCCCAGAGCCATTTTTTGACAGTGTAGACGCCTTAGCACCCCTCTAGTGCACTCTGGACCCCTGCTTTCCACAGAATTGTGCCCCCCAGATATCTTCTGGCCCCGAGGACTCCTTAGACACCCTCTAGTCTCCTCGCAACCCCTCCAGATTTCTCCCTTCTTCCCCAGAGGCATTTATGGACAGTGTAGACGCCTTAGCACCCCTCTAGTGCGCTCTGGACCCCTCCTTTCCACAGAATTGGGCCCCCAGCTCTCATCTGGCCCCCCAGAGCCCTTAGACATCCTTTAGTCTCTTCGCAACCCCTCCAGATTTCTGCCTTCTTCCCCAGAGGTATTTCTGGACCATGTAGATGTCTTAGCACCCCTCTAGTGTGCTCTGGACCCCTCTTTTCCACAGAGTGGGACCCTCACCTCTTCTGTGGCACCCCAGACCGCTTAGACACCCTCTAGTCTCCTCGCAACCCCTCCAGATTTCTCCCTTCTTCCCCGGAGGCATTTTTTGACTGTGTAGACGCCATAGAACCCCTCTAGTGCGCTCTGGACCTCTCTTTTCCACAGAATTGGGCCCCCAGCTCTCTTATGGCCCCCTAGACCACTTAGACACCCTCTAGTCTCTTCAGAAGGCCTCCAGATTGCTCCCTTCTTCCCCAGAGGCATTTCTTGACCATGTCGACACCTTAGCACCCCACTAGTGCGCTCTGGACTCCTCTTTTCCACAGAATTGGCCCCCCAGCTGTCTTCTGGCCCCCAGACCGCTTTAGACACCCTCTAGTCTCCTCGCAACCCCTCCAGATTTCTCCCTTCTTCCCCAGAGGCATTTCTGGACTATGTAGACACCTTAGCACCCCTCTAGTGCGCTCTGGACCCCTCTTTTCCACAGAAATGTGGCCCCCCAGCTCTTTTGGTGCCTCCCCGAAACCTTAGCCACCCTCTAGTCTCCTCGCAACCCCTCCAGATTTCTCCCTTCTTCCCTAGAGGCATTATTTGACAATGTACACACATTAGCACTCCTCTAGTGCACTCTGGACCCCTCTTTTCCACAGAATTGGGCCCCCCAGATATATTTGGAATCTCCAGACCCCTTAGACACCCTCTAGTCTCCTCGCAACCCCTCCAGATTTCTCCCTTCTTCCCCACAGGCATTTCTTGACCGTGTAGACCCCTTAGTGCCTCTCTAGTGCACTCTGGACCCCTCTTTTCCACAGAATTCGGCCCCCCAGCTCTCTTCTGGCCTCCCAAACCCCTTTAGGCAGCCTTTAGTGTGCTCGCAACCCCTCCAGATTTCTCCATTCTTCCCCAGAGGCATTTATGGACAGTGTAGACCCCTTAGCACCTCTCTACTTTGCTCTGGATCCCTCTTTTCCACAGAGTGGGCCCCCCCAGCTCTCTTCTGGCCCCCCAGTACCCTTAGACACCCTATAGTGTGCTCGCGACCCCTGTAGATTTCTTCCTTCTTGCCCAGAGGCATTTCTTGACAGTGTAGACCCCTTAGCACCCCTCTAGTGCGCTCTGGATCCCTCTTTTCCAAAGAATTGGGCCCCCCAGGTATCTTTGGGACCTCCAGGCCCCTTAGATCCCCTCTAGTCTCCTTGGCACCCCTCTAGATTTCTTCCTTCTTGCCCAGAGGCATTTCTTGACAGTGTAGACACCTTAGCACCCCTCTAGTGCACTCTGGACCCTTCTTATCCACAGAATGGGGCCCCCACCTCTCTTTTGGCCCCCAGACTCCTTAGACACCCTCTAGTCTCCTCGCAACCGCTCCACATATTTCCTTTCTTCCCCAGAGGCATTTCTTGACAGTGTATACGTCTTGGCACCCATCTAGTGCGCTCTGGACCACTCTCTTCCAGAGAATTGGGCCCCCAGCTCTCTTCTGGCCCCCCAGGCCCCTTAGACATCCTCTAGTCTCCTAGCAATGCCTCCAGATTGTTCCCTTTTTCCTCAGAGCCATTTCTGGACCATGTAGACGCCTTAGCACCCTTCTAGTGCGCTTTGGACTCCTCCTTTCCACAGAATTGGCCCCCCCAGATATCTTTTGGCCCCCCAGACCCGTTAGACACCCTCTAGTCTCCTCGCAACCCCTCCAGATTTCTCCCTTCTTCCCCAGAGGCATTTCTGGACCATGTAGACGCCTTAGCACCCCTCTAGTGTGCGCTGGACCCGTCTTTTCCACAGAATGGGGCCCCCCAGCTCTCTTCTGGCCCCCCAGAGCCCTTAGACACCCTCTAGTCTCCTCGCAAGCCCTCCAGATTGCTCCCTTTTTCCCCAGCGGCATTTCTTGACCGTGTCGACACCTTAGCACCCCTCTACTGCGCTCTGGACCCCTAAGGTGTTGACGTGGTCAAGAAATGCCTATGGGGAAGAAGGAAGCAATGTGGAGGGCTTCTGCGGAGACTACAGGGTGTCTTGGGGGTCTGGGGACCAAATGAGAGGTGGGGTCCCCACTTTGTGGAAAAGAGCACCCCTCTAGTGCCCTCTTGATCCCTCTGTTCAACGGAATAGGACCCCTAGGTCTCTTTTGGCCCCCCAGGCCCCTTAGACACCCTCTAGTCTCCTCACAACCCCTCCAGATTTCTCCCTTCTTCCCCAGAAGCATTTATGGACAGTGTAGACGCCTTAGCACCCCTCTAGTGCACTCTGGACCCCTCTTTTCCACAGAATGGGGCCCCCCAGATATATTTGGAATCTCCAGGCCCCTTAGACCCCCTCTAGTCTCCTCGCAACCCCTCCAGATTTCTCCCTTCTTCCCCAGAAGCATTTATGGACAGTGTAGACGCCTTAGCACCCCTCTAGTGCGCTCTGGACCCCCCTTTTCCACATAATTGGGCCCACCAGATATCTTTCGGATCTCCAGACGCTTTACACACCCTCTAGTCTCCTTGCAACCCCTCCAGATTTCTCCCTTCTTCCGCAGAGCCATTTCTTCACAGCGTAGACACCTTAGCACCCCTCTAGTGCACTCTGGACCCCTCTTTTCCACAGAATTGGGCCCACCAGCTCTCTTTGGGCCCCCCAGACCCCTTAGACCCCCTCTAGTCTCCTCGCAACCCCTCCAGATTTCTCCCTTCTTCCCCAGAGGCATTTATGGACAGTGTAGACCCCTTAGCACCTCTCTACTTTGCTCTGGATCCCTCTTTTCCACAGAGTGGTCCCCCCCAGCTCTCTTCTGGGCCCCCAGTACCCTTAGACACCCTACAGTGTGCTCACAACCCCTCCACATTGCTCCCTTCTTCCCCAGAGCCATTTCTTGACAGTGTAGATGCCTTAGCACCCCTCTAGTGCGCTCTGGACCCCTCCTTTCCACAGAATTGTGCCCCCCAGATATCTTCTGGTCCCCCAGACCCCTTAGACCCCCTCTAGTCTCCTCGCAACCCCTCCAGATTTCTCCCTTCTTCCCCAGAGGCATTTCTGGACAGTGTAGACGCCTTAGCACCCCTCTAGTGCGCTCTGGACCCCTCCTTTCCACAGAATGGGCCCCCCAGCTCTCTTCTGACCCCCAGACTCCTTAGACTCCCTCTAGTCTTCTCGCAACCCCTCCAGATTTCTCCCTTCTTCCCCAGAGGCATTTCTTGACAGTGTAGACGCTTTAGCACCCCTCTAGTGCGCTCTGGACCCCTCTTTTCCCCAGAATTGGGCCCCCCAGCTCTCTTCTGGCCCCCCAGACCCCTTAGACAGCCTCTAGTCTCCTCGCAACCCCTCCAGATTTCTCCCTTTTTCCCCAGAAGCATTTATGGACTGTGTAGACGCCTTAGTGCCCTTCTAGTGCGCTCTGGACCCCTCTTTTCCACAGAATGGGGCCCCCCAGCTCTCTTCTGGCCTCCCAAACCCCTTTAGGCAGCCTTTAGTGTGCTCGCAACCCCTCCAGATTTCTCCCTTCTTCCCCAGAGGCATTTATGGACAGTGTAGATCCCTTAGCACCTCTCTACTTTGCTCTGGATCCCTCTTTTCCACAGAGTGGGCCCCCCCAGCTCTCTTCGGGCCCCCCAGTACCCTTAGACACCCTACAGAGTGCTCGCAACCCCTCCACATGGCTCCCTTCTTCCCCAGAGCCATTTCTTGAGAGTGTAGACACCTTAGCACCCCTCTAGTGCGCTCTGGACCCCTCTGTTCCACAGAATTGTGCCCCCCAGATATCTTCTGGCCCCCCAGACCCCTTAGACAGCCTCTAGTCTCCTCGCAACCCCTCCAGATTTCTCCATTCTTCCCCAGAAGCATTTATGGACAGTGTAGACGCCTTAGCACCCCTCTAGTGCACTCTGGACATCTCTTTTCCACAGAATGGGGCCCCCCAGCTCTCTTCTGGGCCCCCAGTACCCTTAGACACCCTACAGTGTGCTCGCAACCCCTCCACATTGCTCCCTTCTTCCCCAGAGCCATTTCTTGACAGTGTAGATGCCTTAGCACTCCTCTAGTGCGCTCTGGACCCCTCTTTTCCACAGAATGGGGCCCCCAGCTCTCTTCTGGCCCCCCAGACCTCTTAGACAGCCTCTAGTCTCCTCGCAACCCCTCCAGATTTCTCCCTTCTTCCCCAGAGGCATTTCTGGACAGCGTAGACACCTTAGCACCCCTCTAGTGCGCTCTGGACCCCTCCTTTCCACAGAATGGGCCCCCCAGCTCTCTTCTGACCCCCAGAACCCTTAGCCACCCTCTAGTCTCCTCGGAACCCCTCCAGATTTCTCCCTTCTTCCCCAGAGGCATTTCTGGACCATGTAGACGCCTTAGCACCCCTCTAGTGTGCGCTGGACCCGTCTTTTCCACAGAATGGGGCCCCCCAGCTCTCTTCTGGCCCCCCAGAGCCCTTAGACAGCCTCTAGTCTTTTCGCAACCCCTCCAGATTTCTCCCTTCTTCTCCCGAGCCATTTATGGACCATGTAGACACCTTAGCACCCCTGTAGTGCGCTCTGGACCCCTCTTTCCCCAGAATGTGGCCCCCCAGCTCTCTTGAGGCCCCCAGACCCCTTAAACAGCTTCTAGTCTCCTCGCAACCCCTCTTGATTTCTCCCTTCTTACCCAGAGGCATTTCTTGACAGTGTAGACATCTTAGCACGTTAGCCAATTCTATGCCATGTAGATGCTTTAGCACCCCTCAAGTGCACTTTGGACCCCTCTTTTCCACAGAATGGGGCCCCCCAGCTCTCTTGGGGCCCCCCAGAACCCTTAGCCACCCTCTAGTCTCCTGGCAACCCCTCCAGATTTCTCCCTTCTTCTCCAGAGGCATTTCTTGACCATCTAGACGCCTTAGCACCCCTCTAGTGTGCGCTGGACCAGTCTTTTCCACAGAATGGGGCCCCCCAGCTCTCTTCTGGCCCCCCAGAGCCCTTAGACACCCTCTAGTCTCCTCGCAAGCCCTCCAGATTGCTCCCTTTTTCCCCAGTGGCATTTCTTGACCGTGTCGACACCTTAGCACCCCTCAACTGCGCTCTGGACCCCTAAGGTGTTGACTTGGTCAAGAAATGCCTATGGGGAAGAAGGAAGCAATGTGGAGGGCTTCTGCGGAGACTACAGGGTGTCTTGGGGGTCTGGGGACCAAATGAGAGGTGGGGTCCCCACTTTGTGGAAAAGAGCACCCCTCTAGTGCCCTCTTGATCCCTCTGTTCAACGGAATAGGACCCCTAGGTCTCTTCTGGCCCCCCAGGCCCCTTAGACACCCTCTAGTCTCCTTGCCACACCTCCAGATTTCTCCCTTCTTCCCCAGAAGCATTTATGGACAGTGTAGACGCCTTAGCACCCCTCTAGTGCGCTCTGGACCCCCCTTTTCCACATAATTGGGCCCACCAGATATCTTTCGGATCTCCAGACGCTTTACACACCCTCTAGTCTCCTTGCAACCCCTCCAGATTTCTCCCTTCTTCCCCAGAGGCATTTCTTCACAGCGTAGACACCTTAGCACCCCTCTAGTGCACTCTGGACCCCTCTTTTCCACAGATTTGGGCCCCCCAGCTCTCTTCGGGCCCCCCAGACCCCTTAGACCCCCTCTAGTCTCCTCGCAACCCCTCCAGATTTCTCCTTTCTTCCCCAGAGCCATTTCTGGACCATGTAGATGCCTTAGCACCCCTCTAGTGCACTCTGGACCCCACTTTTAAACAGAAGGGGGCCCCCCAGATATATTTGGTCCCCCAGACCCCCTCTAGTCTCCTCGCAACCCCTCCAGATTTCTCCCTTCTTCCCCAGAGGCATTTATGGACAGTGTAGATGCCTTAGCACCCCTCTAGTGCACTCTGGACCCCTCTTTTCCACAGAATTGGGCCCCCCAGATATATTTGGAATCTCCAGGCCCCTGAGACACCCTCTAGTCTCCTCGCAGCCCCTCCAGATTTCTCCCTTCTTCCCCAGAAGCATTTCTTGACAGTGTAGACGGCTTAGCACCCCTCTAGTGCACTCTGGACCCCTCTTTTCCACAGAATGGGGCCCCCCAGCTCTCTTCTGGCCTCCCAAACCCGTTTAGGCAGCCTTTAGTGTGCTCGCAACCCCTCCAGATTTCTCCCTTCTTCCCCAGAGGCATTTATGGACAGTGTAGACCCCTTAGCACCTCTCTACTTTGCTCTGGATCCCTCTTTTCCACAGAGTGGACCCCCCCAGCTCTCTTCTGGGCCCCCAGTACCCTTAGACACCCTACAGTGTGCTCGCAACCCCTCCAGATTGCTCCCTTCTTCCCCAGAGCCATTTCTTGACAGTGTAGACGCCTTAGCACCCCTCTAGTGCGCTCTGGACCCCTCTTTTCCACAGAATTGTGCCCCCCAGATATCTTCTGGCCCCCCAGAGCCCTTAGACAGCCTCTAGTCTTTTCGCAACCCCTTCAGATTTCTGCCTTCTTCCCCAGAGGCATTTCTTGACAGTGTAGACCCCTTAGCACCCCTGTAGTGCGCTCCGGATCCCTCTTTCCCCAGAATGTGGCCCCCCAGCTCTCTTGAGGCCCCCAGACCCCTTAAACAGCTTCTAGTCTCCTTGCAACCCCTCTTGATTTCTCCCTTCTTACCCAGAGGCATTTCTTGACAGCGTAGACATGTTAGCACATTAGCCAATTCTATGCCATGTAGATGCTTTAGCACCCCTCAAGTGCGCTCTGGACCCCTCTTTTCCACAGAATGGGGCCCCACAGCTCTCTTGGGGCCCCCCAGAACCCTTAGCCACCCTCTAGTCTCCTGGCAACCCCTCCAGATTTCTCCCTTCTTCCCCAGAGGCATTTCTGGACCATGTAGACGCCTTAGCACCCCTCTAGTGTGCGCTGGACCCGTCTTTTCCACAGAATGGGGCCCCCCAGCTCTCTTCTGGCCCCCCCAGAGCCCTTAGACACCTTCTAGTCTCCTCACAACTCCTCCAGATTTCTCCCTTCTTCCCCAGAGGCATTTCTTGACCATGTAGACACTTTAGCACCCCTCTAGTGTGCTCTGGACCACTTTTTTCCACAGAATGGACCCCCCAGATGCCTTAGACACCCTCTAGTCTTCTCAGAATCTCTCCAGATTTCTCCCTTCTTCCCCAGAGGCATTTCTTGACAGTGTAGATACCTTAGCACCCCTCTAGTGCGCTCTGGACCACTCTTTTCCACAAAATCGGGCCCCCAGCTCTCTTCTGGCCCCCAGACCCCTTAGACACCCTCCAGTGTCCTTGCAACCCCTCCGGATTTCTCCCTTCTTCCCTAGAGCCATTTGTAGACCATGCAGGCACCTTAGCACTCCTCTAGTGCACTCTGGACTCCTCTTTTCCATAGAATTGGGCCCCCCCAGGTATCTTTGGGACCTTCAGATCCCTTTAGACACCCTCTAGTCTCCTCACAACCCCTCCAGATTTCTCACTTCTTCCCCAGAGGCATTTCTTGACAGTGTAGATACCTTAGCACCCCTCTAGTGCGCTCTGGACCCCTCTTTTCCACAGAATTGGGCTCCCACCTCTCTTTTGGCCCCCAGACTCCTTAGACACCCTCTAGTCTCCTCGCAACCGCTCCACATATTTCCTTTCTTCCCCAGAGGCATTTCTTGACAGTGTATACGTCTTGGCACCCATCTAGTGCGCTCTGGACCACTCTCTTCCAGAGAATTGGGCCCCCAGCTCTCTTCTGGCCCCCCAGGCCCCTTAGACATCCTCTAGTCTCCTAGCAATGCCTCCAGATTGTTCCCTTTTTCCTCAGAGCCATTTCTGGACCATGTAGACGCCTTAGCACCCTTCTAGTGCGCTTTGGACTCCTCCTTTCCACAGAATTGGCCCCCCCAGATATCTTTTGGCCCCCCAGACCCGTTAGACACCCTCTAGTCTCCTCGCAACCCCTCCAGATTTCTCCCTTCTTCCCCAGAGGCATTTTTTGACAGTGTAGACACCTTAACATCCCTCTAGTGTGCTCTGGACCCCTCTTTTCCACAGAGTGGGGCCCCCCACCCCTCCTGTGGCACCCCAGACCCCTTAGACATCCTCTAGTCTCCTCGAAACTCCTCCAGATTTCTCCCTTCTTCCCCAGAGGCATTTCTGGACCATGTAGACACCTTAGGGGTCTGGAGCGCACTAGAGGGGTGCTAAGGTGTCTACATGGTTAAGAAATGTCTCTGGGAAAGAAGGGAGCAATCTGGAGGCCTTCTGAGGAGACTAGAGGGTGTCTAAGTGGTCTAGGGGGCCATAAGAGAGCTGGGGGCCCAATTCTGTGGAAAAGAGGTGTCCAGAGCGCACTAGAGGGGGTGCTAAGGTGTCTACATGGTCCAGAAATGCCTCTGGGGCAGAAGGGAGAAATCTGGAGGGGTTGCGAAGAGACTAGAGGGTGTCTAAGGGGTCTGGGGGCACAGAAGAGTGCTGGGTGGCCAAATTCTGTGGAACAGAGGGGTCCAGAGTGCACTAGAGGGGTGCTCTTTTCCACAGAGTCTAGATCCCAGCTCTCTTCTGGCCCCCCAGGCCCCTTAGACACCCTACAGTGTGCTCGCAACCCTTCCAGATTTCTCCGTTCTTCCCCAGAGGCATTTCTTGACAGTGTAGAGGCCCTAGCACCCCTCTAGTGCGCTCTGGACCCCTCTGTTCCACAGAATTGTGCCCCCCAGATATCTTCTGGCCCCCCAGACCCCTTAGACAGCCTCTAGTCTCCTCGCAACCCATCCAGATTTCTCCCTTCTTCCCCAGAGGCATTTCTTGACAGTGTAGATGTCTTAGCACCTCTCTAGTGCGCTGTGGACCCCTCTTTTCCACAGAATGGGGCCCCCAGCTCTCTTCTGGCCCCCCAGGCCCCTTAGACACCCTCTAGTCTCCTCGCAACCCCTCCGGATTTCTCCCTTCTTCCCCAGAGCCATTTCTAGACCATGCAGGTACCTTAGCACTCCTCTAGTGCACTCTGGACTCCTCTTTTCCACAGAATTGGGTCCTCCAGCTGTCTTTGGTCCCCCCAGACCCCTTAGACACCCTCTAGTCTCCTCGCAAGCCCTCCAGATTTATTCCTTTTTCCCCAGAGGCATTTCTTGACCGTGTAGACCCCTTAGCACCCCTTTACTGCGCTCTGGACCCCTCTTTTCCACAGAATGGGGCCCCCAGCTCTCTTTGGTCCCCCCAGACCCCTTAGACGCCCTCTAGTCTCCTCGCAACCCCTCCAGATTTCTTCCTTCTTCACCAGAGGTATTTCTGGACCATGTAGATGTCTTAGCACCCCTCTAGTGTGCTCTGGACCCCTCTTTTCCACAGAGTGGGGCCCCCCACCTCTCCTGTGGCACCCCAGACCCCTTAGACACCCTCTAGTCTCCTCGCAACCCCTCCAGATTTCTCCCTTCTTCCCCGGAGGCAGTTTTTGACTGTGTAGACGCCATAGAACCCCTCTAGTGCGCCCTGGACCCCTCTTTTCCACAGAATTGGGCCCCCCAGCTATCTTCTGGCCCCTTAGACCCCCTCTAGTCTCCTCGCAACCCCTCCAGATTGCTCCCTTCTTCCCCAGAGGCATTTCTTGACCGTGTCGACACCTTAGCACCCCTCTACTGCGCTGTGGACCCCTAAGGTGTTGACGTGGTCAAGAAATGCCTATGGGGAAGAAGGAAGCAATGTGGAGGGCTTCTGCGGAGACTACAGGGTGTCTTGGGGGTCTGGGGACCAAATGAGAGGTGGGGTCCCCACTTTGTGGAAAAGAGCACCCCTCTAGTGCCCTCTCGATCCCTCTGTTCAACGGAATAGGACCCCTAGGTCTCTTTTGGCCCCCCAGGCCCCTTAGACACCCTCTAGTCTCCTCACAACCCCTCCAGATTTCTCCCTTCTTCCCCAGAAGCATTTATGGACAGTGTAGACGCCTTAGCACCCCTCTAGTGCACTCTGGACCCCTCTTTTCCACAGAATGGGGCCCCCCAGATATATTTGGAATCTCCAGGCCCCTTAGACCCCCTCTAGTCTCCTCGCAACCCCTCCAGATTTCTCCCTTCTTCCCCAGAAGCATTTATGGACAGTGTAGACGCCTTAGCACCCCTCTAGTGCGCTCTGGACCCCCCTTTTCCACATAATTGGGCCCACCAGATATCTTTCGGATCTCCAGACGCTTTACACACCCTCTAGTCTCCTTGCAACCCCTCCAGATTTCTCCCTTCTTCCGCAGAGCCATTTCTTCACAGCGTAGACACCTTAGCACCCCTCTAGCGCACTCTGGACCCCTCTTTTCCACAGAATTGGGCCCACCAGCTCTCTTTGGGCCCCCCAGACCCCTTAGACCCCCTCTAGTCTCCTCGCAACCCCTCCAGATTTCTCCCTTCTTCCCCAGAGGCATTTATGGACAGTGTAGACCCCTTAGCACCTCTCTACTTTGCTCTGGATCCCTCTTTTCCACAGAGTGGTCCCCCCCAGCTCTCTTCTGGGCCCCCAGTACCCTTAGACACCCTACAGTGTGCTCACAACCCCTCCACATTGCTCCCTTCTTCCCCAGAGCCATTTCTTGACAGTGTAGATGCCTTAGCACCCCTCTAGTGCGCTCTGGACCCCTCCTTTCCACAGAATTGTGCCCCCCAGATATCTTCTGGTCCCCCAGACCCCTTAGACCCCCTCTAGTCTCCTCACAACCCCTCCAGATTTCTCCCTTCTTCCCCAGAGGCATTTCTGGACAGTGTAGACGCCTTAGCACCCCTCTAGTGCGCTCTGGACCCCTCCTTTCCACAGAATGGGCCCCCCAGCTCTCTTCTGACCCCCAGACTCCTTAGACTCCCTCTAGTCTTCTCGCAACCCCTCCAGATTTCTCCCTTCTTCCCCAGAGGCATTTCTGGACCATGTAGGCACCTTAGCACCCCTCTAGTGCGCTCTGGACCCCTCTTTTCCCCAGAATTGGGCCCCCCAGCTCTCTTCTGGCCCCCCAGACCCCTTAGACAGCCTCTAGTCTCCTCGCAACCCCTCCAGATTTCTCCCTTTTTCCCCAGAAGCATTTATGGACTGTGTAGACGCCTTAGTGCCCTTCTAGTGCGCTCTGGACCCCTCTTTTCCACAGAATGGGGCCCCCCAGCTCTCTTCTGGCCTCCCAAACCCCTTTAGGCAGCCTTTAGTGTGCTCGCAACCCCTCCAGATTTCTCCATTCTTCCCCAGAGGCATTTATGGACAGTGTAGATCCCTTAGCACCTCTCTACTTTGCTCTGGATCCCTCTTTTCCACAGAGTGGGCCCCCCCAGCTCTCTTCGGGCCCCCCAGTACCCTTAGACACCCTACAGAGTGCTCGCAACCCCTCCACATGGCTCCCTTCTTCCCCAGAGCCATTTCTTGAGAGTGTAGACACCTTAGCACCCCTCTAGTGCGCTCTGGACCCCTCTGTTCCACAGAATTGTGCCCCCCAGATATCTTCTGGCCCCCCAGACCCCTTAGACAGCCTCTAGTCTCCTCGCAACCCCTCCAGATTTCTCCATTCTTCCCCAGAAGCATTTATGGACAGTGTAGATGCCTTAGCACCCCTCTAGTGCACTCTGGACATCTCTTTTCCACAGAATGGGGCCCCCCAGCTCTCTTCTGGGCCCCCAGTACCCTTAGACACCCTACAGTGTGCTCGCAACCCCTCCACATTGCTCCCTTCTTCCCCAGAGCCATTTCTTGACAGTGTAGATGCCTTAGCACTCCTCTAGTGCGCTCTGGACCCCTCTTTTCCACAGAATTGTGCCCCCCAGATATCTTCTGGCCCCCCAGACCTCTTAGACAGCCTCTAGTCTCCTCGCAACCCCTCCAGATTTCTCCCTTCTTCCCCAGAGGCATTTCTGGACAGCGTAGACACCTTAGCACCCCTCTAGTGCGCTCTGGACCCCTCCTTTCCACAGAATGGGCCCCCCAGCTCTCTTCTGACCCCCAGAACCCTTAGCCACCCTCTAGTCTCCTCGGAACCCCTCCAGATTTCTCCCTTCTTCCCCAGAGGCATTTCTTGACCATGTAGACCCCTTAGCACCCCTCTAGTGTGCGCTGGACCCGTCTTTTCCACAGAATGGGGCCCCCCAGCTCTCTTCTGGCCCCCCAGAGCCCTTAGACAGCCTCTAGTCTTTTCGCAACCCCTCCAGATTTCTCCCTTCTTCTCCCGAGCCATTTATGGACCATGTAGACACCTTAGCACCCCTGTAGTGTGCTCTGGACCCCTCTTTCCCCAGAATGTGGCCCCCCAGCTCTCTTGAGGCCCCCAGACCCCTTAAACAGCTTCTAGTCTCCTCGCAACCCCTCTTGATTTCTCCCTTCTTACCCAGAGGCATTTCTTGACAGTGTAGACATCTTAGCACGTTAGCCAATTCTATGCCATGTAGATGCTTTAGCACCCCTCAAGTGCGCTCTGGACCCCTCTTTTCCACAGAATGGGGCCCCCCAGCTCTCTTGGGGCCCCCCAGAACCCTTAGCCACCCTCTAGTCTCCTGGCAACCCCTCCAGATTTCTCCCTTCTTCTCCAGAGGCATTTCTTGACCATCTAGACGCCTTAGCACCCCTCTAGTGTGCGCTGGACCAGTCTTTTCCACAGAATGGGGCCCCCCAGCTCTCTTCTGGCCCCCCAGAGCCCTTAGACACCCTCTAGTCTCCTCGCAAGCCCTCCAGATTGCTCCCTTTTTCCCCAGTGGCATTTCTTGACCGTGTCGACACCTTAGCACCCCTCAACTGCGCTCTGGACCCCTAAGGTGTTGACTTGGTCAAGAAATGCCTATGGGGAAGAAGGAAGCAATGTGGAGGGCTTCTGCGGAGACTACGGGGTGTCTTGGGGGTCTGGGGACCAAATGAGAGGTGGGGTCCCCACTTTGTGGAAAAGAGCACCCCTCTAGTGCCCTCTTGATCCCTCTGTTCAACGGAATAGGACCCCTAGCTCTCTTTTGGCCCCCCAGGCCCCTTAGACACCCTCTAGTCTCCTTGCCACACCTCCAGATTTCTCCCTTCTTCCCCAGAAGCATTTATGGACAGTGTAGACGCCTTAGCACCCCTCTAGTGCGCTCTGGACCCCCCTTTTCCACATAATTGGGCCCACCAGATATCTTTCGGATCTCCAGACGCTTTAGACACCCTCTAGTCTCCTTGCAACCCCTCCAGATTTCTCCCTTCTTCCCCAGAGGCATTTCTTCACAGCGTAGACACCTTAGCACCCCTCTAGTGCGCTCTGGACCCCTCTTTTCCACAGATTTGGGCCCCCCAGCTCTCTTCGGGCCCCCCAGACCCCTTAGACCCCCTCTAGTCTCCTCGCAACCCCTCCAGATTTCTCCTTTCTTCCCCAGAGGCATTTCTGGACCATGTAGATGCCTTAGCACCCCTCTAGTGCACTCTGGACCCCACTTTTAAACAGAAGGGGGCCCCCCAGATATATTTGGTCCCCCAGACCCCCTCTAGTCTCCTCGCAACCCCTCCAGATATCTCCCTTCTTCCCCAGAGGCATTTATGGACAGTGTAGATGCCTTAGCACCCCTCTAGTGCACTCTGGACCCCTCTTTTCCACAGAATTGGGCCCCCCAGATATATTTGGAATCTCCAGGCCCCTTAGACACCCTCTAGTCTCCTCGCAGCCCCTCCAGATTTCTCCCTTCTTCCCCAGAAGCATTTATGGACAGTGTAGACGCCTTAGCACCCCTCTAGTGCACTCTGGACCCCTCTTTTCCACAGAATGGGGCCCCCCAGCTCTCTTCTGGCCTCCCAAACCCCTTAGGGCAGCCTTTAGTGTGCTCGCAACCCCTCCAGATTTCTCCATTCTTCCCCAGAGGCATTTATGGACAGTGTAGACCCCTTAGCACCTCTCTACTTTGCTCTGGATCCCTCTTTTCCACAGAGTGGACCCCCCCAGCTCTCTTCTGGGCCCCCAGTACCCTTAGACACCCTACAGTGTGCTCGCAACCCCTCCAGATTGCTCCCTTCTTCCCCAGAGCCATTTCTTGACAGTGTAGACGCCTTAGCACCCCTCTAGTGCGCTCTGGACCCCTCTTTTCCACAGAATTGTGCCCCCCAGATATCTTCTGGCCCCCCAGACCCCTTAGACAGCCTCTAGTCTCCTCGCAACCCCTCCAGATTTCTCCCTTCTTCCCCAGAGGCATTTCTGGACAGCGTAGACGCCTTAGCACCCCTCTAGTGCACTCTGGACCCCTCCTTTCCACAGAATGGGCCCCCCAGCTCTCTTGGGGCCCCCCAGAACCCTTAGCCACCCTCTAGTCTCCTGGCAACCCCTCCAGATTTCTCCCTTCTTCCCCAGAGGCATTTCTTGACCATGTAGACGCCTTAGCACCCCTCTAGTGTGCGCTGGACCCGTCTTTTCCACAGAATGGGGCCCCCCAGCTCTCTTCTGGCCCCCCAGAGCCCTTAGACACCTTCTAGTCTCCTCGCAAGCCTTCTAGATTTCTCCCTTCTTCCCCAGAGGCATTTCTTGACCATGTAGACACTTTAGCACCCCTCTAGTGCGCTCTGGACCACTTTTTTCCACAGAATGGACCCCACAGATCCCTTTAGACACCCTCTAGTCTCCTCACAACCCCTCCAGATTTCTCACTTCTTCCCCAGAGGCATTTCTTGACAGTGTAGATACCTTAGCACCCCTCTAGTGCGCTCTGGACCCCTCTTTTCCACAGAATTGGGCCCCCACCTCTCTTTTGGCCCCCAGACTCCTTAGACACCCTCTAGTCTCCTCGCAACCGCTCCACATATTTCCTTTCTTCCCCAGAGGCATTTCTTGACAGTGTATACGTCTTGGCACCCATCTAGTGCACTCTGGACCGCTCTTTTCCACAGAATAGGGCCCCCAGCTCTCTTCTGGCCCCCCAGGCCCCTTAGACATCCTCTAGTCTCCTAGCAATGCCTCCAGATTGTTCCCTTTTTCCTCAGAGCCATTTCTGGACCATGTAGACGCCTTAGCACCCTTCTAGTGCGCTTTGGACTCCTCTTTTCCACAGAATTGGCCCCCCCAGATATCTTTTGGCCCCCCAGACCCGTTAGACACCCTCTAGTCTCCTCGCAACCCCTCCAGATTTCTCCCTTCTTCCCCAGAGGCATTTCTTGACAGTGTAGACACCTTAACATCCCTCTAGTGTGCTCTGGACCCCTCTTTTCCACAGAGTGGGGCCCCCCACCCCTCCTGTGGCACCCCAGACCCCTTAGACATCCTCTAGTCTCCTCGAAACTCCTCCAGATTTCTCCCTTCTTCCCCAGAGGCATTTCTGGACCATGTAGACACCTTAGGGGTCCGGAGCGCACTAGAGGGGTGCTAAGGTGTCTACATGGTTAAGAAATGTCTCTGGGAAAGAAGGGAGCAATCTGGAGGCCTTCTGAGGAGACTAGAGGGTGTCTAAGTGGTCTAGGGGGCCATAAGAGAGCTGGGGGCCCAATTCTGTGGAAAAGAGGGGTCCAGAGCGCACTAGAGGGGGTGCTAAGGTGTCTACATGGTCCAGAAATGGCTCTGGGGAAGAAGGGAGAAATCTGGAGGGGTTGCGAAGAGACTAGAGGGTGTCTAAGGGGTCTGGGGGCACAGAAGAGTGCTGGGTGGCCAAATTCTGTGGAACAGAGGGGTCCAGAGTGCACTAGAGGGGTGCTCTTTTCCACAGAGTCTAGATCCCAGCTCTCTTCTGGCCCCCCAGACCACTTAGACACCCTCTAGTCTCCTCGCAACCCCTCCGGATTTCTCCCTTCTTCCCCAGAGCCATTTCTAGACCATGCAGGCACCTTAGCACTCCTCTAGTGCGCTCTGGACCCCTCTTTTCCACAGAATGGGGCCCCCCAGCTCTCTTTTGGCCCCCCAGTCCCCTTAGACACCCTCTAGTCTCCTCACAACCCCTCCAGATTTCTCCCTTCTTCCCCAGAGGCATTTCTGGACCATGTACACCCCCGTAGCCCCCCTCTAGTGTACTGTGGAGTTCCTTCTGTATTTGCTTTCAGCATTCCCCATTGTCCCTTGTGGTTTTTGTGCCAGGGCCTGTGTGCCTGGAGTGGGGAGATAGAGTTTCCATGGGGGTGGGGGGAGCCTGCAGGCACCATCCTGTCAGCTGCACTGAGTCCTGTGACATGCCTTATGGCCCCTCTGGTGTGCCCTAAGCCCCTTTATTTGTATTTTGCTTTGCCCCAGAGCCCTGCATTTGCCCTCTGATGCCCTCCGGGGCCCTCAATTCACATTTTGGGTTGCCCCCAAGGGCTCTGTGTGTCTTTTGTTGGGCCCTGTGGTTGTTTTGCAGCACACTGCAAAGTTCTCTGTTTAGCTTTCTCTCCTGTCCCAGAGTTTTCTGGGTGCTTCTTGGTGGTGCCCCCAGAGTCACTCTGTTTGCTCTGTCATTGGCTTTTTCTACTTCTGTTGTACCCAGAGCTCTCCATTTGTTCTCTTGTCCTCTGCATACTCCCCTTTCCCCTCTCTATACCCCAGGCCTCTCCCTTCAGCTTTCAGGAAGCTGCTCTCAGGAGTGGGGGTGCCTCTGCTGCCCTGGCAGCCCCAGTTGTCCCTGATGGGGCTGATGGCCATTCCCTCTCCCCAGTTCCTGATGGGCTGCAGCTGCAGGCCCTGGGGCTGGGATGAATGCCAGGTGGAGCTGGGTGGCAGGACAGGCCCCAGGTGGGGCTCCATGGCTGGGGCAGGTGGGACAAGCCCCAGGTGGGGCTGATGGCAAGGGCGGGCACACGCCTGGGCTGGGGCTGCATTTGGGGGAAGCTCATGCTGGGGCTGGTTCTGGACGATGGAGCTGCTGCTGAGCACTGCTGCCTGGGACCGGCACGCGGCTGCCCTGCGGAGGAGGTGAGCGGGGCTGGGGGGGTGCGCGCTCCGGGCTGCAGGTCCCTCATGTGCCGGGGGTCCTGGTGGGTGGGAGTGTCCCGGGCAGCGCAGCACAACTGGGGTGCACTGGGGCCAGGGGAAACTGCACCGGGGCTAGGGAGGGTGGTGTGCTGGGGCAGTGGGGGCTGAGGATGTGGTGGGGAAGAGCAGTGCTCCGGGGCCATGGAGGTGGAGGGAGGGAGGAAGGGGGTGTGCCGAGGCTGTGGTGGTATGGGGGGGGGTAAGGGGGTGCGTTGGGGTTCGGGTGGGGAGGAAGGAGGTGCGGTGGGTCTGCAGTGGTGCTGGGGGGGAAGAAGGGGGGTGCGCCAGGATGGGGCAGGGGGGAAGGCAGGCGGTCCGCTGGGGCTGTGGTGCGGTTTATTGCGCAGTCGGAGGAGCACGGGGAGGGGGGGGGGTGTCTCCTATGTCCGCTGGGGACCGCGTTGGGGAGGGGGAGGAGGGATCCCAGGGGAAGCGCAGGGAGGGTCGTGGGGGGAGGCAGGGGCAGTGTTGGAGTTGACCCGTAGCCGGCCGCGGCGGTGTCGGGGGAGCCCCAGGCCGGTGCTGGGGATCGCGGGGTCGCGCTCGGGGCTCTGCGGTGGATTCCGGGGAGACAGGGAGGAAAAGGGAACGGGGGCGGGACGGAAAGGAACGGATTCTCCACAGGGTTAAACTTCACCTAGCGCTACGGGGGGAGGGGGGGGGGTCCGGGGGGCGCCGCTGGCATGCCGGGAGCGGTAGTCTTCCGGCACCGGGCTTCCGGGAGGCCTTTTTTGTTTGAACGGCATGCCGGGAGATGTAGTCTTCCCGCATTGGGCTGCTCGGACAGCATGCTGTGCCTCTCGAGGCGGCCGGAGGGGCAGTCCTTTGCCAGCGGGGTTCTCACCAGCCGGCCACGTTATGCTCTGTGGCAGGCCAGGAGCTGCAGTTCCAGGTGCCGGTGCCTTCTCAGCCCTGCAGCAGTGGCCCGCTGGGTCTGTTCCTTACTGGACATGTGCCGCTCACGCAGGAGTCCCCATAGGTCATTGGGGACAGTGGCATTTCCCTGGTTTTCCCTGGTACAAGGCAGGAAGCATTTTCCATCTCTGGTGTGACCAGGCAGGCTTGCCCCCAGGGGCTGGGGCCGTCCCTCTTGGAAATGGGGAGGGCAGGGAGAGTAGGAGGGCGCTGCGGGCTCCTGGTAGTTGTAGCTTTGCTCAAGATTGGGGCCAATTAGGCAGCAGCTATGAGGAGTGGCAGTGCTGGGAGGGCACGGTGCGGAGCTGTCCTGCTGTGCAGCACAAGGGAAAGTCCTCAAGGAAATGTGAACAGCACTGTCTCTGTCCAAGGACCCCAAAACAGCCTGAGAGACCCTGGAACAGCCACCCCACAGCAGTACCGGGGACACCATGTCACTGCCTCCCAAGGGCACTGCGTTCAGCTACCTTTAACTGTGTGGAAAGAGCCTGCAGGCAGGAGCCCTGGCCACAGGTACAGAGAATCCCCGGTAGCCTGGAACTATATCTCTTTTCTTTACAAAGATGCCATCTCTTTGATGCCTTGCTGCTGCTTCCATCTTGCTCGGTGCCCAAGTCTACTACATTCAGATCCACCTTTCTTGCTGCCCTCTGCTCTGTCTGAGCTGCTTGCCAGATCAAAAGGCGTGTGCGGCTAAGAATTAGGCCAAGGTGTCTCAACTGCTTGCTATAGGACAACCGGGGGGTGAATCGGCAACAGGACAGGAAAGTACCTGTGGATGAGAAACAGCTGCTTTAGAGATCTAAGACGCAGGGGCAACTGAGAGGAGTGAAAGGAGCAGGGGAAAATGGTGATGAGGAAGGTGTGCTGTTAGAGGCAGTACAGTGCAGAAGAGAGGGAAAGCTTGCTCCTATGATGAAATAAAAACTGACCTTAAGAGAGATTTGCTTTTTGCTCTTCAGGTTATGAGTACGCGTGACTTCCTGAGAACTGTTCTGAGCATGCAGTGTTGCAGGTCACGACTGCCTGGGCAGCGATCCCCAACTTGTCTGCCGAGACTACGCAACAGCTCACAGCTGCCTGTGCAATGAAAGCAAAGGCCAACTTCTCAGAGGGAAGAAGCAGGCTCCACACAGGAAGATTATGGCAGGTGAGCTAATGCCCCAGAACCTTCAGTTTTCCTCCGCGTCCCCCCCAGGACTCACCCATTTGCTCCCTAGTTCCCTCAGGACCAATCCATTTGCTTTTAGGTATGCTCCAAGGCACTCCATTTGTTCTCTTGTCCCTTCAAAATTCTTTGCTTCTTTCTAGTTCCTGCAAGGTTATTCTGACATTTGGTGTCTGTAGGCCCTCTGGTAGCATCAAGACTCCTATGTTTGTCCTCTTGTCCTATTAAGTCCCCCCTCTTTTCCCTCTAGTCTCCTCAAAACCTCTCCGTTTGCCATTGGTGCGTCTCGGCGCCTTTGCTTTTCCCTCTAGTCCTCTCAGGATGCCTCTCTTTGCCCTCTGAGCCCCTTAGGGTCCATCTCCTAGCCCTTTAGCCCCATCAGAACCCCTCTGAGTGCCACACGCTGCCCTCAGGACGCCTTGGTTTGCCTTGGGGGTACCCCAGAACCCTATGCATTCATTGCGCCCTTTCAGTATGCCCTACGGCCCTTCTTTTCCATTGGCTGCACTGTAGAGTCCTCTCTATGCCCTATCGCTATGACCATTCCATGTGCCCTCTATCCCATCAGATCCCCTTTCCTTCCGCTCCCCTTTCCTTCCAGTCCCCTTAAGGCTCCTCTGTCTTCCTTGGTTGTGCCTCACATACCTCTATGCGTCCCCTAGTCTGCTCAAAATCCATCCCCTCCTGTCCCCTCAGAGCACCTCCTGAGGTCTTCCTTGTTAGCCAGTTCTCCTATTTTGGCTGTTTAGGCCCCTTAGGACCCCTCTGCTCTGCTGAGCATGCCTCCTGGGGTGCTGGTATGGCCCCAGAGCTGTTCTCTGGACCCCAGGCCTCCTAGAGAACAGCTGGTCTCCTCAGAAACCTTTCATATTTCGTCCTGGTTCCCCACAGTTGGGTTTTTAGCCACCTAGTCCCCTTAAAACTCCTCGCCTGCTCAGAACACCCCTACTGGGGTGCTTGCTGTGACCTGGAGCTGTCTTCGGGCCCCCCAGGCGCCTTAGACAGCCTCTAGTCTCCTCGCAACCCCTCCAGATTTCTCCCTTCTTCCCCAGAGGCAATTCTTGACAGTGTAGACCCCTTAGCACCCCTCTAGTGCGCTATGGACCCCTCTGTTCCACAGAATTGGGCCCCCTAGCTCTCTTTGGTCGCCCCAGACCCCTTAGACCCCCTCTAGTCTCCTCGCAACCCCTCCAGATTTCTCCCTTCTTCCCCAGAGGCATTTTTGGACAGTGTAGACCCCTTAGTGCCCCTCTAGTGCACTCTGGACCCCTCTTTTCCACAGAATGGGGCCCCACCCCTCCTGTGGCACCCCAGACCCCTTAGACACCCTCTAGTCTCCTCGCAAACCCTCCAGATTTCTCCCTTCTTCCCCAGAGGCATTTCTGGACCATGTAGACACCTTACTACCTCTCTAGTGCACTCTGGATTCCTCTTTTCCACAGAGTGGGGCCCCCTAGCTCTCTTGTGGCCCCCCAGGCCCCTTAGACACCCTCTAGTCTCCTCGCAACCCCTCCAGATTTCTCCCTTCTTCCCCAGAGGCATTTCTGGACCACGTAGACACCTTAGGGGTCCAGAGCGCACTAGAGGGGTGCTAAGGTGTCTACATGGTCAAGAAATGTCTCTGGGAAAGAAGGGAGCAATCTGGAGCCCTTCCGAGGAGACTAGAGGGTGTCTAAGTGGTCTAGGGGGCCATAAGAGAGCTGGGGGCCCAATTCTGTGGAAAAGAGGTGTCCAGAGCGCACTTGAGGGGTGATAAGGTGTCTACATGGTCCAGAAATGGCTCTGGGGAAGAAGGGAGAAATCTGGAGGGGTTGCGAAGAGACTAGAGGGTGTATAAGGGGTCTGGGGGCCCAGAAGAGTGCTGGGGGGCCAAATTCTGTGGAACAGAGGGGTCCAGAGTGCACTAGAGGGGTGCTCTTTTCCACAGAGTCCAGATCCCAGCTCTCTTCTGGTCCCCCAGACCCCTTAGACACCCTCTAGTCTCCTTGCCACACCTCCAGATTTCTCCCTTCTTCCCCGGAGGCATTTTTTGACTGTGTAGACGCCATAGAACCCCTCTAGTGCGCTCTGGACCCCTCTTTTCCACAGAATGCAGCCCCCCGGCTATCTTCTGGCCCCCCAGGCCGCTTAGACCCCCTCTAGTCTCCTCGCAACCCCTGCAGATTTTTCCCTTCTTCCCCAGAGGCATTTCTTGACCGTGTCAACACCTTAGCACCCTTCTACTGCGCTCTGGACCCCTAAGGTGTTGACGTGGTCAAGAAATGCCTATGGGGAAGAAGGAAGCAATGTGGAGGGCTTCTGCGGAGACTACAGGGTGTCTTGGGGGTCTGGGGACCAAATGAGAGGTGGGGTCCCCACTTTGTGGAAAAGAGCACCCCTCTAGTGCCCTCTTGATCCCTCTGTTCAACGGAATAGGACCCCTAGCTCTCTTTTGGCCCCCCAGACCCCTTAGACACCCTCTAGTCTCCTTGCCACACCTCCAGATTTCTCCCTTCTTCCCCAGAAGCATTTATGGACAGTGTAGACGCCTTAGCACCCCTCTAGTGCGCTCTGGACCCCCCTTTTCCACATAATTGGGCCCACCAGATATCTTTCGGATCTCCAGACGATTTAGACACTCTCTAGTCTCCTTGCAACCCCTCCAGATTTCTCCATTCTTCCCCAGAGGCATTTTTTGACAGTGTAGACCCCTTAGCACCCCTCTAGTGCGCTCTGGACCCCCCTTTTCCACAGAATTGGGCCCACCAGATATCTTTCGGATCTCCAGACGCTTTAGACACCCTCTAGTCTCCTCGCAACTCCTCCAGATTTCTCCCTTCTTCTGCACAGGCATTTTTTGACAGTGTAGACCCCTTAGCACCCCTCTAGTGTGCTCTGGACCCCTCTTTTCCACAGAATGGGGCCCCCCAGATATCTTCTTCTCCCCCAGACCCCTTAGACACCTTCTAGTCTCCTCGCAACCCCTCCAGATTTCTCCTTTCTTCCCCAGAGGCATATCTAGACCAGGTAGACGCCTTAGCACCCCTCTAGGGCACTCTGGACCCCTCTTTTTCAAAGAATGGCCCCCCGCCAGCTTTCTTTTGGCCCCGCAGATTCCTTAGACATCCTCTAGTCTCCTCGCAACCCCTCCAGATTTCTCCCTTCTTCCCCAGAAGCATTTATGGACAGTGTAGACGCCTTAGCACCCCTCTAGTATGCTCTGGACCCCTCTTTTCCACAGAATTGGGCCCCCCAGCTCTCTTTCGGGGCCCCAGGCCCCATAGACCCCCTCTAGTCTCCTGGCCACATGTCCAGATTTCTCCCTTCTTCCCCAGAGGCATTTCTGGACAGTGTAGACATCTTGGCATCCCTCTAGTGCGTTCTGGAGCCCTCTTTTCCATAGAATGGGCCCCCCAGCTCTCTTCTGGCTCCCCAGGCCCCTTAGACGCCCTCTAGTCTCCTCGCAACTGCTACAGATTTCTCCCTTCTTCCCCAGAGCCATTTCTGGACCATGTAGACATCTTGGCACCCCTCTAGTGCACTCTGGACCCCTCTTTTCCACAGAATTGGGCCACCCAGATGTCTTTGGGACCTCCAGATCCCTTAGACACCCTCTAGTGTGTTCACAATTCCTTCAGATTTCTCCCTTCTTCCCCAGAGCCATTTCTGGACCATGTGGATGCCTTAGCACCCCTCTAGTGCACTCTGGACCCATCTTTTCCACAGAATGCCCCCCCCCCAGCTCTTTTCTGCCCCCCCAGACTCCTTAGACACCCTCTAATCTCCTTGCAACCCCTCCAGATTTCTCCCTTCTTCCCCAGAGACATTTCTGGACCATTTAGATGCCTTAGCACCCCTCTAGTGCACTCTGGACCCCTCTTTTCCACAGAATTGTTCCCCCGAGCTCTCTTCTGGCCCCCCAGACCACTTAGACACTCTCTAGCCTCCTTGCAGTCCCTCCACATTTCTCCCTTCTTCACCAGAGCCATTTCTTGTCAGTGTAGACACCTTAGTACCCGTCTAGTGCACTCTGGAGCCCTCTTCTCCACAGAATGGCGCCCCCCAGCTCTCTTCTGCTCCCCCAGACTCCTTAGACCGTCTCTAGTCTCCTCGCAACCCCTCCAGATTTCTGCCTTCTTTCCCAGAGGCATTACTTGACAGTGTAGACGCCTTAACATCCCTCTAGTGCAGTGTGGACCCCTCTTTTCCACATAATTGGGCCACCCAGATATCTTTTGGGCCCCCAGGCCCCTTAGACACTCTCTGGTCTCCTCACAATCCCTCCAGATTTCTCCCTTCTTGCCCAGAGGCCTTTCTAGACCATGTAGACACCTTAGCACCCCTCTAGTGCGCTCTGGACCCCTCTTTTCCACAGAATGCCCCCCCCCCAGCTCTCTTCTGGCCCCCCAGACCCCTTAGACACCCTCTAGTCTCCTCGCAACCCCTCCAGATTGCTCCCTTTTTCCCCAGAGCCATTTCTCGACCATTTAGATGCCTTAGCATCCCTCTAGTGCACTCTGGACCCCTCTTTTCCACAGATTTGAGTCCTCCACCTCCCTTTTGGCGCCCCAGAGCCCTTACGCACTCTCTAGTCTGCTCGCATCCCTTCCAGATTTCTCCTTTTTTCCCCAGAGGCATTTCTGGATAGTGTAGACACCTTAGCACCCCTCTAGTGCGCTCTGCACCCCTGTTTTCTGCAGAATTGGGCTCACTCCAGGTTTTTTCTGTCCCCCCAGACTCCTTAGATGCCCTCTAGTGTGCTCGCAACTCCTCCAGATTTCTCCCTTCTTCCCCAGAGCCATTTCTGGACCATGTAGACACCTTAGCACCCCTCTAGTGCGCTCTGGACCCCTCTTTTCTACAGAATGGGGCCCCCCAGCCCTCTTCTGGCCCCCCAGGCCCCTTAGACACCCTCTAGTCTCCTCGCAACCCCTCCAGATTTCTCCCTTTTTCCCCAGAGGCATTTCTTGACAGTGTAGACGCCTTAGCACCCCTCTAGTGCGCTCTGGACCCCTCTTTTCCACAGAATTGGGCCACCCAGATATCTTTGGGAACTCCAGACTCCTTCGACCCCTGCTAGTCTCCTCGCAACCCCTCCAGATTTCTCCCTTCTTCCCCAGCGGCATTTCTGGAGCATGTAGATGCCTAAGCACCCCTCTAGTGCACTCTGGATCCCTCTTTTCCACAGAATTGGCCCCCCAGCTCTCTTCTGGCCCCCAGGCCCCTTAGACATCCTCTAGTCTCCTCGCAACCCCTCCAGATTTCTCCCTTCTTCCCCAGAGCCATTTCTGGACCATGTAGACGCCTTAGCACTCCTCTAGTGCGCTCTGCATTCCTCTTTTCCACAGAATGGGGCCCCCCAGCTCTCTTTTGGCCCCCCAGGCCCCTTAGACACCCTCTAGTCTCCTCGCAACCCCTCCAGATTTCTCCCTTCTTCCCCAGAGGCATTTCTGGACCACGTAGACACCTTAGGGGTCCAGAGCGCACTAGAGGGGTGCTAAGGTGTCTACATGGTCAAGAAATGTCTCTGGGAAAGAAGGGAGCAATCTGGAGCCCTTCCGAGGAGACTAGAGGGTGTCTAAGTGGTCTAGGGGGCCATAAGAGAGCTGGGGGCCCAATTCTGTGGAAAAGAGGTGTCCAGAGCGCACTAGAGGGGGTGATAAGGTGTCTACATGGTCCAGAAATGGCTCTGGGGAAGAAGGGAGAAATCTGGAGGGGTTGCGAAGAGACTAGAGGGTGTATAAGGGGTCTGGGGGCCCAGAAGAGTGCTGGGGGGCCAAATTCTATGGAACAGAGGGGTCCAGAGTGCACTAGAGGGGTGCTCTTTTCCACAGAGTCCAGATCCCAGCTCTCTTTTGGCCCCCCAGACCCCTTAGACACCCTCTAGTCTCCTTGCCACACCTCCAGATTTCTCGCTTCTTCCCCAGAAGCATTTATGGACAGTGTAGACGCCTTAGCACCCCTCTAGTGCGCTCTGGACCCCCCTTTTCCACAGAATTGGGCCCACCGGATATCTTTCGGATCTCCAGACGCTTTAGACACTCTCTAGTCTCCTTGCAACCCCTCCAGATTTCTCCCTTCTTCCTCAGAGGCATTTTTTGACAGTGTAGACCCCTTAGCATCCCTCTAGTGCGCTCTGGACCCCCCTTTTCCACAGAATTGGGCCCACCAGATATCTTTCGGATCTCCAGACGCTTTAGACACCCTCTAGTCTCCTCGCAACTCCTCCAGATTTCTCCCTTCTTCCCCAGTGGCATTTCTTGACAGTGTAGACCCCTTAGCAGCCCTCTAGTGCACTCTGGACCCCTCTTTTCCACAGAATTGGGCCACCCAGATATCTTTGGGATCTCCAGACCCCTTAGACCCCCCCTAGTCTCCTCGCAACTCCTCCAGATTTCTCCCTTCTTCTGCAGAGGCATTTCTTGACAGTGTAGACCACTTAGCACCCCACTAGTGCATTCTGGACCCCTCTTTTCCACAGAATGGGGCCCCCCAGATATCTTCTTCTCCCCCAGACCCCTTAGACACCTTCTAGTCTCCTCGCAACCCCTCCAGATTTCTCCTTTCTTCCCCAGAGGCATATCTAGACCAGGTAGACGCCTTAGCACCCCTCTAGGGCACTCTGGACCCCTCTTTTTCAAAGAATGGCCCCCCGCCAGCTTTCTTTTGGCCCCGCAGATTCCTTAGACACCCTCTAGTCTCTTCGCAACCCCTCCAGATTTCTCCCTTCTTCCCCAGAGGCATTTCTGGACAGTGTAGACCCCTTAGCATAAATCCAGTGTGCTCTGGACTCCTTTTTTCTACGCAAGGGGCCCCCCAGCTGTCTGCTGGCCCCCCAGGCCCCTTAGACATCCTCTAGTCTCCTCGCAACCCCTCCAGATTTCTCCCTTCTTCCCCAGAGGCAATTCTTGACAGTGTAGACGCCTTAGCACCCCTCTAGTATGCTCTGGACCCCTCTTTTCCACATAATTGGGCCCCCCAGCTCTCTTTCGGGGCCCCAGGCCCCATAGACCCCCTCTAGTCTCCTGGCCACATGTCCAGATTTCTCCCTTTTTCCCCAGAGGCATTTCTGGACAGTGTAGACATCTTGGCATCCCTCTAGTGCGTTCTGGAGCCCTCTTTTCCACAGAATGGGCCCCCCAGCTCTCTTCTGGCTCCCCAGGCCCCTTAGACGCCCTCTAGTCTCCTCGCAACTGCTACAGATTTCTCCCTTCTTCCCCAGAGCCATTTCTGGACCATGTAGACATCTTGGCACCCCTCTAGTGCACTCTGTACCCCTCTTTTCCACAGAATTGGGCCACCCAGATGTCTTTGGGACCTCCAGATCCCTTAGACACCCTCTAGTGTGTTCACAATTCCTTCAGATTTCTCCCTTCTTCCCCAGAGCCATTTCTGGACCATGTGGATGCCTTAGCACCCCTCTAGTGCACTCTGGACCCATCTTTTCCACAGAATGCCCCCCCCCCCCCCCAGCTCTCTTCTGGCCCCCCAGACTCCTTAGACACCCTCTAATCTCCTTGCAACCCCTCCAGATTTCTCCCTTCTTCCCCAGAGACATTTCTGGACCATTTAGATGCCTTAGCACCCCTCTAGTGCACTCTGGACCCCTCTTTTCCACAGAATTGTTCCCCCGAGCTCTCTTCTGGCCCCCCAGACCACTTAGACACTCTCTAGCCTCCTTGCAGTCCCTCCACATTTCTCCCTTCTTCACCAGAGCCATTTCTTGACAGTGTAGACACCTTAGTACCCGTCTAGTACACTCTGGAGCCCTCTTCTCCACAGAATGGCGCCCCCCAGCTCTCTTCTGCTCCCCCAGACCCCTTAGACCGTCTCTAGTCTCCTCGCAACCCCTCCAGATTTCTGCCTTCTTTCCCAGAGGCATTACTTGACAGTGTAGACGCCTTAACATCCCTCTAGTGCAGTGTGGACCCCTCTTTTCCACATAATTGGGCCACCCAGATATCTTTTGGGCCCCCAGGCCCCTTAGACACTCTCTGGTCTCCTCACAACCCCTCCAGATTTCTCCCTTCTTGTCCAGAGGCCTTTCTAGACCATGTAGACACCTTAGCACCCCTCTAGTGCGCTCTGGATCCCTCTTTTCCACAGAATGCCCCCCCCCCCCAGCTCTCTTCTGGCCCCCCAGACCCCTTAGACACCCTCTAGTCTCCTCGCAACCCCTCCAGATTGCTCCCTTTTTCCCCAGAGCCATTTCTCGACCATTTAGATGCCTTAGCATCCCTCTAGTGCACTCTGGAGCCTTCTTTTCCACAGAATAGGGCCCCTCAGCTCTCTTCTGGGCCTCCAGGCCCCTTAGACACCCTCCAGTCTCCTCGCAACCCCTCCAGATTTCTCCTTACTTCCCCAGAGGCATTTCTTGACAGTGTAGACGCTGTACGACCCATCTAGTGCACTCTGGACCCCTCTTTTCCACAGAATTGGGCCCCCCAGCTCTCTTCTGGCCCCCCAGGCGCCTTAGACACTCTCTAATGTGCTAGAACCTCCTCCAGACTGCTCCCTTCTTCCTCAGAGGCATTTCTGGACCATGTAGACACCTTAGCACCCCTCTAATGCATTTTGGAGCCCTCTTTTCCACAGAATGGGGCCCCCCAGCTCTCTTCTGGTCCCCCAGGCCCCTTAGACACCTTCTAGTCTCCTCGCAACCCCTCCAGATTTCTCCCTTGTTCCCCAGAGGCATTTCTGGACCATGTAGATGCCTCAGCACCCCTTTACTGCACTCTGGACCCCTCTTTTCCACAGAATGGGGCCCCCCCTATATCTTCTGCTCCCCCAGACCCCTTAGACACCCTGTAGTGTGCTCGCAACCCCTCCAGATTTCTCCTTTCTTCCTCAGAGCCATTTCTTGACAGTGTAGACACTTTAGCACCTCTCTAGTGTGCTCTGGACCCCTCTTTTCTACACAATGGGCCACCCAGCTGTCTGCTGGCCCGCCAGGCCCCTTAGGCACCCTCTAGTCTCCTGGCAACCCCTCCAGATTTCTCCCTTCTTCCCCAGAGGCATTTCTTGACAGTGTAGACGCCGTACCACCCCTCCAGTGCGCTCTGGACCCCTCTTTTCTACACAGTTGGCCCCCCAGCTGTCTGCTGGCCCGCCAGGCCCCTTAGACACCTTCTAGTCTCCTCGCAACCCCTCCAGATTTCTCCCTTTTTCCCCAGAAGCATTTTTTGACGGTGTAGACCCCTTAGCACCCCTCTAGTATGCTCTGGACCCGTCTTTTCCACAGAATGGGGCCCCCCAGCTCTCTCTTGGGGCCTCAGGCCTCATAGACCCACTCTAGTCTCCTGGCCACACGTCCAGATTTCTCCCTTCTTTTCCAGAGGCATTTCTGGATCATGTAGACATCTTGGCACCCCTCTAGTGCGTTCTGGACCCCTCTTTTCCACAGAATGGGCCCCCCAGCTCTCTTCTGGCTCCCCAGACCTCTTAGACGCCCTGTAGTCTCCCGGCAACCCTTCCAGATTTCTCCCTTCCTCCCCAGATCCATTTCTGGACCATGTAGACACCTTAGTGCCCCTCTAGTGCACTCTGGACCCTTCTTTTCCACAGAATTGGGCTCCCCAGATATCCTTTGGACCTCCAGGACCCTTGGACACCCTCCAGTCTCCTCGCAACCCCTGTAGATTTCTCCCTTCTTCCCCAGAGCCATTTCTAGACCATGTAGACACCTTAGTGCCCCTCTAGTGCACTCTGGACCCCTCTTTTCCATAGAATTGGGCCCCCCAGCTCTCCTTTGGGCCCCCAGGCCCCTTAGACACCATCTGGTCTTCTCGCAACCCCTCCAGATTTCTCCCTTCTTCCCCAGAGGCATTTCTAGACCATGTAGACACCTTAGCACCCCTCTAGTGCGCTCTGGACCCATCTTTTCCACAGAATGTCCCCCCCAGCTCTCTTCTGCTCCCCCAGGCCCCTTAGACACCCTCTAATCTCCTCGCAACCCCTCCAGATTTCTCCCTTCTTCCCCACAGGCAATTCTGGATAGTGTAGACACCTTAGCACCCCTCTAGTGCACTCTCGACCCCTCTTTTCCACAGAATGGGCCCCCCCAGCCCTCTTCTGGCCCCCCAGGCCCCTTGGACACCCCCTAGTCTTCTCGCAACCCCTCCAGATTTCTCCCTTTTTCCCCAGAGGCATTTCTGGACCATGTAGACGCCTTAGGATTCCTGTAGTGCGCTCTGGACCCCTCTTTGCCACAGAATGGGAACCCCAGCTCTCTTCTGTGCCACCAGAGCCGTTAGACCCTCTCTAGTCTCCTCGCAACCCCTCCAGATTGCGCCCTTCTTCCCCAGAGGCATTTCTGGAGCATGTAGACCCATCAGCACACCTCTAGTGCGCTCTGGACCCCCTTTGCCACAGAATGCCTCCCTCCCCAGCGCTGCTGTGGGCCTCTAGCCCTCTTAGACACCCTCTATGGTCCTCGCCAGTCCCTCCAGATTTCTCCCTTCTTCCGCAGAGGCATTTCTTGACAGTGTAGATGCCTTAGCACCACTCCAGTGCGCTCTGGACCCCTCTTTTCCATAGAATTGGGCCCCCCCCAGCTCTCTTCTGGCCCCCCAGACCCCTTAGACACCCTCTAGTCTCCGCGCAATCCCTCCAGATTTTCCTTTCTTTCCCAGAGCCATTTCTTGACAGTGTAGATGCCTTGGCACCCCTCTAGTGCACTCTGGACCGCTCTTTTCTACGGAATGGGCCCCCCCCCAGCTCTCTTCTGGCCCTCCAGACCCCTTAGACACCCTCTAGTCTCCTGGCAATCCCTCCAGATTTCTCCCTTCTTCCCCAGAGGCAATTCTGGATAGTGTAGACACCTTAGCACCCCTCTAGTGCACTCTCGACCCCTCTTTTCCACAGAATGGGGCCCCCCAGCCCTCTTCTGGCCCCCCAGGCCCCTTAGACACCCCCTAGTCTTCTCGCAACCCCTCCGGATTTCTCCCTTTTTCCCCAGAGGCATTTATTGAGTGTGTAGACGCCTTAGCACCCCTCTAGTGTGCTCTGGACCACTCTTTTCCACAGAATGGGCCCCGACAGCTCTTTTCTGGCCCCCCAGACGCCTTAGACACCCTCTAGTGTGCTCACAACCCTTCCAGATTTCTCCCTTCTTTCCCAGAGGCATTTCTTGACAGTGTAGATGACTTAGCGCCCCTCTACTGCACTTTGGAGCCTTCTTTTACACAGAATTTGGCCCCCCAGCTCTCTTGTGTCCCCCAGGCCCCTTAGACACGCTCTAATTTGCTAGAAGCTCCTCCAGACTGCTCCCTTCTTCCCCAGAGGCATTTCTGGAGCATGTAGACGCCTTAGCATCCCTGTAGTGCGCTCTGGATCCCTCTTTGCCACAGAATGGGAACCCCAGCTCTCTTTTGTGCCACCAGACCCGTTAGACCGTCTCTAGTCCCCTCGCAACCCCTCCAGATTTCGCCCTTCTTCCCGAGAGGCATTTCTGGAGCATGTAGACCCATCAGCACCCCTCTAGTGCGCTCTGGACCCCTCTTTGCCACAGAATGGCCCCCCCCCCCCCAGCTCTCTTGTGGGCCTCTAGTCCTCTTAGACACCCTCTATGGTCCTCGCCAGCCCCTCCAGATTTCTCCCTTCTTCCCCAGAGGCATTTCTTGACAGTGTAGACACCTTAGCATCCCTCTAGTGCACTCTGGACCCCTCTTTTCCACAGAATGGGGCCCCCCAGATCTCTTCTGTCTCCCCGGACCCCTTAGACACCCTCTAGTCTCCTTGCAACCCCTCCAGATTTCTCCCTTCTTCCCCAGAGGCATTTCTTGACAGTGTAGATGCTTTAGGACGCCTTCAGTGTGCTCTGGACCCCTCTTTTCCACAGAATGCCCCCCCCAGCTCTCTTCTGGCTCCCCAGGCCCCTTAGACACCCTCTAGTCTCCTCGCAACCCCTCCAGATTGCTCCCTTTTTCCCCAGAGCCATTTCTCGACCATTTAGATGCCTTAGCATTCCTCTAGTGCACTCTGGACCCCTCTTTTCCACAGAATGGGGCCCCCCCGATCTCTTCTGCTCCCCCAGACCCCTTAGACACTCTCTAGGCTGCTCGCATCCCTTCCAGATTTCTCCTTTCTTCCCCAGAGGCATTTCTGGATAGTGTAAACACCTTAGCACCCCTCTAGTGCACTCTGGACCCCTCTTTTCTGCAGGATTGGGCTCCCCCCAGGTCTTTTCTGTCCCCCCAGACTCGTTAGACGTCCTCTAGTGTGCTCGCAACTCCTCCAGATTTCTCCCTTCTTCCCCAGAGCCATTTCAGGACCATGTAGACACCTTAGCACCCCTCTAGTGCGCTCTGGATCCCTCTTTTCCACAGAATGGGGCCCCACAGCCCTCTTCTGGCCCCCCAGGCCCCTTAGACACCCCCTAGTCTCCTGGCAACCCCTCCAGATTTCTCCCTTCTTCCCCAGAGGCATTTCTTGAGTGTGTAGACGCCTTAGCAGCCCTCTAGTGTGCTCTGGACCAGTCTTTTCCACAGAATGGGCCCCGACAGCTCTCTTCTGGCCCCCCAGACGCCTTGGACACCCTCTAGTGTGCTCACAACCCTTCCAGATTTCTCCCTTCTTTCCCAGAGGCATTTCTTGACAGTGTAGATGATTTAGCGCCCCTCTACTGCACTTTGGAGCCTTCTTTTCCACAGAATTTGGCCCCCCAGCTCTCTTGTGTCCCCCAGGCCCCTTAGACACTCTCTAATGTGCTAGAAGCTCGTCTAGACTGCTCCCTTCTTCGCCAGAGGCATTTCTTGACAGTGTAGACGCCGTAGCACCCCTCTAGTGCACTCTAGACCCCTCTTTGCCACAGAATTCGGCCCTCCAGCTGTCTGCTGGCCCCCCAGGCCCCTTAGACACCCTCTAGTCTCCTCGCAACCCCTCCAGATTTCTCCCTTCTTCCCCAGAAGCATTTATGGACAGTGTAGACGCCTTAGCACCCCTCTAGTATGCTCTGGACCCTTCTTTTCCACAGAATCGGGCCCCCCAGCTCTCTTCTCGCCCCCCAGATGCTTTAGACACCCTCTAGTCTCCTCGCCACCCTTCCAGATTTCTCCCTTCTTCCCCGGAGGCATTTCTGGACCATGTAGATATCTTGGCACCCCTCTAGTGCGTTCTGGAGCCCTCTTTTCCACAGAATGGGCCCCCCAGCTCTCTTCTGGCTCCCCAAGGCCCTTAGACGCCCTCCAGTCTCCTCGCAACCCCTCCAGATTTCTCCCTTCTTCCCCAGAGGCATTTCTTGACAGTGTAGACGCCTTAGCACCCTTCTTCTGCACTCTGGACTCCTCTTTTCCACAGAATGGGGCCCCCCAGATATCTTCTGCTCCCCCAGACCCCTTAGACACCTTCTGGTGTGCTCGCAACTCCTCCAGATTTCTCCCTTCTTCCCCAGAGCCATTTCTTGACAATGTAGATGCCTTGGCACCCCTCTAGTGCGCTCTGGACCCCTCTTTTCACAGAATGGGGCCCCCAGAGATCTTTGGGACCTCCAGATCCCTTAGACACCGTCTAGTCTAGTGGCAACCCCTCCAGATTTCTCCCTTCTTCGCCAGAGGCATTTCTGGACAGTGTAGATGCCTTAGCACCCCTCTAGTGCACTCTGGACCCCTCTTCTCCACGTAATTGGGCCCCCCAGATTTCCTTGGGACTTCCAGACCCCTTAGACACCCTCTAGTCTCCTGGCAACCCCTCCAGATTTCTCCCTTCTTCCCCAGAGGCATTTCTGGACCATGTAGACGCCTTAGCACCCCTCTAGTGCGCTCTGCACCCCTCTGTTCCACAGAATGGGGATGCCCAGCTGTCTTCTGGCCCCCCAGACCCCTTAAACACCCTTTAGTGTGCTCGCAACCCCTCCAGATTTCTCCCTTCTTCCCCAGAGGCATTTGTGGACTATGTAGACGCCTTAGCATCCCTGTAGTGCGCTCTGGACCCCTCTTTTCCACAGAATGGGAACCCCAGCTCTTTTCTGGGCCACCAGACCCGTCAGACTCTCTCTAGTCTCCTCGCAACCCCTCCAGATTTCTCCCTTCTTCCCCAGAGGCATTTCTGGACCATGTAGACACCTTAGCACCCCTTTAGTGCACTCTGGAGCCCTCTTTTCCACAGAATGGGGCCTCCAGCTCTCTTCTGGCCCCCAGCCCCCTTAGAGAGCCTCTAGTCTCCTCACAACTCCTCCAGATTTCTCCCTTCTTCCCCAGAGCCATTTCTTGACAGTGTAGACGCCTTAGCACCCCTCTAGTGCACTCTGGACCCCTCTTTTCCACAGAACTGGGCCCCCCAGGTCTCTTCTGGCCCCTCGGACCCCTTAGACACCCTCTAGTCTCCTCGCAACCCCTCCAGACTGCTCCCTTCTTCCCCAGAGGCATTTCTGGACCATGTAGACCCCTTAGCACCCCTCTAGTGCGCTCTGGACCCCTCTTTGCCACAGAATCGGCCCCCCCAGCTCTCTTCTGGACCCCAGACCCCTTAGACCCCCTCTAGTCTCCTCGTAACCCCTCCAGATTTCTCCCTTCTTCCCCAGAGGCATTTTTTGACAGTGTAGATGCCTTAGCACCCCTCTAGTGCACTCTGGACCACTCTTTTCCGCAGAATGGGGCCCCCCTGCTCTCTTCGGAAACCTCAGACTCCTTAGACCCCCTCTAGTCTCCTCGCAACCGCTCCAGATTGCTCCCTTCTTCCCCAGAGGCATTTCTAGACAATGCACACAAGTTAGCACCCCTCTAGTGCACTCTGGAACCCTCTTTTGCACAGAATGGGGCACCCCAGCTCTCTTCTGGCCCCCCAGACCCCTTAGACACCTTCTAGTCTCCTCGCAATCCCTCCAGATATCTCCCTTCTTCCCCAGAGGCATTTCTAGACCGTGTAGACCTGTTAGAACCCCTCTAGTGAGTTCTGGACCCCTCTTTTCTATACAGTTGTGTCCCCCAGATATCTTTGGGACCTCTAGACCCCTTAGACACCCTCTAGTCTCCTCTCAACCCTCCAGAGGTCTCTCTTCTTCCCCAGAGGCATTTGTTGACAGGGTAGATGCCTTAGCACCCCTCTAGTGCACTATGGAGCCCTCTGTTACACAGAATTGGGCCCCAGATCTCTTCTGGGCCCCCAGCCCCCTTAAACTCCTGCTAGTCTCCTCGCAACCCCTCCAGATTTCTCCCTTTTTCCCCAGAGGCATTTCTTAACAGTGTAGATGCCTTAGCACCCCTCTAGTGCGCTCTGGACCCCTCTTTTCCACAGAATTGGGCCCCCCTGCTCTCTTCTGGGCCCCCAGTCCCCTTAGACACCCTCTAGTCTCCTGGCAACCCCTCCAGATTTCTCCCTTCTTCCCCAGAGGCATTTGTGGACCACGTAGACGCCTTAGCACCCCTCTAGTGCACTGTGGACCCCTCTTTTCCACATAATTGGTCCCCCAAGATTTCTTTGGGGCCTCCAGACACTTGAGATACCCTCTAGTCTCCTCGCAACCCCTCCAGATTTCTCCCTTCTTCCTCAGAGGCATTTCTTGACAGTGTAGACGCCTTAGCACCCCTCTAGTGTGCTCTGGACCACTCTTTTCCACAGAATGGGGCCCCGACAGCTCTCTTCTGGCCCCCCAGACGCCTTAGACACCCTCTAGTGTGCTCACAACCCTTCCAGATTTCTCCCTTCTTTCCCAGAGGCATTTCTTGACAGTGTAGATGACTTAGCACCCCTCTACTGCACTTCGGAGCCGCCTTTTCCACAGAATGGGGCCCCCCAGCTCTCTTCTGGCCCCCCAGGCCCCTTAGACACCCTCTAATGTGCTAGAAGCTCCTCCAGATTTCTCCCTTCTTCCCCAGAGGCATTTCTTGACAGTGTAGACGCCTTAGCACCCCTCTAGTACGCTCTGGACCTTTTTTTTCCATAGAATCGGGCCCCCCAGCTCTCTTCTCGCCCCCTAGACGCTTTAGACACCCTCTAGTCTCCTCGCAACCCCTCCAGATTTCTCCCTTCTTCCCCGGAGGCATTTCTGGACCATGTAGACACCTTCGCACCCGTCTAGTGCATTCTGGACCCCTCTTTTCCACAGAATGGGGCTCCCCCAGCTCTCTTCTGGCCCCCAGACCCCTTAGACACCCTGTGGTTTGCTCGCAACGTCTCCAGATTTCTCCCTTCTTCCCCAGAGGCATTTCTGGACCATATAGACACCTTAGCACTCTTCTAGTGCGCTCTGCACCTCTCTTTTCCACAGAATGGGGCCCCACAGCTCTCTTCTGGCCCCTCAGACTCCTTAGACACCCTCTAGTCTCCTCGCAACCCCTCCAGATTTCTCCCTTCTTCCCCCAGAGGCATTTCTGGACCATGTAGACACCTTAGCATCCCTCTAGTGCGCTCTGGACCCCTCATTGCCACAGAATGGGCCCCCCCAGCTCTCTTCTGGCCCCCCAGGCCCCTTAGACACCCTCTAGTCTCCTCGCAACCCCTCCAGATTTCTCCCTTCTTCCCCAGAGCCATTTCTGGAGCATGTAGACCCATCAGCACACCTCTAGTGCGCTCTGGACCCCTCTTTGCCACAGAATGGCCCCCCCCCCATCTCTCTTGTGGGCCTCTAGCTCTCTTAGACAGCCTCTGTGGTCCTCGCCAGCCCCTCCAGATTTCTCCCTTCTTCCCCAGAGGCATTTCTTGACAGTGTAGATGCCTTAGCACCCCTCTAGAGCGCTCTGAACCCCTCTTTTCCACAGAATTCCCCCCCCAGCTCTCTTCTGCTCCCCCAGACCCCTTAGACCCCCTCTAGTCTCCTCGCAACCCCTCCAGGTTTCTCCCTTCTTCCCCAGAGGCATTTCTTGACAGTGTAGACGCCTTGGCACCCCTCTAGTGCGCTCTGGACCACTCTTTTCCACAGAATGGGGCCCCCAGCTGTCTTCGGGCCCCCTATACCCGTTAGACACCCTCTAGTCTCCTCGCAACCCCTCCAGACTTCTTCTTTCTTCCCTAGAGCCATTTCTTGACAGTGTAGACGCCTTAGCACCCCTCTAGTGCACTTTGGAGCCCTGTATTCCACAAAATGGCGCCCTCCAGCTCTCTTCTGGCCCCCCAGACCCTTTAGACACTCTCTAGTCTGCTCGCATCCCTTCCAGATTTCTCCTTTCTTCCCCAGAGGCATTTCTGGATAGTGTAGACACCTTAGCACCCCTCTAGTGCGCTCTGGATGCCTCTTTTCTGCAGTATTGGGCTCCCCCCAGGTCTTTTCTGTCCCCCCAGACTCCTTAGACGTCCTCTAGTGTGCTCGCAACCCCTCCAGATTTCTCCCTTCTTCCCCAGAGGCATTTCTTGACAGTGTAGACGCCTTAGCACCCCTCTAGTATGTTCTGGAGCCCTCTTTTCCACAGAATTGGGCCCCCCAGCTCTCTTCTGGCCCCCCAGACCCCTTAGACACCCTCTAGTCTCCTCGCAAGCCCTCCAGATTTCTCCCTTCTTCCCCAGAGGCAATTCTGGATAGTGTAGACACCTTAGCACCCCTCTAGTGCACTCTCGACCCCTCTTTTCCACAGAATGGGGCCCCCCAGCCCTCTTCTGGCCCCCCAGGCCCCTTAGACACCCCCTAGTCTTCTCGCAACCCCTCCGGATTTCTCCCTTTTTCCCCAGAGGCATTTATTGAGTGTGTAGACGCCTTAGCACCCCTCTAGTGTGCTCTGGACCACTCTTTTCCACAGAATGGGCCCCGACAGCTCTTTTCTGGCCCCCCAGACGCCTTAGACACCCTCTAGTGTGCTCACAACCCTTCCAGATTTCTCCCTTCTTTCCCAGAGGCATTTCTTGACAGTGTAGATGACTTAGCGCCCCTCTACTGCACTTTGGAGCCTTCTTTTACACAGAATTTGGCCCCCCAGCTCTCTTGTGTCCCCCAGGCCCCTTAGACACGCTCTAATTTGCTAGAAGCTCCTCCAGACTGCTCCCTTCTTCCCCAGAGGCATTTCTGGAGCATGTAGACGCCTTAGCATCCCTGTAGTGCGCTCTGGATCCCTCTTTGCCACAGAATGGGAACCCCAGCTCTCTTTTGTGCCACCAGACCCGTTAGACCGTCTCTAGTCCCCTCGCAACCCCTCCAGATTTCGCCCTTCTTCCCGAGAGGCATTTCTGGAGCATGTAGACCCATCAGCACCCCTCTAGTGCGCTCTGGACCCCTCTTTGCCACAGAATGGCCCCCCCCCCCCCAGCTCTCTTGTGGGCCTCTAGTCCTCTTAGACACCCTCTATGGTCCTCGCCAGCCCCTCCAGATTTCTCCCTTCTTCCCCAGAGGCATTTCTTGACAGTGTAGACACCTTAGCATCCCTCTAGTGCACTCTGGACCCCTCTTTTCCACAGAATGGGGCCCCCCAGATCTCTTCTGTCTCCCCGGACCCCTTAGACACCCTCTAGTCTCCTTGCAACCCCTCCAGATTTCTCCCTTCTTCCCCAGAGGCATTTCTTGACAGTGTAGATGCTTTAGGACGCCTTCAGTGTGCTCTGGACCCCTCTTTTCCACAGAATGCCCCCCCCAGCTCTCTTCTGGCTCCCCAGGCCCCTTAGACACCCTCTAGTCTCCTCGCAACCCCTCCAGATTGCTCCCTTTTTCCCCAGAGCCATTTCTCGACCATTTAGATGCCTTAGCATTCCTCTAGTGCACTCTGGACCCCTCTTTTCCACAGAATGGGGCCCCCCCGATCTCTTCTGCTCCCCCAGACCCCTTAGACACTCTCTAGGCTGCTCGCATCCCTTCCAGATTTCTCCTTTCTTCCCCAGAGGCATTTCTGGATAGTGTAAACACCTTAGCACCCCTCTAGTGCACTCTGGACCCCTCTTTTCTGCAGGATTGGGCTCCCCCCAGGTCTTTTCTGTCCCCCCAGACTCGTTAGACGTCCTCTAGTGTGCTCGCAACTCCTCCAGATTTCTCCCTTCTTCCCCAGAGCCATTTCAGGACCATGTAGACACCTTAGCACCCCTCTAGTGCGCTCTGGATCCCTCTTTTCCACAGAATGGGGCCCCACAGCCCTCTTCTGGCCCCCCAGGCCCCTTAGACACCCCCTAGTCTCCTGGCAACCCCTCCAGATTTCTCCCTTCTTCCCCAGAGGCATTTCTTGAGTGTGTAGACGCCTTAGCAGCCCTCTAGTGTGCTCTGGACCAGTCTTTTCCACAGAATGGGCCCCGACAGCTCTCTTCTGGCCCCCCAGACGCCTTGGACACCCTCTAGTGTGCTCACAACCCTTCCAGATTTCTCCCTTCTTTCCCAGAGGCATTTCTTGACAGTGTAGATGATTTAGCGCCCCTCTACTGCACTTTGGAGCCTTCTTTTCCACAGAATGGGGCCCCCCAGCTCTCTTGTGTCCCCCAGGCCCCTTAGACACTCTCTAATGTGCTAGAAGCTCCTCTAGACTGCTCCCTTCTTCGCCAGAGGCATTTCTTGACAGTGTAGACGCCGTAGCACCCCTCTAGTGCACTCTAGACCCCTCTTTGCCACAGAATTCGGCCCTCCAGCTGTCTGCTGGCCCCCCAGGCCCCTTAGACACCCTCTAGTCTCCTCGCAACCCCTCCAGATTTCTCCCTTCTTCCCCAGAAGCATTTATGGACAGTGTAGACGCCTTAGCACCCCTCTAGTATGCTCTGGACCCTTCTTTTCCACAGAATCGGGCCCCCCAGCTCTCTTCTCGCCCCCCAGATGCTTTAGACACCCTCTAGTCTCCTCGCCACCCTTCCAGATTTCTCCCTTCTTCCCCGGAGGCATTTCTGGACCATGTAGATATCTTGGCACCCCTCTAGTGCGTTCTGGAGCCCTCTTTTCCACAGAATGGGCCCCCCAGCTCTCTTCTGGCTCCCCAAGGCCCTTAGACGCCCTCCAGTCTCCTCGCAACCCCTCCAGATTTCTCCCTTCTTCCCCAGAGGCATTTCTTGACAGTGTAGACGCCTTAGCACCCTTCTTCTGCACTCTGGACTCCTCTTTTCCACAGAATGGGGCCCCCCAGATATCTTCTGCTCCCCCAGACCCCTTAGACACCTTCTGGTGTGCTCGCAACTCCTCCAGATTTCTCCCTTCTTCCCCAGAGCCATTTCTTGACAATGTAGATGCCTTGGCACCCCTCTAGTGCGCTCTGGACCCCTCTTTTCACAGAATGGGGCCCCCAGAGATCTTTGGGACCTCCAGATCCCTTAGACACCGTCTAGTCTAGTGGCAACCCCTCCAGATTTCTCCCTTCTTCGCCAGAGGCATTTCTGGACAGTGTAGATGCCTTAGCACCCCTCTAGTGCACTCTGGACCCCTCTTCTCCACGTAATTGGGCCCCCCAGATTTCCTTGGGACTTCCAGACCCCTTAGACACCCTCTAGTCTCCTGGCAACCCCTCCAGATTTCTCCCTTCTTCCCCAGAGGCATTTCTGGACCATGTAGACGCCTTAGCACCCCTCTAGTGCGCTCTGCACCCCTCTGTTCCACAGAATGGGGATGCCCAGCTGTCTTCTGGCCCCCCAGACCCCTTAAACACCCTTTAGTGTGCTCGCAACCCCTCCAGATTTCTCCCTTCTTCCCCAGAGGCATTTCTGGACCATGTAGACACCTTAGCACCCCTTTAGTGCACTCTGGAGCCCTCTTTTCCACAGAATGGGGCCTCCAGCTCTCTTCTGGCCCCCAGCCCCCTTAGAGAGCCTCTAGTCTCCTCACAACTCCTCCAGATTTCTCCCTTCTTCCCCAGAGCCATTTCTTGACAGTGTAGACGCCTTAGCACCCCTCTAGTGCACTCTGGACCCCTCTTTTCCACAGAACTGGGCCCCCCAGGTCTCTTCTGGCCCCTCGGACCCCTTAGACACCCTCTAGTCTCCTCGCAACCCCTCCAGACTGCTCCCTTCTTCCCCAGAGGCATTTCTGGACCATGTAGACCCCTTAGCACCCCTCTAGTGCGCTCTGGACCCCTCTTTGCCACAGAATCGGCCCCCCCAGCTCTCTTCTGGACCCCAGACCCCTTAGACCCCCTCTAGTCTCCTCGTAACCCCTCCAGATTTCTCCCTTCTTCCCCAGAGGCATTTTTTGACAGTGTAGATGCCTTAGCACCCCTCTAGTGCACTCTGGACCACTCTTTTCCGCAGAATGGGGCCCCCCTGCTCTCTTCGGAAACCTCAGACTCCTTAGACCCCCTCTAGTCTCCTCGCAACCGCTCCAGATTGCTCCCTTCTTCCCCAGAGGCATTTCTAGACAATGCACACAAGTTAGCACCCCTCTAGTGCACTCTGGAACCCTCTTTTGCACAGAATGGGGCCCCCCAGCTCTCTTCTGGCCCCCCAGACCCCTTAGACACCTTCTAGTCTCCTCGCAATCCCTCCAGATATCTCCCTTCTTCCCCAGAGGCATTTCTAGACCGTGTAGACCTGTTAGAACCCCTCTAGTGAGTTCTGGACCCCTCTTTTCTATACAGTTGTGTCCCCCAGATATCTTTGGGACCTCTAGACCCCTTAGACACCCTCTAGTCTCCTCTCAACCCTCCAGAGGTCTCTCTTCTTCCCCAGAGGCATTTGTTGACAGGGTAGATGCCTTAGCACCCCTCTAGTGCACTATGGAGCCCTCTGTTACACAGAATTGGGCCCCAGATCTCTTCTGGGCCCCCAGCCCCCTTAGACTCCTGCTAGTCTCCTCGCAACCCCTCCAGATTTCTCCCTTTTTCCCCAGAGGCATTTCTTAACAGTGTAGATGCCTTAGCACCCCTCTAGTGCGCTCTGGACCCCTCTTTTCCACAGAATTGGGCCCCCCTGCTCTCTTCTGGGCCCCCAGTCCCCTTAGACACCCTCTAGTCTCCTGGCAACCCCTCCAGATTTCTCCCTTCTTCCCCAGAGGCATTTGTGGACCACGTAGACGCCTTAGCACCCCTCTAGTGCACTGTGGACCCCTCTTTTCCACATAATTGGTCCCCCAAGATTTCTTTGGGGCCTCCAGACACTTGAGATACCCTCTAGTCTCCTCGCAACCCCTCCAGATTTCTCCCTTCTTCCTCAGAGGCATTTCTTGACAGTGTAGACGCCTTAGCACCCCTCTAGTGTGCTCTGGACCACTCTTTTCCACAGAATGGGGCCCCGACAGCTCTCTTCTGGCCCCCCAGACGCCTTAGACACCCTCTAGTGTGCTCACAACCCTTCCAGATTTCTCCCTTCTTTCCCAGAGGCATTTCTTGACAGTGTAGATGACTTAGCACCCCTCTACTGCACTTCGGAGCCGCCTTTTCCACAGAATGGGGCCCCCCAGCTCTCTTCTGGCCCCCCAGGCCCCTTAGACACCCTCTAATGTGCTAGAAGCTCCTCCAGATTTCTCCCTTCTTCCCCAGAGGCATTTCTTGACAGTGTAGACGCCTTAGCACCCCTCTAGTACGCTCTGGACCTTTTTTTTCCATAGAATCGGGCCCCCCAGCTCTCTTCTCGCCCCCTAGACGCTTTAGACACCCTCTAGTCTCCTCGCAACCCCTCCAGATTTCTCCCTTCTTCCCCGGAGGCATTTCTGGACCATGTAGACACCTTCGCACCCGTCTAGTGCATTCTGGACCCCTCTTTTCCACAGAATGGGGCTCCCCCAGCTCTCTTCTGGCCCCCAGACCCCTTAGACACCCTGTGGTTTGCTCGCAACGTCTCCAGATTTCTCCCTTCTTCCCCAGAGGCATTTCTGGACCATATAGACACCTTAGCACTCTTCTAGTGCGCTCTGCACCTCTCTTTTCCACAGAATGGGGCCCCACAGCTCTCTTCTGGCCCCTCAGACTCCTTAGACACCCTCTAGTCTCCTCGCAACCCCTCCAGATTTCTCCCTTCTTCCCCCAGAGGCATTTCTGGACCATGTAGACACCTTAGCATCCCTCTAGTGCGCTCTGGACCCCTCATTGCCACAGAATGGGCCCCCCCAGCTCTCTTCTGGCCCCCCAGGCCCCTTAGACACCCTCTAGTCTCCTCGCAACCCCTCCAGATTTCTCCCTTCTTCCCCAGAGCCATTTCTGGAGCATGTAGACCCATCAGCACACCTCTAGTGCGCTCTGGACCCCTCTTTGCCACAGAATGGCCCCCCCCCCATCTCTCTTGTGGGCCTCTAGCTCTCTTAGACAGCCTCTGTGGTCCTCGCCAGCCCCTCCAGATTTCTCCCTTCTTCCCCAGAGGCATTTCTTGACAGTGTAGATGCCTTAGCACCCCTCTAGAGCGCTCTGAACCCCTCTTTTCCACAGAATTCCCCCCCCAGCTCTCTTCTGCTCCCCCAGACCCCTTAGACCCCCTCTAGTCTCCTCGCAACCCCTCCAGGTTTCTCCCTTCTTCCCCAGAGGCATTTCTTGACAGTGTAGACGCCTTGGCACCCCTCTAGTGCGCTCTGGACCACTCTTTTCCACAGAATGGGGCCCCCAGCTGTCTTCGGGCCCCCTATACCCGTTAGACACCCTCTAGTCTCCTCGCAACCCCTCCAGACTTCTTCTTTCTTCCCTAGAGCCATTTCTTGACAGTGTAGACGCCTTAGCACCCCTCTAGTGCACTTTGGAGCCCTGTATTCCACAAAATGGCGCCCTCCAGCTCTCTTCTGGCCCCCCAGACCCTTTAGACACTCTCTAGTCTGCTCGCATCCCTTCCAGATTTCTCCTTTCTTCCCCAGAGGCATTTCTGGATAGTGTAGACACCTTAGCACCCCTCTAGTGCGCTCTGGATGCCTCTTTTCTGCAGTATTGGGCTCCCCCCAGGTCTTTTCTGTCCCCCCAGACTCCTTAGACGTCCTCTAGTGTGCTCGCAACCCCTCCAGATTTCTCCCTTCTTCCCCAGAGGCATTTCTTGACAGTGTAGACGCCTTAGCACCCCTCTAGTATGTTCTGGAGCCCTCTTTTCCACAGAATTGGGCCCACCAGCTCTGTTCTGGCCCCCCAGACCTCTTAGACAACATCTAGTCTCCTCGCAACCTCTCCAGATTTCTCCCTTCTTCCCCAGAGGCATTTCTTGACAGTGTAGACCCCTTAGCACCCCTCTAGTGCGCTCTGGAGCCCTCTTCTCCACAGAATGGGGCCCCCCATATATTTTTGGCATCTCCAGATCCCTTAGACAGCCTCTAGTCTCCTCGCAACCCCTCCAGATTTCTCCCTTCTTCCCCAGAGCCATTTCTGGACCATGTAGACACCTTCGCACCCGTCTAGTGCATTCTGGACCCCTCTTTGCCACAGAATGGCCCCCCCCCCAGCTCTCTTGTGGGCCTCTAGCCCTCTTAGACACCCTCTATGGTCCTCGCAATCCCTCCACATTTCTCCCTTCTTCCACAGAGCCATTCATTGACCGTGTAGACGCCTTAGCACCCCTCTAGTGCACTCTGGACCCCTCTTTTCCACACAACGGGGTCCCCCAGCTCTCTTTTGGCCCATAAGACCCCTTAGACACCCTCTAGTCTCCTGGCAACCCCTCCAGATTTCTCCCTTCTTCGCCAGAGGCATTTCTTGACAGTGTAGATGCTTTAGCACCCCTTTAGTGCTCTCTTGACCCCTCTTTTGCACAGAATGCCCCCCCAGCTCTCTTCTGGCCCCCCAGGCCCCTTAGACACCCTCTAGTCTCCTCGCAACCCCTCCAGATTGCTCCCTTTTTCCCCAGAGGCATTTCTCGACCATGTAGACGCCTTAGCACCCCTCTAGTGCACTCTGGACCCCTCTTTGCCACAGCATTGGGTCCTCCACCTCTTTTGTGGCCCCCCAGAGCCCTTACACACTCTCTAGTCTGCTCGCATCCCTTCCAGATTTCTCCTTTCTTCCCCAGAGGCATTTCTTGACAGTGTAGACACCTTAGCACCCCTCTAGTGTGCTCTGCACCACTCTTTTCCACAGAATGGGGACGCCAGCTGTCTTCAGGCCCCCCAGGCCCCTTAGACACCCTCTAGTCTAGTGGCAACCCCTCCAGATTTCTCCCTTCTTCCCCAGAGGCACTTCTGGACAGTGTAGATGCCTTAGCACCCCTCTAGTGCGCTCTGGACCCCTCTTTTCCACAGAATTGGGCCCCCGAGCTGCCTTCTGGCCCCCCAGACCCCTTAGACACCCTCTAGTCTCCTCGCAACCCCTCCAGATTTCTCCCTTCTTCCCCAGAGGCATTTCTGGACCATGTAGACGCCTTAGCACCCCTCTAGTGCGCTCTGGACCTCTCTGTTCCACAGAATGGGGCCCCACAGCTCTCTTCTGGGCCCCCAGACCCCTTAGACAGCCTCTAGTCTCCTCGCAACCCCTACAGATTTCTCCCTTCTTTCCCAGAGGCATTTCTGGACCATGTAGACACCTTAGCACCCCTCTAGTGCGCTCTGGACCTCTCTGTTCCACAGAATTGTGCCCCCAGCTCTCTTCTGGCCCCCCAGACCCCTTAGACAGCCTCTAGTCTCCTCGCAACCCCTCCAGATTGCTCACTTCTTCCCCAGAGGCATTTCTTGACAGTGTAGACACCCTAACACCCCTCTAGTGCGCTCTGGACCCCTCTTTTCCACAGAATTGGGCCACCCAGATATCTTTTGGATCTCCAGGCCCCTTACACACCCTCTAGTCTCCTCGCAACCCCTCCAGATTTCTCCCTTCTTCTCCAGAGGCATTTCTGGACCATGTAGACCCCTTAGCACCCCTCTAGTGCGCTCTGGACCCCTCTTTGCCACAGAATGGGCCCCCCAGCTCTCTTCTGGACCCCAGACCACTTAGACACCCTCTAGTCTCCTCGCAACCCCTCCAGATTTCTCCCTTCTTCCCCAGAGGCATTTCTGGACAATGTAGATGCTTTAGCACCCCTCTAATGTGTTCTGGACACCTCTTTTCCACAGAATTGGGCCCTCCAGATATTTTTGGAACTTCCAGACCCCTTAGATACTCTCTAGTCTCCTCACAACCCCTCCAGATTTCTCCCTTCTTCCCCAGAGGCATTTCTGGACCATGTAGATGCCTTACCACCCCTGTAGTGCGCTCTGGACCCCTCTTTTCCACAGAATGGGGCCCCGCACCTCTTTTCCGGCCCCTCAAACTCCTTAGACATCCTCTAGTCTCCTCGCAATCCCTCCAGATTTCTCCCTTCTTACCCCAGATATTTCTAGATCATGCAGACACCTTAGCACCCCTCTAGTGCACTCTGGACCCCTCTTTTCCACAGAATGGGTCCCCCAGCTCTCTTCTGGCCCCCCAGACCCCTTAGACACCCTCTAGTCTCCTCGCAACCCCTCCAGATTTCTCCCTTCTTCCCCAGAGCCATTTCTGGAGCATGTAGACGCCTTAGCATCCCTGTAGTGCGCTCTGGATCCCTCTTTTCCACAGAATGGGAACCCCAGCTCTCTTCTGGGCCACCAGACCCGTTAGACCGTCTCTAGTCCCCTCGCAACCCCTCCAGATTTCGCCCTTCCTCCCCAGAGGCATTTCTGGAGCATGTAGACCCATCAGCACACCTCTAGTGTGCTCTGGACCCCTCTTTTCCACAGAATGCCCCCCCCCCCCACCAAGCTCTCTTGTGGGCCTCTAGACCTCTTAGACAGCCTCTATGGTCCTCGCCAGCCCCTCCAGATTTCTCCCTTCTTCCCCAGAGCCATTTCTTGACAGTGTAGACGCTTTAGCACCCCTCTAGTGCGCTCTGGACCCCTCTTTTCCACAGAATGGGGCCCCCCAGATCTCTTCTGGGCCCCCAGACCCCTTAGACCCCCTCTAGTCTCCTCGCAACCCCTCCAGATTTCTCCCTTCTTCCCCAGAGGCATTTCTTGACCATGTAGACACCTTAGCAACTCTCTAGTGTGCTCTGGACCCCTCTTTTCCACAGAATGGGGCCCCACAGCTCTCTTCTGGCCCCCCAGACTCCTTAGACCCCCTCTAGTCTCCTCGCAACCCCTCCAGATTTCTCCCTTCTTCCCCAGAGGCATTTCTTGACCATGTAGACACCTTAGCAACTCTCTAGTGTGCTCTGGACCCCTCTTTTCCACAGAATGGGGCCCCACAGCTCTCTTCTGGCCCCCCAGACCCCTTAGACCCCCTCTAGTCTCCTCGCAACCCCTCCAGATTTCTCCCTTCTTCCCCAGAGGCATTTCTTGACCATGTAGACACCTTAGCAACTCTCTAGTGTGCTCTGGACCCCTCTTTTCCACAGAATGGGCCCCCCCAGCTCTCTTCTGGCCCCCCAGATCCCTTAGACACCCTCTAGTCTCCTGGCAACCCCTCCAGATTTCTCCCTTCTTCCCCAGAGTCATTTCTGGAGCATGTAGACCCATCAGCACACCTCTAGTGCGCTCTGGACCCCTCTTTTCCACAGAATGCCCCCCCCCCCAGCTCTCTTGTGGGCCTCTAGCCCTCTTAGACAGCCTCTGTGGTCCTCGCCAGCCCCTCCAGATTTCTCCCTTCTTCCCCAGAGGCATTTCTTGACAGTGTAGATGCCTTAGCACCCCTCTAATGCGCTCTGGACCACTCTTTTCCACACAACGGGGTCCCCCAGCTCTCTTTTGGCCCATAAGACCCCTTAGACACCCTCTAGTCTCCTCGCAACCCCTCCAGATTTCTCCCTTCTTCGCCAGAGGCATTTCTGGAGCATGGAGACGCGTAAGCACCTCTCTAGTGCACTCTGGACCCCTCTTCTCCACATAATTGTGCCCCCCAGATTTCTTTGGGACCTCCAGACCCCTTAGACACCTTCTAGTCTCCTCGTAACCCCTCCAGATTTCTCCCTTCTTTCCCAGAGTCATTTCTGGACCATGTAGACGCCTTAGCACCCCTCTAGTGCGCTCTGGACCCCTCTTTGCCACAGAATGCGCCCCCCAGCTCTCTGCTGTGCCACCAGACTCGTTAGACCCTCTCTAGTCTCCTCGCAACCCCTCCAGATTTCTTCCTTCTTCCCCAGAGCCATTTCTGGACCATGTAGACGCCTTAGCACCCCTCTAGTGCACTCTGGACCCCTTTTTTCCACAGAATGGGCCCCCCAGCTCTCTTCTGGCCCCCAGGCCCCTTTGACACCCTCTAGTCTCCTCTCAATCCCTCCAGATTTCTCCCTTCTTCCCCAGAGCCGTTTCTTGACAGGGTGGATGCCTTAGCACCCCTCTAGTGCACTCTGGAGCCCTCTGTTCCACAGAATGGGGCCCCCCAGCTCTCTTCTGGGCCCCCAGATGCCTTAGACTTCCTCTAGTCTCCTCACAACCCCTCCAGATTTCTCCCTTCTTCCCCAGAGACATTTCTGGACCATGTAGACAGCTTAGCACCCCTCTAGTGTGCTCTGGACCCCTCTTCTCTACACAGTTGTGCCCCCCACATATGTTTGGGACCACCAGACCCCTTAGACCCCCTCTAGTCTCCTGGCAACCCCTCCAGATTTCTCCCTTCTTCCCCAGAGATATTTCTTGACCAAGTAGACGCCTTAGCACCCCTGTAGTGCGCTCTGGACCCCTCTTTTCCACAGAATGGGCCCCCCCAGATCTCTTCTGGCCCCCCAGACCCCTTAGACACCCTCTAGTCTCCTCTCAATCCCTCCAGATTTCTCCCTTCTTCCCCAGAGCCGTTTCTTGACAGGGTGGATGCCTTAGCACCCCTCTAGTGCACTCTGGAGCCCTCTGTTCCACAGAATGGGGCCCCCCAGCTCTCTTCTGGGCCCCCAGACGCCTTAGACTTCCTCTAGTCTCCTCACAACCCCTCCAGATTTCTCCCTTCTTCCCCAGAGACATTTCTGGACCATGTAGACAGCTTAGCAACCCTCTAGTGTGCTCTGGACCCTTCTTTTCCACAGAATGGGGACCCCAGCTGTCCTCGGAACCCCCAGGCACCTTAGACACCCTCTAGTCTCCTCGCAACCCCTCCAGATTTCTCCCTTCCTCGCCAGAGGCATTTCTGGAGCATGTAGACGCGTAAGCACCCCTCTAGTGCACTCTGGACCCCTCTTCTCCACATAATTGTGCCCCCCAGATTTCTTTGGGACCTCCAGACCCCTTAGACACCTTCTAGTCTCCTCGTAATCCCTCCAGATTTCTCCCTTCTTCCCCAGAGGCATTTCTGGACCATGTAGACGCCTTAGCACCCCTGTAGTGCGCTCTGGACTCCTCTGTTCCACAGAATGGGGCCGCCCAGCTCTCTTCTGGCCCCCCAGACCCCTTTGACACCCTCTAGTGTGCTCGCAACCCCTCCACATTTCTCCCTTCTTCCCCAGAGGCATTTCTGGACTATGTAGACGCCTTAGCATCCCTGTAGTGCGCTCTGGACCCCTTTTTGCCACAGAATGGGAACCCCAGCTCTCTTCTGGGCCACCAGACCCGTCAGACCCTCTCTAGTCTCCTCGCAACCCCTCCAGATTTCGCCCTTCTTCCCCAGAGCCATTTCTGGACCATGTAGACACCTTAGCACCCCTTTAGTGCACTCTGGACCACTCTTTTCCACAGAATGAGGCCTCCAGCTCTCTTCTGGCCCCCCAGCCCCCTTAGAGAGTCTCTAGTCTCCTGGCAACCCCTCCAGATTTCTCCCTTCTTCCCCAGAGGCATTTCTGGACCATGTAGACGCCTTAGCACCCCTCTAGTGCACTCTGGACCCCTCTTCTCCACATAATTGTGCCCCCAAGATTTCTTTGGGACCTCCAGACCCCTTAGACACCTTCTAGTCTCCTCGTAACCCCTCCAGATTTCTCCCTTCTTCCCCAGAGGCATTTCTTGACAGTGTAGACGCCTTGGCACCCCTCTAGTGCGCTCTGGACCACTCTTTTCCACAGAATGGGGCCCCCAGCTGTCTTTGGGCCCCCTCTACCCATTCGACACCCTCTAGTCTCTTCGCAACCCCTCCAGACTTCTTCTTTCTTCCCTAGAGCCATTTCTTGACAGTGTAGACGCCTTAGCACCCCTCTAGTGCACTTTGGAGCCCTATATTCCACAAAATGGCGCCCTCCAGCTCTCTTCTGGCCCCCCAGACCCCTTAGACACTCTCTAGTCTGCTCGCATCCCTTCCAGATTTCTCCTTTCTTCCCCAGAGGCATTTCTGGATAGTGTAGACACCTTAGCACCCCTCTAGTGCGCTCTGGATGCCTCTTTTCTGCAGAATTGGGCTCCCCCCAGGTCTTTTCTGTCCCCCCAGACTCCTTAGACGTCCTCTAGTGTGCTCGCAACTCCTCCAGATTTCTCCCTTCTTCCCCAGAGGCATTTCTTGACAGTGTAGACGCCTTAGCACCCCTCTAGAATGTTCTGGAGCCCTGTTTTCCACAGAATTGGGCCCCCCAGCTCTCTTCTCGCCCCCCCAGACCCCTTAGACACTCTCTAGTCTCCTCGCGACCCTTCCAGATTTCGCCCTTCTTCCCCAGAGGCATTTCTTGACAGTGTAGACCACTTAGCACCCCTCTAGTGCGCTCTGGACCCCTCTTTTCTACAGAATGGGGCCCCGCACCTCTCTTCTGGGCTTCTAGCCCTGTTAGACACCCTCTAGTCTCCTCACAACCCCTCCAGATTTCTCCCTTCTTCCCCAGAGGCATTTCTAGACCATGTAGACCCCTTAGCACCCCTCTAGCACGCTCTGGAGCCGTCTTTTTTACAGAATGGGGCTCCCCAGATATCTTTGGGACCTCCAGACCCCTTAGATCCTCTCTAGTCTTCTTGGCACCCTTACAGATTTCTCCCTTCTTTCCCAGAGCCTTTTCTTGACTATGTAGACACCTTAGCACCCCTCTAGTGTGCTCTGGACCCCTCTTTTCCACAGAATGGGGCCCCGCAGCTCTCTTCTGGGCTTCTAGCCGTTTTAGACACCCTCTAGTCTCCTTGCAATCCCTCCAGATTTCTCCCTTCTTCCCCAGAGGCATTTCTTGACAGTGTAGACCCCTTAGCACCCCTGTAGTGTGCTCTGGACCCCTCTTTTCCACAGAATTGGGCCACCCAGATATCTTTGGGCCCCCCAGCCCCCTTAGACACCCTCTAGTCTCCTCGCTATCCCTCCAGATTTCTCCCGTCTTCTCCAGAGGCATTTCTGGACCATGTAGACACCTTAGCACCCCTCTAGTGTGCTCTGGACCCCTCTTCTCTACACAGTTGTGCCCCCCAGATATCTTTGGGACCTGCAGCCCCCTTAGACACCCTCTAGTCTCCTGGCAAGCCCTCCAGATTTCTCCCTTCTTCCCCAGAGACATTTCTTGACCAAGTAGACGCCTTAGCACCCCTGTAGTGCACTCTGGAGCCCTATATTCCACAAAATGGCGCCCTCCAGCTCTCTTCTGGCCCCCCAGACCCCTTAGACACTCTCTAGTCTGCTCGCATCCCTTCCAGATTTCTCCTTTCTTCCCCAGAGGCATTTCTGGACCATGTAGACGCCTTAGCACCCCTCTAGTGCGCTCTGGATGCCTCTTTTCTGCAGAATTGGGCTCCCCCCAGGTCTTTTCTGTCCCCCCAGACTCCTTAGACGTCCTCTAGTGTGCTCGCAACCCCTCCAGATTTCTCCCTTCTTCCCCAGAGGCATTTCTGGACAGTGTAGACGCCTTAGCACCCCTCTAGTATGTTCTGGAGCCCTCTTTTCCACAGAATTGGGCCCACCAGCTCTGTTCTGGCCCCCCAGGCCTCTTAGACAACGTCTAGTCTCCTCGCAACCTCTCCAGATTTCTCCCTTCTTCCCCAGAGGCATTTCTTGACAGTGTAGACCCCTTAGCACCCCTCTAGTGCGCTCTGGAGCCCTCTTTTCCACAGAAAGGGGCCCCCCAAATATCTTTGGCATCTCCAGATCCCTTAGACACCCTCTAGTCTCCTCGCAACCCCTCCAGATTTCTCCCTTCTTCCCCAGAGCCATTTCTGGACCATGTAGACACCTTCGCACCCATCTAGAGCATTCTGGACCCCTCTTTGCCACAGAATGGCCCCCCACCCAGCTCTCTTGTGGGCCTCTAGCCCTCTTAGACACCCTCTATGGTCCTCGCAACCCCTCCACATTTCTCCCTTCTTCCACAGAGCCATTCATTGACCGTGTAGACGCCTTAGCTCCCCTCTAGTGCACTCTGGACCCCTCTTTTCCACACAACGGGGTCCCCCAGCTCTCTTTTGGCCCATAAGACCCCTTAGACACCCTCTAGTCTCCTCGCAACCCCTCCAGATTGCTCCCTTTTTCCCCAGAGGCATTTCTCGACCATTTAGATGCCTTAGCACCCCTCTAGTGCACTCTGGACCCCTCTTTGCCACAGCATTGGGTCCTCCACCTATTTTGTGGCCCCCCAGAGCCCTTACACACTCTCTAGTCTGCTCGCATCCCTTCCAGATTTCTCCCTTCTTCCCCAGAGGCATTTCTTGACAGTGTAGACACCTTAGCACCCCTCTAGTGTGCTCTGCACCACTCTTTTCCACAGAATGGGGACACCAGCTGTCTTCAGGCCCCCCAGGCCCCTTAGACACGCTCTAGTCTAGTGGCAACCCCTTCAGATTTCTCCCTTCTTCCCCAGAGGCATTTCTGGACAGTGTAGATGCCTTAGCACCCCTCTAGTGCGCTCTGGACCCCTCTTTTCCACAGAATTGGGGCCCCGAGCTGTCTTCTGGCCCCCCAGACCCCTTAGACACCCTCTAGTCTCCTCGCAACCCCTCCAGATTTCTCCCTTCTTCCCCAGAGGCATTTCTGGACCATGTAGACGCCTTAGCACCCCTCTAGTGCGCTCTGGACCTCTCTGTTCCACAGAATTGTGCCCCCCAGCTCTCTTCTGGCCCCCCAGACCCCTTAGACAGCCTCTAGTCTCCTCGCAACCCCTACAGATTTCTCCCTTCTTCCCCAGAGGCATTTCTGGACCATGTAGACGCCTTAGCACCCCTCTAGTGCGCTCTGGACCTCTCTGTTCCACAGAATTGTGCCACCAGCTCTCTTCTGGCCCCCCAGACCCCTTAGACAGCCTCTAGTCTCCTCGCAACCCCTCCAGATTGCTCACTTTGTCCCCAGAGGCATTTCTTGACAGTGTAGACACCTTAACACCCCTCTAGTGCGCTCTGGACCCCTCTTTTCCACAGAATTGGGCCACCCAGATATCTTTTGGATCTCCAGATCCCTTAGACAGCCTCTAGTCTCCTCGCAACCCCTCCAGATTTCTCCCTTCTTCCCCAGAGCCATTTCTGGACCATGTAGACGCCTTAGCACCCCTCTAGTGCATTCTGGACCCCTCTTTTCCACAGAATGGGTCCCCCAGCTCTCTTCTGGCCCCCCAGACCCCTTAGACACCCTCTAGTCTCCTCGCAACCCCTCCACATTTCTCCCTTCTTCCCCAGAGCCATTTCTGGAGCATGTAGACGCCTTAGCATCCCTGTAGTGCGCTCTGGATCCCTCTTTTCCACAGAATGGGAACCCCAGCTCTCTTCTGTGCCACCAGACCCGTTAGACCGTCTCTAGTCCCCTCGCAACCCCTCCAGATTTCGCCCTTCTTCCCCAGAGGCATTTCTGGACCATTTAGACACCTTAGCATCCCTGTAGTGCTCTCTGGACCCCTCTTTGCCACAGAATGGGAACCCCAGCTCTCTTCTGGGCCACCAGACCCGTTAGACCGTCTCTAGTCCCCTCGCAACCCCTCCAGATTTCGCCCTTCCTCCCCAGAGGCATTTCTGGAGCATGTAGACCCATCAGCACACCTCTAGTACGCTCTGGACCCCTCTTTTCCACAGAATGGCCCCCCCCCCCCAGCTCTCTTCTGGGCCTCTAGACCTCTTAGACAGCCTCTATGGTCCTCGCCAGCCCCTCCAGATATCTCCCTTCTTCCCCAGAGCCATTTCTTGACAGTGTAGACGCTTTAGCACCCCTCTAGTGCGCTCTGGACCCCTCTTTTCCACAGAATGGGGCCCCCCAGACCTCTTCTGGCCCCCCAGACCCCTTAGACACCCTCTAGTCTCCTCGCAACCCCTCCAGATTTCTCCCTTCTTCCCCAGAGGCATTTCTAGACCATGTAGACGCCTTAGCAACTCTCTAGTGTGCTCTGGACCCCTCTTTTCCACAGAATGGGGCCCCCCCAGCTCTCTTCTGGCCCCCAGACCCCTTAGACACCCTGTGGTGTGCTCGCAACGTCTCCAGATTTCTCCCTTCTTCCCCAGAGGCATTTCTGGACCATGTAGACACCTTAGCACCCCTCTAGTGCGCTCTGCACCCCTCTTTTCCACAGAATGGGGCCCCACAGCTCTCTTCTGGCCCCCCAGACTCCTTAGATACCCTCTAGTCTTCTCGCAACCCCTCCAGATTTCTCCCTTCTTCCCCCAGAGGCATTTCTGGACCATGTAGACACCTTAGCACCCCTCTAGTGTGCGCTGCAGCCCTCTGTGCCACAGAATGGGCCCCCCCAGCTCTCTTCTGGCCCCCCAGACCCCTTAGACCCCCTTTAGTCTCCTCGCAACCCCTCCAGATTTCTCCCTTTTTCCCCAGAGACATTTTTTGACAGTGTAGATGCCTTAGCACCCCTCTAGTGCACTTTGGAGCCTTCTTTTCCACAGAATGGTGTCCCACAGCTCTCTTCTGCTCCCCCAGAGGCCTTAGATCCCCTCCAGTCTCCTCGCAACTCCTCCAGATTTCTCCCTTCTTCCGCAGAGGCATTTCTTGACAGTGTAGATGCCTTAGCACCCCTGTAGTGGGTTCTGGACCCCTCTTTTCCACAGAATTGGGCCCCGCAGATCTCTTCTGGCCCCCCAGGCCCCTTAGACACCCTCTAGTCTCCTCGCAACCCCTCCAGATTTCTCCCTTCTTCCCCAGAGCCATTTCTGGAGCATGTAGACCCATCAGCACACCTCTAGTGCGCTCTGGACCCCTCTTTGCCACAGAATGGCCCCCCCCCGCCCAGCTCTCTTGTGGGCCTCTAGCCCTCTTAGACAGCCTCTGTGGTCCTCGCCACCCCTTCCACATTTTTCCCTTCTTTCCCAGAGGCATTTCTTGACAGTGTAGATGCTTTAGCACCCCTCTAGTGCGCTCTGGACCCCTCTTTTCCACAGAATGCCCCCCCCAGCTCTCTTCTGGCCCCCCAGACCCCTTAGACACCCTCTAGTCTCCTCGCAACCCCTCCAGATTTCTCCCTTCTTCCCCAGAGGCATTTCTTGACAGTGTAGACGCCTTAGCACCCCTCTAGTGCACTTTGGAGCCCTGTATTCCACAAAATGGCGCCCTCCAGCTCTCTTCTGGCCCCCCAGACCCCTTAGACACTCTCTAGTCTGCTCGCATCCCTTCCAGATTTCTCCTTTCTTCCCCAGAGGCATTTGTGGATAGTGTAGACACCTTAGCACCCCTCTAGTGTGCTCTGGAGCCCTCTTTTCCGCAGAATTGGGCACCCCCCAGGACTTTTCTGTCCCCCCAGACCCCTTAGACACTCTCTAGTCTCCTCGCCACCCTTCCAGATTTCTCCCTTCTTCCCCAGAGGCATTTCTGGACGATGTAGACGCTTTAGGACGCCTCTAGTGCACTCTGGACCCCTCTTTTCCACAGAATTGGGCCCACCAGCTCTCTTCTGGCCCCCCAGACCTCTTAGACAACATCTAGTCTCCTCGCAACCTCTCCAGATTTCTCCCTTCTTCCCCAGAGGCATTTCTTGACAGTGTAGACCCCTTAGCACCCCTCTAGTGCGCTCTGGAGCCCTTTTTTCCACAGAATGGGGCCCCCCATATATCTTTGGCATCTCCAGATCCCTTAGACACCCTCTAGTCTCCTGGCAACCCCTCCAGATTTCTCCCTTCTTCCCCAGAGTCATTTCTGGAGCATGTAGACCCATCAGCACACCTCTAGTGCGCTCTGGACCCCTCTTTGCCACAGAATGCCCCCCCCCCCAGCTCTCTTGTGGGCCTCTAGCCCTCTTAGACAGCCTCTGTGGTCCTCGCCAGCCCCTCCAGATTTCTCCCTTCTTCCCCAGAGGCATTTCTTGACAGTGTAGATGCCTTAGCACCCCTCTAGTGCGCTCTGGACCCCTCTTTTCCACACAACGGGGTCCCCCAGCTCTCTTTTGGCCCATAAGACCCCTTAGACACCCTCTAGTCTCCTCGCAACCCCTCCAGATTTCTCCCTTCTTTGCCAGAGGCATTTCTGGAGCATGTAGACGCGTAAGCACCCCTCTAGTGCACTCTGGATGCCTCTTCTCCACATAATTGTGCCCCCCAGATTTCTTTGGGACCTCCAGACCCCTTAGACACCTTCTAGTCTCCTCGTAACCCCTCCAGATTTCTCCCTTCTTTCCCAGAGTCATTTCTGGACCATGTAGACGCCTTAGCACCCCTCTAGTGCGCTCTGGACCCCTCTGTTCCACAGAATGGGGCCGCCCAGCTCTCTTCTGGGCCACCAGACCCCTTTGACACCCTCTAGTGTGCTCGCAACCCCTCCAGATTTCTCCCTTCTTCCCCAGAGGCATTTCTGGACTATGTAGACGCCTTAGCACCCCCCTGTAGTGCGCTCTGGACCCCTTTTTGCCACAGAATGGGAACCCCGGCTCTCTTCTGGGCCACCAGACCCCTTAGACACCCTCTAGTCTCCTCGCAACCCCTCCAGATTTCGCCCTTCTTCCCCAGAGGCATTTCTTGATAGTGTAGACGCCTTAGCACCCCTCTAGTGTGCTCTGGACTCCTCTTTTCCACAGAATAGGCCCCCCCAGCTCTCTTCTGGCCCCCCAGACCCCTTAGACCCCCTTTAGTCTCCTCGCAACCCCTCCAGATTTCTCCCTTTTTCCCCAGAGACATTTTTTGACAGTGTAGATGCCTTAGCACCCCTCTAGTGTGCTCTGGACCCCTCTTTTCCACACAGTTGGGCCCCGCAGCTCTCTTCTGGCCCCCCAGGCCCCTTAGCCACCCTCTAGTCTCCTCGCAACTCCTCCAGATTTCTCCCTTCTTCCGCAGAGGCATTTCTTGACAGTGTAGATGCCTTAGCACCCCTCTAGTGTGCTCTGGACCCCTCTTTTCCACAGAATTGGGCCACCCAGATATCTTTGGGCCCCCCAGCCCCCTTAGACACCCTCTAGTCTCCTCGCTATCCCTCCAGATTTCTCCCGTTTTCTCCAGAGGCATTTCTGGACCATGTAGACACCTTAGCACCCCTCTAGTGCGCTCTGGACCACTCTTCTCTACACAGTTGTGCCCCCCAGATATCTTTGGGACCTCCAGCCCCCTTAGACACCCTCTAGTCTCCTGGCAAGCCCTCCAGATTTCTCCCTTCTTCCCCAGAGACATTTCTTGACCAAGTAGACGCCTTAGCACCCCTGTAGTGCACTCTGGAGCCCTATATTCCACAAAATGGCGCCCTCCAGCTCTCTTCTGGCCCCCCAGACCCCTTAGACACTCTCTAGTCTGCTCGCATCCCTTCCAGATTTCTCCTTTCTTCCCCAGAGGCATTTCTGGACCATGTAGACGCCTTAGCACCCCTCTAGTGCGCTCTGGATGCCTCTTTTCTGCAGAATTGGGCTCCCCCCAGGTCTTTTCTGTCCCCCCAGACTCCTTAGACGTCCTCTAGTGTGCTCGCAACCCCTCCAGATTTCTCCCTTCTTCCCCAGAGGCATTTCTTGACAGTGTAGACGCCTTAGCACCCCTGTAGTGGGTTCTGGACCCCTCTTTTCCACAGAATTGGGCCCCACAGCTCTCTTCTGGCCCCCCCGACTCCTTAGACACCCTCTAGTCTCCTCGCAACCCCTCCAGATTTCTCCCTTCTTCCCCCAGAGGCATTTCTTGACAGTGTAGACACCTTAGCACCCCTCTAGTGCGCTCTGGACCCCTCTTTGCCACAGAATGGGCCCCCCCCCATCTCTCTTGTGGGCCTCTAGCCCTCTTAGACAGCCTCTGTGGTCCTCGCCAGCCCCTCCAGATTTCTCCCTTCTTCCCCAGAGGCATTTCTTGACAGTGTAGATGCCTTAGCACCCCTCTAGAGCGCTCTGAACCCCTCTTTTCCACAGAATGCCCCCCCCAGCTCTCTTCTGCTCCCCCAGACCCCTTAGACCCCCTCTAGTCTCCTCGCAACCCCTCCAGATTTCTCCCTTCTTCCCCAGAGGCATTTCTTGACAGTGTAGACGCCTTGGCACCCCTCTAGTGCGCTCTGGACCACTCTTTTCCACAGAATGGGGCCCCCAGCTGTCTTTGGGCCCCCTATACCCGTTAGACATCCTCTAGTCTCCTCGCAACCCCTCCAGACTTCTTCTTTCTTCCCTAGAGCCATTTCTTGACAGTGTAGACGCCTTAGCACCCCTCTAGTGCACTTTGGAGCCCTGTATTCCACAAAATGGCGCCCTCCAGCTCTCTTCTGGCCCCCCAGACCCTTTAGACACTCTCTAGTCTGCTCGCATCCCTTCCAGATTTCTCCTTTCTTCCCCAGAGGCATTTCTGGATAGTGTAGACACCTTAGCACCCCTCTAGTGCGCTCTGGAGCCCTCTTTTCCACAGAATTGGGCCCACCAGCTCTGTTCTGGCCCCCCAGACCTCTTAGACAACATCTAGTCTCCTCGCAACCTCTCCAGATTTCTCCCTTCTTCCCCAGAGGCATTTCTTGACAGTGTAGACCCCTTAGCACCCCTCTAGTGCGCTCTGGAGCCCTCTTCTCCACAGAATGGGGCCCCCCATATATCTTTGGCATCTCCAGATCCCTTAGACAGCCTCTAGTCTCCTCGCAACCCCTCCAGATTTCTCCCTTCTTCCCCAGAGCCATTTCTGGACCATGTAGACACCTTCGCACCCGTCTAGTGCATTCTGGACCCCTCTTTGCCACAGAATGGCCCCCCACCCAGCTCTCTTGTGGGCCTCTAGCCCTCTTAGACACCCTCTATGGTCCTCGCAATCCCTCCACATTTCTCCCTTCTTCCACAGAGCCATTCATTGACCGTGTAGACGCCTTAGCTCCCCTCTAGTGCACTCTGGACCCCTCTTTTCCACACAACGGGGTCCCCCAGCTCTCTTTTGGCCCATAAGACCCCTTAGACACCCTCTAGTCTCCTCGCAACCCCTCCAGATTTCTCCCTTCTTCCCCAGAGGCATTTCTTGACAGTGTAGATGCTTTAGCACCCCTTTAGTGCTCTCTTGACCCCTCTTTTGCACAGAATGCCCCCCCAGCTCTCTTCTGGCCCCCCAGGCCCCTTAGACACCCTCTAGTCTCCTCGCAACCCCTCCAGATTGCTCCCTTTTTCCCCAGAGGCATTTCTCGACCATGTAGACGCCTTAGCACCCCTCTAGTGCACTCTGGACCCCTCTTTGCCACAGCATTGGGTCCTCCACCTCTTTTGTGGCCCCCCAGAGCCCTTACACACTCTCTAGTCTGCTCGCATCCCTTCCAGATTTCTCCTTTCTTCCCCAGAGGCATTTCTTGACAGTGTAGACACCTTAGCACCCCTCTAGTGTGCTCTGCACCACTCTTTTCCACAGAATGGGGACGCCAGCTGTCTTCAGGCCCCCCAGGCCCCTTAGACACCCTCTAGTCTAGTGGCAACCCCTCCAGATTTCTCCCTTCTTCCCCAGAGGCATTTCTGGACAGTGTAGATGCCTTAGCACCCCTCTAGTGCGCTCTGGACCTCTCTGTTCCACAGAATTGTGCCCCCCAGCTCTCTTCTGGCCCCCCAGACCCCTTAGACAGCCTCTAGTCTCCTCGCAACCCCTACAGATTTCTCCCTTCTTTCCCAGAGGCATTTCTGGACCATGTAGACGCCTTAGCACCCCTCTAGTGCGCTCTGGACCTCTCTGTTCCACAGAATTCTGCCCCCAGCTCTCTTCTGGCCCCCCAGACCCCTTAGACACCCTCTAGTCTCCTCACAACCCCTCCAGATTGCTCACTTCGTCCCCAGAGGCATTTCTTGACAGTGTAGACACCTTAACACCCCTCTAGTGCGCTCTGGACCCCTCTTTTCCACAGAATTGGGCCACCCAGATATCTTTTGGATCTCCAGGCCCCTTACACACCCTCTAGTCTCCTCGCAACCCCTCCAGATTTCTCCCTTCTTCTCCAGAGGCATTTCTGGACCATGTAGACCCCTTAGCACCCCTCTAGTGCGCTCTGGACCCCTCTTTGCCACAGAATGGGCCCCCCCAGCTCTCTTCTGGACCCCAGACCCCTTAGACACCTTCTAGTCTCCTCGCAACCCCTCCAGATTTCTCCCTTCTTCCCCAGAGGTATTTCTGGACAATGTAGATGCTTTAGCACCCCTCTAATGTGTTCTGGACACCTCTTTTCCACAGAATTGGGCCCTCCAGATATTTTTGGAACTTCCAGACCCCTTAGATACTCTCTAGTCTCCTCACAACCCCTCCAGATTTCTCCCTTCTTCCCCAGAGGCATTTCTGGACCATGTAGACGCCTTACCACCCCTGTAGTGCGCTCTGGACCCCTCTTTTCCACAGAATGGGGCCCCGCACCTCTTTTCCGGCCCCTCAAACTCCTTAGACATCCTCTAGTCTCCTCGCAATCCCTCCAGATTTCTCCCTTCTTACCCCAGATATTTCTAGATCATGCAGACACCTTAGCACCCCTCTAGTGCACTCTGGACCCCTCTTTTCCACAGAATGGGTCCCCCAGCTCTCTTCTGGCCCCCCAGACCCCTTAGACACCCTCTAGTCTCCTCGCAACCCCTCCAGATTTCTCCCTTCTTCCCCAGAGCCATTTCTGGAGCATGTAGACGCCTTAGCATCCCTGTAGTGCGCTCTGGACCCCTCTTTGCCACAGAATGGGAACCCCAGCTCTCTTCTGGGCCACCAGACCCGTTAGACCGTCTCTAGTCTCCTCGCAACCCCTCCAGATTTCGCCCTTCCTCCCCAGAGGCATTTCTGGAGCATGTAGACCCATCAGCACACCTCTAGTGCGCTCTGGACCCCTCTTTTCCACAGAATGCCCCCCCCCAAGCTCTCTTGTGGGCCTCTAGACCTCTTAGACAGCCTCTATGGTCCTCGCCAGCCCCTCCAGATTTCTCCCTTCTTCCCCAGAGCCATTTCTTGACAGTGTAGACGCTTTAGCACCCCTCTAGTGTGCTCTGGACCCCTCTTTTCCACAGAATGGGGCCCCCCAGATCTCTTCTGGGCCCCCAGACCCCTTAGACCCCCTCTAGTCCCCTCGCAAGTCCTCCAGATTTCTCCCTTCTTCCCCAGAGGCATTTCTGGACCATGTAGACGCCTTAGCACCCCTCTAGTGCACTCTGGACCCCTCTTTTCCACAGAATGGGGCCCCACAGCTCTCTTCTGGCCCCCCAGACTCCTTAGACACTCTCTAGCCTGCTCGCATCCCTTCCAGATTTCTCCTTTCTTCCCCAGAGGCATTTCTGGACGATGTAGACACTTTAGGACGCCTCTAGTGCACTCTGGACCCCTCTTTTCCACAGAATTGGGCCCACCAGCTCTCTTCTGGCCCCCCAGACCTCTTAGACAACATCTAGTCTCCTCGCAACCTCTCCAGATTTCTCCCTTCTTCCCCAGAGGCATTTCTTGACAGTGTAGACCACTTAGCACCCCTCTAGTGCGCTCTGGAGCCCTCTTTTCCACAGAATGGGGCCCCCCATATATCTTTGGCATCTCCAGATCCCTTAGACACCCTCTAGTCTCCTGGCAACCCCTCCAGATTTCTCCCTTCTTCCCCAGAGCCATTTCTGGACCATGTAGACCCATCAGCACACCTCTAGTGCGCTCTGGACCCCTCTTTGCCACAGAATGGCCCCCCCCCCCCAGCTCTCTTGTGGGCCTCTAGCCCTCTTAGACAGCCTCTGTGGTCCTCGCCAGCCCCTCCAGATTTCTCCCTTCTTCCCCAGAGGCATTTCTTGACAGTGTAGATGCCTTAGCACCCCTCTAGTGCGCTCTGGACCCCTCTTTTCCACACAACGGGGTCCCCCAGCTCTCTTTTGGCCCATAAGACCCCTTAGACACCCTCTAGTCTCCTCGCAACCCCTCCAGATTTCTCCCTTCTTCGCCAGAGGCATTTCTGGAGCATGTAGACGCGTAAGCACCCCTCTAGTGCACTCCGGACCCCTCTTCTCCACATAATTGTGCCCCCCAGATTTCTTTGGGACCTCCAGACCCCTTAGACACCTTCTAGTCTCCTCGTAACCCCTCCAGATTTCTCCCTTCTTCCCCAGAGGCATTTCTTGACAGTGTAGACGCCTTGGCACCCCTCTAGTGCGCTCTGGACCCCTCTGTTCCACAGAATGGGGCCCCCAGCTGTCTTTGGGCCCCCTCTACCCGTTAGACACCCTCTAGTCTCTTCGCAACCCCTCCAGACTTCTTCTTTCTTCCCTAGAGCCATTTCTTGACAGTGTAGACGCCTTAGCACCCCTCTAGTGCACTTTGGAGCCCTATATTCCACAAAATGGCGCCCTCCAGCTCTCTTCTGGCCCCCCAGACCCCTTAGACACTCTCTAGTCTGCTCGCATCCCTTCCAGATTTCTCCTTTCTTCCCCAGAGGCATTTCTGGATAGTGTAGACACCTTAGCACCCCTCTAGTGCGCTCTGGATGCCTCTTTTCTGCAGAATTGGGCTCCCCCCAGGTCTTTTCTGTCCCCCCCAGACTCCTTAGACGTCCTCTAGTGTGCTCGCAACTCCTCCAGATTTCTCCCTTCTTCCCCAGAGGCATTTCTTGACAGTGTAGACGCCTTAGCACCCCTCTAGTATGTTCTGGAGCCCTGTTTTCCACAGAATTGGGCCCCCCAGCTCTCTTCTCGCCCCCCCAGACCCCTTAGACACTCTCTAGTCTCCTTGCCACCCTTCCAGATTTCTCCCTTCTTCCCCAGAGGCATTTCTGGACCATGTAGACGCTTTAGGACACCTCTAGTGCACTCTGGACCCCTCTTTTCCACAGAATTGGGCCCACCAGCTCTCTTCTGGCCCCCCAGACCCCTTAGACACTCTCTAGTCTCCTCGCAACCCCTCCAGATTTCTCCCTTCTTCCCCAGAGGCATTTCTTGACAGTGTAGACCCCTTAGCACCCCTCTAGTGTGCTCTGGACCCCTCTTTTCCACAGAATTGGGTCACCCAGATATCTTTTGGATCTCCAGGCCCCTTACACACCCTCTAGTCTCCTCGCAACCCCTCCAGATTTCTCCCTTCTTCCCCAGAGGCATTTCTGGACCATGTAGACCCCTTAGCACCCCTCTAGCACGCTCTGGAGCCGTCTTTTTTACAGAATGGGGCTCCCCAGATATCTTTGGGACCTCCAGACCTCTTAGATCCTCTCTAGTCTTCTTGGCACCCCTACAGATTTCTCCCTTCTTCCCCAGAGCCTTTTCTTGACTATGTAGACACCTTAGCACCCCTCTAGTGTGCTCTGGACCCCTCTTTTCCACAGAATGGGGCCCCGCAGCTCTCTTCTGGGCTTCTAGCCGTTTTAGACACCCTCTAGTCTCCTTGCAATCCCTCCAGATTTCTCCCTTCTTCCCCAGAGGCATTTCTTGACAGTGTAGACCCCTTAGCACCCCTCTAGTGTGCTCTGGACCCCTCTTTTCCACAGAATTGGGCCACCCAGATATCTTTGGGCCCCCCAGCCCCCTTAGACACCCTCTAGTCTCCTCGCTATCCCTCCAGATTTCTCCCGTTTTCTCCAGAGGCATTTCTGGACCATGTAGACACCTTAGCACCCCTCTAGTGCGCTCTGGACCACTCTTCTCTACACAGTTGTGCCCCCCAGATATCTTTGGGACCTCCAGCCCCCTTAGACACCCTCTAGTCTCCTGGTAAGCCCTCCAGATTTCTCCCTTCTTCCCCAGAGACATTTCTTGACCAAGTAGACGCCTTAGCACCCCTGTAGTGCACTCTGGAGCCCTATATTCCACAAAATGGCGCCCTCCAGCTCTCTTCTGGCCCCCCAGACCCCTTAGACACTCTCTAGTCTGCTCGCATCCCTTCCAGATTTCTCCTTTCTTCCCCAGAGGCATTTCTGGACCATGTAGACGCCTTAGCACCCCTCTAGTGCGCTCTGGATGCCTCTTTTCTGCAGAATTGGGCTCCCCCCAGGTCTTTTCTGTCCCCCCAGACTCCTTAGACGTCCTCTAGTGTGCTCGCAACCCCTCCAGATTTCTCCCTTCTTCCCCAGAGGCATTTCTTGACAGTGTAGACGCCTTAGCACCCCTCTAGTATGTTCTGGAGCCCTCTTTTCCACAGAATTGGGCCCACCAGCTCTGTTCTGGCCCCCCAGACCTCTTAGACAACGTCTAGTCTCCTCGCAACCTCTCCAGATTTCTCCCTTCTTCCCCAGAGGCATTTCTTGACAGTGTAGACCCCTTAGCACCCCTCTAGTGCGCTCTGGACCCCTCTTTGCCACAGAATGGCCCCCCACCCAGCTCTCTTGTGGGCCTCTAGCCCTCTTAGACACCCTCTATGGTCCTCGCAATCCCTCCACATTTCTCCCTTCTTCCACAGAGCCATTCATTGACCGTGTAGACGCCTTAGCTCCCCTCTAGTGCACTCTGGACCCCTCTTTTCCACACAACGGGGTCCCCCAGCTCTCTTTTGGCCCATAAGACCCCTTAGACACCCTCTAGTCTCCTCGCAACCCCTCCAGATTTCTCCCTTCTTCCCCAGAGTCATTTCTGGAGCATGTAGACCCATCAGCACACCTCTAGTGCGCTCTGGACCCCTCTTTGCCACAGAATGGCCCCCCACCCAGCTCTCTTGTGGGCCTCTAGCCCTCTTAGACAGCCTCTGTGGTCCTCGCCAGCCCCTCCAGATATCTCCCTTCTTCCCCAGAGGCATTTCTTGACAGTGTAGATGCCTTAGCACCCCTCTAGTGCGCTCTGGACCCCTCTTTTCCACACAACGGGGTCCCCCAGCTCTCTTTTGGCCCATAAGACCCCTTAGACACCCTCTAGTCTCCTCGCAACCCCTCCAGATTTCTCCCTTCTTTGCCAGAGGCATTTCTGGAGCATGTAGACGCCTTAGCACCCCTCTAGTGCGCTCTGGACCCCTCTGTTCCACAGAATGGGGCCGCCCAGCTCTCTTCTGGGCCACCAGACCCCTTTGACACCCTCTAGTGTGCTCGCAACCCCTCCAGATTTCTCCCTTCTTCCCCAGAGGCATTTCTGGACTATGTAGACGCCTTAGCACCCCCCTGTAGTGCGCTCTGGACCCCTTTTTGCCACAGAATGGGAACCCCGGCTCTCTTCTGGGCCACCAGACCCCTTAGACACCCTCTAGTCTCCTCGCAACCCCTCCAGATTTCTCCCTTCTTCCCCAGAGGCATTTCTGGACCATGTAGATGCCTTAGCATCCCTGTAGTGCGCTCTGGACCCCTCTTTGCCACAGAATGGGAACCCCAGCTCTCTTCTGGGCCACCAGACCCGTCAGACCCTCTCTAGTCTCCTCGCAACCCCTCCAGATTTCGCCCTTCTTCCCCAGAGCCATTTCTGGACCATGTAGACACCTTAGCACCCCTCTAGTGCACTCTGGACCACTCTTTTCCACAGAATGAGGCCTCCAGCTCTCTTCTGGCCCCCCAGCCCCCTTAGAGAGTCTCTAGTCTCCTGGCAACGCCTCCAGATTTCTCCCTTCTTCCCCAGAGCCATTTCTTGACAGTGTAGACCCCTTAGCACCCCTCTAGTGCACTCTGGACCCCTCTTTTCCACAGAACTGGGCCCCCCAGCTCTCTTCTGGCCCCTCAGACCTCTTAGACACCCTCTAGTCTCCTCGCTATCCCTCCAGATTTCTCCCTTCTTCCCCAGAGGCATTTCTAGACCATGTAGACCCCTTAGCACCCCTCTAGCACGCTCTGGAGCCGTCTTTTTTACAGAATGGGGCTCCCCAGATATCTTTGGGACCTCCAGACCCCTTAGAGCCCCTCTAGTCTTCGTGGCACCCCTACAGATTTCTCCCTTCTTCCCCAGAGCCTTTTCTTGACTATGTAGACACCTTAGCACCCCTCTAGTGTGCTCTGGACCCCTCTTTTCCACAGAATGGGGCCCCGCAGCTCTCTTCTGGGCTTCTAGCCGTGTTAGACACCCTCTAGTCTCCTTGCAATCCCTCCAGATTTCTCCCTTCTTCCACAGAGGCATTTCTTGACAATGTAGACCCCTTAGCACCCCTCTAGTGTGCTCTCAACCCCTCTTTTCCACAGAATTGGGCCCCCCAGCACTCTTCTGGCCCCCCAGACCCCTTAGACACCCCCTAGTCTCCTCGCAACCCCTCCAGATTTCTCCCTTCTTCCCCCAGAGGCGTTTCTGGACCATGTAGACACTTTAGCACCCCTCTAGTGCGCTCTGGACCCCTCATTGCCACAGAATGGGCCCCCCCAGCTCTCTTCTGGCCCCCCAGACCCCTTAGACCCCCTTTAGTCTCCTCGCAACCCCTCCAGATTTCTCCCTTTTTCCCCAGAGACATTTTTTGACAGTGTAGATGCCTTAGCACCCCTCTAATGTGCTCTGGACCCCTCTTTTCCACACAGTTGGGCCCCGCAGCTCTCTTCTGGCCCCCCAGGCCCCTTAGCCACCCTCTAGTCTCCTCGCAACTCCTCCAGATTTCTCCCTTCTTCCGCAGAGGCATTTCTTGACAGTGTAGATGCCTTAGCACCCCTCTAGTGCACTTTGGAGCCTTCTTTTCCACAGAATGGGGCCCCCCAGCTCTCTTCTGCTCCCCCAGAGCCCTTAGATCCCCTCCAGTCTCCTCGCAACTCCTCCAGATTTCTCCCTTCTTCCCCAGAGGCATTTCTTGACAGTGTAGATGCCTTAGCACCCCTGTAGTGGGTTCTGGACCCCTCTTTTCCACAGAATTGGGCCCCACAGCTCTCTTCTGGCCCCCCCGACTCCTTAGACACCCTCTAGTCTCCTCGCAACCCCTCCAGATTTCTCCCTTCTTCCCCCAGAGGCATTTCTGGACCATGTAGACACCTTAGCACCCCTCTAGTGCGCTCTGGACCCCTCTTTGCCACAGAATGGGCCCCCCCCCAGCTCTCTTGTGGGCCTCTAGCCCTCTTAGACAGCCTCTGTGGTCCTCGCCAGCCCCTCCAGATTTCTCCCTTCTTCCCCAGAGGCATTTCTTGACAGTGTAGATGCCTTAGCACCCCTCTAGAGCGCTCTGAACCCCTCTTTTCCACAGAATGCCCCCCCCAGCTCTCTTCTGCTCCCCCAGACCCCTTAGACCCCCTCTAGTCTCCTCGCAACCCCTCCAGATTTCTCCCTTCTTCCCCAGAGGCATTTCTTGACAGTGTAGACGCCTTGGCACCCCTCTAGTGCGCTCTGGACCACTCTTTTCCACAGAATGGGGCCCCCAGCTGTCTTTGGGCCCCCTATACCCGTTAGACATCCTCTAGTCTCCTCGCAACCCCTCCAGACTTCTTCTTTCTTCCCTAGAGCCATTTCTTGACAGTGTAGACGCCTTAGCACCCCTCTAGTGCACTTTGGAGCCCTGTATTCCACAAAATGGCGCCCTCCAGCTCTCTTCTGGCCCCCCAGACCCTTTAGACACTCTCTAGTCTGCTCGCATCCCTTCCAGATTTCTCCTTTCTTCCCCAGAGGCATTTCTGGATAGTGTAGACACCTTAGCACCCCTCTAGTGCGCTCTGGAGCCCTCTTTTCCACAGAATTGGGCCCACCAGCTCTGTTCTGGCCCCCCAGACCTCTTAGACAACATCTAGTCTCCTCGCAACCTCTCCAGATTTCTCCCTTCTTCCCCAGAGGCATTTCTTGACAGTGTAGACCCCTTAGCACCCCTCTAGTGCGCTCTGGAGCCCTCTTCTCCACAGAATGGGGCCCCCCATATATCTTTGGCATCTCCAGATCCCTTAGACAGCCTCTAGTCTCCTCGCAACCCCTCCAGATTTCTCCCTTCTTCCCCAGAGCCATTTCTGGACCATGTAGACACCTTCGCACCCGTCTAGTGCATTCTGGACCCCTCTTTGCCACAGAATGGCCCCCCACCCAGCTCTCTTGTGGGCCTCTAGCCCTCTTAGACACCCTCTATGGTCCTCGCAATCCCTCCACATTTCTCCCTTCTTCCACAGAGCCATTCATTGACCGTGTAGACGCCTTAGCTCCCCTCTAGTGCACTCTGGACCCCTCTTTTCCACACAACGGGGTCCCCCAGCTCTCTTTTGGCCCATAAGACCCCTTAGACACCCTCTAGTCTCCTCGCAACCCCTCCAGATTTCTCCCTTCTTCCCCAGAGGCATTTCTTGACAGTGTAGATGCTTTAGCACCCCTTTAGTGCTCTCTTGACCCCTCTTTTGCACAGAATGCCCCCCCAGCTCTCTTCTGGCCCCCCAGGCCCCTTAGACACCCTCTAGTCTCCTCGTAACCCCTCCAGATTGCTCCCTTTTTCCCCAGAGGCATTTCTCGACCATGTAGACGCCTTAGCACCCCTCTAGTGCACTCTGGACCCCTCTTTGCCACAGCATTGGGTCCTCCACCTCTTTTGTGGCCCCCCAGAGCCCTTACACACTCTCTAGTCTGCTCGCATCCCTTCCAGATTTCTCCTTTCTTCCCCAGAGGCATTTCTTGACAGTGTAGACACCTTAGCACCCCTCTAGTGTGCTCTGCACCACTCTTTTCCACAGAATGGGGACGCCAGCTGTCTTCAGGCCCCCCAGGCCCCTTAGACACCCTCTAGTCTAGTGGCAACCCCTCCAGATTTCTCCCTTCTTCCCCAGAGGCATTTCTGGACAGTGTAGATGCCTTAGCACCCCTCTAGTGCGCTCTGGACCTCTCTGTTCCACAGAATTGTGCCCCCCAGCTCTCTTCTGACCCCCAGACCCCTTAGACAGCCTCTAGTCTCCTCGCAACCCCTACAGATTTCTCCCTTCTTCCCCAGAGGCATTTCTGGACCATGTAGACGCCTTAGCACCCCTCTAGTGCGCTCTGGACCTCTCTGTTCCACAGAATTGTGCCCCCAGCTCTCTTCTGGCCCCCCAGACCCCTTAGACACCCTCTAGTCTCCTCACAACCCCTCCAGATTGCTCACTTCGTCCCCAGAGGCATTTCTTGACAGTGTAGACACCTTAATACCCCTCTAGTGCGCTCTGAACCCCTCTTTTCCACAGAATTGGGCCACCCAGATATCTTTTGGATCTCCAGGCCCCTTACACACCCTCTAGTCTCCTCGCAACCCCTCCAGATTTCTCCCTTCTTCTCCAGAGGCATTTCTGGGCCATGTAGACCCCTTAGCACCCCTCTAGTGCGCTCTGGACCCCTCTTTGCCACAGAATGGGCCCCCCCAGCTCTCTTCTGGACCCCAGACCCCTTAGACACCTTCTAGTCTCCTCGCAACCCCTCCAGATTTCTCCCTTCTTCCCCAGAGGTATTTCTGGACAATGTAGATGCTTTAGCACCCCTCTAATGTGTTCTGGACACCTCTTTTCCACAGAATTGGGCCCTCCAGATATTTTTGGAACTTCCAGACCCCTTAGATACTCTCTAGTCTCCTCACAACCCCTCCAGATTTCTCCCTTCTTCCCCAGAGGCATTTCTGGACCATGTAGACGCCTTACCAGCCCTGTAGTGCGCTCTGGACCCCTCTTTTCCACAGAATGGGGCCCCGCACCTCTTTTCCGGCCCCTCAAACTCCTTAGACATCCTCTAGTCTCCTCGCAATCCCTCCAGATTTCTCCCTTCTTACCCCAGATATTTCTAGATCATGCAGACACCTTAGCACCCCTCTAGTGCACTCTGGACCCCTCTTTTCCACAGAATGGGTCCCCCAGCTCTCTTCTGGCCCCCCAGACCCCTTAGACACCCTCTAGTCTCCTCGCAACCCCTCCAGATTTCTCCCTTCTTCCCCAGAGCCATTTCTGGAGCATGTAGACGCCTTAGCATCCCTGTAGTGCGCTCTGGACCCCTCTTTGCCACAGAATGGGAACCCCAGCTCTCTTCTGGGCCACCAGACCCGTTAGACCGTCTCTAGTCTCCTCGCAACCCCTCCAGATTTCGCCCTTCCTCCCCAGAGGCATTTCTGGAGCATGTAGACCCATCAGCACACCTCTAGTGCGCTCTGGACCCCTCTTTTCCACAGAATGCCCCCCCCCCCAAGCTCTCTTGTGGGCCTCTAGACCTCTTAGACAGCCTCTATGGTCCTCGCCAGCCCCTCCAGATTTCTCCCTTCTTCCCCAGAGCCATTTCTTGACAGTGTAGACGCTTTAGCACCCCTCTAGTGTGCTCTGGACCCCTCTTTTCCACAGAATGGGGCCCCCCAGATCTCTTCTGGGCCCCCAGACCCCTTAGACCCCCTCTAGTCCCCTCGCAAGTCCTCCAGATTTCTCCCTTCTTCCCCAGAGGCATTTCTGGACCATGTAGACGCCTTAGCAACTCTCTAGTGTGCTCTGGACCCCTCTTTTCCACAGAATGGGGCCCCACAGCTCTCTTCTGGCCCCCCAGACTCCTTAGACACTCTCTAGCCTGCTCGCATCCCTTCCAGATTTCTCCTTTCTTCCCCAGAGGCATTTGTGGATAGTGTAGACACCTTAGCACCCCTCTAGTGTGCTCTGGAGCCCTCTTTTCCGCAGAATTGGGCACCCCCCAGGACTTTTCTATCCCCCCAGACCCCTTAGACACTCTCTAGCCTGCTCGCATCCCTTCCAGATTTCTCCTTTCTTCCCCAGAGGCATTTCTGGACGATGTAGACACTTTAGGACGCCTCTAGTGCACTCTGGACCCCTCTTTTCCACAGAATTGGGCCCACCAGCTCTCTTCTGGCCCCCCAGACCTCTTAGACAACATCTAGTCTCCTCGCAACCTCTCCAGATTTCTCCCTTCTTCCCCAGAGGCATTTCTTGACAGTGTAGACCACTTAGCACCCCTCTAGTGCGCTCTGGAGCCCTCTTTTCCACAGAATGGGGCCCCCCATATATCTTTGGCATCTCCAGATCCCTTAGACACCCTCTAGTCTCCTGGCAACCCCTCCAGATTTCTCCCTTCTTCCCCAGAGCCATTTCTGGAGCATGTAGACCCATCAGCACACCTCTAGTGCGCTCTGGACCCCTCTTTGCCACAGAATGCCCCCCCCCCAGCTCTCTTGTGGGCCTCTAGCCCTCTTAGACAGCCTCTGTGGTCCTCGCCAGCCCCTCCAGATTTCTCCCTTCTTCCCCAGAGGCATTTCTTGACAGTGTAGATGCCTTAGCACCCCTCTAGTGCGCTCTGGACCCCTCTTTTCCACACAACGGGGTCCCCCAGCTCTCTTTTGGCCCATAAGACCCCTTAGACACCCTCTAGTCTCCTCGCAACCCCTCCAGATTTCTCCCTTCTTCGCCAGAGGCATTTCTGGAGCATGTAGACGCGTAAGCACCCCTCTAGTGCACTCCGGACCCCTCTTCTCCACATAATTGTGCCCCCCAGATTTCTTTGGGACCTCCAGACCCCTTAGACACCTTCTAGTCTCCTCGTAACCCCTCCAGATTTCTCCCTTCTTCCCCAGAGGCATTTCTTGACAGTGTAGACGCCTTGGCACCCCTCTAGTGCGCTCTGGACCCCTCTGTTCCACAGAATGGGGCCCCCAGCTGTCTTTGGGCCCCCTCTACCCGTTAGACACCCTCTAGTCTCTTCGCAACCCCTCCAGACTTCTTCTTTCTTCCCTAGAGCCATTTCTTGACAGTGTAGACGCCTTAGCACCCCTCTAGTGCACTTTGGAGCCCTATATTCCACAAAATGGCGCCCTCCAGCTCTCTTCTGGCCCCCCAGACCCCTTAGACACTCTCTAGTCTGCTCGCATCCCTTCCAGATTTCTCCTTTCTTCCCCAGAGGCATTTCTGGATAGTGTAGACACCTTAGCACCCCTCTAGTGCGCTCTGGATGCCTCTTTTCTGCAGAATTGGGCTCCCCCCAGGTCTTTTCTGTCCCCCCAGACTCCTTAGACGTCCTCTAGTGTGCTCGCAACTCCTCCAGATTTCTCCCTTCTTCCCCAGAGGCATTTCTTGACAGTGTAGACGCCTTAGCACCCCTCTAGTATGTTCTGGAGCCCTGTTTTCCACAGAATTGGGCCCCCCAGCTCTCTTCTCGCCCCCCCAGACCCCTTAGACACTCTCTAGTCTCCTTGCCACCCTTCCAGATTTCTCCCTTCTTCCCCAGAGGCATTTCTGGACCATGTAGACGCTTTAGGACACCTCTAGTGCACTCTGGACCCCTCTTTTCCACAGAATTGGGCCCACCAGCTCTCTTCTGGCCCCCCAGACCCCTTAGACACTCTCTAGTCTCCTCGCAACCCCTCCAGATTTCTCCCTTCTTCCCCAGAGGCATTTCTTGACAGTGTAGACCCCTTAGCACCCCTCTAGTGTGCTCTGGACCCCTCTTTTCCACAGAATTGGGTCACCCAGATATCTTTTGGATCTCCAGGCCCCTTACACACCCTCTAGTCTCCTCGCAACCCCTCCAGATTTCTCCCTTCTTCCCCAGAGGCATTTCTGGACCATGTAGACCCCTTAGCACCCCTCTAGCACGCTCTGGAGCCGTCTTTTTTACAGAATGGGGCTCCCCAGATATCTTTGGGACCTCCAGACCTCTTAGATCCTCTCTAGTCTTCTTGGCACCCCTACAGATTTCTCCTTTCTTCCCCAGAGCCTTTTCTTGACTATGTAGACACCTTAGCACCCCTCTAGTGTGCTCTGGACCCCTCTTTTCCACAGAATGGGGCCCCGCAGCTCTCTTCTGGGCTTCTAGCCGTTTTAGACACCCTCTAGTCTCCTTGCAATCCCTCCAGATTTCTCCCTTCTTCCCCAGAGGCATTTCTTGACAGTGTAGACCCCTTAGCACCCCTCTAGTGTGCTCTGGACCCCTCTTTTCCACAGAATTGGGCCACCCAGATGTCTTTGGGCCCCCCAGCCCCCTTAGACACCCTCTAGTCTCCTCGCTATCCCTCCAGATTTCTCCCGTTTTCTCCAGAGGCATTTCTGGACCATGTAGACACCTTAGCACCCCTCTAGTGCGCTCTGGACCCCTCTTCTCTACACAGTTGTGCCCCCCAGATATCTTTGGGACCTCCAGCCCCCTTAGACACCCTCTAGTCTCCTGGCAAGCCCTCCAGATTTCTCCCTTCTTCCCCAGAGACATTTCTTGACCAAGTAGACGCCTTAGCACCCCTGTAGTGCACTCTGGAGCCCTATATTCCACAAAATGGCGCCCTCCAGCTCTCTTCTGGCCCCCCAGACCCCTTAGACACTCTCTAGTCTGCTCGCATCCCTTCCAGATTTCTCCTTTCTTCCCCAGAGGCATTTCTGGACCATGTAGACGCCTTAGCACCCCTCTAGTGCGCTCTGGATGCCTCTTTTCTGCAGAATTGGGCTCCCCCCAGGTCTTTTCTGTCCCCCCAGACTCCTTAGACGTCCTCTAGTGTGCTCGCAACCCCTCCAGATTTCTCCCTTCTTCCCCAGAGGCATTTCTTGACAGTGTAGATGCCTTAGCACCCCTCTAGTATGTTCTGGAGCCCTCTTTTCCACAGAATTGGGCCCACCAGCTCTGTTCTGGCCCCCCAGACCTCTTAGACAACGTCTAGTCTCCTCGCAACCTCTCCAGATTTCTCCCTTCTTCCCCAGAGGCATTTCTTGACAGTGTAGACCCCTTAGCACCCCTCTAGTGCGCTCTGGACCCCTCTTTGCCACAGAATGGCCCCCCACCCAGCTCTCTTGTGGGCCTCTAGCCCTCTTAGACACCCTCTATGGTCCTCGCAATCCCTCCACATTTCTCCCTTCTTCCACAGAGCCATTCATTGACCGTGTAGACGCCTTAGCTCCCCTCTAGTGCACTCTGGACCCCTCTTTTCCACACAACGGGGTCCCCCAGCTCTCTTTTGGCCCATAAGACCCCTTAGACACCCTCTAGTCTCCTCGCAACCCCTCCAGATTTCTCCCTTCTTCCCCAGAGGCATTTCTTGACAGTGTAGACGCTTTAGCACCCCTTTAGTGCTCTCTTGACCCCTCTTTTGCACAGAATGCCCCCCCAGCTCTCTTCTGGCCCCCCAGGCCCCTTAGACACCCTCTAGTATCCTCGCAACCCCCCCAGATTGCTCCCTTTTTCCCCAGAGGCATTTCTCGACCATTTAGATGCATTAGCACCCCTCTAGTGCACTCTGGACCCCTCTTTGCCACAGCATTGGGTCCTCCACCTCTTTTGTGGCCCCCCAGAGCCCTTACACACTCTCTAGTCTGCTCGCATCCCTTCCAGATTTCTCCCTTCTTCCCCAGAGGCATTTCTTGACAGTGTAGACACCTTAGCACCCCTCTAGTGTGCTCTGCACCACTCTTTTCCACAGAATGGGGACGCCAGCTGTCTTCAGGCCCCCCAGGCCCCTTAGACACCCTCTAGTCTAGTGGCAACCCCTCCAGATTTCTCCCTTCTTCCCCAGAGGCATTTCTGGACAGTGTAGATGCCTTAGCACCCCTCTAGTGCGCTCTGGACCCCTCTTTTCCACAGAATTGGGCCCCTGAGCTGTCTTCTGGCCCCCCAGACCCCTTAGACACCCTCTAGTCTCCTCGCAACCCCTCCAGATTTCTCCCTTCTTCCCCAGAGGCATTTCTGGACCATGTAGACGCCTTAGCACCCCTCTAGTGCGCTCTGGACCTCTCTGTTCCACAGAATTGTGCCCCCCAGCTCTCTTCTGGCCCCCCAGACCCCTTAGACAGCCTCTAGTCTCCTCGCAACCCCTACAGATTTCTCCCTTCTTCCCCAGAGGCATTTCTGGACCATGTAGACGCCTTAGCACCCCTCTAGTGCGCTCTGGACCTCTCTGTTCCACAGAATTGTGCCCCCAGCTCTCTTCTGGCCCCCCAGACCCCTTAGACAGCCTCTAGTCTCCACACAACCCCTCCAGATTGCTCACTTCGTCCCCAGAGGCATTTCTTGACAGTGTAGACACCTTAACACCCCTCTAGTGCGCTCTGGACCCCTCTTTTCCACAGAATTGGGCCACCCAGATATCTTTTGGATCTCCAGGCCCCTTAGACCCCCTCTAGTCTCCTCGCAACCCCTCCAGATTTCTCCCTTCTTCTCCAGAGGCATTTCTGGGCCATGTAGACCCCTTAGCACCCCTCTAGTGCGCTCTGGACCCCTCTTTGCCACAGAATGGGCCCCCCCAGCTCTCTTCTGGACCCCAGACCCCTTAGACACCTTCTAGTCTCCTCGCAACCCCTCCAGATTTCTCCCTTCTTCCCCAGAGGTATTTCTGGACAATGTAGATGCTTTAGCACCCCTCTAATGTGTTCTGGACACCTCTTTTCCACAGAATTGGGCCCTCCAGATATTTTTGGAACTTCCAGACCCCTTAGATACTCTCTAGTCTCCTCACAACCCCTCCAGATTTCTCCCTTCTTCCCCAGAGGCATTTCTGGACCATGTAGACGCCTTACCACCCCTGTAGTGCGCTCTGGACCCCTCTTTTCCACAGAATGGGGCCCCGCACCTCTTTTCCGGCCCCTCAAACTCCTTAGACATCCTCTAGTCTCCTCGCAATCCCTCCAGATTTCTCCCTTCTTACCCCAGATATTTCTAGATCATGCAGACACCTTAGCACCCCTCTAGTGCACTCTGGACCCCTCTCTTCCACAGAATGGGTCCCCCAGCTCTCTTCTGGCCCCCCAGACCCCTTAGACACCCTCTAGTCTCCTCGCAACCCCTCCAGATTTCTCCCTTCTTCCCCAGAGCCATTTCTGGAGCATGTAGACGCCTTAGCATCCCTGTAGTGCGCTCTGGACCCCTCTTTGCCACAGAATGGGAACCCCAGCTCTCTTCTGGGCCACCAGACCCGTTAGACCGTCTCTAGTCTCCTCGCAACCCCTCCAGATTTCGCCCTTCCTCCCCAGAGGCATTTCTGGAGCATGTAGACCCATCAGCACACCTCTAGTGCGCTCTGGACCCCTCTTTTCCACAGAATGCCCCCCCCCCCAAGCTCTCTTGTGGGCCTCTAGACCTCTTAGACAGCCTCTATGGTCCTCGCCAGCCCCTCCAGATTTCTCCCTTCTTCCCCAGAGCCATTTCTTGACAGTGTAGACGCTTTAGCACCCCTCTAGTGTGCTCTGGACCCCTCTTTTCCACAGAATGGGGCCCCCCAGATCTCTTCTGGGCCCCCAGACCCCTTAGACCCCCTCTAGTCCCCTCGCAAGTCCTCCAGATTTCTCCCTTCTTCCCCAGAGGCATTTCTGGACCATGTAGACGCCTTAGCAACTCTCTAGTGTGCTCTGGACCCCTCTTTTCCACAGAATGGGGCCCCACAGCTCTCTTCTGGCCCCCCAGACTCCTTAGACACTCTCTAGCCTGCTCGCATCCCTTCCAGATTTCTCCTTTCTTCCCCAGAGGCATTTGTGGATAGTGTAGACACCTTAGCACCCCTCTAGTGTGCTCTGGAGCCCTCTTTTCCGCAGAATTGGGCACCCCCCAGGACTTTTCTGTCCCCCCAGACCCCTTAGACACTCTCTAGCCTGCTCGCATCCCTTCCAGATTTCTCCTTTCTTCCCCAGAGGCATTTCTGGACGATGTAGACACTTTAGGACGCCTCTAGTGCACTCTGGACCCCTCTTTTCCACAGAATTGGGCCCACCAGCTCTCTTCTGGCCCCCCAGACCTCTTAGACAACATCTAGTCTCCTCGCAACCTCTCCAGATTTCTCCCTTCTTCCCCAGAGGCATTTCTTGACAGTGTAGACCACTTAGCACCCCTCTAGTGCGCTCTGGAGCCCTCTTTTCCACAGAATGGGGCCCCCCATATATCTTTGGCATCTCCAGATCCCTTAGACACCCTCTAGTCTCCTGGCAACCCCTCCAGATTTCTCCCTTCTTCCCCAGAGCCATTTCTGGAGCATGTAGACCCATCAGCACACCTCTAGTGCGCTCTGGACCCCTCTTTGCCACAGAATGCCCCCCCCCCAGCTCTCTTGTGGGCCTCTAGCCCTCTTAGACAGCCTCTGTGGTCCTCGCCAGCCCCTCCAGATTTCTCCCTTCTTCCCCAGAGGCATTTCTTGACAGTGTAGATGCCTTAGCACCCCTCTAGTGCGCTCTGGACCCCTCTTTTCCACACAACGGGGTCCCCCAGCTCTCTTTTGGCCCATAAGACCCCTTAGACACCCTCTAGTCTCCTCGCAACCCCTCCAGATTTCTCCCTTCTTCGCCAGAGGCATTTCTGGAGCATGTAGACGCGTAAGCACCCCTCTAGTGCACTCCGGACCCCTCTTCTCCACATAATTGTGCCCCCCAGATTTCTTTGGGACCTCCAGACCCCTTAGACACCTTCTAGTCTCCTCGTAACCCCTCCAGATTTCTCCCTTCTTCCCCAGAGGCATTTCTTGACAGTGTAGACGCCTTGGCACCCCTCTAGTGCGCTCTGGACCCCTCTGTTCCACAGAATGGGGCCCCCAGCTGTCTTTGGGCCCCCTCTACCCGTTAGACACCCTCTAGTCTCTTCGCAACCCCTCCAGACTTCTTCTTTCTTCCCTAGAGCCATTTCTTGACAGTGTAGACGCCTTAGCACCCCTCTAGTGCACTTTGGAGCCCTATATTCCACAAAATGGCGCCCTCCAGCTCTCTTCTGGCCCCCCAGACCCCTTAGACACTCTCTAGTCTGCTCGCATCCCTTCCAGATTTCTCCTTTCTTCCCCAGAGGCATTTCTGGATAGTGTAGACACCTTAGCACCCCTCTAGTGCGCTCTGGATGCCTCTTTTCTGCAGAATTGGGCTCCCCCCAGGTCTTTTCTGTCCCCCCAGACTCCTTAGACGTCCTCTAGTGTGCTCGCAACTCCTCCAGATTTCTCCCTTCTTCCCCAGAGGCATTTCTTGACAGTGTAGACGCCTTAGCACCCCTCTAGTATGTTCTGGAGCCCTGTTTTCCACAGAATTGGGCCCCCCAGCTCTCTTCTCGCCCCCCCAGACCCCTTAGACACTCTCTAGTCTCCTTGCCACCCTTCCAGATTTCTCCCTTCTTCCCCAGAGGCATTTCTGGACCATGTAGACGCTTTAGGACACCTCTAGTGCACTCTGGACCCCTCTTTTCCACAGAATTGGGCCCACCAGCTCTCTTCTGGCCCCCCAGACCCCTTAGACACTCTCTAGTCTCCTCGCAACCCCTCCAGATTTCTCCCTTCTTCCCCAGAGGCATTTCTTGACAGTGTAGACCCCTTAGCACCCCTCTAGTGTGCTCTGGACCCCTCTTTTCCACAGAATTGGGTCACCCAGATATCTTTTGGATCTCCAGGCCCCTTACACACCCTCTAGTCTCCTCGCAACCCCTCCAGATTTCTCCCTTCTTCCCCAGAGGCATTTCTGGACCATGTAGACCCCTTAGCACCCCTCTAGCACGCTCTGGAGCCGTCTTTTTTACAGAATGGGGCTCCCCAGATATCTTTGGGACCTCCAGACCCCTTAGATCCTCTCTAGTCTTCTTGGCACCCCTACAGATTTCTCCCTTCTTCCCCAGAGCCTTTTCTTGACTATGTAGACACCTTAGCACCCCTCTAGTGTGCTCTGGACCCCTCTTTTCCACAGAATGGGGCCCCGCAGCTCTCTTCTGGGCTTCTAGCCGTTTTAGACACCCTCTAGTCTCCTTGCAATCCCTCCAGATTTCTCCCTTCTTCCCCAGAGGCATTTCTTGACAGTGTAGACCCCTTAGCACCCCTCTAGTGTGCTCTGGACCCCTCTTTTCCACAGAATTGGGCCACCCAGATGTCTTTGGGCCCCCCAGCCCCCTTAGACACCCTCTAGTCTCCTCGCTATCCCTCCAGATTTCTCCCGTTTTCTCCAGAGGCATTTCTGGACCATGTAGACACCTTAGCACCCCTCTAGTGTGCTCTGGACCACTCTTCTCTACACAGTTGTGCCCCCCAGATATCTTTGGGACCTCCAGCCCCCTTAGACACCCTCTAGTCTCCTGGCAAGCCCTCCAGATTTCTCCCTTCTTCCCCAGAGACATTTCTTGACCAAGTAGACGCCTTAGCACCCCTGTAGTGCACTCTGGAGCCCTATATTCCACAAAATGGCGCCCTCCAGCTCTCTTCTGGCCCCCCAGACCCCTTAGACACTCTCTAGTCTGCTCGCATCCCTTCCAGATTTCTCCTTTCTTCCCCAGAGGCATTTCTGGACCATGTAGACGCCTTAGCACCCCTCTAGTGCGCTCTGGATGCCTCTTTTCTGCAGAATTGGGCTCCCCCCAGGTCTTTTCTGTCCCCCCAGACTCCTTAGACGTCCTCTAGTGTGCTCGCAACCCCTCCAGATTTCTCCCTTCTTCCCCAGAGGCATTTCTTGACAGTGTAGACGTCTTAGCACCCCTCTAGTATGTTCTGGAGCCCTCTTTTCCACAGAATTGGGCCCACCAGCTCTGTTCTGGCCCCCCAGACCTCTTAGACAACGTCTAGTCTCCTTGCAACCTCTCCAGATTTCTCCCTTCTTCCCCAGAGGCATTTCTTGACAGTGTAGACCCCTTAGCACCCCTCTAGTGCGCTCTGGACCCCTCTTTGCCACAAAATGGCCCCCCACCCAGCTCTCTTGTGGGCCTCTAGCCCTCTTAGACACCCTCTATGGTCCTCGCAATCCCTCCACATTTCTCCCTTCTTCCACAGAGCCATTCATTGACCGTGTAGACGCCTTAGCTCCCCTCTAGTGCACTCTGGACCCCTCTTTTCCACACAACGGGGTCCCCCAGCTCTCTTTTGGCCCATAAGACCCCTTAGACACCTTCTAGTCTCCTCGCAACCCCTCCAGATTTCTCCCTTCTTCCCCAGAGGCATTTCTTGACAGTGTAGACGCTTTAGCACCCCTTTAGTGCTCTCTTGACCCCTCTTTTGCACAGAATGCCCCCCCAGCTCTCTTCTGGCCCCCCAGGCCCCTTAGACACCCTCTAGTCTCCTCGCAACCCCTCCAGATTGCTCCCTTTTTCCCCAGAGGCATTTCTCGACCATTTAGATGCCTTAGCACCCCTCTAGTGCACTCTGGACCCCTCTTTGCCACAGCATTGGGTCCTCCACCTCTTTTGTGGCCCCCCAGAGCCCTTACACACTCTCTAGTCTGCTCGCATCCCTTCCAGATTTCTCCCTTCTTCCCCAGAGGCATTTCTTGACAGTGTAGACACCTTAGCACCCCTCTAGTGTGCTCTGCACCACTCTTTTCCACAGAATGGGGACGCCAGCTGTCTTCAGGCCCCCCAGGCCCCTTAGACACCCTCTAGTCTAGTGGCAACCCCTCCAGATTTCTCCCTTCTTCCCCAGAGGCATTTCTTGACAGTGTAGATGCCTTAGCACCCCTCTAGTGCGCTCTGGACCCCTCTTTTCCACAGAATTGGGCCCCTGAGCTGTCTTCTGGCCCCCCAGACCCCTTAGACACCCTCTAGTCTCCTCGCAACCCCTCCAGATTTCTCCCTTCTTCCCCAGAGGCATTTCTGGACCATGTAGACGCCTTAGCACCCCTCTAGTGCGCTCTGGACCTCTCTGTTCCACAGAATTGTGCCCCCCAGCTCTCTTCTGGCCCCCCAGACCCCTTAGACAGCCTCTAGTCTCCTCGCAACCCCTCCAGATTTCTCCCTTCTTCCCCAGAGGCATTTCTGGACCATGTAGACGCCTTAGCACCCCTCTAGTGCGCTCTGGACCTCTCTGTTCCACAGAATTGTGCCCCCAGCTCTCTTCTGGCCCCCCAGAGCCCTTAGCTACCCTCTAGTCTCCACACAACCCCTCCAGATTGCTCACTTCGTCCCCAGAGGCATTTCTTGACAGTGTAGACACCTTAACACCCCTCTAGTGCGCTCTGGACCCCTCTTTTCCACAGAATTGGGCCACCCAGATATCTTTTGGATCTCCAGGCCCCTTACACACCCTCTAGTCTCCTCGCAACCCCTCCAGATTTCTCCCTTCTTCTCCAGAGGCATTTCTGGACCATGTAGACCCCTTAGCACCCCTCTAGTGCGCTCTGGACCCCTCTTTGCCACAGAATGGGCCCCCCCAGCTCTCTTCTGGACCCCAGACCCCTTAGACACCTTCTAGTCTCCTCGCAACCCCTCCAGATTTCTCCCTTCTTCCCCAGACGTATTTCTGGACAATGTAGATGCTTTAGCACCCCTCTAATGTGTTCTGGACACCTCTTTTCCACAGAATTGGGCCCTCCAGATATTTTTGGAACTTCCAGACCCCTTAGATACTCTCTAGTCTCCTCACAACCCCTCCAGATTTCTCCCTTCTTCCCCAGAGGCATTTCTGGACCATGTAGACGCCTTACCACCCCTGTAGTGCGCTCTGGACCCCTCTTTTCCACAGAATGGGGCCCCGCACCTCTTTTCCGGCCCCTCAAACTCCTTAGACATCCTCTAGTCTCCTCGCAATCCCTCCAGATTTCTCCCTTCTTACCCCAGATATTTCTAGATCATGCAGACACCTTAGCACCCCTCTAGTGCACTCTGGACCCCTCTTTTCCACAGAATGGGGCCCCCCAGCTCTCTTCTGGCCCCCCAGACCCCTTAGACACCCTCTAGTCTCCTCGCAACCCCTCCAGATTTCTCCCTTCTTCCCCAGAGCCATTTCTGGAGCATGTAGACGCCTTAGCATCCCTGTAGTGCGCTCTGGACCCCTCTTTGCCACAGAATGGGAACCCCAGCTCTCTTCTGGGCCACCAGACCCGTTAGACCGTCTCTAGTCTCCTCGCAACCCCTCCAGATTTCGCCCTTCCTCCCCAGAGGCATTTCTGGAGCATGTAGACCCATCAGCACACCTCTAGTGCGCTCTGGACCCCTCTTTTCCACAGAATGCCCCCCCCCCCAAGCTCTCTTGTGGGCCTCTAGACCTCTTAGACAGCCTCTATGGTCCTCGCCAGCCCCTCCAGATTTCTCCCTTCTTCCCCAGAGCCATTTCTTGACAGTGTAGACGCTTTAGCACCCCTCTAGTGCGCTCTGGACCCCTCTTTTCCACAGAATGGGGCCCCCCAGATCTCTTCTGGGCCCCCAGACCCCTTAGACCCCCTCTAGTCTCCTCGCAAGTCCTCCAGATTTCTCCCTTCTTCCCCAGAGGCATTTCTGGACCATGTAGACGCCTTAGCAACTCTCTAGTGTGCTCTGGACCCCTCTTTTCCACAGAATGGGGCCCCACAGCTCTCTTCTGGCCCCCCAGACTCCTTAGACACTCTCTAGCCTGCTCGCATCCCTTCCAGATTTCTCCTTTCTTCCCCAGAGGCATTTGTGGATAGTGTAGACACCTTAGCACCCCTCTAGTGTGCTCTGGAGCCCTCTTTTCCGCAGAATTGGGCACCCCCCAGGACTTTTCTGTCCCCCCAGACCCCTTAGACACTCTCTAGCCTGCTCGCATCCCTTCCAGATTTCTCCTTTCTTCCCCAGAGGCATTTCTGGACGATGTAGACACTTTAGGACGCCTCTAGTGCACTCTGGACCCCTCTTTTCCACAGAATTGGGCCCACCAGCTCTCTTCTGGCCCCCCAGACCTCTTAGACAACATCTAGTCTCCTCGCAACCTCTCCAGATTTCTCCCTTCTTCCCCAGAGGCATTTCTTGACAGTGTAGACCACTTAGCACCCCTCTAGTGCGCTCTGGAGCCCTCTTTTCCACAGAATGGGGCCCCCCATATATCTTTGGCATCTCCAGATCCCTTAGACACCCTCTAGTCTCCTGGCAACCCCTCCAGATTTCTCCCTTCTTCCCCAGAGTCATTTCTGGAGCATGTAGACCCATCAGCACCCCTCTAGTGCGCTCTGGACCCCTCTTTTCCACACAACGGGGTCCCCCAGCTCTCTTTTGGCCCATAAGACCCCTTAGACACCCTCTAGTCTCCTCGCAACCCCTCCAGATTTCTCCCTTCTTCGCCAGAGGCATTTCTGGAGCATGTAGACGTGTAAGCACCCCTCTAGTGCACTCCGGACCCCTCTTCTCCACATAATTGTGCCCCCCAGATTTCTTTGGGACCTCCAGACCCCTTAGACACCTTCTAGTCTCCTCGTAACCCCTCCAGATTTCTCCCTTCTTCCCCAGAGGCATTTCTTGACAGTGTAGACGCCTTGGCACCCCTCTAGTGCGCTCTGGACCCCTCTGTTCCACAGAATGGGGCCCCCAGCTGTCTTTGGGCCCCCTCTACCCGTTAGACACCCTCTAGTCTCTTCGCAACCCCTCCAGACTTCTTCTTTCTTCCCTAGAGCCATTTCTTGACAGTGTAGACGCCTTAGCACCCCTCTAGTGCACTTTGGAGCCCTATATTCCACAAAATGGCGCCCTCCAGCTCTCTTCTGGCCCCCCAGACCCCTTAGACACTCTCTAGTCTGCTCGCATCCCTTCCAGATTTCTCCTTTCTTCCCCAGAGGCATTTCTGGATAGTGTAGACACCTTAGCACCCCTCTAGTGCGCTCTGGATGCCTCTTTTCTGCAGAATTGGGCTCCCCCCAGGTCTCTTCTGTCCCCCCAGACTCGTTAGACGTCCTCTAGTGTGCTCGCAACTCCTCCAGATTTCTCCCTTCTTCCCCAGAGGCATTTCTTGACAGTGTAGACGCCTTAGCACCCCTCTAGTATGTTCTGGAGCCCTGTTTTCCACAGAATTGGGCCCCCCAGCTCTCTTCTCGCCCCCCCAGACCCCTTAGACACTCTCTAGTCTCCTTGCCACCCTTCCAGATTTCTCCCTTCTTCCCCAGAGGCATTTCTGGACCATGTAGACGCTTTAGGACACCTCTAGTGCACTCTGGACCCCTCTTTTCCACGGAATTGGGCCCACCAGCTCTCTTCTGGCCCCCCAGACCCCTTAGACACTCTCTAGTCTCCTCGCAACCCCTCCAGATTTCTCCCTTCTTCCCCAGAGGCATTTCTTGACAGTGTAGACCCCTTAGCACCCCTCTAGTGTGCTCTGGACCCCTCTTTTCCACAGAATTGGGTCACCCAGATATCTTTTGGATCTCCAGGCCCCTTACACACCCTCTAGTCTCCTCGCAACCCCTCCAGATTTCTCCCTTCTTCCCCAGAGGCATTTCTGGACCATGTAGACCCCTTAGCACCCCTCTAGCACGCTCTGGAGCCGTCTTTTTTACAGAATGGGGCTCCCCAGATATCTTTGGGACCTCCAGACCCCTTAGATCCTCTCTAGTCTTCTTGGCACCCCTACAGATTTCTCCCTTCTTCCCCAGAGCCTTTTCTTGACTATGTAGACACCTTAGCACCCCTCTAGTGTGCTCTGGACCCCTCTTTTCCACAGAATGGGGCCCCGCAGCTCTCTTCTGGGCTTCTAGCCGTTTTAGACACCCTCTAGTCTCCTTGCAATCCCTCCAGATTTCTCCCTTCTTCCCCAGAGGCATTTCTTGACAGTGTAGACCCCTTAGCACCCCTCTAGTGTGCTCTGGACCCCTCTTTTCCACAGAATTGGGCCACCCAGATATCTTTGGGCCCCCCAGCCCCCTTAGACACCCTCTAGTCTCCTCGCTATCCCTCCAGATTTCTCCCGTTTTCTCCAGAGGCATTTCTGGACCATGTAGACACCTTAGCACCCCTCTAGTGCGCTCTGGACCACTCTTCTCTACACAGTTGTGCCCCCCAGATATCTTTGGGACCTCCAGCCCCCTTAGACACCCTCTAGTCTCCTGGCAAGCCCTCCAGATTTCTCCCTTCTTCCCCAGAGACATTTCTTGACCAAGTAGACGCCTTAGCACCCCTCTAGTGCACTCTGGACCCCTCTTTTCCACAGAATGGATCCCCCAGCTCTCTTCTGGCCCCCCAGACCCCTTAGACACCCTCTAGTCTCCTCGCAACCCCTCCAGATTTCTCCCTTCTTCCCCAGAGCCATTTCTGGAGCATGTAGACGCCTTAGCATCCCTGTAGTGCGCTCTGGACCCCTCTTTGCCACAGAATGGGAACCCCAGCTCTCTTCTGGGCCACCAGACCCGTTAGACCGTCTCTAGTCTCCTCGCAACCCCTCCAGATTTCGCCCTTCCTCCCCAGAGGCATTTCTGGAGCATGTAGACCCATCAGCACACCTCTAGTGCGCTCTGGACCCCTCTTTTCCACAGAATGCCCCCCCCCCCCCCAAGCTCTCTTGTGGGCCTCTAGACCTCTTAGACAGCCTCTATGGTCCTCGCCAGCCCCTCCAGATTTCTCCCTTCTTCCCCAGAGCCATTTCTTGACAGTGTGGACGCTTTAGCACCCCTTTAGTGCGCTCTGGACCCCTCTTTTCCACAGAATGGGGCCCCCCAGATCTCTTCTGGGCCCCCAGACCCCTTAGACCCCCTCTAGTCCCCTCGCAAGTCCTCCAGATTTCTCCCTTCTTCCCCAGAGGCATTTCTGGACCATGTAGACGCCTTAGCAACTCTCTAGTGTGCTCTGGACCCCTCTTTTCCACAGAATGGGGCCCCACAGCTCTCTTCTGGCCCCCCAGACTCCTTAGACACTCTCTAGCCTGCTCGCATCCCTTCCAGATTTCTCCTTTCTTCCCCAGAGGCATTTGTGGATAGTGTAGACACCTTAGCACCCCTCTAGTGTGCTCTGGAGCCCTCTTTTCCGCAGAATTGGGCACCCCCCAGGACTTTTCTGTCCCCCCAGACCCCTTAGACACTCTCTAGCCTGCTCGCATCCCTTCCAGATTTCTCCTTTCTTCCCCAGAGGCATTTCTGGACGATGTAGACACTTTAGGACGCCTCTAGTGCACTCTGGACCCCTCTTTTCCACAGAATTGGGCCCACCAGCTCTCTTCTGGCCCCCCAGACCTCTTAGACAACATCTAGTCTCCTCGCAACCTCTCCAGATTTCTCCCTTCTTCCCCAGAGGCATTTCTTGACAGTGTAGACCACTTAGCACCCCTCTAGTGCGCTCTGGAGCCCTCTTTTCCACAGAATGGGGCCCCCCATATATCTTTGGCATCTCCAGATCCCTTAGACACCCTCTAGTCTCCTCGCAACCCCTCCAGATTTCTCCCTTCTTCCCCAGAGTCATTTCTGGAGCATGTAGACCCATCAGCACACCACTAGTGCGCTCTGGACCCCTCTTTGCCACAGAATGGCCCCCCACCCAGCTCTCTTGTGGGCCTCTAGCCCTCTTAGACAGCCTCTGTGGTCCTCGCCAGCCCCTCCAGATTTCTCCCTTCTTCCCCAGAGGCATTTCTTGACAGTGTAGATGCCTTAGCACCCCTCTAGTGCGCTCTGGACCCCTCTTTTCCACACAACGGGGTCCCCCAGCTCTCTTTTGGCCCATAAGACCCCTTAGACACCCTCTAGTCTCCTCGCAACCCCTCCAGATTTCTCCCTTCTTCGCCAGAGGCATTTCTGGAGCATGTAGACGCGTAAGCACCCCTCTAGTGCACTCCGGACCCCTCTTCTCCACATAATTGTGCCCCCCAGATTTCTTTGGGACCTCCAGACCCCTTAGACACCTTCTAGTCTCCTCGTAACCCCTCCAGATTTCTCCCTTCTTCCCCAGAGGCATTTCTTGACAGTGTAGACGCCTTGGCACCCCTCTAGTGCGCTCTGGACCCCTCTGTTCCACAGAATGGGGCCCCCAGCTGTCTTTGGGCCCCCTCTACCCGTTAGACACCCTCTAGTCTCTTCGCAACCCCTCCAGACTTCTTCTTTCTTCCCTAGAGCCATTTCTTGACAGTGTAGACGCCTTAGCACCCCTCTAGTGCACTTTGGAGCCCTATATTCCACAAAATGGCGCCCTCCAGCTCTCTTCTGGCCCCCCAGACCCCTTAGACACTCTCTAGTCTGCTCGCATCCCTTCCAGATTTCTCCTTTCTTCCCCAGAGGCATTTCTGGATAGTGTAGACACCTTAGCACCCCTCTAGTGCGCTCTGGATGCCTCTTTTCTGCAGAATTGGGCTCCCCCCAGGTCTTTTCTGTCCCCCCAGACTCGTTAGACGTCCTCTAGTGTGCTCGCAACTCCTCCAGATTTCTCCCTTCTTCCCCAGAGGCATTTCTTGACAGTGTAGACGCCTTAGCACCCCTCTAGTATGTTCTGGAGCCCTGTTTTCCACAGAATTGGGCCCCCCAGCTCTCTTCTCGCCCCCCCAGACCCCTTAGACACTCTCTAGTCTCCTTGCCACCCTTCCAGATTTCTCCCTTCTTCCCCAGAGGCATTTCTGGACCATGTAGACGCTTTAGGACACCTCTAGTGCACTCTGGACCCCTCTTTTCCACGGAATTGGGCCCACCAGCTCTCTTCTGGCCCCCCAGACCCCTTAGACACTCTCTAGTCTCCTCGCAACCCCTCCAGATTTCTCCCTTCTTCCCCAGAGGCATTTCTTGACAGTGTAGACCCCTTAGCACCCCTCTAGTGTGCTCTGGACCCCTCTTTTCCACAGAATTGGGTCACCCAGATATCTTTTGGATCTCCAGGCCCCTTACACACCCTCTAGTCTCCTCGCAACCCCTCCAGATTTCTCCCTTCTTCCCCAGAGGCATTTCTGGACCATGTAGACCCCTTAGCACCCCTCTAGCACGCTCTGGAGCCGTCTTTTTTACAGAATGGGGCTCCCCAGATATCTTTGGGACCTCCAGACCCCTTAGATCCTCTCTAGTCTTCTTGGCACCCCTACAGATTTCTCCCTTCTTCCCCAGAGCCTTTTCTTGACTATGTAGACACCTTAGCACCCCTCTAGTGTGCTCTGGACCCCTCTTTTCCACAGAATGGGGCCCCGCAGCTCTCTTCTGGGCTTCTAGCCGTTTTAGACACCCTCTAGTCTCCTTGCAATCCCTCCAGATTTCTCCCTTCTTCCCCAGAGGCATTTCTTGACAGTGTAGACCCCTTAGCACCCCTCTAGTGTGCTCTGGACCCCTCTTTTCCACAGAATTGGGCCACCCAGATATCTTTGGGCCCCCCAGCCCCCTTAGACACCCTCTAGTCTCCTCGCTATCCCTCCAGATTTCTCCCGTTTTCTCCAGAGGCATTTCTGGACCATGTAGACACCTTAGCACCCCTCTAGTGCGCTCTGGACCACTCTTCTCTACACAGTTGTGCCCCCCAGATATCTTTGGGACCTCCAGCCCCCTTAGACACCCTCTAGTCTCCTGGCAAGCCCTCCAGATTTCTCCCTTCTTCCCCAGAGACATTTCTTGACCAAGTAGACGCCTTAGCACCCCTCTAGTGCACTCTGGACCCCTCTTTTCCACAGAATGGGTCCCCCAGCTCTCTTCTGGCCCCCCAGACCCCTTAGACACCCTCTAGTCTCCTCGCAACCCCTCCAGATTTCTCCCTTCTTCCCCAGAGCCATTTCTGGAGCATGTAGACGCCTTAGCATCCCTGTAGTGCGCTCTGGACCCCTCTTTGCCACAGAATGGGAACCCCAGCTCTCTTCTGGGCCACCAGACCCGTTAGACCGTCTCTAGTCTCCTCGCAACCCCTCCAGATTTCGCCCTTCCTCCCCAGAGGCATTTCTGGAGCATGTAGACCCATCAGCACACCTCTAGTGCGCTCTGGACCCCTCTTTTCCACAGAATGCCCCCCCCCCCCAAGCTCTCTTGTGGGCCTCTAGACCTCTTAGACAGCCTCTATGGTCCTCGCCAGCCCCTCCAGATTTCTCCCTTCTTCCCCAGAGCCATTTCTTGACAGTGTAGACGCTTTAGCACCCCTTTAGTGCGCTCTGGACCCCTCTTTTCCACAGAATGGGGCCCCCCAGATCTCTTCTGGGCCCCCAGACCCCTTAGACCCCCTCTAGTCCCCTCGCAAGTCCTCCAGATTTCTCCCTTCTTCCCCAGAGGCATTTCTGGACCATGTAGACGCCTTAGCAACTCTCTAGTGTGCTCTGGACCCCTCTTTTCCACAGAATGGGGCCCCACAGCTCTCTTCTGGCCCCCCAGACTCCTTAGACACTCTCTAGCCTGCTCGCATCCCTTCCAGATTTCTCCTTTCTTCCCCAGAGGCATTTGTGGATAGTGTAGACACCTTAGCACCCCTCTAGTGTGCTCTGGAGCCCTCTTTTCCGCAGAATTGGGCACCCCCCAGGACTTTTCTGTCCCCCCAGACCCCTTAGACACTCTCTAGCCTGCTCGCATCCCTTCCAGATTTCTCCTTTCTTCCCCAGAGGCATTTCTGGACGATGTAGACACTTTAGGACGCCTCTAGTGCACTCTGGACCCCTCTTTTCCACAGAATTGGGCCCACCAGCTCTCTTCTGGCCCCCCAGACCTCTTAGACAACATCTAGTCTCCTCGCAACCTCTCCAGATTTCTCCCTTCTTCCCCAGAGGCATTTCTTGACAGTGTAGACCACTTAGCACCCCTCTAGTGCGCTCTGGAGCCCTCTTTTCCACAGAATGGGGCCCCCCATATATCTTTGGCATCTCCAGATCCCTTAGACACCCTCTAGTCTCCTCGCAACCCCTCCAGATTTCTCCCTTCTTCCCCAGAGTCATTTCTGGAGCATGTAGACCCATCAGCACCCCTCTAGTGCGCTCTGGACCCCTCTTTGCCACAGAATGGCCCCCCACCCAGCTCTCTTGTGGGCCTCTAGCCCTCTTAGACAGCCTCTGTGGTCCTCGCCAGCCCCTCCAGATTTCTCCCTTCTTCCCCAGAGGCATTTCTTGACAGTGTAGATGCCTTAGCACCCCTCTAGTGCGCTCTGGACCCCTCTTTTCCACACAACGGGGTCCCCCAGCTCTCTTTTGGCCCATAAGACCCCTTAGACACCCTCTAGTCTCCTCGCAACCCCTCCAGATTTCTCCCTTCTTCGCCAGAGGCATTTCTGGAGCATGTAGACGCGTAAGCACCCCTCTAGTGCACTCCGGACCCCTCTTCTCCACATAATTGTGCCCCCCAGATTTCTTTGGGACCTCCAGACCCCTTAGACACCTTCTAGTCTCCTCGTAACCCCTCCAGATTTCTCCCTTCTTCCCCAGAGGCATTTCTTGACAGTGTAGATGCCTTGGCACCCCTCTAGTGCGCTCTGGACCCCTCTGTTCCACAGAATGGGGCCCCCAGCTGTCTTTGGGCCCCCTCTACCCGTTAGACACCCTCTAGTCTCTTCGCAACCCCTCCAGACTTCTTCTTTCTTCCCTAGAGCCATTTCTTGACAGTGTAGACGCCTTAGCACCCCTCTAGTGCACTTTGGAGCCCTATATTCCACAAAATGGCGCCCTCCAGCTCTCTTCTGGCCCCCCAGACCCCTTAGACACTCTCTAGTCTGCTCGCATCCCTTCCAGATTTCTCCTTTCTTCCCCAGAGGCATTTCTGGATAGTGTAGACACCTTAGCACCCCTCTAGTGCGCTCTGGATGCCTCTTTTCTGCAGAATTGGGCTCCCCCCAGGTCTTTTCTGTCCCCCCAGACTCCTTAGACGTCCTCTAGTGTGCTCGCAACTCCTCCAGATTTCTCCCTTCTTCCCCAGAGGCATTTCTTGACAGTGTAGACGCCTTAGCACCCCTCTAGTATGTTCTGGAGCCCTGTTTTTCACAGAATTGGGCCCCCCAGCTCTCTTCTCGCCCCCCCAGACCCCTTAGACACTCTCTAGTCTCCTTGCCACCCTTCCAGATTTCTCCCTTCTTCCCCAGAGGCATTTCTGGACCATGTAGACGCTTTAGGACACCTCTAGTGCACTCTGGACCCCTCTTTTCCACAGAATTGGGCCCACCAGCTCTCTTCTGGCCCCCCAGACCCCTTAGACACTCTCTAGTCTCCTCGCAACCCCTCCAGATTTCTCCCTTCTTCCCCAGAGGCATTTCTTGACAGTGTAGACCCCTTAGCACCCCTCTAGTGTGCTCTGGACCCCTCTTTTCCACAGAATTGGGTCACCCAGATATCTTTTGGATCTCCAGGCCCCTTACACACCCTCTAGTCTCCTCGCAACCCCTCCAGATTTCTCCCTTCTTCCCCAGAGGCATTTCTGGACCATGTAGACCCCTTAGCACCCCTCTAGCACGCTCTGGAGCCGTCTTTTTTACAGAATGGGGCTCCCCAGATATCTTTGGGACCTCCAGACCCCTTAGATCCTCTCTAGTCTTCTTGGCACCCCTACAGATTTCTCCCTTCTTCCCCAGAGCCTTTTCTTGACTATGTAGACACCTTAGCACCCCTCTAGTGTGCTCTGGACCCCTCTTTTCCACAGAATGGGGCCCCGCAGCTCTCTTCTGGGCTTCTAGCCGTTTTAGACACCCTCTAGTCTCCTTGCAATCCCTCCAGATTTCTCCCTTCTTCCCCAGAGGCATTTCTTGACAGTGTAGACCCCTTAGCACCCCTCTAGTGTGCTCTGGACCCCTCTTTTCCACAGAATTGGGCCACCCAGATATCTTTGGGCCCCCCAGCCCCCTTAGACACCCTCTAGTCTCCTCGCTATCCCTCCAGATTTCTCCCGTTTTCTCCAGAGGCATTTCTGGACCATGTAGACACCTTAGCACCCCTCTAGTGCGCTCTGGACCCCTCTTCTCTACACAGTTGTGCCCCCCAGATATCTTTGGGACCTCCAGCCCCCTTAGACACCCTCTAGTCTCCTGGCAAGCCCTCCAGATTTCTCCCTTCTTCCCCAGAGACATTTCTTGACCAAGTAGACGCCTTAGCACCCCTGTAGTGCACTCTGGAGCCCTATATTCCACAAAATGGTGCCCTCCAGCTCTCTTCTGGCCCCCCAGACCCCTTAGACACTCTCTAGTCTGCTCGCATCCCTTCCAGATTTCTCCTTTCTTCCCCAGAGGCATTTCTGGACCATGTAGACGCCTTAGCACCCCTCTAGTGCGCTCTGGATGCCTCTTTTCTGCAGAATTGGGCTCCCCCCAGGTCTTTTCTGTCCCCCCAGACTCCTTAGACGTCCTCTAGTGTGCTCGCAACCCCTCCAGATTTCTCCCTTCTTCCCCAGAGGCATTTCTTGACAGTGTAGACGCCTTAGCACCCCTCTAGTATGTTCTGGAGCCCTCTTTTCCACAGAATTGGGCCCACCAGCTCTGTTCTGGCCCCCCAGACCTCTTAGACAACGTCTAGTCTCCTCGCAACCTCTCCAGATTTCTCCCTTCTTCCCCAGAGGCATTTCTTGACAGTGTAGACCCCTTAGCACCCCTCTAGTGCGCTCTGGACCCCTCTTTGCCACAGAATGGCCCCCCACCCAGCTCTCTTGTGGGCCTCTAGCCCTCTTAGACAGCCTCTGTGGTCCTCGCCAGCCCCTCCAGATTTCTCCCTTCTTCCCCAGAGGCATTTCTTGACAGTGTAGATGCCTTAGCACCCCTCTAGTGCGCTCTGGACCCCTCTTTTCCACACAACGGGGTCCCCCAGCTCTCTTTTGGCCCATAAGACCCCTTAGACACCCTCTAGTCTCCTCGCAACCCCTCCAGATTTCTCCCTTCTTCGCCAGAGGCATTTCTGGAGCATGTAGACGCGTAAGCACCCCTCTAGTGCACTCCGGACCCCTCTTCTCCACATAATTGTGCCCCCCAGATTTCTTTGGGACCTCCAGACCCCTTAGACACCTTCTAGTCTCCTCGTAACCCCTCCAGATTTCTCCCTTCTTCCCCAGAGGCATTTCTTGACAGTGTAGACGCCTTGGCACCCCTCTAGTGCGCTCTGGACCCCTCTGTTCCACAGAATGGGGCCCCCAGCTGTCTTTGGGCCCCCTCTACCCGTTAGACACCCTCTAGTCTCTTCGCAACCCCTCCAGACTTCTTCTTTCTTCCCTAGAGCCATTTCTTGACAGTGTAGACGCCTTAGCACCCCTCTAGTGCACTTTGGAGCCCTATATTCCACAAAATGGCGCCCTCCAGCTCTCTTCTGGCCCCCCAGACCCCTTAGACACTCTCTAGTCTGCTCGCATCCCTTCCAGATTTCTCCTTTCTACCCCAGAGGCATTTCTGGATAGTGTAGACACCTTAGCACCCCTCTAGTGCGCTCTGGATGCCTCTTTTCTGCATAATTGGGCTCCCCCCAGGTCTTTTCTGTCCCCCCAGACTCGTTAGACGTCCTCTAGTGTGCTCGCAACTCCTCCAGATTTCTCCCTTCTTCCCCAGAGGCATTTCTTGACAGTGTAGACGCCTTAGCACCCCTCTAGTATGTTCTGGAGCCCTGTTTTCCACAGAATTGGGCCCCCCAGCTCTCTTCTCGCCCCCCCAGACCCCTTAGACACTCTCTAGTCTCCTTGCCACCCTTCCAGATTTCTCCCTTCTTCCCCAGAGGCATTTCTTGACAGTGTAGACCCCTTAGCACCCCTCTAGTGCGCTCTGGACCCCTCTTTGCCACAGAATGGCCCCCCACCCAGCTCTCTTGTGGGCCTCTAGCCCTCTTAGACACCCTCTATGGTCCTCGCAATCCCTCCACATTTCTCCCTTCTTCCACAGAGCCATTCATTGACCGTGTAGACGCCTTAGCTCCCCTCTAGTGCACTCTGGACCCCTCTTTTCCACACAACGGGGTCCCCCAGCTCTCTTTTGGCCCATAAGACCCCTTAGACACCCTCTAGTCTCCTCGCAACCCCTCCAGATTTCTCCCTTCTTCCCCAGAGGCATTTCTTGACAGTGTAGACGCTTTAGCACCCCTTTAGTGCTCTCTTGACCCCTCTTTTGCACAGAATGCCCCCCCAGCTCTCTTCTGGCCCCGCAGGCCCCTTAGACACCCTCTAGTCTCCTCGCAACCCCTCCAGATTGCTCCCTTTTTCCCCAGAGCCTTTTCTTGACTATGTAGACACCTTAGCACCCCTCTAGTGCGCTCTGGACCCCTCTTTGCCACAGCATTGGGTCCTCCACCTCTTTTGTGGCCCCCCAGAGCCCTTACACACTCTCTAGTCTGCTCGCATCCCTTCCAGATTTCTCCTTTCTTCCCCAGAGGCATTTCTTGACAGTGTAGACACCTTAGCACCCCTCTAGTGTGCTCTGCACCACTCTTTTCCACAGAATGGGGACGCCAGCTGTCTTCAGGCCCCCCAGGCCCCTTAGACACCCTCTAGTCTAGTGGCAACCCCTCCAGATTTCTCCCTTCTTCCCCAGAGGCATTTCTTGACAGTGTAGATGCCTTAGCACCCCTCTAGTGCGCTCTGGACCCCTCTTTTCCACAGAATGGGGCCCCCGAGCTGTCTTCTGGCCCCCCAGACCCCTTAGACACCCTCTAGTCTCCTCGCAAACCCTCCAGATTTCTCCCTTCTTCCCCAGAGGCATTTCTAGACCATGTAGACGCCTTAGCACCCCTCTAGTGCGCTCTGGACCTCTCTGTTCCACAGAATTGTGCCCCCCAGCTCTCTTCTGGCCCCCCAGACCCCTTAGACAGCCTCTAGTCTCCTCGCAACCCCTACAGATTTCTCCCTTCTTCCCCAGAGGCATTTCTGGACCATGTAGACGCCTTAGCACCCCTGTAGTGCACTCTGGACCCCTCTTTTCCACAGAATTGGGCCACCCAGATATCTTTTGGATCTCCAGGCCCCTTACACACCCTCTAGTCTCCTCGCAACCCCTCCAGATTTCTCCCTTCTTCTCCAGAGGCATTTCTGGACCATGTAGACCCCTTAGTACCCCTCTAGTGCGCTCTGGACCCCTCTTTGCCACAGAATGGGCCCCCCCAGCTCTCTTCTGGACCCCAGACCGCTTAGACACCCTCTAGTTTCCTGGCAACCCCTCCAGATTTCTCCCTTCTTCCCCAGAGTCATTTCTGGAGCATGTAGACCCATCAGCACACCTCTAGTGCGCTCTGGACCCCTCTTTGCCACAGAATGCCCCCCCCCCCCAGCTCTCTTGTGGGCCTCTAGCCCTCTTAGACAGCCTCTGTGGTCCTCGCCAGCCCCTCCAGATTTCGCCCTTCTTCCCCAGAGGCATTTCTTGACAGTGTAGATGCCTTAGCACCCCTCTAGTGCGCTCTGGACCCCTCTTTTCCACACAACGGGGTCCCCCAGCTCTCTTTTGGCCCATAAGACCCCTTAGACACCCTCTAGTCTCCTCGCAACCCCTCCAGATTTCTCCCTTCTTCGCCAGAGGCATTTCTGGAGCATGTAGACGCGTAAGCACCCCTCTAGTGCACTCCGGACCCCTCTTCTCCACATAATTGTGCCCCCCAGATTTCTTTGGGACCTCCAGACCCCTTAGACACCTTCTAGTCTCCTCGTAACCCCTCCAGATTTCTCCCTTCTTCCCCAGAGGCATTTCTTGACAGTGTAGACGCCTTGGCACCCCTCTAGTGCGCTCTGGACCCCTCTGTTCCACAGAATGGGGCCCCCAGCTGTCTTTGGGCCCCCTCTACCCGTTAGACACCCTCTAGTCTCTTCGCAACCCCTCCAGACTTCTTCTTTCTTCCCTAGAGCCATTTCTTGACAGTGTAGACGCCTTAGCACCCCTCTAGTGCACTTTGGAGCCCTATATTCCACAAAATGGCGCCCTCCAGCTCTCTTCTGGCCCCCCAGACCCCTTAGACACTCTCTAGTCTGCTCGCATCCCTTCCAGATTTCTCCTTTCTTCCCCAGAGGCATTTCTGGATAGTGTAGACACCTTAGCACCCCTCTAGTGCGCTCTGGATGCCTCTTTTCTGCATAATTGGGCTCCCCCCAGGTCTTTTCTGTCCCCCCAGACTCGTTAGACGTCCTCTAGTGTGCTCGCAACTCCTCCAGATTTCTCCCTTCTTCCCCAGAGGCATTTCTTGACAGTGTAGACGCCTTAGCACCCCTCTAGTATGTTCTGGAGCCCTGTTTTCCACAGAATTGGGCCCCCCAGCTCTCTTCTCGCCCCCCCAGACCCCTTAGACACTCTCTAGTCTCCTTGCCACCCTTCCAGATTTCTCCCTTCTTCCCCAGAGGCATTTCTGGACCATGTAGACGCTTTAGGACACCTCTAGTGCACTCTGGACCCCTCTTTTCCACAGAATTGGGCCCACCAGCTCTCTTCTGGCCCCCCAGACCCCTTAGACACTCTCTAGTCTCCTCGCAACCCCTCCAGATTTCTCCCTTCTTCCCCAGAGGCATTTCTTGACAGTGTAGACCCCTTAGCACCCCTCTAGTGTGCTCTGGACCCCTCTTTTCCACAGAATTGGGTCACCCAGATATCTTTTGGATCTCCAGGCCCCTTACACACCCTCTAGTCTCCTCGCAACCCCTCCAGATTTCTCCCTTCTTCCCCAGAGGCATTTCTGGACCATGTAGACCCCTTAGCACCCCTCTAGCACGCTCTGGAGCCGTCTTTTTTACAGAATGGGGCTCCCCAGATATCTTTGGGACCTCCAGACCTCTTAGATCCTCTCTAGTCTTCTTGGCACCCCTACAGATTTCTCCTTTCTTCCCCAGAGCCTTTTCTTGACTATGTAGACACCTTAGCACCCCTCTAGTGTGCTCTGGACCCCTCTTTTCCACAGAATGGGGCCCCGCAGCTCTCTTCTGGGCTTCTAGCCGTTTTAGACACCCTCTAGTCTCCTTGCAATCCCTCCAGATTTCTCCCTTCTTCCCCAGAGGCATTTCTTGACAGTGTAGACCCCTTAGCACCCCTCTAGTGTGCTCTGGACCCCTCTTTTCCACAGAATTGGGCCACCCAGATATCTTTGGGCCCCCCAGCCCCCTTAGACACCCTCTAGTCTCCTCGCTATCCCTCCAGATTTCTCCCGTTTTCTCCAGAGGCATTTCTGGACCATGTAGACACCTTAGCACCCCTCTAGTGCGCTCTGGACCACTCTTCTCTACACAGTTGTGCCCCCCAGATATCTTTGGGACCTCCAGCCCCCTTAGACACCCTCTAGTCTCCTGGCAAGCCCTCCAGATTTCTCCCTTCTTCCCCAGAGACATTTCTTGACCAAGTAGACGCCTTAGCACCCCTCTAGTGCACTCTGGACCCCTCTTTTCCACAGAATGGGTCCCCCAGCTCTCTTCTGGCCCCCCAGACCCCTTAGACACCCTCTAGTCTCCTCGCAACCCCTCCAGATTTCTCCCTTCTTCCCCAGAGCCATTTCTGGAGCATGTAGACGCCTTAGCATCCCTGTAGTGCGCTCTGGACCCCTCTTTGCCACAGAATGGGAACCCCAGCTCTCTTCTGGGCCACCAGACCCGTTAGACCGTCTCTAGTCTCCTCGCAACCCCTCCAGATTTCGCCCTTCCTCCCCAGAGGCATTTCTGGAGCATGTAGACCCATCAGCACACCTCTAGTGCGCTCTGGACCCCTCTTTTCCACAGAATGCCCCCCCCCCCCAAGCTCTCTTGTGGGCCTCTAGACCTCTTAGACAGCCTCTATGGTCCTCGCCAGCCCCTCCAGATTTCTCCCTTCTTCCCCAGAGCCATTTCTTGACAGTGTAGACGCTTTAGCACCCCTTTAGTGCGCTCTGGACCCCTCTTTTCCACAGAATGGGGCCCCCCAGATCTCTTCTGGGCCCCCAGACCCCTTAGACCCCCTCTAGTCCCCTCGCAAGTCCTCCAGATTTCTCCCTTCTTCCCCAGAGGCATTTCTGGACCATGTAGACGCCTTAGCAACTCTCTAGTGTGCTCTGGACCCCTCTTTTCCACAGAATGGGGCCCCACAGCTCTCTTCTGGCCCCCCAGACTCCTTAGACACTCTCTAGCCTGCTCGCATCCCTTCCAGATTTCTCCTTTCTTCCCCAGAGGCATTTGTGGATAGTGTAGACACCTTAGCACCCCTCTAGTGTGCTCTGGAGCCCTCTTTTCCGCAGAATTGGGCACCCCCCAGGACTTTTCTGTCCCCCCAGACCCCTTAGACACTCTCTAGCCTGCTCGCATCCCTTCCAGATTTCTCCTTTCTTCCCCAGAGGCATTTCTGGACGATGTAGACACTTTAGGACGCCTCTAGTGCACTCTGGACCCCTCTTTTCCACAGAATTGGGCCCACCAGCTCTCTTCTGGCCCCCCAGACCTCTTAGACAACATCTAGTCTCCTCGCAACCTCTCCAGATTTCTCCCTTCTTCCCCAGAGGCATTTCTTGACAGTGTAGACCACTTAGCACCCCTCTAGTGCGCTCTGGAGCCCTCTTTTCCACAGAATGGGGCCCCCCATATATCTTTGGCATCTCCAGATCCCTTAGACACCCTCTAGTCTCCTGGCAACCCCTCCAGATTTCTCCCTTCTTCCCCAGAGTCATTTCTGGAGCATGTAGACCCATCAGCACCCCTCTAGTGCGCTCTGGACCCCTCTTTGCCACAGAATGGCCCCCCACCCAGCTCTCTTGTGGGCCTCTAGCCCTCTTAGACAGCCTCTGTGGTCCTCGCCAGCCCCTCCAGATTTCTCCCTTCTTCCCCAGAGGCATTTCTTGACAGTGTAGATGCCTTAGCACCCCTCTAGTGCGCTCTGGACCCCTCTTTTCCACACAACGGGGTCCCCCAGCTCTCTTTTGGCCCATAAGACCCCTTAGACACCCTCTAGTCTCCTCGCAACCCCTCCAGATTTCTCCCTTCTTCGCCAGAGGCATTTCTGGAGCATGTAGACGCGTAAGCACCCCTCTAGTGCACTCCGGACCCCTCTTCTCCACATAATTGTGCCCCCCAGATTTCTTTGGGACCTCCAGACCCCTTAGACACCTTCTAGTCTCCTCGTAACCCCTCCAGATTTCTCCCTTCTTCCCCAGAGGCATTTCTTGACAGTGTAGACGCCTTGGCACCCCTCTAGTGCGCTCTGGACCCCTCTGTTCCACAGAATGGGGCCCCCAGCTGTCTTTGGGCCCCCTCTACCCGTTAGACACCCTCTAGTCTCTTCGCAACCCCTCCAGACTTCTTCTTTCTTCCCTAGAGCCATTTCTTGACAGTGTAGACGCCTTAGCACCCCTCTAGTGCACTTTGGAGCCCTATATTCCACAAAATGGCGCCCTCCAGCTCTCTTCTGGCCCCCCAGACCCCTTAGACACTCTCTAGTCTGCTCGCATCCCTTCCAGATTTCTCCTTTCTTCCCCAGAGGCATTTCTGGATAGTGTAGACACCTTAGCACCCCTCTAGTGCGCTCTGGATGCCTCTTTTCTGCAGAATTGGGCTCCCCCCAGGTCTTTTCTGTCCCCCCAGACTCGTTAGACGTCCTCTAGTGTGCTCGCAACTCCTCCAGATTTCTCCCTTCTTCCCCAGAGGCATTTCTTGACAGTGTAGACGCCTTAGCACCCCTCTAGTATGTTCTGGAGCCCTGTTTTCCACAGAATTGGGCCCCCCAGCTCTCTTCTCGCCCCCCCAGACCCCTTAGACACTCTCTAGTCTCCTTGCCACCCTTCCAGATTTCTCCCTTCTTCCCCAGAGGCATTTCTGGACCATGTAGACGCTTTAGGACACCTCTAGTGCACTCTGGACCCCTCTTTTTCACAGAATTGGGCCCACCAGCTCTCTTCTGGCCCCCCAGACCCCTTAGACACTCTCTAGTCTCCTCGCAACCCCTCCAGATTTCTCCCTTCTTCCCCAGAGGCATTTCTTGACAGTGTAGACCCCTTAGCACCCCTCTAGTGTGCTCTGGACCCCTCTTTTCCACAGAATTGGGTCACCCAGATATCTTTTGGATCTCCAGGCCCCTTACACACCCTCTAGTCTCCTCGCAACCCCTCCAGATTTCTCCCTTCTTCCCCAGAGGCATTTCTGGACCATGTAGACCCCTTAGCACCCCTCTAGCACGCTCTGGAGCCGTCTTTTTTACAGAATGGGGCTCCCCAGATATCTTTGGGACCTCCAGACCCCTTAGATCCTCTCTAGTCTTCTTGGCACCCCTACAGATTTCTCCCTTCTTCCCCAGAGCCTTTTCTTGACTATGTAGACACCTTAGCACCCCTCTAGTGTGCTCTGGACCCCTCTTTTCCACAGAATGGGGCCCCGCAGCTCTCTTCTGGGCTTCTAGCCGTTTTAGACACCCTCTAGTCTCCTTGCAATCCCTCCAGATTTCTCCCTTCTTCCCCAGAGGCATTTCTTGACAGTGTAGACCCCTTAGCACCCCTCTAGTGTGCTCTGGACCCCTCTTTTCCACAGAATTGGGCCACCCAGATATCTTTGGGCCCCCCAGCCCCCTTAGACACCCTCTAGTCTCCTCGCTATCCCTCCAGATTTCTCCCGTTTTCTCCAGAGGCATTTCTGGACCATGTAGACACCTTAGCACCCCTCTAGTGCGCTCTGGACCCCTCTTCTCTACACAGTTGTGCCCCCCAGATATCTTTGGGACCTCCAGCCCCCTTAGACACCCTCTAGTCTCCTGGCAAGCCCTCCAGATTTCTCCCTTCTTCCCCAGAGACATTTCTTGACCAAGTAGACGCCTTAGCACCCCTGTAGTGCACTCTGGAGCCCTATATTCCACAAAATGGCGCCCTCCAGCTCTCTTCTGGCCCCCCAGACCCCTTAGACACTCTCTAGTCTGCTCGCATCCCTTCCAGATTTCTCCTTTCTTCCCCAGAGGCATTTCTGGACCATGTAGACGCCTTAGCACCCCTCTAGTGCGCTCTGGATGCCTCTTTTCTGCAGAATTGGGCTCCCCCCAGGTCTTTTCTGTCCCCCCAGACTCCTTAGACGTCCTCTAGTGTGCTCGCAACCCCTCCAGATTTCTCCCTTCTTCCCCAGAGGCATTTCTAGACCATGTAGACGCCTTAGCACCCCTCTAGTATGTTCTGGAGCCCTCTTTTCCACAGAATTGGGCCCACCAGCTCTGTTCTGGCCCCCCAGACCTCTTAGACAACGTCTAGTCTCCTCGCAACCTCTCCAGATTTCTCCCTTCTTCCCCAGAGGCATTTCTTGACAGTGTAGACCCCTTAGCACCCCTCTAGTGCGCTCTGGACCCCTCTTTGCCACAGAATGGCCCCCCACCCAGCTCTCTTGTGGGCCTCTAGCCCTCTTAGACAGCCTCTGTGGTCCTCGCCAGCCCCTCCAGATTTCTCCCTTCTTCCCCAGAGGCATTTCTTGACAGTGTAGATGCCTTAGCACCCCTCTAGTGCGCTCTGGACCCCTCTTTTCCACACAACGGGGTCCCCCAGCTCTCTTTTGGCCCATAAGACCCCTTAGACACCCTCTAGTCTCCTGGCAACCCCTCCAGATTTCTCCCTTCTTCGCCAGAGGCATTTCTGGAGCATGTAGACGCGTAAGCACCCCTCTAGTGCACTCCGGACCCCTCTTCTCCACATAATTGTGCCCCCCAGATTTCTTTGGGACCTCCAGACCCCTTAGACACCTTCTAGTCTCCTCGTAACCCCTCCAGATTTCTCCCTTCTTCCCCAGAGGCATTTCTTGACAGTGTAGACGCCTTGGCACCCCTCTAGTGCGCTCTGGACCCCTCTGTTCCACAGAATGGGGCCCCCAGCTGTCTTTGGGCCCCCTCTACCCGTTAGACACCCTCTAGTCTCTTCGCAACCCCTCCAGACTTCTTCTTTCTTCCCTAGAGCCATTTCTTGACAGTGTAGACGCCTTAGCACCCCTCTAGTGCACTTTGGAGCCCTATATTCCACAAAATGGCGCCCTCCAGCTCTCTTCTGGCCCCCCAGACCCCTTAGACACTCTCTAGTCTGCTCGCATCCCTTCCAGATTTCTCCTTTCTACCCCAGAGGCATTTCTGGATAGTGTAGACACCTTAGCACCCCTCTAGTGCGCTCTGGATGCCTCTTTTCTGCATAATTGGGCTCCCCCCAGGTCTTTTCTGTCCCCCCAGACTCGTTAGACGTCCTCTAGTGTGCTCGCAACTCCTCCAGATTTCTCCCTTCTTCCCCAGAGGCATTTCTTGACAGTGTAGACGCCTTAGCACCCCTCTAGTATGTTCTGGAGCCCTGTTTTCCACAGAATTGGGCCCCCCAGCTCTCTTCTCGCCCCCCCAGACCCCTTAGACACTCTCTAGTCTCCTTGCCACCCTTCCAGATTTCTCCCTTCTTCCCCAGAGGCATTTCTTGACAGTGTAGACCCCTTAGCACCCCTCTAGTGCGCTCTGGACCCCTCTTTGCCACAGAATGGCCCCCCACCCAGCTCTCTTGTGGGCCTCTAGCCCTCTTAGACACCCTCTATGGTCCTCGCAATCCCTCCACATTTCTCCCTTCTTCCACAGAGCCATTCATTGACCGTGTAGACGCCTTAGCTCCCCTCTAGTGCACTCTGGACCCCTCTTTTCCACACAACGGGGTCCCCCAGCTCTCTTTTGGCCCATAAGACCCCTTAGACACCCTCTAGTCTCCTCGCAACCCCTCCAGATTTCTCCCTTCTTCCCCAGAGGCATTTCTTGACAGTGTAGACGCTTTAGCACCCCTTTAGTGCTCTCTTGACCCCTCTTTTGCACAGAATGCCCCCCCAGCTCTCTTCTGGCCCCGCAGGCCCCTTAGACACCCTCTAGTCTCCTCGCAACCCCTCCAGATTGCTCCCTTTTTCCCCAGAGGCATTTCTCGACCATTTAGATGCCTTAGCACCCCTCTAGTGCACTCTGGACCCCTCTTTGCCACAGCATTGGGTCCTCCACCTCTTTTGTGGCCCCCCAGAGCCCTTACACACTCTCTAGTCTGCTCGCATCCCTTCCAGATTTCTCCTTTCTTCCCCAGAGGCATTTCTTGACAGTGTAGACACCTTAGCACCCCTCTAGTGTGCTCTGCACCACTCTTTGCCACAGAATGGGGACGCCAGCTGTCTTCAGGCCCCCCAGGCCCCTTAGACACCCTCTAGTCTAGTGGCAACCCCTCCAGATTTCTCCCTTCTTCCCCAGAGGCATTTCTTGACAGTGTAGATGCCTTAGCACCCCTCTAGTGCGCTCTGGACCCCTCTTTTCCACAGAATGGGGCCCCCGAGCTGTCTTCTGGCCCCCCAGACCCCTTAGACACCCTCTAGTCTCCTCGCAAACCCTCCAGATTTCTCCCTTCTTCCCCAGAGGCATTTCTAGACCATGTAGACGCCTTAGCACCCCTCTAGTGCGCTCTGGACCTCTCTGTTCCACAGAATTGTGCCCCCCAGCTCTCTTCTGGCCCCCCAGACCCCTTAGACAGCCTCTAGTCTCCTCGCAACCCCTCCAGATTTCTCCCTTCTTCCCCAGAGGCATTTCTGGACAGTGTAGACGCCTTAGCACCCCTCTAGTGCATTCTGGACTCCTCTTTTCCACAGAATGGGGCCCCCCAGCTCTCTTCTGGCCCCCCAGAGCCCTTAGCCACCCTCTAGTCTCCTGGCAACCCCTCCAGATTTCTCCTTTCTTCCCCAGAGGCATTTCTTGACAGTGTAGACACCTTAGCACCCCTCTAGTGTGCTCTGCACCACTCTTTTCCACAGAATGGGGACGCCAGCTGTCTTCAGGCCCCCCAGGCCCCTTAGACACCCTCTAGTCTAGTGGCAACCCCTCCAGATTTCTCCCTTCTTCCCCAGAGGCATTTCTTGACAGTGTAGATGCCTTAGCACCCCTCTAGTGCGCTCTGGACCCCTCTTTTCCACAGAATGGGGCCCCCCAGATCTCTTCTGGGCCCCCAGACCCCTTAGACCCCCTCTAGTCTCCTCGCAACCCCTCCAGATTTCTCCCTTCTTCCCCAGAGGCATTTCTTGACCATGTAGACACCTTAGCAACTCTCTAGTGTGCTCTGGACCCCTCTTTTCCACAGAATGGGGCCCCACAGCTCTCTTCTGGCCCCCCAGACTCCTTAGACACTCTCTAGCCTGCTCGCATCCCTTCCAGATTTCTCCTTTCTTCCCCAGAGGCATTTGTGGATAGTGTAGACACCTTAGCACCCCTCTAGTGTGCTCTGGAGCCCTCTTTTCCACAGAATTGGGCACCCCCCAGGACTTTTCTGTCCCCCCAGACCCCTTAGACACTCTCTAGCCTGCTCGCATCCCTTCCAGATTTCTCCTTTCTTCCCCAGAGGCATTTCTGGACGATGTAGACACTTTAGGACGCCTCTAGTGCACTCTGGACCCCTCTTTTCCACAGAATTGGGCCCACCAGCTCTCTTCTGGCCCCCCAGACCTCTTAGACAACATCTAGTCTCCTCGCAACCTCTCCAGATTTCTCCCTTCTTCCCCAGAGGCATTTCTTGACAGTGTAGACCACTTAGCACCCCTCTAGTGCGCTCTGGAGCCCTCTTTTCCACAGAATGGGGCCCCCCATATATCTTTGGCATCTCCAGATCCCTTAGACACCCTCTAGTCTCCTCGCAACCCCTCCAGATTTCTCCCTTCTTCCCCAGAGTCATTTCTGGAGCATGTAGACCCATCAGCACCCCTCTAGTGCGCTCTGGACCCCTCTTTGCCACAGAATGGCCCCCCACCCAGCTCTCTTGTGGGCCTCTAGCCCTCTTAGACAGCCTCTGTGGTCCTCGCCAGCCCCTCCAGATTTCTCCCTTCTTCCCCAGAGGCATTTCTTGACAGTGTAGATGCCTTAGCACCCCTCTAGTGCGCTCTGGACCCCTCTTTTCCACACAACGGGGTCCCCCAGCTCTCTTTTGGCCCATAAGACCCCTTAGACACCCTCTAGTCTCCTCGCAACCCCTCCAGATTTCTCCCTTCTTCGCCAGAGGCATTTCTGGAGCATGTAGACGCGTAAGCACCCCTCTAGTGCACTCCGGACCCCTCTTCTCCACATAATTGTGCCCCCCAGATTTCTTTGGGACCTCCAGACCCCTTAGACACCTTCTAGTCTCCTCGTAACCCCTCCAGATTTCTCCCTTCTTCCCCAGAGGCATTTCTTGACAGTGTAGACGCCTTGGCACCCCTCTAGTGCGCTCTGGACCCCTCTGTTCCACAGAATGGGGCCCCCAGCTGTCTTTGGGCCCCCTCTACCCGTTAGACACCCTCTAGTCTCTTCGCAACCCCTCCAGACTTCTTTTTTCTTCCCTAGAGCCATTTCTTGACAGTGTAGACGCCTTAGCACCCCTCTAGTGCACTTTGGAGCCCTATATTCCACAAAATGGCGCCCTCCAGCTCTCTTCTGGCCCCCCAGACCCCTTAGACACTCTCTAGTCTGCTCGCATCCCTTCCAGATTTCTCCTTTCTTCCCCAGAGGCATTTCTGGATAGTGTAGACACCTTAGCACCCCTCTAGTGCGCTCTGGATGCCTCTTTTCTGCAGAATTGGGCTCCCCCCAGGTCTTTTCTGTCCCCCCAGACTCGTTAGACGTCCTCTAGTGTGCTCGCAACTCCTCCAGATTTCTCCCTTCTTCCCCAGAGGCATTTCTTGACAGTGTAGACGCCTTAGCACCCCTCTAGTATGTTCTGGAGCCCTGTTTTCCACAGAATTGGGCCCCCCAGCTCTCTTCTCGCCCCCCCAGACCCCTTAGACACTCTCTAGTCTCCTTGCCACCCTTCCAGATTTCTCCCTTCTTCCCCAGAGGCATTTCTGGACCATGTAGACGCTTTAGGACACCTCTAGTGCACTCTGGACCCCTCTTTTCCACAGAATTGGGCCCACCAGCTCTCTTCTGGCCCCCCAGACCCCTTAGACACTCTCTAGTCTCCTCGCAACCCCTCCAGATTTCTCCCTTCTTCCCCAGAGGCATTTCTTGACAGTGTAGACCCCTTAGCACCCCTCTAGTGTGCTCTGGACCCCTCTTTTCCACAGAATTGGGTCACCCAGATATCTTTTGGATCTCCAGGCCCCTTACACACCCTCTAGTCTCCTCGCAACCCCTCCAGATTTCTCCCTTCTTCCCCAGAGGCATTTCTGGACCATGTAGACCCCTTAGCACCCCTCTAGCACGCTCTGGAGCCGTCTTTTTTACAGAATGGGGCTCCCCAGATATCTTTGGGACCTCCAGACCCCTTAGATCCTCTCTAGTCTTCTTGGCACCCCTACAGATTTCTCCCTTCTTCCCCAGAGCCTTTTCTTGACTATGTAGACACCTTAGCACCCCTCTAGTGTGCTCTGGACCCCTCTTTGCCACAGAATGGCCCCCCACCCAGCTCTCTTGTGGGCCTCTAGCCCTCTTAGACACCCTCTATGGTCCTCGCAATCCCTCCACATTTCTCCCTTCTTCCACAGAGCCATTCATTGACCGTGTAGACGCCTTAGCTCCCCTCTAGTGCACTCTGGACCCCTCTTTTCCACACAACGGGGTCCCCCAGCTCTCTTTTGGCCCATAAGACCCCTTAGACACCCTCTAGTCTCCTCGCAACCCCTCCAGATTTCTCCCTTCTTCCCCAGAGGCATTTCTTGACAGTGTAGACGCTTTAGCACCCCTTTAGTGCTCTCTTGACCCCTCTTTTGCACAGAATGCCCCCCCAGCTCTCTTCTGGCCCCGCAGGCCCCTTAGACACCCTCTAGTCTCCTCGCAACCCCTCCAGATTGCTCCCTTTTTCCCCAGAGGCATTTCTCGACCATTTAGATGCCTTAGCACCCCTCTAGTGCACTCTGGACCCCTCTTTGCCACAGCATTGGGTCCTCCACCTCTTTTGTGGCCCCCCAGAGCCCTTACACACTCTCTAGTCTGCTCGCATCCCTTCCAGATTTCTCCTTTCTTCCCCAGAGGCATTTCTTGACAGTGTAGACACCTTAGCACCCCTCTAGTGTGCTCTGCACCACTCTTTTCCACAGAATGGGGACGCCAGCTGTCTTCAGGCCCCCCAGGCCCCTTAGACACCCTCTAGTCTAGTGGCAACCCCTCCAGATTTCTCCCTTCTTCCCCAGAGGCATTTCTTGACAGTGTAGATGCCTTAGCACCCCTCTAGTGCGCTCTGGACCCCTCTTTTCCACAGAATGGGGCCCCCGAGCTGTCTTCTGGCCCCCCAGACCCCTTAGACACCCTCTAGTCTCCTCGCAAACCCTCCAGATTTCTCCCTTCTTCCCCAGAGGCATTTCTAGACCATGTAGACGCCTTAGCACCCCTCTAGTGCGCTCTGGACCTCTCTGTTCCACAGAATTGTGCCCCCCAGCTCTCTTCTGGCCCCCCAGACCCCTTAGACAGCCTCTAGTCTCCTCGCAACCCCTCCAGATTTCTCCCTTCTTCCCCAGAGGCATTTCTGGACAGTGTAGACGCCTTAGCACCCCTCTAGTGCATTCTGGACTCCTCTTTTCCACAGAATGGGGCCCCCCAGCTCTCTTCTGGCCCCCCAGAGCCCTTAGCCACCCTCTAGTCTCCTGGCAACCCCTCCAGATTTCTCCTTTCTTCCCCAGAGGCATTTCTTGACAGTGTAGACACCTTAGCACCCCTCTAGTGTGCTCTGCACCACTCTTTTCCACAGAATGGGGACGCCAGCTGTCTTCAGGCCCCCCAGGCCCCTTAGACACCCTCTAGTCTAGTGGCAACCCCTCCAGATTTCTCCCTTCTTCCCCAGAGGCATTTCTTGACAGTGTAGATGCCTTAGCACCCCTCTAGTGCGCTCTGGACCCCTCTTTTCCACAGAATGGGGCCCCCCAGATCTCTTCTGGGCCCCCAGACCCCTTAGACCCCCTGTAGTCTCCTCGCAACCCCTCCAGATTTCTCCCTTCTTCCCCAGAGGCATTTCTTGACCATGTAGACACCTTAGCAACTCTCTAGTGTGCTCTGGACCCCTCTTTTCCACAGAATGGGGCCCCACAGCTCTCTTCTGGCCCCCCAGACTCCTTAGACACTCTCTAGCCTGCTCGCATCCCTTCCAGATTTCTCCTTTCTTCCCCAGAGGCATTTGTGGATAGTGTAGACACCTTAGCACCCCTCTAGTGTGCTCTGGAGCCCTCTTTTCCACAGAATTGGGCACCCCCCAGGACTTTTCTGTCCCCCCAGACCCCTTAGACACTCTCTAGCCTGCTCGCATCCCTTCCAGATTTCTCCTTTCTTCCCCAGAGGCATTTCTGGACGATGTAGACACTTTAGGACGCCTCTAGTGCACTCTGGACCCCTCTTTTCCACAGAATTGGGCCCACCAGCTCTCTTCTGGCCCCCCAGACCTCTTAGACAACATCTAGTCTCCTCGCAACCTCTCCAGATTTCTCCCTTCTTCCCCAGAGGCATTTCTTGACAGTGTAGACCACTTAGCACCCCTCTAGTGCGCTCTGGAGCCCTCTTTTCCACAGAATGGGGCCCCCCATATATCTTTGGCATCTCCAGATCCCTTAGACACCCTCTAGTCTCCTCGCAACCCCTCCAGATTTCTCCCTTCTTCCCCAGAGTCATTTCTGGAGCATGTAGACCCATCAGCACCCCTCTAGTGCGCTCTGGACCCCTCTTTGCCACAGAATGGCCCCCCACCCAGCTCTCTTGTGGGCCTCTAGCCCTCTTAGACAGCCTCTGTGGTCCTCGCCAGCCCCTCCAGATTTCTCCCTTCTTCCCCAGAGGCATTTCTTGACAGTGTAGATGCCTTAGCACCCCTCTAGTGCGCTCTGGACCCCTCTTTTCCACACAACGGGGTCCCCCAGCTCTCTTTTGGCCCATAAGACCCCTTAGACACCCTCTAGTCTCCTCGCAACCCCTCCAGATTTCTCCCTTCTTCGCCAGAGGCATTTCTGGAGCATGTAGACGCGTAAGCACCCCTCTAGTGCACTCCGGACCCCTCTTCTCCACATAATTGTGCCCCCCAGATTTCTTTGGGACCTCCAGACCCCTTAGACACCTTCTAGTCTCCTCGTAACCCCTCCAGATTTCTCCCTTCTTCCCCAGAGGCATTTCTTGACAGTGTAGACGCCTTGGCACCCCTCTAGTGCGCTCTGGACCCCTCTGTTCCACAGAATGGGGCCCCCAGCTGTCTTTGGGCCCCCTCTACCCGTTAGACACCCTCTAGTCTCTTCGCAACCCCTCCAGACTTCTTCTTTCTTCCCTAGAGCCATTTCTTGACAGTGTAGACGCCTTAGCACCCCTCTAGTGCACTTTGGAGCCCTATATTCCACAAAATGGCGCCCTCCAGCTCTCTTCTGGCCCCCCAGACCCCTTAGACACTCTCTAGTCTGCTCGCATCCCTTCCAGATTTCTCCTTTCTTCCCCAGAGGCATTTCTGGATAGTGTAGACACCTTAGCACCCCTCTAGTGCGCTCTGGATGCCTCTTTTCTGCAGAATTGGGCTCCCCCCAGGTCTTTTCTGTCCCCCCAGACTCGTTAGACGTCCTCTAGTGTGCTCGCAACTCCTCCAGATTTCTCCCTTCTTCCCCAGAGGCATTTCTTGACAGTGTAGACGCCTTAGCACCCCTCTAGTATGTTCTGGAGCCCTGTTTTCCACAGAATTGGGCCCCCCAGCTCTCTTCTCGCCCCCCCAGACCCCTTAGACACTCTCTAGTCTCCTTGCCACCCTTCCAGATTTCTCCCTTCTTCCCCAGAGGCATTTCTGGACCATGTAGACGCTTTAGGACACCTCTAGTGCACTCTGGACCCCTCTTTTCCACAGAATTGGGCCCACCAGCTCTCTTCTGGCCCCCCAGACCCCTTAGACACTCTCTAGTCTCCTCGCAACCCCTCCAGATTTCTCCCTTCTTCCCCAGAGGCATTTCTTGACAGTGTAGACCCCTTAGCACCCCTCTAGTGTGCTCTGGACCCCTCTTTTCCACAGAATTGGGTCACCCAGATATCTTTTGGATCTCCAGGCCCCTTACACACCCTCTAGTCTCCTCGCAACCCCTCCAGATTTCTCCCTTCTTCCCCAGAGGCATTTCTGGACCATGTAGACCCCTTAGCACCCCTCTAGCACGCTCTGGAGCCGTCTTTTTTACAGAATGGGGCTCCCCAGATATCTTTGGGACCTCCAGACCCCTTAGATCCTCTCTAGTCTTCTTGGCACCCCTACAGATTTCTCCCTTCTTCCCCAGAGCCTTTTCTTGACTATGTAGACACCTTAGCACCCCTCTAGTGTGCTCTGGACCCCTCTTTTCCACAGAATGGGGCCCCGCAGCTCTCTTCTGGGCTTCTAGCCGTTTTAGACACCCTCTAGTCTCCTTGCAATCCCTCCAGATTTCTCCCTTCTTCCCCAGAGGCATTTCTTGACAGTGTAGACCCCTTAGCACCCCTCTAGTGTGCTCTGGACCCCTCTTTTCCACAGAATTGGGCCACCCAGATATCTTTGGGCCCCCCAGCCCCCTTAGACACCCTCTAGTCTCCTCGCTATCCCTCCAGATTTCTCCCGTTTTCTCCAGAGGCATTTCTGGACCATGTAGACACCTTAGCACCCCTCTAGTGCGCTCTGGACCCCTCTTCTCTACACAGTTGTGCCCCCCAGATATCTTTGGGACCTCCAGCCCCCTTAGACACCCTCTAGTCTCCTGGCAAGCCCTCCAGATTTCTCCCTTCTTCCCCAGAGACATTTCTTGACCAAGTAGACGCCTTAGCACCCCTGTAGTGCACTCTGGAGCCCTATATTCCACAAAATGGCGCCCTCCAGCTCTCTTCTGGCCCCCCAGACCCCTTAGACACTCTCTAGTCTGCTCGCATCCCTTCCAGATTTCTCCTTTCTTCCCCAGAGGCATTTCTGGACCATGTAGACGCCTTAGCACCCCTCTAGTGCGCTCTGGATGCCTCTTTTCTGCAGAATTGGGCTCCCCCCAGGTCTTTTCTGTCCCCCCAGACTCCTTAGACGTCCTCTAGTGTGCTCGCAACCCCTCCAGATTTCTCCCTTCTTCCCCAGAGGCATTTCTTGACAGTGTAGACGCCTTAGCACCCCTCTAGTATGTTCTGGAGCCCTCTTTTCCACAGAATTGGGCCCACCAGCTCTGTTCTGGCCCCCCAGACCTCTTAGACAACGTCTAGTCTCCTCGCAACCTCTCCAGATTTCTCCCTTCTTCCCCAGAGGCATTTCTTGACAGTGTAGACCCCTTAGCACCCCTCTAGTGCGCTCTGGACCCCTCTTTGCCACAGAATGGCCCCCCACCCAGCTCTCTTGTGGGCCTCTAGCCCTCTTAGACAGCCTCTGTGGTCCTCGCCAGCCCCTCCAGATTTCTCCCTTCTTCCCCAGAAGCATTTCTTGACAGTGTAGATGCCTTAGCACCCCTCTAGTGCGCTCTGGACCCCTCTTTTCCACACAACGGGGTCCCCCAGCTCTCTTTTGGCCCATAAGACCCCTTAGACACCCTCTAGTGTGCTCACAACCCTTCCAGATTTCTCCCTTCTTCGCCAGAGGCATTTCTGGAGCATGTAGACGCGTAAGCACCCCTCTAGTGCACTCCGGACCCCTCTTCTCCACATAATTGTGCCCCCCAGATTTCTTTGGGACCTCCAGACCCCTTAGACACCTTCTAGTCTCCTCGTAACCCCTCCAGATTTCTCCCTTCTTCCCCAGAGGCATTTCTTGACAGTGTAGACGCCTTGGCACCCCTCTAGTGCGCTCTGGACCCCTCTGTTCCACAGAATGGGGCCCCCAGCTGTCTTTGGGCCCCCTCTACCCGTTAGACACCCTCTAGTCTCTTCGCAACCCCTCCAGACTTCTTCTTTCTTCCCTAGAGCCATTTCTTGACAGTGTAGACGCCTTAGCACCCCTCTAGTGCACTTTGGAGCCCTATATTCCACAAAATGGCGCCCTCCAGCTCTCTTCTGGCCCCCCAGACCCCTTAGACACTCTCTAGTGTGCTCGCAACTCCTCCAGATTTCTCCCTTCTTCCCCAGAGGCATTTCTTGACAGTGTAGACGCCTTAGCACCCCTCTAGTATGTTCTGGAGCCCTCTTTTCCACAGAATTGGGCCCCCCAGCTCTCTTCTCGCCCCCCCAGACCCCTTAGACACTCTCTAGTCTCCTTGCCACCCTTCCAGATTTCTCCCTTCTTCCCCAGAGGCATTTCTTGACAGTGTAGACCCCTTAGCACCCCTCTAGTGCGCTCTGGACCCCTCTTTGCCACAGAATGGCCCCCCACCCAGCTCTCTTGTGGGCCTCTAGCCCTCTTAGACACCCTCTATGGTCCTCGCAATCCCTCCACATTTCTCCCTTCTTCCACAGAGCCATTCATTGACCGTGTAGACGCCTTAGCTCCCCTCTAGTGCACTCTGGACCCCTCTTTTCCACACAACGGGGTCCCCCAGCTCTCTTTTGGCCCATAAGACCCCTTAGACACCCTCTAGTCTCCTCGCAACCCCTCCAGATTTCTCCCTTCTTCGCCAGAGGCATTTCTTGACAGTGTAGACGCTTTAGCACCCCTTTAGTGCTCTCTTGACCCCTCTTTTGCACAGAATGCCCCCCCAGCTCTCTTCTGGCCCCGCAGGCCCCTTAGACACCCTCTAGTCTCCTCGCAACCCCTCCAGATTGCTCCCTTTTTCCCCAGAGGCATTTCTCGACCATTTAGATGCCTTAGCACCCCTCTAGTGCACTCTGGACCCCTCTTTGCCACAGCATTGGGTCCTCCACCTCTTTTGTGGCCCCCCAGAGCCCTTACACACTCTCTAGTCTGCTCGCATCCCTTCCAGATTTCTCCTTTCTTCTCCAGAGGCATTTCTTGACAGTGTAGACACCTTAGCACCCCTCTAGTGTGCTCTGCACCACTCTTTTCCACAGAATGGGGACGCCAGCTGTCTTCAGGCCCCCCAGGCCCCTTAGACACCCTCTAGTCTAGTGGCAACCCCTCCAGATTTCTCCCTTCTTCCCCAGAGGCATTTCTTGACAGTGTAGATGCCTTAGCACCCCTCTAGTGCGCTCTGGACCCCTCTTTTCCACAGAATGGGGCCCCCGAGCTGTCTTCTGGCCCCCCAGACCCCTTAGACACCCTCTAGTCTCCTCGCAACCCCTCCAGATTTCTCCCTTCTTCCCCAGAGGCATTTCTAGACCATGTAGATGCCTTAGCACCCCTCTAGTGCGCTCTGGACCTCTCTGTTCCACAGAATTGTGCCCCCCAGCTCTCTTCTGGCCCCCCAGACCCCTTAGACAGCCTCTAGTCTCCTCGCAACCCCTACAGATTTCTCCCTTCTTCCCCAGAGGCATTTCTGGACCATGTAGACGCCTTAGCACCCCTGTAGTGCACTCTGGACCCCTCTTTTCCACAGAATTGGGCCACCCAGATATCTTTTGGATCTCCAGGCCCCTTACACACCCTCTAGTCTCCTCGCAACCCCTCCAGATTTCTCCCTTCTTCTCCAGAGGCATTTCTGGACCATGTAGACCCCTTAGTACCCCTCTAGTGCGCTCTGGACCTCTCTTTGCCACAGAATGGGCCCCCCCAGCTCTCTTCTGGACCCCAGACTGCTTAGACACCCTCTAGTTTCCTGGCAACCCCTCCAGATTTCTCCCTTCTTCCCCAGAGGTATTTCTGGACAATGTAGATGCTTTAGCACCCCTCTAATGTGTTCTGGACACCTCTTTTCCACAGAATTGGGCCCTCCAGATATTTTTGGAACTTCCAGACCCCTTAGATACTCTCTAGTCTCCTCACAACCCCTCCAGATATCTCCCTTCTTCCCCAGAGACATTTCTTGACAGTGTAGACGCTTTAGCACCCCTGTAGTGCGCTCTGGACCCCTCTTTTCCACAGAATGGGGCCCCCCAGATCTCTTCTGGCCCCCCAGACCCCTTAGACACCCTCTAGTCTCCTCGCAACCCCTCCAGATTTCTCCCTTCTTTCCCAGAGGCATTTCTAGACCATGTAGACGCCTTAGCAACTCTCTAGTGTGCTCTGGACCCCTCTTTTCCACAGAATGGGGCCCCCCCAGCTCTCTTCTGGCCCCCAGACCCCTTAGACACCCTGTGGTGTGCTCGCAACGTCTCCAGATTTCTGCCTTCTTCCCCAGAGACATTTCTGGACCATGTAGACACCTTAGCACCCCTCTAGTGCGCTCTGCACCCCTCTTTTCCACAGAATGGGGCCCCACAGCTCTCCTCTGGCCCCCCAGACTCCTTAGACACCCTCTAGTCTCCTCGCAACCCCTCCAGATTTCTCCCTTCTTCCCCCAGAGGCATTTCTGGACCATGTAGACACCTTAGCACCCCTCTAGTGTGCGCTGCACCCCTCTGTGCCACAGAATGGGCCCCCCCATCTCTCTTCTGGCCCCCCAGACCCCTTAGACCCCCTTTAGTCTCCTCGCAACCCCTCCAGATTTCTCCCTTTTTCCCCAGAGACATTTTTTGACAGTGTAGATGCCTTAGCACCCCTCTAGTGCACTTTGGAGCCTTCTTTTCCACAGAATGGGGCCCCACAGCTCTCTTCTGCTCCCCCAGAGGCCTTAGATCCCCTCCAGTCTCCTCGCAACTCCTCCAGATTTCTCCCTTCTTCCGCAGAGGCATTTCTTGACAGTGTAGATGCCTTAGCACCCCTGTAGTGCGCTCTGGACCCCTCTTTTCCACAGAATTGGGCCCCGCAGATCTCTTCTGGCCCCCCAGGCCCCTTAGACACCCTCTAGTCTCCTCGCAACCCCTCCAGATTTCTCCCTTCTTCCCCAGAGTCATTTCTGGAGTATGTAGACCCATCAGCACACCTCTAGTGCGCTCTGGACCCCTCTTTGCCACAGAATGGCCCCCCCCCCCGCCCAGCTCTCTTGTGGGCCTCTAGCCCTCTTAGACATCCTCTGTGGTCCTCGCCACCCCTTCCACATTTCTCCCTTCTTCCCCAGAGGCATTTCTTGACAGTGTAGATGCCTTAGCACCCCTCTAGTGCGCTCTGGACCCCTCTTTTCCACAGAATGCCCCCCCCAGCTCTCTTCTGCTCCCCCAGACCCCTTAGACACCCTCTAGTCTCCTCGCAACCCCTCCAGATTTCTCCCTTCTTCCCCAGAGGCATTTCTTGACAGTGTAGACGCCTTGGCACCCCTCTAGTGCGCTCTGGACCACTCTTTTCCACAGAATGGGGCCCCCAGCTGTCTTTGGGCCCCCTCTACCCGTTAGACACCCTCTAGTCTCCTCGCAACCCCTCCAGACTTCTTCTTTCTTCCCTAGAGCCATTTCTTGACAGTGTAGACGCCTTAGCACCCCTCTAGTGCACTTTGGAGCCCTATATTCCACAAAATGGCGCCCTCCAGCTCTCTTCTGGCCCCCCAGACCCCTTAGACACTCTCTAGTCTGCTCGCATCCCTTCCAGATTTCTCCTTTCTTCCCCAGAGGCATTTGTGGATAGTGTAGACACCTTAGCACCCCTCTAGTGTGCTCTGGAGCCCTCTTCTCCGCAGAATTGGGCACCCCCCAGGTCTTTTCTGTCCCCCCAGACCCCTTAGACACTCTCTAGTCTCCTCGCCACCCTTCCAGATTTCTCCCTTCTTCCCCAGAGGCATTTCTGGACGATGTAGACGCTTTAGGACGCCTCTAGTGCACTCTGGACCCCTCTTTTCCACAGAATTGGGCCCACCAGCTCTCTTCTGGCCCCCCAGACCTCTTAGACAACATCTAGTCTCCTCGCAACCTCTCCAGATTTCTCCCTTCTTCCCCAGAGGCATTTCTTGACAGTGTAGACCCCTTAGCACCCCTGTAGTGCGCTCTGGAGCCCTCTTTTCCACAGAATGGGGCCCCCCAGATATCTTTGGCATCTCCAGATCCCTTAGACACCCTCTAGTCTCCTCGCAACCCCTCCAGATTTCTCCCTTCTTCCCCAGAGTCATTTCTGGAGCATGTAGACCCATCAGCACACCTCTAGTGCGCTCTGGACCCCTCTTTGCCACAGAATGCCCCCCCCCCCAGCTCTCTTGTGGGCCTCTAGCCCTCTTAGACAGCCTCTGTGGTCCTCGCCAGCCCCTCCAGATTTCTCCCTTCTTCCACAGAGGCATTTCTTGACAGTGTAGATGCCTTAGCACCCCTCTAGTGCGCTCTGGACCCCTCTTTTCCACACAACGGGGTCCCCCAGCTCTCTTTTGGCCCATAAGACCCCTTAGACACCCTCTAGTCTCCTCGCAACCCCTCCAGATTTCTCCCTTCTTCGCCAGAGGCATTTCTGGAGCATGTAGACGCGTAAGAACCCCTCTAGTGCACTCTGGACCCCTCTTCTCCACATAATTGTGCCCCCCAGATTTCTTTGGGACCTCCAGACCCCTTAGACACTCTCTAGTCTCCTCGTAACCCCTCCAGATTTCTCCCTTCTTTCCCAGAGTCATTTCTGGACCATGTAGACGCCTTAGCACCCCTCTAGTGCGCTCTGGACCCCTCTGTTCCACAGAATGGGGCCGCCCAGCTCTCTTCTGGCCCCCCAGACCCCTTTGACACCCTCTAGTGTGCTCGCAACCCCTCCAGATTTCTCCCTTCTTCCCCAGCGGCATTTCTGGACTATGTAGACGCCTTAGCACCCCTGTAGTGCGCTCTGGACCCCTCTTTGCCACAGAATGGGAACCCCAGCTCTCTTCTGGGCCACCAGACCCCTTAGACACCCTCTAGTCTCCTCGCAACCCCTCCAGATTTCGCCCTTCTTCCCCAGAGGCATTTCTGGACCATGTAGATGCCTTAGCATCCCTGTAGTGCGCTCTGGACCCCTCTTTGCCACAGAATGGGAACCTCAGCTCTCTGCTGTGCCACCAGACTCGTTAGACCCTCTCTAGTCTCCTCGCAACCCCTCCAGATTTCGCCCTTCTTCCCCAGAGCCATTTCTGGACCATGTAGACGCCTTAGCACCCCTCTAGTGCACTCTGGACCCCTCTTTTCCACAGAATGGGCCCCCCAGCTCTCTTCTGGCCCCCAGGCCCCTTAGACACCCTCTAGTCTCCTCACAACCCCTCCAGATTTCTCCCTTCTTCCTCAGAGCCATTTTTGGACAGTGTAGACCCCTTACCACCCCTCTAGTGTGCTCTGGACCCCTCTTCTCTACACAGTTGTGCCCCCCACATATCTTTGGGACCTCCAGACCCCTTAGACCCCCTCTAGTCTCCTGGCAACCCCTCCAGATTTCTCCCTTCTTCCCCAGAGACATTTCTTGACAGTGTAGACCCCTTAGCACCCCTGTAGTGCGCTCTGGACCCCTCTTTTCCACAGAATGGGCCCCCCCAGATCTCTTCTGGCCCCCCAGACCCCTTAGACACCCTCTAGTCTCCTCTCAATCCCTCCAGATTTCTCCCTTCTTCCCCAGAGCCATTTCTTGACAGGGTGGATGCCTTAGCACCCCTCTAGTGCACTCTGGAGCCCTCTGTTCCACAGAATGGGGCCCCCCAGCTCTCTTCTGGGCCCCCAGACGCCTTAGACTTCCTCTAGTCTCCTCACAACCCCTCCAGATTTCTCCCTTCTTCCCCAGAGACATTTCTGGACCATGTAGACAGCTTAGCAACCCTCTAGTGTGCTCTGGACCCTTCTTTTCCACAGAATGGGGACCCCAGCTGTCCTCGGAACCCCCAGGCACCTTAGACACCCTCTAGTCTCCTCGCAACCCCTCCAGATTTCTCCCTTCTTCGCCAGAGGCATTTCTGGAGCATGTAGACGCCTAAGCACCCCTCTAGTGCACTCTGGACCCCTCTTCTCCACAAAATTGTGCCCCCCAGATTTCTTTGGGACCTCCAGACCCCTTAGACACCTTCTAGTCTCCTCGTAATCCCTCCAGATTTCTCCCTTCTTTCCCAGAGGCATTTCTGGACCATGTAGACGCCTTAGCACCCCTGTAGTGCGCTCTGGACTCCTCTGTTCCACAGAATGGGGCCGCCCAGCTCTCTTCTGGCCCCCCAGACCCCTTTGACACCCTCTAGTGTGCTCGCAACCCCTCCAGATTTCTCCCTTCTTCCCCAGAGGCATTTCTGGACTATGTAGACGCCTTAGCATCCCTGTAGTGCGCTCTGGACCCCTTTTTGCCACAGAATGGGAACCCCAGCTCTCTTCTGGGCCACCAGACCCGTCAGACCCTCTCTAGTCTCCTCACAACCCCTCCAGATTTCGCCCTTCTTCCCCAGAGCCATTTCTGGGCCATGTAGACACCTTAGCACCCCTGTAGTGCACTCTGGACCCCTCTTTTCCACAGAATGAGGCCTCCAGCTCTCTTCTGGCCCCCCAGCCCCCTTAGAGAGTCTCTAGTCTCCTGGCAACGCCTCCAGATTTCTCCCTTCTTCCCCAGAGCCATTTCTTGACAGTGTAGACCCCTTAGCACCCCTCTAGTGCACTCTGGACCCCTCTTTTCCACAGAACTGGGCCCCCCAGCTCTCTTCTGGCCCCTCAGACCTCTTAGACACCCTCTAGTCTCCTCGCTATCCCTCCAGATTTCTCCCTTCTTCCCCAGAGGCATTTCTAGACCATGTAGACCCCTTAGCACCCCTCTAGCACGCTCTGGAGCCGTCTTTTTTACAGAATGGGGCTCCCCAGATATCTTTGGGACCTCCGGACCCCTTAGAGCCCCTCTAGTCTTCGTGGCACCCCTACAGATTTCTCCCTTCTTCCCCAGAGCCTTTTCTTGACTATGTAGACACCTTAGCACCCCTCTAGTGTGCTCTGGACCCCTCGTTTCCACAGAATGGGGCCCCGCAGCTCTCTTCTGGGCTTCTAGACCTGTTAGACACCCTCTAGTCTCCTTGCAATCCCTCCAGATTTCTCCCTTCTTCCCCAGAGGCATTTCTTGACAATGTAGACCCCTTAGCACCCCTCTAGTGTGCTCTCGACCCCTCTTTTCCATAGAATTGGGCCACCCAGATATCTTTGGGCCCCCCAGCCCCCTTAGACACCCTCTAGTCTCCTCACAACCCCTCCAGATTTCTCCTTTCTTCCCTGGAGCCATGTCTGGACCAAGCAGATGCCTTAGCACCTCTCTAGTGCGCTCTGGACCCCTCTTTTCCACAGAATTGGGCCCCCCAGCACTCTTCTGGCCCACCAGACCCCTTAGACACCCCGTAGTCTCCTCGCAACCCCTCCAGATTTCTCCCTTCTTCCCCAGAGGCATTTCTTGACAGTGTAGACGCCTTGGCACCCCTCTAGTATGCTCTGGACCACTCTTTTCCACAGTATGGCCCCGACAGCTCTGTTCTGGCCCCCCAGACGCCTTGGACACCCTCTAGTGTGCTCACAACCCTTCCAGATTTCTCCCTTCTTCCCCAGAGGCATTTCTTGACAGTGTAGACGCCTTGGCACCCCTCTAGTATGCTCTGGACCACTCTTTTCCACAGTATGGCCCCGACAGCTCTGTTCTGGCCCCCCAGACGCCTTGGACACCCTCTAGTGTGCTCACAACCCTTCCAGATTTCTCCCTTCTTCCCCAGAGGCATTTCTTGACAGTGTAGACGCCGTAGCACCCCTCTAGTGTACTGTGGACCCCTCTTTGCCACAGAATTCGGCCCCCCAGCTGTCTGCTGGCCCCCCAGGCCCCTTAGACACCCTCTAGTCTCCTCGCAACCCCTCCAGATTTCTCCCTTCTTTCCCAGAATCATTTATGGACAGTGTAGACGCCTTAGCACCCCTCTAGTATGCTCTGGACCCTTCTTTTCCACAGAATCGGCCCCCCCAGCTCTCTTCTCGCCCCCCAGACGCCTAAGACAGCCTCTAGTCTCCTCGCCACCCTTCCAGATTTCTCCCTTCTTCCCCGGAGGCATTTCTGGACCATGTAGACATCTTGGCACCCCTCTAGTGCGTTCTGGAGCCCTCTTTTCCACAGAATGGGCCCCCCAGCTCTCTTCTGGCTCCCCAGACCCCTTAGACGCCCTCCAGTCTCCTCGCAACCCCTCCAGATTTCTCCCTTCTTCCCCAGAGGCATTTCTGGACCATGTAGATGCCTTAGCACCCCTCTACTGCGCTCTGGACCCCTCTTTTCCACAGAATGGGTCCCCCAGAGATCTTTGGGACCTCCAGATCCCTTAGACACCCTCTACTCTCCTGGCAACCCCTCCAGATTTCTCCCTTCTTCCCCAGAGGCATTTCTGGACCATGTAGATGCCTTAGCACCCCTCTAGTGCACTCTGGACCCCTCTTTTTCACAGAATTGGGCCCCCCAGATATCCTTGGGATCTCCAGATCCCTTAGACACCCTCTAGTCTCCTCGCAACCCCTCCAGATTTCTCCCTTCTTCCCCAGAGCCATTTCTTGACTGTGTAGACGCCTTCGCAACCCTCTAGTGTGCTCTGGACCCCTCTTTTCCACAGAATGGGGCCCCCCCAGCTCTCTTCTGGCCCCCAGACCCCTTAGACACCCTGTGGTGTGCTCGCAACGTCTCCAGATTTCTCCCTTCTTCCCCAGAGTCATTTCTGGAGCATGTAGACCCATCAGCACCCCTCTAGTGTGCGCTGGACCCCTCTTTGCCACAGAATGGGCCCCCCCCAGCTCTCTTCTGGCCCCCCAGACCCCTTAGACACCCTCTAGGCTCCTCGCAACCCCTCCAGATTTCTCCCTTCTTCCCCAGAGGCATTTCTGGACAGTGTAGACGCCTTAGCACTCCTCTAGTGTGCTTTGGACCCCTCTTTTTCACACAGTTGGGCCCCACAGCTCTCTTCTGGCCCCCCAGGCCCCTTAGACACCCTCTAGTCTCCTCGCAACTCCTCCAGATTTCTCCCTTCTTCCGCAGAGGCATTTCTTGACAGTGTAGATGCCTTAGCACCCCTCTAGTGCGCTCTGGACCCCTCTTTTCCACAGAATGCCCCCCCCCCCCCAGCTCTCTTCTGCTCCCCCAGACCCCTTAGACACCCTCTAGTCTCCTCGCAACCCCTCCAGATTTCTCCCTTCTTCCCCAGAGGCATTTCTTGACAGTGTAGACGCCTTGGCACCCCTGTAGTGCGCTCTGGACCACTCTTTTCCACAGAATGGGGCCCCCAGCTGTCTTTGGGCCCCCTCTACCCCTTAGACACCCTCTAGTCTCCTCGCAACCCCTCCAGACTTCTTCTTTCTTCCCTAGAGCCATTTCTTGACAGTGTAGACGCCTTAGCACCCCTCTAGTGCACTTTGGAGCCCTATATTCCACAAAATGGCGCCCTCCAGCTCTCTTCTGGCCCCCCAGACCCCTTAGACACTCTCTAGTCTGCTCGCATCCCTTCCAGATTTCTCCTTTCTTCCCCAGAGGCATTTCTGGACGATGTAGACGCTTTAGGACGCCTCTAGTGCACTCTGGACCCCTCTTTTCCACAGAATTGGGCCCACCAGCTCTCTTCTGGCCCCCCAGACTCCTTAGACAGCCTCTAGTCTCCTCGCAACCCCTCCAGATTTCTCCCTTCTTCCCCCAGAGGCATTTCTGGACCATGTAGACACCTTAGCACCCCTCTAGTGTGCGCTGCACACCTCATTGCCACAGAATGGGCCCCCCCATCTCTCTTCTGGGCCCCCAGACCCCTTAGACCCCTTTTAGTCTCCTCGCAACCCCTCCAGATTTCTCCCTTTTTCCCCAGAGACATTTTTTGACAGTGTAGATGCCTTAGCACCCCTCTAGTGCGCTCTGGACCCCTCTTTTCCACACAGTTGGGCCCCGCAGCTCTCTTCTGGGCCCCCAGACCCCTTAGACACCCTCTAGTCTCCTCGCAACTCCTCCAGATTTCTCCCTTCTTCCGCAGAGGCATTTCTTGACAGTGTAGATGCCTTAGCACCCCTGTAGTGGGTTCTGGACCCCTCTTTTCCACAGAATTGGGCCCCGCAGATCTCTTCTGGCCCCCCAGGCCCCTTAGACAGCCTCTAGTCTCCTCGCAACCCCTCCAGATTTCTCCCTTCTTCCCCAGAGTCATTTCTGGAGTATGTAGACCCATCAGCACACCTCTAGTGCGCTCTGGACCCCTCTTTGCCACAGAATGGCCCCCCCCGCCCAGCTCTCCTGTGGGCCTCTAGCCCTCTTAGACAGCCTCTGTGGTCCTCGCCACCCCTTCCACATTTCTCCCTTCTTTCCCAGAGGCATTTCTTGACAGTGTAGATGCCTTAGCACCCCTCTAGTGCGCTCTGGACCCCTCTTTTCCACAGAATGCCCCCCCCCAGCTCTCTTCTGCTCCCCCAGACCCCTTAGACCCCCTCTAGTCTCCTCGCAACCCCTCCAGATTTCTCCCTTCTTCCCCAGAGGCATTTCTTGACAGTGTAGACGCCTTGGCACCCCTCTAGTGCGCTCTGGACCACTCTTTTCCACAGAATGGGGCCCCCAGCTGTCTTTGGGCCCCCTCTACCCATTAGACACCCTCTAGTCTCCTCGCAACCCCTCCAGATTTCTCCCTTCTTCCCCAGAGGCATTTCTGGACCATGTAGACATCTTGGCACCCCTCTAGTGCGTTCTGGAGCCCTATATTCCACAAAATGGCGCCCTCCAGCTCTCTTATGGCCCCCTAGACCCCTTAGACACCCTCTAGTCTCCTCGCAACCCCTCCAGATTTCTCCCTTCTTCCCCAGAGGCATTTCTGGACCATGTAGACGCCTTAGCACCCCTCTAGTGCGCTCTGGACCTCTCTGTTCCACAGAATTGTGCCCCCCAGCTCTCTTCTGGCCCCCCAGGCCCCTTAGACAGCCTCTAGTCTCCTCGCAACCCCTCCACATTTCTCCCTTCTTTCCCAGAGGCATTTCTTGACAGTGTAGATGCCTTAGCACCCCTCTAGTGCGCTCTGGACCCCTCTTTTCCACAGAATGCCCCCCCCCAGCTCTCTTCTGCTCCCCCAGACCCCTTAGACACCCTCTAGTCTCCTCGCAACCCCTCCAGATTTCTCCCTTCTTCCCCAGAGGCATTTCTTGACAGTGTAGACGCCTTGGCACCCCTGTAGTGCGCTCTGGACCACTCTTTTCCACAGAATGGGGCCCCCAGCTGTCTTTGGGCCCCCTCTACCCATTAGACACCTTCTAGTCTCCTCGCAACCCCTCCAGACTTCTTCTTTCTTCCCTAGAGCCATTTCTTGACAGTGTAGACGCCTTAGCACCCCTCTAGTGCACTTTGGAGCCCTATATTCCACAAAATGGCGCCCTCCAGCTCTCTTCTGGCCCCCCAGACCCCTTAGACACTCTCTAGTCTGCTCGCATCCCTTCCAGATTTCTCCTTTCTTCCCCAGAGGCATTTCTGGACGATGTAGACGCTTTAGGACGCCTCTAGTGCACTCTGGACCCCTCTTTTCCACAGAATTGGGCCCACCAGCTCTCTTCTGGCCCCCCAGACCTCTTAGACAACATCTAGTCTCCTCGCAACTCCTCCAGATTTCTCCCTTCTTCCCCAGAGGCATTTCTTGACAGTGTAGACCCCTTAGCACCCCTCTAGTGCGCTCTGGAGCCCTCTTTTCCACAGAATGGGGCCCCCCATATATCTTTGGCATCTCCAGATCCCTTAGACACTCTCTAGTCTCCTCGCAACCCCTCCAGATTTCTCCCTTCTTCCCCAGAGTCATTTCTGGAGCATGTAGACCCATCAGCACACCTCTAGTGCGCTCTGGACCCCTCTTTGCCACAGAATGCCCCCCCCCAGCTCTCTTGTGGGCCTCTAGCCCTCTTAGACAGCCTCTGTGGTCCTCGCCAGCCCCTCCAGATTTCTCCCTTCTTCCACAGAGGCATTTCTTGACAGTGTAGATGCCTTAGCACCCCTCTAGTGCGCTCTGGACCCCTCTTTTCCACACAACGGGGTCCCCCAGCTCTCTTTTGGCCCATAAGACCCCTTAGACACCCTCTAGTCTCCTCGCAACCCCTCCAGATTTCTCCCTTCTTCGCCAGAGGCATTTCTGGAGCATGTAGATGCGTAAGCACCCCTCTAGTGCACTCTGGACCCCTCTTCTCCACATAATTGTGCCCCCCAGATTTCCTTGGGACCTCCAGACCCCTTAGACACCTTGTAGTCTCCTCGTAACCCCTCCAGATTTCTCCCTTCTTTCCCAGAGTCATTTCTGGACCATGTAGACGCCTTAGCACCCCTCTAGTGCGCTCTGGACCCCTCTGTTCCACAGAATGGGGCCGCCCAGCTCTCTTCTGGCCCCCCAGACCCCTTTGACACCCTCTAGTGTGCTCGCAACCCCTCCAGATTTCTCCCTTCTTCCCCAGAGGCATTTCTGGACTATGTAGACGCCTTAGCATCCCTGTAGTGCGCTCTGGACCCCTTTTTGCCACAGAATGGGAACCCCAGCTCTCTTCTGGGCCACCAGACCCGTCAGACACTCTCTAGTCTCCTCACAACCCCTCCAGATTTCGCCCTTCTTCCCCAGAGGCATTTCTGGGCCATGTAGACACCTTAGCACCCCTGTAGTGCACTCTGGACCCCTCTTTTCCACAGAATGAGGCCTCCAGCTCTCTTCTGGCCCCCCAGCCCCCTTAGAGAGTCTCTAGTCTCCTGGCAACGCCTCCAGATTTCTCCCTTCTTCCCCAGAGCCATTTCTTGACAGTGTAGACCCCTTAGCACCCCTCTAGTGCACTCTGGACCCCTCTTTTCCACAGAACTGGGCCCCCCAGCTCTCTTCTGGCCCCTCAGACCTCTTAGACACCCTCTAGTCTCCTCGCTATCCCTCCAGATTTCTCCCTTCTTCCCCAGAGGCATTTCTAGACCATGTAGACCCCTTAGCACCCCTCTAGCACGCTCTGGAGCCGTCTTTTTTACGGAATGGGGCTCCCCAGATATCTTTGGGACCTCCGGACCCCTTAGATCCCCTCTAGTCTTCGTGGCACCCCTACAGATTTCTCCCTTCTTCCCCAGAGCCTTTTCTTGACTATGTAGACACCTTAGCACCCCTCTAGTGTGCTCTGCACCACTCTTTTCCACAGAATGGGGCCCCGCAGCTCTCTTCTGGGCTTCTAGCCCTGTTAGACACCCTCTAGTCTCCTTGCAATCCCTCCAGATTTCTCCCTTCTTCCCCAGAGGCATTTCTTGACAATGTAGACCCCTTAGCACCCCTCTAGTGTGCTCTCGACCCCTCTTTTCCACAGAATTGGGCCACCCAGATGTCTTTTGGCCCCCCAGCCCCCTTAGACACCCTCTAGTCTCCTCACAACCCCTCCAGATTTCTCCTTTCTTCCCTGGAGCCATGTCTTGACCAAGCAGATGCCTTAGCACCTCTCTAGTGCGCTCTGGACCCCTCTTTTCCACAGAATTGGCCCCCCCAGCACTCTTCTGGCCCACCAGACCCCTTAGACACCCCCTAGTCTCCTCGCAGCCCCTCCAGATTTCTCCCTTCTTCCCCAGAGGCATTTCTTGACAGTGTACACGCCTTAGCACCCCTCTAGTATGCTCTGGACCACTCTTTTCCACAGTATGGCCCCGACAGCTCTGTTCTGGCCCCCCAGACGCCTTGGACACCCTCTAGTGTGCTCACAACCCTTCCAGATTTCTCCCTTCTTCCCCAGAGGCATTTCTTGACAGTGTAGACGCCGTAGCACCCCTCTAGTGTACTGTGGACCCCTCTTTGCCACAGAATTCGGCCCCCCAGCTGTCTGCTGGCCCCCCAGGCCCCTTAGACACCCTCTAGTCTCCTCGCAACCCCTCCAGATTTCTCCCTTCTTTCCCAGAATCATTTATGGACAGTGTAGACGCCTTAGCACCCCTCTAGTATGCTCTGGACCCTTCTTTTCCACAGAATCGGCCCCCCCAGCTCTCTTCTCGCCCCCCAGACGCCTTAGACAGCCTCTAGTCTCCTTGCCACCCTTCCAGATTTCTCCCTTCTTCCCCGGAGGCATTTCTGGACCATGTAGACATCTTGGCACCCCTCTAGTGCGTTCTGGAGCCCTCTTTTCCACAGAATGGGCCCCCCAGCTCTCTTCTGGCTCCCCAGACCCCTTAGACGCCCTCCAGTCTCCTCGCAACCCCTCCAGATTTCTCCCTTCTTCCCCAGAGGCATTTCTGGACCATGTAGATGCCTTAGCACCCCTCTACTGCGCTCTGGACCCCTCTTTTCCACAGAATGGGTCCCCCAGAGATCTTTGGGACCTCCAGATCCCTTAGACACCCTCTACTCTCCTGGCAACCCCTCCAGATTTCTCCCTTTTTCCCCAGAGACATTTTTTGACAGTGTAGATGCCTTAGCACCCCTCTAGTGTGCTCTGGACCCCTCTTTTCCACACAGTTGGGCCCCGCAGCTCTCTTCTGGGCCCCCAGACCCCTTAGACACCCTCTAGTCTCCTCGCAACTCCTCCAGATTTCTCCCTTCTTCCGCAGAGGCATTTCTTGACAGTGTAGATGCCTTAGCACCCCTGTAGTGGGTTCTGGACCCCTCTTTTCCACAGAATTGGGCCCCGCAGATCTCTTCTGGCCCCCCAGGCCCCTTAGACAGCCTCTAGTCTCCTCGCAACCCCTCCAGATTTCTCCCTTCTTCCCCAGAGTCATTTCTGGAGTATGTAGACCCATCAGCACACCTCTAGTGCGCTCTGGACCCCTCTTTGCCACAGAATGGCCCCCCCCGCCCAGCTCTCCTGTGGGCCTCTAGCCCTCTTAGACAGCCTCTGTGGTCCTCGCCACCCCTTCCACATTTCTCCCTTCTTTCCCAGAGGCATTTCTTGACAGTGTAGATGCCTTAGCCCCCCTCTAGTGCGCTCTGGACCCCTCTTTTCCACAGAATGCCCCCCCCAGCTCTCTTCTGCTCCCCCAGACCCCTTAGACCCCCTCTAGTCTCCTCGCAACCCCTCCAGATTTCTCCCTTCTTCCCCAGAGGCATTTCTTGACAGTGTAGACGCCTTGGCACCCCTGTAGTGCGCTCTGGACCACTCTTTTCCACAGAATGGGGCCCCCAGCTGTCTTTGGGCCCCCTCTACCCATTAGACACCCTCTAGTCTCCTCGCAACCCCTCCAGATTTCTCCCTTCTTCCCCAGAGGCATTTCTGGACCATGTAGACGCCTTAGCACCCCTCTAGTGCGCTCTGGACCTCTCTGTTCCACAGAATTGTGCCCCCCAGCTCTCTTCTGGCCCCCCAGACCCCTTAGACAGCCTCTAGTCTCCTCGCAACCCCTCCACATTTCTCCCTTCTTTCCCAGAGGCATTTCTTGACAGTGTAGATGCCTTAGCACCCCTCTAGTGCGCTCTGGACCCCTCTTTTCCACAGAATGCCCCCCCCCCAGCTCTCTTCTGCTCCCCCAGACCCCTTAGACACCCTCTAGTCTCCTCGCAACCCCTCCAGATTTCTCCCTTCTTCCCCAGAGGCATTTCTTGACAGTGTAGACGCCTTGGCACCCCTGTAGTGCGCTCTGGACCACTCTTTTCCACAGAATGGGGCCCCCAGCTGTCTTTGGGCCCCCTCTACCCATTAGACACCCTCTAGTCTCCTCGCAACCCCTCCAGACTTCTTCTTTCTTCCCTAGAGCCATTTCTTGACAGTGTAGACGCCTTAGCACCCCTCTAGTGCACTTTGGAGCCCTATATTCCACAAAATGGCGCCCTCCAGCTCTCTTCTGGCCCCCCAGACCCCTTAGACACTCTCTAGTCTGCTCGCATCCCTTCCAGATTTCTCCTTTCTTCCCCAGAGGCATTTCTGGACGATGTAGACGCTTTAGGACGCCTCTAGTGCACTCTGGACCCCTCTTTTCCACAGAATTGGGCCCACCAGCTCTCTTCTGGCCCCCCAGACCTCTTAGACAACATCTAGTCTCCTCGCAACCTCTCCAGATTTCTCCCTTCTTCCCCAGAGGCATTTCTTGACAGTGTAGACCCCTTAGCACCCCTGTAGTGCGCTCTGGAGCCCTCTTTTCCACAGAATGGGGCCCCCCATATATCTTTGGCATCTCCAGATCCCTTAGACACCCTCTAGTCTCCTCGCAACCCCTCCAGATTTCTCCCTTCTTCCCCAGAGTCATTTCTGGAGCATGTAGACCCATCAGCACACCTCTAGTGCGCTCTGGACCCCTCTTTGCCACAGAATGCCCCCCCCCCCCAGCTCTCTTGTGGGCCTCTAGCCCTCTTAGACAGCCTCTGTGGTCCTCGCCAGCCCCTCCAGATTTCTCCCTTCTTCCACAGAGGCATTTCTTGACAGTGTAGATGCCTTAGCACCCCTCTAGTGCGCTCTGGACCCCTCTTTTCCACACAACGGGGTCCCCCAGCTCTCTTTTGGCCCATAAGACCCCTTAGACACCCTCTAGTCTCCTCGCAACCCCTCCAGATTTCTCCCTTCTTCGCCAGAGGCATTTCTGGAGCATGTAGACGCGTAAGCACCCCTCTAGTGCACTCTGGACCCCTCTTCTCCACATAATTGTGCCCCCCAGATTTCCTTGGGACCTCCAGACCCCTTAGACACCTTCTAGTCTCCTCGTAACCCCTCCAGATTTCTCCCTTCTTCCCCAGAGGCATTTCTGGACCATGTAGACGCCTTAGCACCCCTCTAGTGCGCTCTGGACCCCTCTGTTCCACAGAATGGGGCCGCCCAGCTCTCTTCTGGCCCCCCAGACCCCTTTGACACCCTCTAGTGTGCTCGCAACCCCTCCAGATTTCTCCCTTCTTCCCCAGAGGCATTTCTGGACTATGTAGACGCCTTAGCATCCCTGTAGTGCGCTCTGGACCCCTTTTTGCCACAGAATGGGAACCCCAGCTCTCTTCTGGGCCACCAGACCCGTCAGACACTCTCTAGTCTCCTCACAACCCCTCCAGATTTCGCCCTTCTTCCCCAGAGCCATTTCTGGGCCCTGTAGACACCTTAGCACCCCTGTAGTGCACTCTGGACCCCTCTTTTCCACAGAATGAGGCCTCCAGCTCTCTTCTGGCCCCCCAGCCCCCTTAGAGAGTCTCTAGTCTCCTGGCAACGCCTCCAGATTTCTCCCTTCTTCCCCAGAGCCATTTCTTGACAGTGTAGACCCCTTAGCACCCCTCTAGTGCACTCTGGACCCCTCTTTTCCACAGAACTGGGCCCCCCAGCTCTCTTCTGGCCCCTCAGACCTCTTAGACACCCTCTAGTCTCCTCGCTATCCCTCCAGATTTCTCCCTTCTTCCCCAGAGGCATTTCTAGACCATGTAGACCCCTTAGCACCCCTCTAGCACGCTCTGGAGCCATCTTTTTTACGGAATGGGGCTCCCCAAATATCTTTGGGACCTCCGGACCCCTTAGATCCCCTCTAGTCTTCGTGGCACCCCTACAGATTTCTCCCTTCTTCCCCAGAGCCTTTTCTTGACTATGTAGACACCTTAGCACCCCTCTAGTGTGCTCTGCACCACTCTTTTCCACAGAATGGGGCCCCGCAGCTCTCTTCTGGGCTTCTAGCCCTGTTAGACACCCTCTAGTCTCCTTGCAATCCCTCCAGATTTCTCCCTTCTTCCCCAGAGGCATTTCTTGACAATGTAGACCCCTTAGCACCCCTCTAGTGTGCTCTCGACCCCTCTTTTCCACAGAATTGGGCCACCCAGATGTCTTTTGGCCCCCCAGCCCCCTTAGACACCCTCTAGTCTCCTCACAACCCCTCCAGATTTCTCCTTTCTTCCCTGGAGCCATGTCTTGACCAAGCAGATGCCTTAGCACCTCTCTAGTGCGCTCTGGACCCCTCTTTTCCACAGAATTGGCCCCCCCAGCACTCTTCTGGCCCACCAGACCCCTTAGACACCCCCTAGTCTCCTCGCAGCCCCTCCAGATTTCTCCCTTCTTCCCCAGAGGCATTTCTTGACAGTGTACACGCCTTAGCACCCCTCTAGTATGCTCTGGACCACTCTTTTCCACAGTATGGCCCCGACAGCTCTGTTCTGGCCCCCCAGACGCCTTGGACACCCTCTAGTGTGCTCACAACCCTTCCAGATTTCTCCCTTCTTCCCCAGAGGCATTTCTTGACAGTGTAGACGCCGTAGCACCCCTCTAGTGTACTGTGGACCCCTCTTTGCCACAGAATTCGGCCCCCCAGCTGTCTGCTGGCCCCCCAGGCCCCTTAGACACCCTCTACTCTCCTGGCAACCCCTCCAGATTTCTCCCTTTTTCCCCAGAGACATTTTTTGACAGTGTAGATGCCTTAGCACCCCTCTAGTGTGCTCTGGACCCCTCTTTTCCACACAGTTGGGCCCCGCAGCTCTCTTCTGGGCCCCCAGACCCCTTAGACACCCTCTAGTCTCCTCGCAACTCCTCCAGATTTCTCCCTTCTTCCGCAGAGGCATTTCTTGACAGTGTAGATGCCTTAGCACCCCTGTAGTGGGTTCTGGACCCCTCTTTTCCACAGAATTGGGCCCCGCAGATCTCTTCTGGCCCCCCAGGCCCCTTAGACAGCCTCTAGTCTCCTCGCAACCCCTCCAGATTTCTCCCTTCTTCCCCAGAGTCATTTCTGGAGTATGTAGACCCATCAGCACACCTCTAGTGCGCTCTGGACCCCTCTTTGCCACAGAATGGCCCCCCCCGCCCAGCTCTCCTGTGGGCCTCTAGCCCTCTTAGACAGCCTCTGTGGTCCTCGCCACCCCTTCCACATTTCTCCCTTCTTTCCCAGAGGCATTTCTTGACAGTGTAGATGCCTTAGCACCCCTCTAGTGCGCTCTGGACCCCTCTTTTCCACAGAATGCCCCCCCCAGCTCTCTTCTGCTCCCCCAGACCCCTTAGACCCCCTCTAGTCTCCTCGCAACCCCTCCAGATTGCTCCCTTCTTCCCCAGAGGCATTTCTGGACCATGTAGACACCTTAGCACCCCTCTAGTGCACTCTGGATCCCTCTTTGCCACAGAATGTCCCCCCCAGCTCTCTTTTGGCCCCCCAGACCCCTTAGACACCCTCTAGTCTCCTGGCAACCCCTCCAGATTTCTCCCTTCTTCCCCAGAGGCATTACTTGACAGTGTAGACGCCTTAGCACCCCTCTAGTATGTTCTGGAGCCCTGTTTTCCACAGAATTGGGCCCCCCAGCTCTCTTCTCGCCCCCCCAGACCCCTTAGACACTCTCTAGTCTCCTTGCCACCCTTCCAGATTTCTCCCTTCTTCCCCAGAGGCATTTCTCGACCATGTAGACGCTTTAGGACGGCTCTAGTGCACTCTGGACCCCTCTTTTCCACAGAATTGGGCGCACCAGCTCTCTTCTGGCCCCCCAGACCTCTTAGACAACATCTAGTCTCCTCGCAACCTCTCCAGATTTCTCCCTTCCTCCCCAGAGGCATTTCTTGACAGTGTAGACCACTTAGCACCCCTGTAGTGCGCTCTGGAGCCCTCTTTTCCACAGAATGGGGCCCCCCATATATCTTTGGCATCTCCAGATCCCTTAGACAGCCTCTAGTCTCCTCGCAACCCCTCCAGATTTCTCCCTTCTTCCCCAGAGACATTTCTGGACCATGTAGACACCTTAGCACACCTCTAGTGTGCTCTGGACCCCTCTGTTCCACAGAATGGGCCCCCCAGCTCTCTTCTGGCCCCCAGGCCCCTTAGACACCCTCTAGTCTCCTCACAACCCCTCCAGATTTCTCCCTTCTTCCTCAGAGCCATTTTTGGACAGTGTAGACCCCTTAGCACCCCCCTAGTGTGCTCTGGACCCCTCTTCTCTACACAGTTGTGTCCCCCAGATATTTTTGGGACCTCCAGACCCCTTAGACCCCCTCTAGTCTCCTGGCAACCCCTCCAGATTTCTCCCTTCTTCCCCAGAGACATTTCTTGACAGTGTAGACGCCTTAGCACCCCTGTAGTGCACTCTGGACCCCTCTTTTCCACAGAATGGGCCCCCCCAGATCTCTTCTGGCCCCCCAGACCCCTTAGACACCCTCTAGTCTCCTCTCAATCCCTCCAGATTTCTCCCTTCTTCCGCAGAGGCATTTCTAGACCATGTAGACCTGTTAGAACCCCTCTAGTGCGCTCTGGACCCCTCTTTTCTATACAGTTGTGTCCCCCAGATATCTTTGCGACCTCCAGACCCCTTAGATCCCCTCTAGTGTCCTCGGAACGCCTCCAGATTTCTCCCTTCTTCCTCAGAGGCATTTCTGGACCATGAGGACGCCTAAGCACTCCTCTAGTGCACTCTGGACCACTCTTCTGCACATAATTGTGCCCCCCAGATTTCTTTGGGACCTCCAGACCCCTTAGACACCTTCTAGTCTCCTCGCAACCCCTCCAGATTTCTCCCTTCTTCCCCAGAGGCATTTCTGGACCATGTAGACGCCTTAGCATCCCTGTAGTGCGCTCTGGACCCGCTTTTGCCACAGAATGGGAACCTCAGCTTTCTGCTGTGACACCAGATTCGTTAGACCCTCTCTAGTCTCCTCGCAACCCCTCCAGATTTCGCCCTTCCTCCCCAGAGCCATTTCTGGACCATGTAGACGCCTTAGCACCCCTCTAGTACACTCTGGACCCCTCTTTTCCACAGAATGGGGCCCCACAGCTCTCTTCTGGCCCCCCAGATCCCTTAGACACCCTCTAGTCTCCTCGCAACGTCTCCAGATTTCTCCCTCCTTCCCCAGAGGCATTTCTGGACCATGTAGACACCTTAGCACCCCTCTAGTGCGCTCTGGACCCCTGTTTGCCACAGAATGCCCCCCCCAGCTCTCTTCTGGACCCCAGACCACTTAGACACCCTCTAGTCTCCTCGCAACCCCTCCAGATTGCTCCCTTCTTCCCCAGAGGCATTTCTGGACCATGTAGACACCTTAGCACCCCTCTAGTGCGCTCTGGACCCCTCTTTTCCACAGAATGGGGCCCCCCTGCTCTCTTCGGAAACCTCAGACTGCTTAGACCCCCTCTAGTCTCCTCGCAACCCCTCCAGATTGCTCCCTTCTTCCCCAGAGGCATTTCTAGACAATGCACACAATTTAGCACCCCTCTAGTGCACTCTGGACCCCTCTTTGCCACAGAATAGGCCCCCCCAGCTCTCTTCTGGCCCCCCAGACCCCTTAGACACCTCCTAGTCTCCTCGCAATCCGTCCAGATTTCTCCCTTCTTCCCCAGAGGCATTTCTAGACCATGTAGACCTGTTAGAACCCCTCTAGTGCGCTCTGGACCCCTCTTTTCTATACAGTTGTGTGCCCCAGACATCTTTGGGACCTCCAGACCCCTTAGACCCCCTCTAGTCTCCTCGCAACCCCTCCAGATTTCTCCCTTTTTCCCCAGAGGCATTTCTGGACCATGTAGACGCCTTAGCACCCCTCTAGTGCGTTCTGGACCCCTCTTTTCCACATAATTGGCCCCCCCAGATTTCTTTGGGGCCTCCAGACGCTTTAGACACCCTCTAGTCTCTTCGCAACCCCTCCAGATTGCTCCCTTCCTCCCCAGAGGCATTTCTGGACCATATAGACACCTTAGCACCCCTCTAGTGCACTCTGGATCCCTCTCTTCCACAGAATGCCCCCCCCAGCTCTCTTCTGGCCCCCCAGCCCCCTTAGACAGCCTCTAGTCTCCTGGCAACCCCTCCAGATTTCTCCCTTCTTCCCCAAAGGCATTTCTTGACAGTGTAGACACCTTAGCACCGCTCTAGTGTGCGCTGGACCTCTCTGTTCCACAGAATGGGCCCCCTCAGCTCTCTTCTGGCCCCCCAGACCCCTTAGACAGCCTCTAGTCTCCTCGCAACCCCTCCAGATTTCTCCCTTCTTCCACAGAGCCATTTCTTGACAGTGTAGATGCCTTAGCACCCCTCTAGTGGGCGCTGGACCCCTCTGTTCCACAGAATGGGCCCCCCAGCTCTCTTCTGGCCCCCCAGGCCCCTTAGACACCCACTAGTCTCCTCGCAACCCCTCCAGATTTCTTCTTTCTTCCCCAGAGGCATTTCTTGATAGTGTAGACGCCTTAGCACCCCTCTAGTGTGCTCTGGACTCCTCTTTTCCACAGAATAGGCCCCCCCAGCTCTCTTCTGGCCCCCCAGACCCCTTAGACACCCTCTAGTCTCCTTGCAACCCCTCCAGATTTCTCCCTTCTTCCTCAGAGGCATTTCTTGACAGTGTAGACACCTTAGCACCCCTCTAGTGCACTCTGCACCCCTCTTTTCCACAGAATAGGGCCCCCCAGCTCTCTTCTGGCCCCCCAGACTCCTTAGACACCCTCTAGTCTCCTCGCAACCCCTTCAGATTTCTCCCTTCTTTCTTAGAGGCATTTCTGGACAGTGTAGACCACTTAACACCCCTCTAGTACACTCTGGACCACTCTTTTCCACAGAATGGGGACCCCAGCTGTCTTCAGGCCCCCCAGGCCCCTTAGACACCCTCTAGTCTCCTCGCAACCCCTCCAGATTTTTCCCTTCTTGTTCAGAGCCATTTCTTGACAGTATAGATGCCATAGCACCCCTCTACTGCGCTCTAGACCCCTCTTTTCTACACAGTTGTGCCCCCCAGATATCTTTGGGACCTCCAGACCCCTTAGACACTCTCTAGTGTCCTTGCAACTCCTCCAGATTGCTCCCGTCTTCCCCAGAGCCATTTCTGGACAGTGTAGACACCTTAGCACCCCTCTAGTGCACTCTGGACCCCTCTGTTCCACAGAATTGGGCCCCCCAGCTCTCTTCTGGCCCCCCAGACCCCTTAGACACCTTCTAGTCTCCTCGCAACCCCTCCAGATTTCTCCCTTCTTCCTCAGAGCCATTTCTAGACCATGTACACACCTTAGCACCCGTCTATTGTGCTCTCGACCCCTCTTTTCCACATCATGGGGCCTCCCAGATATCTTTGGGACCTCCAGCCCCCTTATACTCCTTCTAGTCTCCTGGCAACGTCTCCAGATTTCTCCCTTCTTCCCCAGAGGCATTTCTGGACCATGTAGACGCCTTAGCACCCCTCTAGTGTGCTCTGGACCCCTCTTTATCACAGAATTGGGCCCTCCAGATTTCTTTGGGACCTCCAGACTCCTTAGACTCCCTCTAGTCTCCTCGCAACCCCTCCAGATTGCTCCCTTCGTCGCCAGAGGCAATTCTTGACAGTATAGATGCTTTAGCACCCCTCCAGTGCGCTCTGTAGCCTTCTTTATCACAGAATTCGGCCCCCCAGCTCTCTTCTGGGCCCCCAGACCCCTTAGACACTCTCTAGCCTCCTCGCAACCCCTCCAGATTTCTCCCTTCTTCCCCAGAGGCAGTTCTTGACAGTATAGATGCCTTAGCACCCCTGTAGTGTGCTCTGGACCCCTCTTTTCCACTGAATGGGCCCCCCCAGCTTTCTTCTGGCCCGCATGCCCCTTAGACCCCTTTTAGTCTCCTTGCAGTCCCTCCAGATTTCTCCCTTCTTCCCCAGAGCCCTTTCTTGACAGTGTAGACACCTTAGCACCCCTCTAGTGCGCTCTGGACCCCTCTTTTCCACAGAATAGGGCCCCCAGCTCTCTTCTGCTCCCCCAGACCCCTTAGACACCCTCTAGTCTCCTCGCAACCCCTCCAGATTTCTCCCTTCTTCCCCAGAGCCATTTCTTGACAGTGTAGACCACTTACCACCCCTCTACTACACTCTGGACCACTTTTTCCACAGAATGGGGACCCCAGCTGTCTTCGGGCCCCCCAGGCCCCTTAGACACCCTCTAGTCTCCTCGCAACCCCTCCAGATTTCTCCCTTCTTGCTCAGAGCCATTTCTTGACAGTGTAGATGCCTTAGCACCCCTCTACTGCGCTCTAGACCCCTCTTTTCTACACAGTTGTGCCCCCCAGATATCTTTGGGACCTCCACACCCCTTAGACACTCTCTAGTGTCCTCGCAACCCCTCCAGATTGTTCCCGTCTTCCCCAGAGCCATTTCTGGACAGTGTAGACGCCTTAGCACCCCTCTAGTGCACTGTGGACCCCTCTTTTCCACAGAATGGGGCCCCCCAGCTCTCTTCTGGCCCCCCAGACCCCTTAGACACCCTCTAGTCTCCTGGCAACTCCTCCAGATTTCTCCCTTCTTCCTCAGAGCCATTTCTTGATAGTGTAGATGCCTTAGCACCCCTCTAGTGCACTCTGGACCCCTCTTTTCCACAGAATGGGGCCCCCCAGATATCTTTGGGACCTCCAGCCCCCTTAGACACCCTCTAGTCTCCTCGTAATCCCTCCAGATTTCTCCCTTCTTCGCCAGAGGCATTTCTTGACAGTGTAGATGCCTTAACACCCCTCTAGTGTGCTCTGTACTCCTTTTTTTCACAGAATTGGGACCTCCGCATATCTTCTCGGCCTGTACCCCATTGGACAGCCTCTAGTCTTCTCGCAACTCCTCCATATTTCTCCCTTCTTCCCCAGAGGCATTTCTGGACAGTGTAGATGCCTTAGCACCCTTCTAGTGCCCTCCGGAGCCCTCTTTTCCACAGAATGGGGCCCCCTAGCTCTGGTCGGGCACCCCAGGCCCCTTAGACACCTTCTAGTCTCCTCGCAACCCCTCCAGATTTCTCTCCTCTTCCCCAGAGGCATTTCTAGACCATGTAGACCTGTTAGAACACCTCTAGTGCGCTCAGGACCCCTCTTTTCTATACAGTTGTGTCCCCCATATATCTTTGGGACCTCCAGCCCCCTTAGACACCCTCTAGTCTCCTCGCAACCCCTCCAGATTTCTCCCTTCTTCCCCAGCGGCATTTCTAGACCATGTAGACGCCTTAGCACCCCTCAAGTGGGCGCTGGACCTCTCTGTTCCACAGAATTGGGCCGCCCAGCTCTCTTCTGGGCCCCCAGACCCCTTAGACACCCTCTAGTCTCCTTGCAACCCCTCCAGATTTCTCCCTGCTTCCCCAGAGGCATTTGTGGACCATGTAGACGCCTTAGCACCCCTCTAGTGTGCTCTGGACCCCTCTTTTCCACAGAATGGGGCTCCCCACCTCTCTTCGGAAACCTCAGCCCCCTTAGACACCCTCTAGTCTCCTGGCAACCCCTCCAGATTTCTCCCTGCTTCTCCAGAGCCATTTCTTGACAGTGTAGACCACTTGCCACCTCTCTAGTGCCTTCTGGACCCCTCCTTTCCACAGAATGGGGCCCCCCAGTTGTCTTTGGACCCCTCAGACTCATTAGACACTCTCTAGTCTCCTCGCAACCCCTCCAGATTTATCCCTCCTTCCCCAGAGGCATTTCTGGACTGTGTAGACAGCTTAGCACCCCTCTAGTGTGCTCTGGACCCCTCTTTTGTACACAATTGTGCTCCCCAGATATCTTTGGGACCTCCACACCCCTTAGACACCCTCTAGTCTCCTGGCAACCCCTCCAGATTTCTCCCTTCTTCCCCCGAGGCATTTCTGGACCATGTAGATGCCTTAGCACCCCTCTAGTGCACTCTGGACCCCTCTTTTCCACAGAATGGGGCCCCCCCTGTTCTCTTCGGAAACCTCAGACTCCTTACACCCCCTCTAGTCTCCTCGCAACCCCTCCAGATTGCTGCCTTCTTCCCCAGAGGCATTTCTAGACAATGCACACAACTTAGCACTCCTCTAGTGCAGTCTGGACCCCTCTTTTCCACAGAATAGGGCCCCCCAGCTCTCTTCTGGCCCCCCAGACCCCTTAGACACCCTCTAGTCTCCTCGCAACCCCTCCAGATTTCTCCCTTCTTCCCCAGAGGCAGTTCTTGACCATGTAGACCTGTTAGAACCTCTCTAGTGCACTCTGGACCCCTCTTTTCTATACAGTTGTGTCCCCCAGATATCTTTGGGACCTCCAGACCCCTTAGACCCCCTCTAGTCTCCTTTCAACCCTCCAGATTTCTCTCTTCTTCTCCAGAGGCATTTGTTGACAGGGTAGATGCCTTAGCACCCCTCTAGTGCACTCTGGAGCCCTCTGCTACACAGAATTGGGCCCCAGATCTCTTCGGGCCCCCCAGCCCACTTAGACACCCTCTAGTCTCCTCGTAACCCCTCCAGATTTCTCTCTGCTTTTCCAGAGCCATTTCTTGACAGGGTAGATGCCTTAGCACCCCTCTAGTGTGCTCTGGAGCCCTCTCCTCCACAGAATAGGGCCCCCCAGCTCTCTTCTGGCCCCCCAGACCCCTTAGACACCCTCTAGTCTCCTCGGAACCCCTCCAGATTTCTCTCTTCTTGCTCAGAGCCATTTCTTGACAGTGTAGATGCCATAGCACCCCTCTAGTGCGCTCTGGACCCCTCTTTTCTACACAGTTGTGCCCCCCAGATATCTTTGGGACCTCCAGACCCCTTAGACATCCTCTAGTCTCCTTGCAGCCCCTCCACATTTCTCCCTTCTTCCCCAGAGGCATTTTAGACCATGCACACACCTTAGCACCCCTCTATTGTGCTCTGGACCCCTCTTTTCCACATAATTGTGCCCCCCAGATATCTTTGGGACCTCCAGACCCCTTAGACACTCTCTAGTGTCCTCGCAGCCTCTCCAGATTGCTCCCGTCTTCCCCAGAGCCATTTCTGGATAGTGTAGACACCTTAGTATCCCTCTAGTGCACTCTGGACACCTCTTTTCCACAGAATGGGGCCCCCCAGATATCTTTGGGACCTCCAGCCCCCTTAGAGACCCTCTAGTCTCCTGGCAACCCCTCCAGATTTCTCCCTCCTTTCCCAGAGCCATTTCTTGACAGTGTAGACCACTTAGCACCCCTCTAGTGTGCTCTGGACTCCTCTTTTCCACAGAATTAGGACCCCCAGTTCTCTTTGGGCCCCCCAGACCCCTTAGACACCCTCTAGTCTCCTCGCAACCCCTCCAGATTTCTCCCTTCTTCTCCAGAGGCATTTCTGGACCATGTAGACTCCTTAGCACCCCTCTAGTGCGCTCTGGAGTCCTCTTTTCCACAGAATAGGGCCCCCCAGCTCTCTTCTGGACCCCCAGAGCCCTTAGACTCACTCTAGTCTTCTGGCAACCCCTCCAGATTTCTCCCTTCTTCCCCAGAGGCATTTCTTGACAGTGTAGACACCTTAGCACCGCTCTAGTGTGAGCTGGACCTCTCTGTGCCACAGAATGGCCCCCCCCAGCTCTCTTCTGACCCCCTAGACCCCTTAGACACCCTCTAGTCTCCTTGCAACCCCTCCAGATTTCTCCCTGCTTCTCCAGAGCCATTTCTTGACAGGGTACATGCCTTAGCACCCCTCTAGTGCGCTCTGGAGCCCTCTGTTACACAGAATTGGGCCCCCCAGCTATCTTCTGGGCCCCCAGACCCCTTAGACACCCTCTAGTCTCCTCGCAACCCCTCCAGATTTCTCCCTTCTTCCCCAGAGGCGTTTCTGAACCATGTAGATGCCTTAGCACCCCTCTAGTGCGCCCTGGACCCCTCTTTTCCACAGAGTTGGGCCATCCAGATATCTTTGGGACCTCCAGACCCCTTAGACATGCTCTAGTCTCCTGGCAACCCCTCCAGATTTCTCCCTTCTTCCCCAGAGGCATTTCTGGACCATGTAGACACCTTAGCACTCCTCTAGTGCGCTCTGGACCCCTCTGTTACACAGAATTGGGCCCCACAGCTCTCTTCTGGCCCCCCAGACCCCTTAGACACCCTCTAGTCTCCTCGCAACCCCTCCAGGTTTCTCTCTGCTTCTCCAGAGCCATTTCTTGACAGGGTAGACGCCTTAGCACACCTCTAGTGCACTCTGGACCCCTCTGTTAAACACAATTGGGCCCCCCAGCTCTCTTCTGGGCCCCCAGCCCGCTTAGACTCCCTCTAGTCTCCTCGCAACCCCTGCAGATTTATCCCTTCTTCCCCAGAGGCATTTCTTGACAGTGTAGATGCCTTAGCACCCCTCTAGTGCGCTCTGCACCCCTCTTTTCTACACAGTTGTGACCCCCAGATATCTTTGGGACCTCCACACCCCTTAGACACTCTCTAGTCTCCTCACAACCCCTCCAGATTTCTCTCTTCTTCCCCAGAGGCATTTCTGAACCATGTAGATGCCTTAGCACACCTCTAGTGCACTGTGGACCCATCTTTATCACATAATTGGGCCCCCCAGATTTCTTTGGGACCTCCAGACGCCTTAGACACCCTCTAGTCTCCTCGCAACCCCTCCAGATTGCTCCCTTCTTCCCCAGAAGCATTTTTGACAGTGTATACGCCATAGCACTCCTCTAGTGCGCTCTTGAGCCCTGTTTACCACAGAATGCCCCCCCCCCCCCCAGCTCTCTTCTGGGCCCCCAGACCGCTTAGACACCCTGGAGTCTCCTTGCAATCCCTCCAGATTTCTCCCTTCTTCCCCAGAGGCATTTCCTGACAGTGTAGACACCTTAGCACTGGTCTAGTGTGCTGTGGACCCCTCTTTTGTACACTATTGTGACCCCCAGATATCTTTGGGTCCTGCACACCCCTTAGACACCCTCTAGTCTCCTCGCAACCCCTCCAGATTTCTCCCCTCTTCTCCAGAGGGATTTCTTGATCATGGAGACACCTTAGCACCCCTGTAGTGCACTCTGGAGCCTTCTTTTCACCAGAATGCCCCCCCCCCAGCTCTCTTCAGGCCCCCCAGCCCCCTTAGACAGCCACTAGTCTCCTCGCAACCCCTCCAGATTTCTCCCTTCTTCCCCAGAGGCATTGCTGGACCATGTAGACTCCTTAGCACTCCTCTAGTGCGCCCTGGAGTCCTCTGTTACACAGAATTGGGCCCCCCAGCTCTCTTCTGGCCCCCAGGCCCCTTAGACACCCTCTAGTCTCCTCGCAACCCCTCCAGATTTCTCCCTTCTTCCCCAGAGGCGTTTCTGAACCATGTAGACGCCTTAGCACCCCTCTAGTGCGCTCTGGACCCCTCTTTTCCACAGAGTTGGGCCATCCAGATATCTTTGGGACCTCCAGACCCTTGAGATACGCTCTAGTCTCCTCGCAACCCCTCCAGATTTCTCCCTTCTTCCCCAGAGGCATTTCTGGACCATGTAGACACCTTAGCACCCCTCTAGTGCGCTCTGGACCCCTCTTTTCCACAGAATGGGGCTCCCCACCTCTCTTCGGAAACCTCAGCCCCCTTAGACACCCTCTAGTCTCCTCGCAACCCCTCCAGCTTGCTCCCTTCTTCCCCAGAAGCATTTTTGACAGTATATATGCCATAGCACTCCTCTAGTGCACTCTTGAGCCCTGTTTACCACAGAATTGGGCCCCGCACCTCTCTTCTGGGCCCCGAGGCCCTTTAGACACCCTCTAGTTTCCTGGCAACCCCTCCAGATTGTTCCCTTCTTCCCCAGAGACATTTCGTGACAGTATAGATGCCTTAGCACCCCTCTAGTGCGATCTGGACCCCTCTTTTCCACAGAATTGGGCCCCCCGGCTCTCTTCTGGCCCCCCAGACCCCTTAGACACCCTCTAGTTTCTTGGCAACCCCTCCAGATTTCTCCCTTCTTCCCCAGAGCCATTTCTTGACAGTGTAGACACCTTAGCACCCCTCTAGTGCACTCTGGACCCCTCTTTTCCAAAGAATAGGGCCCTCTAGCTCTCTTCTGCTTCCCCAGACCCCTTAGACACCCTCTAGTCTCCTCGCAACCCCTCCAGATTTCTCCCTTCTTCCCAGAGGCATTTCTGAACTATGTAGACGCCTTAGCACCCCTGTAGTGCGCTCTGGACCCCTCTTTTCTATACAGTTGTGCCCCCCAGATATCTTTGGGACCTCCAGACCCCTTAGACGCCCTCTAGTCTCCTTGCAACCCCTCCAGATTTTTCCCTCCTTCCGCAGAGGCATTTCTGGACCATGTACACAGCTTAGCACCCCTCTAGTGCACTCTGGACTACTCTTTTCTACAGAATGGGGACCCCAGCTGTCTTTGGGACACCCGGCCGCTTAGACACCCTCTAGTCTCCTCGCAACCCCTCCAGATTTCTCCCTTCTTCCCCAGAGACATTTCTTCACAGTGTAGATGCCTTAGCACCCCTCTAGTGCGCTGTGGACCCCTCTTTTCCAAAGAATTGGGCCCCCCAGATATCTTTGGGACCTGCAGACCCCTTAGACACCCTCTAGTCTCCTCGCAACCCCTCCAGATTTCTCTCTTCTTCCCAGAGGCATTTCTGAACCATGTAGATGCCTTAGCACCCCTCCAGTGCGCTCTGGAGCCCTCTTTATCACATAATTGGGCCCCCCAGCTCTCTTCTGGCCCCCCAGACCCCTTAGACACCCTCTAGTCTCCTTGCAACCCCTCCAGATTGCTCCCTTCGTCCCCAGAGGCATTTATGGACCATGTAGATGCCCTAGCACACCTCTAGTGCACTCTGGACCCCTCTTTTCCCCAGAATGCTCCCCGCAGCTATATTCTGGCCCCTAGAGCCCTTAGACACTCTCTAGTCTCCTCACAACCCCTCCAGATTTCTCCCTTCTTCCCCAGAGCCCTTTCTTGAATATCTGCATGCCTTAGCACCCCTCTTCTGCAGCCTGAACCCCTCTTTTCCACAGAATTGGGATACCAGCTCTCTTGTGGCGCCCCAGACCCCTTAGACATTTTCTAGTCTCCTCGCAACACCTGCAGATTTCTCCCTTTTTTCCCAGAGCCATTTCTTGACAGTGTAGACCCCTTAGCACCCCTCTAGTGCACTCTGGACCCCTCTTTTCCACAGAATGCGGCTCCCCAGCTCTCTTCGGGACCCTCAGACTCCTTGGACACCCTCTAGTCTCCTCACAACCCCTCCAGCTTGCTCCCTTCTTCCCCAGAAGCATTTTTGACAGTGTATACGCCATAGCACTCCTCTAGTGCGCTCTTGAGCCCTCTTTACCAGAGAATTGGGCCCCGCACCTCTCTTCTGGGCCCCGAGGCCCTTTAGACACCCTCTAGTTTCCTGGCAACCCCTGCAGATTTCTCCCTTCTTCCCCAGAGGCATTTCTTGACAGTGTAGGCGCCTTAGCACTCCTCTAGTGTGCTCTGGACCCCCCCTTTTCCAAAGAATGGCCCCCCCCCCAGCTCTCTTCGGGCCCCCACACCCCTTAGACACCCTGGAGTCTCCTTGCAATCCCTCCAGATTTCTCCCTTCTTCCCCAGAGGCATTTCTTGACAGTGTAGATCCCTTAGCACTGGTCTAGTGTGCTCTGGACCCCTCTTTTGTACACAATTGTGACCCCTAGATATCTTTGGGTCCTGCACACCCCTTAGACACCCTCTAGTCTCCTCGCAACCCCTCCAGATTTCTCCCTTCTTCCCCAGAGGTATTTATGGACCATGTAGATGCCTTAGCACCCCTCTAGTGCGCTCTGGACCCCTCTTTTCCCCAGAATGCTCCCCCCAGCTATCTTCTGGCCCCTAGAGCCCTTAGACACCCTCTAGTCTCCTCACAACCCCTCCAGATTTCTCCCTTCTTCCCCAGAGACATTTCTTGAATATCTGCATGCCTTAGCACCCCTCTTCTGCACCCTGAACCCCTCTTTTCCACAGAATTGGGACACCAGCTCTCTTGTGGCGCCCCAGACCCCTTAGACATTTTCTAGTCTCCTCGCAACACCTCCAGATTTCTCCCTTCTTTCCCAGAGCCATTTCTTGACAGTGTAGACCCCTTAGCACCCCTCTAGTGCACTCTGGACCCCTCTTTTCCACAGAATGGGGTCCCCCAGCTCTCTTCGGGACCCTCAGACTCCTTCGACACCCTCTAGCCTCTTCACAACCCCTCCAGATTTCTCCCTTCTTCCCCAGAGGCATTTCTTGACCCTGTAGACACCTTTGCACCCATCTACTGTCCTCTGGATCCCTCTTTTCCACAGAATGTGGCCCTCCACCTCTCTTCTGCTCCCGCAGACCCCTTAGAGACCCTCTAGTCTCCTCGCAACCCTTCCAGATTTCTCCCTTCTTGCCCAGAGCCATTTCTTGCCCGTGTAGATGCCTTAGCACTCCTCTAGTGTGCTCTGAACCCCTCTTTTCCACAGTGTGGGGCCCCCCAGCTGTCTTCTGGCCCCCCAGGCCCCTTAGACCCCCTCTAGTCTCCTCGCAACACCTCCAGATTTCTCCCTTCTTGCCCAGGGGTATTGCGTGATGATGTAGACGCCTTAGCAGCTCTCTGCTGTGCTCTGGACCCCTGTTTTCCACGGAATTGGGCCACCTGGCTGTCTTCTGGCCCCCTAGGCCCCTTAGACACCCTCTTGTCTCCTTGGCACCCCTCTAGATTTCTTCCTTCTTGCCCAGAGGCATTTCTTGACAGTGTAGACGCCTTAGTACCCCTCTAGTGCGTTCTGGACCCCTCTTTATCACAGAATGGGGCCCCGCAGCTCTCTTCTGGCCTTCCAGATGCCTTAGACACCCTCTAGTCTACTCGCAACCCCTCCAGATTTCTCCCTTCTTCCCCAGAGGCATTTCTTGACAGTGTAGACGCCTTAGCACCCTTCTACTGCGCTCTCAACGACTCTTTTCCACTGAATTGGGCCACCTGGCTGTCTTCGAGCCCTAATCCGATTAACCTTTTTTTTTGCCTCAGAGCTCCATTTTGGATATCTAGAGTACTTTAGGACCCTGTTAGAAGCCTCAGAATTCTTGTTGAGCTTTTCTTCATGCTGTGGAGCCCTTTTTTGTTCCCCTACCAGACTTAGCAGCCCTCTGTTCTGCTTTGGCCTCATCTCTTGTGCTTTTATTTTTCCGTGCAGAGCTCTCTTTGTCCTCTAGACCCCTCAGCACCCCTCTAGTCCCCTCAGCAGGCTTGTAAAGGCCTTTGTCATGATCGAAAGCTGTGTTTTGGATCTCCAGTTCCCTTAGGACCCCTATAGTGCACTGAGAACCCATCTGGAGGCCTTCGTTGTGCCCCACAGCCCTGTTTTGGTCATCTGCATAGTATAAGAGCCTTCCTGTCTCCTCAGAGCACCTCCTGAGGTCAGTCACGTTAGCCAGTTTTGGGTTTTTTGCCTTTTAGTCCCCTTAGGAGCCTTCTGGTCTGCTCAGAACCACTCCTGGGGTGTGGTGCTTGTTCTGCACCAGAGCTGTCCTCTGGCTGCACAGCCCCCTTTGGAATTCTCTAGTCTCCTCAGAAGCCCTTCAGATTTCTTCCTTGTTCTCCAGAGTCATTCCTTGGCCATGCGGGCTGCTTAGCACCTCTCTAGTGGCCTCTGGACTACTCTTTTGTCCTTCCTTGTTCCCTAGAGCTGTCTTTTGGCTATTTCCTTTAGGAGTTATTTAGTGGTCTCAGAATTCTTCCTGAGCCCTCTCTTATGCCCTAGAGTGCTGTTTTCATTGTTTAGGTGCCTGAGTACCCATGTTTTCTTCTGAACCCCTTTGGAGGCTTTCCTTGTTCGCTTCTGCCTTCTTTTAGTTGCTCTCTAGTCTGCGTAAGAGATATCTAATCTGCTCTGGATTCTTCTTTAGAGCTTTGTTGTGCTGCATAGACCTCTATTGGTCCTGTAGAGCTCTGAGGAACCCCTTTATTTTACTCTGGACTACTCTGTCAGCCTTTCTTTTGTGCCTGAGCTCTGTTTTGGCCCTTTAGTCCTTGTGTGACCGCTGTCATCCATTCATAACTGCTTCTGGAAGCCTTTGTTGTGCCCCAGAGCCCTGCGTGGGTTCTCCAGCCCTCTTAGCATCCCTCTTCCCTCCTCGTGCGAGTCCTCCACTTAGGCATACAGAGGTAGTATTCCCGTGGGGAACTCTCCATTCCACCCAGTGGCCCCTTTTTCTAAGCACTCTAGGTACTATACCGGAAATACCCCTGTTTGGAAGTACTCACATTACAGAAGCAGCGTTGTTCCGGGGGGTTATTTAGATATCTTGGTTTGCCCTAGAGGAAATGCTGTCTTCCTAGAACAGCTGTATTCAATACAGGTGTGAAGCAATTAGAGCAGTGTGGTGTAGCGTTCCCTTTATAGGTTATGTGGAATCTTGTAGTTTTCTTTCTAAGCCTAAGCCGAACTGATTTCTAGTTTTCAGTGTAAAGGCTAGTGCTAGTTAGGGTAAAAGAATTTAATAACAGACCTCCTGGTATTATGGATACAGTATATGAAGTCTTAGTAACAAAGAAGATGGTCCATTTTATCCAAGAGGTCTGTTTAGCCTTTCTGTGCTGTGCAGCCTAGCTACAGAGTGGAAGCAAAAGCCTTGCTCTTCCCTAGCCCTCTGTCTTTATGGCTGGCAGTGCTTTGCCCCTCCCCTTCCCAGGGCTTGTGGGTAGGGCAGTGGGCGGGGCTAGGGGTACATAAACCGAGGGCCTGGTGGCAGGGAGTTCATTCTGCGTTTGCTGTCCTTTGGGGTTAGTGGTCTGAACTTGTCTCGGCGAATAGCAGCATTTGCAGAAGCAAAGGTATCCAGGAAGAGTTATTGCTGCATTTGGAGATGCAAAGGCTGTTCCTTAAGATTAGAGCAACGGGATGGCTGAAGGTGGAGCCGTAAGCCTGCCAGAAAAATTGCTTAAAGCAGGCAGTTTTGGTTTTGCGTCGGTGTCTCGGCGCGGGGCGTTCAGGGGTGGAAGAGGGCTTCCGCGTCTGCAGTCGTATCTTTTGTTAACCATCAGTATTGTTTTGTTGCGTTTCTGTGTTTATTGTGGAAGGGATGCAGCTTCATCGCTCGGCTCTTTGAAGATGATGACACTCGAAGAATTGTTTGTCCCTCAGCTGGATTGCAGAGAAAAGGACAGAACAGGGGTCCCCGGAAAACATTTCCATCTACGTTTCTGCTCTACGTAGTGCTTGTGTGCCTTCTGTCCAGTAATGTGGATGCATGTGTGATATCGTTCTCGTCAGCTACTGTGGTTTCCGGCTTGCTTGCCGGATGTTCTGCTGCTCCTCAGAAATATTGTCAGCTCTGTTCCAAGAGGAAGTGAGTAAGTTTTTTTTGTAGTATGCAGAGTTATGGAAGAGTCTAGACTTTATGTGAAGAGTGTGAAGAGCCAAGTGAGCATTCTTCCTGCCTGGAAGTGCAGTATGATGAGAAAGGAAGTCACATCTTTGGAAACTAAGTGCAGCTGTGAGTAAGTCCATGTGTCTGAAGGGGTCAAAAAGCAACCTCCTGCAAGCTAACGAATTCACCTCTTTTCTTGTCCAAGCCTCAGTGCTGAGAGAGGAAAAAAAACTGCTGGCCTTCTCGGGACCGGCAGGAAGCAGTTTGCAGTCTCGCCTGGCAGCTCTTTTCTTTCATCTGTGCCTGCGAACCCACTGCCATCTGCTCTTTTGTGGCTCTGCTTCTGACTCCTACCGTGGCTTCTGGGGCTGTCTGCTTTGCTTTTTCAGATACCTTGCGGGCCTTTTCCAGGCATGCCTGAGGATTTGAGGTGAGGTAGAATGGGTGAGTGTAATGGCGTGTCAGTTGTTTTACGGCTAGTCCGCAGTGCCTAGGAGAAGAGTAATTTTGTTGTTTTGTTTTTTGCAGGTGTCATGGGTTTACTTTCAGTCAGGATGTGGGAGTATCGCTTTGGCACGGTGCAGGTGAATGGAGCGACAACGGCGGTTTGGAGAGGCACGCTCTTGCAGATGAGCATGGAGGTGCCCGGCATGGGGTGTGACTGCTTGCGCTCTGGTTTGGCAGGTGATGAAGGTGAGCGAAGGAAGAATAGAGAGGATGTGGCTGCCATTGAGTGATGCCTCTTAAGGATCAAAAAGTGACCTGACCGCCCCCCCCCCGCCCCCAGCCCTGGAAAAGCTAAGGTGAGGGGCAAAGGGTGTTGGGGTTGTCTTCATTCTGTGCATGCGTGCTGATATTCAGTGTAGTAGGGAGGGCTGCTCTGGATGAGTGGTGTGTGAGGCAGAGGTGGTGGGGTGCGCATGGCAGAAAGTGAGGGTGTGGTACGTAGGGCAGCTCCAGCCTGTGTCTGTGTTGTGTAGTCTATGTGGTGTGTGTTATAGCTGTGCTATCTTTTGCTCAGGTCTTGATGTTGCTCTTGCTCTTTGTGCTCAAGGAGCACAGCCCATGCTCCACAGCGCCATCGCGGCAGGCATCCACCGTCTTTTGCCTGGCCTCAGTCATCGGCATCGCTCCAGCGGATCGCGTCTCGTCCCGTGCCGGCAGCCGAAAGGGGCGGTCCGTCGCTCCGGCTTTGCATCGTGACCATTTGCGGCCGCTCATCTTCGGGGCCATTGTCGAGGCCTTTTTGCCTGCCCCTCTTCTGTTTCTGCTGTTGTTTTTCATCTTCTTGGCATCCTTTCAGGGTTCTTCCCTGTATCGCCGCAGCCTCGGGTCTTCCCGGCCGGGTGCTTCGGCATCGGTCGTCCCAGCTTTGCGGGCCGCTTTCCATCCCGGGCAGTGGCGTTTGACTCTTTTCTGGGCTCATCCGGAGCAGCAGAGCTGCACGGTCATGGCATCGTAGGGCTTTCTGGCTGGTAGCATCTTATGCGTGGGAATAGTTCTTTTTGCGTACGGCTTTCCTGCATGTTTGTGTCTGATGCTTGTACCTATGTGTGTTTGTTTTGTGTCTAATGCTTGTCTGTGTGTGTGGGGCTGGAGCTGCTTTGCCTGCGGTTATTAGCAATGGTAGCGTATGGAGTGTGGCAGTGATGGCCCGGAATGGTGATCGGTCAGTGTCTGTGTGCTCCAGTTTATGTTGCTTTTTGCAGATGCAGAGCAGTGTTCCAAGTGGGTGCAAGGGAACTGGAAGGAAGGGGCATGCCCCAAGAAGGTGAGCTAGAGATTTGGTTTTGGAAGGAGAGTGTTGCGGTCAGTGGGTTGCCCGGTTAATTTTTGCTTTGTGCTTGTAGGTGTGGAGCCTTGGGGGGAGCAGGTCGCTCACATCCAGGAGGAGCTGGGCGAGGTGAGCATCATTATGGGTGAGGACGTAGAGCCCGGCGTAGGGCCGTCATCTCATCGGCGTCGTCCCCATCGCCCGGCGCCGTTCCTGTTTTACAGGTGTGTGGCGGACCTCGGCGTGGGGAGCCGTAGCCCGGCAGTTGGGACGGGAGAGCGGAGCAGGTAAAGGTGTTGTAGCGAGGTAATGTTGTGCATGGGGTGTGGTTTTTGGCATGACCTCAAGGTGTGGTCTTCTCGCTGGTTTTGCAGGCATTGCAGGAAGTTTTGGAGAGGAGAAGCTGAGCAGCAACGAGGAGCCTGAGCAGGTGAGAAGGGAAGCTTGTCTGCCTGAGTTTTATTATGGGGTAGGGTGCTGCTGGGCTGCCTCTTGGTGATGTGTTTTGCTCTGCTTTTTCAGGTACGGTGCGGGCCTTTCCCAGGCGAGGCTGAGGATTTGAGGTTAAGTGGAATGGGTGCGTATAATGGTGTGGCAGTAGTTGTAGGGCTAGTCCACACTGCCTAGCAGAAGAGTAGTTTTGTTGTTTTGCGTTTTCCAGATGCCACGGGCAGCGTCACAGCCACAATGCTGGAGCGTGGCTTTGGCACAGTACAGGTGAGTGCGATGACAATGGTGGTTTGGAGGAGGGTGCTCTCGCAGATGTGGCTGGAGCTGACCGGCAAGGGGGTCACTGCTTGTGCTCTGGTTTGGCAGGTGATAAAGGCAACTGTGGTGACTGAAGGGAGATCAGCGCGGATGCGGCTGCCATTGAGGATGGCTCTTGAGGAGCGATGGTGATGGCCAGCATTTGAACAGTTAAGTTGAGGGGCAAAGGGTATCAGGGGTGTCTTAACTCCGTGTGTGTGTGTGTGTGCACGCTGATGTTCAGTGTAGAGCGGAGGGCTGTTCTGGATGAGTGGGGTATGTGTGAGGCAGAGGTGCTGAGGTGCGCATGGCAGAAAGTGAGGGTGCGGTAGGCGGGGCAGCTCCAGCCTGTGTCTGTGTTGTTGTGTAGTCTATGTGGTGTGTGTTGTAGCTGTGCTATCTTTTGCTCAGGTCTTGATGTCGCCCTTGCTCTTTGTGCTCAAGGAGCACGGCCTACACTGTGGAGCGCTAGCATTGTAGGCCTCTGTCATGTTTTGCTGGCTTGACTCATCAGTATCGTACCCACGGATGGTGTCTCGTCACGTGCAGGCAGCCGAAGGGGGCGGTCCGTGCCTCCGGCTTTGCATCGTGCCCATCGATCTTTGCGGCCACCGTCGAGGCCTCGTCGGCCGCTCTTGTTCCGAGGCCGCTCTTGTTTTGCGTCTCACCGGTGCCCTTTCAGGGTTTTCTTCCCTGCGTCATCACGGCCTCAGGTCTTCCTCGCTGGCCTCTTCCGCATGGCCGTTCCTCGCTTTGCCGGCCGCTTTCCATCCCGGGCGTTGACATCTTAGTCTTTTCTGGGCTCGTCCAGAGCATCAGAGCCGCAGGGCTGTGGTGTCATCAGATACCATGTGGAACGCATTGGAATAGTTCTTTTTGCATAGGGCTTTCCTTCATGTTTGTGTCTAATGTTTTTTTTTTTTTGGTCTGTCTGTGTGTGTTTGGAGCTGCCTTGCTTGTGGGTGTTAGGAATGGTGGTGTGCGGAGTGTGTCAGTGATGGACTGGAATGGTGATTTGTCAATGTCTGTGTGCTCCACTTTATGTTGTTTTGTTTTGTTGTTTTTTGCAGATGCTGAGCAGTGTTCTGAGTGGGCCCAAGGGAGCTGGAGGAAGAAAGGGGCATGCCCCAAGAAGGTGAGCTAGAGATTTGGTGTTGGAAGGAGAGTTTTGCGGTCAGTGGGTTGTGCGGTTAATTTTTGCTTTGTGCTTGTAGGCGTGGAGCCTTGCGGGGAGCAGGTTGCTCACATCCAGGAGGAGCAGGGTGAGGTGAGCATCAGTCCGGGAGCGGACGTAGAGCCCGGCGTAGGGCCATCACCTCGTCGGCGCTGTCCCCATTGCCCAGCGCTGTTCCTGTTTTACAGGTGTGTGGCGGACCTCGGTGTGGGAAGCTATAGCCCAGCAGTTGGGATGGGAGAGCGGAGCAGGAAAAGGTGTGGGAGCGAATGCCTGATGTGGATGGGCTGTGGTGTTGCGGGCATCGCCTGAGCACGTGATTTCTCTCTGTGCTTGCAGGTTTTGCGGGAAGTTGTGGAGAGAAGCAGCTGAGTGCTGAGAAGAGCCTGAGCAGGTGAGCGGGGGAGCTTGTTGGGTCTGATTTTATTGTGGGGTGGGTGGTGTTGGGCTGCCTCTTGGTGATGCCTTTTGCTCTGCTTTTTCAGGTCTGCTGTGGGCCTTTCCCAGGCGTGGCTGAGACTTTCAGGTGAGTGGATTGGAGCTGGATGTTGTAGGGCTGGTGAGCGCTGCCTGGCAGAAGAGTCACTTTGTTATTTTGTTTTTTTCCAGGTGCCACGGGCTTCCCCCCAGGCAGGATGTTGGCGTTTGGAGTTGTTGCGGTGCAGGTGAGTGGAGTGCCGATGGCGCTTTGGTGGAGGGTGCCCTTGCAGATGGGGATGGAGCTGACTGGCAAGGGGGTGACTGCTTGTGCTCTGGTTTGGCAGGTGATGAAGGCAAATGTGGTGAGCAAAGGAAGATCAGTGTGGATGCGGCTGCTGCTGAGGATGGCTCTTGAGGACCGGTGACCTACAGCACTGCCACAGTTAAGTTGAGGGGCAAAGGGTGTTGGGGCATCCTCAGTTTCTGTGTATGTGTGTGTGCGTGCTGATGTTCAGTGTAGAGTGGAGGGTTGTTCTGGATGAGTGGTGTGTGTGAGGCAGAGGCAGTGGGGTGTGCATGGCAGAAAGCGAGGGTGGGTGTCAGGCAGGGCAGCTCCAGCCTGTGTCTGTGTTGTTGTGTAGTTTATGTGGTGTGTGGTGTGTGTTGTAGCTGTGCTATCTTTTGCTCAGGTCTTGATGTTGCTCTTGCTCTTTGTGCTCAAAGAGCACAGCCTATGCTCTGCAGCGGTAGCGTGGCAGGCATCCATTGTCTTTTGCCTGGCCAGACTCATCAGCATTGCTCCAATGGACTACATCTTGTTCTGCACAGGCAGCTGAAAGGGGCAGTCTGTCACTGTGACTCTGCATTGTGGCCGTTTGCAGTGTAGTCATAGTCGAGGCCTCCTTGGCCGCACCTCTTCCGGGGCCGCTCTTGTTTTGCGTCTCGCTGGCGCCCTTTCAGGGTTTCCTTCCCTGCGTCATCATGGCCTCGGGTCTTTCTCGCCGGCCTCCTCTGCGTCAGTCTTCTGAGCTTTGCTGGTGCCTTTCCATCCTGGGCATTGACGTTTGACTCTTTTCTGGGCTCGTCCAGAGCCTAGGCCCTACAATGCCACCACTGTGTGGCTCTTCCTGGCCAGTAGTGTCTTATGTGTGGGAACAGGTTTTTTTTGTGTAGGGCTGTCCTCTGTGTTTGTGTCTGCTGTTTGTTTGTCTGTGTGTTTTTGGGGCTGGAGCTGCCTTGCCTGTGGGTGTTAGCCATGGTGGTGTGTGGAGTGTGTCCGTGATGGACTGGAGTGGTGGTGTTGCAGGCATCGTCTGAGTGTGTGATTTCTCTCTGTGCTTGCAGGTTTTGTGGGAAGTTGTGGAGAGAAGCAGCTGAGTGCTGAGAAGAGCCTGAGCAGGTGAGCGGGGGAGCTTGTTGGGTCTGATTTTATTGTGGTGTGGGTGGTGTTGGGCTGCCTGTCGGTGATGCCTTTTGCTCTGTTTTTTCAGGTCTGCTGTGGGCCTTTCCCAGGCGTGGCTGAGACTTTCAGGTGAGTGGATTGGAGCTGGATGTTGTAGGGCTGGTGAGTGCTGCCTGGCAGAAGAGTCACTTTGTTATTTTGTTTTCTTCCAGGTGCCACGGGCTTCCTCCCCAGGCATTGGAGTTGTTGTGGTGCAGGTGAGTGGAGTGCCGATGGTGCTTTGGTGGAGGGTGCCCTTGGAGATGGGGATGGAGCTGACTGGCAAGAGAGTGACTGCTTGTGCTCTGGTTTTGCAGGTGATGAAGGCAAATGTGGTGAGCAAAGGAAGATCAGTGTGGATGCGGCTGCTGCTGAGGATGGCTCTTGAGGACCGGTGACCTACAGCACTGCCACAGTTAAGTTGAGGGGCAAAGGGTGTTGGGGCATCCTCAGTTTCTGTGTATGTGTGTGTGCGTGCTGATGTTCAGTGTAGAGTGGAGGGTTGTTCTGGATGAGTGGTGTGTGTGAGGCAGAGGCAGTGGGGTGTGCATGGCAGAAAGCGAGGGTGGGTGTCAGGCAGGGCAGCTCCAGCCTGTGTCTGTGTTGTTGTGTAGTCTATGTGGTGTGTGTTGTAGCTGTGCTATCTTTTGCTCAGGTCTTGATGTTGCTCTTGCTCTTTGTGCTCAAGGAGCACAGCCTATGCTCTGCAGCAGTAGTGTGGCAGGCATCCATTGTCTTTTGCCTGGCCAGACTCATCAGCATTGCTCCAATGGACTACGTCTTGTTCTGCATAGGCAGCTGAAAGGGGTGGTCTGTGACTCTGACTGTGCATCGTGGCCGTTTGCGGTCCGTCATAGTCGTGGCCACCGTTGAGGCCTCATCGGCCACACCTCTTCCGGGGCCGCTCTTGTCTTGCGTCTCGCTGGCGCCCTTTCAGGGTTTCCTTCCCTGCGTCATCATGGCCTTGGGTCTTTCTCGCCGGCCTCCTCTGCATCACTATTCTGAGCTTTGCCGGTCCCTTTCCATCCTGGGCATTGACGTTTGACTCTTTTCTGGGCTTGTCCAGAGCCTCGGCCCTACGACGCCACGACCGTGCGGCTCTTTCTGGCCGGCAGTCTTATGTGTGGGAATAGGGTTTTATTTGTGTAGGGCTGTCCTCTGTGTTTGTGTCTGCTGTTTGTTTGTCTGTGTGTTTTTGGGGCTGGAGCTGCCTTGCCTGTGGGTGTTAGCCATGGTGGTGTGTGGAGTGTGTCCGTGATGGACTGGAGTGGTGGTGTTGCGGGCATCGTCTGAGTGTGTGACTTCTCTCTGTGCTTGCAGGTTTTGCGGGAAGTTGTGGAGAGAAGCAGCTGAGTGCTGAGAAGAGCCTGAGCAGGTGAGTGGGGCAGCCTGTTGGGTCTGATTTTATTGTGGGGTGGGTGGTGTTGGGCTGCCTCTTGGTGATGCCTTTTGCTCTGCTTTTTCAGGTCTGCTGTGGGCCTTTCCCAGGCGTGGCTGAGACTTTCAGGTGAGTGGATTGGAGCTGGATGTTGTAGGGCTGGTGAGCGCTGCCTGGCAGAAGGGTCACTTTGTTATTTTGTTTTTTTCCAGGCGCCACGGGCTTCCCCCCAGGCAGGATGTTGGCGTTTGGAGTTGTTGCGGTGCAGGTGAGTGGAGTGCCGATGGCGCTTTGGTGGAGGGTGCCCTTGGAGATGGGGATGGAGCTGACTGGCAAGGGGGTGACTGCTTGTGCTCTGGTTTGGCAGATGATGAAGGCAAATGTGGTGAGCAAAAGAAGATCAGAGGGTGTGGCTGCTGCAGAGGATGTGTCTGCTGTTGAGGATGCCTCTTGAGGAGCAACAGTGATGCAGAGCACTGCAAAAGCGAAGTGCATGGGCAAAGGGTGTTGCGGGGTGTGTGTGTGTGTGTGTGTGTTGGTGTGTGTGTGTGTTGGTGTGTGTGAGGCAGAGGCAGTGGGGTGTGCATGGCAGAAAGTGAGGGTGGGTGTCAGGCAGGGCAGCTCCAGCCTGTGTCTGTGTTGTTGTGTAGTGTATGTGGTGTGTGTTGTAGCTGTGCTATCTTTTGCTCAGGTCTTGATGTTGCCCTTGCTCTTTGTGCTCAAGGAGCACAGCATATGCTTTGTAGTGCTAGTGCAACAGGCATCTGCTGTCTTTTGTCTGGTCTTGACTGACTCATCTGTGTTGCTCCAATGATCATCTTGTTCTGTGCAGGCAGCTGAAAGGGGCAGTCTGTCACTGTGATTCTGCATTGTTTCTGGCCAATCATCTTGGCAGCCATCATTCAGGTCTTGTTGGTTGTGTGTTTTCTGAGGCCTCTCTTATTTTGCATCCTCCTGGTGCCCTTTCAGGGTTTTCTTCCCTGTGTCATCAGAGCCTCGGGTCTTTCTTGCTGGCCTCTTCCGCATGGCCGTTCCTTGCTTTGCCGGCCCCTTTCCATCACAGATGGTGGCATCTGACTCTTTTCTGGTCTCGTGGAGAGCACCAGAGCCGCACGGTTGTGGCATTGTAGGGCTTTCTGGCTGGCAGCATCTTCTGTGCTGGCATTGTTTTTTGCATGGAGTCTGTGTGTACGTGTCTGTGTGTACGTGTCTGTGTGTACGTGTCTGTGTGTACGTGTCTGTGTGTACGTGTCTGTGTGTACGTGTCTGTGTGTACGTGTCTGTGTGTGTGTTTGGAGCTGCCTTGCCTGTGGGTGTAGTAATGGTAGTTGCCAGAGCAGAATAATGTATCTATGAAACAGTTATTTTGTTTTTTCTTTTTTTTTTTTGGGGGGGGGGGGGTTGTGTCAGTAAGAGATAAAAGTAGGTTTTTTTCTTTAATTTTTTTTATTGGGATGGCCATTTTGGGGGCGGGGGGGGGGGTTCTATTCATGCCAGGATAGTGTTATCTTTAAATAAGGATGGAAGCATGTGGTTTTGTTAGTAGCTGTGATGACTGTCTGTGGTGGGAGTGTGTGGGCAGTTGGGTGGGCTTGGTGGTGAGTGTGTCTAATCTTGTATGCATGTGTTTTTCTTTTTCCAGGTTGTAGTTAGAATTTATTTTAAAATAATTTAAAAAAAAACCCCAGCTGGGGGATTTTTTTTTTTTCCCCCGGCTGGGTTTTTTTTCCCCCGGTCCCGGCCGCTCTGCGAGGCGATGATCATCGCCAATGTTGGTGCGGAGCTGTGGCTGGGGACTGGGGGTTTTGTAGGCAGGGCAGTTTTTGGAGGTGTCCAGTAATGCTGTTACTGGGAGCTGTCCAAAGGACTGGAGGCGCTTGCCTGTTACTGTAGGGAGGTAGAATGATTGTGGTGGGAGTGAGTGGGCAGCTGTGTGGTTGTTGGGTGGGCTTGGTGGTGAGTGTGTCTAACTTTGTATGCATGTGTTTTTCTTTTTCCAGGTTGTAGTTAGAATTTATTTTAAAATAATTAAAAAAAACCCCAGCTGGGGGATTTTTTTTTTTTTCCCCCGGCTGGGTTTTTTTTCCCCCGGTCCCGGCCGCTCTGCGAGGCGATGATCATCGCCAATGTTGGTGCGGAGCTTTGGCTGGGGACCGGGGGTTTTGTAGGCAGGGCAGTTTTTGGAGGTGTCCAGTAACGTTGTTACTGGGAGCTGTCCAAAGGACTGGAGGCGCTTGCCGACTGATGAGAGTAGTAGCGGTGAGAATGTAGAGGTGAATGCTGAAGAGTGTGTGCAGCTCTTGTAGAGTGTGGGCTTGTTATGTTTTGTATGTTGTGATGATGATTTTTTTTGTGCAATAAAACAATAAAGATGGTGGTGTGTGTGTCTCCTTTCAAATAAAGATGGTTTTGCTGTTTGTTTCTGTTGTCTTATTTGAACTGCATGCGCCACACATTTGCTCTTACCCTTTTCCTCTTTGCTCTTGCTCTTTTGACCTTTTAAAATAAGAAGAAGGCAGAAGTTTTTGTCTTGTTCTTATTTTAATTTTTTGGTCCTCTGTTCTGTTTCCTATTCTTTTTTTCTTTGTCTGTCTCTTATGCCTTTTTCTTCTCCTTTTCCCTGATTGTCTATGTTCACTTTGTCCAGGTTTCTCTCTACCTTTCTCTGTCTTTACTATTTACTCTTTCAGTCTGCCTGCACTGTGGTGCTCTGCTCTCTGTGCTTTTCTCTGTATTCTGTGCTCTGCCCTCAGCTTTGTGTTTTCTGCTTTGCTCTCTGTGTTCTGCTGTGTTCTGCTTTGCTCTGTATTTTCTGTTTTGCTGTGCTCTTTGCTGTGCTTTTTGCTTTGTTCTGTTCTCTGTGTTCTGCTCTTTTCTCTGTTCTGCTCTCTCAGCTCTCCTGTGTGTGCTTTTTGCTCTGTTCTCTGTTTTCTCTGTTGTTTTCTGTGCTTTCTGTCTTCTCTGTGGTTGTCTTTGTTCTCTCTGGTTGTCTTCTCTGTTGTCTTTTTTTCTGTTTGTTGTCTCTGTTGTTCTGTGTTTGTCCTCTGTTGTCTTTGTCTTTGTTTGTTGTCTTTGTCCTCTGTTGTTCTGTCTTTGTCCTGTGTTTGTCTTTTGTTGTTTGTCTTGTGTCTCTTTGTCTGTCTTGTCTCTCTTTGTCTTTGTCTTTGTCTCTCCTTGTCTTTGTCTCTCCTTGTCTTTGTCTCTCCTTGTCTTGGTCTTGTCTCTCCTTGTCTTGGTCTTGTCTCTCCTTGTCTTGGTCTTGTCTCTCCTTGTCTTGGTCTTGTCTCTCCTTGTCTTTGTCTTGGTCTTGTCTCTCCTTGTCTTTGTCTTGGTCTTGTCTCTCCTTGTCTTTGTCTTGGTCTTGTCTCTCCTTGTCTTTGTCTTGGTCTTGTCTCTCCTTGTCTTTGTCTTGGTCTTGTCTCTCCTTGTCTTTGTCTTGTCTCTCTTTGTCTTTGTCTTTGTTTGTTGTCTTTGTCCTCTGTTGTTCTGTCTTTGTCCTGTGTTTGTCTTTTGTTGTTTGTCTTGTCTCTCTTTGTCTTTGTCTTGTCTCTCCTTGTCTTTGTCTCTCCTTGTCTTTGTCTCTCCTTGTCTTTGTCTCTCCTTGTCTTTGTCTCTCCTTGTCTTTGTCTCTCCTTGTCTTTGTCTCTCCTTGTCTTTGTCTTGTCTCTCTTTGTCTTGGTCTTTGTCTCTCCTTGTCTTTGTCTCTCCTTGTCTTTGTCTCTCCTTGTCTTTGTCTTGGTCTTGTCTCTCCTTGTCTTTGTCTTGTCTCTCTTTGTCTTTGTCTTTGTTTGTTGTCTTTGTCCTCTGTTGTTCTGTCTTTGTCCTGTGTTTGTCTTTTGTTGTTTGTCTTGTCTCTCTTTGTCTTTGTCTTGTCTCTCCTTGTCTTTGTCTCTCCTTGTCTTTGTCTCTCCTTGTCTTTGTCTCTCCTTGTCTTTGTCTTGTCTCTCCTTGTCTTTGTCTTGTCTCTCCTTGTCTTTGTCTCTCCTTGTCTTTGTCTCTCCTTGTCTTTGTCTCTCCTTGTCTTTGTCTCTCCTTGTCTTTGTCTCTCCTTGTCTTTGTCTCTCCTTGTCTTTGTCTCTCCTTGTCTTTGTCTCTCCTTGTCTTTGTCTCTCCTTGTCTTTGTCTTGTCTCTCTTTGTCTTTGTCTTTGTCTCTCTTCCTCTTTGTCTTTCTCTTTGTCTCTCTTTGTCTTTGTCTCTCTTTGTCTTTGTCTCTCTTTGTCTTTGTCTCTCTTTGTCTTTGTCTCTCTTTGTCTTTGTCTCTGTCTTCTGTTTCCTCTTCCTCTTCTCCTCTCTTCCTCTTCTCCTCTCTTCCTCCTCTTTTTTCTAGCATACTGGCTGGGAGCAAATAATAATAATAATTTCACCATTTAAAAAAAAAATTATTTGCTCCCAGCCAGTATCCTACCCCTGCTACTGAATTCATTAAATATGCAAATTAAGCCTTTCTATACTTATTATTTTTTCTTTCTTTTTATATATACTGTATACACACTATACATACCACATGCACACACTGTACATACACACATACTACACAGTCTATGCATGCATATATGCACAAAACCGGAACATACACAAATAATATACATAGTATATACACAGTACATATACCCTCCATGCACCACAACATACACTACACAAAAACAGACGGTGGACCACATGCTAACAGCAATCACAGCAAAACCAATTCACCACATATAAGCAATTAGGGGAGCCACACACACTTGTCAGGTACCCACCCAACAGCATACACACCCACCTGGTCCCACCCCCCCCAAGAATCACACACTAGGGCAATAGTACACCTGTACACTAGGGTTAACAATCTGACACCAAATACAATGACCATTAGGTAGCCCCCTGCTGTTAGCATTGGAGCTACTCCACACCCCTTATTATTAGACTTTGTCTGCCCCCTGGTGGTCAGTCACAGTAACACTTTTAGGGTTACACATGAGCACCTGGGACTTAGGGGTAGGGCCTACAGGGCACTTGGGGTGGGGGGGGGCTCGGGGCGGGGGGGGTCACAGGGGGGGGCTCCGGGGGGGGGCTCGGGGCGGGGGGGGTTGGGGGGGGTTGGGGTTAGGGCTAGGGCTAGGGTCAGGGTTAGGGTCAGGGCTTAGGGCCAGGGCCGGGGCTAGGGGCTAGGGGCTAGGGGCTAGGGTTAGGGTTTAGGGTTTAGGGGTTAGGGGTTAGGGTTAGGGTTAGGGTTTAGGGTTTAGGGCTAGGGCTAGGGCTAGGGCTAGGGCTAGGGCTAGGGCTAGGGCTAGGGCTAGGGCTTAGGGCTAGGGGTTAGGGTTAGGGCTAGGGGTTAGGGCTAGGGCTAGGGCTAGGGCTAGGGCTAGGGCTAGGGGTTAGGGCTAGGGGTTAGGGTTAGGGCTAGGGGTTAGGGTTAGGGTTAGGGCTAGGGGTTAGGGTTAGGGCTAGGGGTTAGGGCTAGGGGTTAGGGTTAGGGCTAGGGGTTAGGGCTAGGGGTTAGGGCTAGGGGTTAGGGCTAGGGGTTAGGGCTAGGGTTAGGGTTAGGGTTAGGGTTAGGGTTAGGGTTAGGGTTAGGGTTAGGGTTAGGGTTAGGGTTAGGGTTAGGGTTAGGGTTAGGGTTAGGGTTAGGGTTAGGGTTAGGGTTAGGGTTAGGGTTAGGGTTAGGGTTAGGGTTAGGGTTAGGGTTAGGGTTAGGGTTAGGGTTAGGGTTAGGGTTAGGGTTAGGGTTAGGGAGTAGGGTTAGCGAGTAGGGTTAGGGTTAGGGCTAGGGCTAGGGCTAGGGCTAGGGTTAGGGTTAGGGTTAGGGTTAGGGTTAGGGTTAGGGTTAGGGTTAGGGTTAGGGTTAGGGTTAGGGTTAGGGTTAGGGTTAGGGTTAGGGTTAGGGTTAGGGTTAGGGTTAGGGTTAGGGTTAGGGTTAGGGTTAGGGTTAGGGTTAGGGTTAGGGTTAGGGTTAGGGTTAGGGTTAGGGTTAGGGTTAGGGTTAGGGTTAGGGTTAGGGTTAGGGTTAGGGTTAGGGTTAGGGTTAGGGTTAGGGTTAGGGTTAGGGTTAGGGTTAGGGTTAGGGTTAGGGTTAGGGTTAGGGTTAGGGTTAGGGTTAGGGTTAGGGTTAGGGTTAGGGTTAGGGTTAGGGTTAGGGTTAGGGTTAGGGTTAGGGTTAGGGTTAGGGTTAGGGTTAGGGTTAGGGTTAGGGTTAGGGTTAGGGTTAGGGTTAGGGTTAGGGTTAGGGTTAGGGTTAGGTTAGGGTTAGGGTTAGGGTTAGGGTTAGGGTTAGGGTTAGGGTTAGGGTTAGGGTTAGGGTTAGGGTTAGGGTTAGGGTTAGGGTTAGGGTTAGGGTTAGGGTTAGGGTTAGGGTTAGGGTTAGGGTTAGGGTTAGGGTTAGGGTTAGGGTTAGGGTTAGGGTTAGGGTTAGGGTTAGGGTTAGGGTTAGGGTTAGGGTTAGGGTTAGGGTTAGGGTTAGGGTTAGGGTTAGGGTTAGGGTTAGGGTTAGGGTTAGGGTTAGGGTTAGGGTTAGGGTTAGGGTTAGGGTTAGGGTTAGGGTTAGGGTTAGGGTTAGGGTTAGGGTTAGGGTTAGGGTTAGGGTTAGGGTTAGGGTTAGGGTTAGGGTTAGGGTTAGGGTTAGGGTTAGGGTTAGGGTTAGGGTTAGGGTTAGGGTTAGGGTTAGGGTTAGGGTTAGGGTTAGGGTTAGGGTTAGGGTTAGGGTTAGGGTTAGGGTTAGGGTTAGGGTTGGTTAGGGGTTAGGGGTTAGGGTTAGGGTTAGGGTTAGGGTTAGGGTTAGGGTTAGGGTTAGGGTTAGGGTTAGGGTAGGTTAGGGTTAGGGTTAGGGTTAGGGTTAGGGTTAGGGTTAGGGTTAGGGTTAGGGTTAGGGTTAGGGTTAGGGGTTAGGGTTAGGGTTAGGGTTAGGTTAGGGTTAGGGTTAGGGTTAGGGTTAGGGTTAGGGTTAGGGTTAGGGTTAGGGTTAGGGTTAGGGTTAGGGTTAGGGTTAGGGTTAGGGTTAGGGTTAGGGTTAGGGTTAGGGTTAGGGTTAGGGTTAGGGTTAGGGTTAGGGTTAGGGTTAGGGTTAGGGTTAGGGTTAGGGTTAGGGTTAGGGTTAGGGGTTAGGGTTAGGGTTAGGGTTAGGGTTAGGGTTAGGGTTAGGGTTAGGGTTAGGGTTAGGGTTAGGGTTAGGGTTAGGGTTAGGGTTAGGGTTAGGGTTAGGGTTAGGGTTAGGGTAGGGTTAGGGTTAGGTTAGGGTTAGGGTTAGGGTTAGGGTTAGGGTTAGGGTTAGGGTTAGGGTTAGGGTTAGGGTTAGGGTTAGGGTTAGGGTTAGGGTTAGGGTTAGGGGTTAGGGTTAGGGTTAGGGTTAGGGTTAGGGTTAGGGTTAGGGTTAGGGTTAGGGTTAGGGTTAGGGTTAGGGTTAGGGTTAGGGTTAGGGTTAGGGCGTTTAGGGTTATTAGGGTTAGGGTTAGGGTTAGGGTTAGGGTTAGGGTTAGGGTTAGGGTTAGGGTTAGGGTTAGGGTTAGGGTTAGGGTTAGGGTTAGGTTAGGGTTAGGGTTAGGGTTAGGGTAGGGTTAGGGTTAGGGTTAGGGTTAGGGTTAGGGTTAGGGTTAGGGTTAGGGTTAGGGTTAGGGTTAGGGTTAGGGTTAGGGTTAGGGTTAGGGTTAGGGTTAGGGTTAGGGTTAGGGTTAGGGTTAGGGTTAGGGTTAGGGTTAGGGTTAGGGTTAGGGTTAGGGTTAGGGTTAGGGTTAGGGTTAGGGTTAGGGTTAGGGTTAGGGTTAGGGTTAGGGTTAGGGTTAGGGTTAGGGTTAGGGTTAGGGTTAGGGTTAGGGTTAGGGTTAGGGTTAGGGTTAGGGTTAGGGTTAGGGTTAGGGTTAGGGTTAGGGTTAGGGTTAGGGTTAGGGTTAGGGTTAGGGTTAGGGTTAGGGTTAGGGTTAGGGTTAGGGTTAGGGTTAGGGTTAGGGTTAGGGTTAGGGTTAGGGTTAGGGTTAGGGTTAGGGTTAGGGTTAGGGTTAGGGTTAGGGTTAGGGTTAGGGTTAGGGTTAGGGTTAGGGTTAGGGTTAGGGTTAGGGTTAGGGTTAGGGTTAGGGTTAGGGTTAGGGTTAGGGTTAGGGTTAGGGTTAGGGTTAGGGTTAGGGTTAGGGTTAGGGTTAGGGTTAGGGTTAGGGTTAGGGTTAGGGTTAGGGTTAGGGTTAGGGTTAGGGTTAGGGTTAGGGTTAGGGTTAGGGTTAGGGTTAGGGTTAGGGTTAGGGTTAGGGTTAG